>NC_080687.1:79133279-80391196 GCF_030445035.2 Dasypus novemcinctus
ATTTAAATACTTCAACTTAAAAAGTCATTTAAGTCATTTGTGGTTTCCCTACATGTGGCTCTCCTGCCCCTTCTATTTGAACCTATAGTTAGTACTATACTTGATAGGTGTTTGTCCAAGAGACTTAAATCTTTGATCCTTCCATGTGCCAGTTGGGTCCTGAATCTCAGCAGAGTTGCCACACCTACTCTCCAGTTCATTGGTCTCACCCAGGACAACTAAGGAGATGATGATGGACAAAGTCCATCCCAAAGAACAAAGAGTCTGCAACTGCAAGCAAGATAGTTCCATCCATCTGCCCCATGGGATCTAAGCCCCCTCTCAATTAGAGGCAGAGTGGACATCACCATCTCCAAATCCTTAGGATTAGGGAATAAACAATGGACTAAAGTAGACTTATTATTATATATAGACTTATTGTTATTCTAGGAATGGAAGAACTTGTATCATTGATATAAAGGCAGTGGCCATCAGAGCTTCTGAGGGGAGGGAAAATGCTGATATGGGAGCATTTTTGGAACATTGGAATTATCTTGCATGATGTTGCAAGGATGGAAACAGGTCATTATATATTTTGTCATGACCTACAAAATTGTGCAGAGCAGAGTATAAACTGTAATCCACAGTTAGTGCCAATGCTTCAGTATGTGTTCATCGTAACAAATATACCACATTAATGAAGGATGTTGTTAATGTGGGAAAGTATGGGAGGGGAATATGGGAAATCCCCTATAATTTTTATGTAACATTTATGTAATCTAAATTTTCTTTAAAATGAATACTTTTTTTTTTAAAAGCCATTTAGGGAGCAGATGTGGCTAAAGCAGTTGAACACCCACCTCCTACATGGGAGGTCCCAGGTTCGGTTCCTGCAGCCTCCTAAAGAAAAATCAAATGAGCACAAACAGCAAGCAAAAAAAAAAAAAAAACAAAACAGACAAGGGAGCAATGTGTGTGTGGGGGGAGTCATTTCATATATATATTTTAAAAAACATATTCTTCTAATAAAAAAAAATTAAAGAGACAATAAGTTGGTATTTAGTACTCAAAAAACCTAGCAACTTCTGCCCTGCTATTCATTATCGTGTACTTTAAAATATATAATACATGTTGGAAATTTTATTTTTAGCTTGCAAAGAAACATTGAGGTTTTTCTTGTAATGTGTTCAGTAAATTTTCTACTTCCTACCCTCACTAGAGAAAGTATAAACACTCAGTGGGTGAAGAAACACATCTTGGAAGAGTTATTGACATAGAATACAAGTTGATCATTCAGACAGTAAGAAACTGGAATTAAGTGGCAGGATGTGGTTCCTTGGAGCCTAGAGTATGACAGAATGAATTGGGGGTAGAAGGGGTAGTGAACCCTGTGATCCTTGGGGTTGGGATAGTTGTCATATTAGGCGGCACCACAGATAGCAGACCTGTGAGAGGACCCAGTTTAGAAACAAGAATGCTGGGTACTGGATGATCAGTCTTGGCTCTTACAAGAGCAACTACCACCTGACATGTACCTCCTATGTCAGGCCCATAGTAGATGCTTTACATACACTATCTCATTTAAGCCTCATGAACACCCTCTCAGATGGGTACAATTACTATTAGGCACAATGAACTGAAGTCTCACCAGGAAGAGGTGGACCTAAGAGTCAAACCTCCAACTTGAAGCTCCAAACTCCACTATTCTTCTAAAGTGTATTCCAGAAAGCTCAACCACACCTCTAAGCTACACACTAAAAAGTCCCACTCTACCACTGTGTTTGTCTGCCAGGCTGCTATGACAAATACCACACAATGGGTTGGCTTATAAACAGCAGGAATATGTTGACTCATCCTTTCAGGAGCTGGAAGGTTTGCTTCCTTCCGGGATCTGTAGTGTTCTGGCCGGCCATAAATAGTTGGGTTCCTTGGCTTTTCCATCACATGGTTATGTGATGGAAGGAGAACTTTCTCTCCAGGGTTCTGTTGACTTCTAGCTTCCTGTCCCTCCTTATGGCTTTCTCTTTAGAAAGCCTCAAGGAATAGGATTAATATCCATCCTGATTCATTTGGCCACAACTTAACTAAAAGTAACATCTTTTAAAGATCCTATTGGCAATGGGTTTACACGGACAGGAATGAGTTGAAGATCAAGAATATGTTTGTTTTGTTTTAGATTTTTTTCTGGAGTACCTAATTCAATATATCACAGCCACCAAGCTGAATTTTAGAAAGTTCCACACTACCACTAAGGTGACAGCTATATAGTTTTACTCCACCACCAAGGATAGTTGTCAAAGCTCCACTGTGCCACAAAGGTATACACCATGAAGCTCCCCTCTAAGATGCTTTCTACCAAGACCCACTATGCCATGAATGTATCTACAAAGACCCCCTCTACCACTCCACTCTATGTCTAAACCTTACAGAGTACACTGGATTTTCTCCTAGGTTGTCCAGATAGTTCACTGGAATAGCTGAAGATCCTGAGATGAAAACTCAACTATATATTTGTTCTTTCTTCTTATGTGCTGTTTTTCTTTAAATCTTGAGTGCAGCAATTATGATAGAGGAACCATGAACCCCAAAACATTAGATGGGCAATGTAACTGTACCCCATATGGCAGCAGAGCATGTGAAAGAAATTTCTCTTTGTATTTTCAAAATTGTAAGAGAAATATCTACATGAATATTAAGAGGACATGCCCACACATGTTATTTGTCTTATAAATTGCATTATCATTTTTCCACATTCATGAACAACTGTGAAGTAATACAAGTCCAGAATCCTTTGCTGGAAACATTTTGTGTCTGATTTTTTTCAGACTTTGGTAAGATAATATAGTGTTATACCATACAACACCTCCAAGTGGATCTGGAGCAGTACCCCATAATCAAATATTAATATTTCTGTTGTGAAATATGTATATTCACACTAAATACAATAAATAAATCCTATGTAATATCATTTCAGGTCAGACTTTACTGATAAATGAATTTGCTGCAAATTTAAAAACAAGCTGGGTTTTCTGGGATTTTTGGATTTCTATATTACAGATAAGTGGTTTTGCGGAAGCAGATGTGGCTCGAGCAATTGGGCTCCTGGCTACTATATAGGAGGTCCAGGGTTCAATTCCTGGGGCCTCCTGGTGAAGGCAAGCTGGCTTGCATGGTGAGTTGGCACAGCAACAAAAAGAGACACAGAGGAGAGACAATAAGAGATGCAGCAGGCCAGGAGCTAAGGTGGCACAAGAGATTGAGTGCCTCTGTCCCACTCTTGAAGGTCCCAGGCTCAGTTCCAGGTGCTGCCTAAAGAGAAGACAAGCAGATACAGAAGAACACACAGTGATAGGACACAGAAGCAGACAGTGAGCACAAAAACAAGTGTGGGGGAGTGGAGGGTAGAAATAAATAAATAAATAAATCTTAAAAAAAAAAAACAGGTAAGGGATTTTGGCCTGATATTTTCTTGAAACTCCCTGTTTCATATACATCTTTAAACTTTGAATTTGTAAAAAAATGTCTACATCTCAAACTGCATCTTAGAACAAGTAAGCATTCATTCATTCATCCATCCACCCACCCATTCCTTTTTCCTTAATTCAACAACATTCAGAAAATAAGCCAATTACATCTTCCGATGTAATACTTGTGACTTAGAGTTGGTAACTTGCAAAGCTGGGGTAGTCATTCTTCCCTTACTCGTTCTCTGTATCTCTTTTCTCTTCTGAGTCATACTTCCCCTTTGTGCTGATCCAGAGCTTCCTGGCTGGGTGGGGTCTTAGCCTCACACAGCTCTCAGGTCCCCATCTTTCCTCACAGCACCTTCATGGCTCTGCTTTTTTGCAGAAGGAGAAGCAAATTCTTACTGTCTGTTCCAAGCCTTCACAATATCCTAGTTATTCTAAAAGTGACAATTAAAGGCTTACAACAAGCAAGATGGGTAATGATTCTCCATTTTAGAGGAAAATAAAATAAAGCTTTGTGAAATCTAAAATAAAAATAAAAAGCCATAGCTGGAAAGTAGCAGCCCCTAGATCCAAGTCTTGCTTTTCCCCCTCCCACACAGTCTCAGATAATCTGCTCATTTACCTGATGACCCTCTTTATGCTAAAAGGCAAATGGCTCAATGTTCCATTACTCCTGAATACCACTCCTTTGAGGAGGTATCTTTCAGCACTCCTCAAATCACATTGTACGAGTATCCCCAACTGCCAATATCCAGGCTCCACCCTACTTACCAGGAACAGCAGTGTCCACAGGTAAGGAGGAAGGCAGGGAATGGGACATGAAAGAGGAAAAGGAAGTTTAAAATATGAAGCTTTTGCTAGCCTTTTTTTCCCTTCTTTTTTTTCTCCCCCACTTCCCCTCTCCTCTCCCCTTTCCCCTCCCCCCTCCCCCTCCCTCTCCCTCCTGTTTTTGCTGTCTGTCCATTTGCTGTGTGATCTTTTGCATCTATTTCTCTTTTTGTCTTTTTTCTCTTATTTTGCGGTCACCCCTCGGGCTGAAGTGTGGTTTGCTGGCCTGGTGGGGGAGCAGCCGCGGCAGGCCAAGCCGCTGCCCCCATAATAGGGTGGCTGGTCGGACTCACCGCCACCCCTGAAGGGAGCTCGGCATGGGCGCAGAGTGCCCTCGGGTCTCCCCTTCTCGGCAGCCATGCTTCCGCGGCCGCCCCTCCTCCTGGATGGCGCCACACGATGCCTGTGGGGCGGCACCCTTCTTCTTCTTTCTCCCTGTGCAGGCGCAGGGCAGAAAATTCCAGTCTGCCCTTTTCCCCTCCCCCGACAGCAGCAACAGCCAGGCGTGGGCGGAAAAATCCAGTCTGCCCTTTTCCCCTCCCCCCGACAGCAGCAACAGCCAGGCGTGGGTGGGAAACTCAAGTCTGCCCTCTACCCCAGCAACAGCAGCCACCAATCACTAAACCCTGCCACTTCCCCCAGCAACAGCAACAGCCAATCCTAATCACCACCCCTCCCCCGTCCAGTACCGCCCACTGACCTTTCTCCGGCAACCAATCAGAACAGGGCATGGCTTCAACCAATCAGCCTTCCTCAGCCCCTATAAAACTGTTGCCTCTCCCTCAATAAAGTGGACTTGCGTGTTTACCTTGTCTCCGCGGTAGTTCTTCTGCCGTGCGCCCTCCAGTCCTGAGAGCCCCTGACAAGGGCCTGGCCTCCCTTGTCCCCAGTTCATCGCCTGCTTCTCCGGGCGACCCCTTCGTCGCCGGCTTTGCCGGGCGACCCCGTCAGCCTAACTGTGCAACCCCTGTGAGACCGACCCCTCGTCTGCTGCCGGACCGACCCCTCGTCCCAAGTGGGACCGAGCCCTCGTCCCAAGCGGGACCGACCCCTCGTCCAAAGCTGGACCGACCCCTCGTCCGCAGCCAGACCCCACCTCTACCGACCGAGCAAGCCGCCGCAGTTGGCACCCAACGTGGGGCAAGGCAACCCCACCACAGCCACACTCCATAACCTGGCGGCCCCCCCCTCCTCTCTTCTCACCGTGAGGCTTCTCTCGTGCAACATTGCTGCTACCTGAGCCTTGGCTACCTCATATGATCCACGGTGGTCTGGGAGAATCGCTGGATGGCTTTCTCCTTCCATGTCGGGGGCTTATACCGACCCGCTATGATTAAGAGGAGCCTTGGATTTCTCGGGAGCGCGCGCTTGCACGTCTGAAGTAACCCTACCACTGCCCTACGCCCTCCTCTCTTCTCACCCCTATTTTTTCACTCTGCATTGCTGCTCCTGAACCTTGGTGACCTCATATGATCCACGGCGGTCTGGGAGAATCGCTGGATGGCTTTCTCTTTCCATGTCGGGGGCTTATACCGACCCGCTATGATTAAGAGGCGCCAATAAAACTCTCAGGAGCGCGTGCCTGAGCACCTCCACCCCTGCCTTCACCTCTGCCTCCTCCCCTCCACGCTTGCTCCCCCTTTGCCTTGCTCCACTGCTCGTTGTTCCGCCCTCCCCTCGTTGGGGCCTTCTCTTGGCCTGCGACCACCATCGGAGCCCCACCGGCTCCAACCCCTCATCTCACCGCGCACCTCGGCTCCCATCACCGCGCTCTCAAGGTAAGGGCCCCTTTTCTTATCGGCTCCAAAAGGCCATTAGCAATGGGTAACATCCTATCTGCTGAGCAAGCCGCCGCATTATTTCTCCTCTAGGATTCACCTAGAGATCTTGGGGACCTCTAATGAGAAGTTCCCTGTCAATTGCGTCACCTCAGTTCCTAGTCTCTGCTGCACTTCACCTTGACTCTCCCCTTTGTTTCTCTTTTGTTGCATCATCATCTTGCTGCTTGACTCACTTGCGCAGGCACTGGCTCACTGCACAGGCATGCTTTCTCTTCTTCTTTTTCACCAGGAGGCCCCAGGGACCAAATCGGGTCCTCCCATATGGTAGGTGGAGGCATTATCACTTGAGCCACATCTGCTTCCCTTGGTAGCTTTTAATGCTCATTGAGATAAGATTTTAAAACTTGTCAGTTAAAGAAGACAGAAAGGGGAAGAGGTCTGAGAAGGGAGTGAAAATGGAGAGAACTAGCTAGAGAAGAAAGTTATTCTCTCCCAGTGGAATGGTTGCCTTAGCGGTATCTTCTGAGAAGTCATTCCTTCATAAGTGAGACCTGCCAGCCAAGCTAGCACAGAGCAGCTCCTGCAGTGATGAGGAAGCAGCCCTGCAAAGTGGGAGAACAGCAGAGACTGAAGAGAAGTGCTAGGTGGAGGAGACAATGCAAGGCAGGCTGTAAGAAAAAGCAATCTGTGGAAGGCCAGTGCTGATGGTGCAATTACTTACTCATGGCCTGGTGCCTGGACAGGACAGTCAAGGTGAGCCCAGGGCACAGGCCAGAGGATGTAAGAACCTTCCCAGGAGGACCACACACCTGGGAACAGCCAAACAAAGCCTCCTGAGGGCTTTTTCTACACTAATGTCAGGCTTACTCCATACCCTGGTGTTAAAGATTGAACTGAGTCCCCCAAAAGTCATGTTCAAGTCCTAACCGTCTGTCCTGTGATATGTTGGAAAATCACTGTCTCAGACTACAGCACTGGTTTTCAAAGAGGTACCTGTATGCTGGCCAGAGGGGGGTGAGCACAAAGATTTTCCATAGGCACATAGACATGAATAGCTTGAAGGAATCATTTTCTATATCCTCAACTTTCATATGTACTCTTCCAAAAACTGATCTGTCTGAGAATACTGCCAATGGTCCCTCTGCTACTTCTCTTTTCCCTTCTTCCCATCTTTTCATGGTCATCTTTCTCCTCTTTAAGAAACCTAAGGCATTTAAGAAGGGAGGCTGTATATTTACTGTGGTTCAACACCTTCACCCCAATCCAATGAGTGTTCATAAAAAGAAAAGTACATTTAAAAAAGTGGAAGAAAGAGAGCCATAACTTTTAACCATCATGAATCTTAAAATGCCTATTTCCCTGGTAAATGCAATGGTCAGAGAGAAGGGAAGTAGAGAAAATTCAAGAATAAACTTCTGAAGGAGACTTGTGGAGCAGCCAAGCAAAAATTGAAGTCTTCTTTCTTTGGGGCATGAATACATGGCAAGGCTCTATCAATCTTGGAATTTGGGAATGAAGTGAATGTAATTAATACTACTGAGGGAAGCGGACTTGGCCCAGTGGTTAGGGCATCCGTTTACCACAGGGGAGGTCCGCGGTTCAAACCCCGGGCCTCCTTGACCAGTGTGGAGCTGGGCCACGTGCAGTGCTGATGCGCGCAAGGAGTGCCCTGCCATGCAGGGGTATCCCCCATGTAGGGGAGCCCCATGCGCAAGGAGTGCGCCCCGTAAGGAGAGCCGCCCAGCGTGAAAGAAAGTGCAGGCTGCCTAAGAATGGTGCCGCCCACACAGAGAGCTGACACAAGATGATGCAACAAAAAGAAACACAGATTCCCATGCTGCTGACAACTACAGAGGCGGACAAAGAAGAACACGCAGCAAATAGACACAGAGAACAGACAACTGGGGCGGCGGGGGGGAGAGAAATAAAAAATAAATAAATAAAAAATACTACTGAGTTGTATATTTGAATGTGGTTAAAATGGGAAATTTTGAGTTGTATATTTGTTACTACAACAAAAAGGTTGAAAACAAAAAGTACAGTATTACTGTGTTTGATTTGAGGAAAAAAATAAAATTAGACACTTCTGACTGTCTTGTTTGTCAGAACTTCTATCTCAAATAACACATAATAGGTTGGTTTAAAAAATGGGAATTCATTGTCTCACAGTTTTGAAGGCTAGCAGGCTTGCTTCCTGCCGTGTCAGTAGCATTCTGAGGACAGCTGCCAATAATCCTTGGGGTACCTTAGCTTTCTGATCAAATGGTAATGTCTTCTCCTTTCGTGCTTCTGTGAATTCCCGATTCTCTGAGTAAGGTCTCTAGAAATCTGGACGAAGGTCCATCATGCTTCAGTTGGCCACAACTTAACTAAAAATAACATCTTCAAAAGGCCCTATTCACAATGGGTTCATACTCACAGGAATGCAGATTAAGATTAAGAACATTTGTTTATTGGGGCACATAATTCAGTCTACCACACTGTCCAAAAAAAACAAACAAACAACAACAAAAAAACAAGCAAAGCAAAAACTCTTATTCACCAAACTGGTCTGACAATGAGGACTGGCTTTTCCTAAACTTTGGAAAATGATAAGATGTGTCCCCAGTTTGAATAAATTAAACCTGCAGATCCAAAGGCTTTGAAAATATAAATATATTAAAAGTGCGTATATGACATGGCAGGAATGATATCCTTTGCAACTTTTAAACTTCTGATAACATTTCTCTATAGCTAATTTAAAAATTTTAAAGTTGGCATAGAGAGGTATATAGTGTAGGTGGGGTGCTTTTTGTTTGTTTTTAATGTTTAAGGGGTGTATGAGGAAACATGTTTACAAAGCATAGCCTTAAAATACTTTAGGGCTGGAGATCCTTAGAAAAACTTAGCTCCATGTAGAACAATACAGATCACAAATGGACAGAGACCAGAAACAGGGAACACAACCACCACCCCATAGTGTCAGCAGCTCTAGAGCTGTGGTAGGTATAATGAACTCCTAAAGTGTCCTAATAAAACTCTGAGAAAATGAATGATGAAAAGTCCATAGGATCCTGAGTAGAAACTCAGAGAGGAGCAGAAGTAAATCATTACAGAAACCAGAAAAATACAGAAAACCCAGCTGGAAAATAGTGCCTTAGTAATATGGGATATGTTTAAGACCTTACTTATTTAATATATTACTTGTTAATTCTATATTTTTTATGATTTCTTTTGGCTGCAAGAAACAACATTAGGATCTCTTAAGCAAACAGTAGTGGAATTTCCAAGGATACTGTGGTATTTCTTAGAATCCAAGGAAAGGGTATTTCACACTTGAAAAACAAGCATAAGCCAGGAGCTCTGTAAGGAGCCCAGGCATCTTGTCTCTCAGCTCTGTTTCTCTGTGAGCATTGAATTATTTTTCTATCTTACAGCAGGTGGGTTCTCTCTATTTCCCAGGTCACATGGTACGCTGGTTCCAATAACTGCTGAAATTCACTGTTACAGGTCTATCGGTTTGAAGAGAAACACTCATTGGCCTACCAAGGTCTTCTCCTGGGTCAAGGAACTGTGGCAAAGAAAGAGATCACATTTTAAATGCTATTATTGAGATTTTCAGTGTTTTTAGTCACTGGGATTTAGAGGCACTGTCCTGTTTAATCTCATTTCAATGCACTCCAGACAAAGACTACCAGGAAAATATCTATCATTGAATGAGCTTGAGATTATTGACTCATAGCAATGAAAGACCACACACTATGGAAAACTGTGGATTATTTTAGGAAGATAATATGAGAAAGGACTTATTATAGGATTTGGTCTTGTGAGGTGGCTTTAGGGAGGAGTCAGGGAGAGTAGATTTTGATCTAAACTGGGTATTGTCAAGAGGCAGGATAATTCTGTGATTGGGTACCTTAATGAGTTTTATCTAGATGGTGGAATAAAGAAGAGTTAATATTCTAAATGGTAAAGAGGAGACCATCACTCAAATTAGCCAGAAAAGGGTCATTTTTGTGGTTTGGACAACGTTCCTTTTTGTTTTCTTTAGTTTTTCTTGTTTCAGTTTTTGGTGTTCAGAGAAGATTATGCAGTGGTTTTGCTTTTTTCTTGCTCCATCATGGTTATAGACAGAATTTGTCTGATGGTGTCGTTCTGTGAAATTGCTTATAGGCAACTGGAGAACACCCACTTGTGAAGTTCAAGACAACTCCTGGATGTCAAAGTCTGCTTCTCTCTTACTCACTTAAAATAATCCTACAGGGAAAGTACCACTCTTATCCTCCCTTCCCAGATGGGGAAACAGACTGAGACAGGTAAAGCAACTTGACTAAGGTCACAAAGCCAAGAAGCAAGAGGACCTTTGGTCCCATGATTCCACCTCCTCCTTGCAGTAACTACTGTGCAAACATAGCATTCCCTCTGAAAAACAGTTGATCAAAAGGGGAAGAGCAATGCTGAGAAAAGTGGAGCCTGGATAAGCAATCCAAAAGTGCCTAAATGTGTTTAAGGGAATTAGTAAATACCTATCATCCAATTTTTATAGTGTTTACTCTGATAATATAGATTCCTTTTATTGGTGTCTAAAGATCTAAGTAATGAATCATATTCAGGGGTTAAAGTCAAAACAATTGAACCAGGAGATTCCTACTGAACAACTGGACATGACCTTGATACCTCATACAAATCGTTTGCCATGAGGACCCCAAGAATTAGGTTTAAAAAAGTATGAGTGAACAGCATTTAAAAGGAACAATTCCTGTTGCGATAAGCCAGTTTTACATAAGCAGCTTATTTGAAGCATATGACAGTTTTAAAAACTAGGTTGATCAAGTTAATTCATGGAAGAAATTTTAGGAGATGACTTAACTATAATCTGGTCAGTACAGGATCTTTGTTTCTACCTGCATTGTCCATGAATAAGAAAACAGTAAATAGCCTGAATAGCCTGAGTATCCTGGGCCTGATACTCAGTGGGGCCAACAATAAATAAATAAATAAATAAATAAAAGATTTTTAAACTTATATGAAAGACTTAGAAATGAGTGTTTTGCTAATTAAGTTTGTTATAACGAAAACATGGAAAAATTGCTATGCTCCATCTCAAAATGAAGTGTTTCATATAAAATGGTTAAGAAAATCTTCAATCTTGTAACTATCACATGAATCTAGATTCCTCTATGGATTTTTTTTTTATGAGTTTTAGCATGTTATAAATAAATCCAAAGCAACAGGTCAAGACAAATGGAGGAGATGTGGCTCAAGCAGCTGAATGCCTACTTCCCACATGGGAGGTCCTGGGTTTGGTTCCTGGTGTCTCCTAAAAACAAACAAAAAGAAAACAAACAAAAAGCAAACAAATAAAAAAAACAGCTTAGGGGAGTTGGCGTGGCTCAGTGGTTGTGCACTGGCTTCCCACATACAAGATCCCAGATTCAATTCCTGGCCCCTGTACCTAAAAAGAAAGACAAATGAATAAGTCATTTATTCAGTGCACATAAATCTGACTACAAAGAAGTTATAATATTATGCAAATACTTCTATGTAAGTGTATTATTTTAGCATGTATATGTCATTCCAATCAAATACTGAATAGGTGGGGGAGAAGTTACTTCATGAATGAAAAATATGCCATGTGACGTTTAGAAGGATTCATAGAACTTTAAAATTGCCAAAGGTATTTGTCTATGAGCTTTATTTCTCAAGAAATGTAAAGGACACATGAAATTAAAACAAGTACCTATTAAATAGCAAACTGGACCTCATATGCTAAAGTTACTTCCATCAATATTTGAAAACTGTATAGTAAATACAAATAGACACAAAAGGATTAGATAGATATATGTTTCCTATGTAAAACCCTAGTCATTTTAAATAAATGCCTGGGACTTCAGATAGAGGAGAGATTAACAATAAAAAATGTAGGTGCACACACACATACATACAAACACAAAACTCCAGGCCACAGGAAGAGTTTAATTAAGTGTCTAAGCCAGGAGTTCTAAACAAGGGGTCCATGAGCTTGAATTGAAATTTTAAAAAATTATTCTTGTGAAGACGTGTTGGTGCGGGTGTGATATATTTATTAAATAATACACAGTACAGTGTGGACTTAGTAAGGAATCCATGGTTTTCACCCGACTGGCAAAGGTGTCCATGGAACAAAAAGGTTAAGAACCGGGAGTGGATGTGGTTCAAGTGGTTGTTTCTGGTGGCGGACTTGGCCCAGTGGTTAGGGCGTCCGTCTACCACATGGGAGGTCCGCGGTTCAAACCCCGGGCCTCCTTGACCCGTGTGCAGCTGGCCCATGCGCAGTGCTGATGCGCGCAAGTAGTGTCCTGCCACGCAGGGGTGTCCCCCGCGTAGGGGAGCCCCACGCGCAAGGAGGGTGCCCCATAAGGAGAGCCACCCAACGTGAAAGAAAGTGCAGCCTGCCCAGGAATGGTGCCGCACACATGGAGAGCTGACACCACAAGATGATGCAACAAAAAGAAACACAGATTCCTGTGCCGCTGACAACAACAGAAGCAGACAAAGAAGATGCAGCAAAATAGACATAGAGAACAGACAACTGGGGTGGAGGGTGGGGGAAGGGGAGAGAAATAAATAAATAAATAAATCTTAAAAAAAAAAATAAAGTGGTTGTTCCTGCCTCCCATATGGGAGGACCAGGAATCCATTCCTGGTACCTCCTGAAAAAAACAAAAACAACAAGCAAAATAAACAGAAAACCAACTCAGGGATGCCAATGTGGCTCAGTGGTTGAGCACCAGCTTCCCACATACGAGGTCCCAGGTTCAATCCCTGATCCCAAGTACCTCAAAAAAATAAAATAAATAAATAAATAAAAAAGGTTAAGAATACCTGATCTAAGCAGTAGTTACAGTAGTTAAAATAACAATTAGAACAACCTGTTCTGAGAATCGAGAGCTTTAGAAATTTAAAGACTTCATATCTCTAAAATTATCAGTTATATTTTTATTGCAAATATTTCCTAACAAAGATAATAACAACTGTCAATATACTGTTACCCAACTCACTGAAGAGTGAAAAGTTATGACATTTTCATTGAATGCAGCAGTAATGTCTAGCATTCACTAAATCAGTTAAATAAAAAGCAATGGGGTAACAACTGCTCTTATTAAAATAATAATAATTTTAAAAAGTTTTATTGAGGTATAATTGACATACAATGAGCTTCACATTGTAAGTTACACTTTGAAATATTTTAGTATACATATACACACATATGAAACCACAGCTATTCTCAAGATAATGAATATATCCATCATCCAAGAAAGTTACCATGTGTCCCTTGGTAATCCCATCCTCCCACCCGCCATGTCACCTCCCCCCCATTACTCTCCATCTTTAGGCAAACAATGATCTGTGTCTGTCACTGTGTTAGGTTCCAGGGCTGCCATAACAAAGTGCCACAAATTGGGTGGCTTTAAACAACAGAAATTTATTTTCTGTTTCCTTTTGGGGGCCATTACAAATAAAGATGCTATGAACATTCATGTGCAAGTCTTAGTATGAACACATGCTTTAATTTATCTTGGGTAAAAAGCTAGGAGTTGAATGGCTGGGGGTCATGGGATAGGCATTATGTTTAACTTTTAAAATAGATTACCAAATTGCTTTCCAAACAGTTTGTACCACTTTACATTCTCATCAGCAGTGTATGAGGGTTCCAGTTCCTCCACATCCTCACCAACTCTTGGTATGGTTAGTGGTCTCTATATTTTTTAAAAATTAATTTATTGAAATATATCACCCACACATAAACAATAAGTGTATAGTAATAGTTGTGATCTTACAAACATATATAACATCATACAGGACTCTCAAAACTCACCCTACCACCAACACCTTACATTGTTGTTAAACTTTTTTAACAAGTGATTAAAGAACATTGTCAAAATATTACTACTTACCAAAGTATTTTCCCCCAACCCTCCCTATTATTATCTTTCCTTCTCTATTTTAGTCATGTTAATTGGTGTGTAGTGCTATCTTATTATGGTTTCAAGCTGCACTTCCTTAATGAGTGGTAGTATCAAGCATCTTTTCATGCAAATGATTTGTTGTATGTATTTCTTCTTTGTTCAAATTTTTGCCCTTTTATTGGGTTGTTTGGTTTCTTATTCAGTTTTGGAGTTCTTCACCTATTCTACATATAAGTCCTTTATCAAATATGTGATTTGTAAATATTTTTTCCAAGCCTGTGCCTTGGCTTTTCACTCTCTAACCCTATCTTTGAAGAGTAGTTCTTAATTTTGATGCAGTACAATTTATCAATTTTTCTTTTATGGATCATGGTTTTAGTGTTATATCTAAGAATTCCTTGCCTAACCTAAGGCCACAAGAAATCCTGTATTCTACCAGATGTTTTATAGTTTATTATATTTAAGTCGATTCATTTCTTTGGTGCTCTGCCCTGCAAAATCTATCTACTTTATCTTCCTCAAGCTCCATCTCCATCTCCCAACCCATGGAAGCTGACAGGCAGTGCCTGGGTTCCCCTTTCTTGCAACACAGCCTTACAACTTTTTTCAAGCAGTAATCTGGAGCAATTATAGAGCTCACCTAGTTTGCTTGCCATCTCTCAGGGGTCACTACACTTTGTTGTGTAGAGTCCATATATTTTGTCCAGATTTTTTTGTTTCATCCAGGAAAAATCCAGTCCCTGATATTCTGTCCTGATCACAAGTGGATCTGAACTCCCAACTTTAGCTAAAATGACTTTATTTAATGGTGAAAGGGTAAGAACTTGCCACCTGAAGTTAAGAGACTGTCACCATATCCCTCCAAATGTTGTTCTTTTCCTACTAATCCAAAAGCATTTAAAGTCTGTAATTAGTTAGGTATATTTCTGTATCCCTCTCTCTTAGTTTACCAGGCTGCTATGACAAATACAACACAATGGGTTGGCTTAAGCAATGGGGATTTACTGGTCCACAGTTTTGAAGCTAGACGTTCAAAATCTAGATATCAGTGAGGCTTACTTTCTCTGGGGCTGACTGCTGGCAATCCTTGGGGTTCTTTAGCATTTATCCCTGCTTTGAATCACAGGGCTGTATCCTCTTCTTTCTCTCCTAGATTCAGATGACATCTGGCTTACAGCTCCTCCCTCTGACTTTCTCTGACCCTTGTTTCTGGTTTGTTCTCTATAAGGCCTTCCAGTAATCCAGATTAATCCCTGCTTCAGTTGGCTACACCTGAACTAAAAATAACACTTTCAACGGTCCTATTTACAATGGTTCCACACCCACAGGTATGCAGATTAAGAACATGTTTAATTGGGGTACATGTATCAATCTAGCATACCCTCAAATGAGGTATTATAACATGTCCAGCTGCCCTTTCATGGAGATACTTTTTCTAGCTAAAACTCTTCTAAATTTGTTTTTTAAAATCAACATAAAATCCATGAGATGGACAGGTCTCTCAAAGCCTTTTATAAATGTTTCAACGATGTTGGCCTTTGCAGGTCTCTGAATTCAGTCAGTACATTATTGCAGTCAAGGTCATACCAGTATGAAACTAAATATGATTCCACCATTATCCTCTCAAGTTATAACATTCACCATACTAGAGTATATATTGTGCACCTAACAATACTAGCAATCAATGCTTTGAGATTTTGACCTACATGGTTTGTCTAACCATGGTCGTAGAAGAGACTTACTGCTACTGGGAAAGCAGGGCCTCTGGAAACAGTAGCAAGGAAAAATTAAAGGAGTCACTCTGGTGCCTTAAAAATCTATCTATTTTCCAAAGACCACCTCTTTTGGAGTATAGAATCTAAAGGACATCTCTCTTCAAGTTTTTAGGTATTTCCCTAGGACTCTTTCTTTTATTTGATATTTCTCAGTTTCTCTCCATTTTCCCTTCCACTTTGTTCTTGGTACTAATTTCTCAAGGAAATTTTTCATCCTCTCGTGAGAAAAATCCCTCATTTTTATAATAGACACCTCCCTAAACAATAGCTTTTCTATTTCTCTAGCCCAGAAGGCTCCCAGTCTATCTTAGCAGGCACTGTGTTATTGGTATGTTTCATGCCTGTGTTCTCAAAGTGTCTGCCATAAGCTTTCTTTATCAACCTTCCACTCTTCACCCTTTGAAAGACAAGCATTAGTTAGCCTTGTTTAGAATTGGGGCTCAAATATCCTGTTCAGAGACCTCTTTTACAGGAACGGTTTATCATGACCTTATTTTAATTAATGAACCAGGTCCTCCCCCTCTGTGCTGGCTGAGAAACAGGAAAAAAGGAATACTAGAGGCTTGCGCACTTGTGCGTAACCCCACCAAGCCTGCCCACCTGGAAGTGAACTCACCTTGGCTCTAGACACAGCCTGCCTTTCTCTTGCTGTGGGATGCCACAAGTCCATGGGGCCTCCTGTCTGCTGTCTCTCCCAGAGCCAGCCCTGTGGTCCCATGCACCTGTCTGGCAGGCACCCGGTGGCACTGAGAGGTAAAGGCTCCTGAGTCTGCCACATCCCCAGAAAGACTTGTCCCAGAGGCATGTGGAATCCATTCCCCTGGCTGAAGATGTACTTCTCTCGACTGAATTTTTTCTTCACAGTGAAACTAAATGATGACACAACACTAAGGTTTTCCTTCTGTGGTTACTTTATAAAAAACTGAGGTAGCCCTATTCTCTTTCTTGTTTATTTAAAACCACTTTATATGTCTGTGGCCTTGTTTATATTTTTTTTAAGTTCAAATATTTTGTCTTAATGAATATCTATATTTTTGGTATTTCACCTTAAGAAATATTACTAGAATGGGAGATAGAAAAGAATGATAAACATCCCAACACATTTTTACTTCTGGAAATCATCAATATATCGACCCAATACAAAAGGGGACGGCAGATAGAGCTCTCCAAACCATACACTGACACCCACATATGCTCACACCTGGGCCTACATTTTGCTTCCCTGTGTGTACACTGTGACTGAGTGCAACTCTGGCCTACTCACAGCAGGAGCACAACTTGTACTACTGTCAATCATATTTTCCTTCCTTATTCCTGCCCTTGCATGTATACTCCTTGCAGTCAGCTAATCTACGACTGGGGTTAGCCACAATATATTAATGAAAAGTCACAGAGACCCAGGAGAGAAGTCACTGTGATCAGCCAAAGTCTCCAGAGGATGTAATAGGAGTAGAGTTGTAGGGAGAACTAGGAGAGAACCGCATGAAGCTGGGGGTGCTGTCGTTGTGGCCTCAGGCTGGAAGGTCAACTACCTATAAACTCTTCATTTAATAGGACAAAGACTGTGTTCTCATAGCCTTAGTCCAATGAAGCTAGAGGTGAAAAATTAAAAAGCCAGTAAAGTTCCGTCAGTGTTTAAGCCGGTTTGTACCAGACCCAAGTTGAAAGAACCACCACACATTCTATAAGGAAGGGAATGCCTACTATTTAGTTGAATCACACTTGAAAAAAGCTATTTAAGTTCTCAAAACAACATATTCAAATTTTAAATACTTTTTGCAGTCATATTTAGCAGCTATTATCATTATCACACTAAGAACTGTTACTTGGATCCAGGTTGTTTTTGCAAGAAATGTGGCAAGCTAAGTCAATTTATTCAGTAATTTTAGGGGGAGGCTTCAGCATGCTGAAATTGCTATATTACAGAAACCTATTAGTATGAAGTTAAGACTAAATGAACAAGAAAGATAATATTAGGCAAATAAAACATACATATTTAATAGTGCATTGGCTTTATTGATGGCAGAAGAAAAAATTCTTTCATTTGTAAAAGGTATTCCTTTATTTAACTCAGTTTTTTTCCCATTCTTTGTAAGGGTTGATTTTTTTTTTTTTTTTTTTTACTTAAAAATCTACTTTTTCTTTCTTCAAATAATAATATCCACCCATTGTGGCTGCATCTTGCTCTGAAGGGAAGGCAGAAAGAAGGTCTAGCAACAGGTTTCGGCCAGGTTTCAGTCAATTGCTCCTTTCTTCATGAAGACTCTACATGAAAGAAAGGAAGAAAGTGAAACTGGACCCTCAGTAGACTTTTCCATAATTTGTCAAGATATACTTCTAAAGAAACTTCTCTGCAAATGTGAAGTGACATATCTCAAGTGGAATAAATTGGACACTGCTCTGTAATTTGTAAACAGAATTTCTAAAAAGCAATATATAAACAAACTTCTTAAAAAAGATTATTTTTCTTCTAAAAATTGTGGAACTATGTCTCTGTTACTGTTAGCCTCTGTATTCTTAGGATGTAGACTTCAGGAATTTGGATTGAATTTGAATTAATAAGGAATACAAAAAAGGATACAACCTGCCAATGAATTATCTCACCACCCTACTCCCCACCTCCATTCCCCTTTAACACCTCTGGATTTAGTTTATTCCACATAGGTACTTTATTTTAATTAGCCACCTCCCCCTGCTTGCTCCCCACCTTTATCAGATACCACCCTGGTTGAAACTATTTTAGGTGGTGTATTAGTCAGGCAAAGCGGAGCTGATGCAAAATACCATAAATTGGATGGCTTTTATAAAGTGTATGCATTTGACATAGGAACTTACAGATACCAGGCCATAAAGCATAAGTTACTTCCCTCACCAAAGCCTATTTTCACATGTTGGAGCAAGATGGCTGCAGACGTCTGTCAGCGCTCAGGCTTCCTGGGTTCCTCTCTTCCCAGATATTGCTCTCTCCAAGTTCAGAGTTCCTCTCTTCCCAGGGCTTGCTTCATTCTGAGCTCAGGGTTCCTCTCTTTCCAGGACTTGCTTCTCTTTCCTCTGTGTGCTTACTTTCCAGAGCTCCAGCTTAAGACTTCAGCATCAAACGTCCAACATGAAAAACCCTCAACTCTATCCTTTGCCATGCCTTTTATCTGTGAGCCCCTACCCATCAAGGGATGGGGACTTAACACCCTACTGACATGGCCCAATCAAAGCTCTAATCATAACATAATCATGCCCAAGAACAGACCACTTTACAAACATAATCCAGTATCTATTTTTGGAATTCATAACTATATCAAACTGCTACAGCTGGTGACAGCAAATGGTTAAACACTTGTTTACTCCAGTCATATTTCAGCTTCATGCAAGAAAGAATGCTTGGGCAGGGCCAGGGGAGTTCCCATGGTTGCATACAAACAATTCAAGTCTGCCTTAAATAAGTAGTCTCCTGTTTAGACAATAAAGAGGTTTGGTTGGTATTATCCTCATATGAGGTTGGTCATGCTGGCATCATGAGGTTCTCTAACACCTATCTTTATTGCAATTGTTTCCCTGATTTTGTTTTAGAAAATTCTGCAAACAGATGCTGAACAAGATTCCAAAAAACTGACATTTAAAATACATCTCTTAATAGTTAAAAATAATGTTACAGCCTGGATCTTTGGAAATAAACAATGTCAGGGTATATTTATGTAGTAGTCTATGCTTAATATGTAAAACTGTAAAGATCATGCTTTCATTAAACAAATGAGAAACTAGAAAGGAAATTCAAAGGTAGTCAACATTTATTAAACCCCTTTACAGGCTAAGCTAAACATCCATGGCACTAGAGAACTTCCTGCTAATTTGTCTTAAAAGCTCTTACTACATTGGTCTGCGATTTCCCTCTTTTCACAGCAGGACACGGAATTCTAACCACGTTTTGGCTGGATCACTGCAATAACTTCTTAGAATTTTTCCTTCTCAGTGCCATAACCTCTCCTACATCCCAAAGTTATATTTTGTAAGTTTAATTTTGATCATATTACTCTCTAATTCAGAAGTCCACGACAGCAACAAACCCATTAAATTTAAAATTCTTCATGTGCCTGAAGTCACTCTTTTGCCATCACCGAGAGATTTTTTTGGCCCCCATTATTTTGGTTCATACTCTTTATTGTAGCCACCAAAAGTCACTTGCTTCTTCCCTTAAACTTTTCCCTGCCTTTAGAATATCTTCAGAGGACCCTTCTTTATTATGATAATGAAGTTGAAAATTCATTTTTAAGGCCTGACTCAACTAATTGCTATCTAGTTCCTAGGAGTCCAATCATGTCAGAAACTTTCCAAATGCACATAGATTTGGTCAGTTTCACTGAATAAAGAACTATGGATAATTTCTGTAATCTATAGGTACTCATGATTCCAAGTTGTCTGTAACAATTATGACAGAGTTCAGGGACTAGAAGCCTGGAATCTTGGGCTCTGTCTCCCCTCAAGGCTGACATCTGACCTGCCATCACTTTTTGGGCCTATCTTCCCACATTGCTCCCCAAAACCCTCATCTCTTCTCTGACTCCCAGATATCTCCTGCATATGTAGTCAGTGATGCCATCCTTAATAATAGGCTCAAATAGAAACCAATTTTCTCTCCAGCTCTGGGAAAGTATATCTGTGTATGTGTGTGTGGTGGGTGGAGGTTTTTGTTGTTGTTATTTTAAGGGGGTACTGGATATTGAACCTGCAACCTTGTACATGGGAAGCAGGCACTCAACCACTTAGCTTTACCCACTCCCCAGCAAACAGAATTTTAGGACAATCAGAGAATGTGCAAAGTACACACCTAAAACTTTATCAAAAAATGTTTGATTCAACAAAACAATTATTGAACAGCTACCAAGTGTCAAAGTAAACTAAAACATACGAAGTACCCAAAACATAAAGAACATGATGATGAAATTATGTTTTTTTAAAGAGTACAAAGCACCTTAACCTCACTGTCAGAATAATTTTAGATAAAGCCTTAGAAAATGTTCAATAAATATTAAAATTCATATTTATATTTTCTGGAAGTCAAATGGCTAGCTACAACATGTGTCTTTTTTTTTTTTTTAAGATGTTCAAGTTAATGGAAACCAGGAATAAAAAAATAAGAAGAAAATATCTTTCCTCATCAGAAGAAAATAATACATTCAATTATGTGACAAAGGAAAGAAGTATAGTTCTTATTATTGCTGAACCTCCCAAAGATATAAACAATTTTCTTCAACTGAGATCACATGTCTTTGTACATTTACTTTTTAAGACAAATTTTGTAGTTACAAGTTTTAAAATAATACCACAATGGGTTTGTCCCTCAAAAGTATTTTTTTTAAGGTTGTCAGGTGTTTTAGTCAGCAAAAGGAGTGCTGATGCAAAGTATCAGAAATCTATTGGCATTTATAAAAAGTATTTATTTGGGGTAAAAGCTTATAGTTACAAGGTCCTAAAGAGTCCAAGTCAAGGTCTGGAAAAGGTACTTTCTCACCTAAGATGGTTGCTGATCTCTGTGAAGGTTCAACCTCCCTTCTTGAGACTCCATGGTCCCAGCTTCTTCCAATCTCAGCTGTAGTTGGCATAGATTAATTTCTTTCCGGGCTCAGCTGCTCTGGTCTCTTCACAAGGTCAGCTGTAAACTATTAGGTGAATGCCTCAGCTCTCTCCGGGGCCCCAGAATCAAAGTTCTCTCCTCTGCCATGTCCGTGGAGCCTCTCTTATCCCATGTGTATCTTCTTCAGTGTGTCTTGAGTGAGTGTCCACTTACATAGCCTACCAAGGGGCGGGGACTCAACCCTGAGTTATACCCTACTGAAATGGGCGAATCAAAGGCCCTAAATTGATTTAATCAAGAGAATGTAAAACCTTTGAATTTTACACAATCAAAAGGTATCATGCCCAGAGGAACAGAACAATTTACAAACATAACCAGTATCTTTTTTGAAATTCATAAATAATATCAAACTGCTTCAACAGGTATACTGGTTTTCTCTGGAGGAGAAAGCAGAGACAGCCACCATCTTGTCTTGCCACATAGCAGAAGTCTAGGATCTCCAGAGGCCAACCTTTGGTGAGACAATCTCTAATGATGGCTTGATCTGGACTTTTTCACAGCCTTGGAACTGTAAGATTTTATCCCAAATAAATTCCCATTATAAAAGCCAACCCATTTCTGGTAACTTTGGATCCGTAGTCTTTGGCAAAATAAAACATCAGGAATTCAAAATTTCTTTGTCACATATATCTTATGCCAACAGTAAAATCCAAAGCAAGTATCTAGGCAAGGTGGAAGTTTTAACAGAGGAGAATGTAGAAAACCACTAAGAATGTGACAGAGAGTTGACAGGAGCAGTTTACATGTGCACTATTTGATGTGAATATGCTAGTTACCCCAGAGCAATGTTATATAATTATTTTTAAGAAGTACGCTCTTTATTCAAAGGAAATTTTGTGTGGAACCCTTATATATATAAAACAGATGAAGGAAACTAAAAAGCCAAGAGGACTGAGAGTTCTACCCATTTGGCTCAGTCACTCTCACTCCCTTCCCTCTACTTCTTGCTTTCAGCAGTCCCGAAGGCAACCCTGAAGAATCCTAGAGCTCTGCAGTCCATTCTGAGAAAACCTTTACTCTAGAGCAATCAGGGAGTTGAGACCATTTGGCCTCATGTTAAGACCTTGCTTTAAACAATTTTAAAGACCTCAGAAAGCTAAAAGGGATTTCCAAGTTTTCACTTAACTTTTAAAAGAGATTCAATTATAGACACATTGAGCTCATTTTTTAAAATGTCCAAGTTTTCAAAATGCAAAGTTGGTGGAGTCCTTATATACCTTTTAATTTTGTTTAAAAATGGTCATGAGCACAGTGAAGAATCATTTGGATAGTTACTGAATGCTACAGGAAAATAACCAGAGTCGAGAAGTAGCTCTTCTGTGATACTATGGGCTATCTGAAGTACTATGGACCAGGACACTATAAACTACCAACTAAACATATCCAGTTAATTGATGGCTTTATGTTAACCACAAAGAAAAATGCACTATATTGGCATGCTCAGGTAATTCAGAAGTCAACTAGTATTAATAGGCTTCCTCTCTAGGCAGACTATTAAATAGGGGCTGAGGGTTAGAAAATAGAAGAAAAACTTTTTTCACTTAGGATGATAGAACTAATTTTTAACTGAAGAAGGAGTTTGGGGAAGCTGAAGGACATATAAGACTCTAGAACAAGAGTGTCCCATAGAAATATAATGCAAGACACATCATGGAATTTTTAATTTTCTAGTAGTTACATTTAAAAAGGTAAAAATAAATAGATGAAAATAATTTTATTAATTTATTTTATTTAACCCAATATAGCCAAAATATTATCACTTTAATACATAATCAAAATAAAAAATTATAAGATTTTTTTTTTAGGTTCTTGAAAACTGTGTGTTTTTTACTTACAGCATATCTCAATTCAGACTAACCACTTTTTATGGCCTGAACAGACACATTTGGGGTCTAGTGTCTCAATAGACTGAGAGAGTCACTTACCAGGGAGAAAATACAACGTGGATAGAACCTTAATGGAATGAATAGCTGAAATAAGGAATTAAAAACAATTCCTAAAAAATTTCCAATTGTCTCGTTATTAAAATGAGATAGAAAAAAGATACATATAGTCTTTAGGGGAAAAGTCTAATTATTAGAAAAATTTTAAAAAGCACTAATGTAATGATAGCAATGATAACAAATATGACAAAAGTATTTTCTTCCAAAAATATATTAAGAAATAAGGCCTTTGTTCATCAGAATAAGACATCTTACATTGGCCGTGTGATTCATCAAATTTTTGTTCTATTTATATTCTACCTACAGAAGATGATTTTCAGATAGCAACTCTATTCCTTAAACTCTAAGATGAAAATTTCTGAGTCACTAGCATATGACCCCCAAATTATATTCCATTAAGTAATCATGTTATCACCATAAAATTCTTGAAAATATACTCTGAAGCACTTCCTTTTTCTTACAAAGGATTGAAATTAATTAAATAATAAAAAAGAAATTGAGTGGTGTCGGGGATTGAATCATGTTCCCCATGAAAGACAGGTTCATGTCTCAAACCCTGGTCCTGTGGTTGTGGACCCATTTGTAAATAAGACCTTTGAAGATGTTATTAGTTAGGCTGTGCCCAACTGAATAAGGGTCCAATATAGCTGAAGTCCTTACAAGCAGAAGAAATTGGATATGGAAAGAGAGATGTCATGGGGAGCACCCAGAAGATGCAACGTGGAAAAGAAAGGAGAAGATGCTGCCATGGGCACTGCCATATGACAGAAAAACCAAGGAGTCCGAGGACTGCCAGCACCCGCCCCAAAATGCCACAGTCTTCAGGGAGAAAGCATCACCTTGCTGATGCATTGATTTTGGACTTCTGGACTCAAAACTGTGAGTGAATAAATTCCTGCTGTTTAAAAGCTAATGCACTGTATGGTATCTGTTTTAGCAGTTGGGAAACAAAAACAGGGATGGGGGAATGAAAAAAGAAGGAGTTACTGCTTAATGGGCACAGAGTTTGTGTTTAAGATGATGGAAAAGTTGAGGCAATTGATGTTGGCAACTGTAGAACAATATTGTGAATGTAATTAATACCACTGAATTGTACACTTGAAAGTGGATGAAATGGAAAATTTTCAGTGGCATATATGTTATTACAATAAAAGTTTAAAAAATACACATAAATAAGATTTTTTTCAAAGTAAAAATAAACTAAATGGTCTATGTTGGTGATTATCTGGTCCTTTGTTTACTTTCACCTCCTTCTGCTTTCAAACTTAAATAGGTATACCTTAGATATATTGCAGATTTGGTCCAAGACCACTGCAATAAAGCAAATATGGCAATAAAGTAACCTGAATTTTTTGGTTTCCGAGGGCATATAAAAATTATTTTTACACTATACTGTAGTCTGTGCAATGATATTATGTCTAAACGATGTGTATTCCTCAATTAAAATGTGACAGAGACACAAAGTGAGGACATGCTGTAGGAAAAATGGTTCTAACAGACTTAACTATGGTATCACCTTAAATATTTTATGATTATAATTAGTTTTAAAACATCAGTCTCTTTCCATGTCTATTATAAAATATCAATAATCCGAATTACATAGTTAACATGAACAGCACCTTTCTTTATATGGGAACTACCTCACAGTTTCTGCCTTACCTTTTCATGTTAGTTTCGAGCCCGGGGAGGTTGGTAAAACTGCTGGGTTGGCCTAGTTGATCGTCTTGGCTGGCCATCACCTCCTCTGCGAAATTCAAGAGTTTGGTCGTAGGTACTTTCTTCCTCCTATTTGCAAACAATAGTGATTTAACATGTTTAAAATAGCTCCAAGTTTCCTAAGTTAAATCTGTTTTATAGCTCCCATTTCATATACCCTATTAAGGTGCCCTGGGATCACATTTGCCAACTTTTACAGCAGACAGAGGCAGGGGGAAGGAAAAGAAGGCAGGGACACTGTTAAAACTCTTTTGGTCCTTGGTAACAGAATAATGAAATTTATAGTGATAATATTAAAATCAAATTTAATTCCAAAAAAGGGAACTATTTCTAAACGTTAACATGACTATATTTCAGCAAATGATTTGATACAATGTTGTGAAAATACAGAAAAGGAGCAATTACAATAAAAATGTTCTTGAATATTTGGGCTTCTAAATATTTTTACATATTTATTATGGAAATGGATTTTGGTGAGATATGGAGAAGAGGTTGAAGAGGCAGAGAATGTTCACCAGCTGTCTGTCCTCATCTGATGAAATCTCCAAATTTATTAAGAACTTTTTATCAAGAGACAGGAAAAAATATTGGGTTGAAATAAGGGAGAATACAATTTACATATATAAAAAAAAGCTTCATGCAAGACACAGAGATCATCACAGTAAGACATAAAACTATTTTCTTCTCGTTTTCTTTCTTAAAAAGGGGTGCAGATCTACCAGCTCAAATAGCATGGGAAAATGAGGATAAGCATATTAAACAGCAAGAAAGGGAACAATTAATCATATATTTATAAAGGACTTAGAAGCAACAGAAATATAGCCAAAAGCCACACTGGTTTCTTACTGAGTGCTGCCACCCTGTTATTTTGGTGTTTTAAAATTAATTCAGCTATGAAGTTATGCTCCTATAAAAGACAGAAAAAACAAACTGGCTTCCAGTTTTGTTTATGAACAAGACACCATTTATTCCACTAAGTAGAATGTTTAAATTCCAACTGAATTATAAGAGCATGATAATTTGCATGATTTTGGAAATTTATCCTACTACTTTTTTTTCACTTTACCTTTGAATTTTCTTTCCCAAATGATTACCTTCCTTGCTCTATTAATAACAGAGAAATTATATGCAAGGCTGAGTTCTATTCTTTAAATTTTTACAGACCCAACTACTGCAATTTGACCTGATATAAACAGATTTTAAGATAATCTGATCAAATCCTATTTTTAGCAATGATATTTAATGTTTGGTACAAACATAACTCTCATCATTAGGCATCCTCCACAGTATTTTTAAGATACTTTCCACTTTCATAAAGGACACTGAAGCCCAGGAAAGTTTTGTGACATCACCCTAATACTTCTAAGGGAAACTTGAGTTTTGAATTCAAACACTGCTGCTTGAATCTTTAAACTTAAGTCTGTATGTCAACGAAATAAAGTCAATAGCCAAAAACTAATCCTTCTTAGGGGGCCAATTTCTTCCAAAAAGGATAACAGAAATCTCAATATATCTGGTATGATGCAAGAGTTACCTTTTAGAGACAAACTCCCAGATTAGCTCTCCTTTACCTATGTTCCTTTCATTAACAATCAATCTCAAAATGTCTAGAAGCATCAGATACTGTCTGTAATTTAGCAAAGCAATTAAAATACAAGAAGAGCAGTATAAAAGTGTTCAGAAAATATTATTATTATTCTGTTCAATGTTCTAAACAATGATTGTCAAATATTGCTAAATTTGAAAAGGAGCTATTTAATTTTATGATGGATGATAAAATCTGAAGCTTTGCATATTAACTGAGAAGGACTAAAAATGTATTTGGTACTGAAGGAGATGAAGTAATTATTTAGGAATTAGAACGGAATGGTATTTTCCTCCACATCCAGATGCAGAGCTGGCTAGAGGACATCTAAAAGTCTACATTACCAAAATACATTGTCAGAGGTAGGACACTAAATTTGCTGAGCAAATGAGTTCTATTTATAAAATAAATATATCACCGCTATTTGAAAACCTGTCTCTACTGTGCTTAAAAGATTTATAGACTATACTATCCAGAGCCAATTAAATGGTTTTACAGAGATGACCAACCATGAGATTTCTTTCTCATTATTTGCTATCTTAATCCTTTTATACTAAGTAGAAGTAAAAAAGATGATTCTGACAGTTGGTTTTCAGTTATTGTAGAAGACTCAATCTGTGTTTCTTTACTTTTAAATAAAATAATCCTCCTGCTGAGGAGTTGAGGGCAAATCTGGTCACTCAAAACACCCATCTTCAAATCTATAGCTAATAATTTTTAGCATCATCTGGGTATCTCTTTTCATTTTATATAGCACACAGCTCAATTTATAAATCATTTTATGAATTTATTCATTTATAAATGAATGGGATTTACACCTTATCCTACCCTATCTTCTTACTTTAGGTTCAGTATTCTGTAACAGATTTAAAACTCAAAAAAAATTAATTTCATTTAGTTTATGAACATATTTTAAAAAATCTGGCACTATTTTTAAAGCTGGAACAGTGATTGGAGATCATCTAGTTCATCCCCTTACATTTATAGATGAATATCTACAAATCCAAAAGTGAAATGATTTGCCCAGTGATACAGATCAAGAGTGGCAGGGTCAGGATCAGAATGATTTTATTTTGTCTCAGGTCTCAGTTCTTAAAAATACTTGCAATAACTTCATTAAAAGCAACTGTCCAATACCATCACCACCTAAGCGTCTGAAATTTAGAACCATTTTACTACGACTCACATTTTTGCTCACCTGTTATCAGAAAAAACTTGACTTTAAAATACTATTTTAAATATTAATGAATATTCAAAACGTGCCCTCTTTTCATGCCAATATTCACTTCATCGCTCCTTTTAATGAAAAATTTCAAAATGCAAGTCATTGTGGCATCAAGCAAGAATCAAGTATTTTGAAAGAAAAAAAAGTTCCAGTACCAATGCATAGAGATACACAATTTAATCTATAAAACTCATTTGACAAGACACAACATCTTTCTTTATCATCTTCAGTCTCAGTGCTTATTATACTGAAGTGAGAACAAACACAGGCAAATACATTCCCCCACTCATAAATTGTGTTACAAAAGCTCATTGTAAATTGGTCACTTGCAACCTGGAACATACTTCACTAGGAGATGTGGAACACTTAAATAGAGCTCAGTTTTTCTGTTCCACAAATAGTAAGGTGAAGTGTACAAACTGATACTCTTAAGGAAGAGGGGGCTAGACCAGTGGTTCTCAACTGGGGTGGTTTTGCCTTCTTACCATGGGGTAATTTGGCAACGTCTGGAGACACTTTTGGTTGTCACAACCTTGGGAGGTGCTATTAGCATCTAATAGGTAGAGGCGAGGGATGCTGCTAAACACCTATAATGCACAATGCAGCCCTCTACAACAAAAAATTAGCCAATCCATAGTGCTGAGGGTGAGACACCCCGAGCCAGGTAAAGTCTAAATGTGAGGGCAGCTGGAGAATTCTGAAATTTTTAAGTCTTGACTTTGGCACCCCTACCCTCTTTCTTTTTAGACATTTCTTTTGCTGTCTCTGCCCCTAAGGACTAAATGCTGACCCACTCTCTATGGAACTTTTTATTGGGTTCTAATTTGCTGTTAATATATATTATGTTCTCCCTAGCTCCTTGTTCAGATTTACTTAATGCATTGACTTATCTTAAAATACCATTCCTCAGCATTATCTAATAGCCATAACTTTGTGAGGCAATACTGATGGACTATTTGGTTGAGAGGATGGCAGTTTCTTAAAGGAATATTTAGAAAAATGTATTATTATTGTCACTTGTCCATTAATAATTATTTTGTGTGTAATTTTATCATTGTTTCCTAATCAGTTTCTTTTAAAGGAATATGTATAGTAGTCACAGAAGCATCCCACATATAAAATTATTTAGGATATTATGAACAACGAATGTTAATGAGTATAGTTTTTCTTTAGACACTGGCATAGAACCACTTATTTGATTAATTTCCAGGACACCTTTTGCTGGTTTGGTTAGCTTGTGTAGACAGTTTATAGAAATATAAACTAATTTTAATATAAACATAAGCAAACAATCATTTCAAGACAAATCTGCTTTCCCAAAACACTTTGCAAAGGACTCCAAATGGGTGGGTTGGGGGAAAAAACATACCAAATATAAGATATTGGCAATGTTAACAGTAATATTTTGTCAGTGTTCTTTCATAGTTTATAATAATTCTTTCACAACTATGCAAGGTTTGGTGGTGGGATGATGTATAGGAGCCCTGTATGATGATATCATGTTTATTTTGTAAGTTCACTTTTATTATTATATACTTATTGTTTATGGATGTTCATGTATGAATGAAAAATTTCAATAAAAATAATCTGCAATAAAAATATTTTAAAATGATCTACTTTAGATTAGTCATACCGATAGTCTATTAAATTAGCTAGGCTGAAAATTAAAAGCAAAAGCTAAGTTGGGTCAGCACTTTTTTCTGAAAAGATGATGAATAGCATTTGTGCCTACAGAAGTCATGTTTTATCAAACACTGAACCTAAGTTTACTCTCCAAGAAATATGTTCCAATTCAATACTCTCAGTTTGCCACAATGAAGACCAGACCTTGGTAGGCCTGAAACTGTAGATTATAAATTAGGAAGTTTTTGTAAAGAACATTTAGTCCAATTAAATCAGAAGCTACTATTTGCTCAAGTAATTTGTGCCATAACCCAAGTTAGAATACAGTTAGTTCTTCTGGTCCACAATCCTGTCTGCCCTTTACTAAGCTTCCAAGTAGAGTGTGAGAACCTAGACATTCTGAAAATCAGAACTGGAAGGCGAATCAGAGATAATCTAACTTAGCAGATCTGAAACAAAAATTTTTTTGGGGTGGGGGTTAATATGGCACCCTTCTTTCAAATGAAAGGTTATGGAGAATTCCAATATAAAACAGATGGGCTCAGGTTAAACTGAGTGTTTTTACATGTTTATGTGAGGGAGGATCCCTTAACTTTCTTTTCCTCAATCCCTACAAGCTCTGTAGACCCTAAGAAACAAAAATTAAAAACCTGGCCTAGTTCACTCCATTGTATACTGGGACCCAATTAGGTCATGTGACTTGACTAATGCATTAAAGTGAGGTAGTGGAAGAACAGGAACTGGAACACAGGACTCTAGCTGTCAGTTCAGAGCCCTTTCCCCTTTGCTATCACTGAGAAAATCAAAACTCTTTTTTTGACTCCTATAAATGAAATGTCTCATTTGATAATAAAAACTCGCCTTATCTAAGTGGAAAAAAATTTCTGGCCTTATTAATAAATGAGAGAGTTTTTATTATATGTAACTGAAATACTGTAAATTTTATAACTGATTTATTTTACCTTTCTAGACTTTGATTAAAATAAAACCCATTTTAGAATAAAATGTAATTGTAAAAAAGAAAAAAAAAAGAAAAAAATGTAATGGAAAATAACAGTCTCCCTTTTCCCAGAGAATATATATGTACCACCTCAGGTAATATTTTGTTTAAACAAAAACATTTTATGGCAAAAAAAAAAAAAAAAAAAAAAGAGAAAACAGCAACATACTGACTCAAGACAAAAGGGAAATCAGCCTCAACACCCACTTATTAAACAACTGTTCAAAAATGCATGACCAGCATAACATAGTGTTTTCATTCTTTTATCATGCAGAATTTCAGAAGGACTATGAATCATTTCATTGAGGTGCTAATCATCTAAATTCAAACTGTTGATTCTATAAGATGATATTACAAAATCACCTGAATGTCTAGCTTGAAGGCTTATTTCATGCTCTGTCAATGAAAGCAAAACCTAAATAAGACTACTAAACTTTAACAAGTTTAAACCACAATAAAAACAAAAACAGGGCCACCATCCTTGACCTTCTATAACATTGTTAATCTCATCTGCACTTTAATACAAAATAAACAAGTTTTTGGGAGCCAGTGTAGCCCAGTAGTTGAGCACCTGCTTCACACGTACAAGGTGTCAGGTTCAATCCCTCGGACCTCCGAAAAAAACAACCCCCCAAAACAAAATAAAACAAAGCAAACAAGCTATTTCTGGCAGTTTAGAGACTCATGAAAATTTATCTAAATATCAAAAGGTATGCCCATATTTTAATTAGACGAAAATGTTACCAAAAAGGGAATGGGAGAGACATTACCTATCAAATTCCAAATGGTAAGTTATGGATCCTCTTTCATTTAAAAGGGCATCTAAGTTTATTTATAAATTGTAATAGAGAGGGGATGTTTATTCTACCATGTGCCTAGCATTTTGCACGTTATCTCATTCAAGTCTAAGTCTTTCAACAATGTTTTGAATTGTTTAATCTCATCATTATACAGATGAAAAAACTGAGGCTCTGAATAACTCACTCAAAGTTAATAGTAAATGGCTGCACTGCAGTAAGATTCCTGGACTTCTAGCTCTGAAGTTCTTTCTATTGCATCACCTTGGGTATATTTACATTTTATGCTTTAGACAGTTTTGCTGAATTGGTTTCTGATAGCTAGCTTATGGTCAATTTCAAGTAAACGGGTGGCATCATCCCTAAAGTTAGTGAAAATAAACATCATTTAATGAGTGAAGACCAAAGAATGAATATATGACCTGTGAAAATGTATACCTCTATAAAGAGCATGCTGTTTTAGCAAAAAAGTTAAATAGAATCCAAAAGCTTCATCCAGAAGTTAGAATTAGGGAGTACATTCTTGCTCAAAAAGATGCCAAACCACTCAAAGATTCCCTCAACAGTTATTATATCACAACACTGGTTGGCATTTAGGAGCTCAGTCTAAGATCTGATTCTGGATTTGGATTTCCTAGGCATGTTAGTCAAGTTCTCTAAATCTCAGTTTTCACAAATAAAGCTGTGAAGACCTTACAGGTTTATTAGGAGAATTATACATGACAATACCTATAAAGAGTTTAGCAAATAATAAGCAATCCATGTTGGATATTATTCTGAATTCAATCACTCTAAATTAATACAACACACATGTCTACTTTAATTAAACTATCTAGAATCACAGATTCTGCTGAAATTCATGACTTAGCTTGTTGTAAGAGTATTCCTCAAATTGTTCAGGGCAGATAAGAGTGGAAAATCCACTGGAGAAAATGCAAGAGCCAATGCAAAGAGAAAGATTCCTGCTATCTGCCTTCTTGTCATCTCTTTAGAGACTCAAAACCAATCAACACACAAAAACTAACAACTTCACTTTATAATTCATTCTGTTGTTACCATTTGGTGAAGTAGGTCCTTCTTTTCTCTTTTAATTACAGAGAAAAAAAAGTAGAACAAAAGGAGAGGAAGATGAGCAAAGGGGCAATAATGAAGAGGATCAATCAGAAGACATTATTTGCATATCTGAATATTTTAAGAGAAGCTTAAAATAAATTAACTTGATTAACCTCTTTGTGCATCCTGCCTTTAGATCATACCCTTAAAATTTTAGTAAATGTCATGAAAAAAGAAACAAATTATTTAAAAAGTTGACTTAACAGTGATGATTAATAATGGAATATGTGCCTCTCCTATCAATATATGTTGATATGTTTTCATGTTAATTCCTATAAATTATCTTTGCAAAAGCACCTGTTCTCCCAAATATGGTAAATGAGTGAATGTTTTTTAGAATATTTTAAGGTTAAGAAACACGAGCACTAATCACAGGTGGCTAACCATTTCACTCATAATTTATATCATTTTTACTTCTTAAATGAGTAGGCTAACATAAAATAATTTAAGATGGGTAAACTCATTTTTTCTCTGAAAGTAGTAATTATTACAACATAATACCAGACTGCTTTTTACTCTAACATAGTCATTACAGTGCATTTTATGTAACTGACCACCTGAGACAGACAGATACAGAATGCTACAGAGACTCATAATACAGAGTTTAAGAAACTGAATTAGAGCTCTCCCTGACAGAACTGATAAAAATACAAGCAAGAGCTCTGTCATTAAAAAATACTGAGGGGGAAGCAGATGTAGCTCCAGTGTTGAACGCCTGCTTCCCATGTTCGAGGTCCCGGTTCAATCCCTGGTACTGTCTGAAAAAAAATTACTGAGGGCTGGAGTGGGAAAGAGAAATATGATTTGAAATGCATGATACAATAATAAGGAAGAAATTGCATCATATAAAGAAACAAAATCATTGCTGATGCTTTCATCTCCTTATTGAGAGTTAACAAGCCTAAGACAGAGGAAAAGAATGAAAAATTTAAACCCTAAAGTGGGTAGAGACCCAATGTAGTAAACACCATTATCACATTAAACTCCTAATTCCTGCCCAGCAACCTATACTAATCATGCCTGTATAATGAACTACAAGTATTTCTCTTTAGTGAATTATAAAGATAACATGTTTAAAAACCCTTAGTCAATTTTAAAAGAGTAGTTTAAACCATAGTTTTAGAAATGTTTGATAGCCTAGGAGTTACTGATCCAATCTCTGTGTTACAAACTCCAGCCACTGTATCACTCACAGATGGCAATTCTGCCTCCATTCAAATAATTCTGATAAAAGGAACTTGGTTGAGAAGCCAACTCCACTGCTCTCTACCCTTCACTAGAAAGTATAAATCTGCATTTCTGTAATTTCTACCTATATTTTCTAGTTGAGTCTATGTCCATTTCCATATGAAAGTTTTCAAACTATTTAAAAACAAGTATTATACTTCTGAGTCTTCCATTTTCGAAAACAAAAACTCACTTCCTAGAAACATTTGTGAAATACCATTATTTCCATTGTTTCTCCAACACCTTGAACATCTTTTCCTTTATACATTTTAGTTTTTCACGATTCTACATATCCTAGCACTCAGAATAATATTCCAAGTATGGCCTGCCTGGACAATACTATTATTTCCTGAGATGAAGATACTCTACATAAATCAATTAGTGCAAACCAACCTTGCTTTAATGCTTTTAGCAGCTGCTCAATCACTGCTCACTCATATTTTGCTTGCCATCAACCAAAATCTCTAAAACCTACTCTCAGGTCTGTTTCATTCTTTATCTGTAGATAATTATTTTCCCAACCTAAATACAAAGTTTTAAATTTAATCCTAGTTAAAGTTCAAGTCTGGCACTAATGAAAGATATATTTGGCATAACATTACCACTGGTATATTTTGAATTAAATACAGTTAATCTTGAAACTAGATATCAGTGAAATTTATATGAGTCTTTGTATAAAATTACTCTTTTCAGTACTTGAATGGAGGTTAAAGAAAATAGATTTTTTCCTTCCTTTTGTAAAATATCTAGCCTCTTGAGAAGTATCAGCTGATATCTCTACCAATATTCATCTTCACGTCTCTCTCTTAAATTCCCTAAATTTATGAGGACTAAGATTGAATGAACCAAATGTTTAAAAGATACTTTATCCAAAGAGTAGTAACAACTACCACACATTGAGTACAGACTGACTGCAATGCTGGATGTTTATATATATTATTTCATTAAATCCACACAAAAATCATCAGGTAGATTGGTATAATTTATCTGCATTTCCAGGTAAAGTATAGGATCACTGGTTATGGTGCCAATGAGTCCTAAGCCTGAATATCAGCTCTACAACTTACTAGCTCAAAAATTTTAGGCAAATAACTTAATGGCACTGAACCTCTATTTTCAGTTTTCTTCATGATTACAATAGGAATATTAATATTTATTTCATAGGGATCCTGTAGAAATTAAATCAATTAACATACATTAGGAGTTTTATATGGTACCTGGCACACAATAAGTGTTTCAACTGTTAACTAGGTTTTGTACAGAAGGAATTCTAATTTTCACATTTTCAACTATTTGTACCACTTTATACCAGGAAGTTGGTAGAGAAGTAACACACATCTGGTTGTTATCTAAATGCACATTACCCTCAATGTGATTAATTTATGGACTTTTTCCTCACATTGAGATCTCAAATGTTTGTTTATTTAACCATTCTTTTTCTAAGTTTATGGAATCTCTCAATCATTTTTTGATGGCTGAAGAAAAAAAAAGTTATCACACTTTCTCCAGGAATAATAAAAAAGCTTATTTCCATCAACTTTGGTAAAGGAAAATAAGACAGTATGAACGAACAGATTCACACGCAAGGTGCTGTGCTCTCAGCAACACTACTTGTGACAGACACTCAAATTCTATATTTTATGTGGTGGCGCAACTTTCAACACTGTGGCCATCACACTTGCTTGGGCAGTAGCTTTGGTTTGTAATCACTCTTGTTCCCAGTACCCACAATTGCTATTTCATTCAGACTCTTGGACCAATTTCATATTGCTTTCATTAGCCTTTCATATAACCACTTCTCACTCCTTCCCAATCCCTATCTCTCTCAATCATCAACTACAACACATAATTTTTAGTGGCAGGCTTCATATCCACAATTAAAGAGATAGATACAATGAAGACCATTAAATATATTATATTTTACTATAATGAGACTATTTCTAGGTTAGTGATTCAGGGACCATATTTAGTCACCTCTAATTCCATATCTGAAATATCTGAAATGGTCAATAGAGGCTGGAGGAACTGATTATATATTCTTTGGAGAGTAATTTTCTCTGATCTTAAATGCAGAACGTAATAAATATATATTCATATTAAATATGTGCTAGATTCTTCTTCTTGTTCAAGGATGAAGCTGTTTCCTCTTTGCTACTCAGCCATAGCTAGTAACAATAACAGCAAGACCAAGTTAAGTTGAAGGGCATCAAGTCTCTGTAGTATTTGAGTCAGAGATTTTTGGTTTTAACAAATATTTAATACATATCTTTCTCACAAGTATTAAGGCAAAACAATCAACTTTCACCCATAAGATTATTTACAGGTAAGATTGTGCAACTACACCTCCTTCCCTCTTCTTATGTCATCCCCCTTCCCACTCCCAAATCCCACAATTTAGGTTGTTTATTTTAAAAGTGCATAATTGTCCAAGGCCAGTAGATCCTTTGGACTAGAAGAGACAGGAGACTATCAGTGGTTAGGTCAATATTGTCCAGGAATTTCTAAGACTGAGGTTTACTAATTAAGTCTCAATGAGAAATCAGAGATACTCGGAAAGTTCATGGTACTCTAACAATTTATAAACTCCTTCCTTTGGAGTGCAAAATGTCTGATACAATATTCCAAACCTGCTTTCATCACCTCAGAATAATGGCATGACAATTTTTAAAAAGATACTCTGAAATGAGGAGGAAACGTCTGCCCAGGGTTAAACACTAATCTATGCAAAACCCTGGTTTTGACAAGAATACTGTCAATGTCAAGCAGCAGGCACACTGACAGCAAGATGGGCTGAAAAGCTTTGTGTCAGAGCTGGGAGGGAAGTCACCGATTTATGAAGGTTGTTACAAACCATGGGATTTCAGAAGTGTAAAAGAAAATGGTTTTTCATAAAGCAAAAAAGATGGAAAATTTTATAACCTTGCAGGCAATACTATTATCTTAAAGGAGCATAGTTCTTTCATTTTGTGAGAAAAACTATGTTTGGATTTTTCTACTAGGACTATATTTTAAGAGTTCTAATACAGAACTTCCTTTATTATACAAGTAATATTCAAATAGCAAAGAAAATTTTAACAGGAAAAATAAAAGGAAATGGATTGAGTCTGAAGAAAATGATAATACAAAGAAAATAGTGCGGGTTTTCTTCCATAAGGGATAATTTACAATGGATACCCAACACCTGATTTGGAAGTTTCAATCAGCAGCTGCCGCTGCAATCTAGAACCAGCAAACATCACTTTTAGGAGGTAAGCAATAAAAGAAAGGTGGCCCCTTCCAAAGCCTTGAAGGAAAAACTAAAGAAACGGAAACAACCTTAATTAAGGACCCATGTGCCAGGCATTTCAATCACTCAATGACTGAACAAAATGTTTATGTTGCAGCTATGTTCCTCCTAACAAACCTATGAGGTAGGGTTTATTTTGTTGTTATTTTTTAGAGAAAAAACAAAACTGAGGTTAAAAAGAAAACAATTATTTATCTTGCCCAGGTTATATGGGACTCTAATAAGTGTTCTTCCCACATATCGTAGTGGATGCAGAGGCTGAAAGAATTAGACTGATCATAAAATTCTTACAAGTTTATATAAATATATGAAAATCAAGGGCTTTCTAAATTACTTGTATTTTAAATATATAATCAAATTAATAAAACAAAATGGATATATCATTTAGGGGCTAGAATTCTTACTATAAAACACAAATTATCCACAATACCATCTACTCTGAGCACAATGTACACTAAACTGACTCAATTGAGAGAATGATCTATCCTGGCTACACAGTACCAGTGATGTGGGCTATTGGTGGGAGGCTCTTTGCCTCTTCAGAGATAACCTAAACTATCTGTGACTTGTGGGCGTGGGGTGATAAAAGGCTGCAATCCTGCCCTTGGTGACCATGGCAAGGACTCCAGTCCCAGGAAACAGTTTAGCAATGCAAGGTCTATAAACTTTTAAGTATTCAAGGGAAATATAAACCAAATATGCTAAAAACTTATCTAGAATGCCTAAAGTCCATGCTAAAAGCTTACCTAAAATGTAGAGGATATAGATGCTAATTCAAACCTATTGAAAACTGAAACAAAAGGACCATTTGGCCTTTCCTCTCTGTATAAAAGGGACTCAAAAATCTTGTTCCGGACTCGGGATTGAAACAAAAAGCTCCCAAGTCCGGCCCACCGTCAATAAACCATTTTCCTTTTCAAAATCATTCCTGAGTCCTGGCCTCTCTATACGCAAATAACTGAACCTCTCTCAAATTCTACAACACCAGTAACCATTTACTTAATGAATTAATATAAATAAATAATAGAATAATGTCTAGTACAAAGTTAAGTGTTAAAGTCAACAATGATTACTTTCCAAAGGTAAAGTTTCATTCTTTATAATGCCTAATACAGCATAAAGTTTTTCTTTTACTGCTTTGAATCAAGCAATTTGACTACATTATTCCAGTGAGTTACAGAGGTTGAGAACCAAACCCAAGGCACTCTATATTTACAAAGAGATTTTATAATTACTGTTGCTAATAGCCAATGTAATACGGAAGAGAGGCAGAGGATCTGGTCAATTAGCACTATGTTCATTTTTCTCCCAAGGAAGAAAGGAACCCAGAAGCAATCTTTTTTACTGACACAAATCCTACCAGCTTATCAAAACCAGTAATTGTCTTTATAAAATTAATCTACATTTAGGTTTCTTCCCCCTTGGTATCTGCAGATATGGAGCATTAACTCTCCTGAGAACATGACTACTGAGAAGGAAAGTACAATAAAGCAGTAAAATTCACTAACACAAACATTTCCACACCAGATTCTTCACATTAACCACTGCATGTTCCAAGGCATTTATCTTTAGAAGCTTAGATGAAGAGAAATAATTGTTTTATATACATAATTGGCAAGTTACTAAATGTATTTAAGAACTTATCACTATAATATTTTAAATAAGGAATGTTCATAGAATGAATAATTTGGTAAACTTCATAGTAGTAAGTTTCTCTGTTTAATGACTGCTATCACATTCAATAGTATGATCTTTGGAGACAGACTATTCTTCTAAACTCTGGTTTTACTGAGAGACTATGAGTTGTTTAGACCTTTTGTAGAGAATCTTCTCTCTCTCACACACACACAATGTGACTTAGAATGGTCACTTTCCTAATTAACATTTTTATTGACTTAATATATCAATACCTGGCATGAACATGAACTCAAAAAAACTGGTTAACATTCTTAGGGTTTAATAAAGTTATTAGTAAGATCCTTAAACCAGATTTACAGAGTATTTTCCAACAATGAATTTTGCTAGGTCCTAAGGACAATGGCATGGTTCCTAATGCCTAAAGACAATGGCATAGATCCTAATGAGAATCTCTGCTGAAAACTGAGTGGGTACTGTTAGCTTTTGCTTAATAAAGATGATAATGTCTTCTGATGTGCATATCCATCTAACTTTTCTTGAAGCTAGTAAAAAACTATAAACAATGTACAAGCTGCCATGGAATGCTTTGAGCATGATTTGTATTAAGTGTTGAAAACTTCTGCTGTGAGAATAAATACATTATTGGTCAGCTCTCCCATTCACCTGGACAGTTTTCAAATCTTCACACCACTCTCCAAAATTTTTCTCCATTTTTGTCCTCAGTACTTTCCACAGATGACCCGCATCCATTTTCCAGAGGAGAGAGTTCCCTAGTCAAGAATTATTCAGATTCCTACCAGGAAACCCAACTATCCCACATCCTCACCTGTATTTTTGCTTTTCCCTCCTGTCTCTAGTGTTCCTCAACATACTCAAAGTCATATGTGTTGGACACCACTTACTCACTATGGCCTGGGTTTTTGTTTTTTTTTAAATCTTCACTCCTGTTTAGTGTTAATTCTCTCTTTGCCCTCCCTGCACCTTTGAGATAAACAAGCTTGGGTTTTTACTCTAGGTTCCTTTACTCTTCATTCTCATCTTCTATCTTCTTTCGTTTCATAGCCAATATTTTGAAAGTAGTCAAGATTCTACACCTCCATACCTTATTTCCCACTCGCTCTCAAGCAACCACAAATACATTTCCATCATTCCATTCAAAGCACATTTTGAAGTCACTGGTCACTTGTTGATTGCCACATCAGAAAAATAGGCACTTTATAATTCTCTTCCTTGGCCTTTCCAGGATGTTATAGTACCAGTTCAGCACCCCTTCCACACTGTCCAACTCCTTGTCCTTTCTGGCTATATCTTCTTAATTTCCCTCCTCACCCATCAACTGCATAATTTTCCAGAAATCTGACCCCCAGTATTTATCTCTTCTTTCTTTATACACTTTTTCAAGGTAATTTCACCTTTCTCCTGATTTTTGCCTAGACTTGTGATGATTCCAAAGTCTTCATCTTGTGCCTCAATTATTGCAGTAACTGGTCTTCATGCTCTTTCCTTTCACTGAAATTCATCTTCTGTACTCTGGCAATAATGCCCTAAAGCAAAGATTACATCATGATCCCTGTCAAAAATCCTTCATTGAGGTCCTTATCCTGAGGGATAAAATCCAAAGTCCTTAGCATAACCTGCTTATCACACTTCATCATCTGAGTTCTGCTTACCTTTGCAGCCTCATCTACTGACATTTGTTATACCCAACCTAAACTGTTACAGAAATAACACATTAAGCTGTGCCCTTTCTAGACTTTTCCTGCCTTTTCCCTTCTTTCATTTTCCTCCTTTTCTCTCCCAAGCTAAGTCTTAACTATCCTTCAAGATTGTCAAGACTCAACATTAAACTTCATTCACTTAGGTTTAACAAATATTTACTGAAGCCTGTTATTTTTCAGACACTGTTCTGGATGTGCAGGTCTTAGCTGAGGCAAAGTCCTTGTCCTCACATTGATTTCACTTGGTGGGGAGTTGCAGAAGGGTATGGAAAAAATGGTGGCGGTAAAGGGTATAGGGAGTGTGTCTGAGGACACACTGCTGTCTTATAAAAAGATAGTCAGGGAAAGCTTGTCTCTTCTATGAGTCAATTCCTGACACATTTCACTCTACATCTCTGGAATTAGGTATTCTACATCTGTGCTGTGTTCATCACAACCCTTATTGCTCTGTCCTGCCATTGCTGATTTACTTCTGGGCTCTTCAAACAGTTTGTGATTCTTTCAGGACAAGGACTTCTCTTCTATGCATTCCCATTGTTTCCCACATAATCCTTCTAAGGAAATGTGTTTCATAGGGCACTGTTCTGATGGTGAACATAAAGGCACATAGTAAGTGAGCCAAAAAGGTTTCTTGAAATAAACTTATATTTGAAATCATATGGTAATAGGAAGACTTCAAATAAAAAATTTCACTTTATATGTATTTTAAGAATGTATCAAATACTAAAATGGAGAAGTGTAAAACAAAAAGGGTTAAAAAATATAAGCCATAATGACATACTAACACAGTCCCAAAATTATATGTAGTAGACAGATTAAATACACATTTCATAGTGGAAATGTATTTCAACCTGTGTTTGAAAGCACTGGGGAGAGACTGAGTTTGAATATTCAGCAAGGAATTAGAAAGTAGGTTGAATGGCTAGAGTGAAAAGGTGGTAGTAAGGCTTTCGATAGGTAACTACTGGCTTATTTATGATAGGTATATTCATTTACTGATTCCAAACAAAAGCAAGTTGAAAGACAGGTATTCTATCATGAAAAACCACAGTATTGTTGCTGTTAACCTCACTGAAGGCAAAAGGGAAAAAAATTTAAAAATTAAGAAGTGATTGTTTTTGCTTATCTTATTTGTTTTTACTCCCATATTTTTGGATCCTTTTTGCAAACTGCAGGTATTTTTTTAGACTAAAATCCCTTAATCATGGTCAACAATCTCCTTGCTAATTTTATCTGCTTTTAACTTTTAAAGTTAAAAATGTAATACAAAATTACAGGAAGTTTATAAAATTGAAAAACATATGTATATGCCCATTCATACAGTACATAGGGAGGGAGACTGCACAAAATCTCATTATCCTAAACCAAACATTACCTGGAGTGTATTCTCATTTAAGCTTTTAAATTGCTTTTATTCACTTATCATAAATATTTTCTATGATATTCCAGCCTTCATGTGATCTTTTATCAGCTGTATATTTCACCCTGTAGATGGATAATTTTAACTTTCTTCTTTTTATTTAACATATAGGTAGCTTCTAGATTTTTTTTTTTTTTCAACTATTATAATAATGCTGCAGTGGTCATCACCCAGCAATTAAATCTCTTCCTTTGCTATTTCACTAGGACAGATTATCAGCTGTGACATTATTGATTTAAAAGTATGAACACTTTCAGGGCTTGGAAAAAAATCAGAGCAATCATACCAATTTGCCATTAGCAATGTACCCATGTCACTATACCTTGCCAGCAATAAGTGCTATCATTTAATTTTTTTCCATTAATTCATAAGTTAAAAACTGTAATCAACTGTTTCCATTTGCATTTATCTGATTACTACCAGAATTTCAGATTTCCCTCTAACTTCAAAGTTATAAAAGATGACACTGCTACTTCAGCAAGAAACCATACTGAGCGTAAGTCAATGGTTCAAGGGTATAAAAATAAAATAAAATCTTAAACAAAGTTAATCTATTCACTTAATGACATGAGTAACTGTTACTGTGTTGCATGGTAATTAAGCATTAATGGCAAGCAATGCACACAATTGGCTATTATTACTATTACTTACACAGTCAGACCATGCACAGATTATAGGGGAGGGTTGGAACAAATAAAACTACAAGCTCTTCTTTTGCCCTAATATAGTCTCCTTGATATGAACCTAAACGTGATCCAGGAGGCAAGTTATCTTTCTTCTTTAGCTCCATACACCCTCTGTCTTATAAACGGAGCACCCAGTAATGACGGGTATTGGAAATTTAGTTTGGCTTAGAGAGGACCAGAACTTCAAGTCAGATACAATTCCAAGAGCTGACTTAAGAAAGGCCTACCAAATTCCTTGCCTCTTCTCCTCTCTATGATAATTCCTTAAGGATCTAAGTTTACCATGAGACCTCTAGAGAACTTTTAATTGTGAACTATTTTTATCTCCTTTACTGTGGAGAAAAAGAAAGGACTAGAGGCACAGTCATTTCCCCCCATTTCCAGGAACCTTACTAACTAATGGGGGAGTGAGCTAGGTAAGAAGATTTAAGGGACTTCCTTCTACCCAAATCTCTTTCCCCAACTCTGTCTGAATTTCCATGCATTAGACACTCTGAAGTTTCTAAGTACATAATTCTGCGAAGATTAAAGAAGAAAGGTAAGAGTGGGAAGGGTAAGAAGGGGCTAATAGTAATCTATACTCTAGTGAAGATTATTAATTTAATCAGGCTGGCATGTATAATCTTAGAGTATATTCTAATGCATGCAGAAATATGAATAAGAGTTCCAATATGAAGAGGACATAGGGAAAAGTAAAAGGAGTGAAGACATCTTTTTGGATTGCTTTAAATCTACATAGCTGAGGACACTAGACACTCCAGAAGAAGAGGGAAGAAGGCAGGCCAAGCTTATGATAATAAAAATGTATAGTCCCTGGGAGTTTTCAGAGCACATTTACATGGATTATGTTATTCAATCCTCACAACATCCCTGTGTGGAAACTGAGACCAGGAGAAATGAAGTAACTTACCCAAAGTCAAATAGGTAGTAAGTGGCAGAGCCGGGACTCGAACCCAGGTCTTCTGATTCCTCCTGTGCACTTTCCAGCTCCCCTGGAGCTGAAGCAGGGGCAAAAAGGGAGGTGGAAGTAATTTGCCCAAGACCATTCTTGCCCTTTCCTCTTCTTTCAAAGGCCAAGCTGAGCAGACATTTAACTCTCTCAGTGACCCTTTTTCACCAAATCCTTTCAGGATAAAACGTACAGAACCTGAAAATGTTTCTCAGTCTTGGGCCCCAGAATGGCAATAAGTAGGAAACAATGTCGAAAGCATTTTTAGCTCTTTTGTCATTTGTGTGAAATTTATTAGAACTCAAAAAATTCTAATTTTCATTTTAGAAAGTCAATCTTCTTTTCTTAAACCATTTAAAGTGGATTGCTTAAAAATTTTTGTTTAGTAGTTTCAGTCAAACCTTATAAATTATACCATTATAAAAATTATTTTGAAAACTGCCTAAGAACCAATCCAAAAAATTTACCGTTAACCTCATCTCTGGCCACTCTTTTCCTATTCTAAAAATCATCTCCTCTCAATGATTATTTTCATTAATGTAATTATAATCTTTAGTTTAGATAGATTATTCAAATATTCGGTCTTTTCATAGTCAACTTTAAGTATTTTTTAATAAATTAAAGGGAAAACATACGTATCATCTTAAGATATACATCTTGTATTCATTACATCTCAAATGATTTTAAAACTAGCCTTTCATAATTAACTTTCTCTAACAACATTTATACTTTTCAGTCTCTGATTTCTTGAAAAGTTCCTTAATTTTTCTTAAAGGAATTATATATTTTAATTCCCTATCTTCACTATTTATAAGTTTCAAAAACATTCAATGAGAATTTTTAATATTTCCTTTGATAATTTCCTACAAATACAGGGGCACAATTTATGTGGCCTGGGCATACTACCCACTTTATTATTCTAAGTCTTTTTGCAATTAGCTCCAATACATCTCAATAATAGTTTCTAAACATCTTTCCATTTATGAGAACTACCACCAGTACGGCCAAGTGCAAAGTAAGCATTAACATTAATTATGGCATATAAAAGACCAACCAGGAATATCAATGTATTTGTGTCCGATGTTTTTAGAAGATTTCTGAACTTTTAAGAGATGCTATGTTTATTTATTTATTTAGGTATCTGTCCAGTCTGGTTTGGAATATATCCCGCCCAATATTTAAAAGCTACCTGAAAACTTTAAAATGAATAAAAAGGCACACACTCACATGCAAAACAAAATAAAAGAGGAAGAGGACAAGAAGGAGGTGGTGGGATAAGGAGAAGGAAGGAAAAGATGAAAAGCAGGAACATGAAAAAAAAAAAAAGGTTTACCTATAATGGATCAAGTACTAATATTCAAGGTCTAGATATGTCTGCCTTTTCCTTTTGCTTTAAGACTTTAATTCCATATTTTAAAAACTGGATTAAGTCTAAGATTACCTTGGGTATTGATGGCCAAATTAGGTAATTGTAAGTAAAAAGATTTATATTATCTGATCACCTTATGAAAAAAGTAAAAATATGTTAGTGTACTTCTCCCCACATTTTAAAAAGTATTAATTTAATATTTAAATCATTTCAAGATAACTGTTCATATTTCCCAAAAATATTCTTTAAATAGTACAAAAATATTAAATATTGTACAATATTTAAAAAAATCACAAATCCATGAACTTTAGAATTTGAACTAAAGAGAATTGAAATTAAACTGATTTTTAATATCTTGTTTTGTACAATAAGCTCTCTGTTAAACATGGCCAAGACATTCCCTAATCATACAATTTGGAAAAAGTGAGCATTCTTCAGGCAAGATGAAAATGCTGATAAAAGATTAAGGTTAATATGAGTTTTAAGGAATCAATGCTGTACAACCCAACTTCTTGGCAATATTCCATTCACTTAACGTGAATACAAAATTGTAATCATGAGCCATCCCAGCAATGGTTCTTAGACAGTTTTTTAGAGGCCTTATCATTATTTATTAGGTGGCTCCCTGAAGGAAGGAAACATATCTTCTATTTCTTTCTGTTGCTTAATCTCTTGGGGATACAGGTCAATTTGATTTCAAAAGTGGTTGAATAGTCAGAGGACTATTTGTTGAAAAACAATCATATTAAACTGCCATACTTGGATTTGATGTCTGAGGAAGGATTCCTAAGTAATAAACATGACCACCAGAACTATATTATTTAACAACAAAAAATTACTATTTCCTTCCCTGTTTCAACTACCAAACCAGTTTGTATGCTAACTGAAAATTCGTATCTCACCGAACTCTAAAAAAGATGGTATTAATAATATATATACTGATTATTTATAGAATGCTTTGCAATTCTACTACTATACAACAGTAATTCCTGCCCTAGATTTTAAATTATAAATTTCTGGAAATGTCTCTTACTATAAGACTTTTCCTCCTTAGATCTCTCAGCTGAGCTCTGGAACTAGATCCAAGATTTCCAATTCACATCATTTAACAACTGCTATCAAGAAAAATAAGAACAGTTTAATAATGGGTTTGTTTTTTTAAGGAGGCTTTGAAAAACAAATTTTTAGCTAATTAAAACAGTATTATTCAAAGGCTTCAGAGGTAACACACTAGCTTATTAGTAAAAGATCAATATAAATTTTTGAAACCAAGTAGAATTTCTGGCCTTTTAGGAGTCCTCTTCTTAAGTTAAGAATGCCCACATATCCAACAGAATTTGCTTTGACCCTTTTTTTGATTTAGCAGTTGAGTCTAGCTTAACACACATATACAAAAGGATCTCAGATTTTGCCTTAGATTAGATAATTGGAGAATGACAAATAGAAAATACAAAGAAAGATGAAACCACCTTACTGGTGAAACATATAAACATCATAAGGTTATTAGGTGAGAATTAGAGGAAAGGATCCTGATATTACGAAAGCTTCTATGGGAATCTTCACACAACAATTTCTGAAAGTTAATACATAAAAGTTTCCATAATGAGTTGTTAAAATAAAAATCCAGTGAGTTACATATATATATTACATGTAAAATATAAATTTTATTTTCACATAAAACACTACTACTAATAGCTTAGTAGTTAGAAGAGACATAAAAATTCAGAAATACATTTTGTACTCTATTCACAGAAAAACAAAGAACCTTGGAATAGGTTTGAGAATAAATTGTTTTTTCTATAGTCTCATAACATAAATATACCATATTGTATTATTAGGAAGAGATTTGGAAAATCTAAATTTTTATATATCATAAAGATAAATCAAAAGATTTTCAAAGTAAATCTTTATTCCATTTTACAGATGGGAAATTTGAAAACTAGGAGATAGTTAAGACATTTTCCAAAGTTCTTCCTGTAGAATTTTTTTAAAAGGTTCTATTCAAGGGAAAGAAAAAAAAAAAAAAAGAGTTCCATGAGCAAATAAGTTTGTGAAACACTTCTCTCCTCTCTCTCTCTCGGTTTGAAAATGCATATTATCTTGCTAGTGTCTCAAAAAAGTCCTTTAATCAAAGTGTACTTAATTCTGTTAGCATAAGATTTTCTAAACTTATTTAACCAAGAAACTCTATTAACATGAAGTAGAGCTAATGTTCTAAGAATATACCTTAGAAAACTCTGCAATAGATTGACTAGGCCTTAAAAATTATGTAGAAAAAATTATGACTTCTATATTCTTATAATGATGGTCTACTTAATTAGAACCTTTTCATTATGTTTACTCTTAAACTGTTTTTGTTTTTAAGGCAAATGAAATGTACTGACCGTTAAGCACTTCCTTTCTCTTCTGGATGGAGCTCTCAGCTAATGACAGGCTGCTACCATAATTACTGCAAGCCAAGGTATAAAACTCTTAATAGTAGTTTCCGAGTTGAACGGAACTTGAAGCTCCATAACACCAGAGTGTTTCTCATAAGGAAACAGATCAATTCGTCTCTTTCCCTTGAGGTGTGATGGTTAAACCTATTGCACAAGATTCTAAAATAAATAGCATAGGTACAGTGAAGTTCAGGAGAATTAGGATCAGTATGAAGGGTAGTCTATATACATCAAGAGAAACCACCCAGCAGAGGTAAAAAGAAAAAGAAAAAGTCAAAAGGATTCAATGATGTTTAGAAGACAGAATGAAAAAAGAGAGATAAGTAAGATGATAAAAGAATACAGATAAATAGTATTAAGTAGAAAGAAACACAGTGATGATCACGTAAGAGTAAAAAAGATAAAGAACAACTAATATTGGGACATAGGAATTGTTCTGCATAATATTGCAATGTTGGATACAGGCCATTATACATTTTGCCAAAACCTATAAAATTACATGGTGCAAAGTGTAAACCATAGTGTAAACTACAGAACATGGTTAGTAGCAATGCTTCAATATTTGTTCATCAACTATAACAAATGTACCACACTAATTAAAGATGTTATTAATAGGGGAAAATGTGAGGGAGAAGGGATGGGACATATGAGACCCCTATATTTTCAATGAAGCTTTCTGTAATCTAAAACTTCTTTAAAACAAACATTTTTAAAAAAAGAACTGATGATGCACTATGGTACGCAATCAAGTATGTATCACATGTCTACTTTTAGCTTTTCACCATCAAGGTTTGCCATCGCCTATAGAAGAGGAAAGATACACTGAGAGAGCTCTATCTGAAAAGGAATAAAGTCTACAGTAAAATGAACTACATCATTTTTTTTGGTTCTGTTTTTGGATGCAGATGGATGAGGCTCAGAAATTCATCAGAAACTAAAGCAGAAATTTTACACAGTATATTTTCTTTAATTCAAGAAGGATATCTCACCTCTTCAGGGTTACAAAAATCTTTGAAATATACTGGCATGAGAATCTAGTCAAGGCACATGCCCAATATGAGAGTGACATTTTTAGAAACAGAGAAATAAAACAAAATGAAACCATCTCTTGGTTTCATTTTACTACTTCTTTATTTCCTGTGCAATGAGTATATTAGCAAATCTTTTGAATATATTTGCAAAGGAAAGGTAAAATTCACTGCAGTGTGAAATTACAGCTTCGAAAGTTCCTATAAGTAAAGTAAATGAAAAGACAAAATTTACAGTTGGAAGAGAACAAGCCTTGGGTTTACTGAATCAAAAATGTCAAAGAAAAGAATAGGTTCACCTTACAATCCCAGCCCCCCTTTAGCTATGGATCTCACCCATGATGTCTTCTCAAGATTACTATAAAGGAAAAATTAAAATAATATTCAATTTAAAGTAAAATACCTTGAATTTACTTAATCAACTCTTATATTCAGAAATCCAACTATTAGGTTGCCATTTAGATGATAAGGGGACACTTAGATGATAAAAGACTAATAGCTACTGTATTGGTATTTATACAAAAAAATGCTGTGGATTTTTCAAATAGTTATGCTAATTTGGTACATAGTAATAAATAATTTGAGAATTAAATTATTTTATGATATATATGGAAACAAATCTGATTAGTGTCATTAAAATAATTTTAAAAAGAAAGCATATTATTTCATTTTGGGAGTTACTGCACTTTCAGAAAAAGACGCATGAAATAATAACATAACCTTCTATTTTTATTGTTCAATAAAGGAAAACTCAGAATACTCAGCACACCATTTAAAGATGTTTTTATATACAGTTCATGTGAATCGATTACAATATATGTGATCAGATATCAGAATTCAAGCAATTCTTATGTAAAAGATTCTTAAAATAGCATACTATTTTCTTAGTATTATTAATTTAAATGGCTAAATAAAATGTCTTTATTTAATAGTATAGATGGGTCAAAACTAGATCTCAAGATTTTCAGCTTTCCAGTAGGTTTAGTTGTCACGAAATGAATTTAAGTTTCCAGGGCCAGATATAAATAGTATTTAAGTTCACTTATTTATGCATGTGGAATGTAGTTATGAATGAATAATTTCTCCCTCTATGTCAGCAGTTTCATATCTCCAGTAGAATCCTTTTGTAATCCACAACTCTCTTGACAGGCTGGGTAACAGATACAGAAAAAGTAAATAAAACATATCTACTACAAGTAAACTTTATTAAAAGAAAGTTTAAAGATATTGCATGGAATCCCCAAGCTCACAATTTGAAAAACTAGTCATTCAGTTTCATTCTGATTTATTCTGCTTTTATGTTAGAAAAGAAAATGAGTACTGCCCATATGACAACCTTTGAAAGGTACGTTTCCCAAAATAAGTATGGTGGAAGAATAAAGTATCTCAGTATTTCAGTAACTTAGTAAAACTGATTTTAGTGAAGAAATTTAAGAATGAGAAGAGATACACACTAATTTATTTAAGAACTTCTCACCAAGAATGAAAAGCCTTCTGGACTACGAACAAATAGGTATTTGTACTATTTAATAGATATTAACTGGAAGAACCTCACTGTTACACAATTCTAAATCTTGTTTCTATAATAACATCTTTATTATCTATTAACATCTATTGAGACCTTTTGATTTCAAATACAAACTAGACATACCCTAATTTTATCTCTATGTCACTAAAAATTAGCTAGGATGATCTTGTTCTACTATATTTGGGATTCATTTTTAAGCCATTGATTTACATATCACAACTCTTAATCTTCCTCCTCATTAAATAGGATAAGATTTTTCTGTTAGGCATTTTAAAAATATTTTTATTAGTGGTAGAATAGTTTATGGCTTTCTATGAATGTTATTTGAATCTGAAAAGGTAACTTTGAAATGTACTTTCCAGGGCACCATTATGAAATAAATTTTGTGCAATGCTATTACAGAAGTAAAATTTAAGATTAACTGATAGTTTTTTTATAAGTATGCTAAAACCAAAAAAAAAAATTTTTAAGTGCTAAAAACAAATTTTACTAAGTAGATAAAATAAAATAGAGAAGGACCTTTTACAGATAAAAATCATTGGTAAGTTATACTTTCTTCTCACTAATTTTATTTTCAGACTAAGGCAGACTAAAGTAAAGATCTAAAGATTATGTAAATTAGGACTTCAGTAACAAGAGCATTTTCTTCATTTCTTTTTTTATTTTAAAGCTTCAAGAGATAAGAATAAAAACCCTAATGAGATATTTAAGTTTTTTTAAGAAACTATGACTTTCACCTACCTTTGTAGAGAGGACGGGGATTATTGTGTTTTGCTAATACTTACCGTTCACTAAGAATAGTGTACCTAGCACCACACAGATGTGCAAAGAATATCTGCTGAATAAATGCATGTTCTTTAGAAAAACACTTAAGATGGGATGATCATCTAAAAGATAATAACAAAGTCATTTCCCAGAATTTCTGCCCAAAATGATTTGCATGCTTTGTTCTTAGGGTCATTATCCAGAAATGACGTTTCTAATAAGAGCAACAGCTGAACAATGATCATTTCCTGACACCAAGAAGCAGGTGCTATGAATTTTTTAAAATAAAGATTTTAAGATGGGGGGAGTTGGGGGGAAGCAGACTTGGCCCAATGGATAGGGCATCTGTCTACCACATGGGAGGTCCACAGTTCAAACCCCAGGCCACCTTGACCCGTGTGGAGCTGGCCCAAGTGCAGTGCTGATGCGCGCAAGGAGTGCCGTGCCACACAGGGGTGACCCCCCCCCCCGCGTAGGGGAGCCCCACACACAAGGAGTGCACCCTGTAAGGAGAGCCGCCCAGTGCGAAAGAAAGTTCAGGCTGCCCAGGAATGGGCACACACGGAGAACTGACGCAGCAAGATAACACAACAAAAAGAGACATAGATTCCGGTGCTGCTGATAACAACATAAGCAACAAAGAACATGCAGCAAACAGACACAGAGAACAGACAACTGGGGTGGGAGGTGGGGGAGGGAGAGAAATAAAATAAAATTAAAAAAAGTTTGGAAATGAACATGTTGTAAAACAATTTCTTGGGACATTAAAGTCTCAAGGAATCCAGGCCATGAATATACTCAGAAAACCAGGACCTGACAGTATCATTCCACATTCAGAAGAGCTTTTCAGACCCTGAGAACAGTGGTGGGGTTTTCTTTCAGGGCTTCCAAATTGCCTGTGGTATCTTTTTACTGGTTTCCTGGTTTCAGTTTTAGACTTAAAAGTAACCAATTTGGAAAGTGCCCACAGGGAACACAAGAAGGAGGGTTTTCTTTGCCCCTTTTATTTTCTCATACAGTAGTCAGAAATAGAAAATAACATGATGGCTTTTCTCTCTAATAATTTCAAAAATAATAAATGAGACTATAATGCTTCATTTACTTTGCTAAAATGGGAAAAGCCCTACAATGTCCAAAAAACTGATTCTTCAGAAAAAAGAAATAAAAAATTAAGAGCATTTATCCTGGATGTTAAGAATGAGCTGTGGATCTCACATGATGTGTATAATTAAGGAGCTCATTATCCTAAAGTTACTAAAATTAAGATACAATATATTATGACAGCCAAAAGAACCAGGTAAAATCTAGCTAGAACAACAACAAAAATCAAGTATGACCTACCAAAAGGCTTAATAAATTATTTTAGAGGAAATAAAGTATTTGATTATAATGAGAATATATATTTTGATCATCAAAAATACCATCACAGATTGAGTACCTTCTAGAAGTAAAAGGTGTATCCAGATAAAAACAGAAAATAACTATTCGGCTTACAGATTTATGGCAAATAATTCCTAGACCTCATGAGAAAAACATTAACAATTAAAGTATTAATTTGATGTTTATTTAAATTTTCCATATAGCAGACTATTAATTTAGTCATTAAGTCTCTTAAGGTTTTATTTGATGATTTATCCTTACACCTTTAAGAAACATACAGGCAATGCACTTCTGTAAAAGCTTTTTATTTATCTGCAGCCTTTTGTTGGTTGGTTTTTCTGCAAACTATTAAAAAAATTCTTCACTGAATGATCATTGCTACATTTAGGAAAACAAGTGGTTTTCCCAAAATCTTGTGCCAATAACAAACATAAATCTTAATAAAATAATACCATTTCAAATTTAAAAATAATAATGCACATAAGTAGTGCAAGAATTAAGAAATTAGAAAACCCACAATTAATAGTGTGGCAGTTTGGTATTATTTATGAATTCCAAAAATTGTGTTTGCAAACTGGTCTGTTCCTCTGGGTATATTTCATTATGTTAGATTCAGAGGCTTCACTTTTACTTTATTACATCAAGATGAGGGCTTTTACTTGACCACACCACTAGGGAGACTCGGTTTGAGTCCCTGCCACCCCACCCCTGTGTGAGCTATATGAACAGATGCTCAATCAAAGACAAGGAAGTAAATACACAGAGTAGGAGAACACAGAGAGTTTAGTTAGTTTTGGATGCTGAGAGCCCCGGGGAGAAAACAAAGCCGTTTGCCTGATGGCTTGCAGCTGCAGAGACCAGAACCCTGAACAGCTGAGAAAGCCCAGAAAGAAAAGAGCCCTGGGGAGAGAAACGAGCCTTATGCTAGCCTACAGCTGAGATGGGAAGAAGCTGGGACTATGTAGCCTTAGGAGGATGAGGAAGCCTGAACCCGTGCAAAGACTGGCAACCATCTTGCTCTAACATGTGGCACAGAATTTGGTGAGGGAAGTAACTTACTCTTTACAGCCTTGTGACTGTAAGCTTCCACTCAAATAAATAACCCTTTATAAAAGCCAACAGATAGTGGTATTTTGCATCAGCACCCCTTTGCTGGACTAATACAAATACTGTGAGTGAATAATTGTGCTAAAGCCTCTAACAATTTCCCTATACCTTCTAGCCATTTAATTTTTTGGATATGACTGGACAATTAGTTACCATCTTACTGATACAGTAAATATTTTGCTTCTGATAAGTATGTACATTTGATACCTAAATGTGATTAAATTAAAACTTATTTACAATTCCCCAAGTTACAAAAAGAAAAAGTGCTCATAAACCCCAACCTTGTCAGAAGCTAAGGAAATCTACACTGACTCTCCAATAAATTTACTGGCAATCTCAAAGATTATATTTCTTCAAAGGCTTTTTATGAATATATGCAGACATCAGTTTTTTCTTTTTTTAAGGAAATGGATAGAGATATGTTAGGCTGGTGGCCTCTGTACTTCAGGAAGGAAATCATTCTCTCAAATTATTCACACAGATTATGAAGAAAAGCTGATCTTATTAATAACAATGTGCATGATACAAAAACAGTTATATCAACCTATGCAGAATCATAAAATATCAACAATCCCTTGACTATCTGTACGTAGGAGAAAGAAATACCAGACTTTTCAAAAGATTTAGTGATACTTTCTTGCTTTGTTTTGTAAAATATTTCAAGCATCTTATAAAAGGTAATGGAGTTAAATGTAAATAGGTAACAAAATAGCACAAGAAAGCATAGATAACTATTCACAAATGAACAGGAAGAGTATGAAAGTATGGCTGTGGTCCAGAACAGAATCACTAAATGAACTGTGGCATCTGATAAATTTATTGCCCAGATATGTTTACACAGACCCGAAAACCAAGGATAAAGCAATAAGAACTATTAAGGGGGAAAAAAGAAAAGTCACTGATTATAGAAAGAAAATTATCACTTCAGTACCAAACATCTCTAAATAAAAGAGCTACAGTGAGGGATGATAAGTATACTCATCAGTTATGGCCACTCTGGAACAGAAAAAGGAAGTAGAAAAAAAAAATGAAGAAAAATAAATTTTTATTGAGGGAGAGAAAAATAAAATTAATCTCTTATTAAGTTTCTAAAATGTAAAAAAAATCTAAATGTAAGAATTCTATTTTGAATCTTTGACTGCAATGTTTAAAAGCAATTTGGGAGCATATGATAAACAGCAAACCAAGACTACTTCTAGAAATATAGACATATAAATACTTAATTTCACCATCAAAATTAGCTTAAAGTATATTAACTGGAAAGGGGAATGAAAATAGTCATCATATGAAAATCAGTGGGCAAAAACGTGGTCACATCAAGTTTCTTCAAGAAAAGAAAGACAAATTACTTACAGATGACAGTTCATTGTTTTAGAGAAAAAAGTTAAAATTTGGAGAATGAGATTGAAGGTGAAGATCTCAATTTAAATATGAACTATTAATAATTTTATACAGTAAAATACGAAATATTGATTATGTAGAAAATGATAGTTTTTCTCATAGAAAAAGGCAAAATAAAGATGCATAGCCCAAAATATGATTACTAATATTGTGTTTTTGCCAATAATTTTCATTTATTTGGGGATGGGAGGATAGAAGGCACTGAGGACATAGAAGAAAAATGTAAAAAGACCAAAACTAAAAGCAGCCCATGAGAAAATAATGCATATTTTAATGATGAAGGCTACTGTCTGAAAGATATAACTTTATAGCATATTTTGATATTTTAGGGAATTAGCAACAGATTAAGCATAATGACAAGTTTATTCGAGAAAGGAAAGAAATAAGAAAAACTTTATGAAACTTAATCTTGTACTCCTGTTTTTGCTTAAATGAAGTATCTGTTTTATAAAGTCACTTAAATCCTGTATAAAATTGACTCCATGAGGCAAGTAAGTTCTAAATTACATCATAAAAATTATCATACAGCTTTGACATAACATTTGGCAACAAAGTTAATCATATAATTATAAGGCTATATTTATAATTAATCTATACATATATGTTAAGTCTATGTGTGATAAATGCAGTGTTAATTCATATATAATTTAAAGTTTTAAATTTTTTAAAGTTTTTCTTCTCGATTTTACATGTAATTGAAAAAATATAAACAAATAAACATGTATCCAACAGAGATTTAAAATTGACAACTGCTGGGTACAACTGAGCAACAAATTAGGAAAGAACAAAATATGCATAAAAACCTATTTTATACATACAAACAAATTTTTGGTAAACATGAAAATAAGGGCACCTATTTCCAAAGCATAATATAACAAAGCATTATACAAGAACATTAATACCAATGCATTCATTTTTTTTGCAGTTCAGTATGATTACTAAATTAAAATTTTACTTTAGTGGTAGCCAGTTTCAAGCAAACTCAAAATATTTTTCCACTTGCAAATTTTGTGATTATGATTAATCTTTTGAAGCTATATACTTTCTTCAAAATAGCTTATGCCTTTGTACCATATTTGGATCACATACCCATGCCTCTGTTTGAATTGGCCTAATGTTGCTTAGTAGCACCTCTTCATAGTTTCCATAATCAATGAATTTAACAACTGCTGTCATACCCGAAGAATGGAGAGCTTCAACTTCTGCTCGGTAGAACTGAGGAGACAGAAAGGAGTTTTAAATATGACAATCAATATTATCTACAAAGGGCAGTATTTGATGGAAATAAGTTTCAAATGGTTACAATATGTAATATTTTTAAAGACATAAAACTTTGAATAATCATAAAATTGGCTAAAAAAGAGATAAATTCTCTCATCCATATGAGTTCTGACATACACTGGGCAATAACAGCAAGATTTCAGAAGAAACGAAAGAGGATTAGTAAAGAATATTCACAAGCTAATGGGTGTAAAAGGAACTATTGTTATATTTTGTTGTTAGCCACTGAAACCTTTGACTAACACTGACAATTCTTTTTTAATAATCAAATATACAAAATAACTATGAAGTAATTTATTTTAGAAACAGAAATACATGACAAAAACAAATGGCAAAGAAGAAGGCTCTTTGCTTCAATCCTCACAGGTGCTAGGGTGAGGTAGGAATATCAGAGAGGGAGTAAGCAGATTATTTATGTCTAGAATCTATAGGACTTGGGGCATTGCAAAACCAGAAACTTATTTTATCAGTTTACCCAGTCTTATTTGGCTCTAGGAACTGATGTATATTAATATGCTCACAAGAAACTGATTTAGATAACAGAACTACAATTTTAAAATTCACCTACTTAGATAACTGGAAGCAGACTATCTGATAGGAATGCTCCTCCAGTACAAGTCAACCAACCTATTTAGAACCCAAATGTGAGGTCTGAATGAATGTTAGTGAACATGAAATGAAAACAAAGAACACTTTCTTTTAAGAAATATTTTCTTTAAACTAGTATAGTTAGATGCTCTACTATATCAGTACCTACTCTCATGGTCTCTTAATAATAGGTTAACCAAAATCAGGAAATGCTAAGGGCAACAAAAATTCTTATTCTCCACAGCCTCAAAAAAAAAAAAGAGTTATCCTATATACCAAGACTCTGCTTTTACTGATTAATATATTTCATACTACAAAGGTTAATACATGAATCCATGGTATTTCCTTTCCTGGTCTGAATGCTAGCAAGTTCGGATACACCATGTTCAATTGCTGGGGTTTCCTTATCTTAGAGTTCCTGGCATACATTCACATCTCCTCTCTCCTCCTCTATTTCTTAACCCAACTCTTCTGTGTTCTGTGAATTATTTTGGATATTTCTGGACCTATGCTTCAATTGTAAGCTTCTCATATCCTGTCAATTCAGGTTTCAGGTAATTCAACAATGAGTCATGTAATATCCTAGGAAAACAAATAAGTTGATTTCCTTTTAGGAACTAATAGTTTAATATTCTATCTAATGTGGAAAGTACTATAATAAAGGTGTAGTGATATGTTACTTAGCAAAGCTGAAGGTTTAGGAAGAACTTTCTGGAGGGAATAACAATGGATCCCATCTTCAAAAATGTGTAGGGTTTAGCCAAGTAAATAACTAAGAAGGCTGTTGCAGGGAAAGTTACAGAGATAGAAAACATGATAATGAATGTAGGAAACTAGAAAGCAGTTTAAAAGAAGAAATTAAGACAGGACAAGTAGGTAAGGACCACTTGATGGAAGCTTTGTATTAATGCTAGAGTCTATTTTTTTTTATACAAGTGAAAGATTTTAGATAGAAAGAATGACAAGGTCTAAGACGAGGATCATAGTGGTGGCAGTAATGATGAAAAATTTAAGAGGCATAAGGTTTAAGACAAGGAGACCAACTTGGGGGTTGCTGGAGTATTCTAGATGAAAGGGGATAAAGAACTGAGCTAGTTACGGCAGTTTAGAGGGAAAAGGAAAACTGCCTCAAATTCTCAATTCCTTTTACAGAAACAAAGAAGAATATTGAGTGGTAGACTGAACTGTGTATCCCAGATTGGACATGTCCTTGATCTGCATTCTTTTGGGTGTGGACACTGTAAATAAGACTTCTTCAAGATGTTACTTTAGTTAATGTGTGGACCAAATGAATTGATTTGGGTTTTAATACAGATTACTGGGGTCTTTTATAAGCAGAATGTAATTCAGACAGATAAGCCATGAGTATCATTCAGAAGCTGGAAGTCATTGGAACCTGGAACAGGAGAAAATGCTGCCATGTGCACTGCCATGTGACAGAAAAGTCAAGGACTAAAGATCACCAGTAGCCAGCCCTAGAACACCACCGTGTTCTGGGACAAAGTACTGTCTTGCTGATGCCTCAATTTTGGACTTCTATTAGCCTCAAAACATCAAGCCAATAAAATCCCATTATTTAAGCCAACACATTGTATAGTATATGTTTAACAGCTGGGAAACTAAAACACATTTTTTAAAAAAATGTGAATTATACTAATTAATCTCAAAATCATCATTACAATATAATTAAAAGGTTATGGTTTCTTTATGGCAGTTATACTCAATTCCTTTTCTTAATACCTACAATACTAGTTTCTGGCTAAAAAATGGAAAGTTATCTATTCTTGACAAGACATTTAAAGATTACTTCTTAGTGAGATGATTTCAGCAAATAACTAAATCCATCTCCTTCACAGGGTATTTGTTTAGCTTATTTCCAATGCTTAATGGTATAATCTATTTGGGATTTGTTAGGCACACTCTTTTAGAACCTATACCACCGTACTGTTTGAATATATTCGGCAGAGGCAAAATGAATTATACATTACTGATTTTTTGAGACAATTATGACTAACAGTAAAGTTTTATTAGTAATCTCAACAGATATTTGGAGACATTTGGGTAATAGTACAGTCAAAACTATCTGATACATCTCAAGCACCTGGCACTTAACAGTTAATATTTGTTGAATGAAGTTATCTATGTTCAATATCTGAATACCTGTAGGTCTAATTCTCTTTGTTCTTTCATTAGTTTCTGGTTAATCTCTCTCTCTCTCTCTTTTGCTCTGTGTGTGTGTGTGTGTGTGTGTGTGTTAACCATGCTTCGTATTTTTTATTGGATCCCAGATGTTGTAGATGAAATCTTGGAGGCTCTAGAACAGGGGTTCTTAACTAGGTATCCATGAGCTTAAATTGAAATTAGGAAAAAACATTATTCTTATGGGGACGTGTTGGTGCAGGTATGATATATTTATTAAATAATACACAGTTTAGTGTGGACTTAGTAAGGGGTCCATGGTTTTCATCTGACTGGCAAAGGGGTCCATGAAACAAAAAATGTTAAGAACCCCTGCTCTAGAAGATGTTACTCTCTCTTCTCCAGTCCCCTACAAAAAAAAGGATATTTTCTTTTGTCAGGCAGACAATATACAGATATCTTTGATCCTGTAAGGACTTATTTCAGTTTTGTACTTACTACTAAGGCATGGTCCTTGGGATTTCAATGGAAAGCCATTCATTGTGGGATTTAGACTACAGGGTCTTTTTTCCCTTGCATTGGACAGCGTCTGAAATCAGTGTTCAGGAGACTTTTTCCTGCATTCTGCTAGATTCCTTGGAATATCATGTGTGCATGTACAATTTAAGAGTCGGTTAATAATCTGAAAGACAACAATTTTGAAAGAACTATGTCTGTAGATTTTGGAGCTACAGGTGAATTAGGAAGTACTCTCTGAAAAACCAGGTAAATGTGAAGCTCACTTAAAGTGGGCTTCCTTTCTTTCAAGGATTATATTCCCTCCTGTTTCTACTAGAGTTCTAAAATTGCTTTTTAAAGTATTTTGTTCAGCTTTTTCATTGCTACTGGCCAGTGGGTTAGTCTGATATAAGCTATTGGGCCTTCACTGGAACTAGAATCACTATACAAACAGATGCTTAAGACAGCTAGCCAAGACTTCAACCCAGAGTTACAAAACATGGTTCAATTAATTCACTCAGTGAATATCAAATTATGGCATCATTAATAAAATCTTTTACTTTGGTAAGGCAGCTAGCTATAGAATCGAAAATTATATAAAGTTGTTAAAAAGTAAAAATATCCAAAAAAAGAAAGCAAGACAAACAAAAGATTTTTTTTTAGGAGGTACCAGGGATTGAACCCAGGACCCTGTATATGGGAAGAAGGTGTTCAGCCAGGGAGCTACATTTGCTCCCCAATGAGAGATGTTTTTTTTTTGCTTGTTTGCTTGTTTTTAGGAGGTACCAAGAATCGAAGCTGGGACCTCATATATGGGAAGCAGGAGCTAAACCACTTGAGCTCCATCTGCTACTCACAAACAAAAGACTTTTTAAAATTATATCTAAAAATAGTAGATAAAAGTGAGCAAAGGAAATTATTAAATGGTATAAAAAGGAAATTATTAAATATATTAAAACTATGGATTTTTCTCTGAAAAGAAGTGATAAATAACCTATGCTTTAAGAACTACAAAAATGTATTATACAGAATCCATCAAAAGCAGGGGTTCTTAAAGAGGTCTGTGGAAAGATTTCAGGGGGTTCATGAGCTTGAATTGAAAAAAATCAAATTATTATCTTTATTTTCTCTGACCTCCAATGTCTAGTGTCATAAAACTATCTGCTACTAGATTCTGAGAAGGGATCTGTGGTTTTTATCTGACTGGCAAAGGGGTCTGTGGAGTAAAATCAAGTTAATAACCCCTGATCAAGAGTATACACACAGAAATACTTTTCTATAATATATAAAAAAATATATTTTATTTTTCTCTACTTCACGTATATTATTTAAAATGACATTAGCAAAATGCAGTGCTATATGGTGTTCTATATTCATAGATTTTATCCAATCATTACAAATAAATAAAATAATTTGTAAGCCACACATATCTCGTGATACTATACTTATTTTTACAAATTAATAGGTCAATGGAAAAAGAAAAGTATTAATGAAAAAACAAAAATAAACAAAGGAAGTCAGAGGAAATCAGGTCTTCTAAAGTATACAAAGTTTAAGTCAAGGTGTAAGTAAAAGCATTTTATTAAGTAAGGAATTTCCTAATTTTTAAGATTCACAGATTTCAGAAAAAGAAAAAAGAGACAGTTACTAAGAACTCAAATGTATATAAAATCAGAATACCTTTGAGTCAACAGTTAAGTCATTCATACAAGCATTTACTAAATATGTATTGGTAGTCAGGTACTCTGCAAAGGCAATGGAGATAAAGTACAAATAAATTAAGGCAAGCATCTAGGAAATACACCCATATCCATAATAGATTCATTCAACTAGGCACTGTGGAAGAATCAAAGATAGGATGTTAAATAACTAACAGTCCCTGTACTGGTCCTTCTTGTAAGGTCAGTAGGAAAATAGGCAAATCTTATATTAAATAAGTGACATAAAAGGTCAGAAAGGCACACCCCTAATCTAGCAGGGGACAGAGAGTAAAAGAAGCTATTCTCAAAGACATGTCTGAATTGAGTCCTAAAGATTGAGTGGGCATCAACAGACTGAAAAAAATGGCAAAAAGATAAGTTCTTGCTTGATGACATTTATTTCCTAGGCAAAACAGGAGGCACGATCCTCTGCTGCAAGTACAGGAGAAATGTGGCAACAGGAGTAGCTGAGCTAGAAAATTCACTGAAAACAATGAAAGAATGTGGACTATGGAAAACAGACAGTAACAGCATTAAGAGTAAGTTGAAGGCTGGAGAATACAAATATGTGGCACCATTCCAAGCATGTGAGTGATTTTCTCCAACACTACTTGGTATCCAGGATTTAGAAGGAGGAAAATCAATAGTTGAAATGGTTCAAGGCTGGTATTTTACAAGATGGAAAGACAAATGACCAAGAAGATTGAGAATATTTTTAAGGAAAAGTCTGAAATTATAGGCCTTATATTTTAGGCTGGAGAATGGTTAGGGAAGGATGTTAATATTAGATTATCTGAAAATGCATACAAACATTTTAGTATGTCATCCTAAAATAAACCCTCTTTTTATTCTCAAACCTGCTTCCAGTTATTACCCATTTTTCTTCTCCTGTTTAATATCTTAAACTAATTGCCTGTTTCTTCATCATCCATTATAATTTGAAGTCTGCACTCATCCCAACCTGGCAGGCTGCTCTTGTCAAGGTCACTAACAACACTACACACCCAATACAGAAAGCACTTTCACAGAAGCATCTAGCACAAATGGCTAATCCCTCTAAGGCAGACACTGGTTTCCAACTATTCTCCTTTTCTTGCCTCCATCACAAGACAGAAAAAGCCAAAGCAGGTAAAAGTAATCCTTACTACCCCAATCTCTTTGGTTCCTAAATTTGGGAACATATTTGAGATATTGCTTGCTTTACAAACTTCCCTTAGAGCCAAGGAGTAGCCCTGTGAAACAGTTGCAATCGGATTTAAACAGAAGTCTGCTGGTACTTTTGGAAAGGATTTTGCTTTTCTGGGAAAAATAGGAAAGATACATAGTGCTATCTCCTCTCCTCCTTCCAGCCTTAGATGAGGACTTGATAGCTAGAGATGTGCTTCTAAACTAATACTGTGCCACATTTAGTTAAAAAAAAAAAAAAAAAAAAAGCCAATGTTACCTAGCCATAACTGTCCCCCCAATACTGCCCCCTTGTTGCTATCATCAGGTTAACAGTTTGCTTATGCCTCATCATTCACTGAACACTTTAGGACTTGGTTTTCAATCCCAAGTCCTATACCATCTTTATAAAAGATCTATGCAATTCCCTAGCCTTTCAGTTTCTTGAAATCTTCAGTAAGCTTTATCTCTATACTCCCTTTAACACACCCTGTACCTTATCACATGAAACTACTCTACCTATGAAATATTAACTTCAAATATTTTTCTCTTTAATTTCATCTTCACATTCTTAACACTAAAATTTCCTTACATCTGTTTCTATTATCTTGATGATGTCTCAGTCCCTTCACCACTCTACTTTTTTCCTATGTAAGTTCCCTCTCCTGATATAGCTAATTAAGAGAGTTAGCAAATATTAATAATTATGAAATTCCTACGCTGTGTGAGAAGCAGGACTATAAAAGAAAAAGAGACACAGTCCCACTGTGGCAGTTTGGTATTACTTATGAACTCCAAAATGAGATATTATGTTTGTAAACTGGTCTGTTTCTCTGGGTGTGATACCCTTTGATTTTATTAGCTTCAGCTGAGATATCTGATTAACATATGTTAGGATTAGGGCTTTGATTCAACCACATCGCTTGAGTCTGACTCAGCTTTGAGTCCCAGCACCCTTGGGATAGTAAAACAGACTCTCACATAGAAGCAGATACGCAGCAAGAGAGAATGTTGCATAGACACACCCCAGAAAGCAAATTAAGTCAGATGACCTTGTGAAAAGAACAGAGTGGCTGCTGAGTCTGGAAAGAAACAAGCTCCAGGAAGAGGGACAAACCTTATGCCAGCCTACGGCTGAGATCGGAAGAAGCTGGGACCATGGAGTCTTAAGAGGGAAGAGGAAGGCTGAACCTTCGCAGACATCACCCGCCATCTTGCGGCAGGCAACACATGGCAACAGACTCTGGGTGAGAAACTGCCTCTTCTGGTACCTTGAGTTGGACTCTTCAGGGCCTGGTAACTGTAAGCTTCGACCCGACCCCAAATTAACACCCTTTAAAAAAGCCAACAGAGTGCTGGTACTTTGCATCAACACCCCTTTGGCTAATACACCTGCCTTCATGGAAGTTAAAATTATAGTAGAGAGACAGATATTAATCCAGGAACTTAAAACAAAAATATTTACAATTTGTGTTAAGTTTTAGAACGTGAACAAGCTACGAAATGAGAAAAAATAATTTAAGAGGAAGAAGGCATCTTCTAGGAAGGGGTAGCTAAGCCATGCCCTCAAGTATAAGAAGGGTAGTTGGTAAAAGAGCATGTTGGGCAGAAGGGAAAACGTGTATAGGCTCTTCTCTCTCTGGTGTCCCTCTGTCACCAACCCTCCACGTTCTCATTGACTTGGATTCCTTCCTCTTATTAGGAGGTTTTCATATGATTGACCACATTCCTTCTTATTCTCACCTTCTCTCTTTCCCTTCCCTTTCTTCCATGATGTCTCTCTTTCCAACTAGCATATAATATAAAACCAAAGAGTTCTTAAATTATTAGTTTTATTAGTTTAAATAATCAATCTTTCCACTAAATATTTTTCAAAGTATTCTGAATATAATTTAAAAGAAAATGTAGAATTTAATTTTCTTTTATTTCTTAAATTTTATTTCTTAAATTTTTATTTCTTAAATTTCTTAAATTTTAAATAAATTTTGTGCCTCTCAATCTATTTTCTTCCTTATGATGTGGTATAATTTTACTAAGAAAAGAAGCAGACATTAATGGCTCAGTTAATGATGAATTAAAAGCTCAACTTCAGTCACCTTTACAATAGTTTTCTACCATGTAAACTAAAACCTAACCTAACCGAATCTTATGGGATAGACATCTCCCTATAAGAATGTTAAATATTTTTTCAAAAAACTCAGTCCCAAAGTGATAGAGTCCTATGAAGTCCCACAAGAATGTTCCATTTATTAGTATCAATATATAATATATTTACAGCATCCATACCTTGTTGTCTTCCCAATAAAGTGCAAAACATTCATCTCCAGGCTTCCATATTTTTGCATACTCCATAGGAATAGATGACTCTAGTACTTTTTCTGGTTTAATTGGCCCAGATCTTCTTTTGGGCCCATTATTATAAAATATTTTATCATCATAGGGTATAGTTGTGATGGGCCCTGCTGATTTAATAGGTCCTACTCGCCTTCCCTTCAGTGCCATTTCTGTCTCTCCATTTGGAACACCAATGAAACTGTTAGTTCTAACAGGATTCTGGTAATCAGTATGTACATTTAAATATTTTTCAAGCTTTATAGCACTGAAAGCTTCATTATTTATTGTTCGTGGTTTCCTGTCATAAAAATGATCAGGATTTGATGTTTGGTTTTCTCTTTTCCCACGTTTTTGATAACTATAATCTATAGATTCTTGAAGTGGATTTTCTTTTGTCTCTGCATAGGCTGGACCTTTTCCTGGTCTGCTTTGCATAGAGTTATCTCTTTTCCTAAAAGTACCATCACTGTACTGAGAACTTGAAGGATATGAAGTATCTTTAGTTCTATCATATTTAGAATATGGTCTATCACACTTGATTCTCTCTTCAGCCCATACTTCAGATCCTGAAGAAGTATTCGGTCTTTCAGAACCTCTGTTTCTAGGTAATCCACTGCCTTCTAAAATTGACTTTGAATTTTGAGTGTCTCTTTGAAAACGAGGAGGTTTTTCATTTCTTGGCTGCCTGGTATCATTTCGAGGAAGATGTCTTGGTTGATTATTATCTTTTATTCCATTTTGCTCTGTATTCAACAATCTATGTTGTCCCTGATGAATCTGTAGTGGCTGAGATTTAGGTTCTGAAAGGTAAAATTATATCACGTGCATATTACAATGAAGACTCTGCATTAAAATTATTTTAAAGTGCCTAAAAATTATACTAATACAAAACTATCAAACTGCTATTTTAACATTTTCTTTCATCTTCCAACCCTAATATCTTAATGCCTTTCTGCTTCTTTAGAGCACCTATTTTTAAAGTAGAGTTTTCCTAGTTAGCCTCAATAATGAAGTAAAGCCCTCTTGACATAGAGGTGCAATGGACACAACCAATCCAAGGACCTCAGAGAAAAGGTGGCAATGGAGTGGGAAAAGTGAACATGGTGGCTGTTGGGTATGGGGAATGGCAGGAAGAGATGAGATGTGGAGGTGCCTTTGGGACTTGGAGTTGCCCTGGATGGTGCTTCAGGGGCAATCACCGGACATTGTAAATCCTCCCAGGGCCCACTGGATGGAATGGGGGAGAGTGTGGGCCATGATGTGGACCAATGACCATGAGGTGCAGAGATACCCAGAGATGTACTTACCAAATGCAGTGGATGTGTCATGATGATGGGAGTGAGTGTTGCTGGGGGGGGGGGAGGGGTGTGGTGGGGGTGGTGGGGTCGAATGGGACCTCATATTTTTTAATGTAATATTTTTACAAAATCAATAAAAAAAATCAAAAAAAAAAAAATGAAGTAAAGCAACACTATGGATTATGAAAATGGGGGATAATTCTAAAGCATTTTGTCCTTGTCTTTGAATATTTTCCTTCCTAACATATAGCTATATATGCTATTCTGGCAACTCTTTTCCTAAAGCCTTAATGAAACAGAACTTCAAATTGCTAAATCAGAAGCTACCATGAAGCTGCACAAGTACAACCCTGTTCAACTCCTTTCTGAATCCCATACTAATAAAAAAACTTATTTAACTATCGTTGTTAAACACTAGTCTTTGCAAAAAGTCTCTTTCTCTAAGTTTTCTGGTTCTGGAATTTCTAAGAGTTGGGATTATAATTAGATGCCCTATTATAGAAAAGAGTTAACAATATTTTTGACCTAAGTAAGAGCAGGTACTAATTGGAAATGGAGAAAAAGGCATCAAAAATATGGCTAGGCATAATGATATTGTTGAACTTGAAACTAAAGGCAGTAACAGTTAAATATCCTCAGATAAGTTTTAAAAAATGGCTGTATTTCAGGTTGTGATTTTTATTCTATTTCAATGAGTACCATAACGTTTAAATTTTCTTCCTCCATTGTTTCCTATAGCATGATCTAACATTACCAAATACATTAACTGATCTTTTGTAAACAGTGCTTGTTTCTCTGGTCATATACCATAATCAGCATGAAGGCAGGGACTATTCTTTATTTTTCACAGTCACAAAACTTCTCAAGAGGGGCATTACTGACATTTTGGGTGAGACTATTCCTTGCCTCACAAGAAAATTATCTTCTTTGATTTCCAGGCACTAAATGCTAAAAGTACCTTTCTTGGGTACTTTCAAGTACTGCGACCACTAATCCTGTCACCATACATTTCCAAACATCCACTGGAGGCAGAATGGTGCCAGGAGAAATGTTTGGAACAGGGATAGAAGATCCTTAAAGGTTCCTGTGTGGCATAACAGGTCACAGATGCAGATCAAGACTCAAAATGGCAACAATCTTCTCAAAAGAACTGGAAAACTAATCTAATAAGTTTCAAATACTTTTAAAACTTAGGGAAAATTACTTCCTATGTAGAATTCTGTATCAAACCAAACCATCCATTAATTGTGAATAAAGAATATAGATTTCTCACACATGCAAGATCTCAAGCATTAATTAAGACCATTTAAAGTTAAAATGACATTTTTAAAAGTTACTTCTTTCCAGGAATATTTGCTTTATAAACATAATACAAATAACTCATTTTAAGCAACTGTAGTTAATATTACATTTTTCACTAAATGGTCACCTCTACTTTCTATTGGCATCCAACAGTAAAAATTTTCAGAAAAGCAAGAATAGTAACCATGAGCTGTACAAAAATGAACACTTTCATCAGAAAGCATGTTTTCACATTTGTTTCTGTCATTATTAAAGAATAAAAACAGCAGTTGCCCTCTGCAAAATATCTTCTATGTATTAGGTACTAGCACTTTATATACATTATTGATAGTCTCCACTATAGTCATATGATACAGGGGTTATGAGGTTTATTTAACAGAAGTAAGGTCCCTGTATAGTGAATTGAAAGAAGTTTTCAACTTCCAAAATAAATTAATGAATAAATATGAAGGTATTTTATTTGCTTCCAAGTACGTTTGAATAGAGATTTGGGAGGTAAGCTTTTCACATTGTTGTGTTTAGGGGATCAATTTTTCTTAAATTTTTCTAGTTATGACCCCTGATATTTAAGATGGTCAGGAGGTACAAATAATTAGATCAGAATAAGAGTAACTCAGTATTCTGGACTATGCTGGAAGCTAGATAACTCTATATACAAAAAGAAGTCTTCAACTAGGCTTGAAAGGTTAAAGAGAATTTTATTTCACTTCTTCCAAAAGAAAAAATGGAAAGATATCCTAATTTACAATTGAGGATTAAAGGGTGGCTTACTAAATTCATGGAATTATAATGAAGAGCTGTATTCATAAAAAAAAAATACTAAGTTTCTTCCTTTGGTTCCATACCCAACCTATGGAAAGAACTTCTGGACTTTATTATGACTATTGCTCTTATTAAGCTCTAACACCTTCATTTACATACTCAGTCACTCATCCATCAGGTTTCTTGTATGAAAAGTACTGTCCTAGAAAAGATAATAAGAAATTCCAATATAGCTTATTGTTTTGAACAAAGAAACAAACAGGCTGACAGTAAGGAGGAAAAATCATTCTGCTTAACTTAATATTTTTTCAATTATTATGTTAGGATAGTATAATGAATTTAGAAAGAAAATTATTTTTTAAAAAATAAGAATTTCCTTTAAGAATAAGTGAAATAAACCCACTAAGGTAGAAGATAAAATTGTGATTTTAAAAGAAAATAGGGGAGCGGATGTGGCTCAAGCACTTGAGCACCCACCTCCCACATGGGAGGTATGTCAGATTTGGTTCCTGGTGCCTCTTAAAGAAGACAGACAAGGGAAAAAAAAAAAAACCAAACAACCAGCAACAAACAGACAATAAGCAAAAAACAAAAGAGCAGGGAGCGATGTGGCTCAAGCAGTTGAGCGCCTGCCTCCCACACAGGAGGTCCCAGGTTCAGTTCCCAGTGCCTCCTAAAGAAAAAAACAGACAGACAATAAGCACAAACAACAAGTAAAAAAACCCAAAAAACCCAGTACACAGACAAGGGAGCCATCTTGGGGGTAAAAAAAAATTGTGTTTTCAGAAACCAGACACAAAGTACTATATATGGTATGATTCCATTTATATAAAATGTAAATACAAATAAACTTATGGAGACAGAATTAGATTAATGGTTATGTAGGTCTAGGAAAGAATAGAGGGATTAAGAGGTGACTTTTAATGTGTATGGGGTTTTTCTTTTTGGAGTCATGGAAATGTTCTAAAATTGATTGTGGTGATGAATGTTCAACTCTGTGATTATATTGAGTGCCACTGATTGTACACTTAGGATGGACTGTATGGTATGTGAATATAGCTCAATAAAATAGCTTAAGAAAAGAAGAAAATAGCTTTTACATATATCTTTTTCACTACAAAATGAAATAACAGTAAGCAAAGAAAGGAAAATTCCTAAATTCCACATATACAGTAAATAATTTGAAATTGAGCTAACCCATGAAACAACTAATAGAATACACTCAATTATTAAACTAAGGAAAAGGCAATTTTAAATAAATTAGAGAATAGCCCCAAAGTAAAATGGAAAGGTAGCTCCCTAGTTCTCCAGTCAGAATCTAGTCAATTCTCTGCTGCCCTTGTTGAAAAGGCCTGATGACTCCCAACCACATAAAATACTAATTGGTACCATAGGCCATGTCTAAAATCACTCCAACAATAAAGACACCAAGATATTTTTCTGTGCAGGTAGTAGAATAAAATGCATCCTTTTTTTTTTTTAATGCTCAAAGGAGAAAGATTCATAAAGAAAAATAGGCATAAAAAAATTGGTAAACACAAAATAAAAAGCAGAAAAGGGGTGTGGGTTATATGGGAACCTCTTATTTTTTTTTTAATGTAACATTTTATGTGATCTATTAACTGTAATTAAAAAAAGTGTCATCAAAAAAAAAAGCTTTCCCAAATATACTAAATTTATCCAATGGAAAAAAAGGACTTTTCCTCCCCCCAAAAAAATAAAAATAAAAATATATATTTAATGTTTTTGTGTGATCTATGTATCTTTAAAAAAAAAATGAAAAAAAATGAAAAAAATTTTTAAAAAGCAGAAAAAAGGAAACCTTAAGAGTAACAGAAACTGGATTTATCAAAAAATAGATGAAAATTTGGAAACATCTAAAAGATCAAAATGATGAAAGCTCATACAAGAGAACTAATCAAACAATGCTGTACAAGTTTAGTTTGACTTAAGATAAAATATTCCTGTTATATCAGATCTTGAGTTTCAAAATAAATGATATTAACAAGATAACTGATTATAATGTCTTACATGTCCATGATTTGAAAAGCAAGAATCATTAAAAAATAAATTTATTAATTGTCACAAATCATTTGGGTCTATATATTAGGATATGCTAAATTAATCAGATATCTTCAAATATTAATATTTCTTTTCAAATAAATATTCATTCTCAAGTAGCAGTTGTACCTGTATTTTATAGTAGAAAAATAGGTACATTTTGTTCCCCAAGAATATTTTTCATTTTATCCTGGAACACCCCACCCCAAAAGCGAGAGACTTAATATTTACTATGTGCTAGCCTCTCCTTTAAAGGTCTTTTGCCTACACTGCTTCATTTATTGTCACAGCCACCCTGAAGGGCAGTACTGTTGGCCTTATCTCACAAGTGAAGAAACCAAGTTTGCCGCAACTGAAGTCTTGCAGCTAGAAAAATGTAGCCAGGATTTAAACTCAAGTCTAACTGAAGCCAAAGCCCAGGACCTTTTCAAGATGTCAAGTTGCCTCTATACAGAAGCATAATAAAATGCAACCAACATGTTAGCAATAATTTTATCACCTGCATCTGTTCATTTCTGGTAAGAAGTATAAATCACAAAGCCTTTTTCATGATCCTGAAAAATACATTTGGATGCTAGAGACTGCCAGAACTCTTACCTAAAATTAATATTATGTCTTTCAAGTGATACAAAAAAAAACTAAAACCCCTATGAACAGTTGGATTGGTATTTGGAAACTCACAAACTGGCATTTAGCAGAACACAGACTATTTAGGGCACAATCTCTCAAACAAGATGGCCAGGTTTATATCGCAGCTCTGCCACTTACTATTTCTGTAACCTTAGGCAAGATATTTAACTTTTCCAAGCCTCTCTGATGATAACAGTGCCTACCTAATGGGTTTAACTTAGTTAATAGATGTAAAGCACTTAGTACAGTACCTAGCTTTATTAAACACTGGTAAATATTAACTGTTACTGCTATTAATATCTTACAACTATTATTATTACCATTATAATTATGCAAATTATTAAATTTAAACACATAAGGGAAAACCAATACTTGGATAATAAGTAGCTTCCCTACCTAGACATCTCCACCAACTACCAATACGTTCCATCCGCCCCCCTGTGCCACCATAGCTTTAGGATCCTTATCTTGTTTAACTCTGTTGTTGTTTTACTTGTTAGGGCAGGACGAATGTTTTAATAAAAACTCCTTTATGGTAAAATTATACAGTAACTCAGAAGAAATTTAGATATATAAGAAAATAAAAATTACAGTCTAATACTGCTTAATATCCAACTTTTTTTTTCACTGAAAAATACATGGATGCTATGTACTTTAGTAAGTAATAATGCATCAAATATTGGCTCATCAAATCTAACAAATATACCACACTAATGAAAGGTGTTAATGACAGGGGAAACTAGGGAGAAGGGAGAGGGTATATAAGAAGTCTGTGTTGGGAAGCGGACTTGGCCCAGTGGTTAGGGCCTCTGCCTACCACATGGGAGGTCCACGGTTCAAACCCCAGGCTTCCTTGACCCGTGTGGAGCTGGCCCACGCACAAGCTGATGCGTGCAAGGAATGCTCTGCCACGTAGGGGTATCCCCATGTAGGGGAGCCCCACGTGCAAGGAGTGCACCCTGTAAGGAGAGCTGCCCAGCATGAAAGAAAGTACAGCCTGCCCAGGAATGGCACTGCACACACGAAGGCTGACACAACAAGATGATGCAACGAAAAGAAACACAGATTCCTGTGCCGCTGACAACAGAAGCGGACAAAGAAGAATATGCAGCAAATAGACAGAGAACAGACAACTGGGGCAGGGAGGAAGGGGAGAGAAATAAATAAATAAATCTTAAAAAAAAAAAGTCTGTAGTATATGCTAACTTTATCTATAAACCTAAAATTGTTGTAAAAAGAAAGTCTATTAATATTATATACATATGAATGCTTTCCAGATAAAATTTCTTACTTATGCCTTTTAAAACTTTTCTACATTAAAAATGCTAAGAAATATTAAAAAAATAATCACCCGTAAACGTATCCTTAGAAAAATGTTTAAAATGGAAGTTCCAGATTCTGACTATCCAATCCCACCTCCAGAAGTAGCCACTATCAACAGTTTCAGAGGGTGTTATTCCTTTTATATAATTTATACAGACATATTTATATGCAATTTAGTTTTAACCAACAAAAAAAAGGAATCATGCTACATCTCATGGGCTGAAATATGCCTTTTAAATTAATATATCGTGGGCATCTCTCCAAGTCAGTGCATAGAGTTCATTAATTTTAGTATTTCGTGTTTCTTTGAAAGGAGACTACTTTAAATGTTATTACACAGTAACCAAATTGAGGATGAGGTTTGACAGCATTGTTTTCTCTAGTGCCTAGGCTACTACAGAATCAGGCAAACAGAGGCATTCAGTAAATTTTTGCTAAAAAGAAAGATACAATTACCAAAAACACTGGCAATGCTTTAATAATTATGTACTAATAACTTAGTAATTATGAAACACTGGCCAATTTCATAATTACTACCAGTTTAACACTGTCACTTGGGCTTAGCTAAGGGTACAACAATTGAACAAAAAGTGTACTTTTCCAGAAGAATGTCACCAACCAGGAAGACGGTGGATTAGAAAAGACATGGGACTCTCTTCTCCTCCAGAAAAATAGGTAGAGGACAAGCAGAAATGGCCTGCGGAAAAAAATGCTCTAGAGTTTAGGACACCAGGGGAAGGCTGGACACTATCCAGAAGAGAGGAAGACACAGGGAAAAAATCTTAATTGGAAGACTGTGAGTAGAAGCTGCAGCTGCAGCCATCAGCACTCTTACCCCACCCTATGAGCAGACAATTTTGAGTTCTCTGGCCTTGGGCTGGTGGCTACAGGCAGAGGGGGCCACAGGGATCCACTTCCCAGAAACAGGAGTGAGAGGGATGCAGCCTAAGGCTGATTCGCTTTTGGTCAACGAACTTGGTCTGCTGTGTCCCATAAGCCTTGCAGGTGGGGAGGAGTCAGGCCATCCTTTGCCCTGGGAGCTGGCACCAGACTGAAGAGCTCCAACCTTCTCAGTCATGCTGCCTACTGACTGGGACTGGCTATTGAAGACACAGGTGGTTGTGGAATTATTTCCTAACTGGGAAAAGGAAGGGGCTGTCAGCAAAGGCTGGAGAACAGCCTCTGAGAAAGTTTGAACTGTGAGGCTCTGAATAACCTCCAGGTAGAATCCTCAGTCACACAGTTGGTGTTGTAGTGAACACACTCTAACCAGGCTTTGAACTGAGAGGTTTACTAAAGACCACCATCTGCTAGTGGATCAAGGCAGTGCATGTGAGGAAATTAAAAGTAAGTAAGTAAGAGAGGCTTTTTCTGGCCATTACACAGCCTCCCTACCCAAGGCCCTTGGAAGCAGGTCTGCAACCCATTACTGGGTCCACAGCCCAGATTTGAGCAACTAACAGGGATAATTCTAAAGACTTAGAACACGTTGAACTAAGAGTCAAAGAAAAACAGTAATAACACAGCCTCCCAGCACCAAATACCTACAAAAGAGAGAAAGTGAGCACTGGAGTAAGCTCACCTACATCATCAGATGCCTAGACATCAGCAAAAAATTATAAGCCAAACCAAGAAAATGGAAGAAATGGCCCAAGCAAAGGAATATATCAAAGCCCCAGATGAGACACAGGATTTGAAAAAACTAATCAATGAGGTTTATACGAATTTCCAAACTCAAATTAATGAATTGAAAGACAATATGGCTAAAGAGATAGAGGAGGTCAAGAAGAGATAAAGGACTGAGCAAACACAAAGAAGAATTTGAAAACTTGAATAGAAAAATAACAGCACTCATGGGAATGAAAGACACAATAGGTGAGATTGAAAATAGGTATACAACAGCAGAATCGAAATGATAGAAGAAAAAGTGATACAGAAGACAGAACAGCTGAAATTGAATGGAAAAGAATGGAAAAAATTAAAAATGGACTCAGGGAGTTGAACAAAACATGAAGCATACAAATAAATGTCATGGGAGTTCCAGAAAGAGAAGAGAGGGGGAAGAGGGGCAGAAAGAATATATGAGGAAATAATGGCTGAAAATTCCCAACTCTCATGAAAGAAATGAATTTACATGCCCAAGAAATGCAGCGTACGCCAAGCAGAATAAATCTGAATAGACCTATTGCAAGACTCCAAGACTTCAAAGATGAAGAGAAAATTCTGAGAGCAGCAATGGAGAAGCAAACCATTACACATACATTCTAAAACTCTTTGGCTATAAAAATTTCTAAGTTCAAAATTTATACACTTTGTTTCTTCTATATGTTTCCTCTGTAGGAATTCTGACTTAGATTACAAGCCTAAAACCAAGGACTATTTCTCATTCCTAGCACATATGTATAAACACAAGTAATTCATGTTCCAATCATTACAAAACAGAATATAAACTTTTATAAATATTATGGGGATTGCCGACTGATCACCTGAAACCCTTGTGTAACTTTTTCATGCTATAGTAAATACTTTATCATATTCTTCAAAATAACTATTTTAATATTCACATACCATTTCACTTACTGGATTCCTCCAGCTTCTTCTAATAACCCCATCCCTTTACTGTGACTATTCTTGTCAAGGTCCCCAACAAGTAGTGTTCTGAAGCCAGTATGAACATCTCACAAGAGCCAACTATTAAATTTTCAGAAATCTGCAAGCTGGCTAATAAACTGTTGATAACCTGAAACCAGCTAAAGTGGGAGTATTATACTTACTCCCGGAATTGTCAAAAGCTACAAATCAGGTCCTCACCCTACCTCCACTTCCAGAGTCAACTGTGAAATATTTATCAGCACACTACTGGTGTTATAAACCCACAGGACACTTCTACCTTTATTTCTCAGCATTCCTTTGAGCTCCTCCTCCTTTGGCCTGCTTTCTCAATATCTTATGCTGGCTATTCCCACTCTACTTGATGTCCAAATTCAATTGCCTGCCTGATATTACTCCTTAATTTTTAAAAAAAACTTAATATATTATCTTGCTTGTTTTTCCCCTCCAAAAAACTAGTAGGTCCTTAGAAATACAGCAAGGTAGAGAGAGTTCTAACTTGGCAATCAGTCAGATGAGGGACCAAATCTCAGTTCTTTACTTCTTATGGACAAGATCTTTCTTCAAGATGATTTCCTTATCTGTCACATGGAAATAGCAGCATGTATTTTGAAATTGCAGCTGACTAAATATATTAATATGCAAAGCATCTAGCACAGTCCCTAGCATGTAGCAGATACCCAGCAATAATGTCTATTATTTTATGTATATGTTCACTATATGTTTAAATGAACACACAATTGAGGAAGAAAACAGAAGAATGGCAAAAAAAGAAAAAGAGGTTCATTTATATTTTGAAAGAGCAATTACTGCAAAATGGAGGAAGAGATGCACAGAGTCAGTGGAGGGTTGATGAGGACTTGCAATAAGGCAGAAAGATGGAGATGAAGAGATGATGAGTGGAGAATGCTGCTAATAATAATAAAGCTGGCACTTTACAGAACTTGGTATGAAAATGTCAGGATGATAGAAAACTGCATAGGTTACTTTTTACCACTTTCAGTAAGTCCTGCAAGAAAGAGACAATCTGAACATTTTGAAAGCAATGAAGACAAAGATGCAAATAGCTAAGAGGTAGTCTTATTATTATTATCTACTAGCAACAAGCCAAAAAGATTGTGAATCAGATAATCATGCTCCATAGAGACTGTAGAATTCTTTGTCCCAATGAACAAAAGAGGGAGGGTAGGAAATGTAGCAGGAGATGAGACTGGGTCCTGGAAAGGGGGAGCTTGATCACTTATGACCTCCAACATTCATGAATGTCTTTAAGTTCTTAGTTAATGTGAATCTTATCCTTTCAATAAAAAAGTCTCTACCATTTGAATTTTGTTCATATTTTTCTAAGTGTTTGTCCTTAACATAATTAGGACATGTGGTGTTCTACCACCCAAACTTTTGACATAAAATATGGAGAAACACAAAACTGATCACATACACTTAATTTACAAAATAAGCTACACAAACAATGAGATAACAGAAGAGTAAATTTGAGGAGTTAATCAGCTCACTTTCAGCACAATACCCCTTGCTCCCACACCAGAACATAAGAGCAAACGAATTAAGGTTGGCCTGATCTTATTAAGACGTATAAAGTTAAACCAATACAGTTATTGTCTCAAGGTGTCCTTTTTCACCCCACCCAGACTCTTTGGTCAATTCACTCTCCTCTCTCATAACGCTGGGAAGAATCAAACATATTCCTCTTTTGTCCCAAGCTGAAAAATTTAAAATATGGTCATTGTTTCAAATGGTAGTTATGTATCACTGAAGTTATATTATTGATATGCTTAAGATAATGAGGACATAAAAAACTAATTTTTGAAAGTTGACCCAATCATCTAGTCGTAAATTATAATAGCTAGTGTATAATATCAAATTCCAAAAATCCATATATATGAGGACTTTTGGAACATAGCCTGTCATAAATTGATCAATCCAAATTTTCCAAGTTGACATCAAGTCATTACACAATGTATAGAAAACTTTATTGAGTACTCCAGAAAATAATGTAATCCAACCTAACTCTTTTAGAATACTGATAAAAATGTCAACTAGAATTGTATTGAGCTACAATTTTAAAGATACAAAAACAGAAAGTTAATGCTAAGAGAAAAGTTCTAAGAAAAATAGATAATTCTCTCTGGTGGAATTTTTAAAAAACCAAAATAAAGAAATATTAGCACCCTTTGCTCTCTTAGAGAAAATTAAGTAATATGAAGGGAAATGTATTACTAATCATCATTACATTGTCAAAAAGAATTATATCTGTAAGGGATTTTTTTTTTTCCCCAAAAGTTAAAACTTAACTTCTAGGAGTATTAAAACTAAACAAAGTCCTATTACAACTTATACTGATTCAAAATACAGAAACAAGAAAGGTTTGATTAGTTAAATTAGGAACAAAAATTTTTAAACCCAAAATATTTTTAAACCCAAAAGTACACCACTGATTCAGGACTACTTCTTTCTAGTATCAATGGTTTCTGTAACAGACCCAAAGAATGATACTGATGACTGAATATATATAAAATTTATAAGAGCATTACTCTCTTCAGTATCTGTTCAAAAACATTTAACCATTAAACATTACAGAGACTCTATCCTGAAAGGCTTTCCAGATTTTCCCAAAAAACTGGGCATTTCTCCCATCAATAAAGATTTAATTTTAGAATATAAGATATATGGAACTCTGGCCAAAATGGAAATTCAATTTTACAAAAATAAAAGTATATTCTGTGCTTGAATTTTAATTAAAAAGAAAGATGATCCTGAAGTCATAAAAGGAACAGAAAACAGTTCAGTAGTTTACCACAGTTTTTTTTATAATCAATCACAGCACAGCTCATCTAAAAATATACTCACTTGGTAGTCTGAGTGGGTTAACAAGAAAGCAACAGAATGGTATCTGCAAAACATACACCATGGAGTTGCATCAACCTTGTAGCCATGAAGACAAAAACAAGAAAACATAAGAGCTATCCAAAAGCACAATAATCTGCTGTCTATATATAAATCAATATGGTTATTTCTGCTTATGTGTGTTATCAATCTCTTCTGTTTGATATCAACAGCATCAAAAAGACAGTTTAGGGGAGTGGAGTGGCTCAAGCAATTGGATGCCCACCTCCCACACGGAAGCTCCTGGGTTAGGTTCCCAGTGCCTCCTAAAGACAAGCAGATGATGCAATGAGCAGATGTTTCAAACAGCAGGATGCCACAAGGAGAAGACGAAACAACCAGTAGACACCACAGACGCCACAAAGAGCAGATGCCACAACCAAGAGACAGAGAAACCAGCAGATGCTGCAACTACCATAACAAGCAGACACTGCAATCAGCAGGGAGAAGTGGCTCAAGCAGTTGGGCACTTGCCTCCACATGGGAGGTCCCAGGTTTGGTTCCTGGTGCCTCCTAAAGAATATTAGCAGACAATGAGCAGAGAGACAAGAGAGCCATCTTTGGTGGGGGAATGGGGACAGGAATAAAAATAAATAAGTGTATTTTTTTAAAAAGACAGTTTAGAGTCAGAAAATTTGCTACTGACAGTATCAGGTTCTGATCAGACAAAAATTTAGAACAGTGAAATAGCAAACCCAACAGTGGTTTCAAGTCTACTTGATTAAAGTATTTCTTAAGACACTGAAAACAACTTCAGGGGTTCTTAGCCTTATTTGTTCCATGGACCCCTTTGCCAGTCAGGTGAAAATCCAGACCTCATACTAAGTCCACACTACACTGTCTATTATTTAATAAATGTATCATATCTGTACCAACATGTCCCCACAAGAATATGTTTTTCTGAATTTCAATTCAAGCTCACAGATCCCTTGTTAAGCACCCATGATTGGTCTTATATTGGCAATAAAACTTCTGAAAACACCAAAGAGACCTCATGAGTCATGTCCAAAATCATTTCATGGCTTTATATTGCCATTTGGATAAAATAAAAACTACAGATGAAATGCTCTTGATCTGGCTCCAGCCCTCCACTTCAGACTCTTCTCCCTCTGTCTCTGCCCACCCACACTCTTCCAGCCCCAAGGAGCTGCTTGCTCTGGTGTTGCCCAGCCTGCATATACACTCTCATAACTTGGTCTGCCCTTCCTCCAGTGCTCCTCCTTGGATTCAGCTAAATGTCACCTCCTCTAAGAAGACTTCTGCCTACCCCCCATGATGTTAGCTGGACTTCCTACCAGTATTTGTAGGAAAGAACACATATTTTCTTCTCTGAGAATAATGGTCATCAAGTAAGACAGAAATTTCTAATGTGTTCTTGAAAAGAGTGGGTAATTTCTGGTGTTAAGATGATCACATCAACACATTACTCAGAATTTGGGTAAAATTTAAGAGCCTGTACAAATATTTCAAATTTCTTAAACTTCGGGATTATAAGGTCACAGATTGCATTCCTTGTGATTTATTTTTGGCATCACTGGAACTGAACCTGGGACCTTGTATGTGCGAAGCAGGTGCTTAACCACTGAGCTATACTTGCTCCAACCCTGTGAATTTTAATTTACATATTTTTCTCAAATTCTAGCTGACTCTGAGTCATGTTAGTAACAGTAATATAAATATAACACATTCTACTAAAACAATATTCTGTATTAACAGAAGTATTCACAAGTTTTTGTTTCCTCATAAATAAATGTTACATAGGTAAATAAGTAACCTACAATGCTAGGTTTTGAGTGTAGTAGTCACATAATTAACTTTGATACATTTTTCCAGATGGAATACTACTGTTACTTCATTTCATTGGTATAGGATGAGTCCTATGAGAATTGAAACACTATATGAACATAGGTCAGAGCAAAATTCCTATTATCTTTCAACCTCATTATGATTTAGGAGTCTAAAGTAAATATAAGGGGATAGTAAGATAAAAGGAAATCAAAGAAACTTGAAGTGGGATAGTATAAGGGTTGATTGAGACAAGAATATCAAGGGGCCTAGAAAAAGAGATTTTATAAATTATCTTTGCATTCAAGTAATTTTATACAGGTACTATCTTGCTTCATGTAAATCTTCTGTCCTTTTTTTTTTTTAGACAAGCCCTATAAAGACAGGCAGGGTTTCTGTACTAGTCAATGCTCTAAGCCATAATGCTGTAATACTTAGCACAGTCCCTGTCACATTCATTGTCAATAAAAATGTCACACGTCAATAAAAATTGGTTAAATGAATAAATTAAAAAGCCATTAGGAAACCCATGGTGTATGGAGAATAATAAATGTATCTATCACTATGACTTGGGTAATTTTTATCACTGTGACTTGAGGAGCGAGGAAGGGAATGGTGTGATGGGGTTGACAAAGAACACACAAAAAAGAGAAGCAATAAAAAGGGCTTTAAAAAGTTACATCTCTTAATTCTGTCATTTTTCTAGTAAGGTAAAATTACAATTGCAAAATAAAGTAAGAACTCTGGGGATTATAATGCAGGCACAAAGAATGTACCAGAAAACAAAGGATTTATGAATACACAAATAAGATATTCTACTGAATTGAGAGATTGGTTTAGCTGGTGGTATACATATACAGCCAGTGTTCTCATGCAAGATAGGCAGAATTCTAAAGACCACCTCTAAGGTATATGCGCTATAGAATCCCCCTCCTTGTGAATGTGACTCAGGCCTGTGACTAGGATGGGACCTTACAACTATGATTAGATTACCTGAAATGGCAAAGGTGAAGAGATCCCGCAGATGAATTAAGGCCCATAACCAGGTGCCTTTAAGATAACCAAAAGGGAAATTACATTGAATGGGTGTGTCCTAATCAGCTAAGCCTTTGAAAAAGAGGGTCTAGTAAAGTCAGAGTCAGGAAGAAGTCAGAGCAATTTACAGAAGCTGCAGAAACTCTCCTGTTGCCCTTGAGGAAGCAATCAGGTTATGAACTGCCTATGGACAGGGCCATGTGGCAGACCTGAGATCAGTCCTCAACCAGTATCCAGGAACACAGGAACAAAGAACTAAATTCTACCAACAACCAGTAAGCCTCAGGCAAAATCATAACCCTAACAGAAACCTTCATTTCAGTCTGTGAGACACTGATTAGAGACTGAATTAAGCTATGCCCAGACTCCGGACCCACAGAAACTGAGATGATAAATTTGATCTGTTTTAAATCACTTTCTTATTATGTAGCAATAGAAAACTAATATATCATGCTTTTGAATCAGGGAAATAGTTCTCTTCTGTGTTACTGGTTACAAATCTCATGTACATCAAACATTTGTCTTCTGAAAATACAATGCCTTTTCTGTATAGTCTAGGAAATAACATTCCATTTTCATGAAATCTGGACACTTCAAATTTGTTATAAAGGCATTTTATCTCTGATTTTATTTGACTGATTAAAAATACATTTGAAAGAGAAATCTGAATTTAAAAGTATGTTCGTTTAACCTTTTGAAACCATATTTTTAAAAAACTCGCCACTTTAGGAAATATTTACCATATTCTTTGCTAAGAAAAAAGATAAATATTTCATGTGACTATTCCTCTTTATAATTTTTATGATAATCATGAAAATATATATTAAGAATACATTGTCTTGTGGGAATATATTTATTTACTGTGTGAATATTATCAAACAATATGTGATACAAGGAAGAAGAAAAGATAAGACCAGTTTTGTATTCAAAATAAGTTATATAAGATTGTATAATAATAAATTTTCCAACCAACACTCTGTTTTCATAGCTAGATATGCCCTCTGGGTAGAAGTAAAGCTGGAGGAAATAGTTTGGTGATATTACTCATATATTGAGGCAATAAAATAAGATGCCATTTAGCATTTTCAGAATTTAACCATCAAATTTTTCTTGTGTTCCTGTACAAGAAATTTGTAATTAAATATATTTATAAACTAACACACAGAATACAGGTTCATAATTAAAGCTTTTTTGAGTAAAATATCAAGTAAAGTTAGTTCTTTAAGAAAAATTCTTTAAAGTTAACTTACCTTCCATATTCAAAGTTCCCATTTTAGACTCCAAAAAATCAAATAATGTACTTGGTGCTGATGGTCTTGCATTCCCCAAGTCGTCCTCATCTTCAGATCTTATTCTCCCCCTGCCTTTTCCCTTACCTTAAGATTTAAAAGGAAGACATATATACTGTATATCCAAGAACAAAAAGGAGAAAATACACTTATAATTAGCAATCATCTTAAGTAGGATTATATATATATTTTTCTTTTCATGTTTCTGCATTTTATATATTTTTTATTGAAAAAGTTTTTGAATGATTACATTAAATTGCACCTTTAATCCTCTAAATGATCTATCCATAAAGTTGAGTATGCTCATATAAATTGCCTTTTAAAGGGAAAAAATACATTCTTACAAATTTTTCTATAAAGACTAATTTTTAAGAACGTGGGATTCACATTTGAAAAAAAACCATGTAATAATTTGATCATGCAATGACACTGACACTAAGGAAAAATTATGCTCTTTAAAACATTATAGAATGTTTAGTCAGGTACACAAGTGACATACTTCTAGAAATAATTAACAGAACTAAATACTTTATATTCTAATTCTCTCAACAAACTTGTGAAATAATATACTATTAGACCTGCTTTATAGAAAGATAAAGATAATGAGACTCAAAATAACCTGTACAGATATCAAGGTTCTAAAACTGGTGCTCCTTCCACTTACCACAATGTTAAATAAGGCTATCGTCCTCAAAGCTATAAATTCCAACCTCTGTCCATAATGTATATTCCTGTGAAAAGCAAACAATACTATTTGACACACTGCTTAATAAATTATACCTCTCATAGGTGGACCTGTAACCGGTTTCTGTTTATTGCTATTAAGAAGTACATTCAATGCTGCTTCTAAGTTGTTGCCACTATCCATAAGAGCTTGCCTTGATGCTTCCTTACTGAAACCCATTTCTGTTATGTGCTTCAGAGCTTTCTCATCAACCTGCAAAGAGTGAAGACAAAAATGCTGATAAGTACACATCAATTTGTAAGTTTTAACAAAATATTGTCTTTTAACTAAAAACTACACCTCATACTAATGGAAGAGAAGTATACTATTTTTTAGACAATATTAGAGGAAAAATCTGCATGATGTGTTGGGTAGTGCCTTATGTACTCTCTGACTTTACAAGTTCTATTCCAAATGCAAAAAAAAAGTAAATTTTAAGGAATGTCAGAATAAGTCCTTTGAAAATAACAGAGGCAGTGAAGAGAAAATTACCTAATGGAAAATGTTCATGGTTCATATTTCATCCTAGAAAGTAACTGTAATTTATATAGTACCTCTCTAAAAAAGCAAACTATAAACTGAAGCTAACAAAACCACCTCAGTAGCTTTGTTGTTTCTATACTCTCCTTTGCTTCAGTACTCATTAGTACTCTATAACCATTATCAATCACATGTATAACATTTTGCCAGTCTATACTCCAAATATATTAAGTACACTTTATAAGTGCCAGAATCCAAATCACCCTAAAAAATCTAGACCTGAGTAGAATGTGAGAACCCTTTTAAGTAGCACACACATATTCCATGAAGACATTTCTTGAGAACTTTAGCTGGATGGGCAAGTATGTATCTTTAACTTTTGCATATCTAACAGTTAACATGGGTAGGCTTTAAGGTAGTACAGGCATGACATAATAGTGCAGCTATACCCATTCTGATGACCATGAACTCACTGATAAAAGCACAGTACTTTTTTTCAAGCCCTTTGTCTCAGAATCTTTCTCAATACAGCAGCTACTATCAATTGATTAGAGTTAGTATATAAAAGAAAATTTATCTACCATTCCTGCTATAGATATTTTAAACCAATGTAAAATGGCCTGGACATAAAAACTATATTTCATTCCTTCCTATTCAAAATCTAATATAGGAAAGAGAGAAGGAGGGAGGGTGGGGAGGAAGGGGAAGGGGGGAGGCCAAAAACTAATCTGAACACAGAAAATGATCAAACCTTTGACAATGTATCCCTCTCCCAACTCTCTCTCAAATACCTAATTAAGAATATAGTTTCATACATAGAACTTGACCCAAGAGTAATTTTACTGATCAGTTAATAACTAAACCTGCTTCTTGGTATAACTTATCTTACCTTTCTCACTGATCTCACTTACATTTAACAAAACTCTTTCGGTCTGTCCAACCTGTATATTTTGTCAAGCCCTTTCCTTCCTCAGATATTGTTATCCAAGAAACCTTTATATTTCCCAAATGTAAGTCCATTTTCCCCCTAAAGTATATTCATATTTAAATATACATTCTATACATAGTCACAAACATGCAAACATATAATGCATATATACATAAATATAAAAGACCCCAAAGCAGATAGCATACCCAAATACTATTAACAGTGGTTTTCTCGAATTAATGGAAATAGAGGTGATTATTTTATTTCACCTATCTTCTTTTTCTAAATGAGTATGAAATACTCTTTTAATGTGAAAACATCGAAAGTCATAAAACTTATTTTATAATTCCCCACACATGCTGCATTCTTGGCCAACTTGTATTAGAACTATTCAGTCATTTAGGATCCTAACATGATTTATCAAAAAATTCAAAGCTGCCTTCCCAATATAGTGGGATGAAGCTCCTTCTGGACTGGTGCCAAGGATGAATAAGGGAGTAAAGGCTAGGATGTACATAAATAAGTTAAGAAATCCCAATTCAGAACAGTCAAGAAGAGTTATAAAAATAGCCAAAATAAAACTAATTATGATGGGAGCAGATGTGAATCAAGCAGTTGAGCACGTGCTTCCCACATAGGAGGTTCCGAGTTTGGTTCCCAGTGTCTCCTAAAAACAAAACAAAACAAACAACAAGCAAACAAACAAATGAAAACCAATTCAAGGGATACAATGTGACTCAGTAGTTGAATACCAGCTTCCCTCAAAAGATATCCCGGGTTCAATCCCTGGCCCCAGTACCTCAGGAAAAAAAAAAAAAAAAAAGTAAAAAACAAAAAACTGGGATCTGCAAGTTATAAGAAGCCCAAGTACCATGAGAGTGGTCATGCATTTTCATTTCACCCTGGCATGAAAAGGCACAGGTGCTGTTTGCTCTGGCTCCACTGCCTCCTGTCTCTCAGATTGTAGAAGCATGGGCTCTCATCCCAATGAGCTCTAAACATTAATGTGTTCTGTAATAAACTGTACATGTCAATCTGTTGGAGTGTTAAGTGCTTTGATTTGAAATAAACAAAAAGAACTATATCATTAATTACATCATCATAATAAAATCCAAAAGGAAAAAAGTTCTTTTCTCTACCATGATGATATTTTGGTAACATACCTTCTAATTTTAAAAAAAGGTTCTCAGATGAGAAAAGCCAAATGTGATAGTGTAATGTTTTCAGCTTTTCAACAAGCTTTCATGTTATCTTTTACAAAAGATCTGAATTTCAGAAAAGGAATTTACTTTTTGTTTGTCTCTTCAACTCTACAAGAAAATTCTTTGAGAGATTAACATCAGAGTATCACCTTTTAAAAACTTTGCATATACACAGAGGAATTCATTATTCTTCCCAAATCTGATCTAGCATACCAACAAGAGGGCACCAGGATGGGTATATATAAGAGAAGAGAGTATCTCTCTTAATAATGTGAATAATAATCCTATAAATAACTGAAAATAAAACTAGGCTTCTGAACAAATTATCTAAGCATAAATTAAATATATTAAAAATAACAGAACTGAAAATACTTTCCATAATATTAGACTTTAAATAAATCCCTAACATTTACGGTGAGTTCATTTTCAACAAAGGAGCCAGGATAATTCAGTGGGGAATAACAGTTTTTTTCAACAAAAATGGTATTGGGACAACTGAATAGCCACATGAAAGAGAATGAAGTTGGACCTTACCTCATACCATATACAAAAAATTAACTCAAAATAGACCAAAGACCTAAATATAACACCTATAACCGCATATAACTATAAAACTCTAAATGACAGCTTAGGCATAAACCTCATGACCTTGGATTAAAGCAATGATTTCTTAGATATGCCTCCCAAAGCACAAACTACAAAAGAAAAAAATAGATAAATTGGAATTCATCAAAACTAAAAACTTTTGTGCATCCAAAGACGCTATCGAGAAAGTAAAAAGACAACCCACAATATGGAGAAAATATATGCAAATTTATATCTGGTAAGGGTCTTGTATACAGACTATATAAAGAAATATTACAACTCATCAATAAAAAGATAAATAACCCAATTTAAAAATGGGCAAAGAATCTGAATAGACATTTCTCCAAAATAATGATATACAAATACCAATAAATACATGAAACAATGTTCAACATTATTACTCCTTAGAAAAATGCAAATCAAAACCCAGTGAGACACCACTTTGTTCCCACTATACTGTCTATAATAAAAAAGAGGAAACAAGTATTAGCAAGGCTGTGGACAAACTGGAACCATCATACATTATTGGTGGGTATGTATAATGATGCAGCCACTCTGGAAAACTGTTCAGCACTTCCTCAAAAATTACCATATGACTGGCAAGAGCTGCCAGGTGCCAAGGTGGTCAATTAGCAAAATGAGCCAAACTGAAAGTAACAATGAAATCTTTATTCACATACTGTAATAGTATAAGAAGAGAGAAACCCTTGTGAAAGGAGTAGCACAGTATAAAATACATAAACTGCATGAATTTTGGTAGGTATTTAACAGCCTGAGTTTCAGTTTTCTTCATAATAATGGCTGTCTAGGGTGGCATTACACATTTTCTCCTCCTTCCTGAGTAACAGTACCCTGTCTTTAGCTGGTCACAGCGCCACCTATCAAAAGCCTGAAGTTTCCAGCTTTCTTAGAAAAAAGTGGGGCCATATAACTAAATTCCAGTTAGCAGAATATAAGAGGAAGTTTTATATATTTCTGAGAAGTCTCCTTAAAAGAGTGTGTACCTTTCTTTCTAATTCTCTATATAGTTTTCTGGAATGCGGGTATGAAGACTGGAACTGCGGGGACCATTTTGGACGGTGAAAATGAGATAGATGGTGAAGCGAGGGAGTAGAAGGACTCTAGGTCCCTAATTACTTTATGAAGATGGTATACCACCCCAAAATTGCCTATCTCTGTTCATTTTTAACAATAGAGAAAATAAACTTGTATTTTTTTAAACCACACATACAAAAACTTTATCTGTATCTATATACAGTATAGCAAAGCTAGACAGAAAATGAATAGGGAAAAAAGTAAAAAGAGAAGACACTGGTATTTTAAAATAACATATTAAACAAAACTTTAATAATAAGGTCACTGCAAGAATGCAAATTAACTTCTGGCAAATGGCCAGTAAATACCTATCATGGAAGTTGATGGAAAGCTTTAGACTGAGCTGTCAAAGAAAATTAACATATATAGCTTTGAGTACCTTCAAAAAGAGAAAGATGAAGAGCAAAACTAGTGACCAGAAAAACATAGATGCAGGTTTTTCTACCTCACTTAGATATAGTAATTCTTCTATTGTAAAATATCAAATCATATGGACAATGAGATATGACTCAGAAGACTTTCTCTTGCCATTACTATTGCTTCACTCTATTACGAATAAAGAAACACAACACTTGATAAACTATTTCCCCTAATTAAATATACATACAAATTTCTCTATGAGTGGAATAAAAATGTAGAAATTCGTCTTTCCCTTTAAGACCTCTCATTTACACCAAACTCTTTCCCCTTGTCTTTAACCACCTATGTTCATACAGGAAAAAATTTTTTCTCCCTAGAGCTTCTACAGGGCTTTTAATCTAAGTTCCATATAAAACAGATTGCCTTCAAGAAAACCTTAAACCAAATGATACTTAATACAGAATGTTGGGTGAATATGCCAATTCCTATTTTTCCAAGGAGTACACTATAAAGTAACTTTTGCCAGATTCTCAAAAGTGCTTAAGAACTATCTGTCCACTGGAAATACCTCAAAATTTGATTTTAGGTTTCCCCTCAACAAATTGCAATGCTTGCTCAAACTAATATCTGAGTAGTCATACAATCTTGACACAAAATCCTACTGATAAATGAAAGGTAGAAAATGTGAAGTTTTTAGTAACATCTATCAAGCTTTGGCAGCCTTTTTATTTCATAGAGCAAAAATAAACAAAAAAAGAGAGAAAATCTGTTATATGGAAAATAAGCTGAGCTATGTAGTCCTATTATACTATAGGAAAAGGGGGAAAGGGTATTGATGCAGATCATACGTTATGTTTATGAGACCCGCCTTGCTGAGGTATAATATACATAGGAGATACCAGCACAAGAGGCTAGAAAGTCTCATTTTAAGGTAGTGCCATTTGCATATATTAACAAGGGGCTGGGGCAGTGTAAAGAATTTAGATCATCATGCTAATTTCCTGGTTGAAGAGAAGATGACTTTGATTTTCAGAGCAGGGATAAAGGACTGAGATTTGACATAACTCACATGGCTTGATTTGTGCCCTTGCTCATATGCACTACAAAATTCATAAAACAGCACCAATCGCGGCCGGGATCTTGGCTATATCAAATGTTTCGTTACTTCTTATATCATAACACTACTGTTAAATCTAAGGCAAAAATAACCTTATTACTTATATTTGAAATTCCAATGTGAAGTAGAATAAAAGATTATTTCCTAATCCTATGTATATACCTTATATTTAAACAACTGGATGCTCCTAATAAATTAACAACATGAATATCAGCCTATGACAGTAAATCAGAGAATAAATTGCTAAGTGGCTGTAGAACAGCATTAAAACAATTTTTTATTAGAGCAATTTAAAACTTTTTATTATGGAAATCTTCAAATATGTACAAACTTAACAATAGCATAATGAACTTATCACTCAGCATTAACAATTATCAACATTCTGCCATTCTAATTTTATATATACCTCCAATCACTTCTTACTCCCTCATATTCCTTTCAACAGTTTTTTTTTCTAAGATTAAAAAAAAAAATTTATTTATTCCGCCCCCCCCCAACGTTGTGGGCTCTCTGTGTCCATTCGCTGTACATTCTTCTGTGTCTATTTGTCTTCTCTTTAGGTGGCACTGGGAACCCATCCTGGGACCTTCCAGAGTGAGAAATAGGTGCTCAATCTCTTATACAATCTCAGCTCCCTGGTGTGCTGCATCTTATTGTCTCTCCTCTGTGTCTCTTTTCATTGCATCACCCGGCTGAGCCAGCTCTCTGCTCTGGTCAGCTTGCTGCATGGACCAGTTCGCTGTGCAGGCCAGCACTCTGTGTAGGCCAGCTCGCCGTGTGGTCCAGCTTGCCGTGCGGGCCGGCTTGCTTTCACCAGGAGGCCCCAGGAATTGTACCCTGAACCTCCCATACGGTAGACAGAGCCCAATCACTTAAGCCACATCCGCTTCCCTCTTTATTCTTTTTTTCTTTAAGGAGGTACAGGGGATTGAACCTGGGACCTTGTACACAGGAAGCAGGTGCTCAGTCACTGAGCTATACCTACTCCCCCTTTTTTATTTTTTTTAGGTAAAATTTACATATATTTATATACACTTATCTTAGGTATACAATTATAATAAATGATATGCTAAGTAACTCACACCTCTGTATAATCCCATACCACTTCTCCCAGAAAGTTGTCATGAAAATTTCAGTCAATTCCTGCAATCCTCCCCATCACTGTTCTGATTTTTTTCACCTTAGTTTTGCCTGTTCTTGAACTTCATATTACTAGAATCATACAGTATGGACTTGTGTCTGACTTCTTTCTATAAGCATGTCTTTGAAATTTATCCTGTCTTTGTAAGTAGTTCTTTTCTTTTTCTTGCTGAGTAAAACTCCACTGTAGAATACTGCACCATTATCCATTCTTCTATTTTCCCTTCCCCTACTGACAAACATTTAGGTTGTTTCTAGTTTGGGGTCATTAGGTTGTTTCTCGTTTGGTGAATAAAGCTGCTGTGAACATTCACATGTAAGTCTTTCAGTGGACATATGTTTCACTTTTCTTGGATAAAAACTTACAAGTGGACTTGCTAGGGCATGTTGTATGTTGTATGCTGAACTTTATTAGAAAACCATCAAGCCTTTTCCAAAGTGGGTTTACTATTAATTGCATATAATGCATCTCTATCAGCAATACATGAGAGATTCCATTATTTCAGTATCACTAACACTGGGTTTTGTTGGTCTTTTTTATTTTAGTTATTATAGTGGCAGTGTAGTAGTATCCACTGGTTTTAACTTGCATATGACTAATGAGCATGTTTGCATATGCTTACTTGCCACTTATATATCTTCCTCTGTAAAGTATCCGTTCAAGACCTGCCTATTTTGGAGTTGGGGGTGATATGGGATAAAAGGAGGGAAATTACCTTCTCCTTACTGAGTTGTAGGAGTTCCTTATATATTAAGGAATATATTAGATATATCTTACTAAGTATTTTCTTCCAGTCTGTGGCTTTCCTATTTTCATTTTCTTAACTGTCTTTTGATGAGCAGAAGTCTTAAAATTTTCATGAAGTCTAAGTTATCAATTGTTTTCTTTTACAGCATTGTTATCTGTATTGTTTAACTCTCTGCCTGTCCCAATGGCACAAAGATATTTTCCTATATTTATTTTGGAAGTGTTAAAGTTTTAACTTATCATTTAAAGCATGGTAAGTATGTCCAGCACTTGGCTAAGAAATACAAAATTAAATTCCAACTTTTAATAATACAATTTATATTTTTATATATATATTCATTTTTTTTCCCACACTATGAGCAAAATGTTTCTGAAAAAAGATAAGAAAAAAGTAGCATGGTTTGGAAAGTTGAAATGCTCACGTTTTCATTAATCAGAATATCTGGGGAGGGGAGCTGAACTAGTTGAGCACCTGCTTCCCAAGTATGAGGTCCTGGGTTCAAGCCCCAGTATCTTCTTTAAAAGAAAATTTGATTTAAAAAAAAGATGTAAAAGGGAATGTTTGGGGAGCACGTGTGGCTCAAGCCTTTGAGTGCTGGCTTGCCACATACAAGGTCCCAGGTTCAATCTTCAGTCCTGGAACCTCAAAAAAAAAAAAAAAAAGTGTAAATGGGGTCGTTTTCCTCTCTAGTTTAACTATTCACTTTTGTGACCTAGTTAGTGAATATCTGGATTATACTAAAGACATATTATAAACGTTATTGTCACAGATAAAGGAACCTAATGGTATAAAACATAGTACTTCTTCATAAGTTCCTCATTCTCTTCTCCTCTGCTACCTATCATATGGGTTCTAAATACAATGTGTAGAACCCAATAAAGACAGTTTCCTGATGGAAAAATTACATTAAAAAAAGTTTGACCATAAAAATGTTTATTGATTTTTGGATGTGTCAAATTTCCTGAATGTTGAAATGAGTCAGAAGATAAGTATAAACAGATATAGCAGGACAGCAATTACAAGAGTCCTTCTTAAATAAAGATATCTTCCTCCTTAAAAAAAAAAACTACTGATTTTATAAGTTCACAACTTTTACTATATACTTTTTGTTTATGTATGAACGATAAATTGTTTTAAAAATAAAAAGAATGAAACTACCAATTATTGCTTTGAGGTAAATTTTTCTTTTAATATATCTTTCATTACTTCATGACTAAAAGATTACAATATTCCCCACAGAGGATGAAGCAGACAGAGAATCTCTCAAAGCCAAAACGAGTAATAAAGAACATGCTATTTGCCACACAGTATAAAACTGAGAAATAAAAATCTGAGCAGACCGCTAACACAAGCTTTTCTTGCACTTCCTTATTCATCTTTTTTTGTATTGTCCGCTTTTACCTTCCTAACTTACTTTCCTTTTTCACCTTCTCCCTAAATTCAAGTTATTTATAAGTTGTAGCTTAATTTTTCCATGAAAATACCTCAGGACAGAGACCACTTGTGTTCCCAACAGCCTACCATCTCCCTAGCTATTTAAACTCTGATTATTTAAAAGGACTTTGTTCAAGGAAGAAGAAGCCTGGCCCATAGTTATAAATCCATTCCCCATTGCCAGTGATTGGTTTAGTAGTAAGCATGTGACCTAATTCTAGTCAAATAGATATAAATAGAAATCTGCTAGAGATTTCAGCAAAGATTTCCTTCTCTGATAAAAGAGACACACATCCAAAGAAATGTTCCCCTTTCCCTGGACTTTCTGCATGAAAATGTAATGAATGGAGCATCTTGTAACCCTAAGAAGAAAGCCAAGGAAATTACAGAAATGCCCACTAGAGCTCTGACATTGTTATACTGCTGAATTAACCAACTTTTGTTAACAAGGTACTTCTGGGTTTCCTGTTTTGGGAGATAATAAACCCTCATTACTTAAAGTAACCCTAGGTATTCTTTACCCTATTGGCAAACATCACTGGAACTGGAAGTGGATGTAGTTCAGGTGGTTGAGTACCTGCTTTCCATGTACGAGGTACTGGGTTCAATCCCCGGTACCTCTGAAAAAAAAAAAATCCCTGGAACTTATTCAACCTCTAAAGACAAAAGAAAATGAGGATAAAGCCTAAACCACTGCAAGATAATGGAAATGACTCCTCCCATTGATCTTAAAAATCCATGTCTTTTTTGCAATCAAGGCCATAATATACCTATGTTTGTTTCAGTATTTTTTATCCATAAAAAGCAAAACCAAAATCCTTTAGGTAAAATTTCAGAAAAGATGTAGGGAGAGGTAGGGAAGGGAAAATACTTTGGAGAACTTCATAACTATATGCTCTTGGTGCATAATTGCTTAGTATATAATTTCCACTGAGTAGTTTCAATTTAATTTGATAGCTTTTTCATCAATTCATTCCAAATGACATTATTCAGACATAAGAAATTTAAATGAAATGTGAGTTTTTTGTAAATTAGTTTCCAAACAATCCACATTTTATCTGAGTTACTTGTAATCCCTTATGTTGTAAAATCTATCCATAATACACTGATCACTGCTATTGGTGGTTGTGAAAAAGAATAAAAGAGTCATCAAGGCTAATGAAGGTAGAACACATTAACTATATGGCTGTTGTTTAGCCTTACCAGTTCTCTATAGACACCTTCCTGTTTCCCCTCAGATTTGGTTGACTTTTCTTTTTGTAAAACTTCCTTATTTCGGTTACCACCAGAATTCATGTTGAGATTGCTTCTAGCACCACCACCAGCTCCTCCGAAAGTCTTGGTCTTTGGATTAGACAAAGATAAAAGAGATGTAAATAAATAGCATTTAAAGACAGCTCTATACACTAAGTCATGACTAAAAACATCTGGCAAAATTGAAGTAGTTAAAAGTTTCCTAACTGTGATTTACATAAAAAATTGTAACAGCACAAACATCTACTAGCCATGTTGGGGTCAGGCAACAAAAAATGCAAGATTACACTGTAGAAGAAAATTAAATAATGCAAGCATTAGATAACGCAATTAGATGTCAAAGTGATTCCACAACAAAATATTGGCAAATATTTAATACTGGGTTACAAATCTAGCTACATTTCAAGGGAATCTTTAGTAAGGCATTAGATTTGCCTGAGAATCAGTTAAATATGTACATGGTCCAGTAATATGATTCTATGATCTTAGAAAGTAAACATATATAACGTAAAATTTAATTTTGGGTTGAATTTAAATTAAATTTTAATTTAGATTAAAACTCTCATTACTATGTTATTTTACATCAATCACATAATATGTCTTCTTACCAAGAATAGAGAAGAGCCTTCAAGTCTATATTTACTTTGCTGGACTTACTTGAATAATTACATGTGTGCTTAAGTTTGAAATTTTGATGTAATCTAATTTTTGTTTCATCAAAACTATTAAGACTAGACCATAATGAAGACTTGGTTGAAAAAACAGAAATTCATGACTGAAAATCATCCCACAATGTTACTTTTTCAATATCAAATTAACTATCTGGTATTTAATATCTGTATAGTTCTAATCTAAGAAGAATGAAGTCAAGACTCGATTTTTATTAGAAATTATGTCATATATTGTTTAATGTTTTAAAATGACTATACTAAGAAAATACCTAGGACAAATCTATATAGCACTGAGAAATTATATCAAATCAGATGAAAATGAATGAAATAGAATTTATAAAATAGAAAATGTTAGATGAGCATTAATGGATAACATAATAAATATTTCTATTAGGTAGCTGATATACCACAATGTTTAAGCTTAATTTAAATAAAAATTAAAACACCTTCAAAGACAAAAGACTCATTACTGGATTCATTCAATTTTTGGTTTTTAGAGAGGAAGGAAGGAAGGGAAGAAGGAAGGAAGGGAGGGAGGCAGGCTGGCAGGGAGCCACCTGAAGTGTTTTGATAGTTATTACTTATATAAATAAAAGAAAAATGAATGGACAATCAGAACAAGAAATCAAGAAAAAAATTCCATTCATAATAGCAACTAAAAGAATAAAATAAGAATAAATCTAACCAAGGATGTAAAGAACTTGTGAACAGAAAACTACAAAACATTGCTTAAAATCCTAAAAAAAATAGGATATTCTGTGTTCATGGATTAGAAGAATAAACATCATTAAGATGCCAATATTACCAAAAGCAATTTATAGATTTAATGCAATCCTAATCAAAATTCCAACAACCTTCCTTGCAGAAACAGACAAACCAATCATCCAATTTATATGGAAGGGTAAGGGGCCCCAAATAGCTAAAGCCATTTTGAAAAGAAGAATGAATTTGGAGGCCTCAAACATCCCTAACAGTAATTAAAACAACATGGTACTGACAGAAAGACATATAAACCAATGGATTACAATTGAGAGATCAGAAATCAACCCTCACATTTATGGCCAACTAATTTTTTTACCAGGTAGCAAGGACTATTGAATTGGTAAAAAAAAAAAAAGTCTCTTCAACATACTGTGCTGGGAAAATGAATCTCCATTTGAAAAAAAAAAAGGAAGACCCTTTATGATGGTTAGGCTAATGTGTCAACTCAGCCAGGTTAATTGTGCCCAGTTGTTTGATCAAGCAAGCACTGGGTTAATTTTAATACAAGGACATTTATGGGCTTTAGGAATCCGTGACTTTACTGTATAGATGGTTAATTACATCTGTAATCAACCAAGGAGATTGCTATCAGCAATGATTGACATTTTATTCAATCAGTTGGATGCCTTAAAAGGGGAAGTGATTTCAGCATTCAGAGAGAATTTTCCAGCCTGTCTTGAGACAGCCAACCTCTCCTGGAAACTCATCAAGAACCTTCACTGGACTTTCCTCAGAGCCCCTAGTTCGCAGCCTGCCTACAGAATCCAGACTTGTGCATCCCCACAGTCACCTGCAAGATTCATATAAAATCTCATATTATTTACAGCTATCTCCTGTTGACTCTGTTTCCTAGAAAACCCCAATATACCCCTATATCTCAGAACACATACAAAAATCAGTTCAAAATGGATCAAAAACCTAAATATAAGAGCTAGAACTATCAAACTCCTAGAAGAAAACACAGGGAAGTATTTCAGGACCTTGTGTTAGGCCACGGTTTCTTAGACTCTACACCCAAAGCAAAAGAAATGAAAGAAAAAAACAAAGCAAGATAAATGGGGACTCATGAAAATAAAAACTCTGGTTCCTCAAAGGACTTTATCATGAAAGTAAAAAGACAACCTACGCAATGATAGAAAATACTTGGAAACCACATATCTGATAAAGGATTAATATCCAGAGTATATAAAGAAATTCTTCAACTTAACAACAAAAAGACAAATAATCCAATTTAAAAATGAGCAAAAGACTTGAACAGACATCTCTCCAAAGAAGATATACATATGGCCAGAAAGCACATGAAAACATGCTCAACATCATTAGCCATGAGGGAAATGCAAATCAAAACCACACTGAAATACCATTTCACACCCGTTAGAATGGCTGCTATTAAAAATAAATAAATAAATAAATAAATAAAGGAAAATACACAAGTGTTGGAAAGGATACAGAGAAATAGGAGCACTCATTCATTACGGGTGGCAATGTAAATGGTGTAGCCACTGTGGAAGATAGTTTGGCATTCCTCATAAAGCTAAGTACTGAAGTACAATATCTAGAAATCTCAAAAGAATTGAAAGCAGGGGCTCGAACAGGTATTTTCACATTGATGTTCATAGCATCATTATTCACAATTGCTAAAAGATGGAAGCAATCCAAATATCCATTAATGGATGAATGGAAACCAAAATGTGGTACATACATGCAATGGAATATTATTCAGCTATAAAAAGGAATGAAGTTCTGATACATGCAAAACATGAATGACTTGAAGATATCATGTTGAATGAAATCACCCAGGCACAAAAGTACAAATATTGAATAATTTCACTGATTTGAAACAATTAGAATAAGCAAACTTATAGAGTCAGTCTAGAATACAGGCTGGCAGAAGACAGGGTGAGGATAGGGAATAGGAAGTTATGGCTTAAAATGTACAGGGTTCCTATCTGGAATGAATGAAATGATTTGGTAATGGATGGTGGTGATGGTATCACAACACTGTTAATGCAATTAAAGCAGTGAAATAAATATCTGAACATGAATAAAAGGGGAAATGTTGGATTGTGTACATGGTAGCAGAATTTAAAAATTTTTTAAATCCATGGAACTACATTACATAAACAGTGAAGCCTAAGTTAAACCATGGACTTTGATTAATAATACAATGATAAAAATGTGCTATCATCTATTATAACATATGTGCCACACCAATGCAAGGTGCTGGTGATAGGATTGGTATGGGAAGCCTGTATCTTAGGCATGATTGTTCTGTAAACCCACATCTTCTCTAATAAAGGGGGAAAATGTAAAGAAAAATGTATGTTTATAATAATTTGATATAATACTTACTAAACTGGGAGATAATATAGCATAGTTAAGAAGACAGATTTTGGGCGGCGGACTTGGCCCAGTGGTTAGGGCATCCATCTACCACATGGGAGGTCCCCAGTTCAAACCCTGGGCCTCCTTGACCGGTGTGGAGCTGGCCCATGCATAGTGTTGATGCGAGCAAGGAGTGCCCTGCCATTCAGGGGTGTCCCCCATGTAGGGGAGCCCCACGCGCAAGGAGTGCGCCCCGTAAGGAGAGCCGCCCAGCATGAAAGAAAGTGCAGCCTGCCCAGGAATGGTGCCACACACACGGAGAACTGATACAAGATGACGCAACAAAAAGAAACACAGATTCCCGTGCTGCTGACAACAGCAGAAGCGGACAAAGAACATGCAGCAAATAGACACAGAGAACAGACAACCGGGGTCGGGGTGGAGGTGGGGGAGGGGAAATAAATAAATAAATAAATCTTTTTTTTAAAAAAAAAGACAGATTTCAGAGCCAAAGTTGGGATTCTATTTAGCTCAATCACTTGCTAGCTCCTGCCCTGAAGGAAGTCATTTAACTTCCACTGAGCCTCAGCTTTTTAATCCCTTAGAACAGGGACGAGAAAATTTTACCTCATGTGACTGTTATAAGCATTAAATTATATCACCACTATGAAATCATTAGCTCAGTAACTGGCACATGGTAACTTCAATAAAAATGGCAATTACTGTTTTTGTTATTATACCAGAAGATAAAAAGCTAAGCCTGACCTGTTCCAAATTAATTACATTTCTGAAGTTTAAATACTGTTAACTCCATAAGTGCATTTTCTTTTGGTGCCAGTAACATAGTCCCATCTTCTGGATGTATTATTATTTTCTTTCCATTTTATGGATTAAAGAATCAGATAAACAGTATTTTCAGAATAGCTCTTCAATGCTTTAAACAAGATATATAAATATCTAGAACCATTACAACTTAAATATTACCAATAAGGGTACCACATGGTCTTGTCCATATTATGTGAATTAGGTAAGAGACATCATCATGAAAACAAAATTCAAATGGTCTTTAATAGTGCCTAGCAATTCTAACTGTATTTCCATAGCCCACTCGCTCTATCTTCTAGATCACTATTTTACATGTTGTCCTCAAACCTTTAACAACTTCTCCCCCATTATCACTGATGTCAAGCTTCCTTCCTCACTGAGAAAACTTTTATTATCATTAAAGAACCTGAATAGTCTCACCACATCTACCCAACCACTAGTATCTGCACACTTATACTTTATCTTAGCAGCATATATTTTATCTTATCACCATGTGAATGTTAAGAGTAATGTAGAGGGAATAAATGATTACCCTTGTAGTATACAGTTTGAGACTGTATATAAACCAGAAAATCACATTCTTAAAGTTGGTCCATTCCTGTGGGTGTTAACCTATTGTGGGTGGGATCTTTTGATTAGGTTACTTCAGTTAAGGGCCTTTTGATTAGGTTACTTCTGTAAGGTGTGGCCCAGGCTGGGCTTCAATCCTCTTACTGCAGTCCTTTATGAAGGGGATAAGAGAGACAGAGGGAAAGGCATAGAGGCTGAGAAAGGCCAGAAGCAAGAAGCTGAAGCAATGAATCCTGGAGAGGAGAGCCCAGCAGATGCCACCATGCCTTGCCATATGACAGAGGAGTCCAACAGCTGGTCCTGGGGAAGAAGGTATTGCTTGATGATGCCTTGATCTGGACACTTTTCATAGCCTCAGAACTGACAGCTTGTAAGTTAATAAACTGCCATGGTAAAAGTCAACCCATTTCACGTATACTGTATTTTGGCAGCCTAGCAAACTACAACCATCCCAATTGTACATTAATTCTCAATCCTCATCTTATATGACTTTTCAACAGCCTTTAATACTCCTCCTTAAAATATCTTCTGCATCCTCTTGGTTTTATCTTTTCTCATAAGTCACACCATGACTGGCTCAACATCTTCCATCTAATCTCTTAAGACTGAAATGACACAAGGTTCATCTCTTACCCTTTTCTCTTCACTATCAGTATTCATTTCCTTGGTGATCTTAATTTTCCTCAGAGTTTTAAGTATCATTCATCTGCCTACAACTCTCCAAAACATATATCCATTCCAAAGCTCACTTAACTTAGATTCTGAAACACAAGAGTTTCAGAGAATTCTCAATTCTCTGAAAGATTATGACTTTTTAAAAATTAAGCATATTATAGTATGCCAAGTATATTCTAGTAAATTGGTAGCTGTAACAACAAACAAAATTCCAGGGAGGAGAGTTTTGTTTGAGATAAATGTAAACGACAACAAAAAACTATCCAACAATCAGTAAGAAAACTGATATGTACCTTTATCCTCACTTTTGAAACTTCATAATTTCAATAGCTTCTTGGGAAAAAAGGAACATATGTCATGTAAATGCATTAATTTGAGGTATGTTAAAAATGATTTTTCTTAAATGTGCCAAAGAAAGAAGAAATGCTGAAGAACAGCAAGAATCGGGAAGCAGATTTGGCCAAATGGATAGGGCGTCTACCTACCACATGGGAGGTCAAAGGTTCAAATCCAGGGCCTCTTGACCCGTGTGGTGAGCTGACGCAGCAAGATGACACAACAAAAAGAGACACAGATTCTGGGTGCTGCTGATATGAATACAGGTGGACACAGAAGAATACACAGTGAACAGACACAGAGAGCAGACAACGGGGGTGGGGAGGGAGTGGGGAAGGGGAGAGAAATAAATAAAAAATAAATCTTTAAAAAAGAATAGTAAGAATCACATTTTTTGAAAGGTATAGGTAAGCAGATGGGGCTCAAGTGATTGAGCTCCCACCTACCACATGGGAAGTCCCAGGGTCGGTTCCTGTGCCTCCTGGAGAAGACGGCCAAGACAGCAAGCTGGCATGATGGAGCTGACATAACAAGATGATGCAACAAGGAGACACAAAGAGGAAACACAATGATAGCAATAGCAAAAGCAGGGGGTGGAGGTGGCTCAAGCGATTGAGTGCCTCTCTCCCACATGGGAGGTCCCAGGTTCAGATCCTGGTGACTCCAAAGAGACGATGAGCAGACACAGAGAGAGCACACAGCAAGTGGACACAGAGAGCAGACATCAAGCACAAACAATGAAGGGAGGGTTGTGGAATAAATAAATAAAATAAATCTTAAAAAAAAAAGAAAGCTATAAGCAAAGGAATGACATGATCTCTGCCAGGTAGTGTTCTAAATGTTGTGTTTTTTTTTTTTAAATTATCAGTTTTAATGCTCACAGCAACCATATGAAGTAGAAACCATTTTTATTCCATTTTACAGATGACAAAAAATGTGACACAAAAAAGCTAACAACCAATCCAAGGTTGTCAGGTAAATATGCTTACAGGCTACCTGACCCCAGAGCTGGACTGCTAGACTGACAACAGAAAACACATGGGGCAGGAACAACAAACAAAATTTGAGAATTCTCCTACTAAACCTGAAATTTAAATATGAAAGCAGTTGCTAGTGAAGCTTAAGCAATGGTTCTGAATGAATGCAACTGTATTTCAATCTCACTGGTTAAGAAAAACTACGTAAAAAATTCATGAGTTAAAATTTCTTATCAAAACTTAAAAATCAATAAATAGAGAAAACACCTATTCCAAATAAATAAGAAATTCAAAAATATGAAAAGGAAAGCATTTGGCTATCATTAATATACAATGTACTATACATGTATATGTACAAATATACATATAATACAAAGAAAATTTTTTTTACTATACATTGAATAGAATTAAGAATAAAAACTGATAAAATTTTTAATCCTGAGTCACTGATTTACCCTTTAATTTTTACCTGTATTCCTCAGAAGTTGCTCTTATGGGGGAAATTATCCTGAAAAAATGACATCTAGCCCAATAATGGGAAACTCTCTGCCATAATAAAAAGTGTTCAGTTGTTACACTGTTATAAAGAAAAGGAAGAGGGAGACAAGAAGGGCAGGTTGCTACCATTAGTAACTTACTGTAATTGCAAAGCTATTCTGAAAACAAACATGTGAGTAAAACGTGTAAGTTTAAAATACCATAAGGCAGTAGGCATTTTCTATTTAAAGAATATGTAAGAAGAATAATGTTAAGGGTTTGTTCAATTAATTATCTATGTGAAAAGAAACAATGATCATGAGTAATCTAAATGAGCATAATGAGAAATAAGAGAAATCTGTAATTAGATTTAGTTTCCTACTTCTTTGCTCTTTGCAACTTCTGCAATAGCAGCAGTCCTTTGCTTCTCAAATTCATCATTATCATTTGTAGGCTTAGCAGGCATTGTTGTTTGCAAGGTCTTTCTTCGATCAAGTTCTCTGCTATCCACTTGGAAATTAGATATACATTTCTGGTAACAATAAATAAAAATAAATGAATCCAATAGTTCAGAAAAGATTCATGTTTTTCATTAAAAAGGAATACTTCTACAAAAGAAATATTTATTATCTCTTACAACAGTTGAGAGCTTATAAAAAATAAAATCCCATCCTATAGATTTAAAAATAAAGGTAGAATATTGAGTAAAATGACTTAAATAAATGTAACTAGTAAATATAATTAAAAGCTATACAAAATTGTACCCATTTAACATTAGGCATACATTCAAAACACATTTCTAAAGAAAAGATCTAAATTTCATTTTAGGATAAGCATTTGAAATAATTTTCAATTTCAAGCAAACTATACTAGTACACAAGAATTAAATTCCACTTTTTAACTAACAGTTTAATTTCCCCATTACATGAGGGCAGGGGAGGTAGTTATTTTAACATATGAAAAAAATGCCTCTGAACTTATAAACCAAAAATCTAAAAACATTCCTCCCCACACATCAAGATGCAAAGTTTTTAGTCCCATAAAATAAATTTTAAAAGATAACATTTCTTTAAAAGACTCTACTTTAATACTCTACTCCAATCCTAGCAGTAAAAAAATCCCATAAAAGAAATTATTTTCTCAACGCAGTGACCAAAAGAAGAGGAAAACATCTTCTCAAAGAAATATTATAAAGTATATTTTCAGCAATATAAATACATACTTTTGATACCAAAACACGGTTGGCATTATCTATCTTGAACCCATGTTTCAAGGCTGAAACAGGTTGTACAGGATTGAATCCATACCTTTTTTTTTTTAAAGATTTATTTATTTTATTTATTTTTCCCCCTTCTCCTCCTCCCGCCCTGCTGTTTTTGTTGTCTGTGTTATCTTCTTTTCTCATTTTCTCTCCTCTAGGATTCACCAGGATTCGATCCTGGAAACCTCTGATGGGGAGAGAGGTTCCCTGCCAATTGTACCCTCAGCTCCTGGTTTCTGCTGCACTTCACCTTGACTCTCCCCTTGTCTCTTTTGTTGTGTCATCATCTGGCTGCGTGACTCATTTGCATGAGGCACTGGCTCACCATGCGGATACTTGTGGGGGCACTGGCTCATCGTGCAGGCACTCGTGCAGGCACTGGTTTGCCTGGTGCGCACGTTTTCTCTTCTTCTTTTTCACCAGGAGGCCTCAGGGATTGAATCCAGGTCCTCCCATATGGTAGGTGGAAGGTTTATCACTTGAGCCACATCTGCTTCCTCATACCTTTTTTTTTATTACACTTCCTAACACAAAAAACTATAAAGCACCCTACAAATTCTTGAAAATAATTAGATCATAAATTGCTCTGAAAAAAAAAAGTTGACTGTGTATTTATGAAAGAGAAATATTAACACCAAAATTTTAAGGGGAAAGTAAATTCCTACATATAATTTATAAATTATTAGCATCTTAGCACTCTTTTCATTCAGGGCAGGGGAAGGCGTGTTGTTACATTGTGAGAAGTGACAATATCAACAACGCTATTGGGCCCCATACCTCTTTTATCTTGACTTTCCCTTACTCTAAAATAGTAGAAAAGGAGCATATAATTAAAATACTTTAAAAATATCCATAATACAAATATAACTTTAATTTAATTTTGAGTGGACCAAGTTTGTTTTTGAAGAGGATAGCAGTAAACTGACACCATCCATTTATCTTCTGATCAACTTAAATACCTGTAACTCATAGAAAAATAAAAACAAAATTCTTGTTAATATTGAAATTTAGGTCTCTGTGTTTCCTACCTAATACATCTCTAGCTCATCTTCATTCTAAATCAGATCTCTCAAAGGAAAATAAAGAGGAAATGCAAGGCAGATTATCAATAGCTAAATTTTGGTACCATTATGAGGAATAGGAAGCTGCCATAGGGGTTATTCTCAAATCTTCAGAGACATAGTAAGGAGAGATTAGAGGAGATTGCTGGGGATATAAGTGGATGCTAAGTACAACCAGGAAGGTGCAAGCTACCTCAAGGTAGCATTTTGCAGCAAGAAGTAGTTGAAAAACAGGGAGTCTAGAGAGAAAACTTTTAATTTATGTGGGTAAAGGATCATAGCTGTTGTGACTGAGGAGTAAAATGCTAACTAGAAATTATTAAAATAGGATAGGTTAGGGGAAAAATACTTTCTTTAGTAGTAATATTTTGACAATGTTCTTTATTCATTAGTTAAAAAGGTTTAAAAACAATGCTAGTTAATCTAGAAATTACAAAATACTTTTGAAAACGAAAAAAAAAAAAAAAACCAATGCTAGTTATTGGTGGTAGGGTGAGATGTTATTTATTTCTGTTTTGTAAGTTCATAACTATTATACACTTATTATGTATGTTTATGTATGAGTGATTTATTTCAATAAATTTAAAAAGAAAAAAAAAGGGAAAAAATAAATAAATAAAAGTCTTTGAAATGAGATAGTGTTATGGACTGAATTGTGCTCACCAAAAAGATATGTTGGAGTCCTGATCCCCAGGACCTCAAAATGTGACCTTATTTGAAAATAGGATTCTTACAAATAGAATTAAGCAAGTAAAAATGAGGTTACACTGGAGTATGGTAGGCCCTTAATCCAGTATGAATAGTGTCCTTAAAAGAAGAGGAACTTTAGACATAGAGGACAGAATGCAATATGATGCCTGAACAGTGAACATCATGGATTGTCAGCAAGCCTTCACCAGAAGCAGGAGAGAAGGAACAGATTCTTTCCTATGGACGTGTGGACAACTCAATTTCAGACTTCCACAACTGTGAGACAATAAATTTCTGTTATTTTAAGCCACCCAGTTTATGGTACTTTGTTACAGCAGCCCTAGGAAACTAAGACAGATGGGTATTTGGGTTGAGGCAGAAGAACAGAATCTTGGAAGGAACAGTTCCAACAGCAGGTTCCCTTAAAGCACAATGGTATCTTCCCTGCCTCTTTTCTTCTCAACTTGGTCTTATCTCTCTATACACATTTTCTTTTCTCACTCTCCAGTTTGTTTTCATTGAGAAACTTTGGCATATTTTATTCTGTTTACATTTGAATTTCTCTCTCAGCTCCTGCCCCAATTTTATCTTAAATGGTTGTAAACTGCTCTGCAGTATGGCTCTTAACTGCTTCAATCTTTTGGTCAATAGGTCTTGAAAAAAGATTCTACCAACAATTTCATTACAGGCAAGGGGAAAAATTAATAATTATTAAATTCCTAGTACTTAATATATTTTCATATAACACCCATAAGCCCTGAATAGTTTCACATAGAACTAAACACAGAATACAAAGGAAAAACATTTTTCCCTGATTAAAATTAATCTTCCAACTTAAAAGTCATTACCTGTCCAAAAGGCACAAAAGGGGGTGGTCCACCTTCAGTTCCAATATTACTTCTATTGTGTTTAGACAAGCTCTGTGAGAAAAGTGAGTCGTTAAAACAAAATTATACATAAAAATATATCTACGACACTTACACAAGTCATCCACTTCTTTTACTAGTTACTTAAAAGAAACAGAGAAAAAAGCCTTATACATACTATTTCAAACTATATAAAATATTTGATTACTAAATGCAACAAATATGCAAAGGCTTTCCCTCGTCTTCACTTATCAAAATACACATTCACACATAGCTTTCATAAATATTTATCAAGCTGTTCCCCTAAAGAGCAAAACACAGTTAAAAAACAAAACAACAAGCAAAAAACTCTTCTCAACAAGTAGTCAGTTTAAAGGTAACAAACTTTGGTAACAAGAATTTTGCTTTAAGGCATACTAAAACAATAACCTGAAAGATAAATATTACCTAGTTAATAATACTCAAGACTGACTACTACTTTAAGTTTTTAGATACAGAGTATATTAACAAGCAACACATGGAAAAAATGGATTTCTAATTGTTTAAAAAGAAATCAGATTGTTATAATTTATAATATGGAGGTGACTTTTAATTACAATAAAATCTTCTTCATAGAATAGGGGTTCTTAACCTTTTTTCTTCCACAGACCCCTATGCCAGTTAGGTGAAATGAACACTAGTATAATTTATTTATTGCATACATTCATAAGTGAAGGAAACACTAGATTTCAGTTATGTCAGAGAAAATAAAAATAATAAGCTGATTTTTTTTCCAATTCAAGCTCATAGGCCCCCTGAAATCCTTCCACAGACCCTTTGTGGGTCCACGGACCCCTGGTTAAGAACCCCTGTCATAGAGGATGATGACATATGGAGATGACATATGGGAGACAAAGAAGGAGAGGGAGAGGAAACGGGCGCAGAAGTGGGAAAAAATAAAAAAAGACAGGAGAGATCTGCAACTTGGACCTCTTAGTCTAGACCCCTCTTCCACAATCCATCCTCCCCAACTTCAGGGTCACACTGTGACCCTGGCGGAACACCTCCAGCCATAGTCAGGCCCCAGAGAGCCACTCAAAGCAGCAATTTGTAAACACATGGACATTTAGACATAGGGATTCATGGCCAAACAGACTCTGGGAGAAGCTCAAGCACTGGGTAAGTATAATGTATATAAAAGGGCCCCCAGGAAAAAGAGACCTGTGGTAGAACTGTTAGCTAGTGATGCACACACCCAACCCAAGTCTCTAATTACTGGAGCACCTAAATGGGGGGAAAAAAAAAAGTGTTTTTTTTGCATGCTGATGCCTCTGGCTCCCTTGGGTGGGATGCTCTAACACAGAATTTACTGGAGGCATCAAAGTCTCACAGAAAAAAAGGGAAAAATTGAAATGCTGTGTGGCAGGACAGACCCCAGGAATGAATATTGTAATATAAATAGGACACTGAGACTTGGAGGACAGTTGAGTAAAGCCACAGGGGATGGAAATCTGCATAAAAATAAACAGAAAAGTCCAGGATTCAGAGAAGGAACAAAGGAAAGGAAACCTCCTGGAGGTAAAACTATTTTACACAGAAGTACAATCTTAAAAGTTATACCACATGTCCCGGGCAAGAAACATGTACAGAAGACCTGAGAAAATCTGAACACAGGATGCTCTAAAGGTTCAGTATTAACCGGACTAAGAGTTGAAGAAGACATTAACAGACAGCAAATCTACAATAAAACCCTAGGCAGGAGAGAGAAACTGACTTTCAGAATTGGTACATCGAAATAATCAGAAGCCCAGGCATCAGCAAAAATTATAAACCATACTAAGAAACATGGATATGTGGCTTTTGAGCCACATATTAAACCTTCAAAGGAAACTGACTATGGAACAACTAATCAAAACAAGTTCAAACAAATCTCCTAAATCAGTGCAAGGAGTTGAAGTGAAATATGGATAAAAATAAATATGAATATAGAGCTAAAAGATATGAACATATGTAAGATATTTCTGTATGAATAAAAATTTAAAAAGAAACAACTTAAGGGGAAGAAAAACAATGGAGATTAAAAATACACTAGAGGCATAAAACAGCAGGTTTGAAGAGGCAGAAGAAACAATCAGTGAACTACAAGACAGGTCAATTGAAATCATACAATCAGAAGAAAAGATAGAGGAAAAAAAACAGGAAAAAAGGAGCAGAGTTTAAGGGACCTGTGTAACAGCATGAGGTGTACCAAAATATGTAATCATGGGAGTCCCAGAAGGAGAAAAGGGGCAGAAAGAATATTTGAGGGAAAAATGGCCAAATATTTTCCAACTCTTAAAAAAAAGACATAAATATACATGCCCAAGAAGCCCATCATTTACTAAATAGGATAAACTTTAACAGACCTACTACAAGACATAAACTAATCAAAATGTCAAATGCCAAAGATAGAGAATTCTGAAAGTAGCAAGAGAGAAGTGATTTGTCACATACTAGGGATCCTCAATGAGATTAAATGCCAACTTCTCATTAGCAACTATGGAGACAAAAAGGAAGTGATGTTATATATTTAAGGTACCAAAAGGGAGAAACTGCCAGCTAAAACATCTTTGTCTGAAAAAAACTGTCCTTCCAAAATGAACAAGAGTTTAAAACATTCAGTGATGATCAGAAACTGAAAAATTTTGTCACCAAAAGACTTGCCATACAAGAATTACTAAAGAGTTCTTCAGATTGGAAGGAAAAGCCATGACAGTGTGGATTGGAACAGCATGAAGAAGTGAAAAATCTTTACTATAGGTAACTAAATGGGTAAATGCAAAACCCAATTAATAGTTCTATAAAGAGGTAATAGTTGACAAAAACAACATAGAGTGGAAATTATAAATCTGTATAATTTCAATCCAGTAGGTTACCAGTTAGGTTTAATACAAATACATGGTAGCCACAAAGAAAATATTTTTAAAATGTACAGAAATAGGAATGTGAAAGGAATCTAACAGTTATATTCCAAGAGATAAAATATACAAAAAAGCAATCTACATTACAGGAAAACAGAGAAGAAGATATGACACATAAAAAACAAAGGACAAATAGATGAAGTCCTGTCTTGTCAGTAATACAGAATGCTAATGGATTTAACTTCCCAATCAAAAGACAGAATGGCAGATTAAAAAAAAAAAAAGCCATCATCCAACTGTATATTGTTTATAAAAGACTCACCCTGGAACAAAAGACACAAACAGGTGGAAAGTAAAAGGGCAGAAAAAGATACACCATGCAAACAGGAACCAGAAGAGAGCTATACTAATATTGGAAAAATAGATTTTAAGCTAAAATCTGTCATGAGACAAAGAAGAGCACGATATATTAATAAAAGGGTCAATCTACCAAGAAGAAATAACAATCAAACATTTATGCACTTAACCAGTGTCTCACCCATGAGACAAACACTGGCAAAACAAAAGGGAGAAACAGACACCTCTACAATAATAGTTGGAGACTTCAAAATATCACTTCCATCAATGAACAGAATAGACAGAAAATTTACAAGGAAAGAGTGAACTTGAACAATAAATGAACATAAAAGACATATGCAGAACACTGTACCACAAAACAGCATGATACACATTCTTATCAAGTGTACATGGATCATTCTCCAGGTTACATCACACATTAGGTCACAAAACTAGTCTCAATACATTTTTAAAAAAAGCATTTTCTCTGACCACAATGGAATGAAGCTAGAAATCAAGTACAGAGAGAGAAGAGGAAAATCCACAAATAAATGAAAGTTAAACCAGACGATCTTAATCAATAGGTCAAAGAAAAAAATTACAAGATATATCAGGAAATATCTTGAGACAAAATGAGAAGACAACCTAACAAAACCTATGGGATGCAGTGAAGACAATGCACAGAGGTAAATGTACCACTGTAAATGCTTACTTTAAAAAAGATGAGAACTCTGAAATCAGGGACTTAACCATATTTTTGGAGGAATTAGAAAAAGAACATACTATACACAAAATGAGGAAAAGGAAGTAAATACAAATTAGAGCAGAAATAACTGAAAAAGAGAATTTTTTAAAAGCCAGAGAATTTTTTAAAAGCCAGAGAATTTTTTAAAAGCCAGAGAATTAACAAAACCAAAATTAGTTATTGGACAGATCAGTAAAAAAATTAAAAGAGAAATGAAAGGGGGGACATTGCTATTGACCCCACAGAAATAAAAATGCTTATGAAAGGATACTATGAACAACTGTATGTCAAATTAGAAAAGCTAGATGAAATAGACAAGTTCCTAGAAACACATGAAAACTCACTTACTCTAGAAGAAACAGAAGACTTAAACAGGCCAATTACAAGAGATTGAATCAATAATCAAAAACCTCCCAGCAAAGAAAAGCCCAGAACCAGAAGGCTTCAGAGCCGAATGCTACCAAATATTCCAAGAAGAATTTAGACCAATCCTGCTCAAACACTTCCTAAAATTTGAAAAGCAGGGACAGTACATGTTTCTGAGGCTGACATCACCTTCATACCAAAGCCATATAAAGACACTACAAGAAAATGACAGACAAATATCCCTTATGAATGGATATACAAAAATTCAACAAAATACTAGCAAACCCTATCCAACACCACACTAAAAGAATTATCCACCATGATGAAATAGGAATTATTCCAGGTATGCTATGAAAGCCAAATAATATAATATACTACTTCAACAGAATGAAGGGGAAAAAAATGCATGATATCTCAACTGACCCAGAAAAGACATGTGACAAAATTCACCACCTCTTCTTGATAAAACAGAATAAAAACTAGGAAAACAAGGAAAATTCCTCAACATGACAAAGGGTATATATGAAAAATTGAGAGCTAATATCCTATTTAATGGTGAAAGAATGAAAGCTTATCTGCTAATATATAGAGAAAAACACAGATCCTCACTATCACCACTGTTATTCAACAATGTATGGAAAGTTCTAACCACAGCAATAGGTAAGAAAAACAAATAAAAAGCATTTAAATTGGAAAGGAAGAAATAAAATTTTTGGTATTTGCAGATAACATGATCCTATCTTTAGAAAGTTCTGAAAAATCTACAACAAAGCTATTAGAGCTAATAAATAAATTCAGCAAAGTGATGGAGTATAAGACCTACATGCAAAAATCAATGTTTATATACACTAATAATGAACAATATGAAGAGAAAATTGAGGAAGTTCCATTTATAATAGCAATTTAAAAGAATCAAGTATCTAGGAATAAATTTAACCAAGTATGTAAAGGACTTATACACTGAAAACTACAAAACATGGATAACAGAAATTAAAGGTCTAATTAAGTGAAAGGACATTCCATCCTCATGGAAGATTAAATATTGTCAAGATGACAATTTTACCCAAAGTGATTTACGGACTCAACACTATTCCAATCAAAATTCCAACACAGCCTTCCCTGCAGACAAGGAAAAGGCAGTCATCAAATTTATTTGGATGGGTAAGAGGCCCTGAGTAGCCAAAAACATCTTCCAAAAGAAGAATGAAGTCAGAGGACTTGCATTTTTAGCAGAGGGACATATATAGACCAATGGAGAGTTTGGAAATAAACACTTGTATCTATGGCCAAGTGATTCTTTTTTTTTTTTTTTTTAGGAGATACTGGAGATTTGACCCAGGACTTCAAACATGAGGAGGCACTCAAATCACTGAGCTACATCCACTCCCCTGCCCAACTGATTTTTGACAAGGTTACCAAGTCCACACAATGGGGAAAGAATAGTTTCTTTAACAAATGGTGCTGGGAAAACTGGATAACTATATAAAAAATGAAGGGAGACCACTATCTCATACCATATACAAAAATTAACTCAAATGGACAAAGATCTAAATATAAGAATGAGGAGTATAAAACTCCTAAAAGGAAATAGGGAAGCATCTTAAGGATTTTTAGACAATGATTTCTTAGACTTCATATCTAAAGCACAAGCCAGAAGAGAAAAATTAGATAAATAGGACCTCCTCAAAAGTAAAAATTTTTGTGCAAAGGACTTTGTCACGAGAGTGAAAAGATAACCTACTTAATGGAGGAAAGTATTTAGAATTCATAGACATGATAATAGCTTAACACCCAGAATTTTATAAAGAAATCCTACAACTCAACCACAAAGAGACAGAGACCCAATTTATAAAGAGGCAAAAGATGTGAACAGACATTTCTCCAAAGAGGATCTACAAATGGCCAAAACGTATGTGAAAAGATATGCAACAGCATTAGCAAATCAAAACCTCAATGAAATACCACTTCATATCCACTAAAATGACTACTCTTCAGGGAAATAGGAAGCCTCATATATTGGGGGGAATGTAAAATGGTGAAGCTGCTGTAGTTACCAGTTTGATAGTTCTTTAGAAAGTTAAACATACGACAACCATATAATCTGGTAAACTCACTTCGAGGTGTACACCCAAAATAATTGAAAGCAGGGACTCAGACATCTAATAGTGCCAATATTCACAGTGACGTTATTCACAACAGCCAAAAGGTAGATGCAACCCACATGTCCGTCAGCAGAAAAATGGATAAACAAAATGTGCTATATATATACAATGAAATACTAATCAGCCTTGAAAGATATGAAGTCCTAATACGTGCCACTATATGGGTATAACTTCAAGACATCATATTGAGTAAAATAAGTAAGACAAAGAGGAATGGATATTTTATGACTCAACCTATATGAAATAGCTAGAATATACATACAAAGAGACAGAAAATAGAGTACACATCAGAAGGAGTGGTGATGGGTAGGTGGGAATGGGAAAAATGGATAATGGGTATAGGGTTTCTGTTTGGGGTAATGGGAAAGTTCTGAGAATGGATGCTGGTGAGAGTAGTACAATAATGTGAATGTGATTAATGCCATAATGAATGTATGCTTGGGAGTGGCTGAGAAAAGAAAGTTTAGGTTGTAGGTATGTTTCCACAATTCAAAAAAGGGAGAAACTAAAGAGACAATGACAATTACATGCTATACATGATACTGTACTGGATCTAATAATGGAGGAGAAAAGGCCCAAAAGGATATTACTGAGTTATGTGAAAAGTTGGAATATATACTAAAGGTTTAATAAAAATGTTAAAGTTCTTGAATTTGATAACCACACCTGAGTGAATATCCTTGCTCTTAGGAATTTTACATGAAAGTATTGTGTTCAAGGAGCATGATATATACAACCTACTCTCAAATATTTAGAAAACTGATAAGATAGGTGGACTGATAGGTAAATGGATAGTTGTAATGATACATCAAATGTGGCATAATGTTAAAATTGGTGGACATGGTATTGGGGTAAGGGATAATTTAGAGTTTTCTGTATGGATTTTACATTGTTTTCAACTGTCCTGTAAATTTTAAATTATTTCCAATAAAAAGTTTACAGGAAAAAAAACACAACAAATCACAATTAAGACACTACCTCTACAGCAGTTTGAAATTCTTTTATGAATCCCAAGAAGAGAAAGATTATATTTGTGAACTAATTCATTCCTGTGGGTGTGAGACCTTTTCAATTTGACTCTGACAGTGAAGCGTGACTCAGGGTGGGTCTCCGCCCTCTAGCTGGCTCTGAGACACACACAGGAAAAGTGAGCACCGCCATTTTGACACAGCCATGTGAGAGAGAGGACTCCAGGTTTGCCTACAGCTACAGAAAGGCAGAGAAGTCCCAAGAGAATGAGAGATGAGGCCCAGAAAGAGACAAGCCCAATGCCTTGTTTCCCACAGCTGAGCTTCAGGAGATGATAGATTCTAGAGGGGAAGACAGAGATCTTGGCAGAAATCAGCAGCCATTTTTGTTTAGCCACATGGCTGAACAACTAGATCATTAGTAGCTGACGTTGGTGAGAAAGCCCCTGATGGTGCCTTGATTTGGACATTTCCTGGCCTCAGAACTGTAAGCTTTTACCACTAATAAATTTTCCATTGCCAATCCTTTCCTGATATTTTGCATTGGCAGTCCTCTGGCAAACTAAAACAACCACACACCCACTAGATTGGCTATTACAGCAAATGGAAAATAGCAAGTGCTACGGATGAGTAAGAACCTTAGTACATTGTTGGTAGGAATATAAAATGGTACTACCACTATGGATAACAGTCTGGCATTTCATGAAAAATTAAACATACAGCCACTATATGACAAAGTAATCCTACTTCTAGGTATATAACCGAAAGAACTGAAAGCAGAGATGAGAACAGATATTTGTAGAAGGAAGGAAATTAAGAAAGAGTAGAACTAAGTGATACAGAGAAAAATTAATAAAACCAAAAGCTGACCCTCAGAAAAGAACAATAAATATGACAATCTCTAGTTGGAATGATAAGGTCAAAAGAGAGAAGATATTATCAATATTAGAAATAAAAGAATAATCATTACAGATGCTTCAGACAATGAGACATCACTATAAATGCTTCTTACCTTTTATAAAGAACTTATGCCAACAAACTGAACAACTCAGATGAAACAACAAAGTTACCTGAAAGATACAAATGACCAACACTGACACAAGATAAGAAAAAGGAAATCTGAATAGCCATATATGGTAGTTTACAGGTATATCCCAGAAAAACATGTTCTTAAAATCAATCCATTCCTGTGGGTGTGAACCTACTATAAATAGGATCTTTTGATGAAGTTATTTCAGTTAAGGTGTGGCCCAGTGGAATCAGGAAGGGTCATAACACTACTGAAAGCCTTATACAGAGGGCAATAGAGAGAGAAAGCCAGAGGGAAAAGTCAGAAACTGAAAGTCAATGGAACCTAGAAGAGAGCCAGAAGAGGATGCCATATGCACTGCCATGTGAAAGAGGAGCCAAGTCCCAAGGATCAAGAGCAAACATCCCAAAAAAGTCCCATCTTTATGACACCTGATTTTGGACTTCTCTTAGCCTTAAAATTGTGAGCCAGTAAATTTCCATAGCTTAAGTCAACCCATTGCATGGTATTTACTTTAGCAAGAAGGAAACCAAAATACCATATTAAGGAAATTGACTTGATAATTCAATTCCCTCAAACCCTTAAAGACAATTCCAGGACCAGATGGCATCACTGGTGAATTCTTTCAAACATTATGGAAGAAATAATACCAATCTTACACAAACTCTTTGAGAAAACAGAGGAAGAAGAACACTTCGCAATTATTAAATAACAACAGCAGTATCATGATACCAAAATCAGACAAAGAAATTAAAAGAAAATTACAGTGTGACATCCCTCATGAAGACACAAAAACCATAAACAAATATTTTAGGAAGTCAAATCTAGCAATATATGATCAACACTATGATCAGTTGGGATTTATCTTAGGTATGCAAGGATGGTTTAACATTAAAAAAAAAAATCAATTCACCATATAAGAATATAGAAGAAAAATCCTATGGTAATCTCAACAGATATAGATGCACAGGACAACATTCGGTAATCATTTATGACTAAAAATTTCAGCAAATAAGAGGAGAAATTTCTCAACCCTACCATAGGTGTCTATAAAAAACCTATAACTCATAATTTATGATGAAAAACTGGATGCATTCCATACAATCAAGAAAACAAATGCAAGATGCACACTACCACCACTTCTATTCAATACTGTACTGGAAATTCTAGTCACTGCAGAAAAAGGAAAGGAAAAAAGAAATAAAAGACATACCAATTACAAAGGAAGAAGCAAACAACATGATCATGTACTTAGAAAATCATACAGACACTGCAAAAAAGAGATAAAACTAATAAATGATAAATGAGTTCAGCATGGTCACACAAGGTCAATATATAAAAATAAATTGTTATTTCTTGTTTTCACAATAAATAATTGGGAATTGAAATTAAATAAAGCTTAACCACTTACAACAGAATCAAAAAACACAAAATAATTAAGGATGAATTTAACAAATATGTAAAGACCTGTGCTATGAAAACTATAAAACACTGCTAAAAAAAAAAGATTATCTAAATAAATGGAGAGATATAGCACATTCAAGAATTGGAAAAGTAAGTATTGTAAAGATGTTTATTCTCCCCAAATTGAACTGGACATTCAATGCAATCATAATCAAAATTCTAGCAGGTATTTCTGTGGAAATTGATAAGATAATTATAAAAATTAAATAGAAAGGCAAAGGACCTAGAATAGAAAAATCAATTTTAAAAAAAAGAAGAACAAATTTGGAGAACTTACATCAAGATTTGCTATAAAGCAACATGAATCAAGACAGCCACACATCGGCATAGGAAAAATGTTTAGACCAACAGAACAGAATAGAGAGTTCAGAAAAAGACGCATATACAGCACCACCTACACTTTTTTTTTTTTTTAAACAAAGGTGTCAAGGTAATTCTGTGGGGAAAAGAATAGTCTTTTCAATAAATGTTGCTGAAACAACTAGATAACCAAAAGCAAAAAAGTCAGCAGGACCCTTTTCTCATGCCATATATAAGAATCCACTCAAAATAGACCTACTCTAAAAACTGAAACTTCAAAATTTCTAGAAGAAAATCTCCATGATGAAGAAAAAGGCTAAGATATTTTGGCTAGAACACAAGAATGAGCTATGAAGGAAAAAAGAAAGAGAATCTGAATTTCATAAAAAATTCTGCTCTTCAAAAGACACTATTAAGAAAATAAAATGGAAAGCCACAAAGAGTGGGAGAAATATTCACAATACATATATCTGACAAAGAACTTGTATCAGAATATATAAAGAACACTAAAAATTCAATAATAAGAAAACAAACAACCCAATTTAAAAATGGGCAAAAGATTTAACAAAGAACAAATATGAATGGGTAATATGCATATGACAAGAAACTTAACATCATTAGTAATCAGGGAAATGCAAATTAAAACCACACGAGGGGAGCAGATGTGGCTCAAGAATTTGAGCACTGGCCCCCCACCGGGGGGGCGTTCCAGGTTAGGTTCCAGGGCTTCCTAGAGAAAAGGAGAAAGAAAACAAACAAGGAAAGAGATGGCAGGACCAACCCTGGGGAGGTGCTGTGGGTCAGTGGTTGAGCACCAGCCTCCCACATGTGAGGTCCCAGGTTCAATACCCAGTCCCGGTACTTCAAAAAAACAAACATATAGAAGACTTCCAGGAAAATGGCACCAAAGTAGGTATGCAGAGTCTGACCCTCTCACAAAAAAAGTGCAAAGAAGGCAGGGACCTATCTAAAGAAACTGCTTTGGATATATAAAGGATGGGAATGTGCTGAGTCATCTAGGAGGTACTAGAAAGATAAAGAAGCCAAAGAAAACCATCGTTTGCTTGCCTCTATGGCTGGAAATGGCACATATACCCCCTTCCTCAGGGCAAGTAGCCTCAGTGCCGCCTGGCTCGCTGCAGCCAATGTACTGAGAGGGGTGTTCCCTGTGAGGAAGAGGGGTCTGGCAGAGTGTGAAGAGTGGTTTCTCTGCAGTGAGTTTAACCAGCTGAGTTCCCTTTGAATCTCGAACGGTACCCCGACCTGACAGGGAAAGGAGACAGAGGACTGCTCAGGCAGACTGTCAGGCCTAGCTGCCCAGGGACAAAGAGAAACTAGATTAGAGTGGGCAGGGATAGGCACCTAATCAGCAGGATTCTAGCAAGCTAAAGAAGTCTAAAACAGCTGGGGGAGAGGGGACAGACAGCTCTCTAAAGATTAATTAACCTAAGGAGACAATTTAGCTCAGTGCAGGAATTCTCGCCTTGAATATATGAGGCCCCTGGTTCAATTCCCAGGCTCACCTTAGAGATGTGATCAGGAGAGTCATCCACCTAGTTATCAAGCATCCTTATGACAGGGAACATATAAATGATCTTTTTCTTTTAGGCTTTCTTGGATCTGTTATTTATTTATTTTTTTTCCAAAGGTTCCTTTTTTCCCCTACTTTACTCACTAAAACCCAGTGTGTTACCTGCAGAAAGCAGGCTGCAGGGTGTTTGACTGATGAACACAAGTAGCCTGAGAAGCTCTTTAGGGGCCTAAGGGGGAAGGCTGTTTTCTTATTGTGTTTTGTTTTTTTTGTTTTCAGTTGCTGTTTCTGTCGGTTTCGCCTTTGTTTTTCCCCCTTTTCTTCTTTTACTGATTTTTTTAAACCTATATTATTTATTTTCTTTTCTTCATTTTTCTATCTTCTGATTTGTTGTTTTTCAGTCATTCCACCTCCTTTTTCTCAAATTTCTCTTTTTTCTTTGCTTTACTTTTCCTTTGTTTTTTTTCCTCTCTTACCAGTCCAGTCTTTTGATTCAGTCTATGTATTTTTCTGCTTTGTTTCTCATTTCATTTTTTTTATTCTACATTTTTATTCTTATTCCTCTGTACTACTTATGATTTTTACTTGCGTTAATTATTTTCCTAGTTCTTGTACACCTCCTCTATTACCCTTTAAATCATTATTACTATTATTCTTTTCTCTTCTTGTCTCTTTCTTTACCTCTGGTCTTAATTTCTTTTTCCAAGGGACTCAACAGCAAGGAAACAGAATAAGAGGAATGAAGTGTCAAAAGTGAAACCTTACCACACACACAAAAACAACAAAACAAAACCCTAGAGAAGAAAAGGAAGCTTAGCAATCAAATAAAACCATCAAGATAAACAGATGCCTACACACCAACAAAAAATTACAGGCCATAATAAAAAACAGCAAGACATGGCCCAGTCCAATGTACAAACTAAAAAACAGGAGGAGATGGAGAACATGGAACAACTAACCAGAGACGTCCAAACAAGTATCACGAATCAACTTAGTGAAGTGAAGGAAGAGAATGAGGATCTTAAGAAGACAATGGGAGAACATACCGAAGAAACTGTAAACATACCTAAGAAGATAACATAATGGTGATGAATGGCACAATGCAAGAAATCAAAATACAGTGGAAGCACATAACAGCAGATTTGAACAGGCAGAGGAAAGAATCAGTGACACAGAAGACAACACATCTGAAATCAGACAAGACATTAGAACAGATAGATAAAAAGATAGGAAAAAATCCAGCAGGGACTTAGAGACTTGAAAGACGACATGAAAAGCACAAAGATACGTATGATAGGAATCCCAGATGGAGAAGAGAAGGGAAAGGGGGCAGAAGGAGTGATGAAGGAAATAATGGCTGAAAATTTCCCAACTCTATTGAGGGGCATGGATGTACATGTCCAGGAAGCACAGTATAAATCCTAATAGGCCCCTAAGTCATATACCTGTCAAATTGTGCAATGTTCAAGACAAAGACAGTACTGAAAGTAGCAAGAGAAAAGAGATCCATCACATACAAGGGTAGTAGCTCAAGAAGATTAAGTGCTGATTTCTCCTTGGAAGCCATGGAGGCAGAAGGCAGTGGTATAACATAGTTAAAGCACTAAAAAAAAAACTTCCAGCCCAAAATTCTCTATCTAGCAAAGCTGGCATTCAAAAAAGGAGAGTTCAAAATATTCAGAGATAAACAGAAATTGAGAGATTGTTGAGAGAAATTTGTAGACTGTCAATAAGAAGCCTGCCCTTCAAGAAATACTAAGGGAGTTCTGCAGGTTGAAAGGAAAAAACAGGAGAGGTGGAGGAGAATGTAAGAATAACAAAAAAGATAAAAAGAGAAATAAAGACAAAATATGGCACACATAAACCTAAAGAAAACAGGGCTAATGCAAGTAATTTCGTGACAGTAGTAACACTGAATGTTAATGGCTTAAACTTTCCAATCAAGAGACAGAGACTGGCAGAATGGATAAGGAAATATGACCCATCTATATACTGTCTACAAGAAACTTACCTTAGACCCAGGGATGCAAGGAAGCTGAAGTGAATGGTGGGAAAAAATTTTACATGCAAACAATAACCAAAAAGGGCAGGAGTAGTCATACTAATATCAGAAAAAAATAGACTTTCAATAAAAAAGTATTTTAAGAGACAAAGAAGGACACTAAATATTAATCAAAGAGGAAATCTATCAAGAAGAGAGAACAATCATAAACATTTATGCACCTAACCAGGGTTCCTCAAAATATATGAGGCAAACATTGAAAAAACTTAAGTGGAGAAACAGATGCCTCTACAATTACAGTGGAGGACTTTAATACACCATTATTACAATTAGGCACAACAGCTCAACATAATCAATAAAGGAACAAAGACCTTAAAAACATAAGAGGATCTGGACCTAAAAGACATATACAGGACATTACATTCAAATACAGTGGGATATACAATCTTCTCAAGTATACATGGACCATTCTCAGGATAGACCACATACCAGGCCACAGAACAATTCTCATTGAATTAAAAAAGACTGAAATTATACAAAGTAATTCCTCTGACTACAACGGAATCAAACTGGAATTCTGTAATGGGCAGAGAAGCAGATTAGGCACAAAGATATGGAAGTTAAACAACATACTCTTAGACAGCAAGGAGGAAATAGCAAAAGAAATAAAATAGTACAGCTCCTGAGCACTCTGGAGACATCCAGACACTACAGCAGGGCAGACAGCTTAGGAGTTTGGCACCCTGCCAGTGTGCCTTACTTTGGAATGTATGCTCCCCAGTGTGACAGAGTTGGACTCAGTTGTGGTTTCCCTACACATGGCTCTTCTGCCCCTTATATTTGAACCTATAGTTAGTATTAGAGTTGATAGGTTTATGTCCAAGAGACTTAAATCTTTGGGCTTTCCAAGTGCCAGTCGGGCCCGGAATCTCAAGAGAGTTACAACATCTCTCTCCAGTACAATGGACTCACCCGGACAACTAAGAAGGAACAGATGATGGACAGTGACCATCCCAAGGAACAGAGAGAGTCTAGGAATGCAAAGCAAGATAGTCCCATCCATCTGCCCCATGGGATCTAAGACTCCTGTCAATTAAGAGGCAGAGTGGGCATTACCATCCCTGAATCCTCAGGAGTGGGGAATGAACAATGGACTAGAGTAGACCTACTATTTTTCTACTATAGACCTATTGTTATTCTAGCAATGGAAGAACTTTAATCATTGATGTAGAGGCAGTGATCACCAGAGGTTCTGAGAGGAGAGAGAAGGGAAAAAATGGTATAATGGGAGCTTTTGGGACATTGGAATCGTCCTGAATGACACTGCAATGACAGATACAAACCATTATATATCTTGTCATACCTTACAAAATTGTGTGGCACAGAATTTAAACTATAAGATAAACTATAATCCACACTTAGTGGCAATGCTCCAATGTGTTCATCAATTGCAACAAATGTACCACACTAATGAAGGATGTTGTTAACGTGGGAAAGTGTGGGAGGGATCAGGAGCAGGGCATATGGAAATCTATATTTTTTATGTAACATTTATGCAATCTAAGTATATATTTTTTTAAATTAATTTTTTTTAAAAAAAGCATAATGATACACCATTATACACCCATTAGAATGGCTAAAGTTAAAATATTGACAATACCAAGTGTTGATGAAAATGCACAGAAACTACAACTCTCAAACATTACTGGTGGGAACGTAAAATTGTACAAATATTTTGAAAAGAGTTGGGCAGTTTCTTACAAGTTAAATGTTCATTTAGCAGCTGACCTATACATTCAAATTTAGTTATTTATCCAAGAGAATTGAAAACATGTACCCACTAAAGATTTCATATGAATGTTCACAGCACCTTTATTCATAAAGGCCCAAAACTGAAAACAACCCAAATGTCCATCAATAGCTGACTGTATCTACAAACTCTGGTGTATTCACACAATGAAATAAATAAAAACAAATGGATTAATTGTATACTTAACAACACATATTAATCTCAAAAATAATATACCACACAAAAGAAACCAGACACAAAGATTAATACTGTATGATTCTATTTATATTAAAATCTAGAAAGATGACGGGGGTAACAGAAAGGGACACAAGGAAATTTTGAGGTGATAGAAATTTGATTCTAGTGGTTTCTACATTGAAAAATAAATTTGTGAAAACTTATCAAAGTGTACACTTAAGATTTTATATTACGGTGAGTATAATGAACACTGCTGATTTATAAATGTGAATTTGGCTGAAAGGCGTAGTTTAAGAACGGAAATGTCAACAGAAAGAAAGCTAGAGGATAATCATGGGATTGTATAACACAGCAAACTCAGTAGCAGTAGCAGGTAAGGTTTGAGGATAATAGTACAAATACAAGAATGTTCTTCTATGAACTAGAACAAATGTACATCACTATTACAAAGTATTAAGAATATGGTGACACTTAGGAAAAATACAACTAATATAACTTATGGACTATAGTTAACAGTTAATACTGTAATATTTTTGGGCCAACGACAATGAAAGTACTACATCAATGCTAAGGGTGAACAATAGGGAAGTATGAGGGGGTATATGATTTTTCTTTTTTGAGTAATAAAAACATTAAAAAATTGAGGTAATGACAACACAACTCTGTGATGAAACTGAGAGTCACTGAATGTATACTTTGGATGAAGTACAAGGCATAGAACTGTATAACATAGTGAACCCTGTGGTGGAAGATGGACTGCGGTTAACAGTATAAATATGAGAACATTCTCACATGAATTATAACAAACATACAATACAATACAAGGTGTTACTAGGGTTGTTTAGGGGAAAATACACCTAATGTAAACTATATAGGCTATAATTAATAGTGACATTTGGATATTCTTTTATCAGTTACAACAAAGGTTCCACAACAGTGCAAGGTGTTGGGGGTGGGGTGGTATATGGGAATCCTTTAAGTTAAGCAGGATTGTTTTGAAAACTCACAACTTCTTTAATTAAAAAAAGGGGGTGTGCATTTTATTTTAGTAAATTATACTTCCATAAAGTTGATTTTTTTAAAAAGTAACAGTACTTTTATTAAATTATTTTTTGTGTGCATTCTTACAAAACGCCCTTAAACATAATGAAAATACATACAGGCAGTAGCTGATTTTAAAAATGCTTATAAAATTTTTTCCATACAAATACCCACCAAAACTCAACTTGCCTGGCTTCAAAGACTTCCAATTACTCCTTTTTTTTCCATTACCATCAGAGGTCCCCATAGATGAGTAGAAGTCTCTACAATTCCAGGCAAATCTATTGTTATTAGAGACACTCAGCCCATTCCTCACCTGCCTCAACCTCACTGACTGCTTAGGAGCCCTGCCTCCTACTCCTTGACCTTCCCAAGTCCTAACACAAAAATTCATTGCCTTGGCAACTTACTCTACCTTTTTACTAGCTCCTTCACCTAAGCCTATCCACTCGTGTATTTTTTCCCTTTCCTAAAAAGTTTTATTCCGGAGTCTCCCTCTACCGATCATAGTCTTCTCTCCCCTTCTAATTTCAAATAAGAGTTTGCACTAAGTATATTCAGTTCTCTCTGAAATCTGCTTTCTATCCTTAGATAATGAAAATGTTCATTTAGATAATAAAGATGTTCTTTAGCTAAAGTCACCAATAACAACCCAGTTTCCAAAACTAAGAGCCACATATCAGTATCTATTTTCACTTCTACACAGCATCTGACATAAATTATTTTTGAAATTCATTTACCTAAATTCCCAGAACACTATAATCTTATGATTCTATTTCTACCTTTATTTCCTTTTTTTCTCAAGCTTTTTTTCTGTAACTGCATAAAACAAGGCAGACATTACCCAAGTAATTATAAATACGATGAGTGCTACAATGGAAAAGTACAGAACATATAATAGGAAACCCTAACCTAGCATAAAGGGTCAAGGAAAGCTTCCCTGACTATCAAAGAAAGCTTCCCTGACCAAGTGATGGTTTAGGGCAGGGGTTTTTAACAAGAGGTCTGTGAGCTTGAACTGAAATTCAAAAAAGACATTCTTGTAGGGACATGTTGGTGCAGGTATGATATATTTATTAAATAATAAACAGTATAGTATGAACTGAGTAAGGTGTACGTGGTTTTCACCTGACTGACAAAGGGTAAAAAAGGTTTAGAATCCCTGGTTTAGGGCAAATCTGAAAAATGAGTAGTGGTTAGCTGGTAGGGGTGGGTGGAGGGGAAAGTTAGAGAAAAACTTCCCTGCAAAAGGTAAAAACATGTAGAAAAGCCCTTAGGCAGAAACCAGGAATAGTTGCAAGTATGTCTGGAGTATGCAGAGGAAGAGAAAGCAGCCCCAGAGAAAACATATACTTTATTTACATAACTTGACAAAAACACAACTGTTAAAAGGAAAAAACAATCAAAATATAGGATATATATTTTTGAATGAAAGTGTTAGGTAGGTTTAAAAATTCATAAACATCAAAAATAATACAGCATAAAAACAGAACACACTTTGTATTTTATTAACAAATAGAGCATATAATATTCTACTGCATTCTTTAAAAGAAAATATTTCAAGTTCTTATTATCTTTCTCACTTAGAAAAGACAAAGGCCAGAGTTAATACCAAGTAAATGAAACAAGCTCAGAGAAGAAATGATGGCCACATGCTTAGTTAGTCCTAATAGCTGTTAATGTAGTAAAAGCAAGGCATCACACTCTATTACAATTAAGATCCACCAGTCCAAGCTTCCCTGTGTTGCCCAAAGACATCTTGAGAGAGTATATCACATGCCTCCCTGACATTCACATGCACTATCTGGCTATAATCTTTTTCTAAACTATCAGTCTAATAACCCTACTGAGCAAAATAAAAAGTTACTCACCAGCTGCTTTTCCAAGTGTTCACTAGCTACATTTTTAACAATCTCAAATTCTGCCCATAAGCAACCTTAAGATGACCACCAGTCTGACAGAAATCTGCTAATTTTGAAACTTAAGCCAACATTTTATATTCCGAAGTCTCTCCCATTCTGCCCCAGGGTATCTGGAAATTCAAATTTCAAGGAATATGTTTTTGTCACATTCCAGAAATCCTATATCAGTATTTTGGAAAAAATATCAATCATTTTTTATTTAGAGGTCTGTTTTCATTCTTATAAAAGGATTCTAAAAATTCAACACATTATATATGAATTATGCTCATTGAAGAAAGAAGGGCAGCCTAATTTTTTTCAACATTGTGCTTGAGAATTCTGAAAAAGCATATTCCTGAAAAAAAAAAAAAAACTTTTTCTTTGTACCTGATTAATATTAGATCAACTGTTCTTAAAAGAAAATATAAAGCTTATAACATATATATGATATAAAGATGTGTAAGGCCAGAAAGTTTTTCCAATCATAAAAAGATATGCTGAAATTTTTGTCTCCTCTATATTGTGAAATAACTATAATTCTAAAAATTGAAATTTAAAAATTTATGATAAATCAACAAGATGGCAGCAGAGTAAGGAGTTCCTAGAGTCAGCTCCTGCTACAGGGCAATTAGTAAATATCCAGAGCTATTTGGAGCTAGCTGAAGCAACTGTTTGGCTGCCCCAGGAGGCCAGAAGGGCATCCTGCAACATCCCTGAAGGAATGGAAGGAAGAGACTGCCCGTTTGCAGAGAAGACTCATAAGAAGAGCGCTCCAGGCCATGGAGGACTCCACTGGAGGCACAAGCTGCCTCAGGACCTGTTCCGTAGCTGGAATTGAAAGCTCTACTTCTCAAAAACAGGGGAGGAAGACAGAGGGTTGGGCACCAACTTCAGCTACTGATGAGTAAAATCAGCAGGCTAAAGTATAATCCTGAGAACAGCTAAAGTTTGAGACTGTCCAAGTCAGAAAGAGACCGGGAGCTGCCATCTTAACTCCACGCCTGGCACGAGGAGAAACAGGGCAGACTGAAAATCACAGTGCTGGTAGGGACCAGCTTCTTTCCATCCAGGCCACTCTGCAGCCCATCTCTAGCAGGGAGAAAGCTGGGGGGACCTGCGCCAGCCTCTCTGGGAAATTATGGCCAAGCCATGAAAGCTGGTGATTGTCCTACTCTGGTGGCACAAGCTGCCCCAAGAGCTATTCTGCAGCCAGAATTAGAAGCTCCATTTTGCAAAACCAAGGAAAGAGGAGACAGTTGGCTGCCAAATTTGGCTACTGAGTGGTAGACTCAGATGGCTAAGATATAACCCTGGGAACAGCTGGGGTGTGAATCTGCCCAAGTCAGAAAGAGGCTGTTGGCAGCCATTCTGATTCCACGCCAGTATGAAAGGAAGCCAGGCTGACTGAAAATCACAGTGATGGTAGGAACAGGTTTCTTTCACCCAGATCAGCTTGTAGCCCTCGCCTAGCTTCAGGCCCACCTCTGGCAGGGAGGAGGCTGGCAAGCCCTGCATCAGCCTATCCAAGTACCTGCAGGTACCTTTGACTGGCATGGACTGAAAATTGGAACTCTACCAGGGCAACTGTGGTCATCTTGGACCCGCACTGCATAGATTGCTGTCCACACCAGCAGCTCCATCCCCACCCCAGGCAGGGGAGGAAAGGGGCATGAACCTTCTTCATCAGTCTCTCTGGGCAACTACAGTCTAGGGCTGCATGACTTGGATTATTCCACACAGCTGTGAATCTGTGCCTAACCCTGGCAAAGGAGAAAGTTGGGAGAAGCTTCATTGGTCCCTGGCATAATGAGGGCAGCTTGAACCTCTAGGGCTTACAGCACCAATTACACGCTTGGCTCCTACTACACAACCAGCAAGAGAGAAAGGGCGGAAAGCCCTAAACTAAAGAGAAAAACTGCACCCAGAAAAAATACTCTAGTAAGCCAGATGCCAAGACACCAACAAAAAATTGCATTCCACACCTAGAAACAGGAAGCTATAGCCCAGGTAAAGGAAAAAGATAGGCTTCCAGATGACATAGAAGAGTTGAGACAACTAATCATAGATGCGCAAACAAATCTCCTTAATAATTCCAATGAGATGGCTAAAGAGATTAAGGATATTAAGACGACACTGGACAGGGAAGCAGATTTGGCCCAGTGGATAGGGTGTCCATCTACCACATGGGAGGTACACAGTTCAAACCCCAGGCCACCTTGACCCATGTGGAGCAGGACCACGTGCAGTGCTGATGCGCGCAAAGGGTGCTGTGACACACAGGGATGTCCCCACGTAGGGGAGCCCCACATGCATGGAGTGCACCCCGTAAGGAGAGCCGCCCAGCGTGAAAGAAAGTCCAGTCTGCCCAAGACAGGCACCACACACACGGAGAGCTGACGCAGCAGGATGACCCAACAAAAAGAGACACAGATTCCCATGCCACTGACAACAACAGAAGTGGACAAAGAAGAACACGCAGCAAAGGGACACAGAGAATGGACAACTGGGGTGGGGGAAGGAAGGGGAGAGAAACAAATAAAAAAATAAATGTATATTAAAAAAAAAGATGACACTGGATGAACACAAAGAAGAATCTGAAAGCACACATAGAAAAATAGCAGATCTTATGGGAATGAAAGGTGCAATAAATGAAATTAGAAAAACATTGGTATCATTTAATAGAGTTGAGGCAGAAGAAAGGATTGGTGAGCTTGAAGATAAGGCTTCTGAAAGTGAACATACAAAAGAACAGATGAAGAAAAGAATGGAAAAAATTGAACAAGGTCTAGGAACTAAATGATAGCAAAAGGCATGCAAACATACGTGTCATGGGTGTCCCAGAAGGAGAAGAGAAGGGGAAAGCGGCAGAAGGAATACTTGAATAATGGTAGAGAATTTCCTAACCCTACTGAAGGGCATGGATATCCAAGTCCAAGAAGCACAACGTACTCCCATCCGAAAAAATCCAAACAGACCTACTCAGAGACACACTCATCAAAATGTTATAGACAGAGAGAATTCTGAGTGCAGCAATAGAAAAGCAATGCATAACATATAAGGGATACCCGAAAAGATTAAGTGCTGATTTCTCACCAGAAACCATGGAGGCAAGAAGACAGTGGTCAGATATATTTAAGATACTACATGAGAAAAACTTCCAGCCAAGAATCTTATATCCAGCAAGACTGTCTTTCAAAAATGAGGACAAGGTTAGAATATTCACAGATAAACAAAAACTGAGAGAATCTCTAAGCAAGAGACCAGATTTCCAGGAAATACTAAAGAGTATGCTAGAGCCTGAAAAGAAAAGACAGGAGAGAGGGGCCTGGAAGAGAGTCTAGAAATGAAGATTATATCAATAAAAATAACAAAGTATCAAAAGAGTGGTGAAAATAAAATATGACAGGTAAAACTCAAACAGTCAGGAATAAACTTATCCAATGATGTAAAGGACTTGTATTCAGAAAACTGCAACTCAAAGTTAAAAGAAATTTAAAAAGGCCTAAATAACTGGAAGAACATTCTATGTTCATAGAGTGAAAGGCTAAATGTCACTAAGATGTCAATTCTATTCAAACTGATATACAGATTCAATGCAATCCTGTTAAAAATTCCACCAGCATTAAAAAAAAAATTGAAAACATGATCATCAAATTTATTTGGAAAGGTAAAGGGGTCCTGAATAGCCAGGAAACATCATAAAAAGGAAAAGCGAACCCTCATCTCCAGACTTTAAACCATATTACCTAGCTACAGTGGTAAAAACAGCATGGTACTAGCATAAAGACTGACACATAGGCCAATGGAACCAAACTGATGGTTCAGAAACAGACCCTCACATGTATGGTCAAGTGATTTTTGAATAGCCTGTTAAACCCACACAGCTCAGGCCAAACAGTCCATTAAGGAAAATGGTGCTGAAAGAATTGGATATCCATAGCCAAAAGAAGGAAAGAGGACCCCTATCTCACACCTTATCCAAAAATTAACTCAAAATGGATCAAAAAACTAAAAATAAAAGCAAGAACCATAAAACTTCTAGAACAAATTGTAGGAAAATATCTTCAAGACCTGGTGGTAGGTGGTGTATTTTTAAAGGAGATAAGAGAAGGACTGAGATGGACTACTAATGTTTCATGTATGTAAAAATTTTAATTAGCTTTATTGTGAAAGTGTGGAAATGTATAGAGTGGATGGTAACACACAGTAACAGCTACTTTATAAATGGGGATGTGGCTGAAAATGGTAGTCTACATATGTAAATGCCAACTGACAGAATGCTAGAGAATAATCTAGGAACTGAATAGAACAGTAACCCGGAAATGGATGAGAATTGTTGTTGATGGTACAGATGCAAGAAGGTCCTTTGTTAGCTAGAACAAATGTATATCACTACTGCAGGGTGTTGGGAATGTGGAGAAGCATGGTAAAAATACAGCTGGAGTGACCTATGGACTGTGGTTAGTAGTAATAATATTCTTGCATCTATGCAAAAGATGTACTGTGTTAATAATGAGGCAGCATGGAAAATGTGAGCCCAATGTACACTATGGACATGGTAACAATCAGATATTATCTTATCTGCAGCAAATATTCCACAACAGTGTGGTGTGTTGATGGAGGAGTGTTGTTTTGGAATTCTGCTCATGAACATGATTGTTTTATAAGTTTACAACTGTCATAAAAAATATATTTAAAAAAAATAACAGGGTAGGTTGGGGGAAAAACACACCAATGTAAGATAAGGACTATGATTAGCAGTAACATTTTGACAGTATTCTTTCATAATTCGTAACAAACGTCTCATGACAATGCAAGGTGTTAGTGGAAGGTTGATGTATGGGACCCCCATATGATGTTATGCATGTTTGCTTTGTAAATTCATAACTTTTACTATACTCTTAATTGTTTATGTATGTTCATATAAATGATATAAAGATAATAATAGGGTTGGTTGGGGGAAAATACTTTGGTTAGTAGTAATATTTTGACAATGCTCTTTAATCATTAGTTCAAAAGGTTTAACAACAATGTAAGTTACTGGTGGTAAGGTGAGTTATGAGTCCTGTATGATGTTATATATATGTCTGTTTTATAAGTTCACAACTATTTTTATACACTTATTGTTTATGTATGTTTATGTATGACTGATATACTTAAATAAATTAATTCTTAAAAATTTATGATAAAGTTATTGCTTCATTATAACAAAATTCTCATGTTCTCCATTTTCCTCAGGTAAGCAAAAAAAAAACATGGTAACAGTGCTGGTAAATATTTATGTCTCAAGTCTTCTATATAGTGAATATAATTATTTCATGTCCCTGTATAAGTAATGACAGTATCCGAAAGTTCCAATTTTGGTTGGAATTACAGCATAATCTTATTCGAACAAGAATGAATGCTCTCTTCTTAGATGGGCAGCTGGGGAGGAGAGAAGGAGCTTTTTTCCAAGCTACCTTAATCACTGCCATACTGAACCACTCTTAACAGATACTCATATATCATATGCTTCAGATATGATTGTACAAAAAAAACTGGCAATCATCTGATCTCCAAAAATAAAAATAATTTTAAAATATTGACAGATACAAAGGTATTTATGATCACACCTAAAAAAAATACCTGAGAGTACTTATGGTTAGAAAAATCATCAATTTTGGAATCCAACATAACTAGATTTGAAAACAAGCTATTGTTTCTTCATCTATAAAATAAGGATGATATTATCCATCTTGTATAAAAAAAATAATGAAGCGGCGGACTTGGCCCAGTGGTTGGGGCGTCCGTCTACCCTTTGGGAGGTCCGCGGTTCGAACCCCGGGCCTCCTTGACCCGTGTGGGGCTGGGCCATGCGCAGTGCTGGTGCGCGCAGGGAGTGCCCTGCCACACAGGGGTGTCCGCTGCGTGGGGAGCCCCACGCACAAGGAGCGCGCCCCATAGGGAGGGCCACCCAGTGCGAAAGAAAGTGCAGCCTGCCCAAGAATGGTGCCGCACATGCGGGGAGCTGACACAGCAAGATGACGCAGCAGGGGGAAACACGGATTCTCGTGCCCCTGGAGGCAGCAGGTGGACACGGGGAGTGGACAGCTGGGGGGAGAGGGGGGACAAATAAATAAACAAATGAATCTTAAAAAAAAAATAAAAGAAATAATGTATGCAAAGTACACAATAAAATGCCAGGTATATAACAGATACTTAATAAAAGTAGCTGTTTGTTATTATTACTGTTAATCATTTCTCTTTATTTCAGCAATAGAAATCCAAAGAAGAAGAGAGAAATAAGCAAAAGACAGGATGTAAACAAAAACAATGCAAGGAACCCAGGAAAAAAAAAAATAGATCTAGTTAAAGAATTTATGAGATAATGTTTAAGGAATGTAATAGGAAAAAAAGAAATATCACATTTTCTTCAGGAAAAAAATTGCATTAATATTATTAATGAGAATTACCTAATATAAATAAAAATATACAGTAGTTGAAAAATATGAAAATGAAAACTAGTCTTAATTATACAGAGAAAGAATAAAGCAAAACGAATCTGTCATTTGGGGGCATGAAAATGTTATAAAATTACATTACTTTGCAAGTATATCTGGTATGGAACTTCCTAGAATCTATCTTTGTCAAACATTCAAAACACTTAAGCTAATTTTTTTTCTTTTCTTCACCTTTTTCTATCCAGTTTGCAACAGCTACAACACCTGCATGTCATTTACTGCCCAATGTTGTCTCCCCTTATTTATTTTATAAGACCATTTAAGGTTTTTTTTTCATCTTTCTCTATCCATTTTGCTACAACTACAACACCTGCACATAGTTTTAAAACTGCCCGATGCTCCCTTCCCCTATTTATTTTATGAGACTGTTTAGAGAAAAGCTCCCTTACTTCCAAAATTAAATCTCTGGCTTATAAATTCTATCTGTACATTTGTGTAGGGATCACCCACCTGCCAGATGCCTAAGTAAATGAGCACTCCATGGTTCTCACATTGCTATGGTTACCAAACCAAAAACATAAAACCAAAGAGAACTATAATCATACTAATATTTTTAAAAATTATTTTAAAAGTAGATTTTTATCAACTCCTAACAAAAAACACTAACATGGCTTTCAGGTAACAAAACAGATACATAATACAACATTCCAAGGACAATTATCAAAGTACAACTAACCTGTGTGAGCATGTATTTATGTGTTTGTGTCTATGTATGTGTGTACTGAAGGTGAGGAGGGAGCTCAGAATGATTAAATGACTTTACAGTTGGCACTTCTGGCTGGGTTGTGGGAAATTATGTAAGTTAATTGTTTTGACTTTAGAATATTTTACCACAAGCTTAAAAATCTCTAATAAAAGTACAATATACCAACTTATGAAAGGATCACATGAAATAGGTGGAATTTCTCCAGGAAATTCAAGTTCATAAACTTGGTTATTTGCATAAAACAATTAAGCCACTTGCCTTTGTGCCATTTTCTATTAAACAATGTAATTATGGGACATTCCATTCCATTCCATATTACAGCAGCTAAATATATAACACATATTATAAGAATGAGTAACAAAGAATAAAATTGTGCCTAATTCTCCTTAACCATTTATCCCCCAAACATGGACACTTTCAAACTAAGAAAACACGATAGAGTGAAACATCATAAAATTCCAAAAGCTTGAAATACTGCTAGACCCGTTAGTTCACTTTGCACAACAGGCAAGTTTGAGGGTGGCATAATGTCTTGTAAGAAGAGAAAAGCCAAGGGAAGGAGCCAGAAGCTGGAAGTCAAGAGAACATGGAGGAGAAAGGAGAAAGCATCACCATGCACATTACTATGTGATGGAAAGCCAAAGAACCCCAAAGATTACCAGCTAGCCAAAAGATACTGAAGCAAGCCTTCTAGCCTCTGAAACCATGAGCCAATAAGTTCCTTTTCTTATACCCACTCTTTGTATGGAATTTAGCTTAGTAGCTATACATTATAATCATATAAATGCATACAGATTATTTGTAGACTTACACACACATCACAGTTTATAATTGTTATCTTGACAATTTCGAAAACTTGTCAGCAAAATTTTTAAAAATATGTAATATAATGTAATAAATACTGAAAATGGCATGTTTTAGAGCAACAGTATGCTTAGACAAAGGTAGATAGTTTCTCCAAATATCACTGTGTTCCACTCTATTCAACTATGACACAAAAGACTAATTTTCCTATTCATTATGAGAAGATTCCATTAAAAAAATAAAGAATGCAATAAAAACAGTGATTCGAAAGTTCAAACAATTTTTCTTAGTTTATACTTACTCTCTGCAATTCCCATTTCTCAATAAGGTGCTCCACTTCACCACCAAGAACTGTTGTGTTGGAGTCATTCAAGAGCAGGAATCCATTTTTAATGTCAACTATGCCTGAGAGCTTAATTTTAGTTCCAGGTGGTGTATTCAGGCTAAAGCAATCAAGAAAGAGTTAAAACAAGTTGAAGCTCCTCCAAAAAACTAGAATTCACTTTCATATTTTAAATAAATCAAGTTCTTCAAACTGCACTAAAAAGAAAACAATATTTAGAAGACTGGCTATACTGTGAATAGATCACCATAACAGAGTCAGACGACCCAGGTACAAGGCTGTCATTTTCTAGCTAAATGGTAACTGAGTTTCTGTTTTTGCATGTTAAAAAATGTAATAATAACCACATCTCAGAGTTGTGGTAAAAAAGAAAGCTTACAGGACATAAAAGTACCTTCTAAACTATTATATGCTATAAAATGTAAGACTGCATTTTTCCTCTGAGCTTTGATTATGTACTGCAAAGATACGCTATGATACATAAATTCCAATATAGAGAAAGGAGTCTGATTAGTTAACAATCTTTCAAATTTATTATAAGTATGAACTACAGTAACCCACCCCAAATATTATTCTTTCGTAAGCATCTAATTAAAGATCACCTGAGTTATTTACTCTAAGGCGCACTAATTTCAAAAGGACTTTTCTCAAACAGGCTAATTTTAACAGATTTGGGGCAAACATTATACCTATGACTCCCCCTAATTTTGGTAAAGGAAACAGTGGAAGAAATCCACTTTATCATAGTTTTATTCTATAGTAAAAGCACATAATACTGTCCCCAACCCACCCTCCTTCTACATACAACAATGTCTAACAAGAGTTGTCTACCCTAAAACACATAGAATAAGTTAGAAAATCATGCTGAAATGGCTTTTCATTGTTCATATTTTAAAAGCTCATGAAATTTACCATGTGCTGATAAATGCAAAAGTAAATCAGTGAGAGCACTGTAATCAGTAATCAGTGAGAGCATATTTATTTTGAATAAATATGGTTAATAAAGTATATAATAATAAAAAGAACTAGATTATGTCTGTTTTTAAAGCTTCAAAGGCCATACACAGAGTAAGACAGATGAACTAGTAAAAATTATTCTGAGTACCCAAAACTTAATTATCCTTAGTAATCACATATAATTTACAGATCAAATAGTTAAACAGCTTTGCCTAATCCAATCCCTAAATAAAAAACTCTAGGGTGGGAAGTGTAGTAAGCTAGGGAAATGTCTATCTGTCTTCAATATCAGCAATCACTGAACACAGTTATACTTAATAATGTTTTCTCAATTCCAAGTAATCAGCGGATCCAGACTGTTACACCTTTGCAGTCACTGTTTAAGGATAAGTCAAAAAGATAACCACAGTAGAACCCAGGCTGCTGTACTCCTTGCCTCTAAAGAAATTACTAATAAATTGTGTCATTTATATAAGACTTATATTTGTTCTTCAAAATCACTTTTAGCCAATACTTTCTTATGAATTGGTAAAACTATAAAGTAAAATAAAAATGTAGGACCACATTAAATTAGCAATAGGAAAAACTACATAAGACCTTAAAAAGTAGGATGATTTACAAAGACCTTTAGATTGTGATAATGTAACTTTAAAACTAAAAGCTATTCTGAAGGCAGATGATGAACAATTTTTGTATAAAATGACTGTATCTTCCCAAAACTCTCTTCAATAATTTAAAAGGAAAGATGTCAAATTAATTAGAGGATGGACTACCATTCCATTAGGACAACTGATACAGCACCATTAGATTAAATTATAATTTCATTCCCATAGTAGAAATTCAGAAAGCATATTTTGTGCAATTGCTATTTTTACTGGCACTCCATGGTACCTTTACAGTCCCTTCATAGCAAAAACAAAGAAAAAACAGTGAAAGGACACAAGGAAAGGCAGAAATGTGGAAAGAGCACTCCAGAGAAATACAATGCCCAACTGAGGAAAAATACACCATACCAATTTCTGGTTATCTTCTCTAGTGAGTTCCTTCCCTAGAGAATGAACTGTGTGGTTGAAGTGTATGGTGGTGGATTGAATTGAATTGTGTACCCCAGTTTGGACATATTCTTGGTTGTGGTTCACATTCTGGTAGGTGAGAACCATTGTAAATAAAATCTCTCCAAGATATTACTACAGTTAAGGTGTTTTAAATCTGGATTACTTAAATCCTTCATAAGCAAGATTAAAGTCAGAGACAAAGAAGCCATGAGGAGCAACCAGAAGCTGGAAGTCAATGGAACCCAGAAGGGAAAAAAGACAACACTGTCATGTGATGGAAAAGCCAAGGAATCCCAAAGATTGCTAGACAGCCAGAAGATATGGGCCCCGGGAGGAAGTAAGCCTTCAAGCCTCTGAAACTGAGCCAGTGAAAAACCAGCTCATAGGATAGTATTTGTGTTAGCAACCACAAAATTAAAACACCTTCCTTCTAAGAAAACCACTGATAAAACATATTTTAAAGAGTCTCCCTGATGTGGGGGTGTTTTTGGGAGTTGGAGTTGCCCTGGGTGGTGCTGCGGGGACAGTTACCGGACACTGTAATGTCCTCCCATGGTCTACTGGGTGGACTGTGGGAGAGTGTGGGCTATGGTGTGGACCACTGACCATGAGGTGCAGTGGTGCTCAGAGATGTATTCACCACGTGCAATGAATGTCTCATGATGATGGAGGAGGTTGTTGTTAGGGGGGAGGAGTGGGGTGAGGGGGGTGGGGGTAGGGGGTGGGGGGTATATGGGAACCTCATATTTTTTTAATGTAACATTAAAAAAATTAATAAAGACAAAAAAAAAAGAGTCTCCCAAACTGTTCATGTGTAAAAGTAGTTTTATAAATTGTCATTTTTATGGCACCAAAGGTAGGTGTGCTTCAACAATGAGGGAACAAGCATGTAGCATTTTTTTCTGTTATCAAGCAGCAATAAATACAACGAAAGAGAACAGTGGGCAGCATAGAGAAGGAACCTCCACTCTGGGCTGATCTTGTGTTTTCATTTACCTTAGAGAAACATAAAGCACTAAAAGCAGAATAAGCTATTATATGGCAAGACTTCCATCTGAGTCACCTGTGAACTACCTTGCAGAGGTCTCACTGAATTTGTCAAAGGAGGAAAGGCTATGTTTCTCCACAAAATAGGAATCCTTCCATTCTTTAAAAAGACAATATGCTCACAAAGCCAATAAATGGAAATCAACATTTGAGGCAGACATTTGTCTTCTGACAAAGATGTCTCAGTGACTGGAGGCAGACATTCACTGATTGAATTTGTTTTAAAAAAAAAAAGAAATCACTGGGCTTGGCACACAAGCCCCACTCCTAGCTCCCCAATGTAAAAATAATTTTTTGAACTTCTACTCCATTCAGTTGATATATTAATTGTAATAATGTGCATGCCTGTGAATATAGGCATCAGAATATAACTTCTAGAAGGCAAAGTCTAAACCTTATGTACCTCTGTACCTCTAACACCTGGTAAAAGAACTGGAACATAATGTATGATAAATGCCTGATAAAATGTTTGCTAAGGAAAGAAATATGGTTTAGGAGTTTACATTTAGTGAAAAAGGTCAGAGGACACAAAGAAAACATAAGCAAAGAAAAATGACTAAGAGCAGAAAAAAATAGTGTTTTCATATGTCCAGTGAAAGTTCCAACCTGAGAAAACACAGCTCAAACTGGCTTAATGGGGACATTGAGGAGAAAGGAGACACTTTCCCTTCCTTCCTACTGTTTTTCTCCACTCCAACAGACATGACTCAAAGAGCCTCAATAAAAGCAGTTGAAAGAAGAATTTAGAAAATTGTTCCTTAGAGTTTCTCCTTATCTTGGAAAGTGGAGCACATGAAACTCCCTGACTTGAAAAATTTCCTAAGAAAACTCACTTGCCTATAACACTTTTCTAGAACTCTATAAGTAGCATGATGGGCACAACTAATAAGCTAGCTGTCAAAGAAAAAACTAACATATTCTCAAATTATGTTTGTTCTGGGCAACTCAATGACTCGAAATTTTCTATAATAAAATTGAAAAAATTACTTTTCATGCAAGAACACTTTAAATTTATTTTTACAGCTAACATTGAAGCAAGGAGTAACTGCATTTCTTTACTTTTTCTATATATATCTAGCACAAATGCAAAGCTCTGCTATTTCCTCTGAAAAATTACAAGTACTTAAGAGTTTATTGCTTCTTTCCAAACTACTTAAAATGAAATCCATTTTGAATACACATTGAAACACTTTGTAACAAATGTAGAAAACAGTGTCAATTACCTTATTTTTGACATGAAACTAAATTCTATTGCTGTGCAACTTATATGACCATCGGTCATCTGCAAACGAAGCATTCTTGGTGCAGCCTGAGATTCTTCATTGTCCTTTGGTGCAGCAACATTGCGAATTTTTTGAATCTGCAACACACATGGACCTTCAAGCTGTCAAAACACAAAGAAATAAAAAACACTTTTTAGTCACATATTTGTCTTCATATTGTGCTCCTCTTTTCCTTAATGTTCATACTTTATGGTCTATAAAGCTAACTTTATTAAATAAAAATTGAAATTAAATATATTAGCTTTTTGGTAAAGATAAAATTTCCTTCAAAAGATTCTCCCAAGTAACAGCTTTTATTTTATAATCTAAAATTCATTTTCAGAAAGAAACAATAAAATAAAACCCTAGGAAAAACAAAGTAATATTTCTGGATTAAAGGAACATTAATACATGTTATTAGCCTTCTGTGCTCTAAATCATTTACCTACATCCCATTTTGCCCCTCTCATGTCCCCTCATGGGACATTCTGATACTTTTAAGGACATTAACTTTACTGCAGCAGTTAAAAGGAATGCTTTCTTTTCAAAGTTTAAAGTACACCCTCTTCTGGCATAAATGAAGAATACACACTTCTCTAAAATTTAAGCTATACAGAGTTCAAAAAGTATCAGCTGTACTTGCCTTTTAAAATGATTTTAAATCTAATGCTCTACTGTATGTGTTGACAACAGGGAGAAGAATGTTTTCTCTAGCTATATTCCAGTCAAAGACAAAAGGCTACTTTTTATTGTTATAGTCTGTTAAGTAAAATCTTTCTGTGCATATTAATTTATATTTTCAGCAAAGGAAAATGTGAAATGATTTAACTAACTTTTACACTTAATTTTCTAAGTATGTCCCCAAGTTGATAAATTTCTATTCCATATATATCAGTATTTGCCTGTAAAGGAATTACTTTGTAATAAATTTAGAAAAAATATGAGAGACATAATGGAAATCTCATCTAATTTTTAGTTTGAAAAAAATTCCAAGTTGAAACAAGTCCAAAACCTTTATCAAGTATAGATAAGCAGCTTATTCAGGAATAACTTTGCTTTTGTTAACGTCATTAAAATAAAGACACTTAAATCTTAGGCCGGTTATAATTCTTATAATGTTCATCTTCTCCCTTTACTACTCCCAATACTTTCAGTGTACACATTTTTATATACCCAGTCTGAGCTGTTCAATATGACCTACTAGCCATAATAGGCTATTTAAACTTACATTTAAATTAATTAAAATCAAATGAAATTAAAAATTCAGTTCCTCAGTCACGCTAGCCACATTTCAAGCGTTCTATATCTCGACAGTGGAGATAAAGAACATATAGAACATTTTCACCATTGCAGAAAGTTCTATTGGATAGGCATAACATAGACCTATTGTACTCCAAAGTGAGATGCACACATCCTAGGGAGTGTACATCCACTGAAGTGGGAAGTAAACATTTGTTTTCATTTAATTCTTAGAAAATAATTAAAAGTTAATGTCCAGAGAGACAAGGGTATCTTCACTCCGTCTCTGTGACATGTAAGTCAGAAGGCATCTTTATTACCAAAATACATATGATGTTTACACAGAAAACAGGAAAAAAATCTACAAATGAATAGCAGTTTAGCAAGGTCACAGAACTTAAAATCGATATAAAAATATCAGCTGCCTTTACGTACCAATGATAGATAGAACAAATTTATAAAACAACATTTACAGCAATACAAATAGAAAGTTCCTGCAATAAATACTACAGCAGATGTACTACGTACATACTTTCAATAAATTATAAACATTATGGAAAAACTCAATTTAGGGATATATTCAGCAGAGTGCTGGAGCTGCCTCCTATCAGTTCACAAGAGCCAACTTGCTCGTCTCCTCCCAATTCCAGATTCAGACAGACTTCCTATCAGTAGCCTACAATCAGTCATGGTGAAAATACATTAGTAGCAAATGCTACTAATCAGGGCTAGTATCATATCATAAAGACGTCTGTTGTCTTTAGGCTGATCTGCAAATTTGGCAATTTCAATCAAAACCCCAACATGATATTTTAAGAAACTTGATAATTTGATTCTAAATGGATATGGAGAAAAAAGGCAGAATATCATGAAGAAGAGTTAACAATTGAGGATTTGCCCTAATATATATCTAGATTAATGATAAAACTATAGTAATTAAACAGGGAAAAACTGGTTCAGGGAAAGACAATGTGATCAACGATATATTAGAGAGCCTAGGGAAAGACCCAAGCATATATGAAAATATTTTAGGACAGAATAAGCAATGCAAATCACTGGACAAAAAATGCGCTATTCAAGAAATGGTGTTGGATCTAGTTGGTAATATATATGTGGAAACAACAGAATTGGATTTCTACATTATCCATATTCAAAATCGATTGCCAGTATATTAGAGACTTAAAAAATGGAAACTTTATTTACATATCAAGTAGTACATTTTTGGATGTGGGGTATGGAAGGGTTTCTTAAGGAAGACATAAGAAAAAGTTATCTATAAAACAAAAAATATATTAAAATTAATCTTCTCGTCTTCAAAAGAAAGTGAAAGATATGTGGCCCTATACCCAACAAATAATTTGCATTCGGATTTATAAAGTATACTTACAGATAATTATAAAAAGATAATTTAATATTTATAGAAAAATGTAAAAAGGATACGAATAGGAAATGCACGAAAGAGAAATCCCAAATGACCAACTGTAACAACCTCAGTGACGATCAGGATTATACAAACTGAAAATACAACTAGATTTCATTTTATAACCATAAGATTAGAAAAACCTGATGTGTCACAGAAGATATGGATTAATGAGACCTCAAACATACTAATGCAGATAATGTAAACTGGCACAATTGCTTTGGAAATTAATTTGGCATTCTCTTGTAAAGTTGAAATCATATAACTCTATCATCTAGTAATTTAGTTCCTGATTCCCAAGAGAAACTCTTACACATGTGCATCAGAAAATATGTACAAGTTTGTTCCTAGAAACAGTTCCTCTGATATCAAAAAAAGAGCTTATGTATCAACAGTAGAATAAATATATTTACACAGTTTAATGTTACATAAAAGAAAATGAATGAACAATAGCTACATGTAACACGGACACATCTTACAACATGGAATGATAAAAATTAGCTGCAGCAGATAATATGCTATCATTTTATAAAGCTCAAAAACAAAACAACATATTGTTCAGGGATAATTACATATGTAACTAAAATAACTTTAAAAATCAAGGAAATGCTAACCACAATATTCACGATGACAGTTCCTTGGTATGAGGACAATTAAGTAGACAAAAATGGTAGAATGTTTTAGTCCTTATACTGGACTGAGGCTTCACAGGTGCTCACTTCATTTATTAAGCTTTTTTCTTTTTAATTTAATTTTTAATTATCTTTTTAAAAAATGAATAGATCACACAAAACGTTACATTAAAAAACTTAAGAGGTTCCCATATACCCCACTCCCCACCCCCCCAAACCATCATTTCTTTTAATTGTATTTTTTGAAAATACATAGATCACCAAAAAATGTTACATTAAAAAATATAAGAGGTTCTCATATACCCCACACACCCCCACACACACTCCTCCCACATTAACAACCTCTTTTCATCATTGTGGCACATTGACTGCATTTGGTGATTACATTTTGGAGCACTGCTGCACCACATGGATAATAGTTTACGTTGTAGTTTACACTCTCCCCTGGTACATTCAGTGGGTTATGGCAGGATATATAATGTTCAGCATCTGTCCCTGCAATATCATTTAGGACAACTCCAAGTCCCCAAAATGCCCCCCTATCACATCTCTTCTTCCCTCTCCCTGCCTTCAACAACTACCGTGGCCACTTCCTCCACATCAGTGCTACAATTTCTTTCATTACTATCTGGAATAGTTCTATAGTAGAATATCATTAAATCCACTCTAATTCATATTTTATTCCTCCATCCTATGTATCCTGGGATAGTGATGTCCACTCCACATGAATGATGGATTATTAAGCTTTGAAGTATGTATATTTGTTATACATCAAGGAAAACATTCAAAATCAAACCACGGAATTGGTTTGATGGCAGTAGTGTGCTGGTAAACAAGTTCTTGGAGTGTGGGGAGCAGGGGAGGGCGACCCTGATTTGTAGCATTTGTCAGTTTCCATGGTTTAAATACTTCCACATCACCATGGCAGGTTTCAACTACCAACTTGATGTTACTGAACCCAAAACTTGGAAAACATAGTAAATTTAGGGTTTCAGTGATGCATTTTTTGAAAAAATAAAAGCACATGTAATTTTCATAACTAAAAGGAAATCCCATAAATTGTAAATTCAGCAGAGACTAAATTAATATATAGGAGATCTAGCACAATTTTATTTAAATTAACACTCAAAACTGTTTTCAACTATTTTTCTTTAAAAAAAAAATTCAATTTGTAGACTGGGTCCTACCGTGAGGTTGCAATGACTATGAATTTTAAGGCAGCAAAGCCATCTTGTGGTGGCTGTTAGTATTGCCAAGACTTTGAGACGGACACTTCAACTTGGAGAAATTAGGTCTTAATCATTGTTTCATAATTAAAAAGGCACACATGTCAGTTCTAGAACTTAGATATAAAAAATAAACTCAGAATTTAAAGCTTTTCCTGTGAGGACTCCAGAGCAATGTATAAAGGTCCCTCAGCTGGACTGGTTACAAACTATTTTTTTACATTAAGCTCTATTAAAAAATTGGCTTCTACATCTTGGGACATCAAAATTTTAAACTTAGAGAGGAATATGGAAAATATTAAACAACTTTAGAAGATGAATGGTTTTATTTCCTTTATGCCATACCTTTTTTCCTTGACTTTTAGGTTATAAACCACTATGTTTCCGGGGTTTTTTTTTTTTTTTCAGTCTGAAAAATTAAAAAACCTGCTCTTTTTGAAAAACTCAAATATTCTCCACCACACATCCCTCCATGTCACAATCATATTTATGGCCTGAAAATAAAACATGAATTGCCTATGGGAAAATCTGGCTTAAGTTTGGAATACTGAAAAAGATAGACATCTTCACATTTCTACCACGTGGTTTCAATTTCTGTTTGAAACCTATGCATCAAGATTATGGAAGAACATTATGGAGAAAAGAAAAGAATGGCAAAATTATATTATGAGAGAAGAATACAAGAAAAAGACCTGAGCAAGACAACAAATTAATTAGTAATAGCTGTTTTGTTTTTCTTAAAGATTTAGCAAAGAATCATGAAGTAGAGATCCTATAACCCTCCCCCCCAACACACACACACAGTTTTCCTTAACATTTCACATTAGTGTAGTACAACTTTGCTATAATTGATGAAAAAATATTATAATTATACTAGTAACTATAGTCCATAGTTTACATTAGAGTTCACAATCTGTGTTGTACAATTTTAATGATTTTTAAAATTTTTATTCCGGTTAACATATGTATAACTTAAAATTCCCCATTTTAAACACTTTCATATACACAATTCAAAAGTGTTAATCACTTTCACAATGTCGAGCTACAATCACCACTAGCCATTACAAAAACTTCTATCACCCCAAGAAGCTCTGAACCAAATACACCTTAATCCCTACTCCATCACCCCACCCTAGGCTCCAGCAGTCTATATTCTAGTTTCTGACTCTATGAGTTAGCTTATTATTATTATTTCATACATATGAGATCATACAATATTTGTCCTTTTTTTGCTCTGGCTAATTTCACTCAGCCTGATGTCTTCAAGGTTCATCCCTGTTGTCGCATGCCCATGCATCGGAACTCAGGAGGCTGTGTACGAGGCTGTGTACGTTCTACGTCAGTGTCCATTCTATGGTGCTGTTTCTCCCATAACTAGGATCCATGAGTCCAGGAATCAAGGATGGACTCATCAAGAACCTTCACGAGATTTTCACTGCAGCCCCTGGTTGCAGCCTGCCTGTAGTACCTGGACTTGTGCATCCCCACAGCTTCATAAGATACTCTTACAGAATTGTATACTATTGACAGACATTTCTTGTTGATTCTGTTTCCTGAGAGAACCCTAATACAATGACAAAGTCTTTGGATGCTGAAAAGTTGAAATTTTAATGAAGTCCCATTTATCTATTTTTTTCTCTTGTTGCTTATCTTTTTGGTGTAAAGTCTAAGTAACCACTGCTTAATACAAGGCACTAAAGGTGCCTCCCTATGTTTTCTTCTAAGAGATTTATAGTTTTGATTTTTATATTTAGGTCTTTGATCCATTTTGAGGTAATTTTTGTATGTGGTATGAGGAAGATGTACACCTTCATTATTATGCATATGGATATCCAGTTTTCCCAGCATCATTTGTTGAAGGCACTAGTCTCTCCCCTTAACTGCACTTGGCACCCTTGTTAAAAATCAACTACTTGATGGGAAGCGGATGTGGCTCAAGCAATTGGGCTCCTGTCTCCCATATAGGAGGTCCAGAGTTCAATTCCCGGGACCTCCTGCTGAAGGCAAGCTGGCCTGTGCAGCAAGCTGGCCCAAATGGAGAGCTGGCCCACACAAGAGTGCTGGCCCACATGGAGAGCTGATGCAGCAAGATGATGAAACAAAAGGAAACAATAAGAGACACAGCAAACCAGGGAGCTGATGTCGTACAAGAGACTGAGTGCCTCTATCCCACTCTGGAAGGTCCCAGGATCAGTTCCCCATGCTGCCTAAAGAGAAGACAAGCAGACACGGAACAACACACAGCAATGGACTCAGAAAGCAGCCAGTGAGTACAAAAACAAGTGGGGGGGGGAGGGGAGGTGGATAAATAAATAAATAAATCTTAAAAAAAAAAAATCTACTACTTGAGAAAAAGGAAGAGACTGTCCTGGTTCACCCAGAATTGATATCATAGATATTTAAACAGGATGCCTCCACAGTAAAACATGTCTCCTAAAAATAGGAATATTCATTGCTTTTGTGTTGTTGCACTTACTGTTTTTAAATCATTACTATTGCTGAACACATTCTTTTTTTTTTTTTTAAGATTTATTTATTTATTTAATTCCCCCCCCCCATTTCCCCCCTCTCCCGGTTGTCTGTTCTCTGCGTCTTTTTGCTGCGTCTTGTTTCTTTGTCCGCTTCTGATGTCAGCAGCACAGAAGTGTGGGTGGCGCGATTCCTGGGCAGGCTGCACTTTCCTTCGCGCTGGGCGGCTCTCCTTAGGCGGGGGACACACCTGTGTGGGGTGGCACTCCTTGAGCGCATCAGCACTGCGCATGGGCCAGCTCCACACGGGTCAAGGAGGCCCTGGGTTTGAACCGCGGACCTCCCATGTGGTAGACGGACGCCCTAACCACTGGGCCAAGTCCGTTTCCCTGAACACATTCTTTATAAACCGTTTTGTATGGAATAACTTGAGGAATAGATCATGAATGTAAACTCTGAAAATGTTTTGTTGTGTTGAGGCCAAATGGACTTAATATGTCTATTTGTATTAAACTATAAGGTTTTAAATAAAGCAACTTTCAAAACAGAAAAATAAAACAAGTACTTTAAAATTCATAGCAAGAAAAAAAAATAACTGCTTGGGAGCAGGTGTAGCTCAGTGGTTGAGGTCCCGGATTCAATCCTCAGTACTTCCGCAAAAAAAAAAAAAGAAAGGTATTCATTGAGGTGAAGGTGTATTTCTGAGCTCTCAATTCCAGTGGTTTATCTGTATGTCCTTGTGTTACTATGACTTTTTTTTTCAATTACTTTAGCTTTCTTCATTTTTAAAATCAGGAAGTATGAGTTTCCTGTAGCTGTTCTTTTTCAAGAAAGCTTAGATACAGGGAGCCCCTTCCCTGTCATGTAAACATGAATGGCATTTTGACTTCTGGAAAGAAGGCTGTTGTTCTTTGTTTTTGTTTTGTTTTGTCTTAGGCTGCTGGCATTTTGATTGAGATTGTGTTGAATTTGTAAATCACATTGGGTAGAACTGCCATCACAATAATACTTAGTCTGCCAATCCATGAACACAGAATGTTCTCCCATTTATTTACGTCTTTTTAAATTTCTTTCAGCAGTATTTTCTAATTTCCCATGTACATGTCTTTTTACATTCTTGGTTAAATTTATTCCCAGTTACTTTATTCTTTCAGTTGCTACTGTAATACTGATTTCCTCCTCAGATTGTTCATTATTACTGTAAACAGACACTACTGATTTTTGTGACTTGATCTTGTATGCCACCACTTTGCTGAATTCATTTATTATCCCTTATAGCTTTTATATGGATTTTTCAGGATAGTTTATATATAAGATCCTGGTGTCTACAAATAGGGAAAGTTTTACTTCTTCCTTTCCAATTTGGATGCAGTATTTCTTTCTCTTACCAATTACCCTGGTTAGAACTTCCAGTACAGTGTTAAATAACAGTAGTGACAGCGGGCATCCTTGTCTTGTTACAGATCTTAGAGGGACAGCTTTCAGTCTTTCATCATTGAATAGGATGCTAGCTGTGGGTTTTTTCATTAGCTGTTTAAGACGTGTTTAATTTCCACATATTTGTGAATTATTCAGTTCTCCCTCTGTTATTGATTTCCAGGTTCATTCCACTGTGACTGGGGTACATACTCTGTATGATTTCAGTATTTTTAAATTTGAGAATGGCTTTGTCACCTAACATACAGTCTATCCTGGAGAATGAGCCATGTGCACTAGAAAGAATGTGTATTCTGCTGTTGTTGGGTAAGTATTCTATATATGTCTGTTAGGTCTAGTTGGTGTACATCATTCAAGGCTTTGATTTCCTTATTTTCTGTCCAGATGTTCTATTCATTATTGAAAGGTATTATATTAAAGTCTCCTACTACTAATGTAAAACCATCTTTCTCCCTTCAAATCTACCAGTGTTTGTTCATATATTTTGGGCCTTGATGTTAAGTGCTTATAATATAATTGTATGACTTCTTGTTGAATTGCCCCTTTATTGTTTATATAATGTTGTTCTTCATCCTTGTAACAGTTTTGACTTAAACTCCATTTTATGTACTTAGTATATCTACCCCCGCTCTTTGAGGTTCTATTTGCATGGAATATTCCATCCTTGTGTAATTTCAAAATGCATCTTTAAAATATAAGGTGAGTCTCTTGTAAATAGCATATAGTTTGATCATGCTTTTTCATCCATCCTGCTAATCTCTGTCTTTTTACTGGAGAATTGAACTCATTTACATTAAAAGTATCTAGTGATAATGCAGGACTTTCTTTCACAATTTTGTTATTTGGTCTATGTAAGTCATATATGCTTTCTGTACCTCAGTTCTTATGCTAACAACTACTTTCTTATTTGATTTCCTCCTCATTTATCTCTGTATACATTTTTCAGATATTTCTTCATGGTTCACACACTAAATCTATAACAATTATGTTTGATTTGATACCAACTTAACTTCAATAGCACACATAAATATTGCTCCTATATCCATCCCCCCCACATTTTGTCTGTACGTTACAAATTATATATATCTTTATACTTTATACGTCCAATACCATAAATTCATCATTACTTTTTATGCATTTGCATTTTACTATCTGTAAAAGTAAAATGTGAAATTACATACCAAACATACAAAGCAATAGTACTGGTGTTTATAATTACGCATATGTTAAGTTGCATTTTCTTATTTTAGCACACGCCTAGTTACTGCAATCCTTTAACCACTTACCAGAGTTCTGAGGAAAATAGTTCTTTGAGTTTATTTGCTAGTTGTTCATATATTCTGTGGGGTAACAGAATCCTGGAGCATTTTATGTCACCATCTTGATCAACTGAAAGTATTTGTCATTCTACTTTCTGTCAAAATACCCAATGATAACTAACAGTATTTAATAAGACTTCAGTGTTGCAAACTCTAGTTAACAGTGTTCTGATGGCCCAAAATTTGTCTTAGAACATAGAGTTATAAATGCAACGTATTCAGGATTAACTGTCTTCTAACCACAGACCTCTAATAGTTCTTACCTAACCACAGATCTACCAGTTCTCCATTCCCTCATTCTACTCTAAAATTCCCAAGTGGTATGATCGAAGTCTTATTGATTATAATAACAATACAAATCATGCAAACATTTGCTTTTGTCCTCTTACAGAAGTTTGAAGACTCCTTTCTACACTCCTTTAATTCATCTCCAAACAGAAGAATTACTGATCTGTAATGGAAAAACTCCAGTACAGTTTAGATCCTCAGGTCTAGTGAATGATCTTCCAAGGGGGTTGAAAGACACATATTAAGCCTGTCCCAAGGGATACTACAAGGCTAAAAGAAGCACCTCTCACTAGGAAGATGGCTTCTCTTCTCTTGCTTTTTAAATACTGGGATGATGCTATTCAGTGCTCAGTCCTCTTGCTTTGGCTTTCTCTCATAGGAATGGTACTATTACAGACCAGCTTGGCACTTAGCAGAAACCGTCACAGCCAGGTTTTGATTCTATCACTCTGAGATCAGAGTGATAGAATTCTCTTACGTAAGAGAGTTCTGCATTAGGATTTGGGAACAAATTCCAGTCAATGAAGATTCCATCTGCCTTACTTCATTCAATGAATCCTCTTACCAGTCTCTCAGTGACAAGGCACCTGTAGCAGTTTGATATGGTTATGAATTCCAAAAATAGATATTGGATTATGTCTATAATCTGGACTGTACCTGGGCATGATTAAGTTATGATTAGGGCTTTGAATGGGCTACATCATTAGGGTGTTGAGTCCCCACCCCTTGGTGGGTAGGGACTCACAGATAAAATACAAGGTAAAGGACAGAGTTGAGGGGTTTTGATGTTGGAGTTTGATGCTGATGCCTTAAGCTGGAGCCCCAGGAAGTTAGCTGACAGAGGAAAGAGAAGCAAGTCCCAGGAAGAGAAGAACCCTGAAGCCCAGGAAGAAGAAAGACCCTGGAAGGGAGGAACCCAGGAAGCGTGAACCCTCACAGACATCAGCAGCCATCTTGCTCCAGCACGTGAAAATAGACTTTGGTGGGGGAAGGAATTTACGCTTTATGGCCTGGTATCTGGAAGTTCCTAACCCAAATAAATACCCTTTATTGAAAAACCAACCAATTTCTGGTGTTTTGCATTAGCACCACTTTTGCTAACACAGCACCCAACGGAGGTAAAAGAGATTAATGAATTCCTAGGTCTCCAGGACAAAAATATCATCCTAAATTGTTCATAATCAATACTTGCCATATGCATTGCACTACTGTTTGTTTCCTAACTGCTAAACAAATACCATGCAATGAATCAGCTTAAAATGAGGAATTTATTAGCTCATGGTTTTGAAGACTAGAAGTCCTATTTCCTCTCAGGATCAGTATATTCTGGTTGATCAGCAACCTCTGGGGTTTCTTGGTTTTTCTGTCATAGGGCAATGCACATAGTGGCATCTTCTCCTTTCTCTTCCAGGTTCCATTGAATACCAGCTTCTTGCATTTCCAGTGGCTTCTTTCTCTGCCTGACCTTCATTCCATTTATAAAGAATTCCAGTAATACAGATTAAAGTCCAATCTGATTCAGATGAGAACACATCTTAACTGAAGTAACATCTTGAAGAGATCTTATTTACAATGGGTCCATACCCACCAGAAGGCTGACCAAGACCAAGAACATGTCTAAACTGGGGTATGCAATTCAATTTCCCACCGTCTGTTCTCTGGACCCCAAAAAGACATGTTTTTCTCACATGCAAAATAAATTAATTTCATCACAATAACCTAAATGTCTTAAATGATTTCAGTAACAATGCTAAGTACAAAGATTCATCAAAATCAATTATGGGTATGATAGTCCTAGGGCAAAATTTCTCTGTATGATGGGCCTGGGAAACCTAGAAAACAATGTATTTGCTTCTAAAAAACAATGGAGGGACAAGCAGAGAATAAACATCCCCATTCCAAAAAGAAGTAATTGGAAGGAAAACAAGTACAAATCCCAGTAGGGCAAATGCTATTAGATTTCAAGTTCTGAGAATCATCTACGGATCAAAGCTTTATCCTCTGGAACTGATGAAGCAGCAGCCCCACCCCTTCCAAATGCTTGTACAGTGGTTATGTTCTCCCCAAACACTGGGATGAAGACCCCACCCTATCTAAGCACTAAGGTATGGGCACTCTCCCTGAGAAATGGGGCTCAAGGCTTACACGCTCCATGTCCCAGTAGATGGAATGCCCCCTCTAAGTGCAGAGGCAGAACCATCCTTTCCACTCACATGGGTGAGCCTACATTTTCAGCTCAAGAAAATCTCTTCAGTCCAAACCTTGGCTTCCACAGTTCTGTCCTTGAAGTCATTCTTTCAATTCATTTCTTCTCTGTCCCTTTCAGTCCAAGCTGACAATGGTTCTACTCACACAAATTTTGTAAAAACCTTGTCGGTTTTGTAGTTCAATTGCATCCAAACCATCAGTTTTTGAACTTTCCACAGACCCTACCCTGGATAACTATATTTCCAATCCTGACTGTCACTGAAATGATGACATGTTCATGAAATGGAAATCATGTTCAACAAGGAGTTGTTCAGTTAAACCCTCAGGTGGAGCCCTATCCTCTGGGGACTCACTTTCCAAAAGCTGAGGGAGGTCTCTGATAAAGCCATTCTGGCCCTAGTCTCAAAGTACATTTTATGGATAAAGCTCAGAATTTTCTAAACCATCCACTTTTGGTTTCTGCGTGCTTAAGAGTTCAATTCTCAGCTTATTCCTTTCCTCTCTCATTTTACTATAAGCTGCAAAGAGAAGACAGGCTCCACCTTCTACTCTTACCTTAGAAAGCTCCTCAGATAAATATCCAAGTCTACACTTAAAAGTTCCACTGTCAATCTGACATCTGAAGACAATTTTGTCAAGTTCTCTGCCACTTTATAACAAGTGTCATCATTCTAATTTCCAATAACACATTCATCACTTTCTTCTAAGGCCTCAATGGAAGTACGTTTAACATCCATATATCTACCAAAAGTCTCTTCAAAGCAATCTATTACCCACTTCAAAGTCATTACCCAATTCCAAAGCCATTTACCCATTTTTAAGTACTGTCTTAGTAGCACCCCACTTTCCAGTACCAAAACTTAGTTTCCTGGATGCTGCAACAAATACTATGTAATAGGCTGGCTTAACAGCAGGAATTTATTGGCTCATGGTTTCAAAGGCTAGGAGGCTTCCTTCCAATGTAGCCTCTGGCTGGTTGGCAATCTTTGGGGCACCTTGGATTTTCAGTCATACAGCAATGCATATGGCAGCATCTTCTCCTTTCTCTTTTAGGTTCCACTGATGTCCAGCTTCTTACATCTCCAGAATTTTCTTTCTCTGTCAGACTTTCATTCTGCTTATAAAAGACTACAGTAAACTGAATTAAGGCCCAACATGATTCAGTTCGGCTAAACCTTAACTGAAGTAACATCTTGAAGAGACCTTATTTACAATGGATCCATATTCACTAGAAGGTAGACCAAGACCAAGAACATGTCCAAACTGGGGTAAACAATTCAATCGACTACAACTGTGTTTACTGTGTCATGTATATTATTACATTTAATTCTTCAAACAATGTCATAAGGCAGATAATATTTGAATGATAAGGAAATTAAAATCTAGCAAGATTAAATAACTTGCCAAAATCACACAACTAATAAATAAGACAATAAGGATTTAAATCCAGCCCAAAGATAAAGTCTGTTATCTTCACCAGTCCACATCATTTTATGCCCTTCTTTACCCTATCTGAAACATCACAACCATGTCTCTGCTTCTTGGGATAGCTAGCCCATCTCATATTTTAAGTTTGTCTTAATTATTTTTAGAAAATTGGTTTCTAGTATGATCTATTTGGAAGATGATCAAGTAACCCAGCTCTTCTTTCTTCCTTTCCTTCTTTTTTAATATAAAAAGAAAATGAGGAGAACCAGCAAGATGGTGGCAGAGTAAGGAGCTCCTAGAGCCAGCTCCTGCTACAGGGCAGTTAATAAACACCCATAACTGTCTGGAGGTAGCTGAAGCACCTGTCTGTGGTCTCCAGGAGACCAGAAGAGCATCCTGCAACATACTTGAAGGAATGGAAGGAGGAGACTGCCCATCTGCAGAAAAGACTCATAAGTAGAACTCTGCTCCATGCCACTGAGGCCGGTGGCCCATCCTCCACAAGAGGCACAAGCCGTCTCGGCAGCGGAATTGAAAGCTCCACTTCCCAAAAACAGGAGAGAAAGAGACAGTTGGGCACCAATTTCAGCTACTGAGGAGTAAATCCAGGGGGCTAAAGAAAAATCCTGAGAACAACTGAAGTTTGGGCCTGTCCAAGCCAGAAAGAGGTCAGGAGCTGCCATCTTAACTCTGTGCCTGGCACAAGGGGGAAGTGAGGAGGACTGAAAATCCCAGTGCTGGTGGGGACCGGCTTCTTTCCATCCAAATCAGAATGCAGCTCTAGCCTAGGCCCCAGCCCATCTCCGGTAGGGAGGAAGCTGCAGGGACCTGTGTCAGCCTTTCCAGGATATTACCAGCCAAGCCACAGAGGCCAGTGATTATCCTAATCTGGCGGAACAAGCTACCCCAGGAGCTTTTCTGTGGCTGGAATTTGAAGTTCCATTTCCCAAAAACAGGGGAGGAAGAGACAGTTGGCTGCTTATTCCAGCTACTGATTGGTAGATTCAGCTGGTTAGGGTATAACCCTGGGAACAGCTAGGGTGTGAATTAGCTCAAGTTGGAAAGAGGCCAGTGGCCACTATTTTGACTCCGCCCCAGCGTGAGGGGAAGGCCAGCTGACTGAATCACAATGACGACAGGAACAAGTTTCTTTCACCCAGATTAGCCTGGAGCCCTAGCCTAGGCTTCAGGGCCACCTCTGGCAAGGAGGAGGCTGGCAAGCCCTGCACCAGCCTATCCAGGTAACTGCAGGTAACTTTGGCTGACATGGATTAAAATTAGATGTCTACCGGGGCAACTGTGGTCATCTTGAATCTGCACTGCATAGATTGCTGTTCACACCAGCAGCTCCATTCCCACCCTAGGCAGGGGAGATAGGAGTGTAAAGCTTCATCAGTCTCTCTGGGCAACAAGAGTCTAGGGCTGCACAACTTGGAATATTCCACACAGCTGTGACTCTGTCACTACCCCTGGCAAAGAAAAAGGTGGAAGAAGCTTCATTGGTCCCTGGCACAATGAGGGCAGCTTGAGCCTCCACAGCTTACAGCAACAATTACACGCTTGGCTCCTACTACACAACCAGCAAGGGAGAAAGGGCAGGAAGCCCTAAACTAAAGAGAAAAACTGCACCCAGAATAAATACTCTAGTAAGCCAGATGCCAAGACACCAACAAAAAATTACAATCCATACCAAGAAACAGGAAGCTACGGCCTAGTTACAGGAACAAGAGAAACCTCCAGATGCCATAAAGGAGTTGAGACAACTAATCACAGATATTCAAAACAAATCTCCTTAATGAATTCAATGACATGGCTAAAGAAATTATGGATATTAAGAAGACAGTGAATGAACACAAAGAAGAATTTGAAAGCATACATAGAAAAATAGCAGACCTTAGGGAATGAAAGGTGCAATAAATGAAATTAAAAAAACATTGGGGACTTCCGGGCAAGATGGTGGCTGAGTGAACTTGCCTGGTAATGTCTCTGCAGGGGGCGGCTGGGCAGCGTTGAAGGCTCTTTGGGACCGCGCTGTTTCGGGGATTTTTGCTGGTTGGAAGGTGTCTGGACGTCAATTCAGTGGGAAGGTAACAGAGAGGATACGTCTATAATATATAAACGGAGGTCCCAGCTGGGCGCGGGAAGTTCCCTCCTTGGGTGGGCGGAGCCGCGGTATCGGGCGCTCCTGCAGCTCCGGAGCCGCGGCGGCCAGGGTTTTTGTTCTTTTTTTTCCTTTTTCTGGAGGCTTTGCGGTGCTGAGAAATTCGCGGATACTGGGCTGGCTGGTGAGGGGTTGTTGGGACAAGACTCCTTTGCAGATCGATTTGGGGAGACAGACAGTGTTTTGTTGTGAAGCGGGGGACGTTTTGGTCGCCGGACAGGGGGGGTAGCACTTCCGCCTGGAGCCCCATCCCCACAGGTCCGGCTGCCGATCTGCAATGGAATTGGATTTTGGGCAATAAGGGGACACAATGGGGAGACTGTTGTAGGGTGCAGTGAGGGAGGAGGACACGTCTGGAAGCCGATTGGGGAATATTTTGCGAAGTTTGGGATTTCGGATCTTAGAGTCTGTTTTCAGCGTTTCCAGCTGAAGCCCACCCCACCCGGCGGGGCTTGGGATCTGGGTCATTGAACTGGCTGTGGTGTAGAGGCGCCCTCAAGTGGCCATTGCGTGGGAGCACAGGGAGCGAGCTGTCCAAAGGCTAAAACCCTGAGGAGTAGGTGAATTGCAGGGATCAGACATTCAATATAGAGTTCGCGGACCTGGCTTCCCCCACGGGGCTGGCACCCAGCTACGGGGATCCCTGAAGGCTGTGTTGCACTGCGGGGCTCCTAAGCTTTCTGTGGACCAGATTTGAGGTTGCCAGGTCTGGGTCCCCTGGACTCTGGCAGTCCACACCCCAGACTCACACCTCTTGAGTCTTCAGTGTCTCAGACTTTCCACCCCTGAATCCATCACGCCCTGGGGTCTACCTGGGGTCCTTGAGTGCCCTGGACCTTAACGTTTGCGTTTTATCTTTATTGGTTCATATTGTTTTGTTTTTATTTTCACTTTATCTTATTTTTTACTCTTTTTGACGCCCTGATTGCTAATATTGCATTATCCCCTAGTCTTCTCTCCTAGCGTGTCCCCCAAAGTCCTTTTTTTTATACAGTTATTTAGGGGTTTTTGGGATGTTGTTTTAGATAGTGTTGCAATTGTGACATGTGTATACCTGTATCTCTCTTCCCCCTATCTGTTCCCCACCGTTTGCCCATCCTCTTTTTCTTTCTTCCTTTCTTCTTGTCTTTCTTTTTCTCTTTATTATAATTAGTTTTTTTTTGCGGTTTTCTCTTTCCTCTTGTCCCTCATTTTCCACTTATTTTATTTTAATTCAAGTACACAATAGGTGCTACAGGGAACACCTCACATTTGCTGGGTTTTCCCATCCTCCACTGCCTCATTTCTGTGTGAACTGATTTAGGCTACCTACACTATCCCCCTTCCCCTGCATCTTGATATCCACTATCATCTACTGTCTCTCCTATATTCCACCCCCCACCTCCCGTTCTTTGATCCACAAAGTGTCTAACTCTTAATTTCTAATACCTTTGTTCTGTTTTCTGTCTGTTATCCACTCTTGAAACTATTACCTTTCTTTTCTTTTTCCCTCTCTCATGAAAACAATAGCTTTGTAGTTCATACCATATTCCTCCCATATTCAGTCATCTACTTCATAAAAGGTACTCTACCTACAGCTATAACTCTATACAATCTACATGAATCTAACCTCCATCCTCCCAGATCTCATATTCTTGCTTTGTTAACATACATCACCAATACTACTTTACACTTTTCCCTTGCTTACACAATTGCCTTTCCCCAACACTAATACTAATCTTAGACCCAGAGACGCATGGAGATTGAAAGTGAATGGCTGGAAAACAATCATACAAGCTAACAATAACCAAAAAAAGGCAGGAGTAGCTATATTAATATCAGACAAAATAGACTTTAAATGTGAAACAATTGTGAGAGACAAAGAAGGATACTACATTTTAGTGAAAGGGAAAATCTGTCAAGAAGATCGAACAATCATAAATATCTATGCCCCTAACAAGGGTGCCTCTAAATACGTCAGGCAAACGCTGGAAAAACTAAGTGAAAGAATAGATACATCTACAATTATAGTGGGGGATTTTAATACACCACTATCAACTCTGGACAGAACATCTCAAAAGAGAATCACCAAAGAAACAAAACATCTGAATAGTATATTAGAGGAGCTCGATCTAATAGACATATATAGATCGCTACACCCAAACACAGCAGGATATACATTTTTCTCAAGCGCACATGGATCATTCTCCAAGATAGATCATATGCTAGGCCACAAAGAAAGGCTGAACGAATTCAGAAAGATTGAAATCATACAAAACATTATCTCTGACCACAGTGGAGTCAAGCTGGAGATTTGCAAGGGACAGAAGCCCAGATTTCACACCACGATTTGGAAATTAAACAGCACACTCTTAGAAAAACAGTGGGTCAAAGAGGAAATCTCAAAAGAAATCAATGACTACCTTGAAACAAATGATAATAACAAAACATACCAAAATTTATGGGATGCAGCAAAAGCAGTACTGAGAGGGAAGTTTATAGCCATAAATTCATATATCAAAAAAAGAAGAAAGAGCAAAAATTGAAGAACTAACTGCACATTTGAAGGAATTAGAAAAACAACAACAAAGTAACCCAACAGGAAGAAGAAGGAAGGAAATAACAAAGATAAGAGCGGAACTAAATGAAATATAAAATAAGAAAGCACTTGAACAGATAAACAAGACCAAGAGCTGGTTTTTTGAGAAGATTAACAAAATTGACAAACCTTTAGCAACACTAACAAAGAAAAAAAGAGAGAAGATGCAAATACACAAAATAAGAAATGAGAAAGGCGATATCACCACTGACCCCACAGAAATAAAGACTATCATAAGAGGATATTTTGAAAAACTATATTCCAACAAAAATGACAATCTAGAGGAAATGGACAAATTCCTAGAAACACATAAGCAGCCCATATTGACAAAAGAAGAAATTGATGATCTTAACAAACCAATCACAAGCAGAGAGATAGAATCAGTTATTAAAAATCTCCCAACTAAGAAGAGCCCAGGGCCAGATGGTTTCACAGGTGAATTCTACAAAACATTCCGGAAAGAACTGACACCAATCCTGCTGAAACTATTCCAAAACATCGAAACAGAAAGAATATTACCTAACTCCTTCTATGATGCCAACATTACCCTAGTACCAAAGCCAAACAAAGACATCACAAGAAAGGAAAATTACAGACCAATTTCTCTAATGAACCTAGACGCAAAAATACTTAACAAAATACTTGCTAATCGTATTCAACAACACATTAAACGTATTATACACCACGACCAAGTGGGATTCATCCCAGGTATGCAAGGATGGTTCAACATAAGAAAATCAATCAACGTAATACACCATATAAATAGATTGAAGGAAAAAAATCACATGATTATATCTATTGATGCAGAAAAAGCATTTGACAAAATACAGCACCCTTTCTTGATAAAAACACTCCAAAAGATTGGAATACAAGGGAATTTTTTGAACATGATAAAGAGTATATATGAAAAACCTAAAGCCAATATTGTTTACAATGGAGAAATCCTAGACTCCTTCCCTCTAAACTCAGGAACAAGACAAGGATGCCCACTGTCTCCGCTCCTATTTAACATTGTCTTAGAAGTACTTGCTCGAGCACTGAGGCAAGAACCAGAAATAAAAGGCATTCAAATTGGAAAGGAAGAAGTCAAAATTTCATTATTTGCAGATGACATGATCCTATACATAGAAAACCCTGAGAGATCTACAACGAAGATTCTAGAACTCATAAATGAGTTTAGTAAAGTCGCAGGTTATAAGATCAATGCGCAAAAATCAGTAGCATTTCTGTACACCAATAATGAGCAAGATCAGGAGGAAATCAAGAAACAAATACCATTCACAATAGTAAATAAAAAAATCAAATACTTAGGAATAAATTTAACTAAAGAGGTAAAGAACTTATACAACGAGATCTATACAAGATTGTTCAAGGAAATCAAAGAAGACCTAAATAAATGGAAGACTATTCCTTGTTCATGGATAGGAAGACTGAACATTATTAAGATGTCTATCCTACCAAAACTGATCTACACATTCAATGCAATCCCAATAAAAATCAACGCAGCCTTCTTTAAGGAACTAGAAAAACTAACTATGAAATTTATTTGGAAAGGAAAGAGACCCCGAATAGCCAAAGACATACTGAAAAAGAAAAACGAAATTGGAGGAATCACACTACCCGACTTCAAAACATACTATAAAGCTACGGTGGTGAAAACAGCATGGTATTGGCATAAGGAAAGACACATAGACCAATGGAATCGAATTGAAAGCTCTGATATAGAACCTCACATATACAGCCACATAATATTCGATAAAGCCACCAAACCCTCTCAACTGGGAGAGAGTGGCCTATTCAACAAATGGTGTCTGGAGAACTGGATAGCCATATGTAGAAGAATGAAAGAGGATTACCATCTCACACCTTATACAAAGATCAACTCAAGATGGATCAAAGACCTAAATATAAGAGCCAAGACCATAAAAACCTTAGAAAGCAGTGTAGGGAAACATCTACAGGACCTTGTAATAGGAAATGGATTTATGAATATCTCACCAAAAGCACGAGCAGCAAAAGAACTAATAGATAAATGGGACTTCCTCAAAATTAAAGCCTTCTGTACCTCAAAGGAGTTTGTCAAGAAAGTAAAAAGGGAGCCCACACAGTGGGAGAAAATATTTGGCAATCATATATCTGATAAGAAACTTATAACTTGCATATATAAAGAACTCCTATATCTTGAAAATAAAAAGATAAACAACCCATTTAAAAAATGGGAAAAAGACTTAAACAGACACTTCTCCGAAGAAGAAATACAAATGGCAAGAAAGCACATGAAAAAATGTTCCAAATCTCTAGCTATCAGGGAAATGCAAATCAAAACTACAATGAGATACCATCTTACACCCATAAGATTGGCAGCTATGAAAAAAACAGAAGAATACAAGTGCTGGAGAGGATGTGAAGGAAGGGGAACACTCATCCACTGCTGGTGGGAATGCAGAAGGATCCAACCATTCTGGAGGACAGTATGGCGGTTTCTCAAAAAACTAGCCATAGATTTGCCATATGACCCAGCAATACCACTGCTGGGTATATACCCAACAGAACTGAAAACAAGGACACAAACCGATATATGTACACCAATGTTCATAGCAGCATTGTTCACTATTGCCAAAAGTTGGAATCAACCCAAATGCCCATCAACAGATGAGTGGATCAATAAAATGTGGTATATACACACAATGGAATACTACTCTGCTGTAAGAACAAACACACTACAAACACATGTGATAACATGGATGAATCTTGAGAACCTTATGTTGAGTGAAGCAACCCAGACATTGAAGGACAAATACTACATGACCTCAATGATATGAAATAAACAAGCTGCCCTAGATAGCAAGAGACTGAACGATAGGCTTACAGGAAATCCGAGGGTGGAGGAAGGATATGAGCCGATGTCTGCAGGGGTGGAATTTAAGACGAGATGGTGGTAAGTATGAACACAAAGAAGAGATAAAAGGGGGGCAAGGGGTTGCCTTTGGTTGGGGCTTTGCGGGTTTGAGGGTGGCTGGGGAGGGACGGATGGGTAACGTTGCCCAAAAGTGGGGGGAGGGAGGGGTAGCATACGAACACAGGAGAGGGTCAGGAGTTGGTGGAGAGTAAAATGCCGAGAAAATCATATCAAAATATAATAAAGAGGGTTACCTGTTTAGAATGCTCGGAGGGGAGGGTCTGATGCAGGACGGGCTCCTGGGGAATGTCTAAATGCTCATTCTGCCAGAGTGGGTGACACCATGGGGTAGAATCCCAAGTAGTGAGAGTGGGGGTGGACCCACATCCTGGGGAGGACTAATGCCATCAAATAGAGGGAACTGTATCCCTCGAGAGAAAGGGTGGCTCCCAGGGCATTGTGGCAGTTGAGCAAGTTAGGCCCTGAACACTATTCCATCTATCTCTGGAAGTGGCTCCTCAGGAAACGGAGGTTGGCTGTCACTGTGGGCACCAAGGTGGAAGGGAAAATGGACGTTAAATGTGTGGAACCAAAGTAAATGGGGGGTAAGAGAGGAGTTTCTTGAGAGTACACAAGGAGGGATATAAAACATGTAATATTACACCATAACATATAGGAGATGACAGACTGATAATGTAAACCATAATGTAAAACATAGGATAACTAAAAATGTAAAGAACTGTGTATCCTAAAGTATGCACCATAATGTAAGCACAGATGTCACCTTGTTAGAAAGCTAATGTCTCAGACTCTGTACATCACTTTAAGTAAATATGATATGAATAGGGCGTAAGAGTATCACTGTGGAAGGGAAAAGGTTTTCTGGTGGATGTGTGGGAGTGCTGTATATTATATATATGCATTGCTGTGGTCTAGGACTCCTGTGAAGAAAAGCTGAATAATTAGGGGGGAAAAAAAAAAAAAAAAAAAAAGATAGGATGTGGAATTTTTTCAAGTCAACATTCTTTATCTAAGTTCTTTATCTAACTTTATCCAAGTTCTTTATCTATCCTTTAAACCCATCGCTATATGCCATTCCCTAGTAAGGGACCATGACATTATATTGGGCTTCAAATTTCGGGGAGTTCTGGATCACAGAGTGTTTCAACAATGGCAATGGAGGGATACTGGTATGGGATACCAATGACAGGTGATATATGGCTGACAGGGAGCTGTACAGAACATATGTCCAGGGTGCATGGTAATGTTTGGATATACTCATAGTGGCAACAATTAAAAACCACAGCAGGGGGGGTACTGGGTTCCTGGCCAGGGGTGCTCTGTCGTGGTCCCTAGGGGAGCAGTGACAGTCTCCCAGGTACAGCGGCAGGGACCGGGAGGGAGTGAGGGTTCAACAGTGAGCCCCTGATGCTAATGACTATGCTTGTGAGCTGATAAACCTAAAATAAGAACAAGGCCTAGAGCAACATTGTGCCTGGGAATTTCCTCCTGTCAGCCTTCATGTTACTCAAATGTGGCCAGTCTCGAAGCCAAACTCAGCATGTAAATGCAATGCCTTCCCCCCAGCGTGGGACATTACACCCGGGGATGAGCCTCCCTGGCAACGAGGGACCACTATCAACTACCAACTGATGATGCAACTGGAAAAGGACCTTATACGGAAGGTTCAATGCGGATCAGCAGAATATCCATGTCTACATAAAATAACATGACTTTAAAATGCTGTTTGACCTAAAGTAAGGGGGAAATGGAAAGGAGAAATGAGTTTATATGGCTACGAGTTTCTAAAAAAGAGTCTGGAGGCTGGCAGAAGGATTGCCCTCATGCACAACTGAGCAGAGTCAGAGAGACAGATAAAGCAGATACAACCCCCAGATATTGGTTCCTTTGAAGGCTAAAGAGACACATGGGAGTTATGGTCATGGCCGATGGGGTTAACTACCAGGGCAGATGGCCCCTCTTTGGAAATGGTGTTTATGTGTGATGAATCTGGACTCAGATGGGATCTCCCTTCATAAGACTTTCATGCTAATGTGCTGGAGGTGCAGTTAATGTTGGGGTTTAAGATATATTTAGGGGATTTGAATCTCTGGACTGACAATGTGATAGCCAGGTCCTGAGCCTCAACAGACTCCAGCACCTACAATCTGATTTATTGGACTTACCACACTCAGCTAAGATGGAGTTGAAGAAAGACAACCACCACACCATGGAGCCTAGAGTGATTACAACTGAAAATGGGCAGATTGCATCCAGCATCCATGTGGAATCTGAGCCTCCTCTTGACATAGAGGTGCAATGGACACAACCAATCCAATGTCCACATAGAAGAGGTGGCATTGGATTGGGAAAAGTGGACATGGTGGACGATGGGTATGGGGAAAGGCAGGAAGAGATGAGAGGTGGAGGCGTCTTTGGGACATGGAGCTGCCCTGGATGGTGCTTCAGAGATAATCACCGGACACTGTAAATCCTCACAGGGCCCACTGGATGGAATGGAGGAGAGTATGGGCCATGATGTGGACCATTGTCTATGAGGTGCAGAGGTGCCCAAAGATGTACTTACCAAATCCAATGGATGTGTCATGATGATGGGAACGAGTGTTGTTGGGGGGGGGAAAAGGGGGGGGTGGGGGGGTGGAGTTGAATGAGACCTCACATATATATTTTTAATGTAATATTATTACAAAGTCAATAAAAAAAAAAAACATTGGAATCATATAATAGCAGAGTTGAGGAGGCAGAAGAAAGGACTGGTGCGCTTGAAGAAATGGCCTCTGAAAGTGAACATGGAAAAAACTAAAGAAGGTCTCAGGGAACTAAATGACAGCAAAAGGCATGCAAACAAACATGTCATGGGTGTCCCAGAAGAAAAGAATGGAAAAGGGGCAGAAGGAATATTTGAAGAAATAATGGTAGAAAATTTCCCAACCCAATTGAAGGACATAGATATCCATGTCCAAGAAGCATAACGTACTCCCATCCGAAAAAATCCCAACAGACAAATCTAGAGACACATACTCATCAGAATGTCAAAGGCCAAAGACAAAGTGAGAATTCTGAGAACAGTAAGAACTAAGCAATGCATAACATAACATATAAGATTAAGTGCTGATTTCTCACCAGAAACCATGGAGGCAAGAAGACAGTGGTCTGATATATTTAAGATACTATAATAGAAAAACTTTCAGCCAAGAATCTTATATCCAGCAATACTGTCTTTCAAAAATGAGGGCAAGATTAGAATATTCACAGATAAACACAAACTGAGAGAATTTCTAAACAAGAGATTTTCAGGAAATACTAAAGGGTGTGCTAGAGCATGAAAGGAAAAGATAGGAGAGAAAGGCCTGGATGAGAGTCTAAAAATGTAGATTATATCAATAAGAGTAACTAGAAGTGTCAAAAGAGTGGTGAAAATAGGACAGATAAAACTTAAATACTAAGGAATAAAATTAACCAACAATATAAAGCAATTGTATTCAGAAAACTGCAACTCAAAGTTAAAAGAAATCAAAAAAGGCCTAAATAACTGGAAAAATATTCCATGCTCATGGATTTGAAGACTAAATATCATTAAGATGTCAATTCTACTCAAATTGATATACAGATTTGATCCAATTCCGATAAAAATTCCACCAGCATTTAAAAAAAATTGGAAAAATGATCAAATTTGTTTGAAAGGGTAAGGAGTCCTAAATAGCCAGAAATACAATAAAAAGAAAAAAAAATCCTCATCTCCACACTTTAAATCAGATTATCTAGCTATAGTAGTAAAAAACAGCATGGAATTGGCATAAAGACCAACAGATAGACCAATGGAACCAAACTGATGGTTCAGAAATAGACCCTCACATGTATGGTCAAGTGATTTTTGAATAGCCTGTAAACCCCTCACAGCTGGGGCAGAATAATCCATTCAACAAATGGTGCTGAAAGAACTGGATATCCATAGCCTAGAGAAGGAAAGAGGACCCTTATGTCACACCTTAATCAAAAATTAACTCAAGGGAAGTGGATTTGGCCCAATGGATAGGGCATGCACCTACCACAAGGGAGGTCCAGGGTTCAAACCCAGGGCCTCCTGACCCATGTGATGAGCTGGCCCACGCTCAGTACTGATATGCGTAAGGAGTGCTGTGCCACGGAGGGGATCCCCCATGTAGAAGAGCCCCATGTGTAAAGAGTGCGCCCCATAAGGAGAGCCGCCCAGCATGAAAAAGGTGCAGCCTGCCCAGGAACCGACACAGAGAGCAGACAACTGGGGGTGGGGGGGCACAGAAAAGGGAAAAGAAATGAATAAAAAATAAATCTTAAAAAAAAAATTAATTCAAAATGGAAAAAAAACTAAAAATACAAGCAAGAACCATGAAACTTCTGGAAGAAATTATAGGAAAATATCTTCAAGACCTGGTGGTAGGCGGTAGATTCTTAAAGGAGGTAAGAGGAGGACTGACATGGACTACTATATGCTTAATGAATGCATGTAGAAGTTTTAATTAACTTTATTGTAAAAGTGTGGAAATGTGTAGAGTGGATGGTAACACACAGTAACAGCTAGTTTGTAAATGGGGATGTGGCTGAAAATGGTAGTCTAGGTATGTAAATGCCAACTGACAGAATGTTAGAGAATAATCTAAGAACTGAATAGCACAGTAAACCAAGAGGTGGATGAGAATTGTGGTTGATGGTACAGATGCAAGAGTGTCCTTTGTGAGCAAATGCACATCACTACTACAGGGAGTTGGGAATGTGGAGAAGCATGGGAAAAATACAGCTGGAATGACCTATGGACTGTGGTTAGTAGTAATAATATAATATTCTTGCACCTATGAAAAAAATGTACTATGGTGATAATGAGGCAGAGTATGGAAAATGTGAGCCAAATGTATACTACGGACACGGTAACAATCAGATGATATTATCTTATCTGCAGCACATGTTCCACCACAGTGTGGTGTGTTGATGGAGGGGTGTTGTTTTGGAATTCTGCAAATGTGCATGATTGTTTTATAAGTTTACAACTTCTGTCATAAAAAATAAATTTAAAAAATAATAGGGGACATTGGGGGAAAAACACACAAAATATAGGATAAGGACTATAATTAGTAGTAAAGATTTTGACAATATTCTTTCATAATTTGTAACAAACGTCTCACGACAATGCAAGGTGATGGTGGAGGGTTGATGAATGGGACCCCTGTATGATGTTATGCAAGTTCACTTTGTAAGTTCACAACTTTTACAATACACTTAATTGTTCATGTATGTCCATATATAAATGATATAAAGATAATAATAGTGTTGGTTGGGGGAAAATACTTTGGTTAGTAGTAATATTTTGACAATGCTCTTTAATCATTATTTAAAAAGGTTTAACAACAATGCAAGTTATTGGTGGTAAGGTGAGTTATGAGAGTTCTGTTTGATGTTACATGTTTGTTTTGTAAGTTCACAACTATTATTGTACACTTATTATGTATGATTATGTATGTGTGATATAGTCAATAAATTAATTTTTTTTAAATGAGAAAATAATATTATTTTATACCATGTCCTGACACACTCAAAGAATAGGTAGATTGTCACTTGAATATTCTGCTTACTAAATGCAGCCCCATAAGTTATGCATAAAGTTTATTTTAACTAAGAACTATAACATATAATTTAGTAACTGATGATTCCAGAGCCATGCCTTTATAATGACTCAACACCACCATTAGCATGATAAAATGCTGGTTAATAATGCATTACAAAGCACAAATAAAGTAGCTGTTACTATATTAGTCTTTTTTTTTGCATGGAGATTTTTTAAAAAAATGAAGGTAAAAATATAAGTGAGTAAAATCCATTTTGAAGCATATATTTATTAAGTGCAATACCCCATGCAGGCTGTCACTAAAAGGATTCTTCACACCTTGACTGTGTTTTAAAGATGTGATGTAATTCTGCAACATAACTAAAGATTAGATGAAAAAATAATAATAATTTAGATGATAAGGAAAATTTACCGAAGAGCGACATCAAAGAAAACAATTTCTCTACTACACTGCAGTTTCTTAATGTATAAATAATCAACCAAATATTCTGGTACCCTTTCAATTATTATGCACCAAAGAGAAAGCTCTAGGGCAAGAAAAACAAAGCTTAAACAAATACCTCACCTTAGGGCTTAGCAAATAATGTGGGTATAATATAGATGCTTGTTGAACAAGTACGTCTATAATGTACATTAAGTAGATGTGACATTGGGAGGATTCAGAAAATTCAGTATTAAAATTTTTGTAATCAGTGTAAATATCTGATTATAAGTATAAATATAATCAGTATAAATATATTTATATTCAGTACAAATATAATCAGTATATATATATCTGTATAATTAGTATAACAATGTATGCTTTCTGCATAGTCTACATATTTAGGTAGGACCTTTCTATTAGGGATAAGAGATGGCAGGAACAGAGGGAAGTAAATTCACAGAACTATGGTATAACAATATCATTTTATATTGCTATTATTTTTCAAAAACCTTTAGAATACATCAATGTTACATCAAAAATATAGGGGGCGCAGCCCAGATGTAGTCAAGTGGTTGAGCACCTGCTTCCGAAGTAGGAGGTCCTGCTTCACTCCCCAGTACTTCCTAAAAGAAAAGGGGGGGTGGGGGGGGGAGTTCCCATATACCTTACCCCTTCCCCTCCCATATTTTTCCACATTAACAATATCTTTCATTATTGTGGTACATTTGTTACAATTGATGAACACATATTGAAGTACTGCTACTAACTGTGGTCTATAATTTACATTACAGTTTACACTTTGCATTGCACAACTTTGTAAGTCTTGACAAAATGCATAATGGCCTGCATACATCATTGCAATGCCGGACAGAATAATTCTAATGTCCCCAAAACACCCCAAGTTACACCAATTCTTCCCTCTCTCTCCCCTCAGAACCTCTGATGACCACTGCCTTTACATCTATGTTACAAGTTCTTTCATTACTAGAATGAGTAAACTTTAGTCCATAGTTGCATCCCCCCTCCCACCCTTATGTTTGTTCATTCCTCAGTCTTGAGGATTTGGGGATGGTGATGACAACTTTATTTCTGGATGAGAGGGGGACTGGATCCTATGGGGCAGATGGGTGGAACTGTCTTGCAGTTGTAGGTACTCTCTGTTTTGGGGGATGGGCACTGTCTACCATCATCCAATTGATTACATTTGAATGTGCTATAATTTCTGTTGCCAACTCAATGGCCTTTTTACTTTGAACTATACTTAATGGAAGATTTTTGGACAAGAAATTGGTTTTTGGAGAAGGTAAGGTATACTCATTCTGCTTTCTTTATTCCTCGCCTCTTCTTACTCCTTCTCCCCCAAACTTATTTGTATATTTTTGTTAAAACAAATAAAACTTCCAATAATAAGTATTACTCAAGAATATTTTAAAAGGTAAGAGATAGCACAGAATGATCTAGACAAGAGCATTTAAGTTATTGTTTTTAATTGTTCTTAGCTACATTCATAAGAAATCTTAAAGAGACCACTGTGCAAAACTTTCAAAAACAAAAATGATCTGATATGGTGGTAGGATGGAGGAAGCAGAGAATAGCCCTGTCTTCTGTTTCACCTTACTATCATCTATGAGCTACTATGGAATTGGGTTTTCAGAATCCCTGTGGACACATAGAGAGAAAGTTGAAAAACTGGAAACCTAGAAAGCTTCAAAATTTTATTAAGTAAACAAGTGTAAAGATGCACAGAAACTGATTTGATATTATCATCTTTTCCTACAGAGAATGGTTATACTCATCATATTCTGCAAGTCTGCAGCCAAATCTGGGGTTCTGTAACCCCACAGTTTTCAAAGTATGTTCCCTGGACCAACAACATAAACATCCGCTGGAATGGGGCTCCATTCCAGTATTATGGAATCATAAGCTCAGGGTGAAGGTGGAACCAATTTAGTTTTAGACAGCTCTCAGGGTGATTAGGGCACAAACTAAAGTCTAAGAACAACTACCAAAAAAGAAATGTAAAGAACCTGGAGAAGACTCTAAGAAGAACAATGAATATGAAGGGAAAGTTTAATAATGAGAATAAACTGAGGAACCAAGAGAAATGGCTTTATCCAAAAGAAACCTACATGGGTGACCTTAACAAGTCTTCAAATACATGAAGAATTATTCACAAAGGAGCATAACCAGATGTTCTCCATCTCCCCTGAGGGAAGATAAAGAAGACATTAAGGATTTTAAGTTGCAGCATAAGAAATTTAGATTAAAAATAATTAACGTTTGCTGACACAGTGTTGTTAAACATTAAAATAAATTGCTGAAGAAGCTGCAGAGTCATCTTCCCTGAATATCTACCTCATAACTAAAGGAGCTTAGAAATCTTTTTTACAGTTCCTTCCAGGCCATGATTACCATCTATTGCATAAAAAGACTAATATTTAGAAAATGTAAAAATATATAATAGTCCTTATAAAGTTATTCCTAAAATATCTGAGGTACAATAGTGGTTTTAAATATCTGAGTGTTAAAATTATAAGAAAAATTATTCAAACACAAAACACATACACTGAAAGTATCTCTTTGGAGTACAGGTAATGTATATATCATTCTTGGTTGACATGATTTATATACATTTTCAAATAAAAGGAAAATCAGTGCAACTGCAAGCAAAATAGTTCCATTCATTTGCCCCATGGGATCTAAGCTCCCTCTCAATTAGAAACAGAGAGGGCATCACCACCCCAAAATCCTCAAGATTGGGTAATGAACAATGGACTAAAGCAGACTTATTATTCTACTATATACTTTCTATTGTTCTAGGAATGGAAGAACTCTTATCATTGATATACAAGCAGTGGCCACCAGAGGTTCTGAGAGATGGGAGAGGGAAGGATAGGTGTAATACGGGGCATTTTTGGGACAATGGAGTTGTCCTGCATGCCATTATAGTGACAGATATAGGTCACTGTATGTATTGTCATAACCTACAAATTTTGCAGGACAGAGTGTAAACTATAATGTAAATTGTGATCCATGGTTAGTAGCAATGCTTCAATATGTGTTGATCATTTGTAACAAATGTACCACACTAATGAGGGATGTTGTTGATGTGGGAAAGTGTGGGAGGTGGGTGGGAGTGGGGCATATGATTTTATGTAGCATTTATGTAAACTAAAGCTTCTTTAAAAATAAAATTAATTAAAAAATTAAAAGCAAAAAAATCAGTGTAAATGAAAAGAATGCAAAAGACTGGATGGTACATAATATATTTGTATTTAAAAAAGAGATCAATGAAAAAAATCGTAATTTGGATACACATATGAATGCAAAATAAAAGCAATAACCACATTTGCCAAATTGCTCCTAATATTCTCAATCTTATACTTTTATATTAATAAATTCATTAAATAAATACAATAGATAACTAAAATATAAAGGTAAGAAAAGGTCCTTTTCCTCAGGTAAGTGTGCCATAAAGGTAAGTATAAAGTATAAAGACAGGTGTGCCAAAGTTTTAATTCCTAAATGAAAGCTTTTTACATGTTGAAAAGTCATGAAAGTTTAACTCAATAATTTTTCATGTGTTCAGGAAATCACCATAATAAGGACTTTGTGACCTGTTCACCTCCAAAATATTGCTTTGCAGTTGTAGTCTTTATAAATAAAAGAAAATTCCAGCAATTTAGTAGATGTTCCTGTTTACTGTAATTAGCATAATTTAGTAAGTTAACATTCTTCTTTACCTTTTCTACCTTTCCGCCATTGATGTCACTGGGAAGGAATTTCTTGCCAATTGTTCTTAGATCTGTCTAAAACAAAAATATATTACTATTAAAACAAATTATGGAGAAAAGTAAATCTAAACCTCATAAACAAAAGATGAAAATACGTAGGAGTTTATGGATCAAAAATTAAATAAATGTCTATTAACTGGTTATGAGAGTCAAATATATGATCAACCTTTTAAAACGACAGTCCCACACATAAGTTGTTTAAAGTGTGTTGGCAAGGTAAACAGTAACATATAAAGCCTTAATTCTGGTCATTATTATAGGTAACCTTTTAACATACTAACTCTTCTAATATTAAAATCCAGACTTGATTTACGTAAACTTTGGTCTTACTTAAAGTAATGCCACAATCTAAATCAAAGACTACTTTTGAAAACATAAAGATAGTTTATTTTTACAACTGAACCCCACGTATCTTATTAGGCAGAGACATAAAAACACATTACTCTATAGGCTGTGATGCCTGTAATATAACAAAGCCACACAAATGTTTTAGGGAATAGCAAATGAATTATTATAAGACTTTACTGTAGTAAATATTTCATTTGTTTAAACAAATTGGAAGGTAGTGAACAAATGACTTAATCATATGAAAATGCTAAAACATGTAGTATTACTCAGCAAACCAAAGCAAAACATAAAAAGGTAAACATAATGTACAATCAAAATTATAGCATTTCTGACATAAAAGGAAAACTTCAATCAGAGGCCACAGAAAAAAAGAACTCTTAATGACAATGTCCTCTTTAGGAAGTGAAAACCTAAAGGAATGGCAAGGTATTTACTTACTTCGAGAAAAATATCAATATTCATGAAAGAGCACAAACGTTTAACCTAAGAAACTAACCTGATACTTGAGATAGTGAGGTTGGATAACTTAATTTTTATTTTTTTGTTATTCTTTGAAATACAGTAATTCTTCATCACCTCAAGAGCAGAATAAAAGAATATAGACTTTATGTACATTTTATCACATAAATTATGATGAAGAATTTAGTTAGATTTAAGGAGAAAATGCTGGGTAACTAAAATGACTATGATGTGAAAGGAATACATATAGAAGTAAGAAAGTCTTCTTTGAATATCTGCAATAATAGAATATCCTCCTATCTTAAATAGCCACTTGTAGTCAGCTTAAGAAACAATCATATCAATTACACAACTACCATCCATGTTTTCTAGTCTTTTCCTACTATGAATCATAATTTCTTTCACATAATGCAAGGATCATTTCAAAACTAAAACTCACCAAATGAAACTGCCAGGGCGAACTAAGCCCCAAATCCAAACACTTGTTTATCAATGCTTTAAGGTTTACGATTTTCCTAGTCTCAGTCCAATAATGCAGTGGAAAGAATTATGAACCATACCTCAGGTTGTATGTCTTCTCACTTTGAAAGTACTGAGTAACAACATAAGAGTAAAAAAATACTTTCTTACACTAGTTTTTCCTATTTTAGGACTGTTTTGAGAATTAACTGTTAATACATGTGAAGTCCTTAGCACAATGACCAGCACAGAGTAAGCACTCAGAGGATGTTAGCTATCATAGTTATTTCAGCAGACATAAAACATGTCCATTTTATCATCTAACTGTGCCTAATACTCATTAAGTGAATAATATAACTAACAGTCCATAAAATCATAGACATTATTTTGAAGTCATTCAAAGGCTGAAATATTTAAACATGACTGAGAAAGAGAACATATACAAATTTTAAGATATACCATGGTACTTCATTTCTGGTTTTTTATCAATAATCATGAAATTTAATGTAAACTAAAATAAGCCATCAACATTAAATAGAAATGAACACTAGACTAAAACCCTAAAGTCTGATTCATTCCAAACTCTAATTTATTAATCATTTGACCTTGAACACTCACAACTTCTCTAAAAGCAGTTAATTTAATACTCTATAAAATGGAAAAATATCACCAACTTGATCTTACAAAGTTGTTGTCAGGCTAAAATAGAAGACAATATGCCCAAAGTTTAAACAATACCTTTAAAGTGTATACATACTAAAAGGAATAAATAAATGATACTTCAATGTGTTTTTAGCAAGATGAAAATGGCGTAACAAATACTTTAAACATCCTAAATTCTGTCAACTCTTCAGTACTGCAAAGGCTTTATTATTCACACCCCAACATATCAAGGTCACTAAGACAACTGGGTTGAAGAATACTTTTATAATGAACAAAAAAATTACATGGGAAAAATATTTAACCTATTAAAAGTCTACCATCATTACAAAGCATCTAGCTACCTACACACACACACACACAGTTACACATGCACATGTACACAAACACAAAAGATTCCTGACTATTCAAGTTCAACAGAACACCTATTTAGCAAATCATATTTTAATATACAGAATTTTAGAAAAATAACAAAATCTGTTCATAAATTTTTACAAATACTGTTCAATAATTTGAGGATTCCATATTTTTTTCTGAATAATTCAAGTAGTTATACCTCAAACTACATGCTTGATTTCAATTTCATTTCTTAATATTCTTATTCCCCACTTTATAGAGCACAAAATTAAGAACCTCCTTTTCAACATAAAAATCTCTGCAGAAAAGAGTTAACATAGCAGGCATGAGACTGCTATCTTTGGAAGACCCTATTTACATAGGTGGCCCTATGCTAGCATTTGGGGTCATTCCTTATCCGAAAGTATAGTTCATACTACTCTTACAAGCAATGTAATTTATGGTAAACACCTTTGTTTCTGAGAATCTAAGTCTACAGTTCTGGTGTGTGATAGGCAGAGAGTACCTTCATGAACAACCCGATAAAAATAAAAGCCTTAGGCACTGAGTACACATGCTATTACATTTTTCACTGATGGAGGAAGAACCAAGTGGGTGTGTCCTTCACAGGAAGAAGCAAGCATAAACTCAGCATAAAAACACACTACCTTCCCTACCCCCCACCCCCTACTTGAGACATGACTCCCAGGGATGAGCCTCCCTGGCACCAAGGGATTATTACCAAGCACCAACTAACAATGTATCTGGAGAAAGACCTTGACCAAAAGAGGGAATCAAATGAGTTTTTATGGCTAAGAGATTTCAAAGTGAGTTGGGAGGTCATTCCAGAGGTTATACTTATGCATATCTTAGCATGATCTCACTGACTGCCACAGTAAACAGTGCCTCAAACAGTGGGACTCCTGAGGGCTTTAAAGATATCCAGATAGCATAAGCAGGGCAGACAAGCTCAGGAATTTGGCAACCTGGCAGTGGGACTTACTTTGGAATTTATGCTCCCCAGTGTAACAGACTCATTTATAGTTTCCCTACACATGGTTCTTCTGTCTCTTTTATTGGAACCTATAATTAGCACCATACTTGTTAAATATATGTCCCAGAGACTTAAATCTTTGAACAGTTAATGTGCCAGTTGAGCCCTGAATCTCAGCAACACCTACTCTCCAGTTCACTGGACTCACCCAGGACAACTAACAAAGAGATGATGATGGGCAACATCCATCCCAAGGAACAGGGAGTGTCTACAACTGCAAGCAAGACAGTTCCATCCATCTGCCCTATGGGATCTAAGCCCCCTCTCAATTAGAAACAGAGTGGGCATCACCATCCCAAAATCCTCAAGACTGGGGAATGAACAATGAAGTAAAGTAGACTTATTATTCTATTACAGATTATTATTCTAGCAATGGAAGGACTTTTATCATTGATATAAAGGCAGGCAACCTGTAGTTCTGAGGGGAAGGAGAGGGAAAATAGGTATAACATGGTGGTATTTTCAGGACATTGGAATTGTTCTGCATGACACTGCAACGATGGATACAAGCCATTAATACATTTTCTCATAATCTGTAAAATTGTGCGTGACAGACTGTAACCTATAATGCAAACTATTGTCCATAGTTAGTATCAATGCTTCAATATGTGTTCATAAATTTTAATCAATGTACCATACTAATGAGAGATGTTGTTAATGTGGTAGAGTATGGGAGGGGAAGAAGGTGGGACATATTTTTTATGTAACATTTATGTAATCTAAAGCTTCTTTAAAAATTAAAAACTAAAAAAATTTAAAAATAAGAAACTTATGGATAGATTTCTCCAGGTTGATGTGTCTTTTCCCCTTGCTGGTTCTGTTTTGCATGCTTTCTCTGTAATAAACCTTAGCTGTTGAGTACAACTATATGCTAAGCCCATTGAGTCCTCCCAGTGAACCACCGAACATGTGGGTAGTCAAGAGGACCCCCCAAAAACAAAAAGTCCATATAGTTTTATAGTTTCCTAGTAAGATTAAAAAAAAACAAAACACTGTGCAATTAACATGTCCATTTTTCCCAATAAGTTAAATTATAAAGAATTGTTAACACAAGTCTTCTTCAACTAGTGATTAATAGTCACAATCACTATAAAATTGAAAAGAAATTCAACAGGATAATATAAATGGCCAAATTTTACTGCAAGTTAATAAACTTGAAAAGTAGATGATTTATGTGTTGTACGTTTATTCTGATTGAAAGTATTGTTTTTCATCACAGAGTATTCTTTTTTTTTTGAGATATTCATTCATATATATCTATTTGATACATATATTGGAAAAAATTATACAAATTAATTCATTCAGATAGTATCACACATCTTTTGTGTGCCTAGCACAAATATTTCATCTTGATTTATTTTACTTACGTTTCATACCTGATTAGTCAGTTCACTGCTTTTTACCTAAGTATATAAAAATCACTTTCCTATTATTTTTAGAAAGTTTTTCCCACCTCAAATTAACAAAGAAATAAAAGAGAGTTCTTTTAGAACATTTTTTTGAAGTAATAGAATAATTTGAGTGCAAGTCAAAGAAAGTTAAAGTGTAGGGAATATTACCATTTTCATCATAAATAACAGGTATAATTTCTAATGCTTACTCTATTAAATAAAATCCAATCTTTTGTTTATTAAAAATCTAGGTACACAGCTCTGAAGCAAAGAAATAATCTTGTCAGTCTTGCTAAATAAAATTCAAAGAAGCTGAAAAAAGGAGACTTCAGAACATGAATTTTATCTGTTTAAGCCCAAGTTTAATTATGTAAATATAAATTAAATCGAGTTTTAAAAAGTGGTTATATACTTAGTTATATATTTATACTTTAAATGTTCTTATTAGTGTTTGCCATTTCTGCTTTCTAATAAACCTATTTTGCACTGATATGAATTTATTAGACAATGGTCTCTGAAGAATTCCACCCATCATATATCACAAAATATAACTTTGTTAATAAATTGGTATTGAGAAGGTAACATGAAAAACTCCAACAGGGGTAACCATAGGTCTGAAAAAAGAATATTAATCCACTTATTTATAATTCAAGCAATTTTTACAACTCTTTGAAAAAATCCAAAATCCAATCCTAATTACATAAAAGATAAAGCTATACAAATGGGGACAGGGGAATTGAAAAGAAATGCACTCAAATGCATTTATTTTGAAACAATAAATCTAAATTGTCAAATAACTATAACTTAACCAGAGTTTCCATATAAATTATGTGGCAATTTTTAAAATTAATATGGTCAGTTTTCTCCACTATTACATCACTACCATAAATGTTATGGAATTCTGTAACTGATCACTGAGTTTAAAAATTAGTATTGATTGCATTTTCCTTTTTCATTGGATTCTGTATAATAGATGTTAAAAAACATACTTCTAATAAAGTTGCCTAATCTGAGATTACCAAAATCAACCAACATCACTGCAACTTAAGATGGGATCAAAAATTTTGAAAAGGAAGAAAGACAGGTGTACTCCATATTATTTATCATAATATTCAGCTTATTCTATGAGACATTTGTCATGAATATAGCTTCCAGGTCTAAAATGTTTATAAATTAATAAACACAACCTACATTGAGAGCAATCAGGATGATGTCATTTATATTGACTTTGTCAGGAGAACTTGTACAAGCTTCAATGCCTTCATCTGAAAGATACCTGTTAAAATAAAACAAATGATTTAATATTATCTAAAATCAAAATTAATCAAAATCTTAAGTCTACATATATTTCTCTACTATATAATGCTTCCATTCAAAAACTAAGGAAAAAGTCTTTGACACTTCTTATTTAGCATTTCTGAAAGAATTGGATAATGCTTATTTCGCTTCTTTTGTACCATTAAAGGGATATTGTGCTAATAAGATTATCCATATGATTTCCAAGAAAGGCTATTTAAACGTCAATATACTTCTTAAGGAACTTATGAACTATACCTTTGCCATTATACAAATGCATTACCTGACTTATTTAATATCTGGTAATACATTAAACTCTTGAAAGAGTTTAAGATATGTTATAAAAATAGAACTGAAGAAAAAATATTTGTAAAATTAACCCAACAGAAATTTTCTCTGGGCTACTTTCTTATATTAGTTTCTGAAGTTCCTTCTTTAACATTATGCTCTCTAAAGTTCTTCAATAAATGCTAATTGACTTTAAGTGGTACAAATATAGACAACTTTTACCCCACACAGTTTACTTTTTATGTCTCTCTTCTATTTATGTACTAATTGTCTTTTTTGCTCTCTGTTCTTTTATCTAATTCAAACTACACACACACACACGTCAGAGAAAATATTTAGCTCAAGACTAAAGAGATCACTGAATCCAAAGAAAGAAAAATTATTTCTATGCATCCACCCATGGGCAACATGGTTAATTTGAAATCCTTTGATAAATTCTACAACTTAGATACCTACTACCCAAAAGTCCACCTGTAAAAATGCCTATAACATATCACATCTTTCTTAATTAAGTATCAATTTCTTTAATCAAAGAGCCAATGGTACCACTGCCACTGCAGACATTCTCCCACCACAAAAAGCATCCAGAACTAGTAGTCTGACAGAGCTAACTCAAGATCATTTCTGGTGGCCAGAAATTACACCAATATTAGACTGATTTTCTAAGACACCTTTGTTAATGTAAACCCTACCTGAAGGCAGGAACCAAAAAATATGAGCCTTTAAGACACAAAAAATGAATGATTTCTCAAAAGAAAAAGAGCAAGTGAAAAGAAACGTAAATAGTTAGAAAGCCCAAAAGGGTGACAGGATATAACAATGACAAGTCTATAAAGAAGACCAAGTCAGGATAAGGTAAAAATAAATCAAGCCAAGAATGTTAAAAAAAAAAAAAAAATTAGTTACCACTAAAAGTTTAAGAAGATGGCAGTGCTAAAGTACAATGATGAATGAAAGCAAGTAGCTGAGTGGGTTAAAACAAAAATAGCAGTGGTTAAGTATGTAGATGAGTCAATAAGAACGATAGATGGTGGGCAGCAATGATAGTACAAAAAGGACGACAGAATACAAATGTGTTCAGTCAGCTCAGATGGTTAAAACACTGCTTTAATCCAAAATGGCTAAATTAATTCCTTCATTATCCTGTCAATATACTATTCTGTAGCCATATACTATATGTAGTAAATACCAATTAATCACACAAAGCCTACAGATATCTACAGATATTAATTAATTAAGCTCTATTACCGAGAGCATTCTGTCTGGGAAATGGGGTAGAACTGAAAGTAAAGGTTGAAACCAATTTTAGAAAGTAACAGTGCAAAGGAATATGAATAATAAACAAAATGCTGATTGAATTATTGTAACAACACAACTTTCCAAACTCCCACATAGTAGGGAAACAGTATGTGATGACTAACAGAATACTGTGCTTTCTAGAAAGACAACTTTTTAAAATTAAAGGATTATAAAACGTCAGATGAACTGAGATAGATCTTAAAAGATAATTATAAATTAACTCTTAACTTTTACAAATGACAAAAAGGAGGCCCAGATATGTTAAATTAAACTTGTCCCAAAACACAAACTTTGGTATTGGTAAAGCTAAAATGAGAATCCAGGCATGCCTCTTGACTCTCATTTCAGCAGTCTTTCCATTTAAAGCATACTGCTTTAACTTATTGAACGATGGATGCTAGTATTAGTAAAGTAGACTCCTTATAAACAGAAGCTAATATCTTACAAATCAGTCTCCTAATCAACTAATCAGTTTACCAATTCACACACACATATACACACAAAACACAACTAGACATATTGAATCAGTGTGCACTAAAACATTAAACAGGAGTAGTTCTAGTTGCACAGTAAAAGAGCAGGAAACTAATATTTACTAATAATAAAAGATTCAATAATTGTTATAACGACAAAATACCCATCTGAAGCAGGCTAGAAAAATAAGAAATCAATAGAGGGATCTGGAAGCTGGCAAAAAGACCATGTGGACATCAGTACCCCCAAGACGGTTGCTGGAAGACCCTTAAGAGAAATCCCATTCAGAATGAGATTTCCTCTCGGAGCCAGCAGAAGCCCCAGATATTCTCCAGCAGCCTTAAAATTGGGCCCTCCCAGGGGACTGATGGGTGGGGAACTCAATCAAAACAGCAAACACCTAGGACTCCTCCCATGCTATTAGCAAAGGAGTGGAATAATTAGCGGTTTAAAAAGCAAGTGCAAAGGCCTTTTGCTCTCTCTTCCCTTCACCCTGTCCCTGGCGCCTATTCTGGCCTTCTTCACCCCTGCTTGGATCAATATGCAACTAAAGCTGGGAATTTATAATCTATAATGGGGTATATTGGCCCCTTCCTCTCTATCTGGGATCCATGATCTGTTATTTTCTCCATTTCTCTTCCCTCCCTACCTTAACAAATTACTAGCCTAATCAACTAATCAACATGGCTTGCTCTAGAAATTCATTTCTTGCAGTTTAGTCAAGAACCTAGACAAAATCCAGCAACACATCCTTACAAAGTATAAAAAGGGAAAGTCTATCTAAAGAAAATTCTTAAGCAGAAGCCATTAGGGGATGAAAAATCTGATTTTACCCATGTTTGAGTTAAATATTGTGTAATTTTGTTGAAGTAACGCCATTAAATGGCTTTCTGAAGAACATATATATATTCAAATATCTGGCCTTAAAATTCTAGCTTCAAACAGAAGAAACCTGTAGGTCAAGGAAATAACTACTTTTGGCATCTACCATTACAAAATTCGGCTTGGTCCCAATTTTGAAGTTACAAAGGTCATCCTTACTCACCCCTTCTTATTTTGAAAAACAAGAGGACCTGAAACTTAGGTTTACTCCATAATTATCAAAAAAAAAAAAAAAAACCCAGGAAATCCATTCACAGCTCTCCTCAAGTAATATCTTAATGATCCTTCTGTAAATACCAGGCCATTTTCATGGGATTAAACCTAAATAAATTAACCATAACTTGGGATCTATAAATTAATTTTTTTGCTTTTGTAAACATTTGAAATTGCAATATTATCAATGAATAAAACAATAAAGTGAAAAGTCAAATGCCAACATGTGCTTCAAAATTCATCAGTTACGCAGTATGCAAATATGAACAAAACAAGATTCACCAACTTTAATGTGGTCATCCGGAAATGAAAACTGGAGTAGGTGCATCAGAGCTGATTCCTGTGCACATTTCCACAAAGGGCCTGGCAGGAGGAGGATTATAATCAGTTTCCATGTGCCATCTTTGAGCACATAAAACCCAAGGGCATGGACCCCAAAGACATGGACCCAAGGGAGCTCTTGTTTACTAGAACAGTTAGCAAAAGCACCTGTTTTTTAACTTCCTAATGAAGATTTTGGAACAACATTATTTTAACTATTCTGAACCAAAAATACATCTGAAAACATTTTATTGACATATGGGGCACTAATGAGATAAATTTCTGCATGACACTTACTAAATAGACTAATATTTTCCATCAATTTTACCTTCAAATAATACACTTTTAAATCACCAGTTTAATAAATGTTCAAACTATATTTATAAAGATGATTTTACAAAATGCTTCCTTTTTTCACAGATGTTAAATTTTCCAACTTAGTCACTTAATTTTAAGCAACTCACTTCACTTCAGAAATAAGCATTTTAATAATAACTATTATCTACCAATTTGAAGGGTGACTTTTTCTTACTGCAAATAATGAATATTATATTCAGGAAGAAGGGGTAAAAATCCTAAGTGCCTACGAAAACCATTTTCACCTCGGTGACAGAAATCACTTTGCATTTCAAGAACTTCATTGACAGAAAACTGCAATAAAACCAATATTATCATTTTAACCTCATTTTTTAGATTCAGATAGTGGATCCCCAGGAGACCATAGATAAGGAAAAAGGAACCAATTTTCCTTTGATCCATTCATCTGAAAGCAGGTAAAAGACTGAGTCCATCTTATTCCCTGGCTATGATGTGCATGTAATGAGGGCCAAGGCAAACTAAAGAGCACACACCCCATCTCAAGTAAGCGCATGTAATTCAGCTACCACTGATTGCCTACAGACTTTTAGGTTATTGCCAAATCTGATTTTTAGCTTCAGGGTTTTGTTTCACCCTGCATCTGGTACACACACTCTGCACTTACGCAACTGAAAAGTTTTATTTAAGTTATCCGTTTATTTGCTCCTGTATACTTCCAAGCTGCCTTTGTAAATGCAGTGTTGTACCATAAATGTCTCTCAAATGATAAAACATCCTTGGCTGGCTTCCTTTTTAAGCAAAAGAGGAAAAGGACCATGTCTTTTAGGTCAAACTTTGAGTAAAAGAAAGCAATGAATACAATTATGCACATAACAAATGTTCTTACCAGAGTTGCCTATATCAGAATAAAAAATGACAAAACATTTAGTTTTGGTCTTTGATCTAATTGTTTTACAAAATGGACATATGTAGAACCCATCCTTGCTGCAGACTTCCAGATGATAAATATTTTTCAAAGGGAAGGAATTCTCCAAGTGACCTGAAACGGAGCCATCAAAGCAAACATTAAAGTTTTCTTCCTCTCCACCTATCTATCCATGGAAACAATGAGTGCCTATTCCAATCCGAACTGAGACCTGAATCCATAAAATAATTTTTAAAAAGACTTTATTATTAAACATTGATATAAACTAGTCTGATAACACATTAAGGAAAAAAAAAATCTTTAAAACAGCAAGGAGAAAACCAAGAGTAAAAACATTCTTCCGAAACAGTTAGGAACGCAATCAAAAAATAAAAGTTATCCAGACAACGGCTGGTCTTAATTGTCCAAATAAAACCTAAATCAAAAGGCCTAATGCAGTTTTTGGGATTCATGTTCCATATGTGATAATTTCCTACCACAATGGAGTTGCTAATACCAAGTATGACACCCAAATACTAAAACAGCAATGTAATAAACGAATTCTCTTATTCACAAATAGTGATAATTAACGCTCAATTACCCAAGTCATATGAGAATGGAATCACAGATTTTTAAAATATCACATATATTAAAAGTTATTTTAAAACAGCAAATACATAAGCTCCCAACCTATTACAAATTCTCAAACATTAAATAATTATAAAAATTATGACTACTTACTCTATAATGCTCCCTCTATTCACTCTGCCTAACCTGTTTAACTCTCCATAGTATAAATGCATTATAGCACACGCACCAAAACTTCAGTTTTTGCTATTTGTCTTACAAAGCTCTTACTGCATCTAGTAAAAGACATGAAATAATCAACTTGCTGATTCCGTCCTTCTCTAGCACAAAAGAAAACAGTTTATAAATGTCTGTGTATGAATATAATTTGGGGAAAATGGAGCATTTAAATGTATTGAGAACCAAGATTATTAAGGTAACAAGAATTTGGGCACAAAATTTGCTTCAGACAACCTGGTCATTAAGAGAGTAATATTCTCAGAAGGTACTCTTTTCCTTTCTGTGCAGATGAAATAAATGTATTTGATACAGGTTACAGGTACATTGGGGAAGTGGGGAGGGAATCACAGACAAGGATATAAATTGGGATACCAGCAGTAAATTGAATGAACCCATGGGATTGCATGGCCAAAATCTATTCAAACTTTAATAGTTCATTTTCCTAACAAAATTTTTTTCTTAATCCAACATTAAAGAATGAAAGATGGCTATTAGCAACATTTGAAAGTGTTTAAAATCTGAAAAACTGAAACCTTTGCTTTTTTTTTTAAATATTTATTTTATTTGTTTCTCTCCCCTTCCACCCTGTTGTTGTGTGTTCTGTGTCCACTTGTATTCTCTGCAGCACCGGGAATCTGTCTCTCTTTGACTGTGTCATCTTGCTGCGTCAGCACTCCGTCTATGCGGCACTACCCCTGGGCAGACTGTGCTTTCTTCGCACCGGGCAGCTCAATGCAGGGTGCATTTCTTGTGCGTGGGGCTCCCCTATGCGGGGCACACCGCTGTGTGGCACAGCACTCTTGCGCACAGCTGCGCTGCGCGTGGGCCAGCTCGCCACACAGACCAGGAGGCCCTGGGTTTGAACCCTGTACTCCCATATGGTAGGGGATGCTCTATCAGTTGAGCCATGACCACACGTCCCTGAAACCTTTGTTTTTAAACACTTCCTTTGAAAAGCTGAACATTATGAGGTAGCTCATCTTGAAGGATGTATTACTTGACAACACCACTAGATGACAACCTTGTTTCACAAATGCTATCATACTACTTTGGAGGCTAAGATTTTATAAACCAGTTTCAAAGGTTTCTGATACATGTATTGTTTGTTGGGGGAGGAGAAAAAGAACAACAGAGAAACTTTAAAAAGACTTTTATAATTTTAGAATTTGTATTTGATATAATGATCACAGAGGGCTTTTTTAAAAAACCTCATTTCATGGTATTAAAGAAATACCTCCCCATAAGGAAAAAAAAACTGAAGTATATCAAAAGGCAATTTTTTCTCCTATATTTATCTTTTGGAAATAGAGAATTATAAAGGCAAATTACACATGAATTTTTAGAGACTATGCTTTTTTTTACTGTGTACAAAGAGCATTTTTAACTTTATTTCAATAGTTGCTTTTCTCGTTATCGAGAAGCATAACCGTTAAAAGACTCCTATAAGAAGACAGGTCACAATGAATCACAAACTTCTATTTTTTATGACCTCATATCAAACTATGAAAACCTAGACTACTTTAAGTATTAAAAAAATTAAAGCCAAGCAAGAAAAAATTCATAAAAAATTCTGATGAAATTCCATAATTAATATATCACAAAGCATAGTGGAAATGGTAACCTTCACCTATGTTATTATTCATTCTGCAAACTAAGCCTTCACATAAATTTAAAAACATAAAACAAAAGCTTATTTTTACCTTCATTGAAGGTTATATTTCAACATGTTTATACTTTAATTCAGAAATCGAGCTGAGGTTTTTAATAACTCAGATTTTAAAATATAAGATGTGATATTTCTGTTGTCTTTTCCTCAGCATAAAGGTGGCATTTATAAAACCAAACATCAGGTCAAAATTTTTACTTCAAGCCTAATGCTTTATAAATTCACAACTGCATTACAGCAGCAATGCCTATAGGTCATGCTAAGGGCCTCACATGGTAAGCATTCCAGGAATAAGGAGACTGCATACTGACTTACAGTTACCTAAGAAATTCTATTAAAAAACAGCGTATCATAGCAAATATTGGAAGGCATTTTTATGAATAGTTCAGAGAGATACTTACCTTACTTGTACTTTTTAGCGAGACAGAACTGAATGCAAATTTCAGCCACTCCCTCTAATTTAACATGTGGGGTCCTACCCAATTTACTTAATCTTTATATTTCTCAATTTCCTCCCCCCCAAAAAAAATAAAAATGGAGAAAATAATGATCTACAGAGTTGTTTGAGGATAAAGAGACAGTATAACACACCTAGTATGTGCATGGTATACAACAGATGTTAAATAAGTATTAGTTTTCTTCCTTCCTAAATACCTTAACCTTGTTGTTTATTCTGGAAAATTCAGTACTTTCAAGACATAATGATATTCAAAAATGCCTTGTAGGTCTTAAGAGAAAGAAAAAGAATGAAAATTTGCCTATTAATGAACAGAATTTCCTCAAAGGAACTGAGATATCACCTATGGGCATGCTTTCAAAATTGAAAATTTAGCCTTATTCTTATAAATGGGAAAATATTATAATAATTTTTATCAATTTGAGATTAGGATCAAGAAGACAATCATGAGAAGTGGGTCTGTTGAGTCCAGAGCCCAGTTCTGAGCAACTAGCAGGTACAATCCTAACAATCCTGGTCAAGCCAAGAAACAATGAGCAATGGTAACACACAACCTCCTGCCACTTAATCCCTACAAAAGAGAAAGAAACTTAGCATCTGAGTAAACTACCATCCTAATGCCCATCATATGCCTAAATATCGGCAAACAATTACGAGCCATACTAAGAAAATAAAAGACACAGCTCAAGAAAAGGAATATATAAAAGTCCCAAAACAGATGCAGGATTTGAGAACTAATTAGCAAGTTGCACACAAATTTCCAAAATCAAATTACTGAGTTGAAAAACAATATGGCTAAAGAGATAAACGTTATCAAGATGACAATGAGGGAAGCAGATGTAGCTCAAGCATTTGGGCTCCCGTCTTCCATATGGAGGTCCCAGGTTCAGTTCCCAGGTCCTTCTGGTGAAGGCAAGCTGGCACGCACAAAGACCTGGCCCAAGTAGAGAGTTGGCCCGTGCACAGAGCTGACACAAAAGATGACACAACAAAAAAGAAACACAGAGAAAAGACAATGAGAGACAAAACAAACCAGGGAGCAGAGGTGGCTCAAATGACTGAGTGCATCTCTCCCACATTGGAAGGTCCAGGATCGGTTCCCAGTGCCTCCTAAAGAGAATACAAGCAGACACAGAAGAATGTGCAGCAAATGGACAAGAGAGCAGACAGTGAGCACAAGCGGCAAAGGGGAATAAATAAATAAAAGTAAATGTTAAAAAAAAAAAAAAGAAGACACTGAGTGAGTGCAAAGAAGAATTTAAAATCCTGAACAGAAGAATAACAGAGCTCATGGGAATGAAAGACATAATAGGTAAGATCAAAAACACATTAGAGGCATACAACAGCTGACTCAAAATGATAGAAAAGTAATACTGAAGAAAGAACACCAAAAATTGGAGGAAAAAACAGAGAGAAAATAATGGAAAAAATTGAGCAGGGGCTCAGGAAATTGAATGACAATATGAAATGCAACAACATACACGTCTTCGGAGTTCTAGAAGGAGAAGAAAAGGGGGAAAGAGCTGAAAGATTATTTGAGGAAATAGTAGCTGAAAATTTCCCAACTCTCACAAAAGAAATCTATTTACATATACAAGAAGGGTACTGTACCCTAATAAAAATAAATCTGAATAGACCTACTCCAAGACACATACTACTCAGAATGTTAAATGTCAATGATATAGAGAAAATTCTCAGAGCAGCAAGGCAAAAGCAAACCATCTCATACAAGAGACACCCTATAAGACTTGGCGCAGATTTCTCAGCAAAGACCATGGAGGCAAGAAGAGAGTGGTATGATACAGTTAGGATACTGAAAGAGAATAACTTCCAGCCAAGAATTCTTTATCCAGCAAAACTGTCCTTTGAATATGAAGGTGAATATAAAATATTTACCAAAAAAAAACCCCAGAAAGTAAGAGAGGTCACAAAAAAAAGAATCCACCTTTGCAGGAAATATTAAATGAAACCTTAGAACTGGAAAGAAAAAGACAGGAGAGAGAGGGTTGGAGGAAAGTATAGAGGAAAGAATAACAGAAAAGATAACCAAGAGAGTGAAAAGACCGACAAAAACAGTATATGACATATGAAAACCAAAGAATAAAATGGTGGCAGTAAATAATGCATTTACAGTTATGTCATTGAATGTAAATGGATTTAAACTCCCCAATCAAAAGATGCAGTCTGACAGAATGGATTAAAAAACATGAGCCATCTGTATGGTGCTTACAAGAAACTTGCCTTAGACCCAGGGATACAAACTGGCTGAAAGTGAAAGGTTGAGAAAAGTTACTCCACACAAAAAACAACCAAAAAAATCAGAAAAAAACAGACTTTAAATGCAAAAAAGTTATAAGGGGTACAGAAGGCCATTATATTTTAATAAAAGGGACAATCCACCAGGAAGATTTAACAGTCATAAATATCTATGCACCTAACCAGGTGACTCAAAATACATCAGACGACCTCTGGCAAAACTGAAGGGAGAAATACACATCTCCACAATAATCACTGGAGACTTCAACACCTCACTCAAATCATTATAGAACAATAAAACAGAAGATCAACAAGGAAACAGAGAACTTGAACAATATAAAAAACAAGTTAGACCTAACAGACATGTACAGGGCACTGCATCCAAACTCAGCAGGTTATATATCCTTCTCAAGTGTCCATGAATCTTTCCCCAGGATAGACAATTTAGAGCACAATGCAGCTCTCAATAAATATAAAAGACTAAAATTATACAAAGTACCTTCTCAGAACATAATGGAATGAAATTGGAAATCGGTAAAAGACAGGAAAAAAGTAAATTCATAAATGTGTAGATGTTAAACAACACACTCCTAAGTAATCAGTGGCTCACAGAAGAAACTGCAATTGAAATCAATAAATATATTGAGACAAATGAAAACAAGAACACAAATTATCAAAACCTAGGGGTTACAGCGAAGGCATTTTCAGAGGAAACCTAAACACCTATAACAAAAAAGAGCTAAATTCAAAGATTTAACTGAACAACTAGAGAAACTAAAAAAGAACAACAAACCAATCCCTATGCAAGCAGAAGGAAAGAAATAATAAAGATTAGACCAGAAAAAAATAAAATTGAGAATTAAAAAACAGAGAAAATCAACAAAACCAAAAACTGGTTTTTTGAGAAGAGCAGTAAAATTGAAAATCCCCTAGCTAAGACTAACAAAGAAAAAAAGAGTGAAGATGCAAATAAATACAATCATAAATGAAAGAGGGGAAGTTACAGCTGACCCCACAGAAATAAAAAGAATTGTAAGAGAATATTATGAGAAACTGTATGCCAACAAACTAGACAATACAGATGAAATGGACAAATTCCTAGAAATGCACAAACAACCTACAATGACGCTAAAAGAAATACAAGAACTTAATAAACTAATCACATTTATAGAGATTGAAATTGTCATCAAAAATTTCCCAGCAAAGAAAAGCCCAGGACCAGATGGCTTCAAAGGTAAATTCAACCAAGCATTTCGAAAAGAATACCATTACTGTTTAAACTCCTCCAAAAAACTGAAGAGGAAGGAAAATTACCCAACACATTTTATGAAGCCAACATCACCCTAATACCAAACCCAGATAAAGATACCACGAGAAAAGAAAGTTACAGACCAATCTCTCTAATGAACATAACTGCAAAAACTCTCAATAAAATACTTGCAAATCAAATCCAAGAGCATATCAAAAGACTTATGACCAAGGAAGATTTATTTCTGGTATGCAAGGCTGGTTCAACATAAAGAAAATCAATCAACATAATACACCATATTAACAAATTGAAGGAAAAAATCCACATGATCATCTCAATTGACACAGAAAAGGTATATCAACAAAATCCAGCATCCTTTCTTGATAAAAACACTTCGAAAAAGTGGAATAGAAGGAAAATTCCTCACTATGATAAAAGCCATATATGAGAAACCCAGAGCCAACATCATACCCAATGGGAAAGGTTGAAAGTTTTCCTTCTAAGATCAGAAACAATACAAGGATGTCCATTGTCACCACTGTGTGCAATAATGTACTACAAGTTCTAGCTAGGGCAAATAGACAAGGAAAAATAAATAAATAAAGGCATCCAAATCGGAAAAGAGGAAGTGAAACTCTCAGTTTGCAGATGACATAGTCCTGTACTTTGAAAATACTGAAGTATCCAGGACAAAACTACTTGAGCTAATAAAAGAGTTCAGCAAAGTGGTAGGATACAAGACCAACATATCAAAGTCAGCAATGTTTATGTACACTAGTACTCAAATACCTAAGAATTAATTTAACCAAAGAAGTATAGGGCCTATATGCAGAAAAAAATCAATGCTAAAAGAAACTTTAAAAGACCTAAACAAATGGAAAGACATTCCGTGTTCATGGACTGGAAGAATAAATATCATGAAGATGTCAATCTTACCCAAACTGATTTATAGATCCAATACAATACCAATTAAAATCCCAACAGCCTACTTTACATAATTAGAAAAAACAAATTCATTTGGAAGGGAACATGCATGTCATAAGCATTCTAAAAAAGAAGAGTGATGTGGGACAAATTTCACTGCCTGACCTTGAAACACATTACAAAGCTACAATGGTCAAAATAGCATGGCACTGGCATAAAGATAGAAACATCAATCAGTGGAATAGAACTGAGAATCCAGAAATAAACCCTCACGTATACAGTCAACTGGTTTTTGACAAACCTACCAAGCTAATATTAATGGGACAAAGCTGTCTCTTCAACAAATGGTGCTGGAAGAACTGGATATTTATAACCAAAAGAATGAAAAAGGACCCCTATCTCATTCCCAACAGAAGAATCAACTAAAAATGGATCAAAGACCTAAATGTAAAAGCCAAGAACATAAAACTACTAGAAGAAAATGTAGGGAAATATCTTCAAAACCATGTAGTATGGTGTGGTTTCTTAGACCTTACATTCAAAGCATGTGCAACAAAAGAAAGAGTAGGTAAATAGGACCTCTTCAAAATTAAGCACTTTTGCATATCACAGGCCTTTATCAAAAGGGTGAAAAGGCAGCCAACTCAATGGGAAAAAATATTTGGGAATCACATGTTAGGTACGGGTTTAATATCCAGGATACATAAAAAGATATTACAACTCAACAATAAAATGACAAACGACCCAATTAAAAAATGGGCAAAAGACATGAACAGATATTTATCCAAAATGAAATACAAATGGCAAAAAAATACATGAAGAAATGCTCAACATCACTAATGATTATGGAAATGCAAATCAAAACTACAGTGAGATTTTATTTCATACCTATCAGAATGGTCACTATTAAAGAGACAGAGATCTACAAGTACTTGAGAGGATGTGGAGAGATACGAACACTTATTCACTATTGGTAGGAATGCAGAATGGTATAATCACTGTAGAAGACTGTTTGGCAGTTCCCAAAGAAGTTGAATATAGTTTTGTCATGTGACCCTGCAACACCACTACTGATTATATAACCAGAATAACTGAGAGCAGTGACACGAACTGACTTTGTACACCAATGTTCATAGAGGCATAATTCACAATTGCCAAAAGCTGGAAACAACCCAGGTTTCCATCAAAGGATGAATGGATAAACAAACGTGGTGTATTCACACTATGGTATATTATGCAGCTATAAGAAGAAATGAAGTTGTAAGGCATATGACAACATGGATCAACATCAAGGACATTATATAGGCGAAGAAAGCCAGACACAAAAGGACAAATACTGTATGCGTTACTATGAACTAAATATATTGTGTAAACATATTGCATGATTCCAAATTTATTTATATCCAAGTACATTTGAGAAATTTATGTTTTTACTTAACTGTTTTTTTCTTTTTTGTTTATATTTTCAACTATTAAATGTAAAAATAAAGTTTAAAAAAGAGAAATTTGACCAACTACTTCTAAAGAAATTTACAAGTAAAAAAGTAATTTCAATAACTGAATGAGAATTCAGCTGAATTACTTGATACCTACTTACCTACTCTCAGTCAAGTGTGTTAAAGTTAATATAGTTGCCTTGTGCGAATCTCACAGCTTTTAAGTGTGTGCATTAGTGTCCTATTTAAAAAGAAAAGAGTGATCTCTAGAATACTAGTTCAGAGTATGACAGTGTAAGACCCTAAAGGACATGTGACATCCTACTACAGAAAACAACAAAAAACCTGAACAAAAAACTAAAACACTAAAATCAACTAAAGGTACTCAAAAGTGAACAGAATACACTAGGGCAAGCAGGGACAGGGAAGTACAGGTTCACATGAGCAGAGGAAACAGGGAGCTATACAAGAACTTTTAGTCTAGGGCAAAGTGTAGTACTAATGGCACAATCAGCAGCAGGTACACACAAGACAACCCCACAATTTTTCTGGCCTGGGAAAAATAAAAGGGAAGTGAGGAAACAGGAGTACTAAACAAAGACATTTTTCTAGAGAAAAGAGTCACAGATCACCAAACTCTGACTACATAGTTTCCGACACCTCTGAACCACACATGTGTGGAACAGACTCAAAGCAGCCCAAATAAACACAAAAGATTTGAACGGAGAACAGATATGCCATGTAAGATCGAATCTACATTATAAGCCTGGCCAAAACATAGCTGTTAAAACCTGGGAAGCATAAACTATCAGTGAAAAAAACAGAACCAAAATTTTCACAACTTAATACAATAACCAGAATACAATCCAAATTATCCAACACGCAAAGAATCTACAAAATGAAACACATAGGGAAGTGCATGTAGCTCAAGAGATTGAACTCCTGCCTACCACATGAGAGGTCCCAGGTTTGGTTCCTGGAGCCTCCTAAAGAAGAAGAGCAACACAGTGAGCTGGCATGACGGGCAAGCACAGTAAGCTGACACAAGACGATGCAAAAAGTAGAAACAAAGAGGTAACACAATGAAAGACACAACAAAGCAGGGAGCAGAGGTGGCTCAAGCAATTGAGTACCTCTCTCCCATATGGGAGGTCCCGGATTTGGTTCCTGGTGCTCCTAAGGAGGAGACAAATAGACACAGTGAGCACACAGCAGAAAGTGAGCGCAAAACAAAGAGAGGGGAGGGGAGTAAATGTTTTAAAATCTTAAAAGAGAAATGCATACTGTAGAAAAAAGAAAATTAACCTGACCCCAAAAGGAACCAGAACAAACAAGGATATTAAAATAGGTAATTAGTCTTAATTAGAAAAAAAAAGTGGGAAACGGACTTTGGCCCAGTGGTTAGGGCGTCCGTCTACCATATGGGAGGTCCGCGGTTCAAACCCCGGGCCTCCTTGACCCGTGTGGAGCTGGCCATGCGCAGCGCTGATGCGCGCAAGGAGTGCCGTGCCACGCAAGGGTGTCCCCGGCGTAGGGGAGCCCCACGCGCAAGGAGTGCGCCCGTGAGGAAAGCCGCCCGGCGTGAAAAGAAAGTGCAGCCTGCCCAGGAATGGCGCCACCCACACTTCCCGTGCCGCTGACAACAACAGAAGCCGACAAAGAAACAAGACGCAGCAAATAGACACAGAACAGACAACCAGGGGAGGGGGGGAAATTAAATAAATAAATAAATCTTTAAAAAAAAAAAAAAAAAGTGTTTCCAATATACAAAATCTGAATAGAAAATTAACAAGTCTCAGTAGAGATATAAAAACAACTTTTAAAATTCAAATGGGAAGTCCATAATGGAAAAATAAAAAATTCACTAGACTGAATGATATAACAGTGTCCACTGCTAAATTTAAGATAGAGGTTGCAAGACCTATATATTTTAGATGAAGTGGTACATTAACTACAAATGAACTGTGATACGTGAAAAGATGTGTTCTGTAATACCTAGGAAAATAATGCAAAAAGAAATGCATACATGAATGTTCAAAGCAGCATTATTAATAATAGCAAAAACTGGAAGTAATCCAAATGTCCATTTATTTTATTGTTATATAAATCCATCAACTGATGAATGGATTTATATGATAATAAAAAGGAACAAAATATCAATACACACAGCACATGTCAAAAACCCTGTCCTAAGATGAAGGAAAGCAAGCACAAAAGGCTAACATTATGTTTCCATTTAAAGAAAATTCTAGTAAAGCAAAACTAGCGACAGAAAGCATATCAGCAATTACCTGGCACCAGAGGATAGGGAGGGAATCAAACACAAAGGGGCTGAAGGGTAAGAAATTTGTTCGCTACTTTTATTGGTAGTAATTACACAATTAGATACAATTACTAAATTTATCAAATTGTATTCTTAAAATTGGTGAATTTCATTACATATAAATGATAGTATAATAAATATAAGAGGAGGAGGGAAAAAAAAGAATTTAAAAGTTCGGTTCACTAATTTACTGATATACAGGTAAGAGACAACACTGGATGGAACCAAGGTCTTCAAATCCCTAGTCCGATCTTCTTTACATTGTATCAAGGCTGTCTCAAATGTTTTCTATTATCAAAAAATGATAATATATTCAAAAACTAAAATTTAATCAACAGGGTGGGGGAGCCTAAAATTAAATACACTCAGAAAAAAATTAACTGTCTATATTTTAAATCAATTTTTTAAAAAACACACTAAAAATAGAACTTAACCCATGTTTAACCTTGAACACCACACTTTGAGTAAATACCTTCAACGAAAAGACAAAAAACAAACAAAAAACAACTGAGTGCTAACAAAATTTCAGTTCTACTTAGGGGTTTCTTTTTCATAGTGTATGGGTATAGCAACTTTAACTGCTTAAACAAAGCAAGTAAATACACTGATGTTGTAGGAGTCAGGGTTCTCACTTTTGGAGAATGGAGATACAAAAATAAAACGTAAAAAGGCTAGAAATATTCTTCTGATATTAGACAGGATATGGAGTTTTCAGGATAAACTCATGATTTTTATTAATGTAACAATTTATTCATTTTCATGTGTGTGGAATGTTTAGAACCAACACATGCCTCATGCAAAAGATACATCTTCATTAATCTAATCATAAAAGAAGGCTCATATAAATCTTAATTATAAAAGCAATAAAGTGATTGTGCTTTACTATCTCTGGCATATAAAAATCAGGAACTGTTACAGATGAATAAAATGTCAACATTTTATAAGCACAAAACCATTACCAATTTCCTCTAAAAACAATTTTCCAATTTAAAGATGCACAGATGAACAAAGATGCTATTTAAACAAATTAATTCTCACAAATAAATAAATGAATACATTTCTAATTTAACACTAATGGTAGTAAAAATTCTAAAATGAATAAAAGTCAGAATGGCAAGAAATTGGGGAAGTATTATTTTAAAAGATAGTAGAGTGAGAGGTTACAGGACTCCATTTCAAAGTTCCAGAAAAGGGTTAAATAATTGTAGTAACAGAGTGAACAACCTAAAAACAGTAGGACCTCATGGTGCCCTTGCTGCCCCAAGTCAGCATGAGACCAGCCTGTGGTCCCAGTGGGAGACTGTGGTTCTGGTTCCAGAGACTACAGAGTCATCCTCTTCTCATACCGGGAGCATGTATGTCTGTGCCAATCTATGTGGTGGCAGTCTAAAAACTGAATCAGAACACTCATCATAGGTTGACATGTGGCGATCCCAGAATCTGCTGCATGTAGAGGCAGTGCACAGAGCTCTCATATAGAATGTTGTACAGGAAGAGGACTTGGCCCAGTGGATAGGGCGTCTGTCTACCACATGGGAGGCCTGCGGTTCAAACCCTGGACTTCCTTGACCCGTGTGGAGCTGGCCCATGCACAGTGCTGATGCATGCAAGGAGTGCCGAGCCACGCAGGGATCCCGCGTAGGGCAGTCCCACGCTCAAGGAGCATGCCCCGCAAGGAGAGCTGCCCACCGCGAAAGAAAGTGCAGCCTGCCCAGGAATAGCACCACACACACGGAGAGCTGACACAACAAGACGATTCAATAAAAAGAAACACAGATTCCCGTACCGCTGACAATAACAGAAGTGGACAAAAAGAAGAACACGCAGCAAATGGACACAGAGTACAGACAACTGGGGCGGGGGATGGGGGGAAGGAGAGAGAAATAAATAAAATAAATAAATAAAAAAAAAGAATGCTGTAGGTGAACAGACAAATTGTAGCAGCCTGAGGCAAAGGAATGCCAGATTTAAGAAATATAGTACAGTGGTAGGAACTGTGAGGAAACACCATTTCCTACAAGAATGAGGATTTAGATATGGGTAAACTGGGCCACACACTGCATGTTCAGGACAAGACGTATGTGCAGAAAAGGTCAAGGAGTCCCCAAACTTTTCCCTCAGTCTGTTCTCTAAACTAACTATGGTTAAAAGAATACTTCCATAGGCAATCTGCAAAGACAGGGAACAGTGTTTTCTTTGTTTTATTTTGTTAGCTCCTGGCACTCAAGGATCTTTGTCATAACACTAGTTGGATACAAGCTTTAGGAACGGTCATGCCACAGTCTAAATTCCAGAGATAATATCATGTAAAAACATTAAAATGTCCAAGTTGCAGCAAAGATTAAAAACATACATAGGAAGAGGAAGCAATGGCCCACGCAAAGGAGTAGAGAAAAGCATTAGAAACCATCAATAAGGAAGGCCAAACTTGGAACATAGCAGACAGATTTTTTTTAAAAAGCAGTCCTGGGAAGCGAATGTGGCTCAAGTATTTGGGTGCCTGCCTACCACATGGGAGGTTCCAGGTTTGGTTCCTGGTGCCTCTTAGAGAAGACAAGCAAGACAGCAAGCTGACCCAACAGGCTGGCATGGCAAACTGATGCAACAAGATGACACAACAAGGTGATACAACAAGGAGACACAAGAGAAACAACAAAGGAGGGAGCAGAGGTGGCTCAAGTAACTGATCGTCTCTCTCCCACATGGGAAGAACCCGAGTTCAGTTCCTGGTAGTTCATAAAAAGAAGGCAAGCAAACACAGAGAGTGCACAATGAATAGACACAGAGCAGACAGCGAGCACAAAGAACAAAGTGGTAGTAGTGGTGGAAAAAATAAATTAAATCTTAAAAAAAATTAATTATTAAAAAGCACTCCTAAATATGCTCAAAGTGCTAAAGGAAAACATGAACAGAGCTAAAGGGGTGGGGGGGAGAGCTAAAGGACATAAAGAAAAATGACAAGCACAAAAAGAATATATAAAAATTAAAATTATGTTAATGAACTAAACAGCTGAAGATCACAGTAGTAGAATTTTAAAACTCCTAGGAGTCAAACACGCTGAAGCTGGCAAAAGAAAGAATCAGTGAATTTGAAGATAATACAATTGAAATAATTTAGTATGAGGAACAGAAAGAAAATAGAGTGAAGAAAAGTGAACAGAGCCTTTTGGACACCATAAATGCATTGTGGAAGTCCCAGAAGGGGAAGAGAGAGAGAAAAGGTCAAACAATATCTAAAGAAATAATGGCTGAAAAGTTCCCAAATTTAATCAAAGACAAGAAAAATGTAAACATCCAAGAAGCTCAGTGAAATTCAAGAGGGATAAATCTAAATAGAAACACCAAAATATATTATAATTAATCTATCCAAGGCCAAAGATAAAGGGAAATTGAGAAAGTCACAAGAGAGAAGCAATGTGTCACATACACACGAACCTCAATAAGATCAAATGCCAATTTCTCACCAGAAACCCATGGAGGCAAGAAATCTGTAGGATGACATATGGAAAGTGCTAAAAGAAAAAACTGCCAACAAAGAATCCATATACAACAAAACTACCTTTCAAAATTGAGAGATTAGGACATCCCTAGAAAACAAAAGCTAAGGGAGCTCATCACCACTAGACTAGCCCTACAAGAAATGCTAAAGGAAGTCTGCATGTTGAAAGGAAAGGAAGCTAGACAACACATTGAAGTCCATGAAAAATAAAGATGTCTGGTAAAGGTAATGGCATGGATAAATATAAATGCCAGTACGATTATATTTTTGTTTTATAACTTCACTTCCACTTACTACAAGATCTAAAAGGCAAATGCATAAAAAACTAATGATAAAGCTATATTTTTGGACTCATAGTGTATAAGTATGTAATTTCTGACAAGACCTACATAAAAGTAGAAGGATGGAGAGATGTAGAAACATAGTTTTTCTATGCTACTGAAGTTAAGCTGGTATCAAACCAAACAAGATTGTTACAGATTTAGGATTTTAAATTTAAGCCCCATGGTAATCACAAAAAAAATTTTGGAGAATACACAAATGCAGAGACAGAAGGTAGAGTACAGGCTGCACAGGATGGGCAAGAGGGGGCATAGACCGTTCATGCATGGTGGGTGTAGGGTTCTGTTCGAGGTGGTAAGAAAGCGTTTATGGTGAATGCTGGTGGAAGTGGCAAAGTGCTAGGAATGTAATTGGTCCCACTGAACGGTATGTGTGGGAGTACTTGAAATGAAAACGTTTATATTATATATATGTTGGAAGGGAGGGAGTGAAGGAGGAAGGAATGGGAGCCATTAAGGCAACAATAACAATTAAATGCAATATGTGATCCTGGACAGGATCTAATAATGGAGGAGAAATGGCTGAAAAGGACATTTTGAGACATACAAAAAAATTGGAATATTGACTCCAAGTTTATATCGATATTAAAGGTCTTAAACTTGATAACTGCACTTAAAGTGGCTACAGAATTGAAGTTAGAAACTACAAGGAAGTATTGTGTGTTCTTGGAGCAAATGAATGCAATCTACTTTCAAAAGTCCAGTAAAGAGATCATCAGAGATAGCTGGATAGAAAGAAACATACAGTAAACGTGGCAAAATGTAAACATTGTTAGATCAGGGTATCTTGGGAGAGGGAGCAGGGGTTTTGTGGAATTTTCTGTCCAGAGTTTGTATAATTTTTTGCAACTACCCTGTAAATTTAAAGGTATTTCAAAATAAACAGTTTAAATAAACAAACACAGGAAGTGTAATCTAAGTTCTTTAATGATATTCTCTAAATTGGTATACTTCATTCCAATAGGGTAATACTCAAGATCATTTTAAAAAATCAATAACGAAAGAAAAAAAAAAGCATGCCCTAACAAAAACTGTATGATGACAAAACTATATTTTATGAATCCATTTTTTTAACTTCTGTAATTTAGAAAACTGTAAAGCCCATATTTTGGCAGTATATTTGTTGTGAAAACAATTTTAAGTAAAGAATCAAACCCTATTATTTAATAGCTGCCCAAAAACTCTGTTGCACTCCTAATTGGCAATGGATATGGACAGAGATAGATTTACAAGAATTAATCACCTTTTGTAGGAGCCAAAACACTGACAAAAGATTTTTTCAGAAAGGTCTCCCTAAAGGTAATTAAGTCTCAAGAATACTTTTCTTCTTTCTCCCTCAATCAGGAAAATTTTTATTTGGGACCTATTTGGCACCACAAGAAATACAAAGTTAAAAATTAGGCCCCACTTTCATAATGTCTATTGTCTAGTAAACTGTGAGACATAAAAACAAACAAAAAAATCATAATGAAAAATAAAAATGCTCTAATGTTTCCAGGATGAATGATGCATTGAGTGGTTAAATCTGAAGGAAAACAGGAAGTGGCATCATAGGATGAGATTATTTAGAACACAACCCTGAGCCTGGGACACCAAAAAAGGTAATTAACCTTTCTTCTCAATGCCAACAAAAACAGCAATCATTTCTGTGAGTGATAAATCTTGCAAAATTGGAAAAAGCTCAAAGCTATGAAATAGGCATGCAAGTTGTAGCTGTCAGAAGCATATTGTATGTTCTAAAACTGCAGTGTTAAACTGGTATAGCATCATAAATATTAAAATGAGTTAAAAAGGTATCATTTGTCCAGGAATAACACTGCTAACATGGAGAGCTGACGCAGCAGGAGACACAACAAAAAACGAGACACAGATTCCAGGTGCCGCTGACAAGAATGCAAGCAGACACAGAAGAACACACAGCTAATGGACACAGAGAGCAGACAACTGGGGGACGGGAAAGGGGAGAGACATAAAGAAAAACAAAAGAAAAAAAGAATTTAAAAAAAGGTATCATTTGCCTATTGTGGGAGTTTGAAGCTTTATGTACCCCAGAAAAACATGTTCTTAAACCTAATCCTTTCCTGTGGGTGTGAACCCGCTGTAAGTAGGACCTTTAGATAAGGTTACTTCAGTCAAGATGTGGTCCACCTCACTTGGGATAGGTCTTAATCCTATTACTAGAGTCCTTTATAAATGGAATAAAATACAGACAGAGAAAAGGCCACAGGAAGCAAGAAGCTGAATATTAAAGGAACCCAGAAGAGAAGGAAGAGGCCACATATGCCTTGCCATATGCCAAGCTAAGGATCACCAGAGCTAGCCCAAAACACCATAGTCCTTGGGAAGAAAGCATCACATTTGGACTTTTTCCCAGACTCAAACCATGAATGAATAAATTCACATTGTTTAACCCAATCCATTTCATGGTATTTGCTCAAATAGCCTAGGAAACTAAAACACCCATTTTACACCTTTCCCAATGCAGTGTCCTTATTTGGCAAATACGGAATTTAATAGCCTAGGAAATTAAAATACCCATTTTACACCTTTCCCAATACAGTGTTCTTATTTGACAAATATGGTATTTCTCATACCTTCTGTATTACTGTATTAGTCAGCCAAAGGGGTGCTGATGCAAAATACCAAAAACTAGTTGGTTTTTATAAAGGGTATTTATTTGGGTTAGGAGCTTCCAGATACCAGGCCATAAAGCATAAGTTCCTTCCCTCACCAAAGTCTATTTTCACGTGTTGGAGAAAGATGGCTGCCGATGTCTGTGGAAGTTCAGGCTTCCTGGGTTCCTCTCTTCCAAGGTCTTGCTTCTCTCTGGGTTCAGGGTTCCTCTCTTCCCAGGGCTTGCTTCTTGGGCTCAGGGCTCCTCTCTTCCTGGGGCTTGCCTCTCTTTCCTCTGCATGCTTACTTCCCGGGGCTCCAGCTGAAGGCTTCAGCATCAAACTCCAACATCAAAATCCCTCAACTCTGTCCTTTGCCATGCCTTTTATCTGTGCCAAGGGATGGGAACTCAACGCGCCCTAATGACGTGGCCCAATCAAAGCCCAAATAATGATTTAATCACTCCCAGGTACAGACTAGATTACAAACATAACCCAATATCTATTTTTGGAATTCATAACTATATTAAACTGGTACAATTACTAAAGAAAGATCTCATATTAACTGGGGCATATTAATACAATCCTAAGGCAGTTGATTGTTTTATAAAATCCATTAGACTCAGAACAAAATGTTTGGCTACATACTATATTGCCTGTTAAGAATGCTACAAGACAAATTAACATACTATTAAAGGCTCTGAAGAGTCTACTTTCCTTTCTTTTAATAGACGTTCCTGGGGAGGACTGATGTTCTCAAATAAAGGGAATTGCATTTCTCGAGAGAAATGGAGGCTCCCGATGCATTAAGGCAGCCGAGCATGTCAAGCCCTCAACTTCTTGCAAGTATCTCTGAACATGGCCCTTTAAGCAATGAAGAGTGACTGTCGCTGTGGGCCCTGAGGGGAGGGGGAAAGAGGTATTGAACAGGTGGAATCAGTGTAACTGTGGGGCAATGGAAGGGTTCCACAAGATTATGCAAGGATGGATATAGGACATGTTAAATTACACCAAAAATGTATAGGGGCCAATAGGATAAAATGTAAATCATAATGTAAAACATAACTAAAAATTTAGAAAATTGTATAATCTAAAATATAAAACATAATGTAAACCTAAGTGTAACCTTGTTTGAAAGCTATCGTCTCAATATCTGTACATCAGTTGCAGTAAATATAGTATGAACATGTAAAAAGGTTATTGCTGGGGAAGGGACAAAGTGTCTGATGTTGAATATGTGGGAGTACCATATATTGTATATATGAATTACTGTGTGGTCTAAAACTTTTGTGAAGACAAGCTTAATAATAAGAAAAAAAAAAAAGAAAAATAAAGTACATAGACACTGAGGAAGAGACAGAAGAAGTTGCCTTGCCAATTGGCATACAGGGCAACACTTATTGCAGTGATGGAAGGCAAAACATCAAAAACAAAGCTTTTTAATTTTTAACTTTTTGATACCCCAATTTATTTTTACTTTAATTTTTCTAAATTAGTATGTATTCTATATCTAACCTTTAAACCCATCACTATATTCCATTTTACTATTAATGGAACCTGGCAATACATTGGGTTTCAATTTCAGGGAGGTTTGGGGCCACAGAGGGGTTCAATGGTGGCGGAGGAGGATTACTGGTGTGGGGGGTTATTGGTGGGGGACGCATGATTGGGAGGCAGTTCTCCAGGGCATATGTGCAGGGTGCATAAAAATGTTTGGATATTCTCACAGTGGTTACAGTTAGGAACGATGGCTGGGAGAGTGCTGAGTTCCTGGCCGGGGAAGCTCTGCTGCATTCCCTAATGGAACAGCAACAATCCCCCGAGTGCAATGGCTAAGACCAATAAGGAAGGATGGTCCAACAATGAGCCCTTGATGCTAATGACTATGCTTGTGAGCCTGTGTGCCTGAAATAAGAACTAGGCCTAGAGTTGCAGGGTGCCTAAGAGTTACCTCCTGGCAGCCTCTATGTTGCTCAAATGTGGCCAGTCTCGAAGCCAAACTCAGCATGTAAATGCATTGCCTTCCCCCCAGTGTGGGACATGACTCCCGGGGATGAGCCTCCCTGGCACCGAGGGATTACTACCAAGTACTAGCTGATCATGTGGATGGAGAACGACCTTGAATAAAAGGGTCAACTCAGACCAGGAGAATATCTCAGCCTACATGTAATATCAGGAGTTAAAAATGCTTTTGACCTTGAATAAAAGGGGGAAATGGAAAGGACAAATGAGTTTATATGGCTATAAGTCTCCAATAAAGAGCTGGGAGGTCATCAGAGGAGTCACCCTTATGCACACCTCAACAGAGTCCCAGAGACAGGTAAAGTAGATACAAGCCCAGGTATTGGTTCTCCTGAGGGTTACAGAGACCCACAGGTTCTATGGTCATGGCAAATGGAGTTCAGTGCCATGTCAGTTGGCCCTACTTTGGAGTTTGTGTTCCTGAGTGTGATGGAGTTGGACTCAGATGTGATCTTTGTTCACAAGCCTCTCTTGTCACTCTTACCAGACCTGTGGTTGGTGCTGGGGTTTAGTGTATACTCAGGGGACCTGAAATCTCTGGACTGTCCATGTGATAGTCAGGCCCTGAGCCTCAAGAGACTTGCAACTCCTATCCTCTGGTTTATTGGACTTACCCCAGCCAGCTAACAGGGAGGTGATGAAGGTCAACCACCACACCAGGGAGCCAAGAGTGCCTACAACTGCAAACAGGAGAACTGCATCCATCATCCAAGTGGAATCTAAGCACCCTCTTGATACAGAGGTAGAATGGACATAGCCACCCCAGGGTCCATAGAATGGAGGAGTGGAGTATGGATTGGAACGGACTTGCTGATGCTCTATTCTAGAATTGTTGTGATTAGTGATGGAAATAAATGTGGCGTTGAGGTGGAGAAAGTGGCCATGATGGCTGCTGGGGGTGGGGAGTGGAAGAAGAAAATGTGATGTGGGGGCATTTTCAGGACTTGGAGTTGTCCTGGGTGATACCGCGGGGACAGTTACTGGACACTGTGTGTCCTCCCATGGCCCATTGGGTGGACTGGGGCAGAGTGTAAACTTAAATGTGGACCATTGACCGTGTGGTGCAGCAGTGCTCAGAGATGTGTTCGCCGAGTGCAGTGCGTGTCCCATGATGTTGGAGGAGGTTGTTGTTGTGGGAGGAGTGGGGTGAGGGGGGTGGGGGGTATACGGGGACCTCATATTTTTTTAATGTAACATTAAAAAATAAAGACAAAAAAAAAAAGAGAAACAACTTTCCCATTTAATAGCCTTGAACATATTTTTAAAAACAATACAGCATATTAGTATTTGAGGATTTAATACTATTTGTAATCAAAAGTAAAAGACCAAATAGGGCAATGTGTAATTTTTGCTACAACACAAATTTGAAGCATCCCTGTTAAATGTCTGCTTGGTGGGAGTGAAATCAGACAAAATCCCTCACAAATATCAAGGTTCTACTATTATTCCTATAATAAATGAAGACTACATTTTAGGCACCATGGCTATTACCGTGTATTGTAAAATTAAAGTATTAAGTAACATGATGCGTAAATTCTGCAATATATAAAACTAAATTTAAGATACCATACAAAAATAATAACTACAACAGTTAACATTGCCCATCATAAATAATATGGCTGCTTACTATGTGCTAGACACTGTTCTAAATGCTTTACATACATTAACTTAGTTAAGTCCTCACAACAATGCTGTGAAGCAGGTACAGTTATTTCATTTTATAGTTCAAGAATCTAAGGTACAAAGAACTTAATTAGCTTATCCAAGGATACACAGCTTGCAAAGGACAAAGCTGGCAACTCTGACAGAGTTGGTTAATTCCAGGATTTTGGTTCAGTCTATACTCTTTGTAACCACACTTAAACCCAGATTTTAAAAATGTTCAAGTGGGTGTAGCTCAGTGATTGAGCACCTGCTTCCCATGTACAAGGTCCTAGGTTCAATCCCCAGTACCTCCTGAAAAAAAAAAATGCTCAGACCCAGAAAACCTGGAGTCTGCACTAACTCACAGTATGTCCTAACATAAGGTACTTGCATTACTCATATATAAAATAAGAGGTTAGACAAAACAATCTCTAGTGTCCTTTCTAGATCTAAGTCCTTAAACATCCCTGAAGTCATAATATGCCTAATGCAGTTTCCAGCAACTATAGATCCATCTTCCCACCATGCTTACTGACCTTTCTCTAGTTTCTTTCCCATTTCCTTAAAAGCACCTCATCATGCCACTGTAAAACTTAAATTTTAACATTCAAGATAATATTCTATCCACATTAGGCCCAATATTAATTGCAGGACTTTTGTCTGACAAAATGAAGCCACAAAAAGTAGTAAGATCCATATACCCCATGGGACCTAAGCCCTCTCTCAATCAGAAACAGAACGGGTATCATCATCCCCAAATCCTCAAGGTTGAGGAATGAACAAACATATAGGGAGAATCCAACTATGGACTCAAGTAGACATTATTATTCTAGCAATAGAAGACCTTGTAACATGGATATAAAGGCAACGGGTCAGGGAAGGAGATGTAGCTCAAGTGACTGTTCTCCCATTTACCACATGGGAGATCCAGGGTTCAATTCCCAAGGCCTCCTGATGAAGGCAAGCTGGTCGGTGCAGAGAGCTGGCCCATGCGGCGTACTAGTCCACGAAGGAGTGCTGGCCTGAGCGGAGAGCTGACGCAGCAAGATGACACAATAAAAAGAGACACAGAGGAAAGACAATAGGAGATGCAGCAGATTAGGGAGATGAGGTGGCACAAGAGACTGAGTGCCTCTCTCTCCTGCTCCGGATGGTCCCAGGATAGGTTCCCGGTGCTGCCTAAAGAGAAGACAAGCAGACACACAGCAAATGGACACAGAGCAGACAATGAGGGGGGGAGGGAGGGATAAATAAATAAATAAATATTTTAAAATAAAAAAAAAAAAGGCAATGGTCATCAGAGATTCTGAGGGTAGGGAGAGGGAAAAATAGGTGTAACATGGGACATTTTGAGGACTCTGGAATTGTTCTGCATGACATTGCAATGATGGATACAGGTCATTATACATTTTGTCAAAATCTATAAAATTCTGCAGTGCAAAGTGTAAACTATAATGTAAGCTATAGACCATAGTTAATAACAATGTTTCAATATAAGTTCATCAGTTGTAAGGAATGTACCACACTAATGAAAGATGTTAATGGAGCAAAGTGTGGGGGTGGGGTGGGTATATGGGACTCCCCCTATATTTTCAATATAACACTTATGTAATCTAAAGCTCTTTACATAAATATATAAAGAAAATAAGATTTTTAATAAAAGAAAATGCAACAAGCTAAAAAAAATAACTAGGCATGTTGGACAACATACAATGTAAGATCATTTAGGTGTTCACTGGTACAAACTATAGCACAGTAGGTTATACCAGCTGTCACTAAGTCAGAGCAAGGGAAAAAAATAAAAACACGGTGCTATAGCAGGTTGTATTATACATATACTTTTCCACTCATCTGAAAAGCCACACTTGTCATGTACAAAGTCCCCAAGCATCCATACATGTAACTGCTCTCTTCCATTCCTGTGCCACTAGGACACCAGAACACTGATAAATAGGTTTTGATAGTGATACAGCAAGGTTTCTCTCAATATTCTGCTTTTGCAAAATACTTCTTGGCTATTTCATGCATTAGGGCTTCCAGATGAACTTTATGACCATCTTCTCATATCTCTCCCTATGCCTCCAAAAAAAAAAAAAAAAAATGGGGAAGAGGAGTAAGTACAATTAGAATTTCATGGGAAAATAACATTATATATGAAAAACATCTCTGAAACATTAATTTACTGGACATGATCTATTTAGCCATTTATTCAAATTATCTGTTATATACTTCAGTAAAGGTTTATACTTTTTTTCATATAGATCTTGCCTAAGTCTTAACAAATTTATTTCTTGATTTGTTCCTATGGATAAGATTTTTTAATTGCATTTCCTATTGAATTACTTACTAGTGGTAAAGAAGCAAGCTTTAGAATTTTATTATTTTATTATCCCAACATGTACATTAAGTCCATAATTTGTTCTAATAGTTTTTTCTTTGATTATGAAAGATTTCAAGGAAGACCATCATTTTATCTCCAATTTAGGTGACTCTGTGCCTTCCTTGCTTCATACCACTTTCTTTTCTTTAACTATGTGGGTTAATTAGTAATGCTTTTGGCGGCACACAACAGAAAAGCAGACTGGAGATCAGACTACAGGGAAATGATACTGAAGACTAAGAAGTTAAAGGGCTTTTTTAGCAATCCAAATCAAAGATGATGGTGGCCTGTTATAGGGTAGTAGGACAATGAGGGTCAAGATAAGTATAAAATACAAGAAAATCAGTCCTAGACAATTCTTTACCTATCAAAAATATCAATCACTCAAGTGTGAGGGCAAAAATATACAGGTTCAGGTAATGAATGGCTTAGGTAAATTACTTATTCACTCATTTATAGAAAAAGGGAAGGGGTTGCTAGCAAAGGTTAGAGAACTGTCTCTAAGAAAGTTTGAATTACAAGGCCCTTAGCCTCCAGGCAGGAACCTATAACACACTGATCCATTTCATGTTACAGCAAACACACTCCAACCAGGCACTGAACTGAGAGGGCTGCCAAAGAATGGCATCTGCTGGCAGACCAAAGATGTCATGTGACGAAATTAAAAGTAAATAAGAGAGGCTTTTTCCAGTCTTTATAGCTTTCCTCCCCAAGGTCCTGGGAAATGGGTTTGCAATCCATTACTGGGTCCAGTGCCCAGTTATGAGCAACCACAGGGCCAATTCTAAAGACCCAGTTTGAACTAAGAATCAATGGACAGCAGTAATGCAGAGCCTCCCACCATTAAATCCCTACAAAAGAGAGAGAAATCAAGCATCTGAGTAAATGCACCATTCTAATCAGATGCCTAGAGATTAGCAAAGAATTATAGGTCTCGCTAAGAAAATGGAAGACACGGCCCAAGCAAGGGAATATATCAAAGCCCCAGAAGAGATGCAGGATTTAAGACAACTAATTAATGAGATGCACATAAATTTCCAAAATCAAATTAATGAGTTGAAAGACAATATGGATAAATAGATAAAGGACAGCAAAAAGACCTTGAGGAGTTCCAGCAAGATGGCACTGGCTTAGCTATTCAAGTTAAAAGAATTACCAGCTGGGTGCACTTAACACAAGTGAAGCCAACTGCTTACTAGAAGCACCTGACAGGACAAACAAGTGCCAGTTGTTGGATGGCCTGAAATACCTCTTCAAGATACAAAGCTAAGTTGTGTCTGTGTCAAACCCAGCTGTTCCTTCTAACTCTAGCCAAAATACATATTGCTAGGGAGAAGGCAAGCCAGAAACCCCTTAAGAAATCTTGTCTGTTTTCATTTCCTGTATTCTGTTCCTGCATTCACTCCCCTCTTAGCTAGCTGTTTCAGGCATAACCACCACTAAAGAAATCTGGGATTGGCAATTTACACCAAATCCCATTATCTTTTACAGTGTCTTCCTAAAGCTAACTAACACCACAGAAGAAACTAATTGTGCCTTAGAAGTACTAAAACAGCAAACAAACTCTTGTGTTGTAGTACTGCAAAATCACAGAGCCCTTAACATGCTAACAGCAGCACGGGAGGGGGGAATGCCTATTTCTCACGAAAAATGCTGTTTCTATATAAATTGCTTGGGAATAGTCCAGCATTAGAAACCTGCAAGATGAAGCCCACTACTTTCAGAGGGATGCAGCCTCTGAAGGCAAATGGCCTTTCTCACTCTCGTGGTCCAGTGTGTCATAGCTGGCCCCTATTTTAGGCTCACTTACCACCATCTTTATCCTCTTAGTGGGATGCTGTAGCTTCAAAATTTATTTCTTCCAGAATCAATGGCTTCCAAAACAAGGTTATTAGTCATGCAGGGATTTCAGCCAGTTCCAACCAGAGTGTAAGATCATCTTCCCTCAACCTCAACAGAATAGCCAGACAGGTTTATACCCTGTCAGGCAGGGAACTACTGCCCTAACCATATGGAAGTAACTACAGAAGAATGATCAGCACTCCTCAGCACCCCCTTAAGAATAAGGGCATAAACTTATTGCGCGCGCGGCCGGGGGGGGGGGGGGGGGGGGGGGGGGGGGGAAGGAGTTGAGGCAGTTTAGTACAGGGTGATGGAGGAGAAGACAACCCACAACGTGGTCGACAACATAGCTGGTAGCCTGCATGGGCAGCAGACAACATGGCTGCAAGACCTTGAGGGGACCCTGAATTTAACCTTGAAGACCCAGTTTGTCTTTCTGGGACCTCCCCTTGGCCCCAGATATTTTTAAAAAAACACTGGGACCCAGCCCCTTATCATTAGCAAGGGGGTGGTATAATTAACTGTTTAAAAGTAATCACATGAGGCAGAGCTCGCGCTCTCTGCCTAGAGGAACCCTCACCAAATCTTGGAGTATATTTGTCTTTCCCATTTCTCAGCAAGCACTGTTCTTTCCCCATTTCCCAAATAAATTCTTTATACTAGCCTTAAAAAAAAAAGAAGACATTGAGAGAGCGCAAAGAAGAATTTGAAAACCTGAATAGAAAAGTAACAGAGCTCACTGGAATGAAAGACACAATAGGTGAGATCAAAAACACATTAGAGGCATACAACAGCAGACTGAAAATGACAGAAGAAAGAATAAGTGATACAGAAGACAGAACAGCTGGAATTGAAGACAGAAAAAAAACAGAGAAAAAAGAATGGAAAAAATCAAGCAGGGGCACAGGGAGTTGAATGGCAACATGAAACACAACAACATACATGTCCAGAGAGTTACAAAATGAGAAGAAAAGGGAAAAGGGGCAGAAAGAGTATATGTGGAAGTAATAGCTGAAAATTTCCCAACTCTTAAAAAAGAAAAGAATTTACATGTACAAGAAGCACAGTGTACCCCAGTCAGAATAAACCCAAATATACCTACTCCAAGACACATACTACTCAAAATGTCAAATAAAAGATAAAGAGAAAATTCTAAGAACAGCAAGGGAGAAGCAAACCATCACATATAAAAAGGCAAGGAAGGGAAGCAGACGTGGCTCAACTGATAAGAGTGTCCGCCTATCATATGGAGGATCCAACATTCTATACTCAGAGCCTCCTGACCTTTGTAGTGAGCTGGCCCACACACACTGCTGCAGTGCGCAAAAACTGCCGTGTCATGCAGGGGCGCCCCCGCATAGGGGAACCCCACTCACAAGGAGTGGACCCCACAAGAAGAGCTGCCCCACGTGAAAAAAATTAAAAGCGCAGTGTGCCCAGGAGTGGCACTGCATAAACGGAGAGCTGACGCAGCAAGAGGACACAACAAAAAAGAGATGCAGTTTCCCAGTGCCACCTGATAATACAAGCGGATGCAGAAGAACACAAAGCAAATGGACAGAGAGCAAAGGGGGGAAGGGGAGAGAAATACATAATAAAATAAATCTTAAAAAAAGGCAAAGAACTGGTAGCAGAAGGAAAGTATAAATGAACATGGATACGTGTTAAGGAAGCAATTTGTAATAGGTAAAAGGGATTCTTTAGTTATCAATGCAAAGTTTGGTCCTATGAGCAAATGAAAGAAGTATTCTCTAGTGTGCTGATGAAAAATTCCACTTTAGGTAGATTAGTCTGGAAAATGTAAATAAACCAGATGGAAGGAACAGAAATCAGAAACAGAAGTACCAGGATGCTTTAGCACAAGTTTAAATGCAAAATAATGAGAGTTCAGACTAACATAAGTGAGGATTGGAATGGACAGAAGGAGACAGTGAAGGGGTGGGGATGATGATGTTGATGACAATGGTGACTGACAATCATGACAGCAAATATTTACTGTACCATTAACTGCCAGGCATTACTCTAAGCATTTGAAATACCTTATTTCATTGAATCCTCACAATAACCCTATGAAGAAGTACTACTTCATCTTCATTTTATATAGAAGAAAATTCAGATTTTTTTAACCTGTCTTAAGTTATATGTTTAATAAACAGTGGAATGGTTTCTGAAAGAAATGGAGAACTTAAAAGAGTGAACAGAGGAAGTACTGAATGCTTTCCTCAGAAACAGTAAAGCTCTTAATGTAATGACCCAGTAATCCTATCCCTCTTCATACCATAAAGGATTTGAGGCACAGGAGAATAAAGTACAGCCTTAGAATCAGTTGAAATAGGAAGGAAACTTGAAATCCCATAATCAAATGTATGGCAACAACAAGAGAAAATCTTGTACTATAGCATTCTTTGTAAAAAGTATAGAAGAGGAAGTGGACTTGGCCCAGTGGTTAGGGCGTCCGTCTACCACATGAGAGGTCCGCGGTTCAAACCCCGGGCCTCCTTGACCCGTGTGGTGCTGGCCCATGTGCAGTGCTGATGCGCGCAAGGAGTGCCATGCCACGCAGGGGTGTCCCCCCCTCGTAGGGGAGCCCCACGTGCAAGGAGTGCTCCCCATAAGGAGAGCCGCCCAGTGCGAAAGAAGTTCAGCCTGCCCAGGAATGGCGCCACCCACACGGAAAGCTGACACAACAAGATGACGCAACAAAAAGAAATACAGATTCCCATGCCGCTGACAACAACAGAAGCAGACAAAGAAAAACAGGCAGCAAATAGACACAGAGAACAGACAACTTCGGGAGGGAGGCGGGGCGGGAAGGGAAGAGAAATAAATAAATCTTATTTTTTAAAAAGTACAGAAGAATCTAGTTATCTAAAGACCACTTATAACTGGGCTAACATTTCTTAGTGAAGAGTAAAGCAAAAGGCCTTATCAGACCTGTATTTGGTCCAAAATAAATAAAATGTGCTTATTTTACAGTACATTTTATTAAATTTAGCTTTTAATTGCAAAGATGTGCTAATCTAAAGATCCTTTAACCTTATGTATTTAGCTTTTACCTAGTAGAAAAGCTTGGTATCTCTGGGCAACCTAAAAATTTTTCTACACATTTCCATTTTCCAACCATTTGTACAAATATGAAACAAAACATGAGCCAGGACCAATTCTTGAGAGACTCCGCTTTATACTTTTTATATACTTTTTTATTTCTCTACCTGAAAACAAGTGGTCATTTATCCTAACTATTGTTATATATCTGAAATGAAAGTTAGCTTCCTCTTTTCATAATTAAAAGAAATTAAAATTATTCACTTTGTAATACCTTACCTAAACAATGAATATCAAAGTACAAATCTCATGAAAAAAATATATTCTGTTGCAAAATCAATTCAAAGTTTTTTAAATCCTTCAGAGAGTGAGGACACACAGAAATTTAAATGAACTAAACTCTAGAAAGTGACAAGTTCTTCAGAGGAGAGAAGAGACCCACAGCTGTTCTGTACCTACCTAAAGAAGAGGAATCTGCCACACAGGTATGGAGAAATCAGCCAGACTTAGTTAACAGTCAAATAGTCTGGCTTGACAGATTAGAATCTTAAGGAATCCCAGTCACAAGCAAGTCTGCAATTACCTGCCAACTCTTCCACAAGTCTCCACAAAGTATTCAGATGTTTATAACAAAAGTTGAGATCAGGAAAGGAGAACTGAGGGAAATCCATTAGAGGTACTCTGAGCTATCAGCTACAAAAGGCTTAGTGCAGGGCAGGGGATGAAAGGTATCTCTGGGAAAGCAGGGTTGGCCCAACGGACAGGGAATCCGCCTACCACAAGGGAGGTCCAAGGTTCAAACCCAGGGCCACCTGACCCGTGTGATGAGCTGGCCCATGCGCAGTGCTGATGGATGCAAGGAGTGCCATGTCACGCAGGGGTGTCCCCTGCATAGGGGAGCCCCACGCAAAAGGAGAGCACCCTGTAAGGAGAGCCACCCAGCACGAAGAAAAGTGCAGACTGCCCAGGAGTGGCGCCACACACATGGAGAGCTGATGCAGCAAGATGATGCAACAAAAACGAGACACAGATTCTAGGTGCCGCTGACAAGAATACAAGCGGGCACAGAACACAAAGCAAATGGACACAGAGAGCAGACAATTGGGGAGGAGGAGGCAGGGAAGGGAAGAGAAATAAATAAAAAATAAATCTTTAAGAAAAAAGTAAGGTATCTGAGGGAGTGGGGGATGGGTTATATGGGAACTTATGTTTTTTAATGTAACCGTCTTTGTGATCTATTAACTCTAAAATAAAAAAAGTTAAAAAAAGAAAAAAAGAATGGTATCTCTGAGCACTTGAGGATTTCAGCAACCAATTATTATAGGCAAGGCAAAGCAGGGGAGAAGAGAGCATCCTCTCTCCTCCTCCTTTCCACCCCCAAACCCTGCAACCCCAGACGCTCCAGGCTTTCAGTAAACAAAATCAGGGAATAGGGTAAGAAAAGCTGAGAGAAACCCCCTAGCACTCCAGGCAATCAAAGGTGAATGAAGGTTCTTAGGAGAGCTGAGAAACACTAATCCAAGGCATTCCAAGCCACAACAGAGGAAACAGGGTACAAGTCTGAAAAAGCTTCTCTAGGAAAAGAAAGCAGAACATGAACCATAAACCTGGCAGTTGGGCAATAACAGTGAGAAATAGATCTCCTGTAATTAACTGTGAAACTGGCAGCTTAACTGTGAAGCAAGAGCAGATCTCTAAAATCTGCCAATGGTCAATTACCATACCCTGTTGAAGGGACAGTTATGATCCCTCTCTCAAATCACCTGAAACTAGTAGTGACCTGAATCAAACTAAAGCTGAAAAAAGCCCACAAAAGCTGCAGATCTGGTTGACTCAACCCCAACTCTTAAAGAGAAGGGGCACTAAAATTAATATTTCAGTCTTACTGTTCTTTTATACAAAAAGTCTAACATGCAATTAAAAAAAAAATTACATGACATAGGGAAGCAGATGTGGCTCAAGCGAATGGACTCCCATCTACCATATGGTAGACCAGGGCCTCCTGGTGAAGGTGAGCTGGCCCATGTGGAAAGTTGACGCAACAAGATGATGCAACAAAAAAGAGACACAGAAGAAAGACAATGAGACACAATGAGAGACACAATGAGAGAGCTGAGGTGGCAATTGAGTGTCTCTCTCCCAGGATCGGTTCCTGGTGCCTCCTAAAAAGACAAGCAGACACAGCAGAACATGCAGCAAATGGACACAGAGAGCAGAGAGCAAGTGCAAGGAGCAAGAGGGAGGAATAAATAAATAAAATAAATTTTTTTAAAAATCACACAACATACCAAAAAGCAAAAAGTAGATACACAATAGTCAAGAGGTAAGAGTCAATAGACGCAGACCCAGAGATAAGTCAGACTTTGGAATTGGCTGGACTGTTTGGTTCCTTCCTAATTCCAAAATTTCTAAGTCTTCCTTTTGTTCATACACTGTCTTCTTGATTTCCTTTAGTTTTATGTTCATGTTTACCTTTGGCTCATTGAACTCAAGCAGGCTTTTGCAAAGAAAAGGACAAGGTGATTCTAAAATTCATATAGAAATTCAGAGGATCTAGAATAGCCAAATTATCTTGTAAAAGAAGATGGGGCTTACACTAACTGATATCAAAGTGTACTACACAAATAACCAATACACATATGAAAAGATGTTCAACATCATTAGGCATCTAGGAAATGGAAATCAAAACCACAATGACATACCACTTCACATCCATGTATGGCTACTGTATTTTAAAAATGGAAAATAACTGTCACAGACAATTCAGAGAAATGAGAACTCTAAGGCATTGTTGGTGGGAAAATAAATTGATACAGCCACTGTAGAAAGCAATATGGTAGTTCCTCCAAAAGTAAAGCACAGGGAGCTGATGTAGCTTGACTAGTTAAGCACATGCTTCCCATGTATGAGGTCCTGGGTTCAATTCCCTGTATCTCCTAAAAACAAAACAAACAAAGGAGAAAACCAACTCTCCTTGGGGAACACATGTTGCTCAGTGGATGAGTGTCTGCTTCCCATGTACAAGGTTCTGGGTTCAACACCCAGTACCTCCTTTAAAAAAAATTAAAAAGTAAAGCCTAAAATTAGCTTATGACCAGCAATTCCACTTCTAGGTATAAGGCAAGAATAAGTGAAAACAGGGTCACAAACAGATACCTGTACACCAATGTTTATAGCAGCATTATTCACATTAGCCAAAAGGTAGAAGCAAAGTACCTATAAACAAATGAATGGATAAACAAAATGTGATATGTACACACAATGGAAAATGATCTGGCCTTAAGAAAGAATGAATCTGAGACATGCAGCTATAAGGCAGAACCTTGAAAACATTATGGTAAGTGAAATAAGCAAGATATACAAGGACAAATATTGTATAATGTAACTTATCAAAGACTAGAAATATCAAATCCACAGTAAAGGAAATTGGAGTAGACCTTACCAGAGAATGGAGAAGGAGGGAGGAAAGGGAAGTATAAATTTGAATAGACATGGATGATACAAGAAAATAAAATAAAATTTAAAATTTTTAATTTTAAAAAAGATTTACTATAAAGTATCATTAATTAAGAGTGTGTGGTACTGGCATGTAGACAGCCAAAGAGGACAATGATACAGAGTAGAGTCACAGAATATGGTCAACACATCTTCAACTAAAATTCCAAGTCAATCCACTAGGGAAAGAAAAATCTTTTTAATAAATGTTGCTTGAAACAACAAAATATCTACATTTTTTTTTAAATGGCCACTTTCTCATGCCACATATAAAAATTAATTTGACCATAGGCCTAAACAAAAAACTCAAAAACCTAAAGCTTCTGGAAGCAAACGTACGAGAGTTCCTTTGTAAACTTGAGGTTTATGGTTCTGGAACAGGACATTAAAAGAACTAGTGATAAAAGAATAAAACAATAAAACTGATCTTCACAAAATTTAAAATTTCTAATCATCAAAAAAGACCATTAAAAAAATAGAAAAGCAACAAACACAGAAATATTCACAGCATATGTATCTGTCACAGTACTAGTAACTAGAATATATAAACAACTCCAACAAACAAATATTAAAATGCTGAACAACCCAAATTTGTAAAATTGGGCAAAACACTCAAGTAGACACATTTCATAAAAGAAAATTTACAAATAGCTAATGAAAAGTGCTCAATATCTTTAGTCATAAGAAAATTGACAGCACTTGCTAGGCAAGTCAGGAAAGCTCAGCTATGGGAGCCATTGGAGGAGCTCTTGGTGACTTTCCTGTTCCCCTCTCCCAAGGCACTTTGGAGATGGTCTGGGCTCTCCTTAGGGGCCCTGGCCATGTTTCAGCTGGGAAATACTGACTTGGGAAAGTCTTGTCCAGTTTGACCCTCCTCCCAGAAATTGCCCTCCAGGAAAAAAGTAGCTCAAGACAATAAAGAGCACGTAAAGAACTATATGGGAATTGATGTGGCTCAAGGAGTTTGGCACCCGCCTACCATACGAGAGATCCTGGGTTCAGTTCCCAGTGCCTCCTAAAGAAGACCAGCAAGACAGTGAGCTGACATGATGGACTGGCACGGCAAGTTGACACAAGATGATACAATGAGGAGACACAACAAAAGACACAACAAGCAGGGAGCAGATGTAGCTCAAACAATTGGGTGCCTCCATGTAGTCCAGGTTCAGTTCCTGGTGCCTCCTAAAAGAAAAAGAAGTCGAGCAGACACAGAGGGCACACAACAAACAGATACAGAGAGCAGATGGTGAGTGTAAACAATGAAGAGGGGGGAATAAATAAATAAATAAAATAAATCTTTTAAAAAAAAAGAATCCATAGAGGCAGACAGTCTGGGCAAAGGCTTATGGGCCTCAAAAACCTAGAAGAGGGAGGTCTGTCTCCAGGGAAACAGAGGGGACAACCAACTCTTGTAAACAGGGGAACTCCAAAATAACTAACAAGCCAAAGTCCAGGGCAACAAAGAGGCCCAGAAAGAAAGGGAAAACCCTGCACACTGCATCTGTCTTGGGCAGACTTTCCTGGTAAGAAGGCTGAAGCCCAAGAAAATCTCTCTGTCAAATTAAATTTAAATTTACAAATTATAAATTTGTTACAAATTAATTTAAAAATTAAATGTTACAAATTAAATTTAAAAAAAACAACAGACATCTCAGGGAATAAATTCCAGAGCCAACATTTTAAAGTATTACAATGTACAGTATGCAAGACAAACAAGCAGGAAGGACGGCCCATCCAAAGAAAGAGGATAAAACTCCAGAAAACATTAAGAAAGATGACCAGAAAGTGGACTACCCAACACAGGCTTTAAAAAATGATCTTACACTGAAAGTATAGAGTGGTGAAAATAAGACACCACAGATAAAACCCAAAGGACAAAATGGGTGAAGTAAATACTGTCTTTACAGTAATAAAACTGAATGTTAATGGATTAAATTCTTCAATAAAAAGACACAGACTGGTGGAATGGATAAAAAAATTTGAGCCATTTACATGCTATCTACAAGAGATTCATCTTAGACCAAAGGATACAAATATTTTGAATGTAAAAAGGTGGAAAAAGATACCTTATACAGTAACCAAAAAAAAGTTGGCGTTGCTGTATCAATAACAGACAAAATAGATTTCAAAAGCAAAGCTGTTTAAGACACAAAGAGCATTATATATTATTAAAAGAGGCAATCCACCAAGAAGAAATAACAATCATAAATTTCTACACAGCAAACCAGGGTACCCCAAAATACAGCTGACAAAACTGAAGGGAGAAATACACATCTCTACGATAATAGATGAAGACTTCAAATGAATAGACAGAACATCGAGACAGAAGATCAATAATAAGGAAATAGAGACCTTGAACAATTTGATAAATGAACTAGATCTAAAAGAATAGACAGAACAGTGTAACAAAAAACAACAGGATACACATTCATCGAACAGGTTGGGTCACAAAACTGGTCTCAATAAATTTTCCAAGACTGAAATTATACAAAGCATTTTCTCTGATCATAACAGATGAAGCTGGAAACCAATAGCAGGCGTAGAACTAGAAAATGCACAAAAGTATGAAGGTTAAACAACATACATAAACAAGTGGGTCCGAGAAGAAACTGCAAGAGAAGTCAGTAAGTATATTGAGATGAATGAAAATGAGAACACAACTTAACAAAATTTGGGGGATGCAGAAAAGGCAGTGCTGAGAGGAAAATTTATAGTGCTAAATACCTAGATGAAAAAGGGAAAAAGAGGGAAGTGGATGTGGCCCAAGCGACTGGGCTCCTTTCTACCATATGGGAGGTCCTGGGTTTGATTCCTATGGCATCCTGGTGAAGGCAAGCCGGCCCATGCAGCAAGCTGGCTTGCACAGAGAGCTGACACAACAAGATGATGCAACAAAAAAAGAGACACAGAGGAAAGACAATGATAGACACAACAAACCAGGGAGCTGAGGTAGTTCAAGTGATTGAGTGCCTCTCTCCCATGCCAGAAGGTCCCGAGATCGGTTCCCAGGGCCTCCTCAAAAAAACATGGAAAGAAAAGATAAGCAGACACAGAAGAACACGCAGCAAATGGACAGAGAGAGCAGACAGTGAGTGCAAGTAGCAAGGGGGTGGGCAATAAATAAATCTTTAAAAAAATTAAAAAAAGGAAAAAAAGAAAAGATATAAAACCAAAGACCTAACTACACACCTGGAAGAACTAGAAAAAGCACAGCAAATTAATCCCAAAGTAAGAAGAAGAAGAAAAATTTCAGCAGAAATAAATTAGATTGAGAACAATAAAACAATAGAGAGGATCAGCAAAAGTTGGTTCAATTTTTATTTCTGGTATAATGAAAGCATTCTAAAGTTGACTGAGGTGATGACAATACAACTCTGATAGAACTGAAAGCCACTGAATATACACTTTGGATGGATTCTACAAGACTTTGGACTATGTAACAGCAAATCTTGTGGTAAAGGATGGATTGTGGTTAACAGTACAAATATGAGAACATTCTACGTGAATTATAACAAATGTATAATGCTAATATATGATATTAATAATAGGGTGGTTTATGGGGAAAATACACCTAATGTATGCTATAAACTGTACTTGGTAGTAATATTTGGATGTTCTGTTATATCAATTGTAGCAAATGTTCCACAATGATGCAAGGTGCTGGTGGTGGGGTGGTATATGGGATTCATGTATGTTATGTAGGATTATTTTATAAAGTCACAATTTCTTTAATTAAAAAAAAAAAGTTCAAGGAGTAAACTAAAGGATATCAGGAAAATAAATGAATAAGAATCTTAGTAATGAGGTAAAAATATTTTAAAAAAGAAAAAAACTACTGGATACCACAATAACTGAACTGAAAAATTCCAAGAACTGTTTCAAGAGCAGATTGGAGCTTGAAGAAGAATATATCAGTGAACTTGAAAATAAGACACCTGAACCAGGCTGAAATGAAAAACAACAAAAGAATTATTAAAAGCAAATATAGTCTAAGACACCTCCAGGACACCATCATGCATACCAATATAAGCATTATGGAAGTTCCAGAAGGAGAAGAAAGAGAGAAAGAGACAAAATGAATAGTCAAAGAAATAATGATAAAGAACATCTCAAACTTAGCAAAACACATGAATATGAAAATCCAAAAAGTCAAGAGAACATGAAGCAGAATAAACATCAAGAAAAGCATACCCTGTCATATACTGATAACATCAAATACAAAGGCCAGGGAGAGAGTTCTGAAAGCGCTGAAAGAAAACAACATACAAAGGAGTAACCATTAGATTAAGGGCTAATTTCTCATCAGAATCCATGAAGGCAAGAAAGCAGTGTGTGAAAATACTTAAAGGGCTAAAAGAATCCAACTGCCAGTCAAGAACTTTAAATCTCGTGAGACTTTCAAAAATGAGGGTGAAATTAAAAAGACATCCTCACATAAACAAAAGCTGAGAGTTCATCACACTAGACGTGCCCTATAAGCAATGCTAAAGGGAGTTCTTCAGACTGAAAGAAAGGACACTAGGCAGTGGAACAAAGTGGCATAAAGATATAAAGACCTGCAGTAAAGGCAACTGTTAGGCCCAGGGCTCCGATCCTGACCCTCTCCTCATCCCTCCTCCCTCCCACCTCTTCCTGCAGGTACTCATTTCTACAGAATCAGAGCTCCGATACCTGTTTCCTCCCAGCTGCCTCCCTAAATATTCTGGTCTGATAGCAGCAACCCATGTCTGAGGAACATGGATGAAACTACAGATATGAGTTATCTCGTCCTGACCTTAAAACTGCAAAGCCAGCATAAACCATCACAAACTAGCCCCTTTGTAGTCTAGCCCCAGAACAAGTTATAAATACCCTCCTCTTTCCCTCCTTCGCTGCTGGTGTCTATTCTAGACTTAACTCGCGTGTTAACCTCTCTCATTAAAGGTTTTGTTTAAACTAACCTCAGCTCCTGGTCTGATCTCTAAGATTTGTCTCTTCCTTGACTTCCCTCCAAACCTAACAGTAACCATTTGAGTAATTATAAATGTCAGTATCATTGCAGTGTATTGTGTGGTATGTAACACTACTTCTTATTTCCCACAGGTGCTAAAATGCACATGCATAAGAAGTAATGGTAAATGTATGCTTTTAGACATACAATGTACAAAGATATAAGTGGCAACAAGTACCAAAAAAAAAGACGAGTGTGGACTAAGAAAAACATATGTGTATGCTATTGAAATTAAGGTGGTATCAAACCAAATATGATTGTTATATACTGATAATGTTAAATTTTAACCCAATGGTAACCACAAAGAAAACAAATAAGAAATATATCCAGATGAAAATAAGAAGGCACTCATTATGGTACAATGCAAAAAAAAAAAATCAATTAAATATAAAAGGCATTAATGGAGGTGAGAGACAAAAAGATATAAGACTTACAAAAGGCTAAAGAGCAAAACAGCAAAAGAAAGTCCTACATTATCAGTAATAACTTAAAATGTAAATGGATTAAACTTTACAGTCAAAAGACAGAGATTGGCAGAAGGGATATATAAGAGCAAGACCCAACTATATGCCACCTGTAAGATGTCTGTAAGACCTACTTCAAAACACAAATAGGTTGAAGGTGACAGGATGAAAAAAATATGTACCATACAAGTAGAAATAAAATAGACTTTAAGTAAGGCAAAAACAGTTACAAGAGACAAAGATGGTCATTACATACCAATAAAGGGGAAAATTCAACAGAAAGATGTAAGAGTTATTAATATTTATGTACCTAACAACAGCCCCAAAATATATGAAGGAAAACATTTACAGTTCTGCATTACAGTAGGAAACTTTAATACACCATTTTCAATAATGGAATAGAATATCAATTAGGAAATATAAGACTTGAATGATACTCTAAACCAATTAGACATGAGACATATATAGAGCATGTCACCCAACAAAAACAGAATAGACATTCTTGTCAAGTGCACATGGATCATTCTCCAGGACAAACCATATGTTAGGTCACAAAATGAAACTCAACAAATTAAAAAATATTGACATCATACAGCGTATATTTTCTGTCCACAACAGAATGAAGCTGGAAATCAGTAACAGGGAGAAATGGGAAAATTCACAAATATGTGAAAATTAAACAATATACTCAAACAACCCATGGGGTAATGAGGAAATCAGAGGAAAATATCCTGAGGTGAATAAAATAAAAATATAATATACCAAAACTTACGGGATGCAGCAAAGGCAGAGCTAAGAGGGAATTTTATAACTCTAAATGTTTACATTCAAAAAACAGAAAACAGAGAACTAACCTTGAAACTGGAAGAACTAGAAAAAGAGAAAACTAAACCCACCAGAATAAGCAGAAGGTTCTTATAACAAAGATCAGAGCAGAGATAAATGAAACAGAAAACAAAAAGCAATAGAGACAATCAACAAAACCAAAAGTTGATTCTTTGTAAAGATCGATGAAATAGACAAACCCTTGCCTAGACTGACAAAGAAAAAGTGAGAAATGTAAAGGGAGACATCAAACACCACCCTGTTGAAATAAAAAGGAATATAAAAAGATTATAAAACAACTGAACACTAATAAATTAGGACAAAATCTTAGAAACACACAAACTACAATGACTCAAGTAGAAATAGATCTCAGCAAACCAATTACTTCTAAAGAGAATGAAACAGTAAAATAAATAAATAAATAATAAATAAATAAAACAAACCTCCCAACAAAGAAAAGCCCAGGACCAGATGGCTTCAGAGGGGCTATCTACCAAGTATTCCAGCAGAAAACTTCAATTCTGCTCAAACTTTCCAAAAAATTGAAGAGGAGAGCATACCCTAATTCTTTTTATGGGGCCACCATCAGTCTCATATCAAACCCAGATAAAAATACCACAAGAAAACTACAGACCAATATCCCTTATGAATATAGATGGAAAAATTCTCAACAAAATACTAGCAAACTGAATCTAATACAATACTAAAAGAATTATACAGATTGTCAAAGTTGGAGTTAACCCTGGCACGCAAGATTGGTAGAACATAAGGAAATCAATTAATCAAATACATATTAACACAAAGATCATCTCAATTGATAACAGAAAGGGCATTTGACAAAATCCAACACCCTTTCTTGATAAAAGCACTTAGAACACTAGGAATAGAAGGAAACTTTCTCAACATGATAAAGAACATAGATAAAAAGCAATATCTGACTGAAAGATGAATAACTGAAACTTTCCCTTTAAGACCAGGAAGAAGTCAAGGATGTCCACTGGTCACCATCACCACTGTCATTCAACATTGTACTGAAAGTTCTTGCTACATTAATTAGGCAAGAAAAAGGAGTAAAAGGCAACCAAATTGCAAAGTAAGACATTAAACTTAACCTGTTTGCAGATGGCATGATCCTATAAACAGAAAATCTTGAAAAAATGACAACAAAGCTCCTAGAGCTAAGAAATGAAATCAGCGAAGTGGTGGGGTACAAGATCACCACCCAAAAAATGAGTAATGTTCTAATACACAAGTAATGAACAAGGAAGGAAAAAAAAAAATAAAGGAAAAAACTCAATTCACAATAGCAAATATCTAGAAATAAAATTAACCAAGGATGTAAAGGACTTACACATAGAAAACCACAAAACATTCCTAAAAGAAATCAAAGAAGACCTAAATAAATGGAAGAACATTCTGAATTCGTGGATTAAAATATTAAACAGCATTAAGATGTCAATACTGGTGGCGGACTTGGCCCAGGGGTTAGAGCATCTGTTTACCACATGGGAGGTCCGCAGTTCAAACCCTGGGTCTCCTTGAACCGTGTGGAGCTGGCCCATGCGCAGTGCTGATGCTCCCAAAGAGTGCCGTGCCACGCGGGGGCATCCCCCGCGTAGGGGAGCCCCACGAGCAAGGAGTGTGCCCCATAAGGAGAGCTGCCCAGGAATGGTGCCGCACACATGGAGAACTGACACAACAAGATGACGCAACAAAAAGAAACACAGATTCCCCTGCGCTGACAACAACAGAAGCGGACAAAGAAGAAGACGCAGCAAATAGACACAGAGAACAGACAACCGGGGTGGGGGCAGCGGGAGAAGAGAGAAATAAATAAATAAACCTTTAAAAAATAAAAAAAAAAAGATGTCAATATTACCAAAAGCAATTTACAGAGTCAATGCAATCCTAATCAAAGTTTCAACAACCTTCTTTGCAGAAATGGATAAACCAATCATCACATTTATATGGAAGGGTAAGGGGCCATAAATAGCTAGTCATCTTAAAAAGAAGAATGAAGCTGAAGGCGTCACGCTTCCCAATCTTAAAACGTATTAAAAGCCACCATAATAAAAAGAGAATGGTACTGGCACAAAGAGACATATCAACCAATGGAATCAAATTGAAAGCTCAGAAATTAATCCTCATATTTATGCCCCACTGATTTTTGAAAAGGGGGCAAAGACCACCCAATTGGAAAGAATAGTCTCTTTCACAAATTGTGTTGGGAAAACTCTACTTCCATTTGCAAAAGAAATAGGACCCCTACTTCACACCAAATAAAATCAAAGACCTGAATATAACATCTAAAAGTATCAAACTTCTAGTAGAAAAGGTAGGATCTTGTGCTTAGTAATAGTTTCTCAGATTTTTACAACCAAACACAAGCAACAAAAGAAAAAACAAATAAATGGGACCTTATCAAAATTAAAAACTTTTGTGCCTCAAAGGACTTTATCATGAAAATAAAGACAATCTACACAATGGGAGGAAATATGAAATTACGTATCCAATAAGGTTTTAATATCCAAAGTATAAAAAGAAATCCTTCAACTTAACAACAAAAAGACAAAAAACAATTTAAAAATGGGCAGAAGACCTGAATGGACATCTCTGCAAAAAAGATATACATATGGCCAGAAACCACATGAAAACATTCCCAACATGAAGGAAATGCAAATCAAAACCACAATGGAATACCGTTTCACACACGTTAGGATGGCAGCTATTTTAAAAAAAGAAAGAAAGAAAAGAAAATTACAAGGGTTGGAGAGGATGTGGAGGAATGGGAAAACTCATTCATTTCTAGTGGCAATGTAAAATGGTGCAACTGTTGTGGAAGACACTTGGGTGGTTCCTCAGAAAGCTAAGTACAGAAATACCAGATGACCTGGCAATTCCACAACTTGGTATATACCCAAAAGAACTGAAAGCAGGGACTCGAAAAGGTATTTGTACACCGATGTTCATGGCAGCATCATACACAATTACCAAAGAATGAAGCAACCAAAGTTGAATGGATAAATAAATGGATAAATAAAATGTGGTATATACATACAATGGAATATTATTCAGCTGTAAAAGGAACGAAGTCCTGATAAATGCAACAGCATGGATGAATCATGAAAACATCATGTTAAGTGAAATAAACCAGGCACAAAAGGATAATTATTGTATGCCCTCACTGACATCAAACAATTAAAATAATCAAACTCATACAGTCAGAATCTAGAATACAGGGTTCTTATTTGGAATGATGGAAATATTTTGGTAATGGATGGTGGTGATCGTAAAATAACAGTGTGAATACAATTAAGAACAATGAAATATATATGTAAATGTGAATAAAATAGGGAAGTGTTAGACTGTATAGACGGTGTAAAAGAATAAAAACATTTTTTTTTAAATCCACAGAACTATACTACACAAACAGTGAACCAAAATTAAATCATGGACTATACTTATTATCACAATTATAAAAATATGCTATCGTCAACTGTAATAAATGTTCTACACCAATGAAAGGTGTTCATAACAGGGTGGGAATCCTGTATTTTATTTGTTTATTCTATAAATGTACAAAACTTCTCTAATAAAGAAAAAAAAGTCATAAAAACCTATAAGACTAAACACTTAAATCTGCCCATTTTAATGCATGTTAATTAAACATCAATAAAGAAAAGAAAGTTCAGTACATTCAATAAAAATTTGTTGAGTTCTACTCTGTGATAGACATTGTGCAAGCCCTAAGAATGAAAAGATAAAAAAGACATGGTCAGTTACCTCAGTCCTAATAGTTCACTTGAGACAGATGTATCAACAATTATAGCACAATGTTCTAGATATAAACTGTTAGAGGAGCTTGGAAGAAGGATACCTCCTTTGGTCAGAGAAGATCTCTTACAAAAGGTTATTGCTATGTTCTAAAATGTTATACAGGGAAGCAGATTTAGCCCACTGGTTAGGGCGTCCGTCTACCACATGGGAGGTCCGCGGTTCAAACCCCGGGCCTCCTTGACCCGTGTGGAGCTGGCCCATGCGCAGCGCTGATGCGCGCAAGGAGTGCCCTGCCACAGAGGGGTGTCCCCTGCGTAGGGGAGCCCCACATGCAAGGAATGCGCCTTGGAAGGAGAGCTGCCCAGCGCGAAAGAAAGTGCAGACACACGGAGAGCTGACACAACAAGAGGACGCAAGAAAAAGAAACACAGATTCCCGGTGCCCCTGATAAGGACAGAAGTGGTCACAGAAGAACACACAGCGAATGGACTCAGAGAGCAGACAACTGGGGGGGGGGGGGAGGAGAAATAAATCTTTAAAAACTTAAAATAAAATAAAATGTTATACAAGAATTAAATAACTTAAATGGAGAAAAACATTCCAGGCAGAAACGGCCAGATGAGAAATGATATGATGGCAAGACACACAAACAAGTTAATGGTCTAACAGCATAAACTACAGGGGAGGAAAAGAAAGGAAACCAGGGAGAACTAAGAGGCCAAAACCTATCTTTCTAAGGAATCCATAGGTTACAAGAGATCTCAACATTAGATAACCATTTTAGATAACTTACTCTAAAGGCTACAGAGAAAATGGATTTTAGAGAGGCAGCCAGGGCACCAATCAAGAGGGCACTAAAATACTCCCATGAATGAAGGCCTGAAGTGGAAAAATATTTAGGAACTATTAGCAGGACTTGATTCTTAGCAGGATTTGATTCTTTAAATTTAAATGAGAATGACGAGTCAAAAATGACCCTTAAGATTTATAATTCATACTACTGATGAGATGCGTATACCACCAATTAAGAGTATAATGAGAATAAAGAATTTGGGAAGATAGTGGAAAAGAAGTGCAGTCAGAAGCATGACGACTTTGAGGGGCTTCTGCGATATACAGTTCAAATTGTCCAGCAAGTATTTCATATACAAGACTGCTTTTGGAAGTACATGTCTAGACGGATTCAGGAAGCATCTGATATAAATTTAAACCATGAAAGCAAATTAGGTTGACCAGTTAAAATGAGAAGAATGAGAAAGCAGACCAAAGACAGAGATTTGGTAATATCAACAGGGAGGTTAGGGAAGGTAGAAAATGGTGAGATAATAATATCACTAAAAAGAAGCAAATGATCACAAAGGGATGAAGAGAGCAAGAATTCTGAAGTGTTAGGGAAGCCAAAGAAGAGTGAATTTCCAAAAGTAGGTTAATCACATATGGGAGGTCCGCGGTTCAAACCCCGGGCCTCCTTGACCCATGTGGAGCTGGCCATGTGCAGTGCTGATGCACGCAAGGAGTGCCGTGCCACGCAAGGGTGTCCCCCGCGTGGGGAAACCCCACGCGCAAGGAGTGCCCCCGTGAGGAAAGCCGCCCAGCATGAAAAAGAAAGTGCAGCCTGCCCAGGAATGGCGCCGCCCACACTTCCCGTGCCGCTGAGGACAACAGAAGCGGACAAAGAAACAAGACGCAGCAAATAGACACCAAGAACAGACAACCAGGGGAGGAGGGGGAATTAAATAAATAAATAAATCTTTAAAAAAAAAAAAAAAAAAAGGAGGTTAATCAATACTGTCCAATTTAGCTAAGAAGTCAGGAAGGAAAGGCATGGAAGGTATTCACTCACAACTGGGGGGTCATTGGTAATTTTAGCAAAAGCATCTCAGTAGAGTAGGACAAGCAGAAACCAGACTGCAACAGACGGGGGTAAACAGTAGGTGTAGGTTAAGGTCCAGAAACTAATATAAAGACTGAGCCAAAGACATGAACATATGAACAAAGTCATACATACACTTAATATTAAAACAGCAATTTTCAAGCCAAAGGAAAATATTTGCTAGAAAAGGCATTCACAAAACATTTTCTTAAAAAGGAAACATTTTGGAGAAAAATGTCTTGCTTAATAAATATCTACTTGTTCAAATGAATGCTTTAAATAAAGCTTCAGCCAGATATTGGTTTGAAAATAGCACTAAAATAAGAATGGAATTAGAAGTTAATAGCTTAGCTAAATTATGGGATAGATAAGAGCAAGTATTTCCATTTATCAGTAATTTCTCCTTTCTTTTCATCAATATGTTCTTCTAACTTCAATACTTTAAAAAAACAAAGCCCCTATTATTCTTTAGAAATCTACATCTAAAAACTTTGAGTACTTCCTCATCTACCTTTAAAAATCTTTATAGAGATAGCTTTTTTTATTGAAAGGAGTACCTGAAATCATAAAATGGCTCTTCAATTATGATTTGATATTATACCATGTTAAATCTTAAATCACTATTTTATTTTATCAACTTACAAAGTCCAAGTTTTGAGGCATTCAGTGAAGTTATGAATGCAAAGAGCATGAAGAAACAGCCAGCACTAACACTAATAGGGTAAACAGTATTAAAAGATGTTATTGGTAAAATGGGGAGGAGAAGGCAAGGACACTAAGATCCAACCAAAGAAAGGTCTCCATTTTTCACCTTCCCTTAAGAATAAATTGATTGATGGAGTTTATCTCGAAAAATGTTTTTCTTTAAAGTGTCCCTTGCATTAGTCCTGATCTCTTAAAATCCATCCCTGAAATAAAAGCCAGAGTGAGCTTCATAAATGGAAAATCTGATCTTTTCATGGCCCTGATTTAAAATTCTTCAGGGGATCTTGTATACAAAGTTTGGCCACTTGAGAAAAGAAAACAATTTAATTTCACAATTGGAAATGGACGTTTAATCATGATTTTGACAGAAAAACTAATGTATCACTAAAATTATTATCTTCTTCAACGATGTGAAGAGCTATAGGATTGCATTGGACTGTTTAACTTAGCTAAAATTAATTTAACAGGGCCTGGTTCTTCCCAATAATAGTATTTGCCTATTATTGGTTACATTTGTTAAATTAACATGTTTGCTTATTGCCACTATGTTAATTATAGACCAAAACACCAAAGAGGTTAGATAAAAGTCCTAAGAAAATAGTAACATAATTTCTAAAATCACAATACTGTTTAAAATGGAAATTGTATACTGGATCCTAGTGAATACGAATCACAAGTGGGGGAACTTGTAAATCTACCAGTTTGAGAATTTCACACATATCTGCGAAAAGGAAACTGAACAGGAAATATGGTAATGAATATTTAAAAACTGGATTTTATTACACCCTTCAACCCTGGAGTCCTGAACACTATTACAAAACTTCAAGCTTTGTCAAATTGAGGCATAAAGTTATTTTTATAACATATTTCTACTCTAATCATCTTGTTGCTAATAAGAGTTCATTTAAATATGATGGGCTACCAAATATATTTTGTTATTCAAAGATGAACATCTATATTTTACTCAAGTCTGGTATGTTTTCATGGGTTTTTCAACTTCACATTCCCTCTGTTTCCTCTACTTAAACAATATTGATTTGATAAAACCTGTCTGTGGTCTGGGTTTTCTATAGAATCCCAAAGTTGTCCAGGTGTGAGCGAAATGCTCAATTGAAACCAACAAAGGATTTCTATCTCATCTGCCCCAGGACATAATGGAAAAGTTCTATTAAAATCAGTGGACCATTTAAAAAACCCCTGACAACTCTGTATTGGCTAGAAAGCCCTCAATGCAAGTAATGGCACATTCCTATCAACTAGGATTTACCAATCTGTGAGGGCAGCTCCATTCATAACAGTCATCACAAATGAGGTTTAAAAGGACAAGGATTGTAGTTGTTCTGGAAAGTTATTTTTGACAAATATTGGAACAAGTAGCTGCTCCATATTCAGTTTTTCTAAGTAGTAATGAGTAAGTAATAATTCTAAGTAATAAATCTACTTCAATAATTACTTAGGGCAGAGATCAGCAAAGTTTTTCTACAAAGGGCCAGGTAGTAAAAACTGTAGGCTCTGCAGACCATACAGTCTTTGTCAGAACTTCTTATCTCTGCCTTTTTTTGCAAAAAAGCAGCCAGAGACAGTGGGCAAATGAATGGGCATGACTGTTTCAGTAAACTTTATCTACAAAACAGGTAGAAAGCCAGATTTAGTGTACAGGCCCCTTACTTAAAGTATAGCTATATAATCTTTCTTCCTTCAAAAACTAAACTCAAAAGAGATGTCCTTCTCTCTCATAAAATGAATTTAATCTTAAAAAAAAATACAAACATTATACTGCCCTTATATTTACTTATTGTATAATTGGCTCCAAAATATTTAATTTTTGAGAAAGGCATCCCATTACTTAAGTGGAAACCTTATTTATAAAAAGAAAGGGCAAATAGTTAATAATAAAGCAACAATTCAAAAGAAAGTGAAATTATTTGCCTTTATCTTCTGAGACCTACTAAATTCATGTCCATATTGAGATTACTGACAATTTCCTCTCTCAAATTTTTATTACTCTTGTAAGTGAAATAACATATTAGAAACAATTAGTAGCCTTCTACTTGTACCATTTTATCTTTAACTTGAGACACTAGTATTTATAAGATTATCAAAGGCAAATAGGGAATATTTTTATGAGATTCAGAATCCGTAAGATATAAAGTAGCCCTTTCACAGATTATATGTGAAATTTTAAAATAGGACAAAAGGAATTAACTTTTTCTAAGAGTGACACAAGATCAGAAATGAATATGAGCAAGTCAAGTGAATTTATTCACTCAAAATAAGAACATTCAGGCTTGAAATAAAATAACAAAAACAGCAAGTATTTACTTGCCAAGCAGTGTTCTAAGCACTTTACATGTATTTTACCCATTAATACTCTTAATTACTCTATAAAGTAGGAGCTATAATTGACCCCACAGTTGATGAGTGACAGAGTCAGGACTGACCCCAGCTCAGATAGCTGGAGTCCAGAGTTCATGCTCAGCCACACTGCTTCTCAAGAAGTAGACATGAATCTAACTGAAGATCAAGTGTACAGAGAAGTGTCATTTGTAACAATTTTCCTTTTCTCAGTAATCCCTCATGATATATGTCCAGTCTTGATATAATTTTAAGACTATAAAATATTAACTATTCAAATCATGTAATTTATTAATCTCAGTTTCAAACACAAATTGATTTATGTTTGTCAGCCCACCCCTCGGTGGCACTTTCAAGATGCTGAATTCCTCCTGTCTTGTTGGTTTCTGTACAACTAGGCAAATTAGGCATGTAGACACATGCACACACACATACAAATTAGAAAGAAGGCTGTAGAGGGATATTAGGCCAACCACAACAGCAACAAGCAAGTTGAATGTAAGAAAAATATTCAAGACCTACACAATAAACAAGAAAATATTAAACTCCCATTCTGGGGAGTCCTACTATGTTCTCAATTAAAGAGGTGAAAATCTCTCTAGAACATAGACAATGCGTAAAAAATTTTATGTCAAGCCCTTAATATTATTGCATTTAACTATGAATCTTGTTCTTCAAAAATTTAAACTTAGTGGTCAACACAGCTTCCAAGGGGAGGGAGAAGGCAGAACAGAAGAAACAGGGCATTTTTAGGGCATTGTAACTGTTCTGCATGATCTCGCTATGACAGATACAGACCATTTTAAACCTTCAAAAGAGTACAGTACAAAATGTAAACTATAATGTAAATTGTTGACCATGGTTAGTAGCAATGCTTCAATATTTGTGCAACAACTGTAACAAATGTAGCATACACATGTAAAATGTTATTAACAGGGGAGGGGGATGGAGGAGGGGGTTGGATATAGGAGAATTGCCTATATTTTCTATGTGACTTTTCTGCAACCTAGTTTCTTTGAAGATAAAAGTTAAAAATAAAATTAAAAAAAGGCACTGGGGGAACATACCAAAGAAAATGTCACTATACATAGAAGACAACAGTTCTTACAGTGATGAAAGACACAATGAAAAAAAATTTTATTTTTGTATTTTGTTATTATTATATATATATATTTTTTGGTTTATTTTTTTGGGACTTTGTTGTGGGGATGGTTTTGGATCCCAGAAGGGTCACAACTGTGGGAGGAGTGGGGTATCACGGCTGGGGTATCGGTGATGGGGGGATGTGTGAGGGAAGGCTGCACCTGGAGCATGCCTCTCTGGCATAAGAAAATGTTCAAGTGGTCATGGGGCATTGTCTTGATGGGTAGAGCCCCACACAATCACCAAAAGAATACTGAACTCCCATCTTAGAAGTCCTGCTACATTCTCAATAGAGCAGCAAGAATCCCCCGAGTACAAGAACAGTGCCTAGTGAAGAAGGACAATGATTATGCTAGGCCCTTGATACTGATGGTTGTACTTATGAACCTTGTTCTTGTGAAACTGAAACTTAGCCGAGTACAGGGGTTCTTAACCAGGAGTCCACGGGATTAACAGGATTTCAGGAGATCCGTGAGCTTGAATTGAAAAATATCAACTTATTATCTTTATCTCCTCTGACCTCTGATGTTGAGAGTCATAAAACTATCCGCACAACATTCTGAAAAGAATCTGCGGCTTTCACCTGACTGGCAAAGGGGTCTGTGGAAAAAAAAAAGGTTAAAAACCCCTGGCCTGGTATCATATATTGCCTAAGAGTTACTTCCTGAGAGTCTCCTTGTTGCTCAAATGTGGCCTCTCTCTATGCCAAATTCAGCATATAAATGCACTACCTTCCTCCCCATCCCTGGCATGGGACATGACTCCTGGGGATAAGCCTCCCTGGCACCAAGGGATTATTACTACACACCAACTAGCAATGCACTTGGAAAAAGACCTTGACCAAAAGAGGGAAATATTAAATACAAATGAATTTTTATGGCCAAGAGATTTCAAAGTGAGTCAGGAGGTCATTCCAGAAGTTATGCTTATACATGTTTAGCAAGATCTCATTGACTGCCACAGTAACAGTGCCTAAACAGCAGGGCTCCTGAGGGCTCTAGAGACACCTAGACACTGTAAGTAGGCAGACAATCTCAGGAATTTGGCACCCATCAATGGGTCTTACTTTGGAATATATGCTCTCCAATGTAGCAGAGCTAGACTTATTTATAATTTTCCTACACATAGTTCTTCTGCCCCTTTTATTTGTACTCATAATTAGCACTTTACTCATTAAATATATGTCCCAGAGACTTAAATCTTCATTCTATTCATATGCTGGTTGAGCCGTGAATCTCAGCAGAGCTGGAACACCTACTCTTCTGTTCAATGAACTCACCCATGACAGCTAAAAAAACGATGAGATGGACAATGCCCATTTCAAAAAAACAGAGAGTATCCATAACTGCAAGCAAGACAGTTCCATCCATTTGCCCCATGGGATTTAAGCCTCCTCTCAATCAGAAACAAGAATGGGCTTCACCATCCCAATATTCTCAATATTGAGAATGAACAACCATAAGGGGTTGTAGTAGTTTGATATTATTTATGAATTCCAAAAAGATATTTGATTATGCCTGTAAACTGGTTCCTTTAGGCATGATACCCTTTGACTGTATTAGATTCAGCTGATATGCCTTTGATTAAATTATGTTAAGATATGGCTTTGATTCGACCTCACCATTTGGGCTACTCAGTTTGAGCCCCTGCACCCTTTGTGGGCTATATAAACAGAGGAGACACATAGAAGGAGATACATGAGAAAAGAGGAAGGGAGTTCCATATAAATGCAGGAGGATCCTGCAGCCCCAGAGATGAGCCATTCACCTGATAGCTTGCAACTTAAGAGAACAAAGTAGTTGAGCCCTATGCCAGCCTACAGCTAAGATGGGAAGAAGATGGGCCAAAGGAGCTTTAAGAGCAAAGAGGCAGGCTGAACCCTCATAGTTATGGCCCACCAACTTACGTTAACACGTGGCAACAGACTTTGGGTAAGAAAATACCTTTTATGGTACCTTGAGTTGGACTATTTAGGGGCTTGTAACTGTAAGCTTCTACCCCAAATAAATACCCTTCATAAAAACCAAGGATTTCTGGCACTTTGCATCAGCACCCTTTGGCTGACTTAAAACAGGGAGAAATGCAACTATGGGCTAAAGTAGACTCATTATTAATCTAGTATTGGAAGAACTTGTATCACTGATACAAAGGCAGTGGCCACCAGCAGTTCTGAGGGGAAGGAGAGTGGAAAATGGATGTAACATGTGGCATTTTGGGCACACTGGAATTGTCCCGCATGACACTACAATGACAGATATACTTCATTATATATTTTGTCAAAACCTATAAAATTGTGCAGTGCAAAGCGTAAACTATGGTGTAAACTACAGATCATGGTTAGTAGCAATGCTTCAATATGTTCATCAATTGTAACAAACGTACCACACTAACAAAAGATGTTGTTAATGGGGGAAAGTGTGGAGCAAGAGGGGGTCAGATATGTGGGAATTCTCTATATATTTTTTTTCTTTTTTCTTTTTTTTTTGAGGTACCAGGGCTGGGGACCTTGGACCTCACATGTGGGAAGCCAACACTCAACCACTGAGCCACAGTGATTTCTCCATTTGTTTGCTTTTGCTTGTTTTTTTGTTTGTTTGTTTTCAGGAGGCACTGGGAACTGAACCTGGGACCTCCCATGTAGGAAGCAGGTGCTCAGCAGTATCCTCTCCCCATACCCCAATATTTTTTATGTAACATTTATGTAATTTAAAGCATCTTTAAAAATAAAAAAAAATTTAAATTAAAAAAAAAGAAAAACATTCACTCTAACGTTAGAAATTCCACTTTGACATTACATATCTTATCTTATACAGAAAAAGATCCATAATCATACATTTTTAAAATATACTTTTGCTTAAAGCATTAAAGAATCACGAATAACTACAAACAATTTAAGTTACACATAAAAGTTATTTTGATAAGGGGAGGAGTAGGTGAGGGGGGTGGGGGGTATACGGGGACCTCATATTTTTTTAATGTAATATTAAAACAATAAAGACAAAAAATAGTTATTTTGATAAGATAAAACATTTTAAAAGACCACCAACAGTCCAATTCAACTTGATTTTTGCAGAAAACATGTTGAGGCAGAAATAATTCAAACCTTGTCAAGCCATGTTAGACTATATGATAATGGTACAGATGAGTTGGGAAACAATTCCAAACTAAGATTAATTCATAACTCAAAGTGTAAGAAAGTTACAGAATACATAAAAAGACATTAGTTCAAAAAAAGTGACCATTCTTTGATGTTCTATACTAGTTATCAACAATATGATTAAATTCAGAAAGTTTGCAATCCCCTTTAAGAAAATATAATACATGCATACATACTATTAATTATTATTATGGAATGCCACGTAATGTAGGAAACAGTGCTTTACAAGCCGAAAAGTCCTTTACAAGCATGAGATAACAAATTTATAATATGGCTTTTTAAAAAGAATATTGGGCAGCATATGTGGCTCAAGCGATTAAGCTCCTGCCTACCACATGGGTGCTCCTGGTTTGGTTCCCAGTGCCTCCTGCAGAAGACAAGCAAGACAGCGAGCTGGCGCAACGTGCAGCAAGCTGGCACAACACATCAGCTGGCAAGCTGATGCAACATGATGCAACAGCAAAACACAAAGAGGAAAGACAATGAGAGACACAAGAAAGCAGAAGCTAAGGTGGCTTAAGTGACTGAATGCCTTTCTCCCACATGGCAGGTCCCAGGTTTGGTTCCCAGTGCCTCCTAAAGAAAAAATGAGCACACAGTGAATGGACACAGAGCGCAGACAGCAGGCTCAAACAACGAAGTTGGGGAGCAGGGGGCAGGAATAAATAAATAAAATGAATCTTAAAATAAAAGAAAAAAGCAGTCCTAAATATGCTCAAAGTGCTAAAGGAAAATATGAACAAAGAGCTAAAGGACATAGGGAAAATGACAAACAAATCTTTAAATGACGAATTTTTTTAAAAAAGATTAACAAGTAAATTAAATCAGAAAGTATGAAAGGCCTCATTCCTCTCCAACAATTCATTCAAGTTTTTCTAACTTTGAACTGTATCACTGAGTAATAATTTCAAAATGTGTCCAGTTAGAAAAGAACCACTGTGATCCATGGACCAGTGCCAATCTACAAACTCTTTAATACTGCTTCATGAGGGAGTAAGTATGTAAACTGAGGTAAGCATTTAGAAACCTTTAGAACAATTTCACATTGTCACATGGTTTTATAGTTTCCAAGAGTAGTGGTCTATAGAGAATTGGAAAATTTTAAAACTGGCCCTTCATCACAGAAAGTTTGAGAACCACTAAGGTAGACCACATTTTCCAGAATCCTTTGCAGATTCCAAATTCTTGGAAACCCAAAGACATGACATTTGTTCTCCTTCTTTTTCCTGCTAGCTGGAACCCATATATGACCACTACTCTGTTACGACCATGAAGATGATGGCAATACCCTAGAGGAGTGCTTCTCAAACTTAAACATGCAAAAGATTCACTGAGAGTGGGACTGAGAGCCTACACTTCTAACAAGCTCCCAGGTGGTGCTGCTAGTCCATGGGTCATGTTTGGAATATCAAGGGGCTCGGGTATAACAAAGCAATAATATGGAAGAAACGTGGGTCCCTAAATGATAACATAAAGCAGAAATGCCACACCAATCTAAGATATTTTATGAGAGAGAAAAAAACTATATTCTTTCATGTGGGGTTTCTGTTACATCAGCTGAGCCTTCCACCTAACTAATACACAGGGTGTTTTGGTTTTCCTTTTTAACAACAAAACGATGCAGGCTAAGGCAGTTAATCTATTTCTGCATTTGGACTAAAATAATATCAGTGTGTTTAAGTGCTTATTCACATAAGTATAAACTAATAAAATCTTCAAGGCCCTATTGCCCTTTTGGGATAATCAGACTTAATATGCATATCATTTACATAAAAAGTCCTTTCTTATTACCTTGTGCCCATTAAAGTATGCATCATTACACTGGACTATTGTTTTCAAAATGTCTAATCAAACACTCAATTTGTTAAACTCTCAATTTCTTAAGAAACTATGTCTAATTACATGGAGATGTTTACCAACTGTGCACTATCACTACAAAGAAGTCCTGTCTTTATAACTGGTAGAAAAGTAATGAGTACATGGCAGGTGCCTCTGTGTAGCAAGAGCAACTAAACATGGTCACCCACAAATTTAAGTGTTGTCATTTTGGGTGGTCACTTTGCACCAACAAGGATATAAGAGAGACACAAAATGGGCAATGAAATTTCATGGTACTAATATAGTAATCATATTTTCATCATATCTGCACAAAAATATTTGCATTATGCATCAACATTAGTTATCAAATAAACAATATATGCTTACAAAAACATCTAATGAAGATGTAATTACACAAAAAAAGGAATATTGAAAACAAAGCAAGCAACCACAATAAAAAAAAAAGCACTAAAAAAATTTATCAGCAGCAACTAAGTAAGGAAAAAGGTACATCCTCATCCTGTTAACACTAAAATGTGGCAGTCAAAGAAAATTCTGATAGGGCCTAGGTACTAATTCTGCCCCCACCTCCACCACCTGCAAAACTGACAAATGAAAACAAATCAGTAAAATCCTGGAGAAATCTCAATATTACCCACAAATTAGGGTGAAACAGACTGAGGGAGTTAGCAGACAGCCTAGGGGGAAAGATCCAGGAAAACCCCTAGGAATAGAAGTCCCTACTTACTAAATTGGCCTCTCAGCAGAGGCAGAAAGGTGGTCAGTACTTGCCATTCTGAGTAGGGTGAACTGAGTAGGGAGACTGAAAAGGAACCTATTTCACATGCTTTGTATCCTAAACAGAAACATATGCATAATCCTTTTTGGTGTTCATAATAGAAAGTTAACAAAAGAGCAACTAGTGTATTTAAATATGTTCTTGGGAAGCGGATTTGGCCCGAGGTTAGGGCATCCGCCTATCACATGGGAGGTCCGCGGTTCAAACCCCGGGCCTCCTTGACCCGTGTGGAGCTGGCCCATGCGCAGTGCTGACTGCACAAGGAGTGCCTTGCCACGCAGGGGTGTCCCCCCCGTAGGGGAGCCCCACGCACAAGGTGTGCGCCCCGTAAGGAGAGCCGCCCAGCGCGAAAGAAAGTGCAGCCTGCCCAAGAATGGTGCCGCACACACAGAGAGCTGACACAGCAAGATGATGCAACAAAAAGAAACACAGATTCCCAGTGCCGCTGATAAGGATAGAAGCAGTCACAGAAAAGCACACAGCGAATGGACAGAGAGAGCAGACATCTGGGGGGGTGGGAATAAATAAATAGATAGATAAATAAATAAATAAATGTGTTCTGTGGGCCTCACACTCTACTAAATGATAGGAATACTACAAAAATATGAAAGACTTGATCCTTGCTTTATTTTTTTTTTATTTTAATTTTTTTATTTTTTATTGACTTTGTAATAATATTACATTAAAAATATATATGTGAGGTCCCATTCAACCCCACCCCCCCACCCCCCCTCTCCCCCCCCCCAACAACACTCGTTCCCATCATCATGACACATCCATTGGATTTGGTAAGTACATCTTTGGGCACCTCTGCACCTCATATACATTGGTTCACATCAGATCCTTGCTTTAAAGATGCCTGTGAAATAGTAAGGCGTCAAACTATTTTAACTAATTAGATGAGCCAAATACTCATTTATTTCTCTGGATCTAAAATTAGAATATATTTATGGCAAAAGGAAGAATTTTTCAATAACTTTATCACAATTACCTATCAGCCTGTCAGCTTTCTGGACACTTAAACTTACATATGACCCTATTTCTCTCTCAGAACAAAGGCTGAACTGAATCAATTCCAAAACCATTATAAAATGTTAGCTTAATTTGTTTAGCAAGTTTTTTCCATCAGTATTAATATTTAATTATTCATATTGGATATTTTACAAAATCTACCTTTATTTTCAAGCTCCTCTTAGTACCCAGAAAGTAAAATAAAACTTTTTTTTCGTATCTCTACTTAATGGCGTAGCCATAACACACTGTCTTCTGAAAAGCTACAGCTGAATTTTATTTGCATTTTGTATTTTGAAGAGTTTTGGAATGGTAAGGGGGATAAAAGAACAAACTTCAGATGTCTAAATTTATAAAGAATGTTTTAAAAACTGCTCTTTCTGAATTTCTAATGTCCGAGAGTCGGTAAACTAATACTGACCTAATCAAATAGTCTTATCACAGAACTCTTAAAGCTATGTACATTTTCTCTAAGAAAAGTAACTTAATAATGAATTCCAATGTTCCCCCCCATCAGGTTCTTACAGGTTAAATTCTCCTGTAAAAACTGCTGCAATTCCTCAATGCTTGAACCTAGCCTCTTCTCAAACTAAGCTTGCTTCCTAAGTAGAGCTGTTTAATGGAAATACAATGTAAGCCACATCTCTAATTTTAAACTGTTTAGAAGCCACATATTAAAAAGTAAAAAGAAACAAGTTAATTTACATAATATACTTATTTAACATAATATTTTCAAAATATTATTTTAATATGTAGTCAATATAAAATCATTAATAAGGTAATTTACATTTCTTTATTTTGTACTAAGTCTTTGAAATCCAGTGTGTATTTTACATTTACAGTACATCTCAATTTGGACTAGACATATTTCAAGTGCTCAGTAGTCACATGTGACTAATGAGTACCATACTGCACAATGCAAGCTTAGAAGACCTCATCAGAGCACTGCTTCAATCATCAGCTAAAGTTAAACAACTCACAAATTTATATCTCTACTCAGTCTTCTCTTCTGAATCCCAGATTAGTACTTTCTTATTTTCAAGGACATCTTATTTTAGATGATTCAAAGACATCTCATACTCAGTAATTCCCAAATTTGATTCATGGACCCCTCTGCAAAAATGTGGTTCTCTTCTAACAGGCCCTTTCTAACCAAATTGAAATCAATTATATGATACAAACAAGAAACCCCCAGAAATCAACACCTCAGCACTTACCTCTCTCTTACCCCTATATCCACTTGGTCAAAAAGTTCTATTCATCTTACCTTCTAAATTCTCAAATCAATCTATTACTCTCTATCTCAACCATCACCATCGCCCCAGTCCATCTACTCCTTCCTGTCCAACTTCCACCTATTTTATTAAATGCAACAGTATCTCAACACTTAAGTCTGATGTCATCCCTTCCTAAATCCTCAAATCCCATAATCAAAACTCTTCAACTGATTCTATTGTCTCCAAGAAAAAAATAAGACCCACCATATACGATCTTGTATCTTCAACCACTCAGTATCTCCAGGTTCATCTTGATACACTGCCCCTCAGCCTTGCCCTCCAATCATACTGATCCTTTAGACCTTTGTATTTGCCATGTTCCCTACTGGCATGCAACAAATGCATTTGCTACTCTCCATTTTTAGTTCAACCATTTCCCACTCATCTTTCAGATCTTAGGGATGAAAGATGAAGAGGCCAAAGTCCCCTCTTATAAGCTATTTTGGAATCACGTCCCTTCTCTCTGGCATATTTCATAGGTAATTAATGGCTTTCTCTCCGTAAGACTACATCTGATTGTACTAAAAGAAAGTGCCTGCCATAACAAAGATGTTCAATAGATGCTGAATGAATACATGAATGCAAATGCCTTATTTTTTCACTAAAGACCGCATCATGAGATGGCAACTACAACATGCCCTGATTTTACATCATTAGTTCTGGAAGACCTTCTAGATGACCCAAGTCTGGGTTAACTGCTCTCAGATGTATTCCAACAACACACTGCAAGTATAAAAACAAGAGTATGACATGTTTAAATCTTGTCCTGTACATCATTTTATCCCAACAACAAACACAGTGCCTTACATATAAAAACTATAAATATTAAATATACTTCAGTACACACACTATTGTAAAGGATTGTATATTTCTCTGCATTATGACTCACTTATTGCTGTAAAGATACTGTACCATCAATAATACTATACTGAGATGTGGGTAGCTATATGGCTCTACGCATAGTAAAGGTATCCCTTTAAATGCTTTAAAACTGCAGTACATGTGAAAAGAGCACACAGATACAAACCCATCTAGCAGACAGCTGTGAAACAAGTAGGATCTTGGTATAGCCTCAGAACATGAAGCTGTTCTTTCCTTTCTTCACATCCCAACTTGTTTCTGCTGTCAATACCTTTGATTTGACACCCTTGTTAATACTTCCCATTATTACCACATATTTCTTGCTCCCTCTTTTCTGTTTTTCCTTGTCATCCTATCACTTCAAAAGTTTCCCAAAATTTTTCAAAAATTTTTGCATCCCTGGGAGGGCAGTCTCCTCCTTCCATAAATTATCTGGAGGTAAAGTATTCTTCAGCTACTTTCAATCCTTGACTTTCCAAAACTCAGAATTTCTAGATACTTAACAATAACATGATAAGTTAAAATGCCAGTATTCTTGTGTCAAAAGGAAAAACATTAGCCAAAAAAGTTGATATAGTTATATTTTTATGGTTCTTGAAATGTTATTTTGCAATTTTACTTGATTTAGCAAATGCTGCTATGTGAGAAGAGAAAATTATTTTCAATCTGCTGAGGTAGCAAGTTTATTTTTATATCCCTTTATGCTTGAGGCAGTCAAGTCTACAGACACTTAAAACTAGATTTATAGGTTATTCACACACACACACAAAATCATTGCAAATAGCACCTTGAAATCTGAAAACTTGCAGTTTAAAAAACATCCTGTCATTTTTAACAGTTTACAGTATCAATAAAAGCAGCAAGGCAATACGTAACATATTTTGAGATGGAAGGTCAACAAGGCTTATTACCTTTGAATATTTTAATTTCACAAACAATATAATTCAAAGAGTTATAAATGCTCATTAAAGAAACAGGAAATATTTCAAACTAGAAGGATGTCTCCAATAAACTCTACTAGAAAACTGAATTTAAAGCAAACTGCTTCTTGTTTTCTTCAGCATGATATATTATTCTACTTCATCTAGAAGAGTGTTTCAACAGTTCTGATCTTTCACAGAGTGTACTAGAAGTATTTATATCAAAGTGGTAACAATAAAGGATTTTATTAATCCTTTTAAAAAATCCTGCACTTAATATACAACCTTATTAAGAAATATAAATACTCTTTACAAACATACCTATGCCTAAAAATTATGCTGGGAATAATATGAGGAAGCAATCTTTATGATACTCTTTGCATACGTTCTTAATGTATGACTATTACCACTAGTGTACTGTAAGAAGTTATAGTTAAATTGAGGGTCCACAAAAGTTATCTGTCATCTGAAAACTAAGATCCTTTACCAGATAAAAAGGATGTATGTTAACCTTTGGAAATGAATAGAAAGGGTGAAAGACCAAGTAACTAGCAGTACTATTTTACAGCCATGAAAGTGGTCTTTAGGGAAAGTCTAGGGTTATGTACGGTATTAAAAGGAAAGCTAAAAATTTAACATTTAGCATAGTAAAACCACATGTGAAATATGAATGTGGGTAAAATTGCACATATAAGACTTTCTTTGGAACTGAACAAATGCATGTTAATACTACAAGACGTTAATATCAGACCAAAAAAAACATTATGCTAAGCGAAAGAAAGCAAAAATAAAGTACTACATAACATATAATTCCACTTATATAAAATGTAAATGTAAATAAATTTAAAAAGATAAATCAGTAGTTATGTAGGGCTGGAGAAGGCATGCTAAGGGGTGTGGAGGTTTTCTTTTTTGGAGAAATGAAATGGACCTAAAATTTTTTGTGGTGATGAATGCCTAACATTGTGATTATACTAAAAGCCATTGATTATACATTTTGGATAGAGCATATGGTATGTGAATATATCTCAATAAAACTGCTGAGTAAATAAATAACTGTGCAAGAATAGTCGAAATAGCAGCTACGTACAGCAGGGGAAACAGACAGAAAGGTGAAGAATTTTCTTGTTTACTTGTCTATTTTTTATTATTATTACTGAAATAATGAAAATGTTCTAATAATGAAGTGATAAATGCACAACTATTTAATAACTATACCAAAAAGCACTGACTGTACACTTTGGATGAACTGTATGCTTTACTAATATATACCAGTAAAGTCATTTGTTTAAAAAAAAAAAAAAGGTGAAATGACATTAGTGGTTATGTAGGACTGGGGAAGGACTTCTAAGCTATGTGGTGTTTTTCTTTTTGGAGTAATAAAATTGTTCTAAACTTTTTGTGGTGATGAATACACAACATTGTGAATATACTAAAAGCCATTATTTACATACTCTGGATAGATCGCATGGTATGTGAATATATTTTATCAAAACTGCCTAATAAATAATTGTGCAGCAATAGCTAGAAATAGCAGCTATGTACAACAGGGGAAACAGAGATTGAGAGATGAAGAATTTTCTTGTTTATATTTTATTATTATTATTGAAATAATGAAAATGTTCTAATAATGATTGAAGTGATGAATCCACAACTATGTGATTATACCAAATACCATTGATTGTATACACTGGATGAACTGTATGCTTTATTAATATGTATCAGTAAAACTGGCTTTAAGTAAAAGATCCTTTACCACAAATCTCCAAGGGAATGGGTGTGTCTCCCACAAAACTAAAACCAGACAAACAAGAAAGGCACAGGAGTGTGCGTAGAACAGGAATCTAACTTTCATTAATTTGTCTGGCAGAAAGCATCCATGTAATATGATACGAAAAAGAAGCCCTCTACTACTAGGTCAAAGCTAGTAATTAGCAATCCCAGCAAAATACCCTGAAATTGTTCCACCTTTGCTGTTGCTATCTCAAGGCAACTTGTGGAATAGTGTAGGCCCTTAAAGACAAGAGTGCAATAATCACTTAATAATCCATACTGCCATTGGGCTTCTTGTTTCTTTATTTATCCCATGGTTGTTCTCCTCCAGCAGTACATTTTGATTAAAAACTTTTATAACCTGCAGTCTTTCTGCTAAGCTGCTTAAAGGTGAAACTATGAGAAGGTACTTTTGTACTTTTTGGGCCAGAGGATGTCAGCATGGTGGTAGCAATAGTAATCAAAGAGAGAGAACCCCAAAGGGAATATAAAATTCTCGAGACTTGGTTAAGAAGCATACATACAAGTTCATCCTCTCTCCCATCCATCCCTGTCCTAACCACGAAAAAGCAAAAACAAAAACAAGCAAAAAACCTTCCTAGTTAAACCTTGAATGTGCTGAATACTTTCTTTCAAAATAAAATGGAAAACACCATTTCTAAAATTACCTCATGGAATCTTCTACTCAACACTGCTGGGTTTACAGCAAAGATACACAATTTAGTGCCACACTTTTTCAGTGCATTCCTAATACATAAAAAAATACAGAATTAACAGATTTTCAGATATGCCTAAGTAGCAAGTAAGTGAGCCACTGCAAGGTAAATTTCTTTAATTCCAGTATCATCAATCATTCCTCAGAATAAGCACCTTATCTTTCCCAAAGACAAAAATAAATTTACATGCCACAAAAAGCTTTAATGTAATTTTCTATTTCAAAACACATTATTTTTAATCAACAATTTAAAGTACAAGTGGTCACCAAGGTATGGTGGAAGGAGTAGTGAATATTCTTGGTTCTGCCACTTTGACTCTAAGGAAATTACTGATGCTTTCTGTGCTTCAATTTCCTCATCTGCACATGCACACTCACTTATCTATGGAAAATATCTTTCCAGAAACACAAGCACAGCTGATTAGGTCCCAGTAACATGCTAACATAAAAAAAAATAATGATTCAAGGTTGATAATCCCTGCTCACTGTTAACAGAAATATGCAATGTCCCTTAAGGAGAATGAATCTCCAAAGAGCAAAAACAAAAAAGCAGAGTGAAGTAAAACTGTTATCTAAACAAAACTAGAGTCAAACGTCTTTTCTAGGTAAAGCTACCCCATGCACATAATTAAGCATTACAAAGGATTAAGATATTATTTAGTGCATTATTTAAGCATAACAAAGATACTGTGGAAGCCCCAAAAACTTTTACATTCAAATCAGCAAAACCAAGTAATTTGTGTGCTTCTGGTCACTACGGGGGAAAAAAATAGTGTAAAGTTTGTCAGGGTGGCTACTGTTAAAGTTATATTTTAAAATAGTAATTTTTATGGAAGAAAATGAAGATTACAAACGTACAAGAAAAAATATACTAAAAAATGCAAATTTGAATGGATTGGTCTATACTGACCATCTAGTACTCCTGAATATCACATTTTCAGAAACCTAAGTTTTTCAGCACTAAATAATTCCCAAATCTACTACTTTAGGTAAAGATGATGGAACAGATATAATAAGAGTTTAGGAGCTTTAGCATCTATTTCTTTTTTAGGCCCCACAGGTCATTAAATACATGAAAGACTTGAGTTCTAAGAAAAATCGCAGTGATAATTAGAAATAACCCAAGAGCAAGAGAAAATTCAGGATAGTTAGAACTGGAATGAATTAGCCAAAAGCTGCTCTTAGGTCAGAAATTCTCCTTCCTGTGTTCTTATCTGCCTAAACCCTTGGAGTCTGTATTTTAACATATCCAATCTCTACTTAAATGTAAGATCTAGCGCAAGCCACCCAAAAGCCTAGCCTTCTTTGGCACATGCCTAGTTTGTTCAAGATCCATCAGAAATTACATGAACCTCACAAACTCGTTGATGGTTTTATTAGCACCACAGATTATGTCCTGCCTTTTTAAAATCACTGCCATGGGGAAGGAGTAAAGTCTGGTGGAAGAAAGAAACATGTAAACAGATCATTTACAGTACAAACTTTTAAGTGCTACAATATGACACTGTTGAGAATATATAACAATATAACAAAGCAGAGAGGGACTTTCTCTAAACTTGAGTAGAGTGGCTGTGGAAATCCAATCATCAGGGGCCAAGTCCAAGGTCAACTATATGAGACATTACTAAGAAACTACAACGTAGTTTGTGAAAAAGGTGAGTTTTTAATGCTATAATTTGTTATAACAAGGTATTCTAAAACAAAAACTGTAGGAACAATAATACATAATAGTTCAAAGTACCAGGTCTGAAACCAGTTCCCCTGCACTCAACATTCAACTCCACCGCTTTCTAGCTATATCATTTTGGACAAGTTACCTAACAGCTCTTGGCTTCAGTCTCCTCACCTGTAAACTAGAGTTGCCTGTAGAGCCAGGCGCCACTTCTTCAAAATACAGTTGAGATTACATAACTCCACTGATCAAAACTTTATTCAGAAAATCAAGTCCACATCTCCTAGATATTCAAAGCGTCCATAATCTGATTCCAACCTACTTTTCAGGTCTTAATCCTCGTTGGACTCCCTCCTATTTCCAAGAAGGAAACCAATAAATACTTTCCTACCTGTGCCTCCTTTCCAGCAGCTCCATGTCCAGAAAACCTTTTCCTCAGCATCTTTCAAAGCCCACTTCTCTATAAAATTAACTCTCCATCCCCTCCCATTCCACACCCCACTTGCCCAGTCTTCTCTACAGTTTACCACTATTTCCTCGTTTTAGTGTTAAGTGCCTCCCTCTCTCATTACGGTTGTAAACTTCCTGAGAGGAAAAGCAGTTCTCTTTCAACCTCATTCCTACCCCTCTCACCCTCAAGTGTGCCTTTTGAGGCCTAGAAAACAGCTACTGAATTAAATTGGATATTGACAACCGTAATGGCCGCAGTTCCAGAAACTGCTTAATTCCGCGTTAATTTTTTACTGCTTTCGGCTCCGAAATATTTGACGTGAAACGCATTTAAAGGTAAGAACAACACCATTCTTTCGAGAAAAGTTGTAGGGAGCACCACACGAGTTCAGAACGCAGCTATTCTACGCTGCGGAAGTCGTGCGTGCGCCGCCGACAGCAGCCTCACGCCGATCCGCACAGTACTCTGAAAGAGGAGGCGGCGGCTCCCGGGCAGCCCGGGCCGCGCTCTGGGCTCCCTCAACTTGCAGCGGGCCCGGCCGCACTCGGCTCTCCCCGCCTGCCCTCGTCCCGCCGTCCCGACAACGCCCGAAGCGGCGCGGAGCGCGCGGCGGCTCCTGCAGGCTGAGCCCGGCTCGGCCCGGGCCTGGGCCGCCGCCCGCCCAGCCGCAGCCCCGGCCTCTCCCGGGCCCGCCGCCCGCCCAGCCGCAGCCCCGGCCTCTCCCGGGCCCGCCGCCCGCCCAGCCGCAGCCCCGGCCTCTCGGGGGCCCGCCGCCGCCGCCGCCGCCCGGCCCGCAGGGGCACTAGTCGGGCTCCGCGTGGCGCCGGGGGCGGAGTCGGCCGGGAGGGTCCGGGGAGAGGCCGGGGCGAGCGGCGGCGTCCGCCTACCCTGACACGCACCCCGCCGCCCCCAACCCCAACCTTCCGTGGGGCCCGCGCCCGCGGCCCGGCGGCCGGCGCGACTGGCACTTACCAACCCGCCTGGGACAACGCCGCGTCGGGAACCTCGGCCATGGTAGCTGCTTAGGCCGAGGGAGGTGGGGGCCTGGGGTGGGGGTAGGGGGAAGCCTCCTACTTGGCCAAAAAAAAAAGAGAAAGAAAGAAAGAAAAAGAAAAAAGAAAAAAAAACAAAAAACTCCTCCGGTCGACTCTGCAACTGGGCATGCTCAGTGCGACCGGCGCTTCCGCGTGCGGGTTCCGCTCGCCGCGTTTTCAGAGCGACCGCAGGGGTCGGCCCGGTGCGGGCCGGAGGGGCTGCGGTCGCCTCAAGTGGGGCTGGGGACTGCGAGTGGCGGTTCGGAGGCCAGTTTGCGAACAAGGACCACGGAGACTCTGCCTCTCCTCTGAAGCCTAGCTTTTGGGTTTTGCCACTTTACTGAGTTGCACACCTAGCAAAGTAGTAGGGAGGGTCTTTTTGTACAGCAGAAAGTAACGTCCGTGTGTGCAGCGCCAGCAGGCGGTCACCTCAGAGAAGGCAGGAAAACGCCGGAGTTGTCAAGGACAGGTCCGGTGCGGGGCAGCACTTCCATACGGCGCTCCTAAGGCCGCGTTTCGTGCAGAAAACTCCCAGGAAAGGTGTTCGCAGCCCACTCTGCATACGAGGCAAGTTTACCGTCCTGTAAAGATTTACTCCACGTCACTGCCTTTCGATCTGCCCAGATGCAAAAAATTAAAAAAAAAAAATTTGTCTTGGGTTTTTTCGAGTCTCCACGAGCAGGTTGGACACCACAATGAAAGGGAACAGTCACCGCCAAGGAAAGCTGCACTTAGGGCAAATGGGGAAAAAGGGCAACTGTGTCACTGCTTGATTTTCCTATCGCCGTCCCAGTGCGACCCCACGACCTCGGCTCGAACTCCACCACACACTCTGCTGTGCCCTTCTTCCGCGCCCCACAGGGCCGAAGCGCAGGGGTGGATTCCGAGTGGGCATGCGCGGCGGCGGCGCGGAGGACGCTCCGGCGCGATTGGGCAGCCGAGACGGACGCCAGCCAATCAGAGGGATATGAAGAAAGGGCCGAGGTGAAGAAATGCTGCTCCAAGAATTTGCCCCACCTTCCGAGGTCTTTCGCTTATGTTGCGTCTCCGGAAATAAGCAATCCCGAGTGGCGGTGGTCCCAACTGCCAAGAACTGGAGAAAGACTTAAACCCCGTTACCGCCCGTGACCACGATTTCTTCTTCTGAAGCCGCCATCACAGGCTGGGAACGGAGACTGCGGAACTGGACTGAGCCGCCCCTGGAGCTGGGAAGGAAATTAGCACTTACAGAAGGAAGAGGGTAATTGCCTGGGTGGAGCTAAAATCCCTTATTTCAAACTTTTCCTCTTTTTTACTGGGTTATTCCATTTCGACTTCCCAAGAGTCATAGCTGTATGGAAACGTGACTCCTTGTTGATTTCTAATCTTTTTTAGAATCAGAAATAACTCCACCCTGTTGCCTACAACTTGCAGTAGTATAAACATTTTTAGATGATTCATATGCTACAAATATATTTCTATTTATATAAACCAGTTATATCTAGGAGCAAGAAGAATGACGTACCATTTTAAAGGTAAATTGCTGATTATACTTTATTAATATTTAATTAGGGTTTTCTATCAATTATTTACATTTTGCAATTACTGTAACTTCTTATCTATGAAAATGATGTTTTGTCAATCAGCAGAATTCCTCAATAGTTAAATGTGAAGCTTTTATATATTGTCTTGTGAAGTGTAATACAGTAAGAATTTACCGTTTGCATATTAACCTTAATATAACTGTAACAAAATGCTTCCCCAAACACTAATTGCCCTTACTTTAAGATATTCTCTAAAGAATGAATTGAGTGAAATTTGGGACTATATGATCATTCAACTTGGATGATTACAGTAAATTATTGCAATACATTGAAAATAAATGCATAAGTTCATAGTGTCATTAAAAATAAAAAGGAAAGAGAATAAAAACGTTTCTTTACAAAAGTAAGACTAATAAATGTAGAAGAAATAACAATTAGAAAACATGTTTCCATCCCAGATATCATAATTGATTCATGCAGTGTTCATCAGGGGATGCTGAAAGCCTTTGTTAAGTTATTTGGGGGGCAATGGAAGTATTCTACATGATCTTGCTGTGATGGATACAGGCAATGTTAAATGGTATCAAAGTTTATAAAAGTGTATGTCCAAAATGTAAACCACAATGTAAATCGTTGACCATGGTTGGTAGCTGTGTTTCAGTATTTGTACATCAGTTCTGACAGATGAACCATCCACATGTAAAACATTATTAATAGGGGAAGGGGGGAGAAAGGGAAAGGATATTGGGTATATGGGAGTCCCCTGTATTTGGTATGTGACTTTTCTGTAACCTAAAACATCTTTAAGGACAAAATGAAAAAAGTAAGACACTGGGGTAGTAAACAGAAGAAAATATCACTGTACATATAGGACAAGAGATCTTACAGTGATGAAAGGCAAAATTAATTTTTCATTTTTTATTCCAAATTTTTATTTTTTTCTCTAAAATTTTTTGTATTTTATTTCTTATTTTTAAAACTATCATTATTTCATTTTCTTATTAATTGTATTTGACTATTTTATTGACTTCCTTTTGGAAGAAGTGTTACACCTGTGGCAGGAGAGTATCATTAATGTTGGTGTCAGTAATGAAGGATGCATGGGAGGATGCTCACCTGGGTATACATATTAGGCATGTAAATGTGCTCAGATGTTCATAGGAGATTGTCACGGGTTGGGGGCAGGGTGGAGATTCACACAATAACCAAAGGAATACCCGATTCCCATCCAGGGGAGCTCTGCCACATTCTCCAGTGGATCAGCAAGAATCCCTGAGTACAGGGACAATGACTTCTGAAGGACAATGGCCCATTGATGGGCCCTTGATATTGATGACTATGTGTTATGAACCTTTACTCTTGAAATTAAAACTTAGCCTAGTATTACAGGGTGCCAAAGAGTTGCCTCCTGGGAGCCTCCTTGCTGCTCCTGAAATTGAAACTTAGCCTAATATTACAGGGTGCTTAGGAGTTGCTTTCTGGGAGCCTCCTTGTTGCTCAAATATGGTCTCACTTTAAGCCAAACTTAGCAAATGAGTATATTACCTTCCCCCAGCATGGGATATGACTCCCAGGAATGATCCTCCCTGGCACCAAGGGATAACTACTAAGCACCAACTGGCAATGCAACTGGAAAAAGACCTTGACCAAAAGGAGGAAAAGGTAAAGACAAGTGAGTTTATATGGCTAAGAGAATTCAAAGTTGGGAGGTCATTCCAGAGGTAATACTTAATGCATGTGTCAGCAGGATCTCATTGATTGTCAAAGTAGATACTACCCCAAACAACAGGGCTCCTGAGGGGTCCTGAGACATCCAGATACTATAGTCAGGGCAGATAGCTCAGGAGTTTGGCACCTTGCCAATGGTCCTTACTTTGGAATTTTATGCTCCCCAGTGAGACAGAGCCAGACTTAGTTGTGATTTCCCTGCACATGGCTCTTCTGGCCTTCTATTTGAACCTATAGTTAGTACTAGAGTTGGTAGGTGTATGTTGAAGAGATTTAAATCTTTGGGCTGCCCATGTGCCACTGGACCCTTAATCTCAATGGAGTTGCAACACCTACTCTCCTTTCATTGGTCTCACCCAGGACAACTAACAAGAAGGTCATGAAGGACAACTATCATACCAAGGAACCAAGAGAGTCTACAACTGCAAGCAAGAGAGTCTCATCCATCGGCTCTATGGAATCACAGATCCTTTTCAATTAGTGGTGGAGTGGACATCACCATCCCAGAATCCTCAGGATTGGGGAATGAACTATGGACTAATGTAAATTTACTGGTATTTTACTGTAGACTTATTGTGATTCTAGCAGTGGAAGAAATTATATCATTGATGTGGAGGCAGTGGTCACTGGAGGTTCTGAGGCTAAGGGGAGGGAAAAATAGGTGTAATATGGGGACAATTTCAGGACTTAAGAATTGTCCTGAATGACATTGTAACAACAGAGGCAGGTCATTATAAATCTTGCCATAACCTACAGAATTGGGTGGGAGAGCATGTAAACTACAATATAAACTTGAATCCATGGTTAGTGGCTGGCAGTGCTCTAAGATGTGTTCATCAGTTGCAATGGATGTACCTCACTAATGAAAGATGTTAAATGTGGGAAAATGTGGGAGGTGTGGGAAACAGGGCATATGGGAATCCCCTGTATTTTTTATGTGACATTTGTATAATTTAATTATCTTTTTTAAAAAAAAATTTTTAAGAGTATAGGATATTCATATCCACCCAAAGTATCAAACCAAAAATTTATTACAAAAGGGAAAGGTATCTTTGCTATTAAAAAAAAAACACTTCCTTAAACACATGGTGAGAGTTAACATCATTAATAATGGAACATCTGGTATTATGTGTTTTCTGATGTAATGCAATTAGAAGTACACAACATCTTCTAAGAAAAGTTCTTGCCAAAATTATTTAACCTGAATTTAATTAAGCTTCTGTACAATGCTTCTCAACCAGGGACTCAATTTTACCTCACCCTCAGCCTCCTACCAGGAAACATTCAGCAATGTCTGGAGATATTTTTTTATTGACACAACCTGGAGAGAGAGCTGCTACTGGCATTAGTGGATAGAAGCAAGGGATGCCACGAAATATCCTACAACACACAGGACAACCCCTCCCCCACCCACCAAGAAAGAATTATCTGACCCAAAATGACAATAATGCCAAGATCAACCTCTATAGATCTAAACCCTGCTCTAGATTTAAACAGATTTTGAAGGACATATAAGTGATACTGGAGTGAGTTAAAAGGAAAAAAAAAATCCAGTGGTATATTCTATAAGAAATCTAGCCTGGACTGTTCAAAATAGCCTGTGTAATTTTTACATATAAATATGTATGTATACAAACACATGTTGGAGCCAGTTGAAATTTGCATTTTGGGTTATATAATAGAATTACAGTTTTCCTAGATGTTATAATGTTCTTATCCTTAATCTTGGAAATTTTATGCCAAAACATTTAGGCCTAAAGAGTTGTAGTGTCTACGATGTATTTTTTAAATGATTCAACGATATATATATATGTTTATATAGTATATAAAATAAAATTATATATATATATGTATATTTATGAAAGAGGGAAAGACAGTAAATGTGGCAAAAGTTAATGGGTGAATCTAATTGAGTGTGGCTGCTCACTGTATTTTTTTCTTAACTTTTCTAAGGGTTTGAAATTTTTAAAAATACATAAGTTAAAAATTAAGGATTATACTAATTTCTTTCACATGTAAATTTTTATATTGAGGTTATGTCTTATACAGATATGTTAGAACCAGGGACAATGTAGTAGTTGATTAGATGGGACGAAAAAAGGTTTTCCATTGATTTACAGGAAATGGAAATTATACGATGACCTGAAAGTTGGGAGAAACCCTAAGATGACATAACAGCTTTGTTAGGAAGAAGAAGACAAACCCAAGATCTTATGATATTGTGAGTTAATTTAATTATTAAAATGGCTAATTTTTAACTAACTTGATTTTGTGTCAGGTATATGTGTGTCTGAATGACACTTATTTTTTTTCCTGTCTGGTTGGGGAATAAGAGAATGGAGACTAAAGGTGGGAAAGTAGAGTCAGTTTGGGGGAGGCTTGGATAAGGTTATGATAAGATTTCAATTCTCAATTTAGGGATGGGGAGTCCCTAAAGGTTTTGAGCAGTTTTATTCCCATGATTACATTGGCTGGAGAAAAAGCAGCTCCTCTTGACAATTGAAGGACGACTGCACGGAAGCCAGCTGACACCTGAGATGATGGCTTCCCAACACCACCACTCCAGACTAGGGAGAGCAGATGGCAGCAGGTCAGAGTTCCAAAGGGAGGCTGTTTCCTATGAACCGTGTCAGCTCAGACCAGCAAATCTGCCACCTGGCTGGAATTTGAGGACTTCCACCTTGGCTCACATGAGGAACAGGAGAATAGACAGAGTCGTGGGTCTAGCTCCGCCTCTTGGACAAGTCTATTAATATCTACTCGTTAAAATAACCTTTGAACAAAAATACATGTACTTAGATACTAGGCATGGGGATAAATATGGACAGAAGGGGTCACATTTTACGCAAAGTCTGCCAGAGGTCCACCAAGTGAGAGAAGCAGTGCTTTTCCCCTTAGCAGACTCTCCAAAAGCTATCCATTGCAGATGTATTACTTTTAAACATATGTAAATCAAAATTTTATTTTATATTTTAAATCACTCAAAGTACTTATAATTGTAACCACTTATAAAATGAATAATCACAATTCAATGTATCTTCTGGATACATTTCAAGTATTTCCATATTCATTTTTGTTTTAGTTTGCTAAAGGCTGCAAAGGCAATATACCAGAAATGGGTTGGGTTTTGCAATGGGGATTTATTAAACACTTTACAGTTTCAAGGCTTTGAAAATGTCCAAATCAAGGCTTGATGAAACATTGCTTTTTTTCCCCAAGAACCAACTGCTGATAGACCTGGATTCCTCGTTCCTCTGGCAAGGCAAATGGCAAGGCACACAGCAGGTCTGCCGATCTCTGCCTTCTCCTGTAGGCTCTGCTGCTTTCTGCTCCATCTGTGGCTTCCTCTCAGCCTCTCCAGTAAAAGAATTAAGAGCCACCCTGTGTCACACAATCTAATTAAAGGCCCTTAGCTAAAGGAATTTAATTAAAAGATCCCACATAGAATAGGTTTACAGGCCCAGCAATGAATTAGCTGTAAGAACATGATCTTCTGGGGTACACCCAGCTATAAACTGTCACAATTTTTATTTAAAAAGAAGTTACAATCACTTTCCAACAATTTTACACCATACTTTTTTATAAGTATATACAAAAGGATTTGGCCTGGTTTGCTTTCCTATCACAAGATAAGCTCACACATATGTATTTCCGTTATCTCATTTAATTCACTTCGAACACTAAATATTGCTATATTCCTTAGAACCAATGAAACTACCTTTTAGGTTACTTAGGACAAAGACCATAGCTATTTTGTGTTCAAACATGATATGATAAAATGCACTGGGTGATCTGCTTTTAAAGACAAAAGGGGGCAGCGGATTTCCCCTACCCCATGGGAGGCCCAGGGTTCAAACCCAGGGCCTCCTGACCCATGTGGTGAGCTGGCCCATGCACAATGCTGATGTGCACAATGAATGCCATGCCATGCAGGGGTGTCCCTCATGTGCAAGGAGTGTGCCCCACAAGGAGAGCTGACCCACATAAAAAAAAAGCACAGCCTGCCCAGGAGTGGTGCCACACACATGGAGAGCTGACGCAGCAAGATGACACAACAAAAAGAGTCACAGATTCCCAGTGCCGCTGACAAGAATACAAGCAGACACAACACACAGCGAGTGGTCACAGAGAGCACACAATTGGGGGGGGGGGGTAAAAATAAATCTTTTTAAAAAAAGCTAAATGGAAAATGATCAAACAAAATCTGTAGACTTTTGCTATAAATTTTATACTTAATGAAATTTGCCAGATTACTTCCTACATTTCCTTAGTTTCTTCAAAGTCACTACATTCTAAATATTTTATAAATCATTTCCTCTCTTCAGAGCTTGCAGCTAGCAACTGACCTTACATGCAGACCCCTCTTCAGACTTTCCCCACAGGTCAGTTCCTATCATTTTTCCTCCCTTTTTGGTATTTAACCACTTTTCAGCACACTGAATAAGACACATCAAATTTGAATTGCTTTTAGGACCAACATTTCACAAGGACCTATGTCAAAGAAAAGACAGATATACTTCATTCTTCACCTTCATTTATCAACTAATTTGATGTAAGAAGTGTGACATATGTTAAGTATATTTCTTTATAGAACAATTTCTTCCTCTTCTATCGTTTTTCATGATTTTGGAAATTTTGATGATTTATATATATATATATATGGGGTCTGTTGAAGAGTAATTTCCAGTTCAATTTGTAAATGTTAGAGCCAAGATCCAGAGTATTCTGACCTCAAAGCACTTTCACCTAGCCTCCACACTCATTAGAAACCGGAAGCACCATGGGATCATTGACAAAGAGAAGAGGAGGAATGAATGTAATGATTTTAGTCATATTGAATCTAAAGTGATGAGACTTGCCAAATATCAAATAAGGATTTCGACTGTAAACAGGTGAAGGGCAGGTTTGGAGATATTGATTTTTAGAGTCATCTTATTTGAGATAGTTAAAGCCTTGAAAATAAACAGGCTTCTGAGGAACAATGTGAACATTGACAAGAGGCTCAAGGAATGAGCCTAAGGAAAAACCACAGTAAACTGTAAGAGAAAGAGGACACTGCAGAAGAAATAAGAAGCTATAGTCCAATTGCTAGAAGGACAAATAATATGGATGGATTGTCAAAACAAACTAAACTGTTAAGTTAAAATGTATTTGCTTGATAATGTATAGACAAAACCTTAATAAAACAACAGCAAAATACAGTCAGCACCTTCCTTACTCTTCGGGCACATCAATATTCATATTATCATCTCCATTACAGCAAAATTTATTAAGGGGAGCAGATGCAACTCAAGGAGTTGAGCTCCTGTTTGCCATAGATGCAGTCCCAGGTTCAATCCCTGGTACCTCCTAAAACCAAAACAAATGACAAAAATAATTCTCATTGGGGAATGGATGTAGCTCAGTGGCTGAGCACCTGGTTCCCATGTACGAGGTCCTGGGTTCAATCCCTGGTACATCCTAAAAAATAATTATAATAAAATTTTTTGAAATTATTGAATGTGCTAAATGTTTTCTTAAATACTAATATGGAAAATGAGGATTATAGAGGTAAAAATACCTAAGACACTCATTAAATGACATTTTAATGTCATTAAATGACAAAGCTGGAAATTAAATCCTTGTCTGTCGAACATTCAGACCCATTTTTTTCACCAGAACAGCATTCCAGGAAAGTGCGATAAATGGAGATCGAATCATTTCTACGTGTTTATGGCCATGACATTAAGTTACATTGAATCAATAAATATTCTTTTTTAAAATATTTTAAAGATATATTTATTTACTTTATCCATTTATTTCAATTTATCCTCCCCCACTTCCCCCAATGGTTCTCTCGACTGTTTGCTCATTGCTTGCTTGCCTTCTCCAGGAGGCACCAGGAACCCACTCGGGACCTTCCACATGGGAGGCGAGTGCCTAACGGCCTGAGCCACATCTGCTCCCTGTGGGCTGTGGTGTCTGCTGACTTGTGGCATCTGCTCGTTTAGGCGTCTGTTCTTTGTGGCAGGGTTCAGTGTCTAGCGCCCTGTGGCAGGTTGTAGTGGGGTGTGGCTTCTAGCTCGCTGAGGCAGGTTATGCTGGGGTGCAGCATCTAGCTCCTTACAGCAGATATAGGCATCTGCTTGTCTTCTTAGGAAGCACCAGGACCTGAACCTGAGACCTCCCATGTGGTAGGCAGGTGCCCAACTGGTTGAGTCACATCTGCTTCCCAATAAATATTCTTTGAACCAATCACACAGTAAGAAAGTTATTCCCTTTCCAATTCCCTTTCAGTTTTTCTGATGACCTCAAAAAGGAGATGTCACTTTTGAGCAAGTTTCTCAAATATCCCCCTAACACGTGCTAAACTCCATTTTTTCACAAAAAGAAGGCAAGCCTTGAGGTCAGAATCTTCTGCAGACAATATCTAGCTAGAGTTTAATAATGTTTTGTGTTTTTATTGTATTTCTTTTTTTTTAGTTAATTTCTATTTATGACAAATTCTCCTGGCTTTCCATTTACAGTAGTGAATATAATTTCCTGTCTAAATACATGTAAGATTTTAAAAAGTGAACCTGTTAAAAATATATATATTAAGTAAACAATAATACAGGAAGTATAGGGATATGGGAAAATTATGAGTGGCCTGGGAATGATTAAACTTTAGGGGAAGCTGCATTATGTTAAACATCTTCGCCCTTTCTGTGAAATTCTTAATTGTGACCTTAATGCCAGGAATCAGTTACTTATTTTGTCTTTCCATTCCTGTAACTTTTCCTCTAGAACTGATCCAAGGGATGCCTTCCATTTGATTATCCATCTCATACGGTAGACTTTTCCTTTTTTAAAATTCCTGGGGAACGGATGTGGCTCAATCACCTGGGCTCCTGTCTACCATATAAGAGTTCCAGGGTTCGATGCCCAGGGCCTTCTGATGACAGCCAGCTGGCTGACACAGAGTGCCAACCCACACGAGAATGCTGCCCCATGCAGGAGTGCCGCCCTCTATGGGAATGCCACCCAGTGTGGGAAAGCCACCCTGTGCAGGAGTGCTGGCTGACATGGAGAGCTGGCACAGCAAGATGATGCAACAAGAGACACAGAGGAGAGAAAATAAGAAAACGTAGCAGAATAGGGAGTTGAGGTGGTGCAAGAGGTAATCGCCTCTTTCCCACTCTGGAAGGTACCAAGATTAGTTCCTGGAGCCACCTAATGAGAATAGAAGCAGACAGAAGAACACACAGGGAATGGACACAGAGAGCAGACAGCCGGGGGGGGGGGGGGGGGAGGCGGGGAATAAAAAATAAGTCTTTAAAAAAAAATTTCCTGCTTACCAGCTGTCAGGGCTCTAGCTGGTATGCAGCTCTTCAATGGAATGTTTCTAGTTCAAAAAAGTTGAGCTGGCTGGAGACCCTGCTCTGCAATTCAGTTCTCTTCACTAGCTTTCTGGGGCTAAAAATAGTATGACCTCTGAATCACCAGCCAGGAGGCCCCTCTGCTAATTTTTACTACAAAGGACGTAAAAGTCATTTCTAAGCCCAGGGGAAGTAAACCATTTTCATATTCTCTTTTATTCCAAAATATCTCAGTATAAATAAAAGGTGGTTACTACTTTTCAAAGCCTTTTTTTTTTTTAATTTTTAAATTTTTAATTGTCTTTTAAAACAAAAAAAGATACATAGAACTCAAAAAATGTTACATTAAAAAATATAAGGGGAGCAGATTCGGCTCAATGGATAGAGCATCCACCTACCACATGGAAGGTTCAGGGTTCAAACCCAGGGCCTGACCCATTCAATGAGCTGGCCCACGTGCAGTGCTGATGTGTGCAAGGAGTACCGTGCCATGCAGGAATGTCCCCCGTGTAGGGGAGCCCCACGAGCAAGGAGTGTACCCCATAAGGAGAGCTGCCCAGCATGAAAAAAGTGCAGCCTGCCCAGGAACGGTGCCACACACATGGAGAGCTGACACAGCAAGATGACACAACAAAAAGATACACAGATTCCCAGTGCCACTGACAAGAATACAAGCAGACACAGAAGAACACACAGCAAATGGACACAGGTAGCAGATAACTGGGGGAGGGGTGAAGGGAACAGGGAAGGGGAGAGAAATAAAAAATAATAAAAATCTTAAAAAATATATATATATATGTAAGAGTTTCCCATATACCCCACACCCCACCCCACCCGACTCCTCCCACATCAACAACCTCTTTCATCATTATGGCACATTCATTGCATTTGATGTCAAAGCTTTTTTCACTCTTCTGCTCATTCAGAACTATCCAGTTCTCGAGAAAGACCTTTAAACACATCCATTCACACAGATGAGTATTATGTGAGCAGGGATTCAAGGAGGTGTTAGGCAGAAGTGACTCCCAGCTAGTGCTATTCATAACTCTCTAGTTGACCTAGGTAATGGGTCTTTCTTTGTGTTAGCTTATCTAATCCTAACAAAAAAGTCATAAAGATAAGTGTGTAAAAACTCATTACAGATGGGAAGACTAAGGCCAAAATTCACATAGTTGGTCAAAGGCAAAGCTGAGATTTGAGCCTAAACTTCTGATCACAAGTTATCCACCTCCACAACCTACTCAGCAACATTCTATTTGTACACACCATTTCAACTGTACTTTTGTGATTTTTATAAACTTCAAACGCTGCCTTGGATTTGGGGAGTCATGAAGACTTGGAAATGGGAAAGGAGGGTAAGGAGGGGTTAGGATTCTGGGAACAGCAAAGAATAAAACAGTAATCAGGCTGTGGCTACCTAACTTTCAATCACCCCAAAAACCAAACAAGTAGTTAGATGCCTCAGTAAATCATTTTTCCTATTATTTTTTTCTAGGAGGTACTGGTAATTGAATCCAGGACCTCATACACAGGAATCAGGCACTCAAACCACTGAGCTACAACAGCTCCCCTCAGTAAATGATTTTTGAAGGGTGATAAACGGAAGAAATTTATATGCTTCCAGTTGACTCAGAATAAAGGGAAAAGAAGGAAACATTTCAGGATTTTAGACATATGTCATCTAAATTCCTCCAAACACTCTTCAAATTCTAAGAAGTCAAATAAAATAATTGGTAAGTAAGTGTTATTTATGTAGTATATTAGTGTGATCCAAATTTTCATAGGACTCATCTGCCCTTGGGTACAAAGAAGGCTACATTAGCATTTATAGTCAAATTTTATTGTCATTTTTCACAAAATAATTAACAGGATTTAAGCATCCCTTACTATCCACACCTCCAGCCCTGCCTGCAATAACTAATCCTGGTATTGCTAGGATTCCTCATGTGTAGCAACAGGCCTCTACCTCCTATGTTCTGTCCACTCCTGTTAGGCATTGAATTGCACGCCTTGCAAAAATGCACTGAAGTCCTGATCTTTGGTATCTTGGAACGCAACCTTATTTGGAAATAGGGTCATACAGATGGAATAAGGCTAGGTAAAATGAGGTCATACTGAAGTCTTCATACAGATGGAATAAGGCTAGGTAAAATGAGGTCATACTGAAGTCTTTAGTCCAGTATAACTGGTGTTCTTTTAAGAAGAAGACATTTGGACAGAGAGGAGAATGCCATGTGATAACTGGGGCAAAGAACACTATAGTGGCAAAGAAGCCACCACTAGAAGCCAGGAGAGAGGCATGGGACAGATTTTTCCCTATAGTTTCAGAGGAATCATGGCCCTGCCAATACCTTGATTTCAGACTTCCAGACTCCAGAACTGGAAGACAATACCTTTCTGTTGTTTTAAGCCCCCCAGTTTGCAGTACTTTGTTATGGCAGCCCTAGGAAACTGAGCCGACTGCTCACCACCCGCAAGAGGAAAGTATCCGTATGTTGTAATTGCTGCAGTGACCTCTTTGAATGTGCTATTTCTCTGTCAAAGGAGTTGTCTGTAATGCCTCCAAGTCTGCAAAAACTCAATATGTCAAATGGCCATGTGTGTCTCCCAACCCCTACCGAGTTCTTTGCAAAATGGGAACCACCTGTGATGTATGAATTACATCCCTATTTAGACAAATTCTTAACCTTAATCCACATTCCTGTGGGTGTGAACCCACTATAAATAGCACCTCTTAAAGATGTCATTTTTATTTCGGCTTGTGGCCCATCTGAATGAGAGTGGATCTTAATCCCAATCACTGGAGGCCTCAAAAAAACCAGAGGCAGAAAGTCAGCACAGAAGGGAAAGGAGAGAGCGTTGCCGTGTGCGGAGGCAGAGGTAAGCCAAGGAACCCAAACTTTTACCAGCAGCCAGCACCATAACACCCTGGTCTTCAGGAGGAAAACAAGCCTTGCAGACATCTTGATGTTGGATTTCCAGTCTCTGAAACCATGAGTCAATTAATTCTTGCTGTTTATGCCAAAACCAGTTTGTGTTATTTGTGAGAGATACTCGTGCAAATTAAGGCCCTGTGCCTCTCCAAAGTCCTGTTGCTCTTGAGTCACCTGGAACCCTGCTCAAACTGTGGGTCTCACAGATTCCTTTTGAAATAGCTTTTGCTTCAGCCCTTTGGCCCCCTAAAGCTCCGACAAGACACTGTGTGGAACAAGTTGAGGAACAGACACTACACTGTCCTCTCCACTCTTCCCTTGCTGAAAACACTGCCCTACACGTGCAGCTCATCACGTAGATACCGTGGCGCTCACCAGCCAACCTGTTATTCAGACACACCTACAGTTTTACAATTCCAGCTAGGAAACTTCCTCTCCCAATATAAGTTTTAATAATTCAGATTTCTCATATGTAAGAATTGTGTTTTTTTAATGTGGTTGGAATTTCAGATTCATTAAGACTCTTCTCTAATCAGTAAATTAATTTGACCCATTTTATAGGATTTTTTACAGGGTAACTGATATAGAAATGAGATTCAGCAAACCTGTTTTTAACTCTTAACTAAGGAATAACCAGTTGAATGGCCACACACAGGTCATTTACTTTTCTTGGACAGTTTTCTCCAGAGGTTTGAATTTCCCAAATAGGTAGATTACAAAAACCTCTAGACCCTTTCAATTTCTATCATTTCAAGTGTAATTTTATTGTATTTTCCAAAGATGCCTGCACCAGTTTATATCCAAACCCACGTGCTCTTCTTACAATATGGCATTGACTTACTTCCACTGAGAGCTAAAATTTATATTCCCTCTTCTTGAATCTTTATGACTTCCTTGACCAGTAGAAAGTTGGAGAATTAAGGCTGCTAGATCATAAAAGGTAATACACAGGCTTGTCCATCTCTTTCTCTGCCTTGCTCTCTGTCTCTGTTATAGTCCCTATACCTCAGCCATCTCATTATAAGAACAACCAAGGAGGCCACATGTGGGTGTTTCAGGCAAAAGCCCTAGTTGAGTCCCCTAAATCACTAGCCACCATCAACTGCCAGACTGTGAATGAATTAGCCTTCAGATAATTCAACTTCAGCTTTGGGTCTTCTAGCTAAGGCCTTGAACAACACGGAGCAGAGAAAAGCTGAGCCTGCTATACCCTGGCTGAATTCCTGACCCACAAAAACCATGAAATGTAAAACATGGTTATTATTGTTTTAAGGCATGATGTTTTTGGTTTAATTTGTTAGGCAACCAAAGTAACCAGTATCTGGGATGAGAGAAACTAATATACATGGATTATCTACCTTGCCTGGCACTGCAGCAGGCCCCTTATTCACATCATTTCCTTTAGTCTTTACCATAACTCAATATTTACTATTATGCCTTTTGTTCTTGCATATTTATCTATTTTAAAGCAGTCTTATTGAGATATATTAACATACCAAAAAATCTGTACAAAGTGTATAATCAATGGCTTTTAGTATAATAATGTTGTGCATTCATCACCACAAAAAAATTTTAGAATAATTTCATTACTCTAAAAAGAAAAACTCCACACCCCATAGCAGTCACCTCTCAATCCCTCTATCCTTCCCCGTCACTACATAACCACTAATCTAATTTCACTCTTATAAATTGATTTATATTTACACATTATACAAATGGAATCATACAATATGTAGTACTTTCTGTCTGGTTTCTTTCACTTAGCATAAATAACTTTTTGTTTAATATTAACATCTTATAACATTAGCAGACATTTTTTCACTTTCAAAGAAAAACAGTCATATATGCAATATTACACATATTCATATTTCCCATGAGGTTTTACTATGCTATACCGTCACACATTACATTTTTTAGCTTTTCTTTTATTAATTGACATTACCTTAGACTTTCCTTTCCAACCACTGTCATACCCGTATAATAGCACTGCTAGTTACAATCATTAAGCTGTGCTTTCACCTTTTCTATTTATTTCTAAAGATTACCACACATCCTTTTTACCAATTCTGCACTACTTAACACTCAGCTTTCTGTTCCCTAACTTCATTCTATTTTCTGGTGACCCATATTCAAGTTATTAACTGCATAAGATTACACAATATATTTAGTTCATAATACTGCAATTATACTATATTTGTTCTTTTGTTTCTAGCTTGCTTCACTCAATATAATGTCTTCCAGGTTCATACATGTTGTTATAGGTTTGTTTTGTTGTTTTTTTAATATGTTTTATGACCTCATTTCTTCTCACCACTGCATAATATTCCATCATGTGTACACCACAGTTTCTTTATCCATTTATTGGTTGATGGACACCTGGATTGTTTCCATCTTTTGGCAATCATGAATAATGCCATTATGAACATTGATGTGCAGACATCTGTTTGTGTCACTGCTCTCAGTTCTTCTGGGTATACACCCAGTAGTGGTATTGTCAGGACATGTGGAAAATCTATATGCAACTTCTTTAGGAACTGCCAAACAGCCCTCAACAGTTGCCGTACCATTCTACATTCCCACCAACAGTGAGTAAGTATTCCTATCTCTTCACGTTCTCTCCAACACCAAAGTTCTCTGTCTTTTTAATTGTGGCCATTCTAATAGATATGAATGATATCTCATTATAGCTTTAACTTGCATTTCCCTTATTGTTAATGATGCCAAACATTTTTTCATATTTGTTTTCGCCATTTGTATTTCTTCTTTGAACAAATGTCTGTTCAAGTCTTTTGCCCATTTTTCAATTGGTCATTTGTCTTTTTTTATCTTATTTTATTTTATTTCTCTACCCTTCCCACCCACCCCCCCACCCCACCTAGTTGTCTGTTGTCTGTGTCCATTCGCTGTGTGTTCTGTGACCACTTCTATCCTTTATCAGCGGCACCGGAAATCTGTGTTTCTTTTGTTACGTCATCTTGTTGTGTCTGCTCTCCATGTGTGCTCTTGTTCTGTCAGCTCTCCATGTGTGCGGCGCCATTCTTGGGTAGGCTGCACTTTCTTTCACACTGGGCAACTTTTCTTATGGGGCATGCTCCTTGTGTGTGGGGCTCCCCTACGTGGGGGGCACCCCTGCATGGGAGGGCACTCCTTGCGCGCATCAGCACTGCACACGGGCCAGCTCCACACAGGTCAAGGAGGCCCGGAGTTTGAACCGTGTAACTTCCATGTGTTGGCGGATGCCCTATCCATTGGGCCAAGTCCACTTCCCTGTCTTTTTATTGTTGAGTTATAGCACGTCTCTATTTATGCTGGATTTTAAACCCTTATCAGATATATGATTTCCAAATATTTTCTCCCCTTGAGTCAGCTGTCTTTTCACCATTTTTACAAGGTCCTTTGAGATGCACATTAATTAATTTTCAGGAGGTCCCTTTTACCTATTTTTTTCTTTTGTTGTTCATGCTTTGGGTGTAAGGTCCAAGAAACCACCACCTACCACAAGATCTTGAAGATGCCTCCCTACATTTTCTTCTGGTAGTTTTATGGTCTTCGTTTTTATATTTAAGTCTCTGATCCATTTTGAGTTGATCCTTGTGTGGGGAATGAGATAGGGGTCCTCTTTCATTCTTTTGGTTATGGATATCCAGTTCTCCTAGCACCATTTGTTAAAGAGACTGGTTTGTCCAATTAACATGGACTTAATAGGTTAGTTGAAAACCAGTTGACTGTAGAGGTGAGGGTTTATTTCTGGACTCTCAGTTCTATTCCACTGATTGATGTTCTATCTTTATGCCAATACCATGCTATTCTGACACTGTAGCTTTGTAATGTGTTTCCAGGTCAGAAAGTGAAATTCCTCCTTTATGGCTCTTTTTTAGAATGTTTTTGGCTATTACGGGTGCACTTTCCCTTCTAAATAACATTTTCTATTTCTGAAAATAAGCTGTCAGAATGTGATTGGTATTGCACTGAATATATAAATCAGTTTGGGTAGGACTGACTTCTTCATGATATTTATTCTTTCAATCCATGAACAAGGAATGTCTTTCCATTTGTTTAGGTTTTCATTGATTTCTTTTAACACTGTTTTGAAGTTTTCTGATTATAGATCCTGTACTTCCTTGTTTAAATTGATTCCTAGTTATCTGAGTTTTTTTGTTGCTATTGTAAATGGAAATTTCCTCCTGATTTCTTCCTCAGATTGTTCGATATTAGTGTACAGAAACATTATTGATTTTTGCATGTTGATCTTGTATCCTGCCACTTTGCTGAACTCGTTTATTAATTCAAGTAGTTTTCTCATAGAAATTTCAGAATTTTCTATATATAAGCTCATCGGCAAATAGTGAGAGTTTTACTTCCTCTTTTCCTTTTTGGATGACTTTTTTTTCTTCTCTAATTGCTCTAGTTAGAACCTGTAACACAATGTTGAATAACAGTGGTGACAGTGGACACCCTTGTCTTCTTCCCGCTGGTAGAAGAAAAGCTTTCAACCTTTCCTTATTAAGTAGGATGTTGGCTGTGGGATTTTCATACATGCCCTTTATCATAGTGAGGAATTTTCCTTCTATTCCTATCTTTCAAAGTTTTTTTATCAAGAAAGGACACTGGATTTTGTCAAATGTCTTTAATGTGTTGATCAAGATAATCATAATGGTTTTTTTCCCCTTCAATTTGCTAATGTGGTATATTACATTAATTGATTTTCTTATGTTGACCTACCCTTGCCTATCAGGAAAAAAATCCCAGTTGGTTATGGTGTATAATTCTTTTGATATGCTGTTGGAATCTATTCACAAGTATTTTCTTGAGTATTTTTGTATCTATGTTCATTAGAGAGATTGGTCTGTAATTTTCTGTTCTTGTAGTATATTTATTTGGCTTCGTTATTTTGGTATTAGGGTTATGTTGGCTCCATAAAATGTATTGTAATTTTCCCTTCTCTTCATTATTTTGGAAGAGTTTAAACAGGATTTGGGTTAATTCTTCTCAAAGTGCTTCGTGGAATTCACTCGTGAAGTCATCTGATCCCAGACTTTTCTTTAAATGTGACTCAAATGTGATTCAATTTCTTTAAATGTGATTGTGTTGTTGAGTTCTTGTAATTCTTATAGCATGAGTGTAGGTTCTTTATACATTACTAGGAATTTGTCCACTTCTTCTAGGTTGTCTAGCTTGTTGGCATACTGTTTCTCATAATATCCTTAGATGCTTTTTATTTCCATGGGGTCAATCATAACTTCCCACCTTTCATTTCTGATTTTATTGATTTTCAACTTCTCTCTTTTTTTCTTTGTTAGTATAGCTAAGGGTGTGTCAACTTCAGTGCTTTTCTCAAAGAACCAGCTTTTGGTTTTATTGATTTTCTCCATTGTTTTGTTGTTGTTGTTCTCAATTTCATTTATTTCTACTCTAATCTTTATGAGTTATTTCCTTCTGCTTGCTTTGGGAGTGGTTTGCTGTTCTTTTTCTACTCTCTCCAGGTGCTCAGTTAGGTCTTTGATTTTAGCTCTTTCTTCTTTTTTAAATAAAGGCATTTAGGACTATAAATTTCCCTCTCAGCACTCCCTTCACTGGATCCCTTAGTTTTTGATATGTTGGGTTCTCAATTTCATTCTCCATATTTTTACTAATCTCACTTAAAATTTCTTCTTTGACCCACTGATTGTTTAGGAGTGTATTGTTCAGCCTCCCTCATTTGTGAATTTCCCCTTTTTTATTATTGATTTCCAGTTTCATTCCATTATTATCTGAGAAGGTGCTTTGTATAATTTCAGTATTTTTATATTTATTGAAACCTGCCTTGTGACCTAACGTGTGGACTATCCTGGAGAAAGATCCATGAGTACTTGAGAAGAATGTATAACCCCCTGATTTGGGATGCAATATTCTGAATATATGTAAGGTAAAGCTTGTTTATTATATTGTTCAAGTTCTCTGTTTCCTCATTGATCTTCTGTCTAGTTGTTCTATCTAATGATGTGAACTGTGTGTTGAAGTCTCCAACTATTATTGTAGAGATGGCTATTTCTCCTCTCAGTTTTGTCAGTTATGCCTCATGTATTTGGGTCACCGTGGTTAGGCATGTCAACATTTATGAGTATTCTATCTTCCTGGCAGATGGGCCCTTTTTATTAATATATAATGGCCTCCTGTATCCTTATAACTTTTAACATTTAAAGTCTGTTTTGTCCAATATTAGTATAGCTACCCCTGCTGTTTTTTTGGTTACTGTTTGCTTTGAGCATTTTTTTCCCATCCTTTCAGTTTCAGCTGGTTTGTATCCCTGGGTCTAAGGTGGGTGTGAGTCTCTTGTAGGCAGCATATGGCTGGCTCATGTTTTTTATCCATTTTGTCAACCTATACCTTTTGACTGGGGACTTGAATCTATTCGCATTCAGTGATATTCCTGTAAATGCATTTTATTTATTTATTTATTCATTTATTTATTTATTTCTCTCCCCTTCCACCCCCCACCGTGGTTGTCTGTTCTCTCTGTCTATTTGCTCTGTCTTCTTTGTCCGCTTCTGTTGTTGTCAGCGGCACGGGAATCTGTGTTTCTTTTTGTTGCGTCATCTTGTGTCAGCTCTCAGTGTGTGCGGCGCCATTCCTGGGCAGGCTGCACTTTCTTTCGCGCTGGGTGGCTCTCCTTACAGGGCATACTCCTTGCGCGTGGGGCTCCCCTACATGGGGGACACCCCTGCATGGCACGGCACTCCTTGCGCACATCAGCACTGTGCATGGGCCAGCTGTACACGGGTCAAGGAGGCCCGGGGTTTGAACCGCGGACCTCCCATGTGGTAGATGGATGCCCTAAACACTGGGCCAAGTGTGCCACCCTGTAAATGTATTATTTACTTTCACCATTTTATTCTTTGGTTTTCATATGTCACATTATATTTTCATCTGCCTTTTTACACTTTTGGTTGCCCTTTCTGCTATTCTTGCCTTCTACATTCTCTAAGCTGTCTCGCCTGTCTTTTTCTTTTGGGCTCTAAGCCTCCTTTTAATATTTCCTGCAAAGGTTTTCTTTTTTATGATGTCTCCTAGTTGCTCTTTATTTATAAATATTTTAAACCCACCTTCATATTTGAAGGACAGTTTTACCAGGTAAGAAATTCTTGGCTGACAATTTTTCTCTTTGAGTATCCTAATTATATCATATGACTGTCTTCTTGCCACCATGGTTTCTTATGAGAAATTTGCACTGAGTCTTACTGGGCATCCCTCATATGTGATGGTTTGTTTCTCCCTTGTTGCTCTCAGAATTTTCTCTTTCTCTTTGACATTTGACATTCTGAGTAGTATATGTCTATTCAGATTTATTCTGATCGGGGTACTCTGTGCTTCTTGGACATGTAAGTTCATTTCTTTCATGAGTGTTGGGAAATTTTCATTCATTATATCTTCTGCCCCTTTTCCGTTCTCTTCTCCTTCTGGAACTCCTATGACATGTATGTTGTTGAGCTTCATGTTATCATTCAAATCCCTGAGCCTCTGCCCAATTTTTTTTTTAAGATTTATTTTTTATTTATTTCTCTCCCCTTCCCTGCTCCCCCACCCCTCCCCTAGTTGTCTGCTCTCTGTGTCCATTCACTGTGTGTTCTTCTGTGCCCGCCTGTATTCTTGTCAGTGGCACCCAGAATCTGTGTCTCATTTTGTTATGTTATCTTGCTGCATCAGCTCTCTGTGTGTGCGGCACCATTCCTGGGCAGTGTGCACTTTTTTTTGCACTGGGTAGCTCTCCTTACGAGGCGTACTCCTTGCACGTGGGGCTCCCCTATGCAGGGGACACCCCTGCATGACACAGCACTCCTTGCGCACACCAGCACTGCGTGTGGGCCAGCTCATCACACAGGTCAGGAGGCCCTAGGTTTGAACCTTAGACCTCCCATGTGGTAGATGGATGCGCTATCGGCTGGGCCAAATCTGCTTCCCTCTGCCCAATTTTTTCCATTATTTTCTCTCTGGTCTCTCTCTTCAATTTCAGCTGTTATGTCTTCTGTATCACTTATTCTTTCTTCTTTCATTTCAAGTTGGCTGTTATATGCCTCTAATATGTTTTTTATTTCACCTATTGTGTCTTTCATTTCCATGAACTCTGTTACTTTTCTATTCAGGTTTTCATATTCTTCTTTGTGATTGCTCAGTCATTGTCTTCTTGATGTCCTTATTCTGTTAGCAATATTGTCCTTCCACACACTAATTTGAGTTTGGAAATGCATATGAATATCTGATTAGTTGTCTCAAATCCTGTGTTTCATCTGGGTCTTTGATATATTACTTTGCTTAAGCTATTTCTATCATTTTCTTAGTATGGCTTATAATTTTCTGCTGATGTCTAACATCTGATTATGATGCTGAGTTTACTCTGTCCAATTTCTCTTTCTTTTGAGAGATATACTGGGGAGAGACTGTTTAATTGACATTCTTCAATCCGTGGCTCTACTTGTTCTAGGTCTTTAGAATCATCTCTGTAAATTGCTCAAATCTGGACCATGAACCCAATAATGGGTTGCAGACCTGCTTCTAAGGGCCTTGGGGAAGAAGGCTGTAAAGGCCAGAAAAAACCTTTCTTGTTTACTTTTAATCCCCTCACGTGCACTTCCTTGGTCTGCCAGCAGATGGCACTCTTCAACAGGCCTCTCAGTTCCATGCCTGGTGGGAATGTTTTTGCTGCTTCAGGATGGATCAATAAGACAGAGATTGCTGCCTGGAGGCTAAGAGCCTTGCAAATCAAACTTTCTCAGAGACTTTCTCCAACCTTTGCTGGCAGCACCCTCTCTTTTCCCCAAGTAGGAAACAATTCCACTCCCCTCAGTTTCCTCAACAACCTGTCCCAGTCGTAGGGAGGCTCTGAGAGGGTTGCCTCTCTTTAGTCCCATGCTGGCTCCCAGGGACAACAAATGGTGCCGCCCCCACCCAGCCTGGAAGGGCTGGTTGGACACAGTAGACCACATCTGTGGGTCACAAGCTAAATCAGCCCTAGGCTGAGTCCCTTTCGCTCTCCTGTTTCTTGTGGCGGTAAATCACCGTGGCCCCCTTTGTAGCTGCAAGCTCAACGCCCTGCTGGAGAATTCAGCGCTTTCTGCTGTAGAGTGGAGGAGGGGCGAGGCAGCCACCCCTGCAGTCTTCTCAGGGTCTGAGGTTGAGGTTCGTTTCCTGTGCCCCTCTCTCTTCTGGGTGGTGTCCAGCCTCCCCATGGTGTCCTACACCTTAGAACTCTTTTCCCCAGGCCATTTCTGCCTGTCCTCTAAGGACTTTTCTGAGTGGAGAGTGTCCTGTGTCTTTCTAATCCACCATTTTCCCAGAAGTCCTCCTTATGCCATTATTGAGCATATCTGTGATTTATTTTATGCCAAATTTTTTGGTCAGTAATACAACTTCCAGATATAACACTGTTCCTTGGGAAAAATAACTATTACTTTAAGACATTCCATTCCCCAGGGCTGTTCCCAGCAGTGCCCTTCACTGCCTGGTTAGTAAGAGGAAAAACTACCATGAAGTAATGCGCCCCGTTTCAAGGTTATGCTCCGAAAGTAGTGCTTTCATGTTGACAATTTTGATATAAGTCTTAAAAATGATTAAAATTGAACTGTAAACTGCCTTCATCTCTAAGGTTTAGTTCTATAATATTATCAATATTTTTATTTTTAGATGTTTTTTAAAAATGAGGAATTTTAGTCACTACTCTTAAATATTTCTTCTACCACTTCTCTCATGTTAACGGATATTCATTTTTCTTAAATTTTGCTGAAGGTAAGAAGTATAAGAAATAAGTGGTCAAATGAGAGAGAGGTGTTGACACATTTAATTTTTGTTTAAATATATTGTATGTCAGAGTCTGATTTGTTTCAGAAGTGCAGCTGTGGTTTATAGCTAATATTTGAGGAAGATACCTATTTCTCCAAATCAGTTTCTATATGAAACAATAAAAGTATTAAGTATACTAATATAGTAAAATTATATATACACACATAGATATTGATAATATATGTCTAATTTTATGTTTAATTATGATTGGTAGGAGTTAGTGTTACACATAAATATTATTATAAATATTATTATTATTAAAATACTTGAGGGTGGTAATTCAACCAGCCTGAGTTCAAAGCAGAGATTCAAACTGCTTTATTTTATTGGTCATCAACAAATGGAAGAGATGCAGTATTTTGTTGACAGATAATATTCAGTAGTATATTGGATCTTGAACTAGGAACACTGGTGAATATTAAAGTCATAAATAATTCAATTCTTTGTAGTCAGTGTGTAACCTCAAAATAACCCTGTTCAGTCTGAAGCCACTGGTAATGGCCCAAAGTCTGGCAAGGCCAGATCATACCCTGCCATATATAGTAACACACTGTAATATAGAGTTTCAACAAAGGAAATACAGTTAGCATAATAATGAGGCATTAGCTGAAATGCACACGGAGTTGTTGACCTGAAACAAAAATCTCCAGAAAGGATATGTTTTGAAGGATGCTGACAAAGTAATTAAAACAACTTGAGAAATAGACCTAGTTTAAAACTTGGCAAGTCATAAGTCCTGTCTTAGTCATTTAACCTCTAACTTAAGCTCCCTGATCCTTACAGACTATTTTAATATTCAGTTATTCAAAAGAGTAAATTCACAGCAGTGCCATATTTAATTCCAACAAGCACCTCTACCCTAATACCAAACTTTTACATGATTTCCGTAGTGTGCTAATGTCTTTTCCTCAGTGCTGGGGTTTTTCTGTTGTTTTCTTTCTTTCTTTTTTTTTTTTTTTTTTTACTTACTGTGCTCTTACCCTTGAATGCCTCTCTCCTTCCTGCTCAGTTGTCACTGCTATTATCCCTTCCCAGATTACCCTGACAGGACAACTCCCTCTGTACTTACTAGCCATTTTGCAATCCATTCTCTACTACATTGGTATCATTTATCTATGTGTCCATCCATTTCCCCCTCCCTATTGTGAGGTGCTTAAAGGCAGGGACTATTTCTCATCATTTACCACCCAGCGTGGTTCCAGAGAAGGGTGGTCAAGAGAGGATTTGAGTCCTGGCTGTCCTACTTATTAGCAATGTGATACTGGAGTTACTTAGCACTCGGCTCTCATTATCTCCTAACAGAATGTCCTGATTGAATTGCTCTGATGATTAAATAAGATCAATACATATACAGTGCCTGTTATACAATAGACAATAAACATTGGTTACTGTAAGTAATAAGTGTTTCTGTCATTTTGTTAATTGGACATGTTTAAGTTATATCAGCACCTAAACAGACTGAAATTAGTGTGGTTATATTGTAAATCATTTCTTGATTAAAAAGATGATTTTAGGTTGTATATATGTTACTAAAATAACCTTTAAAAAAACATAGGACTGTATAAAACACACAGTGGACCCTAATGTAAACCATGGACTATAGTTAATGGAACAATTAAAAAATGTTTTTTTATGAATTGTAAAAAATGTGCCACACTAATTCAAGGTGTTAGTAATAGGGTGGTATATGGACACTCTGCAGTAGATGCATGATTTTTCTCTAAACCTACAACTTCTCCAGTAAAAAACAAAAGATTATGTCCAATAAAGCTGCAATTAATCATCGGCAGCAGTAGAAAGTATGTCTAGAGATATTATTTGAGTTAATACCTTTGCTTATTCCAAGAAATCCTAAAAACCTTAAATATGATCACCATCATCATAATAATTAACAACTTCTACCAAGCACACTTCCCACAATATTTTTCTATTTAATATGGGAGTAAATTGAAATTAATCAGAATGCATTTAAATTATAGTTTGTTAAAATTTAAATGTGAAAATGGATACATTATTTATAAATAACTCTGTTATAGAAGATAATACTTTATTATATATAAAATATTCTCAAAATATCAACTATTTAATATCATTAGAAATGGTGACTTATGGAGAAGAAGTAGGAATCAGCGCACAACGGTTTCCTATTTTTCTTTCTTACAAAATAACACTGATTGGCATTATGTTTAGCCCTACACTAAATAATGTGAAAGTTGATATACTACAATATGTATCCACAGGCTCACATGAAACATAATCCTACAGCAAAGGCCACCATCAGGAATGTTAGCTCTTCACTATACCGAAAGGCAAGTGAATTCGGTGTGGAATCTGTTTTAGTTTCCTAGGTTGCTCAAGCAAATACTATGAAGTGGGTCAGGTTAAACAATGGGAATTTTTTTTTTCTGGAAAAGATACTTAATGATCCTTTTTTGAACAAATAAAAAGCAGTTCATTAACACAAAGAGTGCAGAAAAACTTTCTACATTTGAAAAGGAATGGGGAAAAAGGCAACATGTAACACTGATAGACTTGGCCACATAAAATTTACAACCTTTCACACATTTCTCCCAAATACCTCTACACATACATAGAATAATGAAATGGTAAAAAGCAATGTTGGTGAAAAAAAATAGCAGTTCTTTGTTGGAATATATTCAGTAAAATACAAGAATAATTTATTCCTTCATGGTTTGAGGCTAGGAAAGAGTCCTAATCAAGGTGTCATCAAGGTCATGCTTTCTTCCCAAAGACGGTGGCCTCTGGGGCTGGCTGCTAGCTGTCCTTGGTCCTTAACTTATCATGTGGCGGGGCCTCCTGGACCCTACCGCTCTTCTGGGTTTGGTCGATGTTCCGACTTCTGGCGTCCTGTGACTTTCTCTCTATCTGAATTTCACTGTGCTTACAAAAGACTCCAGTAATGGGCTGAAGGCCCATCTTGATTGAAGGGCCATGCCTTAAATGAAGTGGCTTCATCAAAAGGTCCTATCTACACCCACAGGAATGGATTAAATTTAAGAACATGTTTTTTTTCTGGGGCACATACGGCTTCAAACCACCATGCTGACAGTGTTCCTGCTATCCCTCCAGGAGTTTGAAACATTTTGCATTTTTCAGGATCAAGCTCACCCTTAGAATAAATTTAATCTGGATAATTGACTGGATAGAGGGTAGCCTTATTCTTTGCTCTGGACAGTAATAATAATGAGCTGCCAACTGCCTGAAGCCATAGTCCTGAACAGGACAGTGGCTGATTGAAGGGGAAATTTCTGGGTAGAGCGAGAAGTCAGAAGTCCTTCCCGGGGGGATCTAAGAGCATTTCTGAAATAGAGCAAAAATAACTCTGTCTTCCCTACCCACGTCAACCTCTTTATCTTCTAAGGACTGGAGATAATTTCCTCTTCTCCACATGAAAATGCAAAGTAACACTAAGGACATCCTGTACTACTTAAAAACAGTGTGCAGGAGCTAGAAGGTAAGGAATGAGCTGCATAATAATACTATTCCACATTTCCCTTTATTAACACTGCTTTTCATTTCTTCTTGTATTTAAGCTCTTTTCAGAAATGTCTAGCAAACAACCAGTATGGTACTATATTGGAATGCACATTCTATCTATAAATAGTGGAGAGTATTTCTCTTTATTATATACAAACTATAAGGCTTTTTAAAATTCAGGGCTCTTAGAAAAACCTAGTAAATTCATTCATTCTCAAATTTTGACTTTCCAGTATATGATTTCTTAAAAATTGATTATTCTTACTTTAACAAGATCAAATGAGATTTCCCAATAAGTTATTAATAAGTGAAATTGAATACAATGGATAAAAATGTAAGTAGATTAATAATACTTTGTTTTTATATCATTTTTGTCCATTAGACCTCAAACTATCTATTAAGTATATTTGTGTTCTTGTATCACTGAATAGGTATCCCTTTTAATGTTAATTTTATGAATAAAGAAATATATATTATATATAGATATAGATATAGATATAAGTCAGATTATTGTCTCTTGGTAATTTTGTTTTTTTGTTTTTTTTTTTTAATCTTTTTTTTTTTTTTTAGATTTATTTTTTTATTTATTTAATTCCCCTCCCCTCCCCTGGTTGTCTGTTTTCTGTGTCTTTTTGCTGCGTCTTGTTTCTTTGTCCGCTTCTGTTGTCGTCAGCGGCACGGGAAGTGTGGGCGGCGCCATTCCTCTGCAGGCTGCTCCCTCCTTCGCGCTGGGCGGCTCTCCTTATGGGTGCACTCCTTGCGCGTGGGGCTCCCCTACGCGGGGGACACCCCTGTGTGGCAGGGCACTCCTTGCACGCATTAGCACTGGGCATGGCCAGCTCCACACGGGTCAAGGAGGCCCGGGGCTTGAACCGCGGACCTCCCATGTGGCCCTAACCACTGGGCCAAAGTCCGTTTCCCTCTTGGTAATTTTGATGTAAATTTGGAATTCAGGGATCTTGAGCAATTCAAGTCAATTAACATACTATCTATTATAAATTTTCAGCAAAGCCCTAGCTGTGAACCTCGTTATACTGTTGATGAACTGAAAAAGGTAAAAAAAAAAAAAAATTAACTCATCCTTGTAATATTTATAGGTGCCATCTGGTGGTGGTAAGTAAGGGCCCACCAAGGAATTTGACAGACCCAGTAGAGAAATACCCTTCTTATTCAATGGCATGCAGTCAAAACTCACCAGGGATAGAAATAATATTAGACACCCCTTGGCAGCAAAAATTCTTCAAAAACTCACTTTCTGCAATTCCTCTCCTCCCATTCTCACCTAAACCCACTCTATTTTGCTCTCACTACTCCACTGAAACTGTGCTCATTAAGGTAATAAAAACCTCTACACAGCCAATCCAATCTTTCCTCCTCCTCTTTCTTGTCTCATCAGATTGCCATTTAACACAGTTGAGTACTTCTTCCTCCCTGACATACATTTTTAAAAAAGTTTCCGTTTAATGATTACTATTTTTTTAATTATTTATTTATTTATTTTTACTCCCCCATCCCCCACCCCAGATAGTTCCCTTTTCTGTCTGCTTATTTTCTTTAGGAGGCACCAGAACCTATTCCAGGTCCTCCCATGTGGGGAGCCAGTGCCCAACCTCTGAGCCACTTCCATTCCCTGCTTGTTGCATTGTCTTCTGGTTGCTGCATCTGCTGGTTGCAGCATCTGCTGGTTGTGGCATCTGCTCACTGTGGTGTCTGCTCGTTGTGACATCTGCTCATTGTGGCTTCTGCTTGTCTTTTTTAGGAAGCACCTGGAACCGAACCCAGGACCTTCCACGTGGGAAGCAGGTACCCAATTGCTTGAAACGCATCCTCTCTCCACTGATACACATTTTTCATTTGGCTTGTAAGATGTGACACTCTCTTGGTTTTTCTCTTACAAAAAAGACAACAACTGCATAGAAATTGACCTATTTGAAAGAGAGAGGGAAGAAAAATAGAAAATAGATCTATGCTAAAAGTAGGCACTCTTGGTCAATGCTCTTTAGTCCAAGATGCCTGAGGGTTCAGTGATCTGTAGGTTTGCAATATTGTAAAATAAAATTCTCTGAACCAAGCTAGAGAAACACAAAAAATGAAGGAGGTGAGAAACCTAGCATGACATGAGATTGGCACCTAAAAGAATCCTAATGCTTAGGCTCCTTCTTAGCATCTCTTTTTATAAATTCTTTTCCAACAGAAGGGAATAATTACTGTAATTGCAAATATTCAGTGAGTATGCATCTTGGAGGCCAAAAACTCATTATCCATTGCCTCTTCACCTACAGACCATATGTTCATTGTGTTGTAAGTCAGAGGCCAAGATAGAGGCCTTCAAACTGAACAAGAGGGAACTGAAGGTAGTTGCTAATAGATACAAATACTCTGGCCAGGTTCTAAGTTGAAAGACTCTAATTTGACATGATCAATGGCTTTGGTGATTAACCTATGGAATTGCAGACACAGAGCCAACTAAATTCTTAAGAAAATTGTATTGCTAGAGAAATCTCAAGTTTAGTAAACAAAAAGTTGGTAATCATTCCACTCCTAAATCCTAAATAATCCCTAGGTCTCCTCTTGCTGATGGCTGATCATGGATTTTCCTTCAGTGCCCAGGCAAAAAAGTCCAGATGGTTCCTTATATGCAAGATCTGAATGTGCTGTTGAATCAGAGACCACTCTGAGTTGTTTCTCATTCTATCCTTTTCTCTGTAAGAGTTCTAATTGAAATTAGCCCATTTTATTTTGCAATTGCATTTTGAGTATATTGGGAATAATTAGATTTATCATTTAGCAATAGGTTGTCAGACCACGACAGTTATTTCTAGACTTAGTTGAAAACATGTATCACCCAGATATCGATTTATAGTTAAAATGGAATAACTGGACCAAACATTGTCTCTCTTTGGGAAGGATGTGAGTTCCATGCAAGTGTGCCATTATGTTAGGCTAAAGTATATTTGGAAGTTTATATATATGAAGACTGATGTGCATTGACGCTAAGTTACTAAAGGGTAGACTACAATTGCTCTTCTCTCTATAACACTCATTTCCCCTTCTTTTGCAGGCAGCATCATTTTAGGATTTCCTTTGGGGCCCCATTTATGTTCTTATCCATATGGTTGAGGTACACTTTTGTCCCTCACTCTAGGGGTGAGCATGTGGCCTACACCTGGCCAGTTAGCTACTGATTTCCTATAGAGAGTGATTTGGTTTTGAATAGCATTTGACCCCAGTTGGTCCAGTAAGAATGAACCCTATGATTTCTTCAGGATCTGCCATTCAGGCTTTTTTTTCTTTATCTCTTGGATTTGAATCTTAGAAGTTATAAGCTTGGAGCTTCCAGAAGTCATCATTTGGGACCTTAAAATGATGTCCCACAATGGATGACATAGTTGAAAGAGATATATTGATTTATTTTGGCCCTTGTATCAAGCCAAAACTGAAGTTTATATATGGGTTACATAAGCCAACAAGTTCTTTTTTACATCAGCCAGTTTGAATTGCATCATCTATCTCTTACAGCTATTTCAAATACTTCTCTTAGCTTATTTCAAATTGAAGAGAAAAATTTACATTAGATTATAGAAGTTATATATTTGAATACTTATGCTTCCTAAGATTCCCTTAGCCACAATTTTCTCTTTAATTAAATGGAATGCTACCATTTTAAAAAAATGAATCTCATTTAGGAAAGACAGAACACTGATTATCTTATTCCCTATCTACTATCTTTTCAGAAACTCTAGAAAACTAATATAAACATAAGGCAAACACTGGCATATTTTATGTTTGCCAAATTAAATTGAAAGTTTGAGTTTCGCAGTAACTGGTTTCCTTGACATTGCCCTAGCCCTGTCATCTATGATCAAACATTCTCCTGCCATCAAGAGCTTGTCTCTGCTGTGTTCTATTCAATTTTTTTGACCCTCAGGCCTGTCAGATTTTTTGTCTCTATAGAAATCAAGATGATAAATAGCTCACGTAATTAAATAATTTATATCATCATAATAGGAGAAGAACATTCCCTAGTAACATATCCCTTTTTGTTATGAAATACAGAAATATTTTGGAACAAGTGACCTTTTGGTGTCTTTCAAATCATAATTGTACTGGAAACACCCCATTCTGCCAAATTACTGCAACAATCCTAATGACATCTTTTAAAGCCATAAATAAAACTAAATTTGTTTGAAAGAGCATGGAATTTTGATTAAGGCTTTACTAACATTAAAACAATCTGGTACAAGTAAAATTGCAGTCCATACAAAAGTTAATATATCTGTTTCTCATATTTGATGATCTACACTTAAATAATATATTTGACTTTCATTGAACAAAGATATTAGGTTTTCTTTTTGTTTCTTAAATAATGTATTTCTTTTATATTTTATCTTCCCATTCTTATACTCATAAGGAATTCTCTGTTCCCTCTATTACAAGAAGGTCACGTACCTTCCCAGGTTCAGTCTTGGATAACAGAGCTCAGTTAGTAGTCTCAGAAAGGCTAGGGAATGAGCAAAAGAAATCAGAGAACTCATGCAGGGCAAAAGGGAAAGAAATTAGACACAAAATTTACCTCTTTAGAAAAACATTCAGACACTTAGTGGAACAGAGCAATCCAGGAATCATTTTTCTTCATCATCAGTACTAGAGCTAGACCACATGCTCATACAGAATCCAGAGGGCATATCCTAGAGAATAGATAAAATTGAGTCAAATGCTGGATCTAGCCCTCTGGCTTCAAGCTCTTTCTCCTTGAGTCTCCTGTTTTGTAAAATTTAATCACAGTCAGTCTAGACAACTGTCTCTTTATACTTGAAATTGCAGGCATTACAAGGATTTGCCTAAGGGGAAGTTGAGTTTGGGATGCGTTTAGTTTGGGTTTGGTGGCATATATTTATGTGTTTACAGGCACTTCCCTATACAGTTGTTATTGCTAGCTTCCAAGTATAGGAATGGATTCTAGGACTCTTCCTAAATCCAACAGTGAGGACCCACCCAGCATCATGACACAAGCACATCAATGGGAAATTGGTTAATGAGTGCCACCAAACTATAGTCACTCCCCAAGAGCTCTTGAAATGTCCTGAAATCCTATAGTTCATATATGTTAGGAACTTGATAGAGGTTGTGCCAGACTTAGCAAAAATCTTAAAATTGTACATGACATTACCAACAAGGAGTTGTGAAGCTGAAGCTTTTCTAAATTATCAATAACGATAAACAAGTTTAAATTAACCATGCTAGAGGAAAGGTTGGATTATCTTTTTATCCCTTCTATAGAAAATTATATCCTGAAATTAATGTCATATGAAAAGATAGTCAATGAGTATGTAGCAAAAAAGTATAAGGAAAAAAGTCTGAAAGATATGTATTAGGCAATTCCTCAGTTAAAAGCATTTTGTTAATTTTCTGGATTTTGTTATCTTTGTGGTATATTTAGGTTTTAAGATTTGTGATTTGTTGTGATTTCTATCTTTCCTAAATAAATACTTGCTTTCTTACCAAGTTTTTAATACATAATTTTGTTTGGCCTTCCTTCCTAAAGAAGCCCTCCCCAATTAGATTAAGGTCCCATGAAACCTGGGTCCACACATGTCTTTGAAAGAATACCAACATAGTTTGATCTAAATGACTGCAAAACAAAAATTCTGTCTCTCATCTAGGAGTTTCCAGATATGTAGATGACTCACTGAATACACACACACACACACACATATATTCTTTAACCTCTTATCAAAATAGCCATAATCAATGATTAATTCCTAGGATCAAACATATGAGAATCTGATGTATAGACTCTGCCAATTCCCCAGGCAAGGAAACCTCCTTTTGCAGATTGAGTCTGGCTAAAAACTGAAGAAAGTTTCAAATTATTATGTTAATCATGTAAAATCAAGTTCTGGCTCTTTGTCTCCTTATCATGTGGTACTTCTCATCTAAACACAGCAAGTTCTTCTTTAACATTTTTATTCAATAGCTTTTGGCTAAGCATAAAACAGTCACTATCAATTTCTCACCAGTTCCTGAGCATTCCTAAGTTGAAATTATTTTAGAGTAGTTATTCATGGGAGCTTGCAAGTTGAAATGAAAAAGCACTGAAAATCAATTTCATTATAAGCTTTGAAGTAAAGGGATGTTGCATCAAAAAACTTGACTGAGTTTGTAGGTGGTATTTGCTTATTTTATTCTGGAAAGCTACAGCAGAGCAGCTTTTAAACCACTGAAAAACCCAGCTGGTGATTTTCTGAAATACATTCCCTGTACATAATCAGGGAAGTCTCAGCTTGACTGGGTGTTTGCACAAAATTCACTGAAAAGAATACATCTGTATTATTTCATGGCAGTGACTTCATTTATAACATTATGTACTTTCCCTCTCATAGTGGATGCTTCAGTTAACGATCCTGTTCCATGGCAGGTTGGATATTTTCCCTGGTGGGTATCAAAATAGTGAGACTAACAAACAGTTCTCAGAACACTGAGAACAGTTCAAAACTCAAAATTTGCAGTATTTAGTGGACCAAAAACCTAAGGCTTTAAAGCTGCGCATACTCAAGCAATGTGAAGTGGAGAATAGCAATTGCTAATGGCAAACTAACTTCTATGGGAAACACTGGTCTTCCCTAACCCCATTCATTCCAACATATGAAAGCGTCAAGGGCAAAATGGAGTCCTGAAATACCAAAATTTAGGTCATGGAATAAGAGGAGGAGGTCTTCGTGGAAACTGAAAAAGTGTAGTCAGTAGACCTCAAATGAGACCATCGGCCTCCCTTCCAATGTCACCTGGCTGTTTTCTTTTCTCTCCTCACCCTGACTAGTGTGTCAGGGCAGAGTCTGAAGGTATTTCCCATATGAGACCCCCACCCCCAACTTAAACAGGGTACTGCAATACCTGAGAGCAGACAGAAGACTGTTTACTAGCAGAATCTTGATTGGGGATGCCTTTACTTTGGACAGTCCAGTGGACACCAGCGTGGGACCAGGGAAAGAACACATGCAAAGACCTCACCAGTCCTTGAGGAGAAGGGATCTCCTTTTCTCTGCCTAGGTTCAAAGATGAAGTCCTAGGAAACTCAAATCAATGGTTTAAGTCTACCAAAGAAGACCAACGACCTGCCTAAAAGAATTCTCATGGATCACATGTGACCCAGCTACTAGGAAGCAGGTGACCAGAGAGGGGTTTTGATCCAAGTCCAGACTTTTGGTTAGCACATGTCAGTGGCAATAGGAGTTAGGCAGGTGACATGACTGAGCCAGGCAGGCCAGGTCTAAGGAAAACAGTAGCCTGAGGACCAGGCTAAATGATCAGTGCTGTTCATGTTTGAGGTCAGAGAGAGGAGAAAGTGGTGGAGCCGGGGCAGCTCGGACTGTGCAGTATGGACAGTTGACCCTCTACGCTGGCTGATTGCTGCCAGAATCCTAATTTTTTTCAAAAAAAATCAGAAGTGTGAATTTTGTGTGAAATCTGATTTTTAAAATGTTGTCAGTTCATTGAAACTTTTTAACAACACTGTGCTGGCCAACAGCATGCAGGCCAAGCAGACTGGTTTATGGGACCAGGTATGATCCTTTGTTGTGTCATCTTGAAGTCCCTTGTGACTTTGTGTGGCAGGATCCCACACAAGGTTGTTGTTTGAGAATCCCATAGATCTGGGGCTCCTATCAGCCGTCTCTTAATATTAGATGGTGACAAAACTAACAATACTTACCTAATAAATAATAGATTCCAAAAATAAAATGAGCACATTACAATGGAAGGTAATGTGATTATTATGTTGCATTAATTGGAATTGAAGGTGATAGTTTTTTTCTCATTTTCATATCAAAAGCTGGGTAGAAAGAGAAAAATTAATAGGATATAGCTAAACTTAGGGAACTCTGGAAGAGTGTAGTGCTGTAAAACTCTTGGGTTGGCAATATTAAATGTGGATGAGATTTTGAAGATAAGTTTTTATGTCGGCTCAATTACTCACTTCTGTTTTTTAGAGTAGGTGATGTTAGCACCTAGAAAGAAATGAATTATATTAGATTTGAATGAAAGTAAGAATAGGAAGTGCTACTACAGAAAATCTGAAATTGGACTACTAATATATGAGCTATTACAATATGATTCAATTCAAGGGGAAAAACCAAAAAGCTGTATAGCACATTTACTCTATTTCACAAAAAGAATACAGTAAGTGAATTTATTAGGAAAAACAATCATGGATTAATTTAAAAGGAAAAAAAAAGCAACAGACTCACTGAAGATAATTTAGAAGCGACTCACTGGAAGCTCAAGAAAATATGTGGCATGAATCAAAAGTCTAGGTCTCTGGGAGAAAAAAAATGTCTTTATGGTTGATTGCAATGTCTGAAAAAGTGCAATGTCAAAGACACTATTGCAGAATGAGATAGAGTATCTCTTTTAAAATGTAAAATTTGCTCAAGTTGAAGATCAAGTAAAAATATAATTACCTGAGGGGAAAAATCCAAGATTCACCTTAAATGAAAATATCAGTGAGATATAGAACTATATACACACATAAGTGTGAATGTGGACACACATGAACACACACGAGTACCAATAAAACTGGGAAATTTGAATAAGATCAGTAGATTGTACCAATGTCATTATCCTCGATGCCTTATTGTTTGGCAAAACGTTACCACTGGAGGAACTAGGTAAAGGGCACACGGGATCGTCTGTATTATTTCTTACAACTGATTATGAATCTACAATTATCTCAAAATAAATAGTTGAATTAGAAAAAAACTAATAAAAATGTAAAAAAATCAATAAGATACTTCTAAACTATTTTAAGATAGGAATCTTGCTAAATAGGCACTTAATAATCCCAATGTAAAACATGTACAGATGAGAATAAAGAGAGAACAAATGAGCCATTCACTCCAATCAGGGAAAGAAATGAGGGAAATTCTCATTTCCATACCATCCTTTGAAAGAGATAAGTAGCTGATATTATATGAAATATTGGAAACCACACGTTCTAGCCTCAACTGGTAGAAGGTACATTCTGGTGCTATTTTTCAGAATTTGTAACTTGTTGCTATTGGCCACTGTGATCCCTAGGATGCAAACGCTGCCTTACTATCTTTGTGCACTTATGAGAGTAATTGGCACATACGAGGCATTCATAAAATTTTGTTTTAAAAAAAGGAAAGAAGAAAAAAGGCATGAAGGGCAGAGAGGCAGTGAAATGCCAGAGTAAATACTGTCCTCTGGACGTGGTAGAATTTTGTAGTTAAGTGTACAGATACCTAACTTAAACTGTCTAGGTTCAAATCCTGCTCTGCCCCTAACTGGCTATGTTACCCAGTTCCTCCAGAGGTAATATCTTGCCAAACAATAGTGCATCACATCGAGGATAATGGCATTGCTCCCTTTGGGAAATAAATAAAAATAAAATGTCATCAAAGATCTATATATCAAGGTACACACTGTAGGTCATCAGAACATACATACTTTATTAGATATTAAGCACCAAATATGAAAAAAAAGATTTCAAGTTTCATTAGACATTATTTCTAATGGCTATATAACTGGCATAGAGACGGTTTTATTTATCAAAAAGCATACATGGATTAACTTCCTAATGCCTCAGTGATTCCAGAGGAAAGCAACTAAAATGATCAAGTAATTTCTGGAAGAATAAACAAAAACTATTAAGGAGGAAACCAGTGACATGGCTACTTCTGAAAGAAATCTAGTGACTGCAAGACAGAAGGAGATAGAGATTTACTCTTAACCATATACTCTTCCAACTTTTGTAAATTCTTTTATCATGTATATATTTACAAAAAGAAAAGACTAAAAAAACAGTGATCAGAGCTTGAAGAGAATGTTCATGTATCCAGTTTGATACTATAGAAACTAAGGCTTCACAGAATTTATTTCTAGGTTTAATTGGATTAGGTAGACTTTGGCTTCAAACCAATATGGCATTTATATTTTCTCACAAGATTGAATTTTGTTAACTATTAACTCTCCACGCCACATAATCTCATTACCAACTATGTTAATAATTTATTTTCTATGCAATTTGATCTTTTGGTACTAAGGTTTAATGAGCATAGTAAAGTCTGGCCTCAATTTTATATGTTTCTTTGCTCCTCTGATGTCATAGCTGTGAATGTTGTGGTAGATAGACAAGATATGATCCCCCAAAGATTTCCAAATCCTAATTCCCAGAACCTGTGACTATGTTACCTTAAAAGTTAAAAGTGACTTTGCAAATTAGGTTAAGGATCTTGAGAAAGAAAGATTATCCTGGGTTATCTAAATGGACCCAGTATAATCACCAGGGTCCTTAGAAGACCAGGCAGGTGTGACACAGGAGATGTGGGAAATGAGGAAGCAGTCATGAGCCAAGGCAGCCTGTAGAAGCTAGAAAAGGCATAGAGTGGATTTTCTCTTGAACCCTCTAGAAAGAATGCAATCCCATTGACATATTGATTTTTTATTTTTTTTAGGAATTATGCTTTATTTGTGATCAAACCTTGTCATTCGTAGATGTATAAAATAAAATAATACTATCATACTGCCCCAGCATCTCTGAGGTAGATAGTAAAATAAGGGGCTTTGCTGTAAAGATGCCTCGACATCTTAGACCCTGTTGTTAGGTCCCTCAATGACCACCCCTGACACCTGCTGATACAAGATCAAGTTTCTCCCTCTCCTCCACATGTTCTACCTGGATTCCCACCTCCCTGAAAGTCAAATACAAACTCCCCAATTCCCACTCCTGCCGGATCAACTGCTATACTCCACCCATTCAACCCTATAAAGGCAGAGTCCCCAGACCCACTGTAACCTCTGGCTCTCCACCTACTTGGTTGAGCCTACACTCCTGATGTTTCCCCAGGTGACCCTGTGAGACCTGCCACTCCTCTCTGTTCCAGGACCTGTAAGTACTAATAAACTTTTCTTTCATTTACCTCTGGTGTCCCCCATCCTAGGTACACCTATCTACATAAAAAGCCCTGCAACACAGTGGGTAACAGATACTGTAAGTTATCAAGAAATTTGCCACACAGCCAGCCTTACTGGATCAGGTTGGGGAATAACTCCTTCCTTCTCCACCTTAAAAAGTAGAATGGTGGGAGGAAGCAGATGTGGCTCAAGCGGTTCGACTTCTGCCTACCACATGGGAGGTCCTGGTTCAGTTTCCAGTGCCTCCTAGAGAAGGCGAGCTGGCAAAATGGGCAGGCATGGTGAAATATGCAACAAGATGATGCAATGAAATGATGCAACAAGATAAAGCAACAAGATAACACAACAAAGAGATACAAAGAGGAAAGACAATGAAAGACACAACAAACCGGGGAGCTGAGGTGGCTCAAGCAATTGAGCACTTCTTTCCCATACAGGAGGTTCCAGGTCAGTTCCCCCTAAAGAGAAGATGAGCAGACACAGAGAGCACACAGCAAATGGGCACAGAGAGCAGACAGTGACCTCAAAAAATGAGGGGGGCGGGGGAATAAATAAAATAAATCTTTAAAAAAAATAGAATGCTGGGATTAGATGACTTGTAGCTAGCTATTTTTCTTTTTCTTTTTTTAAAATATATTTTTAATTTATTTTAAAAGTTACATAGATCACACAAAATGTTGCATTAAAAAACAGGAGAGGCGGCAGACTTGGCCCAGTGGTTAGGGCATCCGTCTACCACATGGGAGGTCTGTGGTTCAAACCCCGGGCTTCCTTGACCTGTGTGGAGCTGGCCCCTTTGCAGTGCTGATGTGCGCAAGGAGTGCCGTGCCATGCAGGGCTGTCCCTACATAGGGGAGCCCCATGTGCAAGGAGTGCGCCCCGTAAGGAGAGCCGCCCAGTGCGAAAGAAAGTGCAGCCTGCCGAGGAATGGTGCCGCACACACAGAGAAAATGATACAATAAGATGATGCAGCAAAAAGAAACACAGATTCCCGTGCCGCTGACAACAACAGAAGCAGACAAAGAGGACGCATCAAACAGACAGAGAACAGACAACCGGGGTGGGAGGGGAAGGGGAGAGAAATAAATAAATAAAATACATCTTTAAAAAAATAAAATAAAAAATAAAAATAAAAAACAGGAGATTCTCATATGCCTCACTCCCCACACCCCCCAGTTTTCCCACATCAACAATTTCTTTCATTAGTGTGGTACATTCATTGCATTTGATGAATATGTTTTGTAGCACTGCTACACAGCATGGATTATACTTTACATTGTAGTTTACGTTGTCTCCCAGCACATTCAGTGGGTTATGGCAGGATATATAATGTCCTGCGTCTGTCCCTGCAATGTCATTCAGGACAATTCCAAGTCCCAAAAATGCCCCCATATCACACCTCTTTTTCCCTCTCCCTGCCTTCAGCAACTCCAGTGGCCATTGTCTCCACATCAATGATATAATTTCTTCCACTGCTGGAGTCACAATGATTCTGTAGTAGAATATCAGTAAGTCCACTCTAGTTCATATTTTATTTCCCAATCCTGAGGACTCTGGGATGGTGATGCCCACTCCACCTCTTAATTGATACGGGGCTTCAATCCCACATGGCTGATGGATGGGGCTCTCCTTCTTGCAGTTGTAGACTCAGTTCCTTCATGTGGTGGTTGTTCATCCTCACCTCCTTGTTAGCTGACCTGGGTAATCTAGCTGTCTTTCTATTTATTTATTTATTTATTTATTTATTTTTATTGTCGTAACATATATAAAAAACAAAATTTCCTATTTAACCACTTTCAAGCATACAGTTCGGTGATGTTAATTATACTCACAATGTTATGCCACCATCACCAATCATCCATTACCAAAATTTTCCACAACCCCAAACAGAAACTCTGCACCTGTAAATCATTAATTTCCCCATTCTCCCTCTTCCCCTAGCCTCTGATAACCTGTAATTTACTTTCTGTCTGTATAAATTTTCATATTTCATCCATTTCATATATGTGGAATCATACAGTATCTGTCATTTTGTGTCTGGCTTATTTTACTCAATATGATGTCTTCAAAATTTCTCCATGTTGAAGCATGTACCAGAACTTCATTCCTTTTTATGGCTGAAGTAATATCTGTGGTGGCTTGGAGTAAAGTATCCCAGAAAACATATTCTTAAACTTAATCTATTTCTGTGGCTGTGAACCATTGTAAATAGGACCTTTTGATGAGGTTACTTCAGTTAAAGTGTGGCTCAACTCAATCAGAATGAATCCTAATCCTATTACTGGAGTCCTTTATAAGCAGAATAACATTCATACAAATAGAGAGAAAGCCATGGAGGGAGCAGCCAGACGCTGTACATCAGTGGAGCCTGGAAGAGAAGGGAAAGGCCAAGAGGCCACCATGTGCACTGCCACGTGGCAGAGGAATTTAGGACCAAGGATGGCCAGCAGTCATCAAGGATGGCCAGAACACCAGTGCTCAAGAAGAACACAACGTGTTGATGATGCCTTGAATTGGATTTCTAATTAGCTTCAAAACTGTGAGCTAGTAAATTCCCATTCCATAAGCCAACCCATTGTATGGTATTTGCTTGAGCAGCCAAGGAAACTACAACGAATGTATAACCACATTTTGCTTGTCCATCTATAGATGGACATTAGGGTTGTTTCCACCTTTTGACAATTGTCTGTAATGATACTATGAACATTGGTGTACAAATATCTGTTCAAGCCAGTTCTTTTGGTTATATACCTGGAAGTGGAATTGCTGGATCATATGGCAATTCTATGTTTAACTTTCTGAGAAACACCTAACTTTTCCACAATGGCTGCACAATTTCACATTACCATCAACAATGTAGAGGATTTCTATTTCTCTGCATCTTCACAAACACTTGCTCTTTTCTATTTTGTTTCTTTTTAAAAATAATAGCCACCCTAGTCGGTGTGAAGTGGTATCTCATTGTGGTTTTTACTAGTATTTTCCAATGACTAAAGATGCTGAACACCTTTTCATGTCCTTATTGGTCATTTGTATATCTTCTGTGGAGAAATGTCTATTCAACTCATTTGTCCATTTTTAAATTAGGTTGTCTTTGTTGTTGAGCTGTTAGAATCCTTTATATATTCTGGACATTAAACCTTTGTCAGATATATGACTTCCAAATATTTTCTCCCATTCTGTTGGTTGTCTTTTCCCTTTCTTATAATGTTCTCTGATGAAATCCAAATTATTTATTTTTTTCTTTTGGTGCTTGTGCTTTGGATGTCATTCTTGATTTTAGCCCTGTGAGGCCCATTTCTTATATGCAGTGTAAAACCACAATGAGATACCACTTAACACCCACTAGGATGGCTATTACTTAAAATAAAGAAACAAAACAGAAAATAGCAAGTGCTTATGAATAGCAAGCAGCAACAGTAAAATAATACAATTGTGCTTCCAATTCTTTGAATATTGTAAATCAGAGAACAGATATAGGGCGAAGAGCAAAATAGAAATATAAAGACACAAAAAAGTTTTATTAAAAGCAATAGGTTTATCTACAAAATTCAAGGTTATTATAACAGGAGGACAAAATCAACTAAATTACACCAATAAGCAAATTTGTGAAAATTAGTTAATTATCCTGGAAGTGGAAACTCATTAATAAAAAATTTAATCATACTAAGCAAATATTTATTGACCTAGGCTGTGTGTCAATCAAGGTCTGATTCCCGGGTTAGGTGATCCAAGTCCATAGGGTGAGCAGAAAGCAATAGTAGGATATAAATTCATGGGTCTGCCATGTGGCCATGTATGATAAGAATGTTTCTAGGGGCAGCCTGGAGAGCTCCCCTGAGGCAATGGAGCCCTCAGTGGAACCTATGCAGAATTGTTAGGATTTTCCCAAACAACTGGGATGACTATAGTAATTTGCCCATTTGGAGATTTCATCCTTTAATTACAGAAGACAAGTAGACTTTTCCAATTTTGCCCACAAGGTAAGAATAATTGACCCCCACAATGACTATAGCTTCAGTACAACCATCAGTACATTGCCCTCTCATGGAATCAGAGCTCTTGTTTTATGAAACATGGTTTCATAAAATAATTAAATAATCCTGATAGTTAATATAACTTTTTAGTCTCTTTGACACCTCCTTCTCTCCATTGCCATTTGCTTTCTTGAGCCCAATAGATGGACTGTGGAATATTCATAAGAATGTATTCAATACATTCTTAGTTTAACCTTCTTTACCATAAGTTTATCTGAATTTGAGGAGTAAATGTTCCAGAATTGTGCTCAGTTTAGAGCAGTTTAATAGTAATTACTTAAGTGTAGCCTCTCTATAAAATTTAAAAATGTAGAGTATTGCTAAGTAGAATTACAGCTCATTTTTAAAACAGAAGTAACATTTTAAAGATGTAAACACAAAGAATTGTCATATAGACTATTACAATTATTTCTATTTCAGTTTTTTGACTTCTAATACAAATTTACCTAACTTCTAAAGCAAAATTGAAAGTTAGTGATCTTAACTCATTTCAAAAGCAACTTGAATATGTTATGACTAAATAGAAAAAGTCTGAGTATACTTTACAAGATAATACAGAGATATCCACCATAGGACTATTAAAATTTAATTTGTACTTATTGTGCTCAAATTAATCACCCTATTATCTTCATTTTACAATTCTCTACACTTAGTTAAACACATGGTTCATAATAAAGGATGATATCCCAAAATAAGAATTAGATAAGCTTATGATATGATCAGTAAATCAAATTAACTTGACTCTAGATTAAAGATAATGGGAGAAAAACTATTCTTATAAAAAGAATGTTGAATCAAGAATGTTTGAATATTTAATACTTTTTGTGTTGTCATTGATAGAGAATTTGTACCCTATAAGTAAGGCTGAGAATAAGCCTTGACCAGGAAATAGTAACTTATTACCCAAAAGTTTGCTTTTCTTGACTTATTTTAAGATTAGAGAAAGATTTGTGTACCTTTGTGTGTTGGGAGAGTGGTGACGTGACTTGCTGTGGACTCTTTCTGCTTTGTGAATTGACTTCCCAGGTCACATTGATGGTTCTAGGGTGTGAGTATCAGCTCCAGCTGAGCCATTTCTGCCAAATTACTTCCCTGACACAGTGATCCCAAGGGATGAGAAAATAAATCAGGATGAGCCCATCGAAACCTTCCCCAGGAGCTAAGCGTTCCTTATAAGGATCAAACTGAGAGGATGTGAACTTTGAGTTAGGCCTCTGCTCCCTCCACTGCCCTGAAATTGCCCTTGTCAAGATCACCAGTACCTTCAGGTAGCCAGAGCTGTCACTTTTTTCTTCTTTTCTTGCTTGACCTCGCAGCAGCTTTCAAGGTAGTTGACCACTTTGTCCTCCAGTTGACCACTTCATACTCTGAAACTCTTCCCTGACTTCTATTAACACTAAATTCTGTTGAGTTCTCCCTACCTTCCTGGCTATTTCTTCTTGGGCTTCTTGGCTGTCCCTTTCTTCTCAGCCCCTCTAAATGTTAGAATATTCTAGAGTCCCTTCATGGGCTTCCTCTCCATAATCTTGCCCTACAAGTTCTTTTCTAGACACTACGCATTAAATATCATCCATGTGCCAATGGCATCCCACTTTGTGTGTCTCCAAGCTCATCCTCTTACTTCCTGTGCCCATTTGACATAACTTTTAGATGTCTTTGGAATCCCATAACCACCATCATGGAGCATTTTACCCACACCACATCCCAAACTACCTGCTTCCTCTTAGTTTTCTCCACCTGAGTAAGGAACACTACCATTGACTCAGACCCACCTTTTAGCAGTAAAATCTAGGCAATATCGCTAACTCCTCTCATTCCCTCACCCTCCAAATCAACAAGTCTTATCATTTCCACCTTCAAGACATATACCAAGACGCCTCATTTCTACCTCCATTTTTAGCCCCCTTGGCCAAGCTACCATCATGTTTTACCTGGAGCACTGCAATACCTTCCCATCTTGTCACTCCACTTCTTCTTTCATATGTACTAGCACTTCTTGCCACAGCATCTAAAGTGATCTTTTTAAAATGTAAATGTAAATTTGGTCACGTTATCTGTCTGCTAGTTAAAATTCTCCAATGACTTCTGTTTGCATTTCTGATGAAATAAAAATCCTTTCCCTAGTTAACAAAGCCTTAAGAATCTCTCTCCTGCCTCCTTGACAACTTCATTTTGGACCACTTTCCCTCTCACCATTGATGACCATAGGAAGCAACATTTCTACTTCCTAACAAACTTGTGTGTATCTTAGGAACTCTGTGCTAGCTCTTTCTTCTTCCTAGAATGGTTTAAATTTCACCTCCTCAGAGGAGTCTTCTGTGATAACTCATTGTAAGTAGTCACTCCATCTTTTTTGGGGGGGGGGGGTGGAGGATAAATTCATTGGTGTGATAGTAAATGACTCCAAAGACTTCGTGAGATGGGAATGTTGGGCTGGATTTATCACATGTAACTCATTCACCAAGACCCAACTATGCCCCTAAAAGAGGGTCCAGAGGCAGTCATTGTGATGCAGAGAGGAGAATCATCCACTGTAAAATAATTTTTTTAGTGGTTTTGGCAGTTTGAGATTTTTTATGAATCCCCAGAAAGAGAGATTTTTTGTAAACTGGTCTGTTCCTCTGGGTGTGAGCCCCTTTGATTGCATTAGATTCACCTGCAATGGCTTTGATTAAATTACCTGTTAAAATAAGGGCTTTGTTTTGACCACATAAGTAGGGCATGGCTCAGGGTTCAGTCCCTGCTTCCTTGGTGGGCTGATATAAGTGAACACTCACTCAAGAAGATGCAGGTAGAGAGAGAGGTCCACAGACACCAGAGAAGAGAAATTTGTTATTTCGATCCTGCCTGCCTTGTGACAGAAAGGAGAACTCTCAAATGGCTAACGCCTCAGGGACAGATAGATTGTTTGCCTGATAACTTACAGCTGACCTTGAGAAGACAGCTGAGACTTGATATAGGAAGCCCTGAAAGACAAGCCAGATGGGGTGTCCAAACCCTCGCAGAGATCAATGACCATCTTGCTTCAACACATGGCAACTGACTTTGGTGAGAAAGCAACCTTGAGTTGGACATTTTAGGGCTCATAACTGTAAACTTTTACCCCAAATAAATACCCTTTATAAAAGTCAACAGATTTCTGGTACTTTGCATCAGCACCCCTTTAGCTGACTAACACAGTGGTTGGTCTCTGCTAACCAAGGATACTAGTGAGAGAAATTACAGATGAAGAGGGCTTACTCTTTCAATGATGATGATAGATTCCAATAATGACAAAGCCTAAGTAACTAGAGGCAAGGGGTGGGTGGTTATCTTTAGAGTTAATGGATCTAATATGGTCATCAAATGAGTCTATAGAGGTAACTATTTAATCACTGAAGCTCTGAGACCAATATAGAAGAACGTCCCATAAATGTCTACCTGAATTGTATAACAGATAAAAACACTAGATCTAGTGAAGAGCATGCTATCTCATTGGAGAGCCCTAGCTCTTATCCTGTTCTCAGGCCTGAGTGAGTTCATACACCAAGCATCTGCTGAAATTTAAAAAGTATCTAGTTATCTTTGAGAAATGACCATTCAATATTATCAAACTTGTGACTGAATCTTTTTTCTAACCTTTTCTAAAAGACTCTGTTCATTTTCCCAGGGTCACACCATCATTTTAATTCTTTTAATTAAAATTTAATTCTTGACATAGTTCTTCTCTCACTTGAGCTCCCTCCCTCTCTTGCTTGTGCTCTCACTCTCTCTTTATTAAGTTATAGTTTCCTACAGTTGGAATGCATGCTCCATGTCTTGCTCACCACTGTATTCCTAGCACCTAGTACCAAGTACACAATTGATAAACATTTATTGAATGACTAATTGAAGGAGTAATTACATTCCCTGGAAATTCTCTTGAATAATTTTAATTCCCCCGCCACACGAAACTCCTCCATGTATTGCATAACAGTTGCTTTATAAAGTTTCAAACTTGCTCTGTAATACTCCTGTTGAGCTGTTTCTAACAAGCACCCAAGTTTACAAAATTGAGGCGTTTTGCATTTACTTATTAATTTGAAAGGCTCTTTATACATTAGTATGTCTTATCTATCAAATTGCAAGTTTTCCCCCTATTTTGCATTGGTATTTTGGATTTGTCGATGAACTTTAAAGTTAAGTTATTCATTGATTATATATAGGATATAAAATTTTATCCTATTGGCTTTGGCATTATGCTCAGAACTATTCTCTCTTCCCAAAGATTACATAGATATTGATCTATTGCTCTCTGAAATGTTTTATGCAACTATTTACATTTAACCCCCCTGGAATTTGCTGTCAAGTGAGAGGTGAGGATCCAGCTTTATTCTCATCCAAATAGTGAGTCATTTGTCCCAACTCCAGTTATTCACTAGTTCATTCTTTTGACAGCAATGAGAACTTGAAGCCACATGTGTGATGATTTAAGCATGGCCTATGTGAGCAAAATGATGGAATGGGTCTTTTTAGTTGTGTGCACTATTCATGTAAAATATAGCTTTGCCTTATATTCCATAGAATTTTTCCTCTCTGAGGTGTTCTTATTGTTCATTTCTAGGTTTTCAGGGACATTTCTGGCAAGACCAGACGAAGATATTCAACACTTCTGCTGAAAACAACTAAACAACAATAGCAACAACATTCTTAAAATGTTATTGATTAAATTTTTGGCATCCTCATGTGTTCATTTATGTTCTGTTCTTCTTAATGGTTGTGACCTTTATATCTAATTTTCTCATCCTTTTGAATTTTAGGTATTTAGTTATGTATTTGCTCTTTTGTTTTATAACAGACTACCACAAACTCAAGGGTTTAATATAACATACATGTATTATTTCACAGTTCGCTTGGGTCAGGAATCCAGGAGCAGCTTCTCTGGACTCAACACTCAGAGTCTTACCAGGCTGAAATCAAGGAGTTGTAGGCCAGGTTCTGTCTCTTTCTGGAGTTCAGAGTCCGTTTCCAAGCTCACATGGTGATTGTTGTCAGAATTGGGTTCCTTGTGGCTGTAGGATTGAGGACACTGAGGGGGCCCTTTCTTATTGACTGTTAGCCAAGGGGTGCCCTCAGCTCTGAGAGGCCCCTTCTTTCCCACCTTGGGGGCCTCTCACAGGTCCTCTCACAGCATGAGGGTTTGCTTCTTCGAGGCCCCAGGAGAATCTCTGATATCCAGACCTTGTTTTAAAGGAATCATCTGATTGGGTCAGGCCCATCCAGATGATCTCCTTTCTAGTAAAAGCAACCAATTAAAGACCTGAATCACATATGCAAAATCCCTTCACTTTTGCCACATACTGTAACCTAATTACAGAAGTGACAGCTCATAATTCTTATAATACAGGTCCCTGACCACATGAAGTAGAGGCGATTATACAGAGTATATGCACCCGGGGGCAGGAATCTTGGGAAGTACCCCAGAATTCTGCCTTCCACAAGGTGTGAAGTACAGTGGTACCTTGGTACTTATCATTAATTGGTCCTGGGAAGCACTATGAGTAACAAAAATGACAAGTACCAAACAAATTTTTCCCATAAGGAATAGTGTTAATAAATTTAATGCATTCCCAAACCAAAGTCAATGCACATTTTTAAGGCAATATGTAAAAAGATAGGATCTTATATCATTACTTTACATGAGAAATTAACCTAAAAATTAATAAACACTTAGGTTAAATAAAATAAAAACTTCACTTTACCTGTACTGAGAAGAGTCCATGTCCTAATGGGATGGTGGGAGGAGAGTGGTGAGAAGGAGAGGCTACGTGCCATGTTGCCTGGAAGGAGAGTCCCCCTCCAATAGAACATCAGGCACTTGCACTTCAGGTGTTCTTTCTCTTTTCTGCCTTTTTTCAACTTGTACCACAGGCTCTGACATACTGTCACCTTCACTAAAAACTTTATCCTTTGATAAAGACATATCTTTTCAGAATTCCTCAGAAGTGTGAAATTGTTCGGTCATTCAATAAGTTCACATTTCTGCTTGTCAAAGCTTTGTCCAGATGGTAGTTGTGATGGTTAGGTTAATATGTCAACTCGGCCAGGTAATTGTGCCCAGTTCTTTGGTCAAGCAAGCAATGGGCTAATTGTAATACAGGACATTTAAGGGCTTTAGTCATAAGCATAGGCAGCTGATTACATCTACATCAATTAGGAAGATTGCTGTCAGCAATGAGTGACACTTTATCCAATCAGTTGAATGCCTTAAAAGGGGAAGTGATTTCAGTATTGGAGAGAATTTCCCAGTTCTACTTTGGACAGCAAACATCTCCCAGAAACTCACTGAGGACTTTCATTGGCCTTCCATTGGAGCCCCTGGTTTGCAGCCTGCCTGTGGAACCAAGATTTGTACATTCCCACGGTCACTTGAGAGACTTAAAAAATCTCATGCTATTGACAGGTATCTCCTGTTGATTCTGTTTCCCTAGAGAACCCTAACTGATACAGTACTTCTCCACAAAGTTTTGAATTTCTGCCCATTTTGCACACATTTCTTTTTCAAGGAACTGGGGACATCCTTCCTTGTCTCCTCCTCATCTGAAGAAATTTCTCAGCCACTTAGCTGCTCCTTCTGTAGTTCCTGCAACTCCTCAGTGCTGAGCTCTTTATGATGTTCCTCCACTAACTCCTTAACATCAGAAGCATCATCCTCCAGACCCATGGATTGGCCCAAAGATACAATATCCTGCACAGCTGTACCTTCTGTACCTGCAGTCTTGGGGTCAGCCACAAACCTAAGAGTCTCTCTGAGTCACAACTTCTGGCCACAAATTCTGGCCTGGTAATGCCTTCTTTTCTTTTATGATGTAGGTTCTACTCGGAATTTTTTCCCAAAAAACTCCAATTTCATCACAGGTTAAATCTTGGTGGAGAATAAAACCCTTAGCCTCTACGTAGTCTTGAAATTCACTGATAAATTCATTAGCAGCTTTTTTATTAGCACTTGCTGCCTCCCTATGGCTCATGACACTATGGATGCTGATCATCTTTTTTAAATTATCAAACCAGCCTTGGCTGGCCTTCAAAACTTCAAACACTCGTCACTCAGTTCTGGTTAGTTTTTCCAAAGATCAGCATGCAATGCTTTCACTTTTTCACGTATCATGGCTTCTGATAAACCGTCACCAACTAACTCCTTCTTGTTTACCCAAATTAATAACAGCTTTTCAACTTCAAATGTTTGGGAACACTGCTTTGTTACTGCTTCAACTCCTTTTACAACATTAGACCTTTTTTTCTCATCACTTCTTTATTCCTGATGGTAGAAACCATTGTTCTCGGCATGCTGGAGACCACTGTTCTAGGTTTACTGTATTCCCTAACAAGATCATTAATGTGAATACCACTCTCATATTTACCTATTATTTCTTTTTTTGCTCAATGGTGGTATGAAGTAATCTTTTCTGCTCAGCATTATTGCTGCTCATTTTCTTAGGATCCACGATGAGAGAAAAAATGCAAAAATACACAAAATGACCACAGAAGCTAAGATAAGATTGCAATGGGATATGCACAAGGCAAGAGCTACCATGTGACTAACATGTGACCCTTTATTTTGGCTGGAAAGGTAGTGAGTCACAGGGCAACTGATACTGACAAGTTCTGGCGTGCATGTTGAGTACCAAGTAAACAACGAGTACTGGGACAAAATTTTCGCATCAAAATGCTTCAAAAAACCAAAATGCTTTGAGTACTAAATCCCATGAATTTCAAAGCAGTGGAGTACCAAGGTATGACTGTATCCTACTTATTTTTCTTTTCCAGATAGTGGCCCAATTTTTCCAACACTATTCATTGAATATCCTACATGTGCCACATGTGCCACAATAAATGTGCCACATTTATTATATACCAATTTACAATATATAATTCAATATGTATTTGACTATTTCTGGAATTTTTATTTTGATCTTTGGGTTTGTGTGAAGTTTCGTAAAAATTTAAAACATTGTAAGGCTAGTTCTAGATCACCGTTTTGTTTATTTTTGTAGGATTTTCTTATTTTGCTCTTTTTTATTTTTCCAAGTGAAATTTAAGAACAACTTGTCTACGTAAAAGTAAACTCTACTGGAATTTATTGGGATTGTGTTAAATTAAAATATAACTTAGAAGAAACTGATTTGGATCCTAATCTAGCACATAGTCTGTTTTTCCATTAATTCACATGTTCTCTGTGTGTCCCTCCTTTGTGTTTTAATGTTTTCTTCATGTAAGTCTGTGAATTTAGTTAAAAATAAATAAATAAGTTTTGAGTTTTAATTTTTCCATCTTGGAAAAATGCAGTTCAAACAGCATTGGAGGTATCTTTTTAAAAGAAGTTTTACTCCTGTAAAATTGCCTGGGCCTTGTAATTTTTTTGGAGGATGACTCTTTGACAACTGCTATTTCTTCTTGGATATTAGTCTGTTAGCATTTCTATCTCTTGTATGGTAATTTATTCATTTCATCCAGGTTTCTCAATTTATTTGCATAGTATAGTTGAGCAGAGTAATATCTTAAAATTCTTTGACTGTTCTCAGTTTCTGGGATTGCTGTCCCACTGTCATTTATTAATTTGTGTAGTTGCAATTTCTCTGTTTTTCATTGATTAAGTTATAGCTGGTTTATCTACTTAATTTTTTTCCTCAAAGATTCAGGTTTTGAATTTATCTACATGTTCTATTTATCTACGTGTTCTATTTTCTTATTTATTAAATCTGTTTTTTTATTAATACTGTCTTCTGTTTTTTGTTGTTGTTGTTGCCACTTTTCAAACATTTTTAGTTGAGAGCTGAGTTCATTTATTTTTATTTCTTTTTAAAAATCACAAATATTTAGGATTATGATCTTTTTTGAGCACTGTCATATTTTAATTATAATTTTTTAGAAATTCTGCAATTTCAGTTTATAGCTCTTGACCTAAGAGTTAAGAGTTTTTAAATGATCAGTAAATAGCCTTTTTATCTACTGACATTTCTAATTTTATTTGATTGTGATCAAAGAGTTATTTGATTGTGATCAAATACATTAACTCAGGATTCCTCTATGGCCTAATACACGACCAATTTCCACGACTGTTAAATGTGCATTTGAAAGCAAGGTGTATTCTTTATTTTCACATGCAGAGTTCAACATATATCAATTAGATTTATTTTAATAATGTTATTTATGTTTGTTAAGACCCAAGTTACCTGCACTAGTGAATTTTTGTATATTTCTGCTTATAAATTCCTGCCATTTTTGCTTTATTTATGTTATTCCTATTTTGATTGCTGCATAGATTTTCATGACTTTTGTATCTTCACTGTGGAGTGTACACTTTGGCTTTATAAAGGATATTTGTTACAAAATGGTTTTTATCCTGAAGACCACTTCATCTGATATTAACATCTCAACACCTATTTTAATTTCAACTCTTCTGAAAGCTCTAGAGGTTTTTCCTGCAGAAGTTAACTTCTCCTTTGACTTCCAATCTGAAAATATTTTTTCCTTTAATAGGTGAATTAAACTCATTCACATTTATTGATATGACATGTTTGGTCTTAGTCCTGTCATATTGTTACCAATGAAGTTATCTGACAATAATTGTTTTTAAAAGTCTCTCCAGTATAATTTGTTTGCTTGTATGTGTATATAAGCCTTTTTAAAAGAAAGCCTATGTTTTTATTCCTTTGTTTACCGTTATTTCTTTAAACATTATTTGTTCCATATTATGACCAAGGATAATATTAGAATGTTTTCTCATCTTCCTCGTTTTCCTTTGTCATCCATGATGAATCATAAATTATATTTCTGTGTTTGCTAAATTTGCTTTTACTTAGAGTATTTGACTGTCAACTTAAAACAGTATCTTTTGACTCCTAGACGTTACAGATGAGTCCATATCCATCTTCTGTGTCCTAATTCTCCCAATTTTGTTAACCAATTAATTTCTAAATTGGAAAGAGATATAAGGCTTACTTTCTGTCACCCTTGTCTCTTCATTTGTTTTGGTTTTACTTCTTCAGTTAAACACATTTAATTCTCATTGAAAGTTATTTTGTTATTGTTTCCCTAGTCATTCTTTGTTGATGAAGTTTATGTCCTCTACTATCCCCAATAAGAAGTCATGGGCAATCTATTCCTTGAGTTCTTATGTGTGAAGAATGTTCTTCTGAGGCCTTGAAGGGCAATGTGGGTGGATATAAAATCGCTACTTAGTAATTTTACTAGGAGATGTCTTAGACTTGATGAATTTAGGTCAATTTTCCCTGTAGTAGTATATACCCTTTTAATAGGCTGATTAAAAACAAAAAATTAGCCTTGGGAAAATTTTTTGAATTATTTTCTACTGATTTTGTCTTCTTTTTTAAGGATTCTATCATGTGCCATTTGAATCTTCTTTGCCTGGCTTTTCTGCTGTTTTTCTCTAATTCTTCATAATTGTTTTTCTTTTTTCCCCCCACTTTTCCAATTTCTATCCTTTCTATCCCTTTAATCCCTTATTTACTTTCCAATGTCCATTTTTCCTTGTTCTCTTATAAGTTCATCTTCATTTCAGTAATGCCTTTACCTTTTTATTTTGCTTCTATTTTAGGTTCTTCAAGTTCATATTTCATATCTTCCTGTTATTTCAAGTTTATGGAAATTAACACTTTCCTTTGCATTTAGCATAGGTATTATTCCTTTAGGGGCTTTGGCCCATCTTAAAATAGACAGGGTATTATAAATTTGTTGTTGTTGTTGTTGTTGTTATGAAAAGACTAAGTGAAAAAGTAAATTGATTTAAGGTTCATTTCCTTCTTAAATTGAATTTTAAATTAAGTAGAGTTGGGAATGGCTTAAGGAGATATTGTATTTATTTCCTCTTAACGTCCATGGATCTCAGTCTAAATTCATTTAAAATGCCTAGGTTTTGACTCAAATATCTAAAAATAATATTCAAAGAGACTAATAACTCTCAGTATCAATTGAGGTGAGACAAGGCCATGACATCTGGAACCATACACAAGACTGAATCACTAGATGAGGTTCTCATCAACCTGCTTCATGCAAGAAAGGTGAATATACTGTTTCCTTATAGGACAGCATGGGAAAATCAACAAGATAGGCCACAGATGCCCTACTGGGGCAAGGTCTGCCTCAGTCCCCCTCTTTGCACAACAATTCAGTTTTACCAAGCATCTCAAACTGATATCTATGGGGCAGAGGGTTGTAAAGGCTATTCTATCTTTATTTTCCCTACATTTTGGTGTCCATCCCTATGTCTCTGCCCTCATTGTCTCTCTCTCTCTTTTTTAAAGGTTTATTTTATTTATTTCTCTCCCCTTCCCCACCCCATTTGTCTGTTCTCTGTGTCCATTTGCGTGTGTTCCTCTTTTTGACCGCTTCTGTTGTTGTTAGTGGCACGGGAATCTGTGTTTCTTTTTTGTTGCATCATCTTGCTACATCAGCTCTCCACATGAGTGGAGCCATTCCTGGGCAGCCTGCACTTTCTTTAGCGCTGGGTGACTCTCCTTCTGGGGCGCACTCCCTGCGCTTAGGGCTCCCCTACGCGGGGGACACCCCTGCATAGCACAGCACCCCCAGCGTGCATCAGCACTGCACGTGGGCCAGCTCCACACGGGTCAAGGAGGCCCAGGATTTGAACCGTGGACCTCTCATGTGGTAGATGGATGCCCCATCCACTGGGCCAACTCCACTTTCCCCCTCATTGTCTCTCTTTAATGTTATGTTGACAGCTGTTATGTTTCTTTAACTTATCAAAAACATAGTTTGAGCCTATTATATGCCAACATGGTTTTAGCAATGGAATTAGTACTTGAGAAATAATTCTTACTGAAAGCTAGAAAATTTTTACCTATTCTGAGGGAAAAGAACTATGGAAGTTCAATCAATACTGTAGGAAGGCTGGCAAGCTATAGCTTATTGTTATCTCTAATCTGGGAATGTAACAACAAACATACTTTGTGGCTTGCACAGTTTTTATTTATTACATATCATTTTCTCCTTCAGCCAGATTTGTAGCTTACAAAAATAACCAAATATTTGCTTACAAATTGTTATAATGAAAATCTGTAGCCTGCTGCAGTAAGATTCACGGTCATGATAACTTTGAAAGCAATTTGTTTGCATTTGGAGTGGGGGAAATAATTTAAATTTAAAATTTTTGCGTAAATTATTTATATGTTGAGTCCAAAATGCAGAGCAATTACTACAATGTTCTTTAGAAGTGAGGCAGAAGTATAAAATTTATAAATACCTCTTTACATTTTGGCTGCACCAGATACAGTTTTCTAGAAAGCTGTATTTTTTTGTTGTTTGAATAGCAGTTAGCTGTTTTCCCTCTCTCTAACAGATGGAACCAAAGCATTGTGAACATTTTTATTAAAACAGCAAATGAAGCTATGAAAGAAGTGTCACATTGCCAAGTATTCATCTTGCAAATTAAATTCTACAACTTAGCAGGTGGTTTAAGTTCCCTTTAGAAATTTAAAATCAGCTTATTTCATTTCTCTGTGGTTTAACAGAGACACAGGTTCACTGCTGCATTCACTTACACAGAATCTGTTTGCATGTTTCTTAGAATTGACAGTTGGGAAAATATTTGTTAACTCTCACACAAAATGGCTCATGATTGCCACATTCAGATGACTGAGTCTTCAATTTCCTTCACTATTGAAATCTACGATTTGACTCTAGAGACTGTTTGCAAAACCCTGATGGATACTCAAATTTAAAGCCTGTGTTCAGCATATTTTGGGTCATTTTGATATGCATTTTTAATCAGCAAACTGGCACTATACTACCCAATATAGAAAATGCCTATATTAGGTAGTAACAGTCAGTCTTTGCAGTTAAAGAGTGATGGTGAAACAATTGTCACTTTCAAGTCTGCACACGAGTGTACTGATGAGCTATGGTGAATTAGATCCATTACAGAGTGACCTTTACAGGGCACTTCAGAGGTGAGTGAGTAGAATACTTTTTCTTTTGCCTCTAATGACACTGCCATAAGATAAGTTTCACAAAAACATAATTTTCTATACAATCAAGTTTTCAGTGTTCTCCTACTACCTCAGAATAAAATAGATTCATCACTCACAGCCTTCTTCAATTTAGTCTCCAAAGATTTCACAACTGCTTCTCAATAGAACTTATTTTTCTAGGTAGACTGGCCCATTTATTCATTGTCTCCTAAGTAGATTACTACTTCTTTGTCCATCCCTCTCTCCACCCCTACCAATGTTACTTTCCTTCTCCTCCTTGATTGTCTAAGCGTAAGTCAAGCAGAGTGAAGCCCTTCTTGGCCATCTTATCTCACTCTGATTTCTTCTTCCTTATACCTCTGAAGCACCATTATCATATGGTAGCTTGTCTCATGCTTTAGTTCCATGAACACATTCTGTCTCCTCAATTAGAGTATAAGGTCATAAAAGGTCACAAATGATTCCCTTTATATGATGTGACCAGAATAGGCAAATCTATAGGATAGAAAGTAGATTAGTAATTGCCAAGGGATGGTGGCAGGGGGAAATGGGGAGTGACTGCTAATGGGTCTGGGAATTATTTTGGGGGTGAAGAAATGTTCTGGAATTAAATAGTGGCTTGGGTGCACAACTCTATGAATACACTAAAAACCGCTAACTTTATATACTTTAAAAAGGTGAATTTTATGGTATGTGAATTATAAGTCAATAAAGTTGCTTTTCTTTTAAAAAAAAGTGACACCCATCACTTTTTTCAACTCTCATTGGGCACATGGACAGTCCTAACTCTGGTGGGAAGGGAAATACAATCCTACCATGTATCTGGGAGGCAAGCAGAAATATTCTTAAACAGATCTAATGACTACCACAGAGCCTCAGTCTTCAGTCATACAGGGGACCATGGGTCCTATCAGAATACTCCTGGATACAGTGACTGGTGCAGTAGTAGGCAGGTGACAAAAGCAGGGCCAGCTTTTTATGGGACTGATGTGTATTTCCAGACAGAAAAATCTTGGAATTACTGAATAGGAGGCTGGGTGGCTGGCTGGATCAGAAGCCATCTTATCAGCCTTGGGGAGAGAGCCTCTTGTGCAGGATGAATTCAGGCAGAGACAAAGGGAGGCAGGCCGTGTTGAAACTCTTCAAACCCCTACACCCAGCTGTGACTGCTCAAAGCCTAGACCTCCAAGTTGTAGGAGAATTCTGGTTAATAAGTCATCAACAGCAAAATTGCCGGGATTCTAATCTTATAATTCTTTGCCCTGCAGATTGTCTCACATTTCCCCCCAAAGAGCCTGACAGTATTTCCTCTTTGCCACCTTCTGAAACTGTTTCCAATGCCTTCTACCCCCAGCCTCTCATGCTCCCCCATACCTGCAAACAGGCCAACCTCGGGCTCCCATGGTGCCTCCGGAATGAAAGACTTTTTTTTTTAAAGATTAATTTTATTTATTTATTCCTCCCCACCCCCTCATTGTTTGTACTTACTGTATTCGTTTTTCTTGTTTCATTTTTAGGAGGCACTGGGAACTGAACCCGAGACCTCCAATGTGAGAGGGAGGTCCCTAATTGCTTGAGCCACCTCCGTTCCCTGCTTTGTTGTGTCTCTCATTGCCTGTCACATCAGCTCTCTGTCTTGCTTGTCTTCTTGGAGGCACTGGGAAACTCCACTCCTTGCTTTGTTGAGTCTCTCATTATACTTTTTCTTCTTGTGTCTCTTGTTGTGTTATCGTGTTGCATCAGCTTGCTGTGCCTGCCCGTTGAGCCAGGTCACTGTCTTCTTTAGGAGGCACCAAGAACTGAACCAGGGACCTCCCATATGGTAGGCAGGTGCTCAATTGCTTGAGCCACATCTGCTTCCCTGAAAGATTTTTAATGGGGCATATTCTCTCTGTTTTGCTCCCTGTAATAAAGAGCTTCTAAGATGTCTCCACACGATCTCTACCTCCTATGACTCACACCTCTGTGCAATGTTCTCCACTTTACACTAGTGACTTCCTTCTTGTAAATAGAAATTCAACAAAAGGGATGGGATGTCTCTTTCGAGATTAGGTTTTTAGACTCTGGCTTCCCATTTGCTTGCCCTCACTTGCTCTCTACTTTGCTGGCTCTGATGGAAGCCAGATGCTATGCTGTAAGCGGTCCTGTGCAGAGGCCCATGTGGCAAGAAACTGAGGGTGACATCTAGCTTACAGCAAAGGAGCAGGTGAATCTTGCCAACAACCATGTGAATGAATGTGGATGTGGCCACTCCCCCAATTGAGCCTTGAGATTTCAACAGCTGGGCTGACAACTTAATTGCCTCTATTAAGAGACCCTGAAGTAGAGAACCCAGCTAAGCCATGCCCAGGTTCCTGACCCACAGAAACTGTGAGATAAATGTTTGCCATTGCAAGCCACTAAGTTTTGGGGGTAACTTGTCACATAACAATAGATAACTTACACATTGCCTCTCCCTCAAAAATCTTGGTACGACTCTCTTTAGGTTCAGACTGGAAATCAATACATATACTCTTGTTCCAAACTGTTTTTAAAAATTATCCATCTTTACTGACTCATTATTCAAAGCCCTGAACCAAGCAGATCCATCTTGCTCTTCTCACTCGCAGAGAGCTGCTTCCCCACACAGTATGCTACCTTGGGAAGTTAAAATGTGGCCCATGTCCCTTCCCCTGCTTGGTGGTCTTGACACCAGGGTTTCAGCCCAATGTGCCCAATACATTTCTCTTTCCAGACTGCAAGGTTGTTTCCAGAGCCTCATTCCTCTGACGTGTTCTGATTTGCAGAAAGCATGTAGTTAAATCATCCACTATATGAATCTCATTATAATAAGTTCTGGGGCTTGATGAGAATCAGGAGAGTTTAAAGTACAGAACAAGCTTAGGTAGGCTTTTGGTATGAGCAAGAGATGTTCCTACAATAAATATCTGATCATGTCACTGCCACTTTTCACCTTCCGGTGACCGTCTGATCTCTACAGAATGATGTCCCAGTTACTTAGCATTCCCCCTCTTATCTTGCCATCCACATTCCTCCCTCAAATCTTGGGGTCCAGCTCTCCTGCATCCTTTGGCATTCCCTCGGTTGCTGGGATCTTACATGTCTGGTACCTTTAGTATACGGTTACCTCAACTAACACTCATTTCTAGACTTCCTTGTGCTTCAAAACTTATACAGCACTCCCAGCCTTCAGGGCTCCCCTCCACTCTGTTCCTTCTCAACAAAACTTACCTCAAGGTAGAGGAATATTGTTAATATTGCTAAGGTTTTAAAGGCATTTTATCCATCACAGTGAGAGGAAAGTGGCTTTCCTCTGGGCTGAGTAGAGGGTTCAAAAGTTGAATCCAAGTGGACACTCTGTGTGGTCTACCAGTCTGCCGTTGAACAGGGACATGAGCTTACAGACTGTGGGAACAGGGCTGAGGGACAGGACAAAAGGAGACAAAGAAGGACTGGGGACGACTTCTGTTCTAGGCAATATGGCTCACAAGTTTCCCGTGGTGGGTCCTTACTCACTCACATTCGATGGATTTTAGGACCAAAACTGATCATTCGTCTCTGTACATACATTTTTTTTTCCTATGGGACTTTGAAAGGAGGGACTAGTACTTAAAAAAGGATTTGGTAATATAGAACCCTCTCCCCACTATCTGTCTTATTCTGTGTATGAGGTCCAATTTGTTACGACTTACTTCCTCTGGAAGGCTCTCACTAGCTCCCTGGAAGAGTTGAGTATCTGCCTCTGGGCTCCTGTAGCACTTTGTCCTGACAGCTGGTGTAACACATCAGGTTTTAGTTTTTTGTTTTAACTCATAGATTTCTCCACCAGACAAGGAACTTCTTGACAGTTATCATGACATTTGTCTCTATCTTCAGTGCCTACTCTGATTCTTGTCCCATCATATTTTCTCAGCATGTATTTAATATGTGAGCTAATACTCTGCAACACCCCAGCTCTTACCCAATCTTTGCCACATAATAGCAATTGATCATAGACCGTCTTGACTTGTTTTATATTGAATCACCATTTAGAAGTCTTGTCCCTCTCATTTAGAAATCTAATAGAAATTCCTCTCCCTATCCTAGCCCTTTTCCAGATGGACCCAATGCCCCACCCCCACCTCTAACCCCACCCCTTGCATCTACAGACTACTCTACCCTGCCTCAAAATCTAATGAGAGGGTATTGAATCTGCATCTCATTTTTTTTTTTCATTCAAGGAACCACATGGGTATGAAATATTCAAGCCTGAGCCAGGTTTGCTAAGTGCAATCTAGGAGAACCTGATGAATGGCTCCAGTGGGGCCAGGCTGCCTAACTGGCCTCTTCTGTCCCAGGTCTCTACGATTCCGCTCTTCTGTCAAACCCAACCCCAGATACTCAACCACACACACAACCTTAAACACAAGGGGCAGAGCCCTAGCTCCTCATGGGAGGTCAGCCAGGATTTCCTGCCAGCAGATGGCGCCTACTCACTGCCTTGTTCCAGGGGACTGGACTCAGGTTTGGTGACCCTAGTGTTATAAAACACCTACCCATTACCTAAAATATAGTAGGTTATCCAGTTATGATTTCACTTCTCGAGTATAACTTAGTGTTTATCTTGGGCTCCTCTTCCCCTTAGATCAGGTAGAAATTCCTGCCCACAGGTTTATGCCCATCTGGAGCCTTCCATCCAATTTCCCAGAACTTACTTCCATCAGCCTCTCTGGAAAGGTGTTTGCTTTTGCTTCATTATGTCCTGAACATCCATCTCTACCTTCCCACCAGTTTTTGCAAGAAATCTACCCAACTAAAGTATTTTGTAATTTTCTATGGACTTTTACTCAAGTTTGGGGTGTGTGTGTGACTTGGGGTGAATGGTGGTGTCTTCAAGCCTTCTACTCTCTGACTCTAGCAACCTCTCACCCCTGGGGGTTCCCTCTCAGGTGACCTGACCTACTGAGCACAGCCCCTGTGACGTATATCTGGTATTCACACTGGCAACAGTGCCTCTGCCTAAAGTACCAGGGTTAAAAAAAAGTTTCCTCCTCATCACACTTGTTTTGGAGGCAATTTCTAGTGTGATCTAGTTCTATGTCTGATAATCTTTCCTTCTCTGTAAATCCCTCCATTTCCCATCTATTAAATTACTACTCTCCCTTCCACCACCACCACCAAAGCAATCTTTTTGTTTCCAAGCCTTGTTCTAGAACAGGGCTGCATCTGCCATTCCTTGGATATACTCTTGGATATACTGTTCCCCTGGATTTGGTTGCCCTTCCCCCGGCTGATCCCGCACTGTTTGTCACTAAACCCTGCTTTGGGAAAAGCCTGACAATCAACTGGGACAGCAGAGCTTTTTTCATTTCATAGATGTGTGTGTTAAGCCGGAGGCGGTATTTTCTCCTGAATCTGCATGCAGGGAAGCAGATTAATCAAAAAGATCTTAAGCAGGCACTGTTTGTTTTGCATGAACAAACATCAATTGCTCTTTGTTTAAATTTAATACTTAAAAATGAACAGTTCTGTGATAATTACCACATATTTATATTGACATTTTACCTTTTAAGTTCCAGAGGAACAGCATTTTAACTCAATTGAATCACATTTATCAAGCCAAAGGTTAAGTTCTACTGCCTTTTAAAATTAGAGAAGACAGTGAACTTACTAAGAAAATGCCCCAAATTAATAGTCATGTATAATATACATGTCTTTTGCTTGGGAGGGAGTGAAGAGAGCATTAAAGAGGAACTAACAGTAGATCAAAGGAAATAAGTATAACATTTGTCTGTTAATATTGGGGAAGATACATAGAAAATCATCATTGCTGCTTAACATTTGCACATGCTGACTTTGGTTATTGGACCAAAGAAACATTACTGCAGCACAAACACTACCATCTTCACACCAATGCAGCTCATACCGCGTTATAAATGAAAATATCAGAGGTGGCATTTTAAATAATACTATTAATGATAATCTTGTGGTGTATGGAATTTATTGTTGATTTAAGAATCATGCTTAATTTTAATTCCGTTTCTAACCACCACAAAGGGAATTTTCCTTTTTCATTGTGACAACCTATTTGCAACTCTGTTTATAATTTATCTCGTTGGTGCACGGTACACAGGTATTTTAATTAAAACTCAGCTATGTGGGAGCTTCCTACCTGCTCCTACTAAGTAATTTCAAATAGAAATGTTTGAAAAGAGACAAAGTTATGAACTGCAAGCAATTACTGATTTGGAATTAGAAACTGAACAGATTACACATAACATATTTACAAAAATATGCCTCTAGTTATTTGTACTTTAAGAATTTAAGATACCTTTAAATATACATATAGAATTATAAAACTGGAAGAATTTTAGATTACCAAGATCAACTTTCTGTCACTTTACTAGATTAAGTAAGGTGAGGTTAATTAGGCATTTGAGACCACACAACTGGTAACAGGGGTAGAACTAATACATGACGTTCCTGATTTCTAAATCAACATTCTTTTTACAACCTCAGAGTTCCAGGAGTAAATAAAATTTAATTTGAAGTATTCAGCTTCATTGTATTTTAATAGATCAATTTTCTGAATGAAATTAAGATATCAATATTTCAACCATTCAAACCATTGACTTTATGCAGATGTATTTTCATGTTTATAGTATTTTGCATATTTAATATTCAAGATGTTCTTTCTGCAGACCTAATTTTCAGTCCTTACAATTACTCAAGGTTGAGGGAAGGGTAAGACATAGACTTTCAATGTTTGCATCTTTCATGCCAAATGAGAATTCAAAAAATTAGTTTCAGTGAGGTTTTAATATTAATATAAGACTTGAATTGTAGAAGAATAAAATTAATAGGAAATATATATTCATTCTTAGATAAGTAAAAATGCTTAGTCCATTATTCCTAAGCTCAGTTTTTTTGTTGTTTTATAAGATTAGTTTGCTGATTCCATTTTATTAAGAAAAATGCTTTAAAACACTCATTAAAAAATACTTCATACAAATAATTTTTTGTTGAAATAAATCTATGACTCTCCAATAATTAAAAATAGAAGGAATCTTCATGTATCACTGTATCAGATAAGTGATATCTGTATCAGATAAGATGCTTTCAGCTGCAAGTAACAGAAACCCTAAATTAAACTAAATAAAGAACAAGGCAATGTATTAGCTCATATAACAGAAAGTTTGGTTTGGTGGATTTGGTGGCTTTACCATTTCATCAAGGATTTTGGTTCCTTTATTCTCTCTGAATTGGCATCCAAGTTGGCAGGTTCATCTTCTATGAGGTAGGTAATAGCAATGACCCCATTGTACAAATGAGGAAAGTTAAGGTCTTACACGGGTGTCCTCACAGTTCCCTCAACATCACAAAATGGCTGCTAGTAACAATCAGAGCTAAATTATTTACATCCAGTGGGAGAGAGAGACACTGGGGTCCTGTTTCTCTTTTAAGAAAATGGAAGAATTTTCATGGAAGTCTCTAATACACTTTTCCTAAATGCTACTCATTGGTGAGGGAAGAAATTGATATTTGGTTAACCACAATGCACACCACCATCATCAAAGAGTATTTTCAGTATAGCTCATTAAGTAGTGTATATGTGCTTCCATATCTGAAAAAATAAAAATTAAAACACTTAATAGAATGTATTAATAATAATTATATGCTTTCATCTCCCAAACTCAGGATTTTCTCTATTGATTTTTTTTTTCCAACTCCATTTTCTTCATTCCAGGGTCTGGCAAATATAACAATTTAATAAGAAAGACAGAAAACACTAGAGAATGAGTGACCTAGTACAAGAAAACTGCTTTGAGCTGCTTCCCTTAACATCTAAACCTCTAGAAAGAACTGTTCAGCTACTTTACTACTTCCACACCTCTTACTTACTTATTAATCTATTCTTACCTGGTTTTGATATCTCTTTTTATCAATGAACTGCATGCTATTAAACTTATGGTCTTTTCTTGTCCTTATCGGACTCAACATTTCAGCAGGATTCAGCAGAGGGGACCCCAACTTCCTGCCTGAAACACACTACTTTCTTGACTTCTATAATACCACACTCTTACTTTTCCTTCTACTTCTCTGGCCACCACTTCTTAGACTCCTTTGCAGATGACTTCTCCTTCTTCCTCCTTCTAAATGTTGGAGTTGCCCATGCCTCAATCTAGGTCCTCCTCTCTTTTCTTTCTCTGTCTTCTTAGGTTCTCTTATCCATTTCATGGCTTTAAATATCATCCTAAATTGATAATCTCCTACCCAAAACTTTCCCCTTGGCTCCAGATTCATTATATCCAGCTTTGTTCCCCATGGATATTCCAGGACTCAGGTTTCTTCCATCTTGGATCCCCTTCTCCTAATTGTTCTCAAACTTGAACATGCATCAGAACCACCTGGAGGACTGTTAAAACAAAATTTGGTGGGCCTCATGCTCAGAGTTTCTGATATAATGTCTGGGGTGGGACTGGAGAGTCTGCCTTTCTAACAAGTTTCTGGTCAGTGATGCTGCCTGACGGTCTGGGAGAACATTCTGAGAACAAATATCCTAGACTGTTATCCTCATGTGAATGTATCCATAGCTGAGACAATGCCACATAGAGGGCACTGCCAGTGAGAAGGTGGGAAAAGAAGATAGGGAGGATACATCCATTGTCTGAGGCATTGACCCAAGAGTGTTTTACCTCACTCCCACTGACATTCTATTTGCCCCATCTAAATGAAGGGAGTCTAGGAATCATAATGTAATTGGGCAACCATTTACCAAGCTACAATCTAGTGCTACAAAAGAACAGGAAAATGGGTTTTGGTGGACAGCTAGAAGCCTCTACCCCTTTCCAATCCTGTAATACCAATTGTGGTGGGGGCAGTCTGAGCGTGACCCACCACCTTGACCTAGGACCCACAAATACACTCTGTGCTCAGGAGCAGGTATGTTGACTAGGCAGGATAAAACACAACCCCTTAGTAGATAAGGGGACTGCTGGTGCATTTCTTCCCTCATTTCCCCAAGCATATGTAAACATTAGCTGGAGACCATCTGACTCTGGTGGACATGTTTGCAACCCCGGTGGGGAGGGAGTGGGGCTCCTCCTCTGCTGCAGCACAGGAACACAAGACAGGGGTGCTGGGCACGGATTATTTCCCTGCATGGGCCACAAATTGGAACTCATTAGCTATGGGGAACTGACACCTGCTAGTGAAGCAACCTTGCTGTCTTTTCTCTTCTCTCTGCGAGTAAAACATCTTCCCACCAGAGGATGAGTGAGTCGTACCTTTGCTGGCAACCCCCATATTTGTATTGGAGTGTGTTGACATCTCTTTGGGTGTTTCTCCCCCTGACTGATACCAATGAATCAGCAGCTACACTTACTTTCTTTTATTTTCCCCGATATTCATCAAGGATCTCCATAATTGCTTCCACACATTATCTCTACCCTTTACATGACTGATTCATTCCCATTCTTTGGTCTCAGTTTAAATGTCACCTCTACAGGGTTGTCTTTCCAGAAACACTTGCCCAAAGTAGACATGTCTATTGCACAACTCCTTATTTATTTCCTTCTTATCACTCATCGCAATGTATAACTTTCTTTTTTAACATAACATCTGCCTTGCTTGCAAGGTGTCAAATTCATAATGACAGGAACCATTTCTAGTTATTCATCAGTGTATTACCCATTTGGAACAGACAATTTTGTTGGTGACTCAAAACCCATTTTTCTTACCAGCAGAATTCCAATTTAGTTCCGATATCATAAAGCAAATTCTTGATCTCAGGAACGATGGGCGTAGGTGGTATAAGGGTGGGCATGTGATTCAATTCTGGCCATTGAAGTACAATGTGAAATCTGGAAAATCTTCTGGAAGAGACTTTCCTTTCTGATATTAAAGAAATGGTGATTAAAGAGATTTTTAAAATCCCAGACAAAAGTGTTTTCCATCTCAATTCATCCTTGTGGACCTTTTGGTGAAGTTACTTTAGTTATGGTGTGGCCCAACCATTGAGGATGGGTCTGAATCCTATTATTGGAGTCCTTTCTAAGCACACTGAAATACAGACACACAGGGAAAAGCCATGGGAAGAAGCTGAAGTCAACAGAACCCAGAGAAGCCAGGGGAGGCTGCCATATACATTGCCATGTGACAGAAAAGCCAAGGACCAAGGATCACCAACAGCCAGGCCCAGAATGCCACAATCATCTGGGAGAAAGCATAACTTTGATGATGCCTTCATTTTTGGACTTCTCCTAGTCTCAAAATCATGAACCAATAAATAACTGTTATTGAAGCCAACCCATTGCATCGTATTTGTTTTAGCATCCAGGAAATAAAAACAGATAGTAAGAAGAAACTTTCTTCCCTGCACTGCCCTTTGCTTCCTTTGAATGTGGTTGTGTGAGGTCATGATGTCTGGAATTGCAGCAGCCATATTGTAACCAGGTCAAGAGAATTGCAGGGATGTCAATTTCAAGACGTGGTATTATTAAGCTGCCACACATACCTAAGCAGCCAATTGGAAAGAGGTAATAAAACCACTATATGTTTAAGCAATTTCCTGGTGAAGTAGAAGGAAGGAGTCAAAAGTATTGTGACTTAGCATACTACTTAACACATAAAGCCAAAAATGATGTCAATTAACACAGGTATTTGTTGTTGTTGAATAATTAAAAGACCACGTGGTTAAGATAAAGTGGGAAAAGTTGAAGCAGATACCCAGATAATTTAATCTACATAAGAAAACATGATTTTGTTTCCTTGGGTTAAATTTGGGGTGAGGGAAGTGGGCAGAGGGTACATATAACATAAACTGGCTATCTTTGTTAGCCAAATTACACAAATACACTTTTATTTGTTTAAATAAACATTTAATGAGGACTTACTACTTCGAAAAGTATTACATTAGGGAGGCATATGGCAAACTTCGAACATGAAGGATTTGCACTTTAATACAAGCTCACCCACTTAAATTGTGATGACTTTAAGTCAGGTCACTAAACCTCTCTTGGCTTCGGTTTCCTCATCATTAAAAGGAGAATATTGTTTAGGACTTATTATAGTGAATAAATAATACATGTAAAGCATTCAATGACCTATATGCTTAGAAAATGGTAAGCACTCAATAGTTTTATAATTATATAATTATATAATTATAATTATTCTTATTATCCATCTGTTGATGGGCTTTTGGGTTGATTCCAACTTTTGGCAATAGTGAATAATGCTGCTATGAACATTGGTATGCATATATCAGTTAGTGTCCTTGTTTTCAGTTCTTCTGGGTATATACCAAGTAGTGGAATTGCTGGGTCATATGGTACATGTAAAGTTCATTTTTTTAGAAACCACCAAACTGGTCTTCAGAAAGGCTGCATACTTCTACGTTCCCACCTGCAGTGGATGAGGGTTCCCATTCCTCTGCATCCTCTCCAACATTTGTAGTCCGCTTGTTTTTTTAATAGCTGCCAATCTAATGGGTGTAAGATGGTATCTCATTATAGTTTTGATTTTCATTTTCCTACAATGAGTGATGTTGAGCATCTTTTCATGTGCTTTTAGCCACTTGTATTTCTTCTTTGGAGAAAAGTTTGTTCAAATCTCTTGTCCATTTTTTGAATGAGTTGTTTGTCTTTTTATTTTCAAGATATAGGATTTCTTTATATATGCTGGATATTAGGCTCCTATCAGATATGTGGTTACTAAATATTTCTCCCACTGCACTTTCTTGACAAGCTCCTTTGAGGTACAAAAGGCTTTAATTTTGAGGAGGTCCCATTTATCTACTTTTTCTTTTGCTGCTTGTGCTTTGGGTATGTAGTTCATGATGCCATTTCCTATTACAAGATCCTGTAGGTGGTATATACACACAATGGAATACTACTCAACTGTAAGAAGGAATGCAGTACTAACACACAGGATAACATGGATGAATTTTGAGGACCTTATGTTGAGTGAAGCCAGCCAGCCATTGAAGAACAAATACTACTTGACCATTCTGATATGAATTAAGCAAATCAAGCTGTCTCAGAGAGCTAGAGACTGGACGATAGGCTTACAGGAAATAGCCGGGGAGAGGAAGGTTGTGAGCTGGTGCCTGCACAGATAATATCTATGACAAAGTGAAGGTAAACAGTACTGCAGTAAAGAGATAAGATGGGGGCATAGGGATCTACTGGGTGGGGCTTTGCAGGCTTGAGGGGGGCTAAGGTTGGGAGGTTGGGTCAGATGGCCCATGGAATAGGGGGGAGGGTTTGGGGTGAGTGGGTGAACATGGGAGATTGTCGGGTCCATGGCTGAAACTATAATGTTGAGAAAACTCTTTAGAAAATATAATAAGGAAGGGTTAATTGTTTAAGGTGTTTGACAGGGGCATCTGGCACAGTGTTCACCGGGGGCAGGCTTCTAGGGAATGTGTGAGAGCTCATCTTGTCATATTGTGCTATATCAGTGGGTGGAGGCATATACAATGAACAGGAAAATGTATCCCCATCCTGGGGTGGATTGATAATCACAGAGAAGAGGGTGTCTCTCGAGACCAGGGGTGGCTCCCAATGGGGGAGGACAGACTAGAGTGTCAAGCCCTCCGCATTGTTGTATCTATGAATCTTGTCCTTCAAGCAGTGAAGCTTGGTTGTCACTGTGGGCTCTGAGGGGAGGGGGAGAGAGGATAGAATAGATGGAAGTGGGCGTAACTGTGGGGCAATGGAAGTATTCCACAAGATTGTGCAACAATGAATATAAGCTATGTTAAATTTCACCAAAAATTTATGGAAGTGTATAGTCTAAAATGTAAACTATAATGTAGCCAAAAATGTATAAAAGTGTATAGTCTAAAATATAAACCATAATGTAAGCCATAATGGAATCATGGTTGGTAGCTATGTTTCAATATCTGTACATCAGCTGTAGCAAATATAACATCCACATGTAAAAGAGATCACTGCTGGGAAGTGGGTTTGATGTTGGGTATACAGGAGTCCCCTGTTTTGTATATGTGACTTTACTGTGATCTAAAACTTTTTAGAAGACAAAATTAAAAAAAAAAAACGATGTAGACACTGAGAAAGGAATGGAGGAGATTGCCTTGCCACTGTACATGCACAGCAACACCTATTACTGTAATGAAAGGCAAAACATCAAAAACAAAGTTTTATGATATGTTTCATTTTTAATACCTTAATTTATTTTTTACTTTATTTTAGTTTTTCTATATTATTATGCATTCTATTTTTAATCTTTAAACCTGTCAATACTATTTAATTTACCTACTAATTGAATTTGGCAATATATTTGGCTCCATTTTTAAAGAAGGTTTCGATTACAGAGGGGTTCAACTATGGCAGGGGAAGAGCACTGGTGTGTGGTGTCACTGATGGGGGACACATGGGTGGGAGGGAGTTCTCCAGGGCATGCATATAGGGTATATAGGTATGTTTGGATATTCATTGGGTATTGTCATAGTGGATAGTTACACATGACAACTGAGAGAGTGCAGAGTTTCCATCCTGGGAGGCTCTGTCACATTCCCCAATGGAGAAGCAATCATCCCCCAAGTGGAAGGACAAAGACCAGTGAAGAAGGATGGTCCAATAATGGACCCTTGATACTGATGACTATACTTATGAGCCTTTAAATTTCAACTAGGCCTAAAGATGCAGGGTGCCTAAGGGTTACCTCCTGAGAACCTCCATATTGCTCAAATGTGGCCACTCTCTAAGCTAAACTCAGCATGTACATGCATTGCCTTCCCCCCAGCATGGGACATGACTCCTGGGATGAGCCTCCCTGGTGCCGAGGGATTACTGCCATCATCAGCTGGTGATGCAACTAGAAAAAGATCCTGAATAAAAGGGGGAAATGGTAAAGTTAAGTGAGTTTATATGGCTAAGAGACTTCAAAATGAGTTGGGAGGTCATCAGAGGGGTTGTGCTTATGTACGTTTCAGCAGGATCCCAGGGGCAAACAAAGTAGATACAACCCCAGGTAGTGGTGCTCCAGAGGGTTATGGAGACACACAGGTTCCATGGTCATGGCAGATGGCTCTGGAGTTCAGTGCCTTGCTAGTGGGCCCTACTTTTTAATTTATACTCCTGAATGTGATGGAGTTGAACTCAGATGTAACCTCTCTACACATGCCTCTTCTGTCACTTTTACTGAACCTGTGTTTGGTGCTGGAGTTGGTGTATGCTCAGGAGACTTGAATCTCTGAACTGTCTATGTGCCATCAGGGCCCTGAGCCTCAACAGAGTTGCAACACCTACTGTCTCCTTCATTGGACTTACCCAGGTCAGCTGACAAGGAGGTGAGAATGGTCAACCACCACACCAGGGAACTGAGAGGGTCTACAGCTGCAAACAGGAGAATTGCATCCATCAGCCATGTGGGATGTAAGCCCCCTCTTGATGTAGAGGTGGAGTGGACATCACCATCCCAGGGTCCTCAGGGTGGAAGAATATAATATGAATTGGAGTGGACTTGCTGGTATTCTACTATAGAGCTGTTGTGACTCTAGCAATGGAAGAAATTGTATCATTGATGTGGAGACAGTGCCATGGGAGTTGCTGAGGGCAGGGTGAGGGAGGAAGAGGAGTGATATGGGGCATTTGTGGGACTTGGAGTTGTCCTGAATGATACTGCAGGAACAGATGCAAGACATTGTATATCCTGCCATAACCCACAGGATGGACTGGGGGAGAGTGTGAACTACAATGCAAACTATGGTCCATGCGGTGTGGCAGTGCTCTAGGGTGTATTCACCAAATGCAATGAATGGAGCATCAACAATGTTGATGTGTTAGGAATGGGGTGTGGGGAGTGGGGTATTGGGAACATCTTATGTTTTTAATGTAACATTTTGTGTGATCTATTTTTTTAAAAAGACAATATTAAAAAATAAATTCTTTAAAAATTATTATTGAGCAGTAGTAAAGAGAAATGGGGCATGAAATTGAATATATATATATATATAGTCCCTTTCCAAAACTAAAATACCAAGGAACATTTGAATAACACAAAACAATGTGAGGAACATGAAGAAAGGAAAGGTCTTTCTGCCTAGGAGGATAAGACCGTCTTCAGTAGAAGAGGAAACATTTGACCAGGACCTTTATGAAAAGGATGAATTTTAAAATTCAGAGATGAGCAGGGAAACATGGGCCAAGAGGAGGAACTGATAAACTTTACAGGCAGTTAAATATGGGAAAAGAAGGCAGGAAACTACAAGGCATCTTTTGGTAGTGTCTAATACGATGGTTCCACACCTGTATAGCATTATATTGGGGGCCCATGGACATGCGACTGGGAGAATGCAACACAGAGGAGCTTCAAATCCTGGCTAGGAAGACTAGATAATTTCTGGCAGGCAATGAAGTATCATGAAAGTGTTTTAAGCAGGGTGCCAAAGTGACGTGATGTAGGTATGGCCTGCACAATAGCCATTCTCTCTTTTGGTTTGACTAGTTTTCAAGGATGATGACCACTGGTCTGATGATAAATACAAGTCTGATCAATGAGTAATAAAAGAAATCTACTGGAGACTTCTAGTTTTGTTTTGTTTTTTTTAAAGAGAAAGATATGTACATAGAAAATCATTCTATCTTCTTCTCCATCTGGCTCCCACTTCCTGAACTTATACTGTAAATTCCATTGTGTAGGGATGTGGTACTTAGAGCTTCAGCTGCAATCTTGGGACTGAATGGAAAGATTCAAGGAGCCTGGGTACTTGATGGCAATGCTGAACTTTTCAATCAAGGCTGGGTCCACCTATGCCAGATGATTAGGTCAAGAGGAGATAATCTTATGGTTTAAGCCAATATCAGTCAGGGTCCCTGTTGTGGCCACAATTTTCTAACTGATGCTAAGAGGGTTGTTTTAGGAAAAACAGTAAGGGATCAACGAGGATAGGTTACTGTGATGACGGAACTGAAGGCAGGCAATATAGCAAGATATTTACTGAGTACTTCTTCTGGGCAATTTTTAAATTAAGAAATACATATGGAGACAGGACTGCCCTGGCTGGTTGTGTCTACGTCTTGGAGGCCTCGGAGTGAGTACTGCAAGGTGCCCTTGGGCCCCTGCAGATCCAGCTCAGTACCCCAGTAAATCTTCCGCCTTCAAGCATTGTGTTTTACTGCTGTGATAGGCAGGAAAGGTTTCAGCCAGCCATCAAGTGTTTGGGGATATTATTAGTGTGGGACAAAGATTGTTACAAGGATCCCTGATTTTAAGAATTCCAGTTACTGTAACAAAACAGAACCCTAAATGTCTTGGCAGTACCGTTCAAGAAACTGATTTAACCGGAGTACAACTGGTACTTCCAAATACCAAATTTTCAGTGGTATTACCTAAAGCATTAGCAGATTCCTGGTGTCACTCATGTGTACATCCAACAAACTGCACTGGAGCCAGTTGGCTGAGGTATTGAGGTTTATCTTGTCACTGATGCCACCTCGTCTAGAAGCATGATGGACAGGATGTTTGCTCTTGAGCATCTTGCTTGGACTGGGATCATAGTTACCACAAGTGAGACTGTTCTACTACAGTTGGTGACTGTTAAAGACCACCACAATTTTTGGCAGTTTGATATTATTTATGAATGCCAAAAAAGAAAGAGATTATGTTTGTAAACTGGTCTATTCCTCTGGGTGTGATACCCTTTGAATGCATTAGATTCACCTGACCTGTCTTGATTAAATTATCTGTTAAAATTAGGGTTTTCATTCACCCCATCATTAGGATGTAACTCAGGGTTAAGTCCCTGCCCCCTTGGGGGCTGAAATAAATGGACACTCACTAAGGAAGACACATGGAAGAGGAGAGAATTTTGTCATTTTGGTCCTGCCATGTGACAGAAAGAAGAGGGCCCAAACAGCTAAAGCCCCAGGAAGAGATGAGCTATTTTGCCTGATAGTTTGCAGTTGAAGAGAACAGAGTAGCTGAGAAGGCCTGAGAGACCAGGCAGAGATCAACCGCCATCTTGCTTCAACATGTGGCAACTAACTTTGGTGAGAAAGCAGCCTTGAGATGGACTCCTTCGGTCCTTACAACTGTAAGCTTGTACACCAAGTAAATACCCTTCATAAAAGCCAAGAGATTTCTGGTACTTTGCATCAGCACCCCTTTGGCTGACCAATACACAATTTAATGGAGTTCAGAATTTAATTAATATGAGTGCTCCAGAATCCTTTCTGCTTTCCAAAGTACAGGACTTTTGAAAGACTGGTTGTTATTCACTATCAGGAAGGACAGGGTTGTAAGCCCAGACAAGCTCTAGTCTCTACTAGAACAAAAGTATTTTTTTTTCTTCTTTATTGTCTTTTAATATTACATTCAAAAAATATGAGGTCCCCATATACCCAACACCCAACTAACCCCACCCCTCCCACATCAACAACCCCTTCCATCATTATGACATATCCACTGCATCTGACGATTACATTCTGGAGGACCACTGCACCACATGGACAGTGGTCCACATTATAGTCCATGCTCTCCCCCAGTCCACCCAGTGGGTCACAGCAGGACATACAATGTCCAGCATCCATCCCTGCAGTACCACCCAGGACAACGCCAAATCCCAAAGATGCCCCCACACCATATCTCTTCTTCCACCTCCCTACCATCAGCAGCCACCGTGGCCACCCTCTCCACATCACTACTACAATTTCTTCCCTTACTAATCACAATAGTTCCCCAGCAGAATACCAGTAAGTCCACTCTAATCCATACACTATTCCTCCATTCTGTGGACCCTGAGATGTTCATGTCCAGTCCTCCTCTACATCAAGAGGGGGCTTAGATTCCATATGGATGATGGATGCAATTCTCCTGCTTGCAGCTATAGACACTCTTGGCTCCCTGGTGTGGTGGTTGACCCTCTTGACCTCCCTGTCAGCTGGCCAGGGTAAGTCCAACAAACCAGAGGGTAGGAGCCGCAAGTCTGCTGAGGCCCAGGGCCTGGCCGTCACATGGACAGTCCAGAGATTCAGGTCTCCTGAGTATACACCAACCCAAATGCCAACCACAGGTCCGGTAAAAGTAACAGAAGAGGCATGTGTAGAAAGGTTGTATCTGAGTCCAACTCTATCACACTCAGGAACACAAACTCCAAAGTAGGGCCAACTGACATGACACTGAACTCCAGAGCTATCTGCCATGACCATAGAACCTGTGGGTCTCTGCAGCCCTCAGGAGAACCAGCACCTGGGTTTCCATCTACCTTGGCTGTCTCTGGTACCCTGCTGAGACGTATTAAGTCAAAAATAGGCTCCTTTGTATCTCTTAGTAAAACTTAAGCAGCTGGACCATTTGGGTACCAGCATTTAGTAACAAATGTCCAAGGCTTCCAGTGCTGCTTACCTTCATTTTTGCTAATGTACTTTTATTTATTTATTTTTAATTCTATAATGGAGGTGGCTGTTGACACTGTATACACCAATCATAACTTTCTAAGGTGCATGCACACTTTTGTGAAGTTTTCTTAATTGTGTGCTTTAATGGTTTGGTGTTTATATTATTGTTAAGACATACATTATGGAAGTGATCAGGTTTCTGTCTACCATATGGGTGGTCTGAGTTCAGTTCCCGGGGCCTCCTGGTGAAGGTAATGCTGGCACATGCTGTGGAGAGCTGACCCGTGCCTCGAAGCTGATGCAAAAGATGACACAACAACAACACAAAATAGACACAGAGGAAAGACAATGAGAGACAGAACAGACCAGGGAGCTGAGGTGGCTCAAATGATTGGGTGCCTCTCTCCCATGTTAGAGGTCCTAGGATCTGTTCCTAAGAGATGAGAAGAAAAGACAGCAGACACAGAAGAATGCTTAGCAAATGGACACAGAGAGCAGACATCAAGCCCAGGTGGCAGAGGGAGGGGGTAGGGTGGGTTGGGGGAATGAATAAAAATAAAAATAAATAAATAAAAAACCATACATTATGTACATTATAATGTTAATGTGGAGTCTGTGTTTTTACTTTATAAGATGACTGAAACCGGATTATTGCACAAGAAATTGGAAACAGGACTCTGATTAGACCTCCTTCCCTCACGATGTTGTTGACTTACTGAGTGAGTTGCATTGATCTAACCAACCCAAACTGTGTTGAATAATTATATATCTTTCTTGATGAAGTTAATTTTCTTGTTCTAGTCACCATAACTAATTCTATGCTAAAGTTCTCTTCTTTAGCTAAATCTTTTACCTAGAAAGACTCATTGGGTCATTGCTTATTTTAATTTTATAAATGAATGGAATATAATTAGTGAAGGGCTGTTTAACATTTTTGAAGTATAAGTTTAGCTGAATATCTTTCAGCAATATTGAATCTATCCTCTAGTATTCACAAGATTTAGCAAAAGGGTAAAGGACTGGATAAAATGGAGTTTTAAAATGTTTAAATTCTCTTTTACATTTTTTCTACCCACCCTCCAAATATTATTGTTAATGCAAAAGCCTTCAGAATTGATTTGTCATTATTAATTTTGTAGCCATTGCTAATTAAGTATTGTTTTCATTAAATACTTATTGGAGGGTTTTTTAACTTTTTTCAAAATATTATGTAAAATATGGAACATTACTGTCTTTTCTATTACAGCAATTAAAGAAAAAAGAGAAACACATCTATAGCATTTACTAAGTATCATACACTGTGAAGCACTGTGCCCATTTAATCCTAATAAAACCTCTATGCTATAAGTGCTATCATTATCCACATTTTATAAATGAGGAAACTGATCACAGACAGGTAATACAACATGCCCAAGGGCACAGCGCTAGTTTGTGGCTGAGTGCTTTCCCAAGCATTCTGCTTCGGAGTCTGCTCCAAACCACTGGTGTGCTGCCTCTCCTCATTTAATTTACACACAAGCAGTATTTCCCTCCCATTTAACAATTCTATGAGGAAAATGCCACAATAATTGCTATTTTACAGATGAGGAAACTGAAACTGAGAAAGGTTAAGTAATTTTAAGTTTGCATGTCTAATAAGTGATGGAACAAAGAGTCAAACCCAGTTCCACCTAACTCCAAAGTTCCAACCATGATGCCAAATCCCAGTTAGAAGACTATTTTGGAGACCAGGTAATGGAGCCCTGAATCAGAATGGTGGCATCAGAAAGGTAAAGGAAGAAACTTAGGTGAAAAAGATTGTGAAGAATTGCATGATATGTTTTGGGGATAAATATATATGTGAGGACAGAGGGTAAAAGAGGATTCTGTCCTTTCAAAGTTAAGTTTAAAAAATGAGAATACAGTTTTTAAAACAGGAGAGTCCAGGAAATGAATTTTTAAATTTATGTTTGGAGCAAGGACTTCACATCAAAATCTTTGTCAACATATCCAATAAATTAGGGACAATTCCAAAAGCAGATATTAAGATGAACTATTTTTAAGGTACGCCCAAACTGAATGACAATGGGCCTTAATCAATATGGTGGAAGTCCTTAGAAGCAAAGGAAAGTGGATTCAGAAGGAGAAGCCACTGGGAGCAGCCAGAAGTTGGGAGTCAACGGAATCCAGAAGATAAAGAAGACTCCACCAGGAGGAATGCCATGTGACAGAAAAGTCAAGGAGTCCCAAAGAAGGCCAGCCAGCCAGAAGACTGACCCAGGAGGGAGCAAGCCTTCTAACTGCTGAAACTATGAGCCAATAAACTCATGTTGTTAAGAAAAAAAATTAACTATTACTTGTTTAAGTGGAAATTTCTATGTGCATCTAAATATGTAGAGCAAGAGAAATGGGGTATAGGCATCTTCTACGTAATCCTTCTCCAATTTAAGATCCCTGATCCCTGAGTCAACCCATCTTCCTCCCACCCAGGATTTCCCCACTCCCACACACAGCCTTCCTCGGTACAGGACACATGGAATAATTCGTTTTAAGAAGACAAAACATTGTACTCCTATGGATGGAATCTCATGGTACAAACCATATTTGTAGTGGGCTGTTTTCAGGCCTCCTTCCCAGGGCCCTTCACATACTTGCTCTAACCTTTAATCACCTCTACCCCCCCAATCATGGCAGATGATTTTCCTTAGTTTCTATAGTCACTGCAGAAGTTTAACTCTAGATCAAGGCATTGGTTTGCAGTTAAAATTATTTGTTTCAGCTCCACCTGAAGCTCGATTTAGTGGCCTCCAGGAATTCAACTTAATTCATTCAATAGAGTTCCATTAAGCATTGACTAAGTGCGAGACACCATGCTAGAAGCTCAAAGTCTATGAAAGTGATGCTTCTCAAACTGTAACATGCTTAGGAAACAAGATGCTAAATGCAGTTGGTGTAGGGTGGGGCCTGAGAGTCTGCATTTCCAACAGGTTCCCAGGTGATTTCCATTCTGCTGTTCTAGGACCACAATTCTAATATTGACAGAGGAAGACAGGAAAACCATCAAGTACAATAAAGAGGTATATAAAGAGTTATAGATGCTATGGTAAATATAGGAGAAATTGAAAATGGACGTAGGGCTCTGTGGTCTGCACTGCTTCCTCAGTAGCCATCCCTTGGCTGATTCATTTCAATATTTCTGGTCCTGCTCAAAACTTCTGCCATCAACTGCTAGTCTAAAATTTGCTAAACAGCTACTCAAAACTAATATTAATTTACTCCATGACTACAAAAGCTTCTCTCTCTACCCAGCTATTTCTCTAATACTCCTTCATTTCACTTAAATTTTTGCAGAATTCTCTGATTCTAACTTCTCATCCTTGATTATCAGTCACCCCTTGAGAAGTTCAATTTTCTAATGTACAATGACCAATTTTATGATCTCATCCTTATAATGTAAATATATACTTGTTATAAGTTTATATTTGTATGTTGAATCTTTATATCTGCTAATAACAGCTAACACTAATGGGGAGCTTAAAATATGCCAAATATTGTGTTAAGGACTTTACATGTACTAATTTATTTAATCCTCAAAATACCCCTAGAGATAAGTACTAATATTATCCTATTTTTCAGATTAAATGTAAGTGAAACTGGGAGAGGTTAAGGTCACATCGCCACTGAGCGATGGAATTATAATCTGATAATAGGCACTTAGGTCTTCAGAGAATAGTCCCTTTTAAAATCAAATTATAGTACAATCTACTTACCTTTGTGGCAAAGTTAGGAACGTGTGTGTGTGTGTTAACCATCCCTGTGTTAATGGAAACCCCCTCCATGATAGGGAGGAAATTAGACATTTCTCTCCTGTCTATGAGTAGAAAGGTATTAGGGGAGAACTGGTATCTAGCAAATGTGCTTTCAAAATCTTAAAAACTGTGCCAGGATATTTTAGGGCTCTGGAAGGGGTTACTTAAACTCTTAATTCATCTCTGCCTTATAGACAAGAGATTCACTTTTATTTGAAGCTTTAGTTTCTGATCAAGGCTCTCAGTCAAGTGTCTCAAACCACAAATAAAAATTTTGGTTTTATATAATCATCTGGGTTTAGCAGTAAACCTGATCTCAATAGAGAATTGTATCATGTTGGGTTCCTTTTATACCGTCACTATAATTGAATTGCCCTTTCACCAAAAGGATTATTTTGAACTCATGGAAAACTTCTTAAAGAAATAAATGGCAATGAAAACCCAAAGGACATTCAATATGAAAGCAAATTATTATAGTATTAAAGGATCTGTGTTAAATCCATGAAGGCAAGAAAATTCAAAGCAAGGTTTTAGGAGTAAAATTTCTTCAGTTTCATGCCTCACTGCATGTTCATGACCACTTCCTCAAAAATATAGGAGGGCGTAGAAGCAATTAAATATTTAGCTGACGACAGCTCCCATGGACCTTTAAAGCAGCAAAGGAATTTAAAATACTGGTAATAGGAGCAGAATCATAAGGAAATGATCCTTTTTTTTTTTTTTTTTCAAATGAAGTCTGTCATTATTACTGTTCTCTCAACATTTCTTTGTTTTTGGTACTTTCTTCAGCAAATTTCCCAGCAGCTATATTTTAGCCGTCAAAATGCTGCCACAAAAAATGAGATTCCATTTCCAATGCTATTACCCTACCCTTCATCTGTTCTAACCACCTCCCAATCCCAGCCATCATTGCTTCCCAGATTCTGTTACTTGACTTCATTTCCATTCTTTCTGTTAGCCCAAACTAGCGAAAACCATCTTTCTTTGTTCTTTCCTTTAGCCCTTTATAACTCTAATACAAATCCATTTCCTCTGCTAGTATCTTTACTAGATACAGAGATACTGTCCTGATGACAATGTACAGCTGTTCACACATTCCTGCCTGCATGTGGGTGTTTTAATATTTATAAATAGGCAAGGTCAGTGCTCCTGAATCAGATGGCAATTAGCAGTGTTTCTCGACTTCAAGTCATTTAAATGGCCATGATTTATCTATAAAGTGCCTCTTATTGAGTCTTAAAGAAAAATGCTTCCTGTATCTTCCCATTCCAAAACTCAGTAATTAATTCTTGAATCACTTTCATTCACATAGAATAACTCTTTTCTGTAAATTATGGTCACCTCCTTCAGCATCCCAGATTCTTCTTCTCTGACAACTGCAGAGTGTCTTTGCCTTGTGTAGGCTTTAGTGAGTACACAGTACAGGCGTTTACCCAGTAATGAAAACAATTCCCTCTCCTCTCAATTGTGTTTTGCAACATCTTTGATCTATCAGTGTACACAGATTTGCCACTCAGAGCATAAGCACAATTTTGCCTCTCCTCCCTTTTCCCTTTGGAACCAAACTGAAATTCGGTAATACCCCTTACACAATTTAAACTCAATTGAAGAGACTTTCTGATCCTCTAGGTTATTATCCACACAATAGAAATAGTTTGGAGGGTGGAAACCCCACCTAGATTCTATTTTTTAAAATTAAATTTAGCTTGGGTAGCAGAAATGTGATTAATCTTTATTATGCAAAACTCTTTAGCTCTATATCCCTTTCCTCACCGTATTTCAACTTACTCAAATGAGTTAATATGATGCAGTTCTGGAATTTTGTCACAAGGTGGCACTACAAGTTTCTGCATTATCAAGCAGGGAACTAGAATTCTAAAATTTATAGTTTAAATTACATAAATTGTAGTTGAATATTAAAGGATATATAACAGTACAAAACTATATGATGATCTAATTTTCTTTAAAATATTTTAACTCCCTTTTAAAGGCAATAAGTGAAAATCAGAATGAACTCAATTTTTTTTTTCAGTTTTATTTCTTCTTTTTAATATCTATTAAATCAAGGTAGGCTTTTTGTCTTTAGAATAATATGTATTTCCACTGGTACAGAGATGCCAGGCCTCTATTTAGCTTCTACTCTCTTGATTCATTCTTTCTAATAATGTAATAAATACGTACCTGGAGAACAACCATTCCAGTGTTGTTAATATATAAATATGTCAGAAATTTTTAAGGAAAGTTAGTCTGGGGAAATTATACAACTGGAAGTTAAAATTGGGTTCTTCATATCATCCATAAGCATTACCCTATAAGGAGTAGACATTTTCCAGGAGAGGATACAGATAATGGAAGTGATCAGCGAAATAAAAAAGTAAAGGGAAACTACAATTATTTAAATTCTTCTATGTCCAGACCCTGAGATATACATTTCAAATAACTCCATAGAAAAATAAGAATAGTTTACATTTTTGGAGCTCTTACTCTACACTAGACATATGCTGACTTCTTTACATGCATGAGCTTGGTCAGTTCTCAAAGTCCTATTCTTATCTACATCTTACATGGGAGGAACTGATCTTCAGCAAGATTACTTATCCATTCATTTATTCATTCAACAAGTAATTATTGAGTGCCTAATGTGTGATTTGAACATTTGAGAATGGCACAGTTGGAATTTAAACCCGAAGCCCAAGACTCCTTCACTTAATTACAGAACTATAAAGAATCAATTTCTCAGATAAGCCTAACAGGCAATTAAGTGGTAAAAAAGGTGGGGGAAATTCCACCATAAAATGAGTAAGCAAGTTGACACACCACCGAAAGCAGTATTAGTCTCCGGTTCTCTATGTTTTCTATAATGTTGATTTAAGTTTCCTTTATACAAGGTTCAACTTGGTCAGAATATGACGCGTACTTTAATTATACAACAATTCAACAACCATTTCTTGAACACCTAAACTGTACTGAAGTAAGAAATACTTTTGGGGTAAAGAGACAGAAGGCCTCTACCCCTCTAACACAAAACATATAGAAATCTGAATAAAACATTCTAAATTATGGGGGAGCAGATGTGGCTCAAGTGGCTGAGGGTCATCTCCCACATGGGGAGTCCCAGATTCAGTATGTGGTACCTCTTGAAAAAAAAACACAAGCAAAGCCGAGGCAAACCAATGTGGCTCAGTGGTTGAGTGCCAGCTTCCCATAGACAAGGTCCAAGGTTCAATCCCCAGCCACTGGTACCTCAAAAAAAAACAAAAAACAAAAACATTATAACTTGTTTTAAAAGTATGTAGCTAAGCTCAGTATTGGAGAAAAAAAAAATCTCCACATTACAGAAATGAAGAAGGAATTTAAAGTCTCAGGGTAAAAAGGAATTACAGCTGCACTGAGGTGAGGCACCAGGATACCATATCAGGGCTTTAAAACTTTGTGGAGACAAGATTCGAGATGCAGACTCTGTACACATGAAGAACTTGATCCCTGACTAATGTCAGGTGCTAAGAGCTCTGCTGCCCTGAGGTCAACCAGCCTTAAATAGAGCCCAGGGACAGTCATCTGCCTAGGGACATGGTGGAACCAGTCACATGGAACAGCTGAATATATGCTCAAGTGAAAGTCTAAATTCACACTATCTACATTAGGAAAAAGTTTCAAACTGAGAAACAACATGATAATTAGTTCAGGACCTCATCACGTGAAACCATTCCTGTGGGATTCCTCCACAATGCAGGGTCCATGTGAAACTGTTGTGAAAGATAACTCTTATGGAGGATGAACCCATAAGGAGAAATCAAATGAGAAAGTGTAGGGGCAAACTTGAGAATGCCAAGACCCAACAAGCTGGAGATTTCACAACTGAGATAACAGGGCAATTTGAAAGGGATTTTAATATAAATATGTTTAAAGTGTTCAGAGATAGAAGACTTTTTTTTTTTTAATGAGCAGGACATGAAATCTAAAATAAATTGGATTTGTCAAAAAAATTTTATAAATCATTAAACTGAAACAAGTCACTAAAAAAAACTAAACAAACAGGTTAAATAATGGTTTAGATACAGCAGAAGAGAAAATCAGTATATTGAAAGATAGCTCCACGGAGACAAACCAAAACACTACACAGGGAAGTAAAAAGATGCTAAATATGAAAGAGGAGTTAAGAGAAGTAAAGGATAGAATGAAAAGATCTGGATATGAGCCAAAAATGGCTAAGAGATTTCCAGAAGTGAATAAAGACAAGTCCTCAGACTAAAAAAAAGTGCATATAATTCTGAGAGAGATAAATAAAAACGAATCTATTTTAGACACATTTTAGTCAAATTGCAGAGTAATCCCTGAAGTATCATGAAAAACTTTTAGAAGGAACCAGAAAAAAGACAGATTAACTTCCAAAAATGAACAATCAACATGAGCACTAACTCTTTATCAGTAAAAGAAGTGTTAAAAATAACTCCTAGGGATGACCCTTCCCTGACACCAAGGGATTAATACCAAGCACCAACTAATGATGCATTTACAGAAAGACCTAGACTAAAAAGGGGAAATATTAAATGCAAATGAGTTTTTATGGCTAAGAGATTTCAAACTGAGTCAGGAAGTCATTCCAGAGGTTATGCTTATGCACATCTCAGGAGGATCTCACTGTCACAGTACACAGTGCCTCAAATAGGGACGCTACTGAGGGCTCTAGAGACATCTAGACACTATAGGCAAGACAGACAGCCCCAGGAAATCGGCATCCTGTTGGTGGCCTTACCTTGGAATATATGATAATCCATCTCCACCAATGTATCAATGTGAGACTCATTTATAAATATCCTACACATGGTTCTTCTATACCATTTATTTTACCCTATAATTAGCACTATATGAATTAAATATATGTCCCAGAGACTTAAATCTTCTAGTTGTTCATATGCCAGGTGAGTCCTGAACCTCAGCAGAGTTGCCACCAACATCTACTCTCCGGTTGATCATACTCACCCAGACAAATAACAAAAGGATGATGACGGACAACACACAACCCAAGAAGCAGAGAGTAACTTCAACTGCAAGCAAGACATTTCCATCCAACTGTCCCATGTGATCCAAGCCCCCTCTCAATCAGAAGTGGAGTGGGCATCACCATCCCCAAATCCTCAAGATAGACGAACAAACAAACCTAAGGAGGGAATGCAACTATGGACTAAAGTAGACTTATTATTCTAATAATGGAAGAACCTTGTAGCAATGACATAAAGACTGTGGTCACCAGTCTTTATATCTGAGGGGAGGGAGAGGGAACAATAAATGTAACATGGGACATTTTTGAGATATTGGAATTGTTCTGCATGATATTACAATGATGAATATCAGCCATTATACATTTTGTCAAAACCTATAAAAGTGCGGTGTGAAGTGTAAACCATAATGTAAAGTATAGACAGTGCTTAGTAGCAATGCTTCAATATGTGCTCATCATTTGTAACAAATGCACCGCCCTAATAAAAGATATTGTTAATGGGGGAAAGTGTGGGAGAGGGGAGGGGGTGAAGTATATGGGAATCCCTTATATTTTCAATGTAACTTTTATGTAATCTAGCACTCCTTTTTAAAAAAAATTTAAATAAATAACATTTTCAGTGAAAAGGGGGAGGTTGCCTACTTTAGTGAACAAATCCTTTTTGAAGCCTGTTGAGATTATGCGTCCTTGGTGTTGGAGGCAAGCAACACAGAGTGGACCCACTGTACATGCAGGGAGAGGAAATGCTCCCAGGTGAAAGGATGAGCCTGGACCTAGAAAGCAGCTTTCAAGGATGTGACAAAGGGAAAGAACACAGGAGCCCAGAGAAGCAGCAGTCCCTTGGGACTATGCTATGTAGGTAAGACAAGAGTCCAGGGCAAAATGTGCAGGAGAACAAAACTGCAGGAGAAAAAAAGAAAGAGGAAAGACAATCATGCCTACCTCCAGGTCATGCACACTTGGGACAGCAAAGATTTAGTAATGTTCAATGATTCATTCTTTCATCCATCTTTTCATTCATTCAACAAGTATTTGTGAAACTGTTATTATATACCTGGCACTGTGGAAGATGCTTCACAAAATTGGACATAAAAACTTCCCTGTCTTTAGAAACTTGACTAGGTGAGAAAGACTGACAAATAAAGAAGGAGACAAAAAACAATGTGATCAAGTGCTAAAGGAAAATAGAGGATACTGTGGGAATGGCTGAGCTTTCCTGGGCTGTGGAGAAGCCTGGAAAACACTTCACAGAGCTGTGTCTTTAAATGGTGGCCAGGAAAGCTAAGGCATAGTGGTGTAGGACAGGATGCTGAGTTGTAAGAACTGCCGTGGTCCACAATACCTAGAACCCAGATTGTGTATGCTGCAGGGTAAGTTATGAGCAGATACCTGCTTATGAAAGACTTATAAGGCATCACAACTTTAAGTTGGAAGCAATGCAGAGAAATTAAGGGTGTTTAAGCATGGAAAATATGGCTGAGACTTATTAATGAACTACACAACTGCCTTCCCAGCTGCCTTCTCCCTTGCCCATCTTCTGCTCTAGAAGCTGAAAAAAATGATATCTTCTCTTTCCCAGCCTCCCTCAGAGCTTAGGTGGCCATGAGACCCAGTTATAGTTCATGTGACTTAAGAGGAAGTCTGGGGAAGCGAACTTGGCCCAGCGGTTAGGGCGTCCATCTACCACATGGGAGGTCCACGGTTCAAACCCCAGACCTGCTTGACCCATGTGGAGCTGGCCCATGCACAGTGCTGATGCGCACGAGTGCCGTGACATGCAGGGGTGTCCCCCACGTAGAGGAGCTCCACATGCAAGGAGTGCGCCCCGTAAGGAGAGCTGCCCAGCATGAAAGAAAGTGCAGCCTGCCCAGGAATGGCGCCGCACACATAGAGAGCTGACACAGCAAGATGAAAAACAAAAAGAAACACAGATTCCTGTGCTGCTGGCAACAACAGAAGTGGACAAAGAAGACGCAGCAAATAGACAAAGAGAACAGACAACCAGGGTCGGGGGGACGGGGGAAGAGGAGAGAAATAAATAAATAAATAAATCTAAAAAAAAAAAAAAGAAGTCTGATGGATAGGCTTCAGAGAAAGATTTTTCCTCCTTGATTCAAGAGGAGAGGCATGTGAGAGGACTGCCCTCACCCTCCTGGACATCCCCTTGATTCTGTCTTTAAGTTCTGAAGCCTGAGGACATAATGCCTGGTGCTGCAGCGAAGGCCAAGAGAATCACAGATAAATCAACCAAACACCCTAAAATTTGGATCTGTTGACCTAATTCCCCAATCATATGCCTCCAGGCTTTTGTTACATAAAAAATAAATATTCTTATGATTTAAATCACTGTCAACTAGGGTTGTCTGTTACATGCAACCTAATGGACTCCTCTTACAGAGAGTGAGTTATTGAGAATTACTAAAATATAGTATTCACAAGGTAAATTATACTTTTTCTGGAATTTACTGAGAACTCTAAATTAATATTCTACTTACTGTTAAACATTGCAGCAGAGCGTTTACTACTTATTATGCATTGCAGATAATGGAAATTGCTCCTAGTTCCTGAAAGTACCTTTTATTATCAGTATGTCAACAATGATATGTTGGGTTGGTCATAGATATTATTAACTACTAGTCTTATACTTTAATTATAGAGGACTATTAGCTTCATCGTTATCAATTTAGTTTCTTTTGTATTCTTTGGTTAAGTTTATAATGTAGGCTCGTTTGCATTTGGTCTATAATTTTCCAAATTCTAGGCTTTAATTCATGTATACATTATGGTTTAAATAGAACCCAGCCATGTTACTACTGATAAAGCAGAGATATGTTGTATCTCACCAAAAAAATTTCTTTTGTGAAAGGACACTTTTATTGGTGATGGGCTACCACTGTGTTTGTGATTTTTTTTAAACTTACAACATGCTATCAGGGTGTCATAAAATTACTGGCTCATTTTTAAAGTTAAAATATGAAATCATTCTCCCATTCTTCTCATAAAATATAAACAATTCACTTGTGTCATGAAATGCAAATGTTTCCTAGTTCCCTCTCTTCCACTTTCAGAGACATATTCCCCATTGTATTAGTCAGCCAAAGGGGTGCTGATGCAAAATACCAGAAAATGATTGGTTTTTATAAAGGATATTTATTTGGGGTAGGAGTTTACAGATACCAGGCCATAAAGCATAAATTGCTTCCCTCACCAAAGTCTATTTTCATGTGTTGGAGCAAGATGGCTGCCGGTGGCTGCAAGGGTTCAGGCTTCCTGCGTTCCTCTCTTCCAGGGTCTTGCTTTTCTCTGGATTCAAGGTTCCTTCCTTCCCAGGGCTTGCTTCTTCCTGGGTTCAGGGTTCCTCTCTTCCAGGGGCTGGTTTCTCTTTCCCCTGTGAGCTTACTTCCCAGGGCTCCAGCTTAAGACTTCAGCATCAAACTCCAAAATCAAAACTTCAGCATCAAAAACCCTTGCATCCAAAGCTCCATCTCTGTCCTTTGCTGTGCCTTTTTATCTGTGAGTCCCCACTCACTAAGGGGTGGGGACTCAATGCCCTAATGACATCGCCCAATCAAAGCCTCAATCATAACTCATTCATGCCCAGGTACAGACCAGATTACAAACATAATCCAGTATCTATTTTTGGAATTTATAACCATATCAAACTGCTACACTCATTCTATAAGGGTCACCAAGTTTGGTCTTACATTTCTCTAGAATGCTCCTCTAAAATCACCCCCAATGGTGACTGCCCAACAGAGTACTGCTAATCATACCTGTAACTCCAACTTATGGCCCACTCAATAGGTTGATGTCACCCTCCCCTAAGCCACCATGGTCTATCTCTTCAGACTAGCACATCATGCTGCATAGATATATGACAATTTCTCTACTGGAGAGCTAGAAGGAAAAGGGAACTGTTTCTAGCTAACATAAAATTTTTATTTTTGTATCTAAAGGAAGGGCACTAGAGACTTGCACCTTCATGAGGAAGGCAATCTCCCATCATAGCCCACCTCTCCTGCGTATGCATTGTCATGCCCCTCCTTCGGTTCTCCTCATCTGGAACTCCCCTCTCTTTTTTGGGTATCACTCCACATCTTTGCACCTTAAGAGACACGATTTCCTGGTTTTTCTCCTCTTCCTATCTTTTTTTTTTTTTTTAAAGATTTATTTATTTATTTAATTCCCCTCCCCTCCCCCGGTTGTCAGTTTTCTGTGTCTTTTTGCTGCGTCTTGTTTTCTTTTGTCCGCTTCTGTTGTCGTCAGCAGCACGGGAAGTGTGGGCGGCGCCATTCCTCGGCAGGCTGCTCCCTCCTTCGCGCTGGGCGGCTCTCCTTATGGGTGCACTCCTTGCGCGTGGGGCTCCCCTACGCGGGGGACACCCCTGTGTAGCACAGCACTCCTTGCGCGCATCAGCACTGCACATGGGCCAGCTCCACACGGGTCAAGGAGGCCCAGGGCTTGAACCACGGACCTCCCATGTGGTAGACGGACGCCCTAACCACTGGGCCAAAGTCCGTTTCCCCTTCCTATCTTATAGTACCCCAAATACAAATTGCAGCCAGGTGATTAGGGTTAGGTTCCATTTCTATTAGTAAAAGTAGACATATAGAGTCTATGTTTTAAGTTCTTGTTCTACATTCCCAATAGGTTCTTCACCTGTAACAGGCAGATAATAATAGTACCTATCTTACACAGTTTTAAGGGGGATTAAATGAGTTAGTATTCATAGCTTATAAGAGTGAATGCTACATAGAAATTTCTATAGTGGAGTTTGTTTAAAAAAATAACGTGGGAGGGTGTAAATATGGCTCAAGCAGTAGGTCACCCACCTTCCATGTGGGAAGTCCTGGGTTTGGTTTCTGGTGTCTCCTAAAGAAGACAAGATGACATAATGAAGTTGACACAACTAAGCTGACTCGACGAGTTGACACAATGAGCAGAAACAATGAGCAGTTGTGGCTCAAGCAATTGGGCACCACATGGAGGTCCCGGGTTTGGTTCCTGGTGCCTCCTAAAGAAGATGAGTGGATACAAAGAGCAGACAATGAGCAGACACAGTAAGTAGAGAGATGAGGGAGCCATCTCAGGGGAGGGGAGAGGGGAGGGAAGAAATGGAAATAGCTAAAAAAACAAAAAGGAAGTGAAACTAACTTGACTTAAAAAAATAATAATAATGTGGGAGTTCCTATAACCAGCATATCTAATTAATATATGTATTTCTTTCAATAAAAAATACTAACTTTTTTCTGAAATAGTAGAAGGGTCAAATCCTGTACCCAGGTTATTAGCTCATTTAATAAATGAATATAAGTACTAAGAGGTCCAAAGATTACTCTTCTAGAAAATAGAAATGCAGAAAAAAACTGAGACTAGAACAGGCCATTGGATTACTTTTTATTTAAACCTAAAAAATATAACAAAACTAAAGTGAAACAAATAAGATAATGAAATATAGTGCAGAAATATGTCATGGAAGAGCAAAGAGAAAGGAGGAATAAAATCATGTTGTTTGTTCCATTAAGCAAGCCTCAGAATTAATGAATCTAGTTTCCTATGGATTATTGCCAGAAGAAAATGAACAGTGTAGGTAACAGCCAATCCTCACTGGATGCAGAGGCCCAGAAAACTGCCAAGACAATAGCAGCTATTTATGACATTGTGAGAAGAAGGGATTTGGGAATTTTTATTTTTATTAAGCAGCTGAGACAATGGCAGGATACCATGACGGAGGTGAGGAATGGAGCATGTCCAAAACCCAGCAGAGACACAATCGGCAACAATCCAAACATAGGGGTTGCTTAGTAGTGTTTGTTGAATTCAATTGAAGTAAACCATAAAAGAGCTGTAAAAATAGTGTAAAGAAATATGAAAACTAAAGGAGAAAAGAAGGAGCAGCTCTGTGCTTTACAGCCTCTATAAAGATGGATTTGGCTTTTAGTATCAACTCCTCCCCCCCCAAAAAAAAGAACACACAAAAAACACAAAAAACTAAAAACTTCAAATTCTTACCATATATCATTGTGGCAGTTATTTGACCTCTCTGAACCTCAGCTTCCTTATGTGCAAAAAAGAGGTAATCCTAGAGGATTATTATGATGATTAAGTGAAATAATATTATGTTGTCCCTGACTGTTTTATAGTAGGTGTTCCATAAAGTTTAGAGATCATGCCCTTTCTTTTACATGATGGGAACCCTTTTGTTTTTTTCAAGGAGGTACCAGGGATTGAACCCAGGACCTCATATATGGGAAGCAGGTGTTAAACCCTTGAGTTACATCTGCTCCCCCGTCCATTTTTATATGAAGAATCAGAGTATTAAAAAATTAGAAAGCATGAAACTAAAAAAAATGAATAAATAATGGTATTAGTTTGTGTTTGGACTACAATTAAAAGTGTGAAATGGCTGAAAGAGGTCAGCTTGTGAAAAAAGTAAGGAATTACCAAGCATAATCCTATGTGCTGTTTATATTTGTATATTAGGTTAAATATAGAATGTGGTTGGCCTTATGCTTATTAAATCTAGGTCAAATTCATATATCTAATTTCCTAAAGAACATCTTCACTTGCATTCTCATAGAGATCTCATCTGAGCATGTTCAAAACCAATCTGAGACCCTTAACCCCCAGTTCCCTTCCTTAAAAGTTTTTCAACACAATAAATGGCACTGCCGTTCACCCACCTAATTAAAAATTAAAGCCCAAGAGTTTTCTTTGGTTCATCCTTTCCTTCAACCCCACATTTAATTCACCTTCAAGTTCTTTTCACTCTATCTCCAAAATCTCTCCATTATTCTTCACCTCTGTCGCCACCCACAGCTTCAAGCCACTGTCATCCTGGCCTTGGAATCCTGCCATAAGCTTCTCAGTTTCCAGTTCCACTTTTACTTGCCCACAGTTCATCCTCTAGACCTCCATAAGAATTTTTCTTTTGAAAGCAGAAATTAAATCCTGTCATCAGAACTCCCAAATTCATCAACGGTTTCCCTCTGAACTTAAAAGTAAAAACCCTCTACGATCTGGCCCATGGCTGCCACTCAGCCTCTTCTCACACCACTCACCATCAGGCTTGCCAGCCTTTGATGTTTCTGGAACATGCCACACTCCCCTATTTCTGGTTCATGTTCGCTCTTCCCTTTGTCTAGAAAACTCTCGTCCAGCTTCTGACGTGCCTCTTTCCATAGTTCCTCCTTTCCATAGTTCTCAGACAAGCTTTTTCTGAACATCCAATATAAACAATTCCTTCCTTTTTATTTTCAGTCACTATCACAACCTGAAATTATTTATTGATTTATTGCTTTAGTTTCTACTTATCTCTCTCTTCCACTGGAGTATAGGCTACATCAATATAGAAACTATGTTTGCCTTATTCTGTCTGATGCATATGCCTTGTATCCAGGACTCGTTTGGCACATACTAAGTGCTTAGTAACTTTTTGCGAAATGAATGAATCTTTAGCACATTCCTTGTATTTCTCTTCCTGTTAATGTACATGTGTGGGAATATACATTTACACATATATTCGGTGTAAAAAAACACTAAGCCCTCCTGAGAGTGCAATCAAAAGTTTTTCTTCCTTTAAATTCCTATCATTAAAAAAAAAAATTGCATGCTGTTGTTTCTGTGGTTATTTAAGCCAAACACAAAGATCACTTTCTCCCATAATAATTAACTTCTTTTGGGAAAACTTTTTACAAAAATTCTTTTTGCTCTTGCCCAATTTGAGCATCGGTCTTATGTTAATTTCTTTATTTCACCCCTCATATTTCATCTCAACTGGCAAGAATATTGATTGACAACTAAAAATCAGTGCCCCTCTCCTGGAGCGGGAATTGATATAGGAATTAGGGAAACCCAACAAAGAGTAAGGAATCCAACTGGCTGCTACAAATTTGAAATCCAAAAACACCAGGCCAGATGGTTTAAACATGCCTCTTTCTAATATCTAAGTACAAAGAAGAAAATAACTCCCTTGCTAGATACCATGTTTCAAATGGTGTTTGAGATTGGAATTTAGGTAATGAAAATCAGGTGAATAAATACCAGTTTTTCATGTCAAAAATGTAGATGGTATTTTCAAAAGCAGCTGCTATATTTTAGGGGAAATAATTGAAATATAATTTTTTCTAATTTTGCTATTTTGAAACTTTATTTCTCTTTGAAAAGTATAAAACATTATACAAATGCAAGGTGTTACGATAGCTGTTAATATATTTATAGCAATAAAATCATTTGTGTTAGTTATCTATTGCTGCCTAACAAATTGGCCTAAAATTTAGGGGCCTGACACAACATTTATTGTCTCCCAGTTACTGTTGGTCAAGCATTTGGATATGGTTTTGAAGGGTCCTCTCTTTTAGGCTCTTTCAGAAGCTGCAATCATGTTGACAGCTGAGCTACAAAAATCTCAAGGATGAAATGGAGAATCTACTGTCATTCTCCCTGTCTTCGTTGTTGGCAGGATTCAGTTTTTCATGGGCTTTTGGCCAGAGGCCTTGCCACGGGGACCTTTGCATAGGGCAGCTCACAATATAGCAGCTTGCTTCATCAGAGTGAATGAGCAAGAGGGCAAGAGAAAGGGCTGTTGAAACTGAAGTCACAATCTTTAAGAATCTAATCATGGAGTGACCTCCCATCACTTTTGTGGTATTCTATTTGTTAGAAACAAGTCACTAGGTCCAGCCCACACAGAGAGAGAGAGGATTATACCAAGCAGTGAGTGCCAGGAGGCGGCAGAGATTGTGGGAGCCATGTTAGAAGCAGTCTACCATATCATTTATTTTAAGTCTGCGGAAGCAATTGAGGTCAGACAGAAAAGGCTGGAGTTCAAGATCATTTACGTAGTAGCCATGAGATTGAACAAGTTGCTGAATCTCTGTAAGTTTCCATTTCCTCATCTCTAAAAATCACTTATACTCTGTCGAGCCAGAGGGAAGATTAAATGAGATATCAAAGTAGAACACTAAGCACAATACTTGGCACATAGTAAGTGTTCTATTAATATTACCGTGTATTATCAGTATACTATGAGACCATACAAGTGACAGGGACATCAATATTTAGAATTGATTCTTATGTGAAAAACCAAGATCTGGGATGATGTTGATGATCTTGATATGAGCCCTAATGGGAGTCAGATCAACAAGCTACATTTAGTTTTGTGGATTCTGCCTCCAAAGACTATACCTTCAGTCTCTAGGTTTCTTCCTCTTTCCTTGCTTATACTCTCTTGCTTGGATGACAGTGATACTCTCCTAAATGGTCTTCAAGTTGATCTTTAAAATATTTTAAATATTTTTAAAGACTGAATCACTTTGTAGCTTTAATACATTTTAAGAGAGTTTCATTTTACATGAAATTCAAACATTTTAATATTGTCTTCATGGCCCTGTGTTTCTTTCCAATGTCATCTTCTCCCCCATGTGCCTCGCCTTTTATACTCAATCACACTGACCTAACTTTGGCATCTTTGTTTTAGTTTGCCAAAGGGCTGCCAATGCAAAGTACCAGAAATGTGTTGGCTTTTATAAAGGGTATTTATTTGGGGTAAAAGCTTACAGTTCCAATGCTGTGAAAAGTCCATTTTAAGGCACTGCAAAAGGCACTTTCTCACCCAAGTCTGTTGCCTTGTGTTGAAGTAAGATGGTGGGCAATTTTTGTTTGGTCTGTGTTGCTGGACTGTACCATCTCCCGGAGCTCAGCTGAGGGCAACCAGGCACAGGACTTGTTTTCTGTCCAGGCTCTCTCTCAGGCTTGGCTGTTCTGCTTTCTTCTCGATTTCAGCTGCAAACTATCAGGCAAATGGCTCCTCTCTCCCCGGGGCCTCAGTTCCTTGAGCCTCTCCTTTCCATCACATGGTGACATCAAATATGGCAGAGCTCTGTTTTCTGGTGAGTCTCCACTTTTTATAGGACCCAGCAAGAGGGCAGAGACTCAACCTACTCACACCTCACTGAAGTAGTTCAATTGAAAAAAGGTCTCACACCCACAGGATTGTGGGCCAACCCACAAACAATCTTTCTCTTTGGGGAATTCATAAAATAATTTCAAATGGACACCTTCTTGAATCTGTCATGTGCATGCCACAGGGCCTTTACCCATGCTGTTTTCACTGTCTGAAACTCTTTTTTCCAAACTTTTCATCTAATTGCCTCCAATCATTCTTTGGGTTGCAGCTCACATATTACTTCTTCAGAATGGGCATCTATCACCATCTTCCTCCAATCCAAATGAGATTTTCCCATATTATGTCTTTTAGAATCTTGCAATTTTCCTTCACAATTTATATTTTGGGGGATTATTTGTTAAAAGTTTCTCTTTTCTGAGAGGGCTGATACTGTCTATTTTATTTACCACTTTACATCCATGTCTAGCACAGTACCTGAAGAGGAGAAAGGAAGAGTTTCCAAAATTTGTACTGCAGCATATACCCTAACACAAAACTTTTGTCCTCACTTATAACACTGCACCTTACCTACAACACCCTGTCCCTTGTTAAAAGAGAAACCCAGACTCTCTAAGTTTCAGGAATATCTATATTCATTGGGCCATAGTTCATCCCCATTTCACTCTATCTTAAGGGATAGTATTTTATATTTGTTAAGTGATTAAATTTGTTAAATTTAATTAAACATTTAAAGACTCAGAGTAGTCCTATTTTTAGCTAAAATAATAATATTGAGGATTTTTAATAGGGTTCCTATCTTTTAGAGAGGAATACTGAACTCATTACAGATGAAATGATATATTGTTAGGATTTGCTTCAAATAATTTGGGGCAGTGGTGGGGGTTTGTGGGTATAGATGAAACAGAATTGATATTTTTTGAAACTGAGCAGTGAGGACATGGATGTTCATTATACCAGTCTCTCTATTTTTTATTTATATTTCAAATTTTTCTTCATAAAAAGCTGAAAAGAATCCTTGCAACGTATTTTAAAAATCTCCTAGTCTCTATATGCCTGCTTTTCCTTCCCCCAACCCTCCCTTGTGTTATGATTCAGAGCACACTGGACATTAAATCCCTAGTGATTGAGAGTATAGTCTGTTCCTGACTATGTGAAATCTAATCCTGGCTCTACTACTTGCCAGTGTGTGTGGCTGATACATCCTGGAAAAGGCAGCACAGACTCTGTCTCAGTTTCCTTTCAGTAAAGTAGGGATAATAATATCAATCTCATAAGACCATTGTGAAGATAAAATGGAATAATGAATGCTAAATGCAGAGTCTGGCACATAGTAAATGCTTATTCATGCTAATAATGACAATCATTTCTAAATTAATCCAATCAATATTTTACATTTTTATTGTGGCTATATATATAATGTAAAATTTGCCATTTTAACCATTTTTAAGGAAATTCAGTGACATTAATTACATTTATTATTTTGTGCTACCAGCACTACCATTTATTACCAAAGCTTTTTCATGACCCCAATTAGAATTTCTATACTATTAAACAATAACTCCTCTTGTCCCTCCCCCCCAGCCCCTAGTAACCTTTAATGTACTTTCTGTCTCTATGAATTTGCTTAACCTAGGTATTTCATATATGTGGAATCATACAATATTCATCATTCTGCGTCTGGTCTATTTCACTGAGCATAACGTTTTCAGGGTTCATCCATGTTGTAGCATGTACCAGAGCTTCATTCCTTTTTCATGGCTGTGTATATGTATATACCATATTTTATGGACACAGGTTATTTCCACCTTTTGGCTATTGTGTATAATGCTGCTATGAACACTGGGTACAAGTATCTGCTCGAGTCCTTGTTTTCAATTATTTGGGGTATATACCTATGAGTGGAATTCAATTGTTTTTTTTTTTGAAAATCTACTCTCAATGGGGCACTGTTCTAAGGTAGCTGTTATTGTTGCCAGATTAGGCTATCAGCTATAAATACACAGAAACACTGAACTAGAGGGGAAATTTGCAGAAAGGAAAGGCTTGGAGCTGAAAGAGAAAAGACATTGAAGAATCAAAATGAGGAAAAAGGAAATAAAACCGTGGGTGCTGGTCTGTCTGATTTCCTCCTTTGTTCCCTCCTCTTTGTACAGTGAGGGGAGAGATAAGAGAGGATCTTTGGATTCTGGAGGACATGAGACCCCAAGGGCAGAAGATGGACTTTGAGGGTCCTCTTTATACTGGATAAGAATACAATTGCCTGGTTGAAAAAAAAATAAAATCTGTACACTGTGAACCCTTATCCATTCAGTAAGGACAAATGCAGGAGAGAATTTTTATCTTAGACTCAAACTGCTGGAGATAAAGATTCATAAGGATTCTATATGAATGTCTTCTTCTGGCTGCATCAAAGGAAAAAGCCCCCCACCTAAAACTGCCTGTCTTGGGTTACTTAATCACACCCCCATCCATTATGGACTTAGAAAGACCCAAAGCAAAGGCATTCGCCCAAGAATGCCTGCCTTCTCCGCTGGCAGCTGCCTGGCCCTGGCGCTCCCCCCGATTCTCCCCAGCCTCTACCCCTGCCCAGGGGCCAAGCCCCCTGCCTGAGTCCTGGTGGGAGGCTCTCGCCATTCCTAGTTCCCCGCTGCCCGCTTGTCCCCTGGCCGCCTGCTCAGCCCCGCGTCGGCCCGGCCTGTCCACCCCACCGCTCTCCAGGTCAGCAGTGCTGTGAACCTGCTGCCCCCTCGTGCCTCAGTGCCGACGAGAGAAAGAGAGAGCAAGACCCATGACCTTGGCGATTAAGACTCTCAGAGTAGCACCATTACTGAGTGCTATGTTACAGGCAAGAAAGGGAGAAAACAAGCTGGGGGCGGGGGGAAACTTTTGTTTTTCACAGCATTTCAGTTTCTAAAAATGAGGTTTTGTTTGGGAGAAGAATTCTAGAGAATTATTTGAGGATCGTATTTGAAAGACTTAAAGAAAGATGAAAGCTTTTGTGTAGGCCTCAGTTATTTTCTCAAATTCGAGGTGAAGGCAGGGTGACCTGGCTTTACTGTGGACTCAGGTCTCCTCTCCCCGAATCATACGGTATCTGACAAAGGAAGTTGACCCCCAGTCTTTTAAAAGTCATTTCCTTTATTTTGCTATTTGTCAGATTTGTTTTTTAGTTTTTATTCCTTGAGCCATCAGCTGGGGAGAAGGAGAATCATGACATAGGCTCTACCAACAGGATTTGCAGAGATGACAGGGAAGAATTTGAAACTCAGTTCTTACTGAGGAGAGAACAAAGAGGCAGGGAAGAACTTTAAAAAATTGCTATGAATTTTTTAGAGGAAGTGATGCTCTCCAGTGTTTTCCTAATATTGGGGTGAGATGGGGCAGAAGTTGGTGGAATGCCTGCTTTTGGAATCCTGGGGGAGGGTATACTGGTAGATTTCCCATATTTAAGCACTCGGTGTTCCTCAGTAACTGCTTATTTTTCCCATGTCGATTCCCTGTTGATCCCACCACAGCAGCCCGTGTGGACAATTTTCCACCGTTCTTAACCCTTCAAAGTCCTCCTTACCCCTTTCACCACTGCTGCTAATACTGCCCCCTCCTCTTTTGGAGACCATCGGGACCGTAGAACAGGAGCTTTCTCAGCGTCCCTCCTCTCCACCGTGATTCTCAATATCTGTATAGTATCAATTAAGATAAAAAAGTGTGTGTGTTGGGGGAGGCGGGCAAGAACTTTGTGAAAACATTAGCGATAGTATTCTCTGTGGGGAAATTATAAAGGATTGTTACTTGCTTCTTTAAATTTCTGCCCTTTTCAAATTGTCAGGAAAGAGCAGGTCACAATATTGTGATTGGAAATACTCTATTTTGAAAATGACCTAAAGAAGTATTTTTTCTGTTCCCTTCAGTATCTTTTCTCTTTTGGAGCTTATATCAGTTTCAGGACAGTAGAGAAAAAAACCTATTTATTAGGAAACCTCGAAAGCAGGGATTCTTAAGCAGGGGTCCACGGACCCCCAAGGGGTTTGTGGAAAGATTTCAGGGCATCCCTGAGCTCGAATTGAAAAAAAGCAATTTATTATCTTTATTTTCTCTGCCCTCTAACTGAAATCTATCATTTCCTTCACTTATAAATGTGTACAACAAATTACAGTAGTATTCATTTCGTATCACATTACAATTATTGCATATCTCAAAAAATTGCTTATACTCATCCATCCTTTGAAATTAATGGTAGTTGTTAGACCCGACACTGCCCCAACATTTTGAGAATGGGTCCATGGTCTTCACCTGACTGGCAAAGGGTCCATGGAACAAAAAAGGTTAAGAACCCTTGCTCTAAGAAATAGCCCTTTCCCTTCAGCCCAGTATCCACAGTCCCCAAGTGCCCAATATCCATCCATAGCCACCAGACTCTCTCTTCCCCCACTCTCTTCCCTGGTCTTATTTCTGGTCTCATTTCACACTTTCTTCCTCCTACAGTGCCTAACTTTGCCAAACCCCTCATCCTTTCATGGCCTTCCTGAGTCCTATCTGAGCCCTGTACAATTCTAGAACCATCCTCAGCCAGTTCCTCTATGTCTCCAGCTTCCTGAATGCACCTTGCATCTCTGGTCTAACCTGGCTGTTCCCATAGGATACAGCTCCCTCTCACCCTTCTCATACTCCACCTCTCTCAGGCTTCATTTCCACACCTACACCATTTCTCTTCCTCCAGTACCCCAGATTCTTTGAGTCTCCTGCTTTCCTCTTTGCCACAGTCTTTCCCTTCTTCTGCTGTCCTTTACTGACCCCTTTCCAAGTCACTCGTTTTTTTTTTTTTTTTTTTGATATTTGAGCCATTTTATTTTATATCTAACCTTTATCTTTAGAACCTGCTGAAGTCTGATCTCTTTTATATACTTCCATTTGATGATGGAGTACTGATGTGCACATCCAATTTTATGGGTTGGTGGGCCAGACAACACCAAGTTCATGATGGGCAACTCAAGTCTCATAGTAACTTTGTGGCCCATATTAAATATTCAGTCTCTGCTAAGGCCCAGTAGAAGTAAAAAATCTGTTTCTCAAAGGGGAAGTAGTTATCCACAGAAGTCACTCGTTTTTGAAGACTTTTGCTCAATTTCCTCCTCTTCACCTCTACAACTGACACCAGTCTCAGTGACACAGTCTAGCTTCTCTGAACTCAGCCCCTTCGACTCCAGTAAACTTTTCTTCCAGCCCAACTCAGCCACCCAAATCTGTGACCACAGCCTAGTCTTGTCATTCCCAGAAACAGCATTTCTCTGAACTCTCACTCTCAACATGCTACCTTTTGAATACCATTTCCTCTTTCCAGCTCACTTATTTCAATACATGCACTGTTAACAATTCTTTGACACATTTGACACATTTAAATGACTGCTTTCTACTATTCATCATTCTTTTTGCACCCTGCTTCACAGTGTAGATTTCATGGTCCATCACTCCCTGCAAACACCCTCAGGTAACTTTCCTCTCTCTTCCTCCATCACATTCATCTATCAAAACCCCAGTCTGCTTGAATCCATACCTGTACCTAAGTAACTGACCTCTCCTAGGAAAATGACACACTGGACTTATGGGGTGACTAGTTGCATGTAAATTTGTGATCACCAACCCCAAATGCACATCCAATATTGCCCAACAATCCACTACATTTCCCTGATGAGTCTGCTTTCTCACTATCTGAAATCACTCTTTCATACCTTTTACTCTTTCCTCAAACCTCCTACAATTTCTTACTCCTTCCCTCTAGCAGATCACATATCCTCACTCTTCACTGATAAAATAGAGTTAGGAACTCTCTCTTCTTCCTACTACCAAATCCAAAAACCTACCTGCTTCTCACGTTCTCTGCTTTCCTGTGATATGATGAAAGAAGTGTCTTTGTTCCTCTTCTTGAGCCTTGGATCCCAGCATCTGACTCCCTCTCAAGTACATCATTCCTTTGATTATTTCCTCTTTCTCCAGCATTATCAGATCTCACTGGATCATTCCCATCAGCACGAGAAACATTCCCTGGTGTGTCCTGTTCAAAACAGCAACAGCCTTCTTTGACCCAACATTTCCTTCTGGCTTTCTCCTTATTTCTTTTTTGCTTTTCACTGCAAAATACCTTCAAACTGGTTCTACACTTACTATTTCCACTTCTTGCCCTCCTAGTCTTTCTTCAGGGCTTCTGCTACCACCAATCCATTGATATGATCTTGCCAAGTCACTAAATGACTTACAGGTTGCCAAATCCTGTTGGCACTTCTCTGCCCTCATCCCAACCTTTTAGTAGTTTTTGACACAGCTGACAACTTCCCTCACCAGGGGTTCTCTTCTATGCTCTGACCACCTCCTCCTTCTCTTTTCTCCATCACAAATGTCAGAGGGCTTCAGTGCTCTTTCCCCTTTTTAACTGATATTGACCACCACTTATATGCTCTTTACTATCAAATTTAAATCTCGGGGCTTCACCTCTTCCCTGAGCTCCAAACACATATATCCAACTGCCTATATAGTCCCCTTCAATGACTAATGTGCATCTAAACACTGATATGTCCAAAGCATCCTCCACTCCTCAAAATCACGTCTCCCAGTCATCCCCAATTCAGACAATGGAGTCACCATCCACCCAGATGCCCAAGAAAAAACAATCTCCATCTTGTTCTCTTCTCACTCCAGTCTATTACCAAATCTTGTCATTAATTTCTTCCCCAAAATATATCTAGATTCTGCCATATCTCTTCATATCCACAACCACCACTCTCCTCCAGTGTACTGCAACATTCTCTTGGCTGAGTTTATGCTCCCACTTCCACTCCTGCCCCATTCTGCACAAAGAAGCCAGTAAAAATAATCTGTTAAAATGTAGATGGGATCATTTAGCATACCTTTTAATGGCATCCCATTATACATGGTATACACTCCCAAAATGCCTTACCTGCTCTTCTCTTAATTCCCAGCCCAGATGCCACCTTCTCCAGATATCATGGTCTTTCACTCCTCCCCCAAATCTGAATCAATTGCCCCTCCCTAACACATTGCAGCCTACTCCCACCCTACATGGTTCTTTCCCTACAGTTGTAGCCTACTATTTTTCCTCTTCCTCTGCCTGTCTCATTATGCTGCAAATTCTCTTATAGCAGGGGATTTGCCTATTGTGTTTATGATTATATCGTAAACACCTAATACAGGGTCAAGAGAATAGGAAGTCCTTGATAAATAATTATTATAAAAATAAATGAATGACTCCCTACTATGTCTGCCTCTCTCTTGTAACCACTGTATTTCATACTTCACATCACTCTGGTAGACCCTACTCCCTACTTGATGAAAAATCTTGGAACTGATTTAAACACATATTTTTGTTTAAATATGTGATGTTAAATATGTGATGATTTGATGATCACAAGGCAGATAAGCACTATTATTGGCAATCTGTGGAAGACTTGGAGACATGAAAGGAAATGTATTTTCTGTGCCTTCTATACTGCCAGCTGCCATAATTACAGGTGGAATGGTAACAGATATTAAGGAACTTCAGTTTTCTGTTGTTAATCATGCAAAGACCTATCCGAAGAGCTTAAAGCCATGTATGATAATCGTGGAACTAGGACTAGAACTAGGATGTTTCAGCAAACAGTTTTTCTTCAAAATATAGCTTAAAATTAATCCAAAACTAAATGTAAAGTACATCTCGTACATCTCATTTGAGCTCTTTTGGACGTTATCTTTTTCCAAACACCTACAATAAATAGTTTAAGAAGATAAATAAAGCTCATCCTGCCTTTATTAAATTTATCCATTCAATCAATAAATATATATTGAGACTTTATGTTTAAGGCATTGGGCCAGAGACCGGAAATCCTTAGAGAAAAGACCAAATGGGTATCTGCCCTCATGGAACTTACATTCCAAAGGAAGACAGATGCTAAACAACTAATCACACGTTTTTTTTAGAGGCTACAATTGTGAAAAGTGCTACAAATAAGAAACACAAGAAACTGAGAACACACGGGGAGGGCAGCCTCCGCCCGCCCCTCCAGGGGCATCTCCTTCCCCCTGCCCTGCTCTGAGCCCTGGGAGGCTGAGCTCTGCGCTGCCTGTAGGAGTTTCCCTGCATCTGGTTGCCCTTTGGGTTTAGCAAGAGGTTGGAGGGCAGAAGCATGTGGCAGAGGCTGCGTTCCTCTCTTGGGGTTCTGGGAGCCACTTCTTGCCCTTGCCCCAGGCCCGCGGGTGGCCCTGGCTCCCCACTTGCCCTCTGGGCATTCCTCAGCATCCCTACTGGTTTCCTGGAGCCCTGCACACGCCTTGGTGAATCATCTCCTTGTTGAATTCATCAGTGTCCCAGGCGGGGGTGGGCCTGGGTCCTGTTCAGATCCCGACTAACTCAGAGGAGACAGACGGGGAATTGGACTAATTTAGACAAGGGGTTGGGGGTCAGAGAAGAGGCTTCCTTGACGAAGTCCTGTTCAAGGTGTGCTCTGAGGGCTCCTGCTTGCCTGCTTGGGCCTCCCTGCAGTCCTCATTGTTCTTTTCTTTATCCTTTTCTCCACAGCCTTTCCCCAGCCCCAACAGCAAACCCTTCCTTTCTGGTTTCACTAGAATGCGCCCCCCCCCCCCCCCAGGCCTTTATGTCACCTGAGACCTTTTCTTCCTCTCTCCCTATTTAATTTAATTTAAAAGAAGCTTTAGATTACAATAAATATTGCTTAAAAATATGGGGGATTCCCATATGTGCCCCCTCCCACACTTTCCCACATTAACAGCCTCCTTCATTAATGTGGTACATTTGTTACATTGATGAACACATATTGAAGCATTGCCACTAACCATGGATTATAGCTTACATTAAGTTTATATACTGTCCTGCACAATATTGTAAGTTATGACAAAATATATAATGACCTGTATCTGTCACTGCAATGTCATGCAGGATGATTCCAGTATCCTGAAAATGCCCCCATATTACACCTATTTTTCCCTCTCCCTCCCCTGAGAACCTCCAGTGGCCCCTGCCTCCACCTTAATGGTAAAAGTTCTTCCATTGCTTGAATAACAATAAATCTATAGTAGAATAACAATACATCTATAATAGAATACCAATGAGTCTACTTTCATCCAGTGTTCATTCCCCAGTCTTGAGGATTTGGAGATGGTGATGTCCACTCTGCCTCTAATTGAAATGGGGCTTAGATCCCAAGGGGCAGATGGATGGACTTTCTTGCTTGCAGTTGCAGAATTTTTCTGTTCCTTGGGATGGTCGCTGTCCATCATCATCACCTTGTTAGTTGTCCTGGGTGAGTCCAATGAACTGGAGGGTTGATGTTGAAACTCTGCCGAAATTCAGGACCCAACTGGCACATGGGCTTCCTCAGTTCTCTTTTCTGATCATCTCTCACATGCTGTCACTATCCCTTAAACATGTGCATTCTCCCAAGGCACACCACAATATGTGACCAGGGCACTCCTTCTCTCTCACCGCTCCTATATATTCAGCCAAACTAGACCAAGCACCATTTTCTTGGTTAGTCACATGTTTTCCTTCTCCCAGATCATTTTAACCTCATCTGTTCCTTCTGTTGAAATCCCATCCAGTTTATCTGTCGCCACTTCTGTAAAGCCTTCCTAACACTCTCAGCAAGAAGTACTCTCTTCCATAATTTTTGTGCCCATAACACTTTTTTAAACCTTTTTTTTTCACTTGTCACATGCTCTATGGTTTGGCTCTTTGTGAAGATGTCTGATTTTTCACACATGATTGTCAGCTCTGAGAAGTAAGGGAGGGAAGCAATTGTGGCTCAACTGATAGAGTGTCTGCCTACCATATGGAGGGTCCAGGATTCCATACCCAGGGCCTCCTGATCCGTGTGGAGCTGACCACACACAGTGCTGCTGTGCATAAGGAGTGCCGTGCCAAGCAGGGGTGTCCCTTGCCTATGGGTGCCCCATGCACAAGGAGTGTGCCCCACATGGAGAGCTGCCCTGTGCAAAAAAAGCACAGCCCGCCCAGGGGTGGCACTGCATACGTGGAGAGCTGATGCAGCAAGATGACACAACAACAACAAAAAAGAGGCACAGTTTCCTGGTGCCGCCTGATAATACCAGCAGATATAGAAGAACACACAGCAAATGGACACAGAGAGGAGACAACCAGGGCGGGGAATAAAATAAATCTTTAAAAAAAAAAAAAGATGTAAGGGACTGGTTAATCTTAGAAGCATGTATGACATCTAAGACAATGACCAGCACATAGTAGGAACACTATAATTTTTAATATCAGTTTATACACATTTTAACTTCTCTGTTGTAAGAGGACAGTAGAAAATCATTCTAAAATCATTCCCTTTTACAACAAAACAAATGAAGGCATAGTGTTCTCTTTCTCTGTGTGGTCCTTGGCATGGTTCTTTCATAATGTGCTTTTGTAAATTACAATGTAATTAAATTATCCAGTTAAACCAAATGTAACTAGGGGAAATAGAGCTAAGAATATTTTCTCCTGTTAAATCTTGGAAGGCCTAACTTTATTCCTCAACTTCCAGCCTTTTAACATTCTAGAATCATTCATGCCAAAATATTTATTATTTCAGGAAAAATAAAATTAAAAGCTTTTAAGGGACTCCAGACAGCATATAGCTGCATGGAACTGAAGAAGTAGGAATGGGGCATAAAACAGATAAATTGAGGGGAAATGACAATATGTTTCCCCCAGCTGCATGTTCTATACTTCAATTAGGATGTCTAAAATTTCTCCTCCAGGAGGTTTTTGTTATGTTTATTGTTTGATTTGACAATGTTGGAAGATGAGGAACATGGAACTTGTATGATTGGCGTACTACAAGATAAAATTATATGAAAGGAAATGGTTTTATAGAGGAGAAAAATTTTAAGAGTTTAAGGAAAAAAAGTACCATGTGACAGTGAGGCAAATGAAAGAAGTCATTAGGGATATATAAGATGTCAAGAACATTGCAGGGAATTTTAACCCAAAAATACTTCAATTCTAGGTGTTCTTTGAAATTGAATTTGGTTTTTAAACTGCATTCTCCTTATTAAGATAGATTTAAAATAGAGTTATAATCATAACTTCCACTTATTAAATACCCCAAAGTTCTTTTAATCTTATAACCAGATGCTGAGCTCATAGTCCCCATTCCACAGATGTGGAAACAGAGGCTCCACATATTAACTGCCCTCTTCCAGGGCACAGTATTTGGGTGGCTGCTCTTCCTCAGTCCAGCACCCATGCTTACAACCACCCTCCTGCTTCCTCCTGGCTCACTAGGGCGAATGCCCACGTGCTTGACTATCCTCTGTGTATGCTAGGAATGCCCTACAGCCTTCTGCAGGCCACACTCCTCAGAGCGCCCCTTCCTCAGGGGGGACCCTGCACGGAGAGCTAAAGTGAAGATGGCCTGGCCAGACACCTGGTTAGAAAATGAACCAGCTGGGATACCCCGGGAAAAGGGCCAAACCCCACTGAGTGCCCGGATAGGCGTCCTCATGCCTTCTGAACCAACAACGGCTAGGAAACCAGTCCATTCATCAGCTGGGAAGGAGAGTCTGTGGAAGGACAAAGAAGGGCACTGCGGCCCAGCACACACAGGGGAGCCTGCTCTGAGGCCGTATATCATCTTCCATGCTAAAAATCACTCCAGTGAGAGTGGGTTTTAAGGTGATTGGGTCCTGAAAGGTGTAGTTTTTGTTTTTTTTTACATTTGTTTTCTATACATCTTTAAATATGTTTTTTCCCTCAGTTGTTATATAACTTGTATGAACGTCAAAAGCTTCAAAACAGAAACTGGAGAAAAACCTTTTTTACTGAACTGGAACTATAGTTCCTAATCGAGAAAGCAGTCATCTAAGTGGTTTTTCCTATTTTCTACCTCACATGCAACAAAACATCAGAACAGCAACAGGAGAGAGTATTCAGAAAGCAATTCCAAACACATTTGAAGAGCTGCTTTGGAAAAATCAGTGAAGTAAGTTTTTTCCCTTTAAAGGCTGAAAGAAAGAAGCACCCTTTTTCAGGGCAATACGTTGAAAAGGGGATAAGAGGCGGGACCACGATATCTCATCTAAAATCTTGCAGGCAAGAATGTTTATCAGAGAGCAGGTATAGCTCAGCGGTCGAATGCCTACTTCCCATGTACACCAGTACCTCCTGAAAAAGAAAAAAAAGAGAGATGTCTGTTACTAGAGGAAGAAGGTGAGCCTAGCTTATAAATGAGAGTCTGCAGATGAGGGAGATGTAACACTGCTGAAGTATTACTATATGGGATGAGCCTTTAAAGCTTGGACTCTGAAGGATAAACTGATATATTCACAGCCCCCCTCCCCCGTGGCTCCCTCATCTGTTTGCTCATTGTTTTTGCCGGTTGTCTGTTTTGTTTTCTTTTTAGGAGGCACCAGAAACCAAACCCGGGGCCTCCCATGTGGAAGGCAGGTGCCCAACTGCCTGAGCTACATCTGCTCCTTATTCACTTTTAATAAAAGAAAATGTGACATAGCATGGTAATGATAATATGTAATTTTATCCTTGCATTTAAATTCTCAAGGGCTATTTAATTCTCCTGAAAACATTGTAGAAAACACCGAGGGCTCAGATGAAAATAGATAGTCTCACCTAGAATGATATTAATTTTGTCAACATTTTCTTTGCCATTGACTACTGTAAAATACTCAAATATGAAGACCCACCAATGGTTTATCTAACAAATAATTTTAAATACCCAGATTGACACATACATAGGGAAAGAGATAGTTATATTTGTGCTTTTAAAATTAAAATAGGTCTTTTGTTTGGATATTTACATTTCCTACAAAGAAGGTGACTCCCATAGATAGGAAATAAATATCAATTATGGAAAATAAAAGAATTAAACAGACACAGGTGTATTTTATTGAAAGTAGCCCTCCATATGAGTAATCAGTGTGATTACTGGCAGCTCTGAATCCAAATGACAGTCAAAGATGTTTTCCGGAATGTTGCATTAGGTTTTCTTTTTTTTTTTTTGACATGCATATATCTATATTTCTGCCTAACAATGTTCAACTCTCTTGTGTACAACTGGAAACATATTAATTCCATATAGAATAGGGTGCAAGTTCTTGAGTAATATTCACTCTCAAACTTGACATCCTCAAATATTATGACATTAAATCGATGAAACTTGTTATATGATAAGGCAAAAGTTTGGGGAAGAAGACAAAGAAATTTGTTTTGTGTACATATAAAATCATCATAATAATGAAACAAGGAAGAAAGATTCATGACCATTCACTTTTCTAACTGGTCACATGACAAAGTTCATATTTATCACTTCTTCCACTACCCATTCCATGTTTCCATACCCTCAGAAAACATCTCAGCTGGCCATGGTTCTTTGCCTGGTGGGGTGACTGAAACTTTCATTCCTGAAGATTCTGGGCCATTGTTAGTCCTGCTTGGATTGGGTTGTTGCAAATTTCCATTGACATTAATCATAGGACATGGCAGTACTAGGAGATGCCCTACAGGATCTCGTGTATTCCAGGCAAACTCTTCTGTACTCCTATTGTGTAGATGCAGTAGTAGGTCCCCTTGACAGTCAGGATCAATCACCCCAGCCAGTACAGTAATTCCCTTATTTGACTCTTGATTCAGAGGTAAGAGATCAGGTAGCAGTTTTAACTTCCATTTCAGTGGAATCATTGTTGTGTTCCCTGGTGACAGCACTCCTTCTTTTGTGACTAAAACGTGTAGGCCAGCAGAGTTTGAGGTTGCAGGGACAGGAAGCAAAATTTTCCTGGTGGGTCACTAGGGGTAATAGTCATTGGTGCCACTCCCACTTCCACCCCTTGATTCCTGGACCCATGGATCCTGGTTATGGGAGAAACAGTGCCGTAGAGTGGACACTGATTTAAAGCATACATAGCCTCCTGGAGAACACTGCCTCAGCCCTGCAAGGTATTGCCACCTAGTTGGCACTGTATTTGAGTCTTCAAAAGGCCATTCCACCATTCTATCAATCTAGCTGTTTCAGGGTGATGGGGAACATGGTAAGACCAGTGAATTCCATGGGCATGTGCCCATTCCCACACATCATTTGCTGTGAAATGGGTTCCCTGATCAGAAACAATGCTGTGTAGAATACCATGGAAGTATATAAGACATTTGGTTAGTCCACAGATAGTAGTTTTGGAAGAAGCATTGCATGCAGGAAATGCAAACCCATATCCAGAGTATGTGTCTTATTCCAGTTAAAACAAATCGCTGCCCCTTCCATGGTGGAGTGGTCCAATGAAGTCACCCTGCAACCAGGTAGAAGGCTGGTCACCTTGAGGAATGGTGCCATATCAGGGGCTGAGTGTGGGTCTCTGTTGCTGGCAGATTGTGCACTCAGCAGTGGCTGTAGCCAAGTCAACCTTGGTAAGAGGAAGTCTGTATTGCTGAGCCCATGCATAACCTCCATCCCTACCTCCATGGCCACTTTGTTCATGGGCCCACTGGACAATGACAGGAGTGGCTGGGGAAAGAGACAGCATTAGTCACAGAGCAGGTCGTCTTATTCACTTGATTAAAATCTTCCTCTGCTGAAGTCACCCCCTGGTGGGCATTCACATGGGACACAAATATTTTCATGTTTTTTGCCCACTCAGAAAGGTCTATCCACATATCTCTTCCCCAGACCTCTTTGTCACCAATTTTCCAATCATGTTCCTTCCAAGTACCTGACCATGCAGCCAAACCATTGGCAACAGCCCATGAATCAGTGAACAAACGCACCTCTGGCCATTTCTTCTTCCAAGCAAAATGAACAACCAGGTGCACTACTCCAAGTTCTGCCCACTGGGAGGATTTTCCCTCACCACTGTCCTTCAGGGATGTCCCAGAAAGGGGCTGCAGTGTTGTAGCTGTCCACTTTTGGGTGCTACCAGCATGTTGTGCAGAACCATCTATAGACCAGGCCCAAGTTTTCTCTTCCTCAGTCAACTGATTTTAAGGACTCCCCTAGAGGCCAAAACGGTGGGCTCAGGGCATTCTCTTGCATTTTCTTCTGGTGAGACAGGATTAATCTCTTCAAGCAGGGGTTGGAAGGTAGTTTCCTTAGGGCAGACTAGAGGCTAGGCATTGCATGCTGGAGTTTGGCTGGTACATGCCTCAGTGCTGGGAGGAGGTCCAGACTCCTTGGGGCAGGCCAGAGGCTGGGCAGGGCAGGCTTCAGTTTGGCTGGTACCCACCTCAGGGCTGGAAGTTGTTTCAGACTCCCTGGAGCGGGCTGGAGGTTGGATGATACAAGGTTGGCAAGGTATGATCTGGACAGGGCAGGCCATGGCAGGCTTATGTGGTAAAGTCTCAGCAGAATTCAGGGTTCCAATGTCTCCATCCATATCATCATCCCATATATCTCCATCCCAATTCTCTGAATTCCACTCTTTTCCAATCAAAGTCTTCACTTTGAAGAAACCAATTTCATCTGTTATCTTCCCCCAACGTCTTATTTTTTTTCTCACTTTATCTTCAAAGAAGCTTTAGGTTACAGAAATGTCACATCAAAAATATAGGGAATGAGCAGATGTGGCTTAAATGTTTGAATGCCTGCTCTCCACATGGGAGGTCCCAGTATGGTTCCCAGTGCCTCAAAGTCTGCTGCGCAAGCGGGACACGGGGTTCCCAAGGGCGGGCGCAGTCCCCCCACCCCACCCCGACACTGCATCCCTCCTGCCCTCGGGCTCGCAGGGGTACCGCGGGAGCGCGCAGCAGGTCCGTGGGGCGCGCTCCCAACCCCCACCAGCTGTTAAAGGGCACGTTAGGTTTTCTTACCTCTGCTTTGTTTCTCTCTCTGTTTTCTTCCCTGTTTTCCTTCTTGCATTCCTTTCCCTGCTACTTCAAAGAAGTACTTAAGCACTTTCAATGAACAAGTAAACATAGAGGTAAATGAAATAGAAATAAAAATTGCTTAAGCTGACAACATTACTTTGCTCCTATGAGGATTGTAGGATCTTTTTGTGTCACTGGCAATGCAGGTGGGGTGAGTTTTATGGTGGCCCAGGGTTTCTCTTTGTTGTTTACCTGGTTGGCAGGCCAGTGTCAGGCCTTCTTTCCAAATGACCAGACTTGTCAGTTACTTCCCCTCCACCAATGGCCAACACACCAGAGAAACTTTTGTTTCTACTATGAAACTGGGTTTAATGTGAAGATGCCTTTCTAGTTCATGTCACTGAAAGGAACAGACATAATTAATCAAGTAATTAAGTTGGCGCACTCAGTCAAAAATCTGCATGCAATTTAAGGAATACTGACTTTCAGGGATCTGTCTACAATTTTAGTTTTTATGTTGAAGAGAATTTTAAAAAGTTAAGGAAAGAAGACTGAAAAGCCACTAAAAAACTTAAATTGTGCCTCAAAAAATATGGATAGTGTTAAATAAAAATAAACTGAAATTGTGCAGGAGAGAATGTAAACTACCATGTAAACTATAATCCATGCTTAGTGGCAATGCTCCAAAATGTGTTCATCAATTTTAACAAATGTGCCACACAAATAAAAGATGTTGTTAATGTGGAGGGAAGATGTGGGAAGGGCAGAGAGTGGGGTATATGGGAACCCCCTATATTTTCTATGTAACATTTATGTAATGTAAGTATCTTTTTAAAAAATAATAAAAAAGTATATTTTAAAAATAATAATAAACTGGTCACCTGCATTAGGAGTTGCCAGGAGCAGCCGCCTTTCTGAGACTTTAAAGATTGAAAACTGAAAAAGGACAGGGCTTTCTAGGAGAGCAGAGCAGTCCCAATGAATTTGCAATTTTTGCAACATTTAGTGGTTAACTGGTCTCAGTCCAGTAGGTACAGCCAATTAAAAATGAATAGGTATATTGTGATAACCAAAGTTTATCTGTTCCCCAGTTTATAAGACTCCCCTATGTAAATTAAAAATTTAGGATCAGCAATCAGAACTTTTCTCACTTGCTTCCATTTGCCCTATATATGCTTTCCACATCCATCCCCTCAGAGGAGCTGCCTTCTACTTCCTAGTTGGGATGCTGTCCAATTTATGAATTGCTCCTAGAAAGGAGATCCTTAAACTGCATAAAAATTTGTTTCGTTTGTCAACAGTCCGAAATTGATGTAAGTGAACATATGATAAGAAGAGATAACAGAGAAGAAAAGTAAGCCCAACATAGAGAGTAAGAAAAAGCTTCCACAGAATGATAAATCTAGGAAGGCCTCCTCTCTAAAGGAAACTTTGGAGAAGCCACTTTTAAATAAATGAAATATAAATAGTAGACATTTATATTTATATTTTTGAACCAATTTTACATTATTAAACCAATTACCTAGTGAAGATCTTAATGTAATTTTTATTGATAATAGAGGAGCCATTTATAATTAGTTACTTAAAATATATAATTATTATGAAATGTATGGTGTAATAGGAGGATTTAAAATATGCTCCCTCCATCTTGTTTACAGTAGAATTTAGCTTCATACAACTCATGTTCAGAAAATGCTACAAAGGAAACTTTCAGTCTATCCCTGGTATATTGTCAAAAAAATCCTGAGTAAGTTAGGTTTAAACAGGTGAGGTTTTAGCACACAAAAACAAAGCACAGTTTCAGAATAAGGCATGTAGGGCAATTTTTTGCAACGCAAAAAGACAACTATAAACGTTCACATGTTGCATCTGAGTTTTAGAGATGGCCAGATAAAGTTATTTCAAATAATTTTCATGATTAGGGTAAGTTAATCTGAAAAAAGGAGAAAAGCAATTTGAAAAAATGGACACCATGTGGAGTACAACAGAGAGTTGGATAAGGGAACAAACAGGAAAAAGAAATGGAAAGTGTTCAGGAAGCAATTACTTGCTATCCCGGGGTTCTGTGAATGATCTAACAGTGGGTGCCCACGAGTGAAAAGGGGCCACTGTGAGGGAATAGGACCTGAGGGAAGTAATCAGAGATAAGAATAGGAGTATCAGTGGCACAAAATACAGAACAGAGAGAGAGGATGACAAAGTGTACAGCCTGAACTTCAAAGACATCACACAATGAGAGAGAAAGCTTAAGCCGAGAAGTAGATGAACAATCTGCTCACAAATATTATGAAAATGTAAGATGATGGAGTACAAGCTCACTGAAGGAGGCAGTAAGGGCATGTGAGAGAAACCCAGAAATGATGGGCAGAAAGCAGTAGCATTACCAAAAGCATACATGAATTTTTAGCCGTCATGCTCAATTGTGTAGATAGGAAAGGTGAAAACGTGTTGCGGATGGGAATATAATTCTCAGAAGAAACAATTTTGAAAAACCACAGTCTCATCTAAACTGAAAAATAGAAAATTAGTCACTGGCAATCATGCTACACTGGGTCAGAGTTTCCCTTCCAGAAGTTCTAAGGAGATGCAGTTAACAGAATCTAAAACAGAAAAACAGAGCCTTTCCCAAAAAGACACTGATTGTGTATTTTGGGATATAACAAATGAATAACACAAAATAAATATTGGGATGAGATTAACGAATAAAAATGATGAGAAATAATTTCTTGTCCTCTATCTCCATATATAAACAAATGTGAAAGTTGAGGATTATATTTAATCACTTGAATAACACCAGAAACAGGTCTACTAGCTCATAACCCCCAAATATATTTATTTGCTTATTTATATTCATGTATAAGTATTGGTGTCAAGCCAGGTGTTTTATTTTTAATTGAGAATTACCATGTTAAATGTTTGAGGATGTGGCTCTATATTCAATTTTGTTTCCGGCTGTGCTACTTAATATTCCTAAGTCTCACTTTTCTTATCTGTGAAAAGGAGCTAATGATGCCTACAGTATATGCCACGCATTATTGTCCTAATGATAGTATGAAATACTGTTGTGATGCAAGCTGTCATTTGGGACCCATTTATATTAATATCAATTTTATTGCCATTATTATTATTATTTATTAATGGTCATATTGTCAGTCTGCCTCAGTCAAATAACAAGGAATGGAAAAAGGTTTTAATTTGAAACAATATAAATTATGTATGGTATAGGCTTAACATAATGCAAGAGAAAAATACATATTCACTTTATCCCTCCAGAATTTTTAATTAAGTGCTACATTTTCTTAAAACCATATTTTCATCAAAAAGAGGGGAGATACACGCAGAAAAATGTTTCAAACAGAAATTAGTCCAGTGTAAAAGTGTGAATTACTAGAGTAACTGCATTTAAGAGCGTATGTGAAGAGTACATGTGTCGAATTATAAAAACCAGGCATTTAAATAAGATAAAACTTGAGGAACAATATTCCTTCCAGAATCTCCTGTTTAGCATAGACATTTTTGCAAAGACTGAATCCTAGGAAGGAGCGTAAAGGTGGAACAATGCCCTGTAGGAGTCAGAAGTTCTCGGCTTCCAGACAGGAAGAGGGTTTGGCCTTGAACAAGAGAAGGGAACACTTGAGTCTCAGAAACAGGGCGAAAGGAATGGAGAACAGGTATGAATACAAATAGTTTCTAGATAGGGGGTCAGGATTGAAGAAAGATCATGCTTAATGGCCTCAATTTTCTTGATTAATTGGGAGGCAAAACTGTCTGCTGAGAGTGGGGCAGGCAGGGGCAGGCCGGGGATGCTAAAATTAAAAGCAAAACCAAAAGAAGCATTAGTCATTGTCACAGACTCCAGTACTGGGATTAACTTTAAGAAATGTTAAATATTTATTGTGGCTTTTTTGTTTGTTTGTTTTTTACATCTTTCCCCAAAGATATAAAAGATCATAATCTAGAGTCCTAAATTTTGTATGTGGCCCTAGGATTATCTTTTAATCTTCCAAGTATCTTCCATACTCTCTCTCATAAATATTTTTTAACAGACTGCCAGTGGTACACGTTGTTTGTGTTTTGCTCTGGCTGAAAAAAACAGTGCCTCAGTCTTCAGTTTTTCCAGGTTATCCATGCTTGCAAAAATTGGTTCTCCTCATACTGATAAGAAAAGTCATTTCTATGGCCTCATACATATACTACTGTCTCTTAGCAATAACATCATCATGAAACTTTGGTTGCTACTGATACTTGGTCTCTGAAGATTATATTCTGGGGAAAATGTCTATAATTTCTACTTTAATTACTACAGACTTCTGAAGGAAATTCCAGAGGATGAAGTCAATTTGTCCTGCTCCTTCAGTTTCCCAAGAAACAATGTCAGCATCTTGTCTCTTTCCATTTTTACCAAAAAAAAAAAATGCCAGGTAAAAAAAGTTTTGAGCATCTTGCCAACACAACTTACCTGTATGATTAACAGCAGTAAGCATCTTAACATTCCTCCAAATCAACAGTTGGATGGCGACTTAGAAAGGGGGCTTAGGCTCGGCACAGTGCCCAAGGCTTCGCCAAGATAACATTTGTCAAACCAAAGTGAATGTAAGACCCATAATTTAATGGAACCTGGTGAGATTATTTGTGGGAGGAGGGGCACCCGGCTTGCCTCAGTGGCAAACAGTGCGGCAAGAGGTGACACCACCTCTCTGCCCACTGGGCCTAGACAAGGTGACCACGCCTGACTAGGCCTTTGCTGCTAACGGCTAGCCTGCACCGCCCTCCCCCTTCCTATCTCCTGCCTAGCCCAGCTCTCACTTCCCCTCCCCCCTCCCTTAAACCTAATCTCTTAGTACGCTGTTTGCCCAGCAACAGCTTACAACCACCTATCAGCTTAGTAACAGTGTCAGCCTATCAAGAGTTAGCACATACTCTACTGGCCAATCACTAGCCCAATGCCAGAACATTGCCTTATATGGAAACAGCATTTGCCCTAGCCAATCAGAACCCACCACACCACTCCCCAATCCTATAAATCTGCATCCCCTTCCGCAATAAACCAGACTTGTGCCATCAGCCTGTCTCCGCAACTTCTTCCTGGGTCGTGCGCCCTCCACGCCTTCGGAGCCCCCGAGGGAAGCCTCAGCGGCCGTACGAGGCTTTCTTCCCCACGCCAGGGACCCCTCTCGTCCCACAACGGGACCCCACTCGTCCCGCAACAGGGACCCCGCTCATCCCATAACAGGGACCCCGTTTCGTCCCTCAATTATAGGCTTACTTTTGGACAAATCTTTTAGTAAGGACCCAAAATGGTTGTATCCACTAATGGTTAAGTTCCCAGCAAACTAGATGTTGGAACCTCCAGGAGAGAAGTCTGCTGCCACTTCTATTAGGCAACCCCCTCTGTCTCTGATTAATCGTCATGAAGTCCTGGAACAGCTGTGCAAAATAGCTGGTGCAAGAAGGATTCTGGACTCCTGGGGCTACAAAATACGTGGAACTATTAAACTTAAATACTATACATAGGTGAAGAAGATGGGAACATACACCACCTGGGCCTGGCCCATGCTGAAAGCACAATTTCATCACCCACCTCCATCTGATCCAATTCACATGGAAAATCAAATATGCAGGTGGTATAGCCTGCAATAATAAAGCTCTAGATGGATGGCCAGGAGAAAAGAAATGATGAAGCTGCATGATGTCCTAGAAATAGCCAGGACTGGTTCAGAGAGATGGAAGTTCGATTAGCTAGCGCACAACCTGTCCTCTTATTTGCAATCAGCAGATGAAAGACTTCTGCTGCTGTGGCTGGCCCTTCACGTATCTCAGCGCTGGGAATCGGCTGTTTGATAGCACGCATTGATTTGAAAGTCACGCAGCTCAGAGATCAACAGACCCAGGACCACGCAAACATGAACACGTAAGGAGAGTTACCAGTGGATGGCACAGCTGGATTTAAGCACACTTGCTAACTCACTATCCAACTCTTAATACTCATTGTTCATCAGTCAGAGAGGGGAAAATTCAAAAGAGGGGCTGCTGCCCTGAGTCACTTACTTTCACTCTAGGCAAAGGCAAATGTAATCTAAGATGAAAGTCTGAGCTTTGTCATTATACAGTAAAAGACTTTTGTCTGTTAATTGTATTTTATCACTCTCAATTTCCTGGTTTTAATAATATATTATGGTTATATAAAAGGCTATCATTGGGGAAAGATGGGTGAAGGATACACAGAAACTCTTGCAACTACTTGTTGAGTCTTAAATGAACGTTTGTTGTTTTTTTCACAACCAACCAAACCAACATAAGAAGATCTTTCTGTGTACAAAGCCATCTCAATCTGTCTGCAGCGACCTATGAGTCAGTGTAGATCCCACTGAGTTAGCAGGTGACTGACTCCAAAAGAAGAAACAGGGGGAGACCCAGCCAGGACTGTTCCCAAACTGCCCCACACTGGGACCAGTTGAGATTCCAAAGAAAGAGGCAACGAAAGCCAGGGGGATCTGCCCTTCAGCATTTATCAGGGGAACTTACACAGAGCTGCACTGTCACATACCGTGACAGACAGCAAGGCTGGCGGGACGCTCACTGAAGTATGTTTGCACCTAAGGCAATTGCTCTCCAAGTTAGGGTTCTGGTTGAGGGACACAGGTAACTAAGCGCCACAGGCTTGCGTGCAAGTTTTTGGAAAATGTCTTCGTACATGCTCTTGTCTCAAAACAAGGTGCCCTTGGGGTGGGCAGTGTTCAAGGTTACAGCAGCCGAAGCTTGGCATGCTTCCAGGGAGTTCCAGGGAGGGCTGCTTGGCATAGGGGTTGGAGGTGGAGGGGCAGGGGAGAGGGTAGTCCTCAGGTAGGTAGGAGATGCTGTATGTATCACACAGTCAGAAAAATATGACGTGAACTATCCTCAGAGAGGCCATTTCCCTGTCTTTCCTTGTCCAAGAAGATTTCGTCCTTATTCATTGCTTCAAGATGGTAGTAAAGGAGGTGTGGGAAGTAGGCCCCCTCTGCACAGGTGCTGTATCAGGCAGCAATGTTATAGGAGAGCTTTTGTCTATTTGGCCTCTTGTGGAAACAAAGCCCAGGTAGGCCATAGTTTATGAGGGGTTGGTGCAGATGAGCCCAGGCTGAGAAGCTCCATACCTGGAGGAGGCACCTGGCCAAGCCCAGGGACGGATAAGGAAAGAGCGAGGGCCACCTGCCAGCCCTTCCATCTCCTCCCTTTATGTCACCACGCCTTGTACTCCCCACCAGCTAATGGAAAGAGGAAGAGCGGAACCAACCAGCAGAGAGAGCCCCATAGGCCTCTCCCGCGTCCTTCTCTGAACTGGGTAATCCAGATCAATTAAGCTCCCAGGTAATCCCCACTGCTTGGTACTCCAGCCCCAATGAGCTTCTCCAAAGCTCATCTAATGTCTGACTAGGAAAAAACAAGCCTCTGTTATTGAACAGGGTCTTGCAGCACCTCTAAGGTTTTCTTTGCCCTGTCCTGTACCACGGCTGCTTGCATCACATGGTATTCATGTCCACTTCATCAGAGGCACGTAGGAGAGGGCATTAACACAGTCCTTGTTAGCTGGCACGCACTTGGCCAACCTAAACACTGATATTGATTCTCCAGAAATAAGCCAGGGAGAATGACAGAAAAGTTAAGTGTCCTCATCCCCGGATGTATCTGACTCAAACAATATTTCTACTGCTTAGCTAACGTGGGTGGGGGAGGTCTCACTTGAACTGTGAGTAAAGAAAGCATTAGAAGAGAGGGTTAGAAAACATACCAGCTTTTGCAGTTTCCTTGGCCGTTCAAACAAATACCATGTAACGGTTGGCTTAAACAATGGGAATTAATTAGCTCGTGGTTTTGAAACTAGGAAAGAGTCCAAATCAATGCATCATCCAGGCAATGCTTTCTTCCCAAAAACTGGCATTCTGGGGCTGGCTACTGGTGATCCTTGGTTCTAGGCTTCTCTGTTACATGGCAGTGCATATGGTGGCCTCTCCTGGCCTCTTCCTTCTTTCAGGGTTCCACTGACCTTCAGCTTCTTGCTTCCTGTGACTTTCTCTCTGTCTGAATTTCATTCCGCCTAGAAAGGACTTCTGTAATAGGATTAAGACCCATCTTGATTGAGGCGGGCCACACCTTAACTGAAGAACCTCACTAAAAGGTCCTACCTCAATGGGTTGGCACCCACGGGAATGGATTAAGTTTAAGAACATGTTTTCCTGGGGTGCATACAGCTCCAAACCACCACATCAGTCATGCCCATTTTTCACTTCGGCAAGGATATTGAGAAGTATTAGGTGAGTGTGAGGGATACAAACCAGGATGCTAAAAGAGGCTGGAAGACAGAAAGAGGTAAAAGGTAGGAAACAGAAGGAAAATGCAGACATAATGCTAGGTTGAGCCAAATGACATAGTGATTTATAGGTCAAAAAATCAAATAGCAATTTCATAATGGTAACCTAATACAAAGAGACTTGGTATGGTCTCACTTATGATATGCTGCAAGAAATAAAAAAGCTATATCGTCTCATTGGTAAGATATTCATTTAGTAATTCATTTAGGAATTATTTATTGATGATTATATTAATAGTTATCTACTATGTGCCAAGCACTGACTCAGGTACTGGGATTCATCAGTGAGCAAGACATCTGAAAATCTCTGCCCTCACAGAATTAACATTCTGGTGGAGGAAGACAGACAATAAACAAATTATATGTGTGTGTAAACATGTGTGTATATGTGTATACATATATATACCCAAAACCATTGTGTGCATATAGTATGTTAAATAGTTATATATAGATCTATATATTATTATCATGTCTATTATATACGGGTGTATATATATATCTATATATACACGTGTGTATGTTTTCAGATAGTAATATACTAAGGGAAAAAAAGAAAAAGAAGCAGGAAAGAAAGGTAGGGAGTACCAGGAAGTGAGGGTACAATTTGTAAACAAGTGACCAAGAAAGGCTTCTTTAACAAGTTGACCTTTGAGCAGAGATCTGAAGGAGATAATGCAATATGGCATGAGAAAAACATTTCAGAGAGAGGGAATACCAAGTGCAAAGTCCCTGAGGCAGAAAAATGCTTGATGTGTTTGAGGCACAGCTAAAAACATTAAGGTGACTCAAGTGGAATGGGCAAAAGTAAAAGGTGGGGAATGCAAAGAAGCAACAGGAAATATGTCGTGGAGGGCATTGTGAAGCCTTTAGCTTTCACGCCACGTGAGTAGGAAGCCATTGGAAACGTCTCAGCAGAGGAGAAATATGATCTAATACTTTTAAAGAATCACTCTGGTTGTTCTGCTGAGAATAGGTCCTGCAGGGGCAAAGGTGGAGGCAGGGAGCCTAGTAAGACAACTATTATGGCAATCCAGGGAAGAGAGAATGCTGGCCTGGGCTAGGGGGTAGTAATGGAGAAAGTTGAGAAGAGGTCAGATTTGAGACTATTTTGAGGATTGAACAAAAAGGATTTCCTGAAATATTGGACAGTGGGTGTGAAAGAAGCAGAATAGTTAAAGAAGACACCAAAAATTTTGATCAGAACAAATGGAAGAATAGATAACTGGAAGAATAAAATGCAGGAAAGTACAGCGGAAGCAATGTGAGGGCAGTGTGTTGTTTTGCTAAAAGCTCAATATGCCAGAAGTGAGTTGACTTTTACAACAGGGATTTATTAGGTTAAAAGCTTACAGTTCTGAGTACATGAAAGTGCCCAAATCAAGGCATCATCAGCGATCCTTTCTTACTGAGCTGCAGCTGTGGGGGCACATGGCTGGGCACGATGACTGTGTCTGCTCATCTCTCCCCTCTCCTCTGGGTCTCATTGCTCTCAGTTTCTGGCTAAAGTGGCTTCCCATCAGCCTCTGCGTTCCTCACCTCCAGCCTCTGGCTCCTCCTGTCTCAGCTTGGGACGAGGGGTTGGTCCGGCAGCAGACAAGGGGTCGGTCTCACAGGGGTTGCGCGGTTCGGCTGACGGGGTCGCCTGGCAAAGCCGGCGACGAAGGGGTCGCCCGGAGAAGCAGGCGACGAACTGGGGACAAGGGAGGCCAGGCCCTTGTCGGGGGCTCTCAGGACTGGAGGGCGCACGGCAGGAAAACTACCGCGGAGACAAGGTAAACAGGCAAGTCCACTTTATTGAGGGAGAGGCAACAGTTTTATAGGGGCTGGGGAAGGCTGATTGGTCGAAGCCACGCCCTGTTCTGATTGGTTGCCGGCAAAGGTCAGTGGGCGGTACTGGACGGGGGGAGGGGTGGTGATTAGGATTGGCTGTTGCTGTTGCTGGGGGAAGTGGCAGGGTTTAGTGATTGGTGGCTGCTGTTGCTGGGGTAGAGGGCAGACTTGAGTTTCCCGCCCACGCCTGGCTGTTGCTGCTGTCGGGGGGAGGGAAAAGGGCAGACTGGATTTTTCCGCCCACGCCTGGCTGTTGCTGCTGTCGGGGGAGGGGAAAAGGGCAGACTGGAATTTTCCGCCCTGCGCCTGCGCAGGGAGAAAGAAGAAGAAGGGTGCCGCCCCACAGGCATTGTGTGGCGCCATCCAGGAGGAGGGGCGGCCGTGGAAGCATGGCTGCCGAGAAGGGGAGACCCGAGGGCACTCTGCGCCCATGCCGAGCTCCCTTCAGGGGTGGCGGTGAGTCCGACCAGCCACCCTATTATGGGGGCAGCGGCTTGGCCTGCCGCGGCTGCTCCCCCGCCGGGCCAGCAAACCACACTTCAGCCCGAGGGGTGACCGCAGTTAACCAACCAGAGATTCTGTCCAGTTCAGCTTTGTGTTTACTTTGCTTTGCCGCATTTTTCTCTACCTTCCATTTTCTGGGCACTAGCAGTTTTCAGATTCCAACTGGGTTGATTTTGTGATTTCTGTCCTTCCATCCTCTTCCCCTTTCTTTTCTAGGAAACTTCAGTGAGCTTTGAAATAGGCATGCTCATGCACTTGAACAGAATATTTTGATGTAAGTGAAAAACCAGAGTGAGTAACTGGTTACCTAATTAACAGGATACTCCACTTGAGGTTCCCAGAAACCTCCTTCCCAACACCACCCCCCTTAGGGAGGAACAAATTCCTCCTTCTTAGCTAGAACTACAACAAATCCACAACTTTATGCTTGGTCTGCTATATGAAAGAACCAAGTCTTTGACTAGAGCAGGCGGCAGACTGATATATTCTAATTAAATTATCCAGGTAATTGCACAATTCTTCATATCATTCCGCTAATAAAGACATAGACCGAACTAAAGGCTTGTTTTCAATGCTAACTTTTTGTTCAGCTTGAGTGCAACCATTCTGTTCTTTTTTCAGTCCTTAGATTTAAAAGAAAAATAAGCAAAGCAAAAAAAAAAAAAAAAAAACCTAGAAAGAAGAAGGAAAGATGAGTGATTTGATCATCACAAACCCCAGAGCCCTGTTAAAAAGTATTTGTACTTTAAAAAATCTTTTTTTGCTGAAAGCTTTTTCAGGAGAAATAAATTATACTGACTCTATATAAATAAAAGCAGAAAGAGCAAAGACGAACACGAACATATATTACCAATGCTACTCATCAAATATAGTTGACACTTCAATCTAATCCAGCAAATGAAAACACAGAAGTTTATAGAGTTATAGGAAGTAAGCAATTTAAACACACCAGGGCACAAGGTCATCTAACAACACAAGGAGGAAGATGTTCCCTCTCTGTCCCCCCTTTTCTCCCTTCCATCCTTTTGAGCCTCTCAAAGCCTGATTGATATCCGTCTTTCTCACAGGGAGAGGTGATCTTTAAGTCAGATAATTAATAATAGCAGTCCAAATGTTCCTTAACAAGCCCACCTTCCTCTAATGTCATAAAATAAAAGGACATTTCGTGCATTTCCTACCATCATTATGGTGCAAGGTTTCTCTTTCCATAGTAAAGTAATACATTTCTTAACTAATTAGTTCATTAATTTTAAATGTGGTTCCCAGGAAAAACTCTGTGAGATAGTTAATCTTTCTTAAAAGTGTGCCGGGTTGTAAAAAGCAGTTCTCAGAGCACTGCCATCACCAATCGTTATAGGTCTGAATGGGTGGGAGAATTCAGGGCTGTGAAAATCACATCTCATTTGTTTTGGAAAGCAAACCTCCAAGGCCGCTTTATAACTGGAAATCATATCCGTGTCATGCAGATGCTGTGGTAAACTTTACGGTTCCAATTAGGAGCGGACAGTTTTCAATGCACTGCTCAAACCCTTTTGCTAGTCTATATGTAAATACTTCACTAAAACCACTGAACAGTGATGAAGTTCAATATTAATATCGCAAATTAAAGATGACATCTGAAAGCCTACCATCCAGAAGAGCGATCAGAGCTCATGGCAAGGCAATAATCAGTGGCTTAAGCAACTTTCAGGCACCGTGGGGGAAAAAACAAATGTGATGGAGCTTGGAAATTGCACTGGTGCATGAAGATCATACCGTATTAAAAAGCAACTGCTGAGTGACCTGGTGATGAAGTGGAGGGTACGACCATATGCTTCCAGAAAGGACACTTGGAAATGGCTTTGAGATTATCCCCTGAGAGCTCATGACTGTTACCTGGTGTATTCCCATTAATTGACAAGGTAAACTTTATCTGTGGCACTGAAGCAAGCTGTCAAAATAACTGCCTATCCTCCTGGGAGGAAAAATTTTACCTGAATAATTATCACGCCCAGCATATTTTCTCGACAGAAACATCAAAAGGTGATGCTGGCTGGATTTCCCCTAAGTGGTGTAGTCATTGCCTTGGAAGGAAGAATGGTTTTAACTTCTTTAATTTGGATGGGGAAGGTAGGCATGTTAATATGGGAATAAGCCTATAAAGTATTCAGTCATGGGAGAGCTAAGAGATGCATCAAAAATGAATTTATAATCCCAGGCCCGAGGCCGGATGCCATATGCTGCTGACCCTGCACTGGGCCTGCTTCCTTTGGTGCACCAGGTTTTTACTCATGCACACCAAAACTAAAGAGCACTGGTGACCTCAGGCATGATGCTTGGCTCCAAGAATCTGCCCAAAGGAAGCTATGCAGTTCCCAAGACACGGCACACCGATTTTTCCTCCACATCGTGAGAAGGGCAGCGAGTGAAGATGAGAGTTAGGTGTAAACCTTATTCCCTAGAGGTGGGATAGTGCAATGGTCATGGAGCCGACTTTTGGCTCAGACTGCCTGGAGATCAAATCCCGGCTCTGTACCTCCCAGCTGCGGGACTTGGCAGGATGCCTCAATTCCCGGAAGCTTCGGCTTTCCTCTGTAAAGTGTAGCTGTGCTGCCTGAGAGTTTGGCATCTGCCCCATCGCTACTGCCTCTTATTATTGTCTCCCTGGTCCACCGGTCTAGGGACATGTGCAAGGGGAAAATTAAGAGTCCAACCATTGTTCTGGTCGCAGTTCATCCAGTTTCCTTTCTCTGGTCCAAAAAGCAAAGAGGGGAGATACTGAGGCTCTCTTGTGACCACCTGCAGCTGTGTCTACCTGGCGCCCCTCAAGACTCCACACCCTGGGTGGCTGCTACTGCTGAACCTGGGTCTAGGCAGGGACGTTACCACGAGTGCCTTCTCTACCTGGGGCCAGGCACCACCAACTAGCAGGGGCCACAGGGCCCACTTACCTTCCCTGCCTTCTTTGCTCTGTGCTGTCCCACAAGAAAATGGGCAATCCCACTGTGGATGTCAGATCCCTTCACATAACCCTGAAAAGTGGCAGATTTCTGATGCCAGATAACACCATCTCCCCGCCTTGCAGACTAGGGGTATGGACATCGCCTGCCATGATGCCCTTTGTTAATCTGGGAAATGATTCTCACTACTTTTCCAGGGGTAGGCTCTCTTTTGCCAATCTCTGTTGCCACACCGTTCTGTACACAGTTGCAGGGAGTACACCCTCCCCCAATTCCTATGTACCCAGTACCTGTGAATATGATCTGTTTTAGAAACAGGGTCTTTGCAGATATAATCAAGTTAAGATGAGTTCATACTGGATTAGGGTGGGACCTACTCCAATGACTGGTGTCCTTATAGGAAGAAGGAAATGTGAACCCAGAAGCACAGACCTGCAAGGGAGAAGGCCATGTGAAGATGGAGGCAGAGGTTGGAGTGATGCATCCACAAGCCAAATAATACTGAAGAAGAGCCAAGGCTCTAATTCCCTAGAGCCATTGGAGGGATCATGAATCTAACGCCATCTTGATTTCAGACTTGAACCCACCAGACATGAAAGAATAAGTTCTATTGTTTGAAGCCACTCAGTTTGTGGCATTTAGTTACAGCAACCCCAAGAAATGAATATCCTCCCTAGCCCCCAACATCTAGGGGGGTTACTTTTACTGTAACAACTGTTGACACTTACTGCATACTCTGGCACCATGCTTAATGTTTTACATGCCTTGTCTTACTTAGTTCTCACATCAGCCCTGAGTGATAGGTACTATCATGTCGCTTTGCAGATGAGAAATCACAGTTAGAAAGAGTATACAAATTACCTAAGATCATACAACTGGGAAGCTTCCACTGGATTTGCATCAAGACTGTTTCATCACTAAGTCCTACACTCTAGTTTATCTGCTATTCTATAATCTCTTTAGTAACAAATAATTGCTAGATGAATTATGGGACTGACATTTTCTCTTTGCTTTATCATATGATATGGTTTCCTATATATATCTAGAACATAAAAGGAAGTATTGAGGCTCTTAAAAGTGAGAAGCCAAAGTCAACCCTGTTACACAGCATATATTGTCTACATTACATTAGACAAGTTTCAACTTCATGGCAGAGACTAATGGTGCCGGGCGCAAATGCCCTTGGCTTTCACCATTGTCAGTGCACCAGGCTGAATTTCCAACCACCAGCACTTGAACTTTTTGCCTGAGGGCTTTCCCTGTCCATTTGAGCTCCTCTACCCTCAGGAGTTGCAAATCAGAACTGGTGGACTACCCCTGGAGCAGCTTTCGATTAATGATTGAGAGGAGTTGGTCTCTAAATGCCCCAGTGCCTTCTCTCTCCTTTTTTTTTTTTTTTTTTTGAGGTGCTAGGGGCTGAGGATTGAACCCAGGACCTCATTTTTTTTTAAGTCAGCTCTCAACCACTTAGAAACTTAGAAAACCACCAAGTTGGTTTTCTTCGTTTGTTTTGCTTGTTGTTTGTTACTGTTTATGCAGGAGGCACAGGGAACCAAACCTGGGACCTTCCATGTGGGAGGTAGGCGCTCAACCACTCGAGCCACATCCATTCCCATCCTTTCCTCTTTGAGTGGGATAATTGTGAGGAGAATGCTCAACACTGTTTCCCAGTTGCACAGTGGTAACAAGTTTATTAGCACCCCTTACTTGACTTCCATCTGGTTTTTGTTTTTGGTTTACTTGCTTTTGTCTTACTTCCCCACCTCCTACCTGGATTCCTGACATCAACAACTAAATAAAAATGTGCACAAGAATCCTTGCCTCAGGTCTGCTTTGGGGGAAGCCCAACCTAAGACATCGGCAGAGTTTTTTCTGCGATACCACTAGTGACTGAACTAGGTGATGGAACTCTACGGTCACCCTTCTTTGGGTGCTACAGGTACTGTGTCATCAGCAGCAATAAGGCAAACACCTGTTGGCAGGTGAAGAAAGTGGGAAATGACCATAAAGATAGGCTTGTGCTAACTCTCTGTGACTTTAATCCATGACCTAGGATGTTTCTGAATATTCTTCTTTTCTAAGAAGGTTTAAACTAGGAGTATGGGGAGAGAAAAAAAAAACAGGATATGGAAAAGGTACCAAAGAGAATGATGCTTTCCTGTACTTGCTGTGAATATTGAGACTGACTGAAGAACACATGGTATACTGGATTGAGGTTTTCTCACCTGCATTTTTTCCAGGAAGGTTGACACCAATGGAAGGATGTGACACAAGAGCAATCTCCCTGTAACGATCATCTAGCACAACCGTACAATCCATAATAGGTGTATGGAGAAAGCAAACAGTAATAAAGGTGCATTACCTTGCCTCTGGGAGGTGAAGCAATGCTCAGGTTGATGGAGGGTGTGCTTTAACGTCTTCTGAAAAGGCCATGTGTCTGGGTATCACTGAACTACTGAGGCTTTTCCTAAGGTGAGGGTAAAAAATAATTGTGGTTTAGGCTTCTCTTCCAAATGGAGAACAAACTTGTTTAAGTTCTATGAGAGAACAACAGAGACACAATATAACCAGTGTCTCTGGCCCATTGTATAGCAGAAGAAGTATAAAGCCGAGGCTGTCCATTAACAACCGTGCCCTGGATTCGGGCGAGGCTGGAGCGGGCAGGACAGGCGGGAGGTGCAATTATTCTTTTCAATGGCTGCTTCAACGGGATGTCGTGCCAGCACTGCTCTTGGGGAGAAAGCTGCCCTTCTCTAAGCCACTTGTCTCACTCCAATTAAACACAGATTTATTGTGAAGGGATAAGAGAATACTGGTTTCCTTCCACCTGTATTTTGTCTATTGTTGAAAACCTTACATAAAGAGAAAGTTAGAGATCGAGGAGAGCTTTTTATAAGCCCAGAGTGGGGAAATATTGCCACTTTAAAAAATAACATTTCTGAAAGAAAGCAGAGGTGTCAGAGACAAAGAGAAAAGGAGGGAGATGTGTCAGTCAGTCAATAGTATTTATTGAACACTTGCGGTGTGGGGAAAACCCAAAGGGCATAATACACTTGGTAGTTGTTCTCCAGGAGCCTGTAAACTAATGGAAGGCCAGCATTAAGACAGGAAAACACTTTAAAAAGCAGACGCATATAAGAAATCACATGGCTAATTGCAACTTTAAAGAGGTTTGTATGTGTTTAAAAGGAGTTCGAAAGTAAGAAACAGCCATGGTAATAAAATCAGAGAGCAAAAAGCAACTGAACACAGGAGAAAAGATATAAGAACACAAATTATCCTGTAGCACTTTTGTCTTTCAGTTGACTCGTTCTGACTAAATCAGAAGTGGAAATATAACAAAGGGTACCTTTCTTGTCAGGGGGATGTTGAGAAGCTGGCTTCTCACCATGCCTGATAGCTAATGCTTCAAAGATACGCATCGTACGTATTACTGTTCTACATCATGGAAGGGATTTGACTTGAAAATGTCATGACAGGGAGCCATATTGGGGAACAGAAATTGTTTACATAATTGCTTGGCCTGTTGGTGAATTCAGGCCTTCATTTAGAATTCATTATTTTATAAACCGCACAAAGGGATTTCCAAGTTGTCAAGCTTGGTTTGTAAAAAATAAAAGAAGAAGATATGATAAAATGTCTGGCACAAGCTTTTCTGACTTTAATTTTTTTTTCCCTTCATACTATTCATCTTGCCAGTCATAGTGGGTACTCCATCAGCTGTGATAGCTGCTATTTTCTCTGGATTTAGATCAAACAACTTCAGAACATCCATCAGGGCCATTTTTACATGCTTTCTCCTTTGATGCCAAACCCCAAAGATTCCCCATCATGTACAGTCTGCAAGTTGCTGGACTGACAAACATTAGTAACCTTGGAATGTCACCCAGGTACCAGCTTTCATCCTGGAAGAGGCTAATGAATTTTGCTACAGCCAGCTTGGTCTTAAAATGCTTTTTCTTTAGGTCACCTTTTATAGTTAAAATAGTTTGTTTTCTTATAGTTCACTTTTTTCCTTCTGTGGTAGAGTGGCAGATCGGATTAAGCCCGAGGCTAGAGAATTGGAAGCACAAAATTCTAGTACCTACTTTGTAAGTTTTTCAGTCATTTGAGACAAAACTCTAATTTCTGAGAGTTCCAGTGAGCTCATCTATTAAAAATGAGCATGAAACTATAGTCCATAATTTGGGGCTTTCAACTTTTCAAGCATAAGAACACCCTTTAAAATAGGTACATACAATACACATATATTTAATACACTTTAAAAATACATATGTTTGTAGACACACATGCCCATGCACAGAGATTCCCATGTGAAATCAATTAAACATTTGGTTATCCTTAAAGGAGAAAATGCAGCATGAAAAAGCTATAATAACTTCAGAAAAATTTAAACGGATTTCTATTTTATTTATCATAAAATCAGCTCACCATATACTTTAAAACTTGCATAAAAACTTGCCTGTTCTTCAATACAACTGAGTTCTATAGGGATTCCACAGATTTAAGGACCCCTGGTCTAGGACCATAACACATATTAACTATTTCTGGGTCTATAATTTACATAGAGAACAGTGTCATTGTGGCCCAAGTCAAATGTTCAAGCCAGGGTGCCTGTATTTATGTAATTAATATTTGTTGGAGACTAGCCTTGTGCATTTCACCACCCACCTTTAATACATTGCTTAGGACAGCGTACACCCTCAAATTTTTGAGTATACCTAACCTAAGTGTTCCTCCATCTCCCCAGTCTGGGCTACTTGTAGCATTACCCAAGTTACTGTTATCGTCACTGGCTTCCGTGGCCACCTTCAGCCCCCTGGAAAACCCAACATTATATTTCTGCACCTTCACGAAGCGTCTCACGCTTTCCGAGTCCTTTCCTCTCTTCACTCCAGTCGCTGCCCGCTTGAGGGCGCCGGTGTCCTCCATGAGAAGCTGCAAACTGGTCCTTGCAGAGGGTTGTCGCATTCCCTGATGGCTTCTCGTTGATGCTTCACCATGTTTGTCACAGGATCGGAGGGAGTGCCCCTCCTTTCCACTTTGTGTCACACTTTATCAGCTAAGCATCCGAATAGCAGATGTCTCACCTAACCCCTCCTGGAAGTAGCTCCCTTAGCTTTTCCTGAAGCCACTGTGTCACAGGACTCCTGAGGAAGATCTGAGGAACCCATATCTGAAATGTGCCCCAGACTCTCCGCCCCAGACGCCCCTCTTCCCATCTCCCCCGCATCTCCCCTACCCCACCCCGCACTACCACTTCTTCCGTCAACTACAGCAGGGCCTCTCGAATTACATTGTGCATCAGAACCATCTGGGAATCTTGTTAAATGCAGATTCTGATTTAGTAAGTCTGCTTGGGACCAGAGATTTTGCAATTATCTGGACCAGGACAAGGTATAAAATTTAAGGGGGAGCCAAGACATTCAATAGTCAAAATAAATATTTCAATGCAATATTTTGAAAAATGTTGTCTGATCCTCATTTTCAGTGAGATTCCATAGTAAGAAAAAAAACCTTTTTTAAAAAATTTACTCCAAATGGTCACAATCCCTGCTTTGACAGTTATACACAGGTTTGCTAATTTGGGCACATGCTAGGACCATGACTACGTAAAACATTTCAGAGCTTCACAACAACCCTACCAAGCAGGTGTAATTAGCTGAGGAAATGTACACTCTAGAATAGTGACTCTCAACTAGGGGTGGGGCAAGTCACCTGGAAACAATGCCTGGACATTTAACAATGCGTGGAGGCAGTTTTGCTTGTCACAGGTTGACAGAGGACAACTGGCATCTGATGGGTACATGCTATACTGCTCGGGACAGTTCCCTACAATAAAGAATTATCTGGTCCCAAATGTCAATTGTGCTGAGGCTGAAGAATCCTACTATAAAAATAATATAACATAGATAGATTATTCCACAGATAATAAATGTCCTAACGGAGTTTCATCTCAAGTTTTTGCTGACTCAATTTTTTCCCCACTCACCATTTTCCGTCACCAGAAAGAAAGCATTTCTACTTCTAACTTTGAGCATTGCCTTAGTCACAGTCAATAAATAATAACTTCTTTAGGTATAAAGGTGCCTTATAAGAAAATCAGTATTCTGGAGGTCTTAGGGAAAAGGCCATTGGGTAACAAATTGAAAAGTTTGGGGAGAGTCGCTACAAGTTACTAATTTAGGGCCAGTTAAGGATGCAAGCCCACTGTGGTTCTGTGGAAATATGGCCTCAGTGATGCTTAATGAAAGTACATCTCTATCCACATTCTCTGGTGTAGAATTTGAAAAGCTTAACATACCCTTAAATTTTGTAGAGCTTTAGATTTGAAGCCAGTAGAAATTCATCTAACCTTTCTAAATTTCTGTATCTATCACATGAATCCAGAATCCAATTTTTTAAAAAAGTGCTTCAGAACACCATGTAAGTTTATGAATATATGAATTAATGATACATCAATATAATATTTTCTTCTTGCAATAACATTTTATGAGTATTGCAAATGATAGACTCTAACCTTAATCTCACAAATCTCTAAGGTATAAAACAACTATAAATGATTTTAAAGTATTAAATAAAAAGTATATCTTGCCTGCTTAAAACACTTAAATATAAAGGTACTAATTTAAGTTAATAATTATTGCAGAACTATAGGTTAATGGCTTCTCTTCTGTTCTCCCAGGCCTAGGGGGCATAGCTGCTCCCTGTAAGTTACTCATGTCAGGGCTACTTCAACACTCCCTTTCTGCTCATTTTAGCCTTCAAACTACTGTATAAATAATTCCCTCTATGAAATTCTCTCTGCTTGAAATACCTATCTTGGCTTCTATTTTCCTGACTACACACTGATTGATATAAGATATTATGCCCAACTAGAGTAATACATACAATCCATTGTAAAAATAAAATCTCTGAAATTTTCCACTAAAAACGCTTTCTGATTGTATCAACTAGATAGAGAAAGTGTTATGTTGATGTTTGGCTTCCCCAACAAATGCATGCCTGTGTGCTGATTATACCTATGCTTGGAGAGCTTATCAATTATGAATTTCTTTGTGACTCTATTAAATATGACATATGTAAAATACTATATGTATTCCTGACACAGAATAGGTGCTTATAAAGCAAGTATATTTCTCCACCATGTATGCAGTTTTTCTTTCTACCAGAAGAAGGTGAAAATCAGGCAGATCAAAATTACATTTAAAAAAAAGTCTAGCTGTTTGGTCAAAAGAAGCAAAGTCTGGGATATATTTCAATAATGAATCTCAACCAGATGTTAACTAGAGTTTTCTCCTTTTTAAAGAGCAATGAAGCTTGGCCAAGAGAAATACTTAAATCATTCTACCCTTCCTTGGGGACCATGGGAAACTGCTGCCTGCAAATGCTGCAGGCCCAATTGATCATGTGTTAAGTATGTATGTGTGACTATGTATAACTCACTTTAAGGTTTTCTATTTCTGACCTGCCTGTTCATTTTTAACAAATACTTCTCCATTTTCCTGTATATCCCAGATGTTTCTATGTCTTAAATGTGAAAGATTTAGAGCCTAAATTCAGTCATCTAAATTTTACTATGTCATAACTGTTCATGCTTCCCCCCAAACACACAATCCTAGGAATGTGAAAGTTTCTGAATACTCTGGCAATCATTTTATGCTACACAAACAGAGCAGTTAATGGTTTTATATCAATTGCAATGACATTTGGTATATATGTAGAAGACAAATAAGTGTCTGATCTTTATAAAGCCATTTTTAAAAAAATTTCTCCCCCCTCCTCCCTCCCAGTTGTCTGTTCTCTGTGTTTATTTGCTGTGTGTTCTTCTTTGTCCACTTCTGTTGTTGTCAGTGGCATGGGAATCTGTGTCTCTTTTTGTTGCGTCATCTTGTTGTGTCAGCTCTCCATGTGTGCAGTGCCGTTCCCTGGGCAGGCTGCACTTTCTTTCGCGCTGGGTGGCTCTCCTTATGGGGTGCACTCTTTGTGCATGGGGCTCCCCTATGTGGGAGACAACCCTGCATGGCAGGTCCTTGCACATATCAGCACTGCGCATGGGCCAGCTCCACACAGGTCAAGGAGGCCCGGGGTTTGAACTGCGAACCTCCCATGTGGTAGACGGATGCCCTAACCACTGGGCCAAGTCCACTTCCCCCTATAAAGCCATTTAGACATCACATAATATATAATGTCTTGTTCATAATATTCATTCAAAGAAAAATGATTCCTTGCCTTTACTCATAGGACTGCATTGAGTGAGGTCTACCATTTATAGAGCCATCTATATGGACACTTTCTGCATTTTACCAGTGTTTCAACACCATGGACTACCCAGTAAATGCAGAACATCATCCTAGATGCTATTAGGGGATAATCTCTAGCAGGAAGTGAAGGGATAATCACATGTCTTCATATCAGTGTAATAAACTTTATAAATACATACATATATGGAGGGCTCCTTGGGCTGCACTGAGAAATACTTAAATGATAGATAATTCATAGGAGAGAGGCCATGTGCAATTGGAGGAAAAATTACAGGGACCTGTGATATTAGTCTGCTGTCAAAGCCTCAGTTCTTCTGGGAAAATAAGGCCTGAAACAAGGGCTTATGCACAGGTAGTTTATTTTGGAAAGAGATCCCAAGGAGATAGCAGTAAGGGACAATACAGGGAGAGTGAAACCAGGAAGGAGAATAAGGCCAATCCAGGATGCATTATTGAGTTGGTCACCATGTGCACAACTGAAGCTCTTCCTTGCTGTATGATACCTCCCAAATGTGCACCCAGAGGAGAAGCATTTATCCATGGACACTAGGACCTCCCTTGGATCTCCTCTGGTTGAGGATTGCCCATTGGAAGTTAATTCCTTTACATGTGAGAGTCATAGCATCCCATACCACGGCATCAGAAGGTCCAGGGGTGGGCTGTGAATGAAACAGTGTTTTCAGCACAAAATGGGTCTGAACTTGAACAGGTTGTTCCCAGTAGCCACGGCCCCAAGAGAAAGCAACATTGAAAGTATGTGAGGGGGAGTTATACAGGACATATGCCCAGGGTATATGGTAATGTCTATATATACTCATAGCGGAAACAATTAAAAACAACAGCTGGGGGGGTACTGGGCTGCTGGCCGGGGGGTCACTGTTGTGGGCCCTGGGAGAGCAGCAGCAATCCTCCAGGTGCAATGGCAAGAACCAGGAAGGAAGGAGGGCCCAACAGTGGGCTCTTGATACTAATGGCTACACTTTTGAGCCTATGCACCTGCAATAAGAACAAGGCCTAGAGTAGCATTGTGCCTGGGGGTTTCCTCCTGACAGCCTTCATGTTACTCAAATGTGGCCACTCTCACAGCCAAACTCAGCGTGTAGATGTGATGCATTCCCCCCAGCGTGGGACACAACACCCGGGGATGAGCCTCCCTGGCACCGAGGGATCACTACCACATACCAGCTGAAGAAGCAACTAGAAAATGACCTTGAATTAAAGATTCAATGCGGAACAGCAGAATATACCTGTCTACATATAATAACATGACTTCGGGAAGCGGTTTGACCTAATGTAAGGGGGAAATGGAAAGGAGAAATGAGATTATAAGGCTGTGAGTCTCTAAAAAAGAGTCTGGAGGTTGTCAGAAGGAATACCCCTATGTACAACTGAACAGAGTCTAAGAGACAGATAAGGTAGATACAACCCCAGGTATTGGTTCTTTTGAGGGATAAAGAGACCCACGGGTTCTATGGTCATGGCAGAAGGGGTTCACTGCCATGACAGATGGCCCTTCTTTGGAGCTGGTGTTTCTGTGTGATGGAAATGGACTCAGAGGGGATCTCTTTTCACAAGACTTGCATGCTACTTTATTGGAATTGTAGTTGGTGCTGGGTTTAAGATATATGTAGGGGATTTGAATCTCTGGACTGATAATATGACACCCAGGCCCAGAGCCTCAACAGACTTCAGCTCCTACACTTTGACTTATTGGACTTACTCCACTCAGCTCACATGGAGTTGAAGAAGGTCAACCACCACAACATGGAGCCTAGAGTGTCTACAACTAGAAGCGGGAAGAGTGCATCCAGTACCCATGTGGAATCTAAGCCCTCACTTGACATAGGTGTGCAATGGACACAACCAATCCATTGTCCACAGAGAAAATGTGGAATGGGTGTGGGAACGGTAGCCATGGGGGCTGCTGGGTGTGGGGAACGGGAGGAAGAGATGAGATGTGGAGGCGTTTTCGGGACCTGGAGTTGTCCTGGATAGTGCTTCACGGACAATTACGGGACACTGTAGATCCCCCCAGGGCCCACTGGATGGAACGTGAGAGAGTCTGGGCTATGATGTGGACCATTGACTATGGGGTGCAGTGATGCTCAGAGATGAACTTACCAGGTGCAATGGATGTATCACGATGATGGGAGAGAGTGTTGCTGTGGGGGGAGTGGGGGGCGGGGGCGGTGGGGTTGAATAGGACCTCATATATATTTTTTAATGTAATTAAAAAATAATAATAAATAAATATATAAAAAAAAAAAGAAAGTATGTGAGGGAGCACACAAGAAGAGTCAGATGGGTCTGAATGTCTTGAGCAGGGTTTAAGCAAGGAAGTCTTCTACAGAAGAGAACTAGTTTTCGACATAAGACATCTATTCCACACAACAAATATATTTTCATAAGAAAGTACCTGTCCATATGTCCTGGTTTATATTTCCTTATTTTTTTTGAACTGTCTCATTTTTGCAGATATCTCAATAACAAGAACTAATTTACTTGTTAGTTCTCGTGCAGGTGATATGTCATCAATGTTGAAAGAGGGGACACTTTCTTCACTTACTTTATTCTGGTGAGGATTTTACTCTTCATAGTTGGCTACAGCTTTTCTAGGGTGCATTGTGTCCCAGGCAAATATTCTTTTACAGGGCCCCTGTCTATATAATTCATTTGTCACCCAAGCCCAGATTGTTAGCCCCAGTCTAATGGCCCAATCTCATCCAATCCTGCAAAAGAAATACTGAGCCAGTCAGCAAGAGTGATCTGCTCACCAGAATGTCCTCTAGGAAACAGCCAGCTCCAATGCCCCAGGACAACTCCACAGATGTGAGCCCCAGAGCTCTTTAGCACATCTGGAAAACCCTACACTTGGGTGGAGTGGGGGTTGTAGATAAAGGATTGGAGAGCATCCTGAAGGGTCCTGGTCCTGGCCCAGCTCAGGGCACCAGTGGAGGACTTAGACAATTTTGAGGAGAGTGCTCCAAAGTATGAGGTAAAGATTAGGGTTAGGATGGCGTTTCTCCTGGCCCAGAGCCCAGAACTGGAGACGTTTTGCCCAGGTTTAAGGCAGGTATTAGCTCCCCTACTCACCTGCTTTTTCAAAAGCATCTTTTCTAGAGGCCATTATTCCGTTATTCTGATAGACTAAACATTTAAAGAAATGGACTTTGCCTTTGTGTGCTAGCACCAAGCATTTATAATTCGGGCTTTATGCAGTGCAGAAATGTGTATGCATATTGGCAGCCCTTTTTTATCTGCAGTACAACTAAGGGGCAACTCATTAGTGGTGTTAAAACACCATCTCCATGCTTTATATATTACTCTCCAGACATTCATATTCCACTTAGATTGCAGTCCTTGTTTGAACAGAATGCAACTTACCTCGTTTTCATTTGATCTGTAATAGAGGCTATAAGTAACACTGTATATATTTTCTATTTTTAAGATGCCTCTTTATTTTTTTAGTTCTGGATTAATATTTCTTACAACCTATATTTATTTCACACATTCCACAGAAAACAACATTATCAAGGTCATATAGTACAGACATTGTCACATATACCCTTTCTTAAGAAGACAGCATTAATTTCGCTGTTACTGTTGAACTGTTCCTGTTTCCATGAGGTTAACATATAAAAATGTATTATTCATGAAAGAAAATGCATTTCATATATTTTGCCAATTGTTATTATTGTTCTAGAGGGGAAAATAAATGAAAATGGTGGTAGTTGTAGAAATGCATCCTTATTCAGGACTTAATATACAATACCAATTTAGACTACTTACCTTCTTCAACTTTAAACCTTCCATTAAACTGCAAAGCTTGATGTCAGCGAAACTCTATAAATGTTAATTTAAGGTCAAGGTGCTCCTGGGAAGTATTTGAATGCTTAGAGCAGAGCCCAGGAAAACTTCTTTTCAAAGATTTATGGGATGATATGGCTCTTTTCTGAAAAAATGGGAACTCTATTTCTACTTTCTTCCAATCACTTTCTATTTCAAGCTCTAGGACACACTTTCCTTTATGGATCTTTCTGAGATATTTAATAGCATTCTGGAGATGTTAAAATGCAAATTTTTTCCATGTGTAATGGATAGTGTCTCTCCAATTTAAACTTCATTTAGTAATGCCAAATGCTTTGTATAGTGAGGGATGAATCATCCGTAACTCAGGAGCTCCTTCGTCCATAAAGATGGCCAAAACACAAATGCATCATTTCCAATATCCAAATTATCATGAGGTAAGGTTTTTTGCCAATAATTTCTTTTTCTGAATCTAAATCATATACCAAAATGCATTTAAGGTTTACTTCAAAGAGGCCCAGGCCCAGTCTCCTCTGTCACCTAAATCACTGAACGGAATAAAGCTGGGCACATAAGACTGTAAATATGTCCCCTTCCCCTTTTTTTAAGGCTACCACCATTTCTTTCTAGAGGGATGTGGAATCTTGTTTTGGGAGGGGGGAGGAGCAGCATGGCTTATTATTTTCCCAGAAGCCATGGGATTACATCACTCTATGTATGAATGTGAGGTGCTGAGCGTCAAGTGTCTCAGGAGAGGGAGGCATCATCACCATAGCCCCACCTTTCTTTGGGATACAGACTAAGGCCAACACTTTATGACTTCCTAGGAAGCCCCCATCCACAGCCAATGGCCAAGGAAGACAGACCTACGTGGTCCCTAAAACATTTTCTATCACATTTTGCATAACATGCCACCTCCAAGATAGAAATTGAAAAGCCATTCTGTACATAGGCTGTCAAGTGACTTATTAGGTAGCTGGACGTAACAGCTCTGTTCAGAAAGGGATGATGTTGATTAGTTGATGCAATGCAATTTTTCTCACCAGAATTTGAAAGTTAAATAAGAGACAGAGTTGAACAATTAGTGGAGGGGTGGAAGGCAAAAGGACATACAAAGAAGCCTTTTGCAGAGATGAGGTAGTCAAGGTGATAAATGAACAGAAGTTCTAAAAATGCTAGTGTCCTAAAGTAGAAAAGGGACATGTAGAGAGAAATCCCTCAGAAATGAAAGGAGAGAGAGTTGTGTTCATTGCAACATGTACACGAGGCCTGGTTATAAGCCTTTTCCTAATTCCCTAAAATACTTGACGTCCTCATTCTTACAGTGTTTTCTTTTTACAATAACCTCCTCATTACTTGAAGTAAACTGAGTTCCTTATACCCCAAAATACCTAAGACATTACCAACACAACAGAGCATGATGGTAGCAACCAGATTATGGAGCTTCAAGAAAAGTCTTTGAGATGGACTAATAAGCACTTAGTCTTCTAATGGAGGACACCTGAGTTTGCATGACTGACAGAAGGCTGAATTAAGGCTGTGAGTGGTTGACAATAGTCATTGCTTTCCTGAAGAGAGTTCTGTCTAAACAGTACCCCCTTTTTGGTGGGGAAGGGGGCACCTAGAGGTGGGTGTGGTGTGCCTTGCAACTGCAGCAGCAGCAGCAGCAGCAGAAGGAATCCTGATGGGGGCAGAATAGCTGCCATGCTGATGGCCTCAAGAAGAACGTCTGTCCCAGACCTCCTGTTAATAATTTTCCATGGTTGATGCTGAGAGGTCAGGTTTTATAGACAAAATAACATCTTCAGGCCAATCTCTTCTTTAGTTGAGCCTGGAAGAAAGACCCTGACGTTCAAACAGTCTCCTGGGATCCTGGAGGCTACAGGTTGCCTGTGAGCCAAGCTGGTCTCCCATTGAGAACCCATTCCATCAAGGGAAAACCTGAAATAAATAGGAAACCAGAGGGTAGGAGTGACATTCGAATTAGCTCAGTCAGGCATGTTTGTTAGGTGGTCAGATATGATAGGAATAGCACTGGGTTAAGGATCCAGAAGCTATGTGTGATTGAGATGATCTTCACTTCTCTGGAGCTCAGTTTCTTCATGGGCAAAACTGGGTAGTGGAATTAGACCAACATAAACACCCCAATTCTAAGAGGGTGTCTGATTTGACTCTCAATTTTTCTGGAGTGAGACTGGTGGGGAGTAATGTTTAGATTAGAGTTTTGCAATTGTTTGCTGCAAATACGAGAAGGGGGTGGTGGTAGTGGTGGTGGTGGAATAGATTCTGTTAGGAGGAAGCTGCCGTTTTTTGCACTTCTACAAGATGTGAGAGAAACCCCAGCCACAGGCTCTATTAAATAGCGCTGCATCCCAGCAATCTGTCCAGGCTGCTTTCGGAAGCTTGCTGGACTCCACTTTTCCTGCTATGTGGGACTATTTGGTGCAGTGACTGTACCCTCAGTGTTTCACCTTCAAATCAGAATTTTGCCCAGCTCATGGAAAGAATCAGGGAGTCTTGGCCATTGCCGTCCAAGGGTAAGAAATAGATAAAAAATTATTTATTTACAGGTTGTGTCTTTCTACAAAGGATCTGAGGCTGATTCACGGCATCTTAGTCGTTTAGAGTTTGAAGAAACTTTCAAAATTTCCACTGAGGAACTATTTAATATAGATATGTATATTAACAGTGACAAGGATCTTACAGCCTCACATTTTTGGATAGCATTGTTAAAAGTTTACTTGTTTACTCATCTATTAAACAAATACATAGTCTCCCTCTTGCAATATACTTGGAATTGTGTTAGGTGCTTGGGATAACCCTCAAGGAACTTTCACTCTAGTGAAAAAATAGAGAAGTAAACAGTAAATAGCCAATCCCAATATTGCGATCTGCTCATTGATTAGATCTGTACACAGGGGCTACAAAGAAGCGCACTAGTGCTAAGCCTGAGGTGGTGTGTACCAGAGGCAAGAACATGAGTTAATAAGGCTAACGGCAGCGATGGTGTGTGTGGGGGTGTGCGTGTGCACTCCCACGTGCCTTTTTCTATGTCCATGTATGAGAATTTCCAGGACTGGGCAGGGGGTTTCCAGCAGAGAGCTACATGCCCAGAGGCCCATGAGTCAGAAAAAATGGTGACTTAGGAAAATGTCAAGTCGTTCATTGTGACCGGACCTCAAACTGGGAAGAAATGAAAGATGGAAGCATAGGTCAGTTCTACCTAATAAACCAGATTAAATGTTTGAATTTTACTTATGGGGTAAAGGAAAGTCCTCAAAAGCTTTTAAATGTGAAAATGACATGATCAGGTTTCCTTTTTGGAAATATTACTCCAGCTACAATGTGGATGAACGAGTCAGAGCGGCACAGGAAGAGGCAAAAGACCAGCACTGAGACAGGTGTAGTAGTTTACCAGAGAGATAAAGGAGCATTGGATGAAGTGGGGATGAAGCAGGGATGGAGAAAAGTGGGCTATTACTCAAGCTTTCTTTGGAAACCCCAGGCAGGTATAGACTGCCTTCCTCTATTCTCTCATTGAGTACACACACCTCCATGGTTGAATTTATTGTGACATATTATGTTTATTTATTTTATATGTCTATTTCCCCCTGGCTAGTAATTTCCCTGAAGTGAATATGTATGATTATTTTTATCTCATTTCCGGTCTTGTTTTCAGCACTGTCCAATACATGGCAGTTGCCTCAATGTTTGTTGAAGGAAAAATAAACTATCCCTTATCATATCACCCATTTCCCTATTTCTACCACCTTGCAACCATCAGGATCATATTTAAATCCCTTTTCTATATAAAATCTCTTTAGAGCTCTCCTCTCAATTCCACTTTTCTATATAAAATCTCTTTAGAGCTCTCCTCTCAATTCAATTCCAGGTTCAGCAGCGTAATCCTCTCAATTTTTCTTTCTTTTTTTTTTTTTTAGGCACCAGGTCCAGGGATTGAACCTGGGACCTTGTATCTGGGAAGCTGGCACTCAACCACTGAGCCACATCATCTCCCCTGAGTTGGTTTTTTCATTTGCTTGTTGTTTGTTTTTTGTTTTGTTTTTAGGAGGCACCAGAAACCGAAACTGGGACCTTCAAGTGGGAAGCAGGTGCTCAACTACTGGGGCCACATCTGCTCCCCTCAATGGTTCTTTTTCTGACTTGGTTTTGAATCCTTCACCATCCTGGTTCACCTTGTTCTACTAAACCCTTAGGAATTCTGGAATCTTGAGAAAGAATAGCCATGCTCCAAAAAGATAAGTAAGACTGAAGAATCCAGACAGTGCCATTCCATTGACCAACATCCACCTGTGGCTGGCATGATCCTTTTTCCAAAGGCCAAGCTAGATTTTAGGGAAAAGAGAACACCTCTCAAGAAAGTGAACAATTTCACCATACACACTACAGTAAGTTCTTCCAGGTAGAAAAGCTGGGAGGGGATCAAGAGACTGAGGCTGAAGAGTCCAGGAGGACAAGGAAAGACAACCAGTTGAAATGAGAACATGAGAGGATCTACCTTGCAATATATCCCTTGAACTACCAATGCACAGGCAATAACAAGAGTATCAACTTCAATCCCACTCACAAGTTATCATTTACCCATCTCTTTCCCAAAAAACTAAAGAATTTAACATTCCTTGTCGTTTTTCTTTGGATATACATGTATAAGCACATGCTTTCTAGCAGGAGAAAGAGAGAGACAGCAATATTGAAGACTAAAAGTTCCATTGTTCTATTGCTTCTAAAGTAAATGATGGAAATTATAAGCTAATTTACATACTGGAGATTAGCAGAGTATCCCTTTATTCCTATTAATATATTTTCCCTTCCTAATTATAAAGATTTGAATCTTTTTAAAACAACTTCATACAAAACATTTGTGTGGATATAAGAACTGCATGTTAAATGCTAATTTTGGATGAGTTATTTGCATAACCTTACAAAGGAGCTAAATTGCTTGTATTTAATAATAAATAGAGAGTTTAAAAAGGATTGTGGATATCTTGAGAGAATGTGAAACAGAGAAAAAATTTGCTGCTATTTTAAGATATGGAACTTTTTTCCCAGTTTGAATATAAAAGTACTCTCCGCCCTCGAGGGAAAACTTGTCCTAACTTTCAGATAAGCTTAATATTCCGGTCTCCTACAGCATGGCAATTCAAATAAATTGAAGGTGAAGTGCTTATGTTTTTAAATGAACATGGATAATTTTCAAAAAATAATAAAATGAATCCAAAATAGTTTTACATTTGAAAAGTGGAGGCTTTTTGGCAATTATGGAATCTGCATACTACAGCAAATGGAGAAAACTGTGGAAATTATCAGGAGAATTAGAAAGAAGCAAAATTGTTAAAGACTAAAGACTTTGTTTTAAATATGTGATTTGACAGTGCTCATGACTCAGTTAGCAGTATTCATTTCTGCAGAGGAGCAGGAGAAAGATGCTGGTAAGTGAAATACAGAAATGCCTGACATGATAAACGCATTGAGTTTTGATTTGATGCAATGCATGTTGAGGTCGGAACCACTGTCTTATCAGCTTTCAACAGTGGACCACTTCATCCTTCTCTCTCTCCCTCATCCCCCAACTCTTTTCTTAGTCAACATCATACTTGGTTTTCCTTCTACCTCTTTGCCGAATGCTCAGACTCCTTTGTAAACTTCTCTCTTTTTTGCCAAAGATTCTGTCCTGGGCCTCTTTTCTTCTTCCTTATTACCCTCTCTTCAGGTGATGTCTTCAGTTCCCATGGCCTTAAATAACATCTACATGTTCCCAACTACCAAACTTACACCTCAAAACTTCTTCCTAAGTTCCAGTTTCCAGAGGCTCACCAGCCATCTTCTCTCAGATGGCTTCCAGCCTCTCAAATACAGCAAATCCCAAACTGTTCTTGTGAGGCTTCCTGCCACCCCCATCGCCTGTCCCTTCAGCAACCAGCACCACAGTAGTTCTAGCTGCTCAATCCCAACACAATAGTTTTGTCATTTCATCATTGAAGAAGCAGGTCGAATCCTTCCACTTTCTTCACTTCCTCTACTCTTACCCACGCCTCAGCTACCATCTCACATAGACTATTTTGTTCATTTCCCTTCTGGCTACGGCTATTTGTGTCTTCTTCAACTGGTTTCCCCCCTAGCAACCAAAATAATCTATGTTACCACCTGCCTTTTCTTGGAATTAACAAGCACATTCCACACCCTGTTTTCAAAATGGCTACTCTGGAGTTTCGCAACTTTTGCCCGATCTGTGACTATATCACTCTTCCAATAAAAACAAACAAAAATCCACCTTCAGTGGCTTCCCACTGCATATGAATCAAATCCAAACTTACCGTGGCCTACCAAGGCCCGGCTCATCTGGCCCTTCCTGTCTGACAATGTTCTTCTCCCCACCGGCTCCACCTCCGTCACTACTCTCTAGTCTTACTGACCTTCAACCTCTCAAACGCCCTATGCTCTTTCCATTCTCAGAGGCATTATATTTGCTTTTTATGTGACTGACTCTTTCAATTCTCAGTTTATATGCCTCTCCTTCCAAGTAGCCTTCCCTGCCTATGGATTCTGAGCGGCTTCTTCTCTACAACATACCATGTATTACTTCTACCCTTTCTGTTTCCTTCAAAGCACTTACCACAATTTGTATTTTTATATTTATTTGCTTACTTGTTGTTATGAAGTGAATCGCATGCCCCAAAGAATATATGTTCAAGTCCCAACCTCCAGATCTGTGAATGTGACCCCATTTGGAAATAGATCTTTGAAGATGTTATTAGTTAAGATGAAGCCAAACTGGATTAGGTGGGCCCTAATCCAATATGACTGGTGTCCTGATAAGGAGAGAATATTTGGACACCAACAGGCAGACAAAGAAATGGCAGGGACTGAATTTTCTGCCACAGACTAAGGAATGCCATGGATTTGCCAGCCACTCACCAGCAGCCAGGACAGAGGCTTGGAACAGAGCCTCCCCTTCAAAAAGACACACAGCCCTCTGATACCTTGATTTTGGACTTGGCCTCCAGAATGGTGGGATAATAAATTTCTGTTGTTTAAGCCAACAAGCTTGTGGTATGTTGTTACAGCAGCCTTGAGAAAGTAAGATAGTATTGACTGCCTCTTCTACTAGATTGCTAATGCCCCAAGAAGAGGGATGACATGGCTTCACTCATTGATGTACCCAGGATCTAATACAGTCCCTATTATATAGTTGGCCTTCAAAACATATGAGAGAAGGTATAAATAAATGAATGAGATGGGGAAAATTACTGAGGTAAAGTATTCTAGAGAATTCTTGTGCAGTGAGTGGAAATAGTCAAATACAATACCTAGGAACTTGGCAGTGGGTGTCTGTAGTTGCTACTTGAGGCCTTGATGCAATTTAGGGAAGAAATTAATATTTTCATGTCTGGAGAATACTAAAAGTTTTAGAATGTAGCCTTTTCCAAATGTCAAGTGCCTACTGTATTGAGGATTTTGATCTTTTAAAATGATTTAAGCTAAATTGCATTCTCATTATTTACTCCAAAACCAATGCATGGCCCCAAGGAAAAAGCCAGACACTCCAAATGAAGACAGAAAAGTCAGCATTCGGAGACTGAAGTGGGCTGTGTCTGTAGGTCCCCAATTTTCTGGTATGATATGGAAAAACATCACGGCAGGGGAGCTGTAAAGTAGAATTACTCATCAATGGGGATTGGGACCAAATGACTTTGTGAGAGTACATGATTCAATGACTGTCAACATTTTCTATGAGTTGATGTAGCTCCTTGGATTTTGATACCATTTTCTCTATTCCAGTATAAGTTTTCCTCAAGTCCTGAATATTTCTTCTGGAGTTATCCAGAACAAGAATCTATGCAACAACCATGTCAAACCCTTGGCAATTCCAAGCAAATATATTGTGACCTGCACAGGACTAGCCTCTGCCCTGCTGATTCCCTCTGAGTGACATTTCAAAGCTGATCACTTAGCCCTATTCAGACAGAACTCCCACTGCAATCAACATCCTTCTTGTTAGCCTCAATAGGGAATTTATCTTAATAAGAAACATAGAATTGGGTTCTGAGTGCTAATTATTATAATAATTTTCAAAAGATAAATCTTTCCCTTAATAAATAATCCTTACCTAAGAACAAGTATCCTTGAATCTTATCTCTGCTGTTTTTCAAATTAACATTTAAAAAAATCAATTTTGATACTTGAGACTTCTGCAAGGATAAGTGGAACTCAGAAGTGACAGATTTCTGCTTTTATGTGAATAAAGATGTGGCCCTAATGCCAATAGTAAGGGGGAAGTAAGCAAATGTATTTATTACAGTCCTCTTTAAACTTCTAATGCCAAAGATAACTTCAGGTTTATATTAGGTAAAATATCCCACCTTTGTCCTAAATTAATGAATTAAAACCAACAATAACTATCATAACAACATATTATAATAATAGTGGTTTAATAGAATGCAGGTCATATTGGGATGACTTGAGATTTAACACCCTTATTTCCATCAGCCCTCCCTCCCCACACCAATCTACCTCCAATAAACAAATGATTAAGAGAAAACAAAGTGTTTGCTAGGCAAATATAGTTATAAGTCCTCAGCCTTCCTTTAAATTCAAATTGCTGCATCTAAGCTACTTATATATGAGAATTCCTGACCCATTGTTGGAGACAGGCAACATGGTGAAGTAGCTAAATCTATATGGAGATACTGAAGGAATACTGAATTTAAAAAGTGACCTGGGGGGGGGGTCCTTACTGGGTTTTCATAAAACTGTCCTGTGGTATATCATCATAGTTCAAGATAGACACCCAAATTGCATTATTAGAATGCTAAGAACACTGACAAAGATTTCCGGGAGCAAAATTCTACTTTGGTCATGCTACTATTAGCCTTATTGAGGATTTGATTTCTTCATATTAAAAATTCAGTGTATCAGTGGAACTCTGTACTATCCACATGATTTTTCTACAACTCTAATTAAAAAATTGAATGTATCAGATTTCTGCTTTCAGGAAGATATGATATATTCTCTCTATTCATTTTGTTAAGTACAACTAAAAGCCCTGGACATTATACTTAAAACATAAGACCAAACAAAGACTCTGAAAGGTGGAGAGAGGAAGGAAGACCAGCAAGAAATCTTGGGACATGAGAAACACATGGTGGTGAGTTTCCCTGGGCTTTTGTTTAGCTTCATAAATCCAGATTTGCAGTTGAGGAAGCCAGGAACATGGAAATACCAGCAGGGACAAATAAATTTTTTTTTTTTTTTTTTAAGATTTATTTTATTTATTTAATTTCCCCCCCTCCCCTGGTTGTCTGTTCTTGGTGTCTATTTGCTGCGTCTTGTTTCTTTGTCCGTTTCTGTTGTCGTCAGCAGCACAGGAAGTGTGGGCGGTGCCATTCCTGGGCAGGCTGCTCTTTCTTTTCACGCTGGGTGGCTTTCCTCATGGGCGCACTCCTTGCGCATGGGGCTCTCACGCGGGGGACACCCTTGCGTGGCACGGCACTCCTTGCGCGCATCAGCACTGCGCATGGGCCAGCTCCACACGGGTCAAGGAGGCCCGGGGTTTGAACCGCGGACCTCCCGTATGGTAGACGGACGCCCTAACCACTGGGCCAAAGTCCGTTTCCCGACAAATAATTTTAAAAAGAGCAACAAAGACCTACTCCTCTAGTCAAAGGACCAGGAAAGGGGCTGCCTAGCAAAACAGAAAACTCTCAGGCACTAAAAGAAAAACACCACAGAAAAAACTGTGATTCTACCCCCACCCATACCAACAAAGGCTGAGTAGAGTGAGGAGATGAGATTTCTACTCATGCAGGACTATAATAAGGCACCCCAAGAGTCCAATGGGTTGACATCTGATAAGACCAAATAGGGAGCCAGGACCTTCATTCTGGCCAGCCATAGCAGGATCCACCCCCAACAGGTCAATGGAGACCATATTGGGAACCTGCACTTCAACCTGCAACATGCAGAAATAAGATACCCTGCTGCGGTGGTGTCAGAGGCAGCCTAGCAGAGAGTCAGAGCATACATCATGACCCAGAAATAACAAAGCCACCTCCACTGCAGTGTTGATAGATAATATATGGAGAGCTGGAGCTGCCACCCCTTCCCACCTGTAACAAGGAACCCACACACACATGCCCAGGTGTCAATGAAGACTGAGAGGGGAACCTGGACTTCTGTCTCCATGTGGCAGTAATGATGACCCCATCCTTCCCCTGACAGAGTGGTGTCAGAGAAAGACACTTAAAAGAGAGGGCTTAAATAAGACCCAGAGTCTCATGTCATAGTATAAAAATACCTAGGCTTCAATTGAAAATCATCATTTCAACAAGAAGGAAGATTGTGTACTGAATAAAACCAGGTAATCAATAGATGCCAACAGTAAGTTGGCAGAGCTCTTAGAATTATCTGACAATAATTTTAAAGCAATCATAAAAATGCCTTAATGAGCTATGGTAAACACAACTTTTCACAAGTGAAAAAGTAGAAAGCCTCAGCAAAGAAATTGAAAGTCTCAGCAATGAAACAGAAGGATGAAAAAGAATGACACAAAATGCAGAACTATAATATTTAATAACCAAAATAAAAATCTCAGTAGATGGGCAAAGCGGAATGGAATGGACAGAGAAGAGAATCTGTAAACTGGAAGATAAAAAAAAAAGAGAGATCACTCAATCTGAACAATAGGGAGAAAATAGGCTGAAAAAAAATGAACAGACCCCTTAAGGACTTGGAGGCACTATACAAATGACCTAAATTTGTATTGTTGTATCATTGGAGTCTCAAATGTGTAAACAAGTAATCTGTGATAAGAACTATGTAAAGGTGAAGGGGACAGAGGCAGTATAGGAACATAGTTTGTGTCTATTGTTGAAGTTAAGTTGATATCAAGGCAAACAAGGTTCACAATATTAAATTGAAGCCTCATGGTAACTACAAAGAAAATCATTGAGAATATGCAAGCATACAGAGACAGAATTTAGAGTACAGGTTGCCCAGGGTGGAGCAGGGGGAATGGGGAATTAATGCATTGGGTGTAGGGTTTCCATTTGGAGAGATAGAAAAGTGTTCGTAATGGAAGGTGGCAAGGATAACACAAGGTTATGAATGTTATTAATTCCATTGAGTGGTATGCTTGGAAGTGGCTGAGTTGGGAAAGTTTATATTGAATATATATTCCCACAATTAAAACAAAAGAAAGAGCAACTGAAGAGAGAATGGCATTAAATACCATGCATGTCCCTAGATGGGATCTGGCAGGGGAGGAGAAAAGGCTTAAAGGAACTGTGGTAGTGTATGTACCCCAGAAAATCATGTTCTTAAATTTGATCCATCCCTGTGAGTGTAAACCCATTATAAGTAGAACCTTTTTGATGTGGTTACTTCAGTTAAGGCATAGCCCAGTGTAGGTCTTAATCTTCTTAGTGGAGTCCTTCCTTATAAAGGGGATGAATACAAACAGAGAAAGCCAAGGAGGCAAGATGCTGAAAGCAATGAAACCAGGAAGAGAGGGGAGAGACTAGTAGACACCACCATGTGTGTTGTCATGTGGCAGAGGAGTTTATGATCACAAGTGGCCAGTCTTCGGGAAGATAGCACTGCCTTGATGATGCCATGATTTAGACATCAAAACGCCTCAAAACTTTAAGCTTGTAAGATAATAAATTTCCACTGTTAAAAGCCAACTCATTTTATGGTATTTGCTTTGAGAAGCTTAGCAAACCAAAACAGGGATATTGTAGGGACACATGAAAAAATTGGAATAAGATTGTTAAATTTCTTAAATTTGATAAATGCATAGGAGAATATCCTTATTCTTGTGAAATGTACATGGCTATATATATACATATATATATATATATTTTTTTTTTTAAAGATTCATTTTATTTATTTCTCCACTCTCCATTCCCCGCCATTGTCTGCTCTCTGTGTCCATTCTCTGTGTGTTCTTCTGTGTCTGCTTGTATTCTGTGTCTGCTTGTATTCTCATTAGGTGGCTACAGGAACCAATCCTGGGACCTTCTAGAGTGGGAGAGGGGTGATTAATCTCTTGTGCCACCTCAGCTCTGCTTTGCTATGTCTTCTTATTCTCTCCTCTGTGTCTCTTATTGCGTCATCTTGCTGTACCAGTTCTCTGTATCAGCTGGCACTCCTGTGCAGGGCAGCTTTCCCACACATTGCAGCATTCCCAGGCAGGATCTCATTCCCACATGGGCTGGCACTCTGCATGGGCCAGCTCACTGCATGAGATAGCTTGCCCTCACCAGTGCCCTCGCATCAAATTCTGGACCTCCTATATAGTAGAAGGGAGCCCAATAGGTTGAGCCACATCCATTTCCCATACATGGCAATATTAGGTGTTCAAAGAGCATGATGTAAACAACCTACACTTGAGTGCTCAAAAAATGGATTGATTGATGCATAGATAATGGAAAGAGAGAGAGACAGATGGATAGGTGGGTGGATGGGAGGATGGACCAATGGATGGACAAACGGATGGATGGATGGATGGATGGATGGATGGATGGATGGATAGATGATAGATTGATAAGTAGACAGATGATAGATAGACCATAGATAGAAAGACAGATAGATAGGTAGATCAGTATATAGATAGATAGTATGGCAGTTTGAAGATTTTGTGGACTGCAGAATATCCTGTTCTTAAAGCTAATCCATTCCTGTATATGTATAGCTATTGTGTATGGGAACTATTGATTAAATCACATAAATTCAGGACCTCTGATTAGATTGCATGACCCAGGGTGGGTCTTAATCCTCTTACTGGAGTACATTATAAACAAAGGAATATAAAACCATAGACACAGGGAAAAAGTTGCAGCAACAGGAAAGTGGATGTGGCTCAAGTGATTGAGATTCTGCCTACCATATGCGAGGCCTGGGTTCGGTTTCTGGTGCCTCCTAGACAAGACAAACAAGATGATGGGCTGCTGAGGCAAGTTGATGCAACAAAGTGATGCAACAAGGAAACACAAAGAGAAAACACAATGAGAAACACAAAAAAGCAGGGAGCAGAGGTGGCTTAAGCGATTGAGCACCTCCTTACCACATGGAAGGTCCCAGGTTCTGTTCCTGGTGCCTACTAAAGAGAAGATGAGCAGATGCAGCTAATGGACATAGAGAGCAAACAGTGAGTACAAACAACAAGGGGGGGGGAATAAATAAATAAAGTAAATCTTTAAAAAAAAAAAAGCTGCAGAAACAGAGAGGAAACCAGAAGATGAGAGAAAAGGCCCTGGGAAATAGTAGCTGAAATAAATCAAACACAGAAGCTTAGAGGAAGCCACTTTAGCTAGAAACTGAAAGCATTGAGCCCTGGAGGAGAGGACAGAAGAGAGACAAGCAGATGCCACCACATGCCTGATCATCTACAGCTGCAGCTTGGGGAGAAAGGATCTCTTAATGATGCCTTGATTCGGACAGTTTTACAGTTTCAGAACTGTAAGGTTTTAACCTAACAAATCCCCATTGTAAAAGCCAACCCATTTCTAGTATAGAGCTTCCAGCAGCTTTTAGCAAACTAAAACAAATGGATAGATAGATAGGTATATGTGGGTAGATAGATGATTGATGACAGATAGATGATGGACGATGGTGATGCTAGATTAGATGAAGGAAAGAAAGGTGAAACAGAGAGAAAGAGAAAGAAAGGAAAGGAAGGAAGAAAGGAAGAAAGAAAGAAGGAAAGAGGAAGGGAGGAAAGGAAGGAGGGAAGGAAGGAAGGAGGGAAGGAAGGAAGGAAGGAAGGAAGGAAGGAAGGAAGGAAGGAAGGAAGGAAGGAAGGAAGGAAGGAAGGAAGGAAGGAAGGAAGATGGAAAATTTGGCAAAATGTTAAAAATGGTCAATCTAGGTGTCTGTGGGGGTAGGGGTATGTTGAAGTTCTCAGAAAGGGGTCTGTATTATTTTTGTAACTGCTTTGTAAGTTTGAAAGTATTTCAAAATAAAAAGTGTGTTGTTTTTTTTAAGTACGTTAAAATAAAATAATGGAAGAGCATAATGCATGCAAATTTGTTAAAAAGGAAAGCAGGAGTGGCTATGTTAACATCAGATAAAATAGACATTGGGGAAAAGAACATTTCCAGAGACAGAGAAAAGAACATTATAAAATGATAAAGGGTCAATCCACAAAGAAGACTTAACAATCGTAAATGCTTATGTAGCAAACAACAGGGCTGTAAAATATGTGACACAAAAATAGATAAAATCAAAAGGACAAACAGTAAAATCCACAATTAAAGTTGGAAACTCTAACACCCCTCTCACAATAATTGCTAGAGCACCTAGAGAGAAAATCAGCAAGTATACAGAAGAACTCAAGAACACCATTAACCAACAGGATATAACAGACATTTAATGAACCTGGAAATAGACCCACACAAATATGCCCAAATGATTTTTGACAAAGACACGAAAATAATTCAGTTGAAGAAAGATAGCCATTTCAACAATTAGTGCTGCAGCAATTGGATATCCATAGGTGAAAAATTAAATAAGAACATTAACCTAAGTCTCACATTTTATTCAAAAATTAACTCAAAATTGATCCATGGACTTAAATGTAAAACAATACAACTTGTAGAAACAAAGATAGGAGAAAAGCTAGGAGTCTAGGACTAGGCAAAGCGTTCTTTGAATTGACATCTAAAGCATAACTCATAAAAGGAAAAAGTGAGCTTCATAAGAATTAAAAATGTTTGCTTTGTAGCAGACTGTCAAAATGATTTTTAAAAAGCTACAGACTGGCACAAAATATTTGCAAATCATCTATGCAACAAAAGATTATAATCTAGAATATATAAAAAACTGAACTGTAAAGAAACAAACAATCCAACTAGAAAAAGAGCAAGAGACACAAAGAGACATATCACCAAAGAACAGATGGCAAATAAGCACATGGAAAGATGTAATATAACCAGCCATCAGGGAAATGCAAATTAAAACTACAATTAAACATCACCACACACCTATCAGAATGACTAAAATAAAATTAGCGAAAGCACCAAAAGTTGACGAGGATGTGCAGAATGAATCAGTCATACTTTGCTGGTGGGAGTGTAGAACAGTAAGTCATTCTAGAAAACGTCTTAGTAGTTTCTTTAAAAAACGAAACATGCAACTTTTGGGCATTTATCCTAGAGAAATGAAGACATGTTCACACAAAAACCTGTATACCAATGTATATAGTAACTGTATTTGTAATAGGCAAAACCCAGAATGATTCAGATGTCTTTCAATGGATGAATGATTAAACAAACTGTGGTATATTCATCCTATAGAATACTACTCAACAATAAAAGATAAATATAACAAACTGGATGAAACTGCAGAAATTATATTGAGTTTGGGAAAAAAACCTCAAATGGTTATATACCATGTGATTCCATTTCTATGACATACTTGATATGGCACAGTTACAGAAAAAGAGATCATATTTGCCATTTATCAGGGGCTGGGGGGTGAAGTGGGAGGCAATGTGTATGGCTATAAAAAGGCAACAGAAGGGACCTTCGTGGGATGGAATGGTTCAGGCGCTTGACTAAATCAGGTCAATATTCTGGTTGTGATACTGTGCTAAGGCTTTACAGATGTTACCATGGGCGGAAATTGGGTAAAAGCTACACAGGATCTCTTGGTATTTTATCTTACAACTGCATATGATTCTACAAGTAGACTTATTGTTATAGAATAATAATATTTGTTATATAATTAAATAGATAAACTCTCCAAATAGGAAGTTTAATAATGGAAAAAAGAACAGTATCAGACAACGTGCTTTCTTCTCGATTCTGAGAGACTCCCATTCAATTGTTATTTTGGGTGAACTACTGGAAATAAGTAACAGTGTAAATATTGAACACAAGGACTCATTTAAATCAATACATGTTATCATTTATGAATGAAGTACAAACGGGTCACTAATTAATAGACAATATTCAGAATGGTAAAATCTTACATATTCATCTAAGGTGAAGAGTAGAAACTACTGGGTCAGTTTGTGGAATTCTATTTGGAATAATATAAAACTTCATGTTCATTTCAAGTGACACTGTACAAAAATTCCCCTCACATGATATGAGGCCTGATGTCATGCTAGGGGAGGGTGAATGACAATTTCCTATGCTCCACAAAACATCAGTCTAAAGGAAACTGCAAGTTACATAACCACTGTGTTGATTCTCGCAAAAGCAAACACAAAACAAGCTACCCACAACAAAAAAATACAAAATGAAATAAGAAACAACCTACTTCCAAAGAACGGCTTTACCTGAATGTAATTCATTGATTCATTCTGACTGAACTCTTCTCTTGCACAAGCAGGACTGAGTCAGGATAAGCCCATAGTATGCTGTCTGGTGCTGAAAGTGTGTCAAGAATCAGCAGTCAGGGATCAGTATGAAATAGAAAGGTAGACAGCCAGCTTAACTGGCCAGATGGAAGGTGACAAGCCAGAAACCAGGAATACCAGAGATATCACTCAGAGCAAAACAAACTCGGGGAAATTCTCCAAACTGCAGGGGCATAACCAGAGACCCTCTTATAGGACACCTGTGCTTCACCTATTGACAAAGAGCTGCTAAAAGTTCCAGGTCAATTCAGACACATTCTTTTATTTGGCAAATATTTACTGAGAACCTCCTGTCTATGCCAGACCTTTGTCCTAAGTATTGGGGAAGAAAAGGCCTTTAGGCATTTACATGTCAGTTGAAGAGAAAGGTAAGGAAGCAGTGACTGTGTCTTTTGAAAAGATAGAGGTAAGCATAGAGTGACATGGGTACCCCAAAAGGAGCATTTTGTTACTCTGTGTATTTCTGGTGGTAAAGACATAGTGAGGCAGCAGGCCAGACCAAATGCCCCCAAGATGGTGTCACATGAATTGGGTCTTAAAGGGCAAATTGGAGTTGGCTAAGTGAAGGAGGGAAGGGTAGGTGGTGTAGTGGCTTGAAGCTATATACCCCACCCCAGAAAAACATGTTTTTATCCATTCCTGTAAGTGTGAACCCATTGTAAATAGGACCATTTGAGGAGGTTACCTCACTTAAGGTATGGCCCAACTGAATCAGAACAGGTTTTAATCTTATTACTAGACTCCTTTATAAGAGAATGAAATTCAGACACACAGAAAGAAAGCCACAGGAAGAAGCTGGACGTCAATAGAAACCAGAGAAGCCAGGATAGGCTGCCATGTGTATTGCTACATGATAGAAAAGTCAAGCACCAAGAATCACTGGCAGCCAGCCCCAGAACATTACAGCCTTCTGGGAGAAAGCATTGCCTTGATGACACCTTGGGTTTGGCCTCTCCAACCCTCAAAGCCATAAGTCAATAAATGCCTGTTGTTTAAGCCAAGCCATTGCATGGTATTTGTTTTAGCAGCCAGAAAATTAAAACAGGGAGGAAAAAATCTTCGGCAAAGGGAAGTGGATAAAGGCTGTGAAAAACCATAATGCCTTTAGGGAATTTTTATTTCAAAGGAAATCAAACAAGAAAATTTGGCAGTTTAGGAGATACCAGGCAGAAAATGATTTGAGCGAGGCACTGAGGTGAAAGAAAGGGCATTAAAGGAAGGTCACACTAAGAAAGGTGACCCTTTAAGCACCAGGCACCTACTTCTGGGGCAGAAGTTAATACACACCCAGTGCTTCTCAAGCTCTGACTTACGTATGACTCCCCCGGGGATCTTGCTGAAGTGCAGATTCTGATGCAGGAGCTTTGGGTTAGGGCCTGCAATTTGTAAAATACTATATTTCTAACAGGTGCCGGGGTAATACTTGTGCTATGGCCCACGGACCACACAATGCCTAGTAAGGTGTTGCAGTTTGATATTATTGGTGAACTCCAAAAAGAAATATTGGATTATGTTTGTAAACTGACCTTTTCCTCTGGGCATATTAGATTATATTAGATTCATAGGTTTACTTGATTAAGTAATTATATAAACCTCTTGTGCCTATAGGGAATTGAATCCACACCCTTAGGTGGGTGGGCACTCACAGATAAAAAGCATGGCAAAGGACAGAGTTAAGGGTTTTTTGATGTTGAAGTCTGATGCTGAAGCCTTAAGCTGGAGCCCTGAAAAGTAAGCTCACAGAGGAAAGAGAAGAAAGACCCTGGAAGAGAGGAATCCAGGAAGCCTGAACCCTGGCCACCATCAGCAGCCATCTTGCTCCAATACATGGAAATAGACTTTGGTGAGGGAAGTAATTTATGCTTTACGGCCTGGTAGCTGTAAGCTCCTACCCCAAATAAATACCCTTTACAAAAACCAACCAATTTCTGATATTTTGCATCAGCACGCCTTTGGCTGACTAATACACAAGGGTTTAGGACACACTCACCTCCAAAGTGAACCTGGAGATATTCCATTTGAGTAAGGGGAGACAGTGTTAGAACTTATCAAAAAAGTGATAAATTAAACTTTGCTCATATAACACAGATCACTTCCAGCATCTTTACTCACTGTCCACTGGTCACTTCACATGCATAATATGTAAGGTATCCTGAAAGGATTCAATAACTTGGAGGCACTGATATTGGCACTTTTCTCCTGAATCAAATTTCAGCTTACAGCCTCATTGCATATTGCACTTAAATTGCTCTATGGATTTTTGGATTATTATATCTGGTGTTAATTAGATAATTTGGGGCACAATTTGCCCAAAAGGATCCCTGAAAACTAAAAATAATACTAACAGTATAAGTGTAAGCACATAATAAGTGGCAGTGATAAGTAAGACTCTCAGATCTTACTCCAAAGTGGCTAAAACAAAGCAAAATGATGAATAAGACTATTTGAAACATGATTTTCATCTACTAATATTAGCAATGAACTCTTCCTTAGGTACGTATTGTTCCTGGAGATATTAGTGAAGTCATTGCGATTAGCAAGACTTTAAAAAAAAAAAATCTCCTTTGAAGTAAACCTCTATTATTTTAAGCCTCATTTAAAGACATGTGCTACTCAATCCAGGACAAAAATTCATTATATTTGATGATAAAATTTTAGAAATCACTTTTGAATTTACTTATACAATAAGCAGAGGCAAAAAAAAAAAAAAAAGTCACACACAACTGGGAAACAATCCACTCTTTCTGGTAGTATAAAGTGGCTAAAAGTCTAACTGCAAACGACATGGCAGCCATCTACAATGAACACCATACCATGGTTGTCAATACTGTTGAAAGAATGACGAAACATGCTAAATATTTATGAACCAAGCATTATAGAATTAATCAGCTTTTTAGGGTTTCATTCTTAAATATGGCTAGACATTGAAAGACCACTAAGTATAAAGGAAATTCTCCAATGTAAAAGAGAAAAAAAAAAATCAGAAAAACTAGATCTAGAGGAAATAGACAAATGCAGAAAGCAGAAAAAAGTTTTAAAAAAACTGCCAATAATATTTGTAGAAAAGAAAAAAAAATATTGTATATAGGTAATTACATCCATGAAAAAGATAAGAAGGAATAATCAGCAGATAAAAATAGCTCTTGGAAACTAAACATATGAAAGCAAAAATAAATAATTCTGTGGAAGGGTTGGGACATAACTGTGATAAATGTGATAAAGAGAGAAAGAAAGTAGAACAAAAAGAAAAAGAAAAGAAAAGAAGATGATGAGGCCTAGAGGATTCACATGTGAATAAGAGGACTTCTAGAAAGAGACTACCAAGAAAATGAAGAGAAAGAAATTAAGAAGGCAATGTTAAAGGAACATAGCCTTCAAATTTTGGGGGAAAAATTTTCAAACTCAGTCAAAATATTATATCAACAAAAAGATATTTTTTTAAATGTAGTGATTCAAAAATGTTACCTCCCATGAATCTTTTTTGGCAAGCTACCGGAACATATGAAATTAAAAAAAAAAAAAGGAAAGCCACAGTCTTCTCCATTCAACTGGAAGCTGGTGACTGTACTTAGCAAGTTTTTTAAAGATGGGGAAGTGACTGCCAACACTTCTACTAGTATTCCATTGGCCTGAGATCAGTCACATGGCTGCAGCAAACCACAAGGGAGCATGGGCAATGTAGTCTACCAAAAAATAAAAAAGAGCTAGGAGTTTGAAGTTGGCATCTCTATGGAGTAAGACTGGAGGCTAAAAAGAAGAGAGGCAGAGAACTATTATATATTATGTTAATTGGCTGTCAAACTGTACATTTGCATTTTGAAAGTTACTTTGAAAATTATATATCTATAGCTACATATATTTTTTAGGCAGTACCAGGGATTGAACCCTGGACCTTGTACATGGGATGCAGGCGTTCAAACCACTGCGCAACTCGCACTCCCATAAAATGTTTTTTAAATAATAAAAGCAAAAACAACAGGCATTCTGTCCGGCATTTAGAACTGGCATTCAATCTGTTTTGCTCTTTTAGGTATATGGTTTTCTGGGTTTTTTTTTGTTTTTTGTTTTTTTTTTTTAGAAAATACTGTCTCTAGGCGTATTTGAAAATGTGGATGAAGAAAAAAACAGGAAGAAAATACTTAAAGTCAGTTAATATTTTATTCAACCCATATATACAACTTTTTACTAGATTTCTACAAAAATAATCACAGCATTAACAGATATTGGGTGTTTGGTGAGGACTAAACATTAAAATATATGAATCTAGATGGGTTTACTTTCTTTTAAAATTAGTCTATAAACTACTATCTAAAATAACCATTTCCAAATGCTTAATTGATATCTAATAATATTCTTTAGGATTCAGGGAATTAATCTAATTAATTTTGTTAAGCTGACAACAAAAACACAGAGAAGAACTCAAGAAATGCAGGCCCTATAGCAGATGACTGTTCTTATTACCTCTGGAAATAATAATTCCCAGGGAAGATAAAACGTTCATCAGACTGTTGTAAAATGAATGAAAGCTGCAATTTAAAATTCCAAATCCTGATAACATAACTATACAAGAGGGGAAAGTGAAATTTACAAGGAACAATTAGAAAAATTATAAATACTTAGGTTTTCTAAAATTATTTTATACCGTATTTGATCGCTGAGCCATTAAGATTTTTCTCTCATAAAATTATAATAAATTCTAGGCAGTCTGAAACTCCTATCAGCAGGAAGCATGTGCCTTTTTTAATGCAATGTGGCTTTTTAAATGAACAATTCCCAATTATTAACCTTAAAGCATCTCAACAGACAGAAATAGAGATAAATGCTTTGTTTTTCTGGAGCCCCACACCAGGCGTTTTCATCGTCTCCTCCTTCCTTCATAGGAAGCAATTAAATCTTTGCATATAAGATTTACAAGTCTTTGGAAAAGCAAAATCATTAGAACAAAAACAATGTGACCATTTGAAAAGAGTATCAGGGTGGATAATTACAATTGAACTTTGAGTTATTAAAGCAATAAATTTTTTAATCAATTTGGAAGTATGATGAGTATCTGAAATCTTTACTTGGAACTAATGATTTCTTTCTCATAAGAAAAGCATTCTCAGACTGACCTCTTAAGGATCCTTGAGGACCTGACTAAATTATATACTTTTTTCAGTCTTCCTCTGGAAATAATAAAGTACTATTAAAGGTCAGCATCATATTTGTGGGTTTTGTGTGGGTTTTTTTTTTTTTTGTATAATTCTTGTAAAAGTTAGCTATCTCACAAGGTCTGGGATATTTAGAAATACCATTCTCCTTTTAAACCTGATGAGATGCCTGGAGTTGCCAGAAGCTATAACACCATCATTTTATTCTTCTAACTGGAGTTAAAGGTTAATACATGACAATGTTTGGCAGGTCACATTTGATGACATCATGTTGGAACTGTCCCATCAACAAAAGAATAAAACAAGGTGCTTAATTGGCCCCCTTCTGAGAGGTTGTTTGGAGGTTCTAGCCAGGGAGCATAGCTACTCACATACCCTTGAAGGAAGAAGAGTCCTCCTCAAGTGGGCAAATAGTCCTCTTTGACCCTGAGCGCAGCTTTGGGAGGGACTCCCTTGGAGTGGTGAGGGAGGAGACACCTGCCTAGCCAGCCAGATCAACCCTATCAACCCATGCCATCAATGGGGTGGTAGATGTCCCAGCCAGATCGCCTTCACAGCCAATTGGTCCAGTTTTGGGTAAGCCTACTTAAGATTGCAAACAAGACCACAGAAACCAAGGTTGGAATTTATTACAAATCTTCCGGGAAAACCATTTCAGTTCAAGAGAGTGCAAGCACTGTTAAAAAAAAAAAATCCTTGGGTTATCAAGCAGCTGAATACTGATGAATGTGCACCTGAAGTGCACACCAGCAGATGTGGTAGATATGGAACTTTCCTAGGGAGGCAGCAGTGCTGGGTACTCACTATTGGCCAAAGACCAAGGACAGGCCACAGCCCAAAGATCGGTCCAAGAAAAGTTGTTCAGAAATATACAGCTGTGACCCAAAGACAGATTCAGAATGTTTTCAAAAGCATGGAACAGTTTATTTGGTGATTACTTTTAACAAAACAAACAAAACTTACAATATTGCCACCAACCTTGTCTAGACCTTAATACATCTCACTAGGATTACTACTCAGCCCCCGATTTCCTTAACTTTGGTCTCTTTTCCATGTGTTCTCAAATCTGAGAGTTGCCAACTAATCTTAAAATATTGTCCTCTTATTTTCACATCCTCTATGCTTCAGTAAGGTTAGCTCTGTGGAAGATTGTTTGTAAAAATGACTCCTCCCTGATCTACCCCCTTTGCAATGTTAACGTGGCAGCAACTCCCATCAGAGGTAGAGTCTATTTCTCCACCATTTGCACCGAGACTGGCCTTGTGATATGCTTTGACCAGTAGAACAGGGCGAAATGACAGTGTGCCTGGTTCAAGTCTAGGTCTCAAGAGGCTTTTTTGCTCTTTTGGGACAGACAGGCCAGCTGGAGGCTTAGCCATGGTGGAGGAAAGCTGAGGCACTCCAGCCAAGAGCCGGCTCACTTGCCCAACAGGGAAGATAGTTATTCAAGACTGGCCTGCCCCCAGCTGACTACAGAGGCCTGAGCAAGTCCAACGGAGGTCACTGTGCCTGGCCCAATCAGCAGAACCAACCAGTCAACCCTGGCCCAGGTCAGCAGAACCATCCATTCCATTCTAGACCTATGGGCAATAGCAAATGGCCTTTATTTTAAGCCACAGTTGGGAGGTGTTGTCATATAGCTATAACCAAAAAATGTAACTCATACACATTCCATGCTTGTTCCCACCTCTTATATTTTCACATTGTTCTTCCGGGAATGCCTCCTTCCTCTCTTCTCCACTCCTTCTGTCCAAACCCTTTTAAGATCCAGGTAAAGTCCTATCTCACAAAGCCTTCATTGATGACTTCTGTCCATGTAAATATTCCCCTTTAAGAACTCCACCTAGATCTCAGATTTATCTTTAAAAAATGTAAATTTTTCTCTGGGGTATTTCATGGCCCTCAATTAGATTAAACATGTTCTGAATTTCCCTCTGTCCTAATACAGAGTTAGCTCATCCTGGACACTTAATAAAAATTTACTGGCTGGAAGCAAACAGGTTTGATATTCTGCCCACCCACACAACCTGTGTCCTGGTTCAGACCTCAGTTCTAACTTCCTCGCTGACTGTGACTTGGAACTGATTAACAGGTACAGAAATTTCCCTGAGGGAGATCTTTTTAAAAAGAATTGATGGCTATATAAAAATAGTTTACTTAAACCATCAGTTTCCTGTGTTGATAGATTTTTCATATATATAAAGCTTAAGAGAATTCCCCTTTTGTAGGGGCTATCTGTTTCTGTTTCTGCTTATTAAGGATGCACTTCATATTCATTTATCTTGACACTGCAGGAAATTGTGCATGCCTCAGGCTACATAATTCTGAGCCTATTTCTGAGAAGCTTTGTCTATTATTTCAAGCTGTCACAAGGTCGATTGATTCTTAACATGCACCAGGTAAAATAAGACATATTATAAACACATTAATTTAAATACCATAATAAATTCCTATGTTCAGTATCATCCACGACCACCTCATAGTTTAACATAATTTTTTCCAAAATGTATGAGATTTACATATTATAGTGCAAAAAGTACAGCATTGGCATTTTAGTACAATAAACATTTATAGTTTATTTACCACTTTGGACCCACCTGTAATCTTAGTACAACTCCAACAATTAGACTCATTTAACTATCTAAAAATTCATTTAAGTGTAGTTTTCCTTTTACTGAACTTTCCTTAGGAATCGAGTAATGGATCTTCATTACCAAAAAAAAAAAATTAGCTCAAAACTTCTCTCATTCTAAGAGTAATATTAAATAATGGTATTACTGGATATGGTAAACAGGACACTCAAAAAGCAAATGTAAACGAATTCGCAACTTGGCTCATATAGAAATTGATAGCCACTAGAAGTGGTACTGCTTAGAAGGAGTGAGAGTAGGAATTCCTTGTTTAAAACAATCATTTCCTGAGTATTTACTACTTGTTGAATATGATGTAAAGAACTTTACCTTTATGATCTGATTTATTTCTTACAACGAGCCCATGAAAAAAGTAACAGTATTAGCTTCACTTTCGCAAGTAAGGAAGCAGACGTCCCCAGGTTAAGTAACTTGCCCATAATCACACATACAATGGGCCATGGTTTTCTCTTATTTTCCAAAAGTCTAAATCTGTCACTAAGGTTTTTCTTGGGATCATTCTGAGGACAGAGCTTCTGTCTGTTTTCACACCATATCACCCTAGTCTAGGCACACTGCTGCCTTCTGTATGCACCCAGTACAGAGAGTGGGTGGGCAGCATATGTAATTTTTTCCACATATATAATTTTAAAAATTATTTATTTATTTTTACTACCACCTCCCCCTCCACACACACACACACACACGGCCCCCTTGTCTGTCTGCTCGTCTTCTTTAGGAGACACCGGGAACTGAACCTGGGACCTCCCACATAATTTTAATGTTTGTGTCTTGGTAAAAGAGTCTGCTCAATTCATTGAGCTAAGTTATTAGAAACCTGATGTGTTACATCTTTTGAAAGTGTTTATGTTTTAAAAGTGTTTATGTTTTAAAAAAGGTAATCCCAAAAAGGGATTACCTAATCCGAAGGAAGCAGTAATTACTAGTGGTAGAATTTTAGGCAGCTGTTAGGACGTAGAGTTAGGTAAGTTTGTCTCAGGATTGGAAGCACATTAAAATAACCTATTGAGGTTTTATTCTTATTGTGAATATTATTTAAATACTTACCCAGCAATCCCCAGAGGTTCTGATAAAATTGCTTTGTGTGTTGGATATTGGGTACCAGTCTCCTATAGCAGCTCCAAAACTCTTGAATGTTGACCATTCAACATAGGTAGAAAACCACTAGTTTGGGTAGGAAGATCTTAGAACTGTTCACAAAGTATATACATATCCCCAAAATTGGATTTTCGTTCTGAAGCACTGGGCTTGCTTTCCAATGAGCTTTTTTATTCTCCAAATGGAACAGTATTCTCTTGCCCACAGGCTGATATGTGTAATTCAAGATTTTAAAGGCTTTTTCTATTAAAGTACTAGAAGAAAATATGGAGGGAAATTGTATATAACTCTGAAATGTGGAATGCCTAAGTAAGATGTAAAAGCTAGAAGCCAAAACAAAAAATTGATAAATTGGACCACAAAACAATCAATTATTTCTACATAACAAAAATTGCCATAAATAAAGTCAAAGTCAAAAGAAAAACCTCAAAGAAAGGAAAGTTATCTGCAGCAAATATGATAAATGGATGTTTCTTAAAATAGAAAAGACTTGGAAGGGCTGAGAAGCCTGGCTACAGAAACACCCTGACAGCATAAGCACACCCAGCACCCAACTCTTGGTTTCTAAATACTGTTCTCCATTGAAAGGAGCTAGGCTCTTCAGATAAATGTTTGCTTCCAAGGATAGAGCAGTAAAAGGGCAAGATGAGTCTGGAACATCTTGTTGTGCCAGAAAGTAAGGAAATGCTTAAAGAATGATGGTGTCAGGCCCAAAAGACATGGCAACTAGCTTCAAGGGAACCCCAGTGGCCAAATATAGGACATCTTGAGTACCAAAATAAATATAGTAATGGAGTATAATGTAGCAAATAAAGATTCCATGACTGCATACTGATATAAATAGATAAATTGAAAGTTAGATAAAGAACAGGATATTTACATAGTCAAAGTACCTCCCCACAAAATGTGTATTAATCACAAAGGGAAAAAGTAACCACAAGCCTGGCAGACACTGTTTCAATCTAGTGATCTAAGTTCACATCATCAATAATGACAGAAGTGAAAGTCACATTCCACCTGCCAGGATGCAATGAGAACACAGTATCGCTTCTGCGGTATTCCTGCCAAAGATACATTATATGAATCTAATCTTGAGGAAACAAATTGAAGGATATTCTCTTACCAAAACAAAACAAAAAAATGACAACTACACACACAAAAGAACTGGCCTGTGATCTTCGAAAGTGTCAAGGTCATGAGACTCAAGGAAAGACTGAAGAACTGTTTCAGACTGAAGGAATCTAAAGAGATAGGACAACTAAATGCAGCACTTGACTCTGAACCAGATCATTTTACTATAAAGGATGACACCGGGACAGTTGGAAAACTTGAATAGAGACTGAAGTCAGATGGTAGTAAAACATCAGTGTTGATTTCTCGATTTGGTCATTGTATTGTTGCTATATAGGAATATTTCCTTGTTCTAGGGAATATGCACTAAAATACTGAGGGATTATTGGGTTTCAGATTGTCAACTTACTCTCAAATGGTTCAGGAAAAAAATTCTTTGTACTATATTTGTATTTTTTCTGTTAGTGTGAGATAGTATAAAAATTTAAAAACATATTTTAAGGCATTTCAATTTATTAGGAAAGCTCAATGAAGTAGAGATATGAAACTGAATATTTTTCCTCCAAGGAAAATAAGAATAACAAACCCTCTAGATACTGCAAATGGGTAAACAACCGGAGAATCTGCTATGCAAACTTTTGAAAGAAAATTCTACATTGAGGTTCCCACCACTGGTCTTACCTTGTCTTCTGAAATTTAGAATTGCTGTTATTCCAGGCTGCTGGGGGTGGGGGGACTACTTGTAACAGCAATGACTTGTATTTCCTTCTCAAAATTCAAGGAAAGAAGGAAGGAATCTGTAAGGAGAAAAATTATATTAGAAAATGAAACCCAAAAGTTCTGCAGCATCTCTCCAGCAAATCTGAACATTTAACTGCAGTGTGTTTTTTTTTTAAGTATAAGCATTTATGATGTTTCAACAAATTTTTCACAAACACATTTTTCAAAAGAACACTAAAGGGAAATGGCTGTGGCTCAATCAGTTGGACTCTCAGCTACCATTTGGGAGGCCCAGGGTTCGTGTCCTGGGGCTTTCTTGTGAAGGTAGCCTCGCCCGCATGCCTCTGAGAGCCGTCCTGCAGGTGCTGTGGAGTGCTGCTGGCCCACAAGTGCCGCAGAGAGCTGATTCAGCAAGGTGACGCAACAAAGAGGGAGACAAGTGAAAAAACAAAGAAGAGGTGCACAGCGAATGGACACAGAGAGCAGACAACAAACAAGTGTGTATGGGGGGAATAAATAAAAAAATAAATACAGACACACAGAAAAACGCACAGCAAATGGACAGAGAGCAGATAGCAAGCAAGCAGCAAAGGGGGGAGTAAAAAAAAAAGTACACTAAAAGCTTTTTGGAATGCTTCCTTTTCTAAGAGATAGGAAAGACATGTTCTTCATTGAATTAGAGCCTCTTAAAGAGACGTCTGGAACTCATCTAACCCAAATACCACCTTCTGTAATACAACGCCCGTCCCTTTTGTGGGTGTGGAGAACATATGGATGTCATCCTTCAATGCTGGTGAGCTCCAGGGCCTGCAGATTGGGAGCCAGACCCCTGGGCAAGCCTGCAAAGGCTGCCATCATGCCATGCCTGATTCCCCATGAACCCCCTCTAGCTCACGTCAATGTTTTGTGGGTCACAGGCTTCACGGGCTACAAGCTCTGCGGAATATTGATGCCTACCTCCCAGCTGGGTTGCAAATTCTCCTGAGTTGTGTTGCTTCTAGACAGAGCTTCTTAACACAAAGGGAAGGAAATTGCCAGTCCTACCACTCCAAAGATGTCTGAGTGAAAACACCGTGGTCATATTTCACCCCTTCACAGAGTGTAATCATTTTGCAAACAAGATCGCTTCTGGAAGTCACATGTCCAGCTTCCCTTCCCAGATTTCAAACTACGCTTCAGTGAGAACATGCCCCTTCCTCCTATAAGATGTATCAACTGGCCATCAGATGGACTGATTCAAAGGCCGTCCTCCTTTCTTGTTGTCACTGATATGACATGAGAGAGCCCAAAGTGGGAGCACCACAGCAGAGGGAAAGCAAGGAGAGAGATAATGCTAAAAAATAGGGAAATAACCTGGTAATCTGTCCTTAGGTGTTTCCATTTCCTGCTGTTGGTCTAAACAACAGGAATTTATAGGCTCACAGTTTTGAGGCTAGAAGTTCCAAAAATCGAGGTGTTGGCCAGGTGATGCTTTCTTCCTGAACACTGGCATTTGGGGCTGGCTACCTGTGAGCCTTGGTTCTTGGCTTTTCCGTCACATGGCCTATATATATAGCAGGCTCTTCTCCTTTCTCTTCCAGGTTCCCTGGACGTACGGCTTCTAGCTGTTTCCCAAAACTTCTTTCTGTCACCTTCTCTCTAAGGACTCCACTAATAGAGCTGGGCCACACCTTAACTGAAGTAACCTCATCAAAATGTCCTATTTGCAATGGGTTCACACCCACAGGAATGAATTAAGATCAAGAACATGTTTTTCTGAGGTGCATAACTCTAAACTACCATACTAGGGCTCTGAATTCAAATGTTTTATACGTAAAATAATGCTTTATACAGGAAATCACTGAATCTTTATAAAATCTCAGAGAGGAAAAGACTTTATAGTCACTCGGTCTGGCTGAATCTTGTTCAGCTCATGTATCTCATAGATTTTTATAAAATATAGTCCATAGAAGTTCAAAAAGCTATATTCCATTCTCATCACTTTAAAAAGGATTTTTTTTTCCTCCCTAGATCCATTGGAAGCAAGTTTGTATAGTATGGCCTGATCCCTACAATTTATTGAACATAAACCCTCGGCCAGGATAAGGATATAAAAAATCTACATTTGCTTAGCCTCCCAACCTCTCTATGAGATAAACACTATTATTTTCTACCTTTTTCAAATGACAAAACTGTTTCTTAGAGAATTTAAGCAACTTATCCAGAATCTCAATCTATGAGTGGCAGAGCCAGGATTTGAAGCCAGATCTGTCTGCTTCCAACAAATTACTGTAGTGATGTCATCCTTGAAAAATAATTGTATTATCTGATACATACAAAAGAATATGTGTAGCATAATTATAACTTCACTCACATAGCTAGTGCCCCAGACAGGATAGCTTGCCAGACATCTCCTTCTCATCTCAGCAGCCTCTCCATGTGGCTAACTTAGACTTCCTTACAGTATTGGTGGTTTGTTTCCCCCAAAGCTTGGGAGTCACACAGCATCACTTCTGGTGAATTCTTTTGATTATAATCCCAGGCTCAATGTGGGAGGGCACTACACAAAAACATAGATACTGGAAGGTATGGCTCATTGGAGTGCCATCTTTGCCAACCAGTTACCAAGTACAATTTTGTAGCATAATCAGAATGTAAACAGCCATAAAACCACCATTCAACCAAAGAAGTGAAACATTACCAATACTGTTGAAGCTTTTTGTGTGTGTCTTCTTGATCCCATACCCTGCCTCCTATAAGTGGTTAAATAATATCCTGAATTGTGTGTTTTCATTCCTTCGCTTCATTGAAAAACTGTGTCTAAACAGTTTTGTTTGTTTTTAAGTTCTATTTAAATAGTATCATACTAAATGCAGTCTTCTGTTGCTTTTTTTTTTAAGACTTATTTTATTTTATTTATTTCTCCCCCTACCCAGTTGTTTGTGCTCGCAGTCTGCTCTGTGTCTGTTTGTTGTGTACTCTCTGTGTCTGCTCATCTTCTTCTTAGAAGGAACCAAGAACTGAACTTGGAACCTCCCATGGGAGAGGGAGGTGCCCAATTGCTTGAGCCACCTCCACTCCTTGCTTGTTGTGTCTCTCATTGTGTTTCCTCATTGTGTCTCCTTGTTGAATCATCTTGTTGCATCATCTTGTGTCAGCTCACCACACCAGCCCATCATGTCAGACTATTGTCTTCCTTGTCTTCTTTAGGAAGCACCAACAATTGAACCTTGGTCCTCCCATGTGGTAAGTGGGCACCCAACTGTTTGAGCCACATTTGCTTTCCTGTTACTTGCTTTTTTACTGTCAAAATTGTGTTTGTAAGATTCACCCATTCCATTGCAGATAGACTTGACTCATTCATTTTCACTGTTGTAAAATATTCCATCACGGAATGTGCCAAAATTTATTCATTCTCCTGCTAGTGGATATTTGGGATGTCCCCATTTTTTGCTACTACACACTTAACAGTTATTAACATTCTTCTGCATGTCTCCTGAGTTACATATATTAGTTTTTCTCAGATATATACCCAGGAGGGGAACATTGGGTCATGGGTCACAGGGGCAATAGTCTTATAATCAGTCTCTGTCTCCAGGCTCCTACCCTCTAGTCCATTCTCTATACCTGTGGCAGAATGATCTTTCTAAAGTACAACTCTGGTGTTATTCCCTTACTCCAGGGCCTTCAGTGACATCCACTGACTATACTTTTGTTCTCAAGCTTTTGTATGTATTAGAAGCACCTGAGGAGCTGATCAAAAACACTGGTGTCAAACATGGAAGAGAAAGATGAGGATGTCAGGGAAGAGAAAAGTGACAGAAAAGGCAAGGAACCTCAAGGATTGCCAGCAAGCCAGCTTTGGAACACTACAAACCCTGAGAGAAAGCATGGTTTTTCCAGCATGCCTTGTTCCAGACTTCTGGCTTTTGAAACTTGATAGACAAGGCCATTTGGATCAACCCTCCACCTCTGGATAGCTACAAAAGCCAGACATATGAAAACAATTTCCTCCTGAAGCTATCAGAGAATTTATAAGTTGGTGAAGAATTACCATGCCAAGACCCAGGGGGAAGACAGAAATCTACAGAGGTTCAGATTTCCTGGATCAATGTTCCCAAGACCTGCAAGGTTTTGTGATTTCAGAGACATAACCTAACTTGGAGTATATTACAGAGAAGGCATCCCATCTGGGTGTGATGACTCAGAATGGAAGGGTCACTCTGGAAAATGATAGCGCATTTAGAAGCTGAAAACCTTTGCAACTATAGAGGTCACATACAAAAAGGTTTGCTTGCTTTTGTTAGCTGCTGACATTCAAGAAAATCTGTCATATGAGTAGTTATATACAACCTCAAGAAACAGACATCTCAGGGAATTAATGCCAGCGTTAACATTTTAAAATATAAAAATATACAGTGTGTAACAAAAGATTACAAGACAAGCAAAGAAACAGCAAATGATGACCCATCGAAAGAAAGAGGACAAAAATCCAGAAAATATCAATAAAGTAAGCCAGACTTTGGACGTACTAGACAAAGACTTTAAAAGCATGATCTTCAATATGCTCAAGAAGATGACAGAAAATACAGTGAAAGAACTAAAGTATATCAGGAAAACAATCAGTGAACAAAATAAGAATCTCAATAAAGAGAATAGAAATTTTAAAAAGGAACCAAATAGAACCACTGGAGTTGAAGATCACAGTAAATGAAATGAAAGATTCCCAGGAGAATTTCAGTAGCAGATTGGAGCTGACAAAAGAGAGAATCAGTGAACTTTAAGATAAGACAATTGAAATGAGTGATGCTAAGGAGCAGAAGAAAAAAAGGAATTATAAAAAGTAAAAATAGCCTAAGATACCTGTAGTATACCATCAAGCACACAAATATACACATTATGGGATTTCCATAAGGAGAAAAAAGAGAGAAGGAAGCAGAAGGAATATTCAAAGAAATAACAACAGAAAAACTTCCCAAACTTAACAAAAGACGTGAATATGTTCATTCAAGAAGCTGAGAGGACACCAAATAGGATAAACTTGAAATACATCCTGTTGTACACTGATCAAACTGTTAAATGCAAAGGAAAAAGAAAGAATTCTGAAAACCATACTAGAAAAGCAACATCTGAAATACTAGAATACTAGAAAAGCAAGGAGTCTGAATTATAGTAAGTGCTGATTTCTCATCTGAAACCACAGAGGCAAGAAGGCAATAGGTTGGAATACTTAAAATGCAGGAAGAAAACAATTGCCACCAGGAATTTTTATATGGCAAGACTTCCTTTCGAAATGAGGGAGAGGGAAGTGGATGTGGCTCAACTGATAGAGCATCCACCTACCATATAGGAGGTCCAGGGTTGGATACCCAGGGCCTCCTGTCCCCATGTAATGAGCTAGCCCATGCACAGTATTGCTGCCTGCAAGGAGTGTCATGCCATGTAGGGGTCCCCCCACGTACAGGTGCCCCATGCACAAGGAGTGCACTCCTAAAGGAGAGCTGCCCCGTGCAAAAAAAGCGCAGCCTGCCCAGGTGTGGTGCCACACACATGCAGAGCTAACACAGCAAGATGACGCAACAAAAAGAGACACAGATTCCCAGTGCCACCTTACAAGAATGCAAGTGGACACAGAAGAACACACAGCAAATGGACACAGAGAGCAGACAACAGGGGTGAGGGTGAGAGAAATAAAATAAATCTTAAAAAAAAAGTGAGGGAGAGATTAAGGCATTCCCAAATAAAGGTTGAGGGAGTTCATCACCACTAGACTAGACCTGTCCTACAAGGAATGCTAAAAGGAGTTCTTTGGATTGAAAGGAAAATACAATAGTCAGGATCCAAAGCAGCTTTAGGAATGAAGACCTCTGGTAACGGTAACCATATGGATAATTATAAATGCCAGTACTATAGTGTTATATTTTTTGGCATGTAACTCCATTTCTTACTTCCTATAGGTGCAAAAATACATTAAAAGTAATGATAAATCTATGGTTTTGGACATACAATGTACAAAGATAGTTTGCAACAAGTACAAAAAAGGTGGGGAATGGAGGGCTATGGGAACCGAATGTGTCCGTTATTGTTACATATTTAGAATGTTGAATTTTGACCCCATGGTGAATATATCCAGCAAGAAATGAGAAGGCAATCAAATGGTACAATACAAAAAACAAATGAAGTGAGGGCCACAAAAGTTTAAGACTTACAAAGACTAGATAGCAAAATGGTGGAAGAAAGTCCTGTTTATCAGTAGTTACTTTAAGTGTAAATGGATTAAGCCATAAAAAGGAATAGAGTCCTGATACATGCAACAACATGGATGAACCTCGAAGACACCATATTGTGTAAAATAAGCTAGACATGAAAGGACAAATATTGTGTGCTCGCGTTGGTATGAAATAACAGAATATGGAAACTCATACAATCAGAATCTAAAATATAGGAAATAGGGTGTTGATTCTTATAATGTACAGAATTTCTATTTGAGATGATGGAAAAGTTTTGGTAATGGATGGCAGTGATTGTAGCAAACATTGTGAACAGAATTAACACTGCTAAGTCATATATTTAAAAGGGGAAATTTTAGGTTGTATATATGCTACTAGAATACATTTTTTAAAAATATCCATGAATCTGTATAACATATTGAATCCAAAGTTAAACCATGGACTAGAGCTATTTGCACAATTATAAAAATGTGTTTCATCAATTGTAGCAAGTATATATAGCAATACAAGGTGTTAATAATAGGGTGATAGCTGGGAACCCTGTATTTTATGCATCATAAACTCATAATGTATCTAATTTTTTTAAAAAGTGCATGAGGGCTTTCATATCATGTTGAAAGCTACAACCAGAAACTGGATTCTTATACACAAGTAAGAAAAAAGAAGGTAGGAGGAATAAATCCAATGGAATTAGCAAGTAGAATGACACATTTCTTCTCTCCAGTCTTTGATGCACAGATAAATCTTCTGCTATCTAGTACAAGGGTAAAGCAAAATTTAAAAAAAGACAAAAATGTCATCATTGAAAATAAATGGATTACATACTAACAAACAAACAAACAAAAAACACTGGTGTCTTGATCCTGCCACTGGAGATGCCATTGTCATCACTTCAAGGGCAGACATGTATTTTCATAAGCTCCCCCAATAATTCTGTCATGTAACATAACTTAAGAATCACTGGATACGTGACCAAGTCCACAGTCCTTAGTATAATGTAAAAGCTATGCCAAAATTTGGTTGCTGCCTGTAACTCCAGTTTGATCTTTTGCTCCACCTTGTCAAGCACCCTTGAGGCAATATCAAAGGGCTTCAAGTCCCTGAAATGCCTTTCTCACTGCCAGTCTCTCCCTACCAGGAGAAAGGCCTTGGGAGTTGAGGAGAATAGTTGTTAAATTCATTGATTTTTCCTAGTATCACAAAACCAGTTAAAGTCACATCAGAACCTCAAGTGAACCTCGAATTCTTAATTTCTAGCACAATGATCTTTGTACATGATTTAGTTGGTATTCATGACTAAACATCACATCATCCTGGCATTCCTGGTATCTGTACTATATTAGTCAGCCAAAGGGTTGCTGAAGTAAAATACCAGAAATTGGCTAGTTTTTATAAAGGGTATTTATTTGGGGCAGGAGCTTACAAATACCAGGCCATAAGTCGTAAGTTACTTCCCTCACCAAAGTCTATTTTCACATATTAGATCAAGATGGCTGCGATGTCTGTGAGGGTTCAGGCTTCCTGGGTTCCTCTGGGCTCAGCTCCTCTGTTTTCTCCACAAGGTCAGCTGTAGACTATCAGGTGAACAGCTCTGTCTTTCTCCCTGGGGTTTCTACCCTGTCTAAGGAGCCATTCTATCCCTCTGTGTTCTTCTCCCAGCTCAGTTCCTCTCTTCCCTGAGCTTGCTTCTCTTTTCTCTGCATGATGACTTCCCAGGGCTCCAGCTTAAGACGTCAGCATCAAACTCCAACATCAAAACTCCAACATCAAAAACCCTTAACTCTGTCCTTTGCCATGCCTTTTATCTGTGAGTACCCACCAAGGGGTGGGGACTCAAAGCCCTAATCATAACTTAATCATACCCAGGTACAGACCAGATTACAAACATAATCCAATATCTATTTTTGGAATTCATAACCATATCAAACTGCTACATGTACTAAAAGAAGAGTGACTTTTACTTCCTCTTCTTAGGAACAGAGTGCAAATTCAATCCTGGAAGATTACAATGAAGAGAGTGTGAGAAACATGTGGAAATCCTCAGAATTCAGTTGCTTCCAAAACAGACCAAATCGTGGTTATCCAAAATATAGGAAAATTTAGACCTATTACTTTAGTAAATATGTGAACTTTGAAAACCTCCATTGTTTTTAAAAGTTATCTTTAGAAAAGTCAAAGAGATTTGTTTATTTTGTCATTCAACTTATTCCTATTTGTGGTAATTTCATTTATGTTCACTTGCCTGTCTGTATAATTTATAGTAGCTTCCTTTGTTTTAATAAACACCCAGGCTAGACCATGTGGAATCAGTATGAAATTACCCATTTTTATGTGTGGAAGTTTATCATTCATACGTGAACATCCATAAACAATAAGTGTATAAATTGTGAACTCACAAAATAAATATGCGTTTTATCATACAGGCCTCCCACACATTACTCACCACTACCACCTTGCATTGTTGTGAAACAATTGTGACAAACTAAGAAAGCCCATCATCAAAACATACTACTGAGAACGGATGTGGCTCAGGCAGTTAGGTGCCTGCCTGCCACATGGGAGGTCCTAGGTTTGGCTCCCAGTGCCTCCGAAAGAAGACAGACAGTGAGCAGATTTCAAGAAAAACATACACACACACACAAACAAAAAACAGTGAACACAAACAGCAAGCAGACACAAAATGAGCAGGAAGTAGATGTGGCTCAAGCAGTTGGGTGCCTACCTCCTGGGTTCAGTTCTCAGTGCCTCCTAAAGAAGAAACAGACAGTGAGCAGACAATGAGCAAAAACAATGAGCAGACAGAAAAGGATGCCATTGGAGGGTAGGGAAGATGATCTTTAAAATAAAAAACAAAAACAAAATAACATTTCTGCTAACAATAGCCAATGTGTTACATTTGGTATATTTTCCCCCAACCCACTATGCTAATAACACCGTGTATTAGTGTTATATACTTGCTATAGTTCATGAGAGAATGTTCTCATGTTTGTTCTGAGAACCACAGGTTTTGAGGGATATTTCAGAGATTCTCCATAAAGCAGAATATAGATGGAGTTTTTGTTTTTATTGTTGAATTTGGCTTCTAGCTTTGGAATTCTCTCCAAATGTTTTCCCGATCAAACTTCTAGGCTATGGAATAATTTAGTGTTTGCATACTTATGAATTTCTGCTCTTTGTAGAAAAACCATGCTGTGTTCAACTTCAAAAAAATATAAACAGTAAAAAGATTTATCTGAGAAACCCATTAAGGTGATTCCTGGTTAAATGAGGTAAATTCCATGTTGAAATAAGCCAAGATATTTCCCTTTAATAGCAGATCCTATTTTACTAGTGTGAATTCTTGCCCTGACAGTGAGCCACAACAGACTATTGGAGACAAGAATAATTAATTGAAAGATATAGTTCATGAGGCAGATGACATTGACAAAGTAAGAAATAAGAAAAACAGAAAGGCAAAGCAGAATTCACAATCTAAAGATGCAGCACCAAAAAAAAAATGCAGCCCTTTCAATTGGTGCAGGTATTTCCTTCTGATGAACAAAAATGCAGAAGGCAATTCAACCCTTTAGAGGTCTGTTTTTCATCAGCTTTGATCTAAAAATTGAGACAAGTGTTTAGAGTACTGTCGCTGATAAGGAGGAAAGTGAGGGCTGGAAGCATCCTTGAACAGAATGTGGTTACTCACACCCTGAGCGATTAAACACTCACTGCATTTTTTTAAGGCAAGTTCCATAAGACACACAGTTCCAGAAATCATTACAGAGAAAAAGAACACCACACACAGTACTTTCATAAGAGCAAAAGCTGTCATGACCACAGAAACCAAAGCATAAGCTGTGCATATATTCCCAGTTTCATCTTCAGTTTTTCATATTTGTTTCTAGACACTGTTTTCTCTGCCACAGATAGTGTTTACCATCCTTGCCTGTCACAGAATGAAACAGAAGGGGGAACCCTTTATTACGGTGTTAGTACTTTAGAAAGATACCAGTGAGGTAGGCATTGGGCTTCCTTTGGTTTTATTTTATTATTACTCACCCTTCTAGGGAATGCTATTTCCTTGATCTGAGGAGCCCAAGGAGTTGTTGGTCAACAGCTTTCAGTCATTGAAGGTCAAATTAATGAGATCTGTTTATGATTGAGAAGCAACCACTTGAGACCTAAATGTTTATAGACATTTGCCATTCCATAAGCAACTCCTTGATACAACACCAGGACTTCTGAGTTCAGGCAAAAAGACCAATACTAGTGCAATTACTCCAATAGGCCTGGATTCAGCTTGTGGAAAATCTGGCCATTTTATTCAGTGCACTTCCCAGTTTTAGGGGAACAAGACTTAATACTCTATCAGCTGAAGAACAGAAACTTTTCACCAAAACCACTGGCTTTTCCGTTTGCAGAATGCATGAAATGTCTTTCGAGTTGTGCCTTTTCTGTATCTGTGTTAAGTGCCTGGGCATGTGTGACAAGGAAATACAGTTGATGAAATCATTTAAGCACTGCTCAGCACCCACTATGTGGCCGATACTGCATGTCTCTGGAGACACAGAGGAATAAGACATAATTATCATAGGCCTCAAGCAGTCATGGTCTAGTGGGAGAGACAGATCTGCACACACCTAATTAGAATATAATGACATAATGTGGCAAATGCCATAATAAAAGATACAGGGTGCTGTAGGAGCATAAAGGAGAGAGAAATTAGTTCCGCTGTGTTTCCAGGAAAAGGGGGCCTGGGGCTAGGTGGCAGGGGAAGTGATATATTAATCAGCTGAGCTGGGATTCTCCAGGTAGAGATGACATAGAAAGCCATCCTGGAAAGAGGAACCAACACTGACAAGTAGAAGAAAGCAGACAAGATAAACATTAGAGTTGCCTCAGAAGAAGTGAGATGGCACAAAGAGGCAACTGGTAGCATGGTGGGGAGAGAGGAGGGTAAAGGGAGGTAAAGCCCTTCTCTTTACATGCTGTTTGCAGGTCCGTAAGTTCATCTGGAGGGCCCACATTGCCCTAGCAATCTGATCCCCAGAGCAGTCCTGAACCTCTTGAGCGACTGGATTCAAAGATGTATGGAGGCTTTGCCATGCCCTAGGGACAGTGTCTAAATCCCAGAAGCCTAGAGGTCCCCTCAGAAGAACAGAAATAGAAGGGAGACCAGCAATGCTTCAGTAGAATTGGGGATCCTGAGGAGACCCTGTCAGAAGTAGAACTGGAGAAAAACAGGGTTCTGTTATCTAACCAACCAGAGCACTCAAGCAGGATGGTACTGATGCTGGGAGTAAGGAGTGAGGGAAAGAATTTCAGCCCATGTGGGACTCTCCAAAAGGATTAGGGGCAAACTGGAATTTGACTAGAGGAAAGATTTTTCTAGGAAAACTTCTCTTACTCCCAGCCTGGACCATCTTCTTTGTATAGTCTAATGTGTCTTGTGCCACAGCACTTAGCTCAGTTTAGATGATTCCATTTCATTTTTATAGTTATTTCATTAATGTCTTTCCTCCTCCTGTTAGACCCTAAGCTCTATCTTTTTTCTCACATCATGCCCCTAATGCTGCAACAGGATCTGGCACATAGTAGATGCTCAGTAAATATTTGTTGAATGAATGCAAGGTTGACAGAAAGACAACTTCTCTGTGTCTCTTCTATATGACAGTAGTCTTCCATCTTTGGGGAGAATGATCCATAGATGTTGCTAGGTCTATGAGCATGTTGCAGATAACTTACAGTCAGGAGACACAGAGAATGGCAGAATTTGCCAGGTAAAAATCTCAAGGAGGGAGATGAGTCCTCTGATAATGCTGCTCTGAACAAGTAGTCCCCAGTCATCTTTTCTCTATATTCAGGATACTCTATCCTGCATCACATTGACTTTCTTTCTGTTTCTTGGACATCACATGTTCTCATTTGTCTCCAGGTCTTCAGACATGCTGTTCCTTCTGCCCTTACTGACACTGTGCCATCGGTTTTTGTAAATCAAGTATTATTAGAACATAGCCATGCCATTTGTTCGTATATTGTGTAATGGCTGCTTTTGTACTACAAAGGCAGAGTTTAGTAACTGAGGCAGAGAGCCTACAACCCACAAAGCCTAAAATATTATTTTCTTGTCCTTTAGAGAAAAAGTTTGTTGACCCCTGCTCTAGATATATCTTACATTTTTCAGGAAGTAAAATGGAGAGAAGATCAAGTTAAATAGCAATGATGCAATTGGTCAAATCCAAAATGTGGTACATTCTGCAACTATTTCTTCAACAAATCAATGGCATTTAAAAGGGGGAAGTGGGGATGGAGTGTTATAGAATATAAGCATTTGACAAAGACAAATGCTTTCAAGGGGACAAGAAGATAAATAGGTAAAATTTGCCAAATATCAAACAGTAGAAAATGAGTAGTAGGGCCTAAATTAATTCAAATGCAGATTTTTAAAAAAAAAATGTTATGAAACCAACAAAACATGTTAACAGACTGAATTTGGCCAGACAGGACTAACTGGTGACTTCTCATGTGGGTGATGAAGACCCTTTAATGCAGTTGGTTATTATTGTTCAGTTGTTTCTCAAGCGTCTCAAAATTAAATGTCTGTTATTTTATTATATTACTAATTAATGTGTCTATTTACCACTTCATAGCCCTTTGGAATTTTATCTTTATGGATTTGAAATGACTTGAAATACCAGTGTTTTACCCCCAGTGCACATTAGTAGGTGTTTCCCAAGATTAATCACAAGCCATGATTGTCTACCCACATATTTCTGGCCTTGGTAGCTCCATATGCACTACGTGTCTATTCTTTGTTTTGTTTAAATCACCTCATTTAGTGCCATCTGCAAAGTTTTAATAAGTACAAGACTAATAAAATATTAAGTGAAACCTTTTAAATAATAAGTAGAATTCACATAGTACAGTCTATACATGGGAAAATTATAACTAATATAAATTATGGGTGATAGCTAACAGTAATATTGTAATATTTTTGCAGCAGTGGCAAAGAAGATTTTATATCAGTTCTCAGCGACAACAATAGGGGTGTATATGGTTATGGGATTCTTATTTTTGAAGTAAATGGAAACATTCTAAAATTGACTGAGGTGATGACAGCCCATTTGTGATGAAAGTAGAGCTACTGAGTGTGCAATCTGAGTGGACTGTACACAGCTTGGGACTGTATAACACAATGAATCCTGTGGTGGAGAGTGGACTATGGTTAATAATACAAAAATGAGGACATTATCTCATGAACTGTAACAAGTATATAATACTAATACAGGGTGTGAATAAGCAAGTGGGTTGGGTGAAAAATATACCAAAATAAGGCAACGGACTTGGCCCAGTGGTTAGGGTGTCCGTCTACCAAATGGGAGGTCCGTGGTTCAAACCCCGGGGCCTCCTTGACGCGTGTGGAGCTGGCCCATGCGTGGCGCTGATGCGCGCAAGGAGTGCCCTGCCACGCAGGGGTGTCCTCCATGTAGGGGAGCCCCACGTGCAAGGAGTGTGCCCTGTAAGGAGAGCCACCCAGCGTGAAAGAAAGTGCAGCCTGCCCAGGAATGGTGCTGCACACATGGAGAGCTGACACAGCAAGATGACGCAACAAAAAGAAATACAGATTCCCATGCCGCTGACAACAACAGAAGCAGACAAAGAACATGCAGCAAATAGACACAGAGAACCGACAACCGGGGTGGAGGTGGGGGAATAAATAAATAAATAAATAAATCTTTAAAAAATATATATTTACCAAAATAAGATATTGGTTATAGATAGTAATAATATTTTGATAATGCTCTTTCATAATTTGTAACAATTGTTTCACCACAATTTAAAGTATTCGTATTGGGGTAATATATGGAAGCTCTGTATGTTGATATACATGATTTGTGTAAGTTCACAATTATATAAACTTACTGTTTATATATATTCATGTATGAATAATATTCAATAAAAGTAAAAAACAGGAAAAAAAAGAAAAACCAAAAACCATAGGTGACCTCCTCTTTTACCTTCATGAAGATAGAATAATATAGCAAATGAGGCAAAATGTTAAATTGGATGGATCTGTGTATCTGGGGGATGGGAAGTGTTGGAGTTCTGTTTGGGTTTTGTATTAATTTTGCAACTGTCCTGTATGTTATTTCAAAACAAAAAGTTTAAGACAAGATAGATTTATATCTATCATGAGAGAGAGAGAGAGAGAGGTGTGTGTCCTAGATGTGTATATCTGGAATGTATGGATGCGCCTTTGTGCATCTTTCTTATCTTTGTCCCCTGCGAGAGCCTGGAAGCAATAACACCTCAGTAGCAATTAGTCCATCCAGCACTTAGATCTTGGTTTCATTTTAAAACCATTCTCCAGCAAAAGGAGCAACACCTCCTTGGTTGCTTCCAAGGCTGGAACAAGAAAAATACAATAGAAGCATAAAATATCTTGTGGTGCCACAAAGTAAGGAAAACCTCAAAAACCAATGGGGCATATTTAAGGACACAAGAGCCCACATGAAGGAGTTCCTCATGGCCAAACCTGGGAAAAGCAACAAACTAAATAATGAGAGGACTAGCTGATCGTGTACAAAATAAAATAAATATCCATGAGTTCATACTGACATAAATAAATAATTACATGGTTATGTGGGCCTATCTCTTCCACAGTGTATTCATCTATAAAAATGGAGCTAATATGTATCTTGCAATATTGTTGTGAGGATTAATTGAGGGAGAGGATTTGAAAGAATAGTGCAAAATGCAAGGAAGGTGCTTATAAGTTTTCATTTATTTCCCTTCCTCATTTTCTTTGTACATAGTCATTTCCCAGAAAAAAAAAAAGAATATTACAGTTTTGAAGTTGAACAACTGATCGTGTTTGATTTCATTTTAGAAACATGACTTTAGTTGTTTTTTTGTTTGTTTGTTTTTGGCTACCGCCTCCAAAATGGAACCTTCAGCCTATTGACTGATCAGTGAAATTTAAGCTAGAATAATCGTCAGTAATTTATCATTACTTCCCTATGCATTCTGCCCTCCCCCCAACTGCTTCTTTTCTCCAGGTAAATTGTGGGAGCAATGCTCAGACTTGAACCATCAGAAGGGGTGATTCTGCTGCATGCCCTGACAGCTGGCCGTTGGGGAATGGTTGGGTTTGGAAGAGGGCCTTGTCTCCTCCTCAGTGTCCAGTCCTCCAGGTAAGGCCATTGCCATGTGGATAAAGATGCTGCACTCCCGTGGAAAGAATTCCAGCTTGGCTGCAGCAGGACCTTTCAGCTTTAATCCTTTTATTGTCTCAATATTTGAGTGGTCCATTTTCAGGTTGTTGAAAGAGTTCAATGAATCCATACTTTCTATGCCTACAGTCTTCTGTAGACGGTTAGTATGAGCCTCAAAGGCAAAGAATATTTCTACTTTTCTTTGCTAATCCCCGAACATCTAATTTAATATTCTGCACACTGGACTTGATGCTATCAATCCAGTTTTGGGTGCAAACTAATCTTAGGGAACAGATATAAATCCAATCTTCCCTCTGTTAGAGAGAGATAATAATACCTGCTTTTTACCTCTCCTTTAGAGATATGTGGTCATGTCATCTTTTTAAAAATGACTAAAATATAATATGATTTATGTGTAAGTACTTTGGACTTTTTGGCATAAAGACAGATAATTAATTGAATATATTATTATTTTACTCATTCAACAAATATTTATCAAATACTCAGTATAGATTGGCACTGTGTTAAACAATGAGGATGAACTGGGGCAAATAAAAGATAAGATCTGCCCTAAATATGTTTGCAGTCAAATAAAGGGTAGAGATGAGTAAATATGTGCAATAAAGCGCTATTTATTACATGATAACCATCTGTACAAGGTACATTGAGGTATATGGAAGGGTCAAGTAATTTTATTGAAATTATTGGGAAAAGCTTCACAGAGGGACTATCAATTTTAGTTAAGGTATAATAATAATCCAGTAATAACATGAAAAACAGATAAAAAGGAGACCCGACTGCAATCAAGAAGACTACTTTAGGGGACAATTGCTAGTGTCCAGGCTGGAGACAATTAGATCTGGAGCAGGGAAAATTGAGAACACCCAGCACTATGCCTGCCTCATAAGAGGGGCTGAGGAAGTATTTACTGAGTAAGTGAAGCAATAGAGACAATAACGTTTAAAGAAGTAGCTGCGATAGGAATCAATCATTGGTTCACTCACCAAGTATTTATTGTGTACCAACCAAATGCCAAGCACGTTTCCAGATGATGAGGATATATGAAAGTCAAAGAAGGATATAGAGTTAATAACACAGACCCTGCTCTCAGGGGATTTAAATTCTAATGGGGAAGAGTGAACAAACAAATAGAGGCATATAAGTTGGGTGTTGGTAAGTACTATGAAGAGAAATGAAGCAAGACAGAAGAACTAGCGAATGGTATGGGAATGGGTTGCTGTTTTATGCAGGACTGACTGTTAGGGTAGGCCTCTCTGATAGATTTTTATATTAACAGCTGCTGAATGAAGAGGGTGAGGAGCCATATGAGTATCTGGGTGAAGAAAGGTCCAGGAGGCAGAAGGAAGGCTAGTAGTTCTGGAAGAGAGGGAGCTAGGGAGAGACGGGTAGCAGATGAGGGCAGGCAGGAAGAATATGATGGGATGAACTTGGAAGATTGTGGTGGGATGTCTTTCCAGAGGCACAGGTTGCTTATAGGTCTTGAGTTCAGTTATCAAAGTGGAGTCCGTTGTCAGGTCCACTGATGATATCTCCAAGAAAACCCAGGGCTGTATGGATGTGGCCATTGGGAAAGTGACTCCAGGTTTTTTTGTGGGATTACTAGTGCCACTCAACCAGATATATAGTATAGGAGAGACAAACTGCAAGAGCAGGGGGGCAGGGGGTGTCATTTCAGTTTTAGGTAAGTCTGAGCTGTCTCTGAGGCAGCCAACAAGAGCTGTTCAGTAGGTCATTTACATGGGACTTTGTAGTTCAGGAGAGACTGGAGATGAGAAATGAGAGCCATGAGTTTGTGATAGTCATGTCATGGGAGTTGATGTTGTCACCGAGGATGAGGGCGAAGAGCAAACAGAGCTGGTGTCAGCATCTGAGGATCATCAACATTTTAAGAAAAGGCAGAGAAAAGGGATGCTGCAAACTAAACTCTGAAGGAATGTCTCGAAGTTGGAGGAGAAATAATAGAAGTGTGGTACCATAGAAGTCAAAGGAGAAGAGATTTTTTAAGAAGGCAGGAATGATCAACATTCTCCAGTGAGGAAATGTCAAACAGGAGGTGAGAACATATGTGTGGACTATTTTTTCAAGGACTTTGGGATAAAGGAAAGAAAGAAGGAAGGGCTAGCCAGAGAGGAATAGAGACAATTGAGGTGAGACAGGTCTTGCTTTTGTTTTTATTTTAAGGTAATTGGAACTTGAGCATGTACATAGGCTTTGGGAAACAGAGAGCCACACAGAGAGGGGATTCTGAAAATCTAGGAATCTGAGGAAATTGCTAATGGAGTGAACTCCCATGGGAAGCAAGAGAAAATGATAACAAGAGCATTTCACTTAAAAACTTGTTCACCAGTGAAAACATGCACTCTTTTAACTAGTATTTGATCTTGTCTTTATTTCAAATTTTAACACTTTGTAAATTGTGATTTTTGCATAATTTTGATTTTTTAAAATTATTGAATTAAAATATTATTTAAGTGAAAAGACAACGTACAAAATGGGAGAAAATAGTTGCAAACCATTTATGTAATAAGGTAATATTAATTTCCAGAATATATAAAGAACTGCTACAACTCAACAGCAAAGACAAGGCAGACATTTCTCCAAAGATATACAAATGACCAAAAAGCACACAAAGAGATGCTCATCATCATTAGTCATTAAGAAAACACAAATCAAAACCACAATTAGATACCACTTCACACTGTCTAGGATGACTACTATCAACCAAAACAAAAAAAAACAAGTGTTGGTGAGGATGTGGAGAAATCAAAAACCTTATAGATTGTTGGTGGGATTGTAAAATGGTGCACAGCCACTGTGGCAATCAGTTTGGTCCTTAGAAAGTTGGCCATAGAATTACCATTTGACCCAGTAATCCCACTTTTTGGTATATACGCAAAAGAATTGAGAACAGAAACTCAAACAGATACTTGTATGCCAAAGTTCATAGCAGCATTATGCACAATAGCAAATAGGTGGAAACCAACTAAATGTCCATCAACAAATGAATGGATGAACAAGATGTGATATATACAGCAATGGGATATTATTTAGTCATAAAAAAGAATGACATTCTGATACATACTACAATTATGGATGAATCTTGAGAACATTATGCTATTTGTAATAAATCAAATACAAAAAGACAAATATTGTATAATTCTACTTATACAAAATATCTAGGATAGGCAAATTCATGGAGATGAAAATAGATTAGAGGTTATCAGAGGCTAAAGTGAAGAAGGAATAGGGAGTAACTGCTAATGGGCTCAGGATTTCTGTTTAGGGTGATGAAAAAGTTTTGGTAATAGATGGTGGTGATGGTAGCACACCAAAAATGGTAAATGTAATTAATGTAATAGAATTTTATGCATAAAAATGGATACAATGACAAATTTTATGTTACATATGTATGTTACCACAATAAAAACATTTTAATGAATATTATTTGTCTTAATTACTGAGTGTTTTAGCTTCACCCTATTCTCAGCTCAAAATGACAGATACTCACACACACTTTGCCACCAATTAAAATGTAGTGAGGATTAATCATCCAGGGAGGAGGTTACTCCTGAGACAATGAGGTGTTAAGGTGAGGTGGACACGCTGGGGCTCAGGAGTATGATGGCCCTGGACTCCAGGAGAACAGAAATACTCAACAACTTACCTGGTGAAGAAATCTAGACAGAAAATCACTCAGAAGGACTGCTCTACTCATGGGACTGCCTTTGAATTTGAGCACATATAATCATGGTCATTAGAGAGTCACTATGTTATTCTTCTATGTCTTAATCTTTGGATCTTTGGTAAAATCTTCTTTCTACCAAACAACAAACTAATTGCCCAGCAAGAATATACCAGACTCTTGCCAATGAGCTCATGTTATTACCAAATTATGAACCCATGCAGTACATTTCTTTATTTAGACATTTATTTCCTTTCATATAGCACAATTTATGGCCTTTGCCTGATGATAAGGTTTTCTCCATCTCTGGCTGATATATTTGTGCAAAGGATTTATGAGTTCATATCTTTACTGCTCTTCTAGCAGTATGAAGTGTTACCCACACAGTTGATTGGCATAGCTTTTATTTCTTATTGAAACTTAACTTAATCCTTCATTGCTATTGATTTACAATGTTCACTGATGATAAGGAAAGAATGAGAGAATTTACCTGTGAGTATCAGAGCTCACAAAATTACAAAAATAACTAGTTGGTAATAAAATGTCCCAGTAGCCAAACATGTAAACATAAGTAACTGTTTTGTCAGATATCAGCAAAGACATAGATTCACACTTTTCTTACCAATGGCTTGCTGGCAAATGTTTAACAACTAGCTCTGTAGAAAGAGAAAAAGTCCTAACTTTTAGTGCTTACCAATTTCCTTGGTGTAAATACTCTTTCCATGGTCTATGTTAAGCTACCCACTTGATGTTGCAATGTGGAATGGAGGAAAATTACAAACTAGTACATCATTACATAGTAGTTCCACCACACAAATAAAATAGACATAAACAATCTCAAGAGCATAGTTATAAAATGTCATAAGATAACCAGGTATTGATGAATTTTGACTATTCATTACCTTTGTTTTTGAATAATTTATTTAATGTATGTTTATAGAATTTAAATTTTAATAATGCCTTGAAAAATTCCTGAAAATTTTCTAATCAGTTCTAATGCCCATGTGATCCTGTTCCAACACACCTGAAGCATAAAACTCTTTATTCATAGGAATAGCAGTAGCTCTGAGGGATGGTGTTTACATGCCTGGAAAGAATAACAGAAACTGGGAGACTCAAGAAAAGAAGTTTTTCAAAGCAGGGGTATAAGATTAAAATACATTATCATGACTATCATATCCTCTGAAAAATTCGTAATGTTTTGACACATCTAGGTTTGTGTTATACAAATCAGGTCATGTTATTGAAACTGCCCTTCTTCACTCCTCTGCCAGGTAATTTTGAAAAATGTTCCCTTTGTAGGTTTTATACTAAAATCCTGCTCAAAAGCTGGAAAATGGGGACTCAGCATAAAAACAATTTAGGCTTTCCACACATAATATAGGTGGTTTTTATTTGTATCATAATTTCTCTGGGATCAGGTTCCTTTTGGCAAAATGGGATTTGGCCTGCCTGGGTTGGAGGAAAAATTCCATTCTCCCTAATGCTACGTCAAAGCTAGAGCAGTTAGGAGAGCGTATTTGTACCATTTCACTTACTGGTTCCTTCCATCTGATGAACCATATTCTAGACCCACATTTACAGAGTTTGGATCAGCCACCCAAGATTGAAAAGCTTGGACCTGTGAAAATTCTAATTACTGAAAAGACACCTGTTCAGGAAAGAGGTGAAAGACCTAACATGTGCTCCAGAGCCCCAGTCCACCACAGCTGGGGGACGGTAGGGAATGCAGGCTTGGAAGTCTGGTCTTGAACCCCTAAGCCATTTCTACTTCTGGTGACAAAGCGTAATACTGTAATGGGAGGTTTTCATTAATGTAGTTACTATGTATTATTATTTTCTATGTGTGTGCTACTTAATTAATTTCCATCCTTTAAGCAAATTACATTTTTATTGCTTCTCTGTTCTGGTTATACATCTGCCAATCAAATAATGCATTTTTGGTATAGGGCAGTGGCTTTCCGATCATCTTCCCCATAGGGATCACTTCCTGAGCAGTTCTGCTCTGCTGTTTGAGTTCCAAGTCAGATTTTATTTGATTCAAGAGTTTCCTCAGCCCCAAAATAAAACTCAGAAATCTCTGGCAAGGGAGAAAAAGTGGCCATATCTGTGTTACATGACAGAAGTAAGAAAGAATTAATCTGGAAGCACTGGAAAGTCACTACTGAAATTTAGACTATGATCAGGCTGTTTAAAAATGTTGTGCTAAGGATGAAGCTGTGTTTAATAAAAATGGACTGCATACACTGTCTTCACAAGTCCTTATCAAAGCCTTTCACATGGTGCTTGGATGGCTTGTTTTGATGGGCAGAATCAGAGTCCTGCGTCCTTATCAAGCTTCATTATTATGGATATGAACATGGTTCCCAAGACTCTCACTAGCTCTACAGAAGGAGATTTTTTTTAAAAAGCAGCCTGATAAATCCTCCACTCAATGAAAGCTAGAGAATGTTTTATTCCACTGTACTGTGTAGCTTCAAGACATCTGACCTGAGTTTCTAGAGTGTATTAGTCTGCCCAAGGAGTGCAAAGTACCAGAAATCTGTTGGCTTTTATAAACGGTATTCATTTGGGGTAAAAGCTTACAGTCCCAAGGCCATAGAAAGTCCACCTCAAGGCACGGTAACATGTGCTTTCTCAGCAAAGTCAGCTGCCCTGAGTTGAAACAAGATGGCAGGTGAGCTCCGCCTGGTCCCTCCTTCCCCTCAGGCTTCCTCTTCTTCTAGAGCTCCGTGGCCCCAGCCACTTGAGGCTCCATGCTGAAGGGATCTGTAGTCCTCTCTCCTGGCATAGGGCTTGTTTCTTTCTGGGCCTCCTATGTCTGTCTCAGCTGTTCTCTTTCTTCCCAAGGTCAGCTGTAAACATCAGAAAAATGGCTCATCTCTTCGACGATTTGAGCCTTCTTTCTTCACAGGGCAGGATCAAAAGGGACAGAGCTCTCCCTTTCTTTGTGGCTTTGGGAGTGTCCATTTAAATCAGACCCAGCAAGGGGCAGGGACTCAACCCTAGTTGTGCCTACTGACATAGTTGAATCAAAGAGCCCTAAAAGCAATCTTAACAGGTAATCTAATTAAAGGCCCCTCAACTGAATTTAGTACAATCAAAGGAATTAGTTTCTAAACATAAGCTTTCTCTTCCTGAGATCCATAAAATAATCTCAAACTGCCACCATATAGAGGAAGTATGTTTTTACACAGAGACTATTTAGGTTACAATCCTTAAATATTATTCTGCCCCCCTCCTCCGTCACCTTCCTCAAACCAGGTTTGAGTGCTTTTAGACCTCTCCACATTTAATAAAACAGGAGAAACCAGAGTGAAAGGCTACTGCCAGGGAACGGAAAAGAAGGAATGGAGAACTCTCAAACATCTGGGAAAGAGTTTTCAAGGAATATCAAGCTCACTTCATCATTATGTTAATTTAGATCAATCCAACTTCAAAAAAAAAAGAAAAAGAATTTAAAATCTCAAGCTACTGCAGCACCACGTTTCTTATTAACAGAGGCTTCCCATTTACGTAGTTATTCTCTTCTGGTCTTTCATAATTCAAAAGTTTGAAAAATACTTAACTTGTAGATAGGAAAGAAAGAAGATTGTCATCAGAGTTGGCATCAGCAGGCTCTCAATTTACTAGCAAGGTCTTTACTGCAGGCTAGGCTTTAGGCTAAGGCTATCTGATTTATTTCATATAATAATTCTGAGGAAGGAAACCTTATTACCCCTACTTTATAGATTAGGAAGTGAGGCTTACAGGGGTTACATGACTTAACCAAGGTCACTCAACCTGTAAATGGTTGAGAAAGAATACAAATCCAGGCTATCAGAGCCCACTATCTGAGCACTTAACTGCATACTGTACAACAGCAAAGTAAAATGAAATGGTGGGGGAAGTGTATAAATGTGCAACAGCATACTGAGCCAGGGAGAAGCCCCAAGAGACAACAAAAAATGGAGAGCAATTACAGTTCTCCTGGTAGGGGCAATTTGGGGCCTTGCTTCCTCGTGTTCATCTATGCACTAGACTACTTTTTTTTTCCATTGGTAATTCAAAATTTTCTATATCCCTAATTTTTTGTGATGTGCCTTATGTAATAATGTTTATAAGGCCAAATCTGCCTAAGTCAACTGTTGAGTAACCTGGCGTGTGTTTATAGATCATTACAGTGTAAGTAAACAGACAGGGAGAAGAGAAAGATAGGTAGGAGAGGGTTTTCATTTGGAAATTGAGAAAGAAAGGAGTATAGGGAAAAAGATGTGGGGATGGGGAAGAAAACATTATGAGAAAGGAACAGCAATTGGAGGGGAGGAGTTACCTGAGTATAAGAAGGCATATGCTAGTAACAATCCTGCTTGCTTGATTTTTAGGTTCCTTCCCTTTTTTCTACCTTGATTCCTTCCTTCCCTCCCTCCTGGTCTCTCTGCCCACCTGCCTGCTTTTTCTTTTTTCCTTCTTTTTCTTTTTTCTCTGTTCTTCCCACCCTCCCTTCTTCACTTCTTTTCTGCCTTCCTTCCTTCCTTCCCTTTCTGGTTTTGTTATTAGGCTCTGTTTATTAATCCTTTCATTCAAAGAATATTTAACCTGGGCTAGACCTCTCCTTTATGTTCCTTTACACCCATTTCCTCCTTAAATTAAATACCTTTAGATGTCTGGTCAGCTCCCAAGAAATTTCTGTAATGGCTCCACCCTGACCCCATAAGTGAGGACTCAGAAACCAGTGCATACAACATGATCTCATGCTCTCACCAGTCACACCTGTTCCAAGTTCAGCCAATATGAGATTCTTCCCTGGCAATTTAAATTTGCAACTAAAAGAGTGAGTTTGTGGACTCCTACCTCACACAAAAACGAACTTAAAATGGATCAAAGACTTAAATATAAGAGCCAGAACTATAAAACTCCTAGAAGAAAACATAGAGAAGCATCTTCAGGACCTTGTGTTAGGCAATAGTTACTTAGACTTTATACCCAAAGCACAATCAACAAAAGAAAAAGTTGATAAATGGGATTTCATCAAAATTTAAAACTTTGGTGCAAAGGACTTTACCATGGTAGTAAAGTGACAACCTATCCCGTGGTAGAAAATATTTGGAAACCTCATATTTTATAAGTGTTTATAAAGAAATCTTACAACTCAACAACAACAAAACAGACAACACAATTTAAAAATGGGCAAAAGACTTGAATACATATTTCTCCAAAGAAAATATACAAATGGCTAAAAAGCATGTAAAAGATGTTCAACATCATTAGTTGTTAGGGAAATGCACATCAAAATCACAATGAGAGGGAAGTAGATTTGGCTCAAATGATAGAGCATCGGCCTACCAAATGGGAGGTCCAGGGTTCAAACCCAGGGCCTCCCGACCCATGTGGTGAGCTGACACACACAAGGAGCGCTGTGCCATGCAGGGGTAGGGGAGTCCCACATGCAAGAAGTTGCCCTGCAAGGAGAGCCGCCCTGCACCAAAGAAGTGCAGTCTGTCCAGGAGTGGTGCCGTATACATGGAGAGCTGACACAGCAAGATGCAACAAAAAGAGACAGATTCTATGTGTTGCTGACAAGAATGCAAGCAGACACAGAAGAACACACAGCAAATGGACACAGAGAGCAAACAACGGGGGTTGGGGGGAAAGGGGAGATGAATAAATAAATAAATAAATAAATAAATAAATAAATATCACGATGAGATAGCATTTCACACCTACTAGAATGGATAGTTTTTAAAACCTCAACTGTTGGAGAGGATGCAGAGAAATAGGAACATTCATTATTGGTGGAGGGACACTAAATTAATACAGTTGCTATGGAAGACAGTTTGGTAGTTGCTCAGAAAGTTAAGTATAGAATTACCATACACCCTGGCAATCCTACTTCAAGGTATATACGCAAAGGAATTGAAAGCAGGGACTCAAGCAGATATTGCATACCATTGTTCATAACATCATTATTTACAATTGCCAAAAGATGGAAGAAACCCAAGTATCCATCAACCAATGAATGGATAAACAAAATGTGGTATATACACACTATGGAATATTATTATTCAGCTGTGAAAAGGAATGAACTTCTCATTCATGTGCCAACATGAATGAAACTTAAAGACATCATGTTGAATAAAACAAGCCAGACACAAAAGAACAAATATTGTATGATTTCACAGATATGAAATAATTAGAATAAGCAAATTCATGGAGTTAGAATCTAGAATATAGGTTACCAGGGAACAGGGTGGGAATAGGAAATAGGAAGTTAAGGCTTAAAATGTATAGCATTTCTATTTGGGAACATGGAGAAGTTTTGGTAATGAATGGTAGTGATGATAGCACAACATTGTGAATGTAATTAACAGCACCAAATTATATATCTGAGTGACCAAAGGGAAATTTTAGAATATATATACGTTACTAAAATAAAATTTTTTTAAAAATTCATGGACCTGCACAACACAGTGAACCCCATGTTAAACCATGGGCTATAATTAATAGTACAATTATAAAAATGTGTTTTCATCAATTGTAACAAATGTACCACACCAAGGCAAGGTGTCAATAATAGGGTGATATATGGGAACCCTGTATTTTATGCATGATATTTCTTTTTTTTTTTAAGATTTATTTATTTATTTATTTCTCTCCCCCCTCCCCCACCCCAGCTGTCTGTTCTCTGTGTCTATTTGCTGCATCTCCTTTGTCCGCTTCTGTTGTTGTCAGCGGCACAGGAATCTGTGTTTCTTTTTGTTGCGTCATCTTGTTGTGTCAGCTCTCTGTGTGTGCGGCACCATTCCTGGGCAGGCTGCACTTTCTTTCCAGCTGGGCGGCTCTCCTTCCCGGGTGCACTCCTTGCGCGTGGGGCTCCCCTACGTGGGGGACACCCCTGCGTGGCAGGGCACTCCTTGTGCGCATCAGCAGTGCGCATGGGCCAGCTCCACACGGGTCAAGGAGGCCCGGGGTTTGAACCATGGACCTCCCATGTGGTAGACGGACGCCCTAACCACTGGGCCAAGTCCACTGCCTATGTATGATACTTCTGTAAACCTACAACTTCTCCAATGCGGGGGGGGGGGGGGGGGGTGGTGCAGAATGGAACTCCCATGTCCCCACTCCTTGCCGATGCATGTATTATCTTGTTTTGCTCCAACACAGACAGAACTCAGTTCCTTCACTAGATTCCATTTTAAAAATTCAGTCACCACAAGTATCTTATAATTTTTATAGTCTACTCTAAAGGGGTAGAGGGGAAGGAGGTCATTCAGTGCCTCTCTCCTCCTTCTCCTTTCTCATTCTGTCTCTCTCCTGAGTCACACTAATTCTTCTCCTCGTTTAATGCAGGGTGGTTTAGAGCAATCATCTTTTGTGACTTGAGCATTCCCTGTGGGCTCACCCTCTAAGCCCATCAGCTTATCAACATATTACTTCCAAACTAGGTATTCCTCCTTAGGGGAATTCTGGTGAATATAATTGTCTTCATCTCCTGACAGGTCTGTACTTGGAAAATGTGACCAGCTTTGTAACAGCAAGTAGATTGGGGAGCTGAGAAGTCAGCCTTCAGAGAAAGATGAAGAGAAGCATAATGGAGAGTCAGAAAACGAACCTCCCTTCCCCGGCAGATGATGGCTCTCCACTTCCTGGTCCGTGGCCTCCCTGATGCTAGGCTGCAACCCTCCCCTTGCATCCCTCCCACTGCCTCATAATTCCCTTTTTAAATGTATCTTAGTTAGGTTGTGTACTTGCCATCCAAAAACTATGAGTAATACTTTCTTTTTTTTTTTTTTTTTTTTTTTAAAGATTTATTTATTTATTTAATTTCCCCCCCTCCCCTGGTTGTCTGTTCTTGGTGTCTATTTGTTGCGTCTTGTTTCTTTGTCCGCTTCTGTTGTTGTCAGCGGCACGGGAAGTGTGGGTGGCGCCATTCCTGGGCAGGCTGCACTTTCTTTTCACGCTGGGCGGCTCTCCTTACGGGGCGCACTCCTTGTGCGTGGGGCTCCCCCACGCGGGGGACACCCTTGCGTGGCACGGCTCTCCTTGCGCGCATCAGCACTGCGCATGGGCCAGCTCCACACGGGTCAAGGAGGCCCGGGGTTTGAACCGCGGACCTCCCATATGGTAGACGGACGCCCTAACCACTGGGCCAAAGTCTGTTTCCTGAGTAATACTTTCTCCCATCAAAAAAATGTATCACTTTTTATTGCCAGTGATCCTGCCTGGCTCTGCACTTGCTCAAAAGCTTAAGAGCAAGGACTGCATTTACCTTGCTCACTACTTTATTCTCAGCACTTAGCAGATTTCCAGAACACATAATACATGTGTTTTAAAAGGTTGTACAGTTATTGAATGCCCAGTGTGTACCAAGCACTGTTTATACACTGAGATTATAAAGATGAAAAGTCATGGTCCTTGACCTCATGTTGCTTAGAGTCTAGACTGCTCTCAAATCATTCTTACTTCTGCTTTAATTGTCCCTTGTAGGACTCTTTAAACCTCAGCAAAAGGGGTATTGGCCTGTCAAAAGGGGTACTGGGAGACAGCTGGAACCAGGGACAAATGTGGTGAGGCCTCTCGCTGCTCTCTTATCTCTATCTTTAGGTTGACCTTGCTATGTTGCACTCTTTCCTCTTGAGTATGGAACAGTATCTTTCACTGCTTTCCAAGCTCACATTATTTCAGCTCTATCACTTATGAAGTTATGACTTTCCGTTGTTCTAACTTGAAAAATACTGGAGAAGCCCTCAGATTGACTCAGTTTGAGTTACATGCACTTCTCTGGGCCAATTCCTGGGCTTGGGGGAAGCATGATGATTGTTTCAGTGTGGGTTCCCATCTCTGCACCATGTGCAGCAGCAGGACCTGGAGGAAGAAGGATGCATGCTAAAGCAACATGGATGGAGCACGGCCAGGAAGGGGATGTGTGTTCTTCTAGGCAGACAAAACAATAGATCTCTGCTTCATCCCTTCATCTTCATAACCATAAACTCTGTTTCCTGACATTATTAAAAAAATATTTATTAAATTACTAATTTGGTGCAAACCATTGAGCTAGGCCCCTTTTAATTTCATGCACAAAAAATATTTTAAAGGGAAAAGAACACATCTTTTCTTAATCTCTATAACTATAACACAATCTTTCCACCATTTATTTTTCAGAGTTACAATATAGTGAAACCTTTGCGCACTGGTTTTATTTGGACCATCCCAATGCACATGAATCAGGTCATTTTATCTTTTGCTCCTATCCTTGCCATCCCTAATCTGTCAAGGAGTCCTGAATCTGTACCATCAGGCTTGTTTGTTCTACTTCTCGATCCTTTTATCATGGTTCCATTAACTCACACCCAAGGATGTCAAGAGAATAAATAGCCCAATAAAGCAAAAGAATATACTTCCAGATTTAAAAAGAAAGAAACATACCAGAAATACATAAATCATACTGTATGACAATAGCCTAGAAGATTGCATGGGAGGATCTTTGTGTTTCCTGTAGAAGAGAAGAAAAATGGAATTTCTATGCTTTCATCAGTACTTGACAGCTAGAGTTATTGTATATTTGGTCACCAAAGATGACGGATGGGTGTCAAAAATAATTTTGCCTGAAGTAGGCACAATTCCATGGAGGATGGCCACTTATTTTCTCTGGCGATGTGCTTCGTAGGGTCAAAGACAATTTAAACACATTTTGTTTAGGGAATTCCTTTTTTTAAAAAAAGGAAAAAAAGCACCTTCAATTTGTCTTCCAGAAATGTCCTATTTTACAGACTCAAATAGCAGTTAATGAGCCACCATTTCCCAATCCTTGCCAGCACTGGCTATTGCAGCTTCCTCCCTCCCTCTCTCTCTTCCTCTCTTCTTCCTTTCTTCCTTTCTTATTAGAGAAATTTACAGAACAATCATGCATAAAATACAGGGTTCCCATATACCACCTTATTATTACCACTTTGCCTTGGAATGGTACATTTGTTTCAATTGATGAAAGAACATTTTCATAACTGTACTATTAACTATAGCCCATAGTTGAACCTAGGGTTCACTGTTTGTGTTGTGCAGTTCAATAAAAATAAAAATTTTATTCTAATAACATATACACAACCTAAAATTTCCCCTTTTGACCACATTCAAATATATAATTCAGGTCTTTTGATTACATTCACAGTGTTGTGCTGCTATCATCACCACTCATTACCAAAACTTCTCCATGGTCCCAAATAGAAACTCTGCACATTTTAAGCCTTACTTTCCAGTGATTCTACTTTTACTTCTACTTTAATTGTAGAGTAATTAAATTCTCTAATAATTTATCATGAACTATTAATGGAATTCTTAATCTTGAAGTTTTCCTTCTAATAAACATGGCCCCTTAGCACATGGACTTGACATACCCATTTTCTGTCACTTACAGTCACACCTATATAATGGAGACTCACGTCTCAATGACTATTCCCAGATAAGCAGAAGGAACTTGTCCAAGAGTAATAAACACCTGGCATACAGGTTGCTAAGAGCTTAAATAAAGATAAATTTGTTAGCCTTACCTGAATGTTCGCTGGCTCTCAAATTAATCTAATGTTATCTGACATTTGGCACTTTCTGTATCTAAACCCAAAAGACCACTCTTTGGACAGAGTCTCATCACTCTTCTTCAAGAGGTGATGGGTATTTTGTTTCCTGGTGATCACATGCTGCTTCTGTAGGTACACTGTGATTTCCAAATGTAGTACCCAAACTCAAGCAGAATATAATTCCAGTCATTCTAAGTCAAATGTTTTGATCCTGATGCCAATGCTAATGTATGGCTAAGCCTAACATGAAAGGGAATTGTTTTTTAGGTTCTCAACATGACATGATTTAGAAATTAATTATATTACCATTTAAAAATGCACATTAGAGATCTCTTAATTTTAGCTCATAGTTTTACAGTTGAGGAAACTCAGACTTCCCAGAAGTAATTTCCCAAGTGTATACACATCTTAGTGACAGAATGCTAATTTACACTAGAACATAATTTTGTTTTTACCTTAATTACAGAGAAAGTAAAATTATTTAACTGTTCAAAATATGTTCTATACATTTTAATATGTTTACTTATGACAAACAGAAGAGAATTTTTTCAGTCAGTAGAAAGTCGGGTTGGCAAGTAGCCAGCAAGCCTACCTTCTAGCTTCTATAGATTCACATGTTAGTAATTCCCTTACTTTTCTTTGAATAGAGATTCAGTCCACCAAGCTCTGAGACGGTGAAGGCACTGCAGAGAGGTTTCTCTAAACCACTAACAAGGTCACCAGATGTAGATGGAGAAAACACCTGCCCCAGTCTCCCACAATTGATAGTAATAGACCTACATTAATAATAATATTGTACATGCTATTACTATTATCATTTAACTTCATCTACTTTTTTTTAGTCTTTTTTTTTCACTCTCCTTCCCTGCCTCCTCCCCCATTGTCTGCTCTCTGTGTCCATTTGCTGTGTGTTCTTCCGTGTCTGCTTGCATTCTTGTCAGCAGCACCCAGAATCTGTGTTTCTTTTTGTTGCGTCATCTTGTTGTGTCAGCTCTCCATGTGTGCGGTGCCATTCCTGGGCAGGCTGCACTTTCTTTCGCGCTGGGCAGCTCTCCTTATGGGGCGCACTCCTTGCACGTGGGGCTCCCCTACACGGGGGACACCCCTGTGTGGCATGGCATTCCTTGTGCACATCAGCGGTATGTTTGGGCCAGCTCATCACACGGGTCAGGAGGCCCGGGGTTTGAACCTTGGACCTCCCAAGTGGTAGGCGGACGCTTTATCCATTGGGCCAGATCTGCTTCTCTTCGTCTACTTGTGATGTCCTTCCAGGCCTTGCTCTGGAACAGCTTACCAGCTTTAAGGAATCTACCATCCTTTTCTGACCAAAGCCCTCCTGCTGTTTTCTACAAGCCTGGTGTTTGCAAACAGCATCTTGCTGCCAGCTAAGACTGTACCTTAGCTCTTCCTCGTCTCTCACACTGGACCCTAACCTGGTCTTCTGCCTGGAACAGGCAGGATGGCTTTATGGCAGAATACAACAGGCCACTGGAAGCACATGGTGCTCCTGCCTCAAACCCAGACGCCCAGCTTTGCCGAGCACAGGCGCTCCAGGCAAACCCTCTCAGGTTTCCAAGTTTCCCTTGTTTACCGCTTTGGCCAGCTGGCCCCTCCTCTCTATGCAGCCTCCATCGGATTCTCTGCAACCCCGCGGATTTACCTAAACCTTTGCCCATTTCATTTCTTCAAAACTGACGGCTTTCCTATTGACTGCTGTCTGACCCTCCTGTCAGGGCCAAAATCCTTCTACGGAAATACTTTTTTTTTCTTTTTTTAATTTTAATTTTAATTTTTCTCCTCTTAAGATGGTTTATTTAATCACACATTACTTTTACATCAGAATGAAATTTAATTACAAGGAAATTCATTAACCTTTCTAAATTCCTCAGGAGACAGACTATAGAAACCTGAAGTCCAGTGGAAAAGCTACATGGCCATGAAAAGGAATGAATTCTAGCTATATATGTATCATGGATGAATCTTCCGGGAATAATGTTGAGCAAACGAAGGTGGACACCAAAAAGTACAAACTGGGGGAGCCGATGTGGCTCAGAGGTTGAATGTTGACTTCCCACGTACAAGGTTCTGGGTTCAATCCCCAGCCCCGGTACCTCAAAAAAAAAAAAAAAGTGCAAACTGAGTAACTCCATGTTTATCAGGTTTAAAAGCAATGAAGCTAATCTGGTTATTCAAGGCAGGCAGGGGCAGGGGAATTGACTGCAAGTGGAAACCAGGAGCCTGCTGGTGGTTCCCAAAAAAGCAGGATCTTTTATATACATATAAAAAATTTCATCCAGTGTACACTTAAGATTTGTGTACTTTCCCATACATTACTGTTTATATAATTACACTTCAATTAATTTTTAAAACCTTATACCTTTATTTCTTTTAAATAATTTTGAAAAATTTCAGCAATATACTCCATTCTCGCAGATTCATATAAGGAGCATTCCTCAGCATCTCCATTCTTTCTTTTTCAGGGTGCACAAAGTCTACAGTTCTACCCTTGGATGGTGGGGGAGGCTTATTTTCCTCAAATAGCCTGGTTGCTCCACCACGGTCACTCCCTGGGCAGGCTTCTCTGCAAGGAAAGTAGGGACCACATGCTCCTTTACTGCGGACCACTAGGCTTTCCAGTGTTGCCATGGTTCTCCTGGTCAAAATCATCTCCCAGACACCCAGAGTGTCCACAGATCTTTCTGGGTATGCCAGACAAAAACAGAGGAAGCTAAGAAATATCCTGTAACTATCTCTTAAATATGTTAAATGTAACAGCATCATAATAGCAAAGAATATTGTGGTAAATTCATAATCCTCACAAAAGTAATATAAGAAACAAAGGAGAGGGATGCCAACAATTATAGCACATTAATAACTCACTTGTTTTCACATGTCCATGTTCTTTGTCGGCCCTTGTCTGTATGTGTAAATGTTTTAAAAGATGTAATCACGTATAAAACTTTTTTATTTAACAATTCATTGTAGATTTTTCCCACACTGCAAGTTCTAAAATTATAATTTTAATAAATGAAAAATACATCACTAAAATGATATACTGTCATGTAACCATTCACTTTCCTTTTGTACAACATTTGAATTGCTTTCAGTTTTTTTATATTATGCAGAATGATTATCTTCACACATGTGGGGTTTTTTTTCCCATCTTTTGGACACAGTCCACGACCTCCATTCCCAAGGGCAGGATTACTCGGTGGGAAGTGGGTGGGAAGATATGTATGGTTCTTGGAGATATAATCAAGTTTTCTTTAAAAGAGGAGTATACTAATTTGCACAGTTGCTTACAATGTCTAATTGCGCCAGTTTCACCACTGCTTTGCTAACAATGAGTAATATCATTTATTTGTTATTTGTGCTTTTGCTATCATATCTAAGAAACCTTGTCTAATCCTGGATCATGAAGTTTTGTGCCTAAGCTTTCTTCTAAGAGTTTTATACTTTTAATTCTTACACTTAGAGTCTTTGATCTGTTTTGAGTTAATTTTTGTATATGATGTGAACTAGAGGTCTGACTTAATTCCTTTGCATGTGGATATCCCCTTATCCCAGCACCACTTACTGAAAAGACTATTTTTCCCCCACTGAATTTTTTAAAGATTCATTGTATTTATTTATTCCCCCCAGTAGCTCTCAGTGTCCATTTGCTGTGTGCCTTTTTAGGAGGCACCAGAAACTGAACCCGGGACCTCCCATTAGAAGAGAGGCACTCCATCACCTGAACCACTTCAGCTCCCTGGTTTGTTATGTCTCTTCTGTTGTGTCAGGTCATGGCTGTGGCCAGCTTGCCTTTTCCAGGAGGCACCAGGAAGGAACTGAACACATGTGGTAGGTGGTAGCCCAATCTCTTGAGCCACATCTGCTTCCCTCCCCCATTGAATTTTCTTGGCATTCTTGTTGACAATCAATTGGCCATCATGTAATGGTTTATTTCTAGATTCTCAATTCTTTTACATTGATTTATATTTATATCCTTATACCAGTATCACAGTCTTGATCACTATATTGTGATAGTAAATCTCAAAATCAGGAAGTGTGAGCCCTCCAACTTTGTACTTATTCAGGGTTGTTTAGGTTACTCTGGAAACCTTGTGATTCCATATGAATATTAAAATCAACTTGATAATTTCTGCAAAAAAAAGGCAACTGGGATAATTACAAAGATTCCACTGAATCTGTAAATCAACTGGGGAATATCAACATCTTAAGTCATTCCATCTATGAGCATGTGGTGTCCTTCCATTTATGTAGGTCTTCTTTAATTTCTTTTAATGATATTTAATGGTTGTCAGTGCATAATTCTCACATTTTTGTTAAATTTATTCTGAAATATTTTGTTCTTTTTGATGCTATTGTAAATTGAATTGTTTTCTTAATCTCATTTTTAGATTGTTCATTGCTAGTGTATATGAATACAATTGATTTTTGTATATTGCTCTTGTATCCTGCAAACTTGCTGGACCATTTATTAGTTCTAATGCTTTTTTGTAGACTCCTTAGAATTTTCTATGTACAAGATTAGAGCATACTATCTGTAAACAGAAATAGTTTTACTTCTTCCTTTCCAAGATGGGTCCCTTCTATTTTATTCTCTTGCTGAATTACCTTAGTTAGAACCTCCAGTACTATGTTGAACAGCAATAGTGAAAGCAGATATCCTCTTTTTGTTCATGCTCTTAGGAGAAAAGTGCCCAGTCTTTTACCATTAGTATGATATTAGCTAGGGAATTTTATAGATGGCTGTTTTCTGGATAATGGAGTTCCCTTTAATTTCTAGTTCATTGAACGTTTTTGTCATAAAACTGTTATATTTTGCCAAGTGCTTTTTTTTGCTTCTATTGAGAAGTGCGACGGTTTGCTCGGTCGGTAGAGGTGGGGTCTGGCTGTGGACGAGGGGTCGGTCCAGCTCTGGACGAGAGGTCGGTCCCGCTTGGGACGAGGGGTCGGTCCCACTTGGGACGAGGGGTCGGTCCGGCAGCAGACGAGGGATCGGTCTCACAAGGGGTTGCGCGGTTCGGCTGATGGGGTCGCCCAGCGAAGCCGGCGACGAAGGGGTCGCCCGGAGAAGCAGGCGACGAACTGGGGACAAGGGAGGCCAGGCCCTTGTCGGGGGCTCTCAGGACTGGAGGGAGCACGGCAGAAGAACTACCGCGGAGACAAGGTAAACATGCAAGTCCACTTTATTGAGGGAGAGGCAACAGTTTTATAGGGGCTGGGGAAGGCTGATTGGTCGAAGCCACGCCCTGTTCTGATTGGTTGCCGGCGAAAGGTCAGTGGGCGGTACTGGACGGGGGAGGGGTGGTGGTTAGGGATTGGCTGTCGCTGTTGCTGGGGGAAGGGGCAGGGTTTAGGGATTGGTGGCTGCTGTTGCTGGGGTAGAGGGCAGACTGGATTTCTCCGCCCACGCCTGGCTGTTGCTGCGGTCGGGGGAGGGGAAAAGGGCAGACTGGAATTTTCCGCCCTGCGCCTGCGCAGGGAGAAAGAAGAAGAAGGGTGCCACCCCACAGGCATCGTGTGGCGCCATCTGGGAGGAGGGGCAGCCGCGGAAGCATGGCTGCCGAGAAGGGGAGACCCGAGGGCACTCTGCGCCCATGCCGAGCTCCCTTCAGGGGTGGCGGTGAGTCTGACCAGCCACCCTATGGAATTAGGCCTACCGCGGCTGCTCCCCCGCCAGGCCAGCAAACCACACTTCAGCCCAAGGGGTGACCGCAGAGAAGCATAATCAAATGGTGTACATTGTTTGATTTTTAAAATATTAAACCTACCTTGCATTCGTGGGATAAATTCCACTTGGTCACGGTGTATAATCCTTTTTTATGTTGCTTGATCTGGTTTGCTAGTATTTTGTTGAGGATTTTTTGCATGTATATTCACATGGGAAACTTGTCTGTAGTTTCCATTTCTTGTGATGTCTTTGGTTTGGGGATCAGGGTAACATTGTCATCATAGGATAAATTGGAAAATGTTCCTTCCTCTTCTATTTTTTTTAAGTTTTTCTGTAAAATTGATATTAATTTTTCTTTGAAGGTTTAGTAGCATTCACCAGAATATCATTTCACATTTAAATGGTATAAGATATTAAAGTAGTGTTATTTTAGCTCATATTTCTGTGATAACTAGCAAGGTTAAACATTTTCCCATATGTTATCCTGACTAATTATCTCTGCTTGTATGTACTGTTTGTTCATCTCCTTTGCACATTTTCATATGGAGGTCTCAGTGTGCTTCATATCAATAGTAATGAGCCCTTTAGAATAGTAACCCTCAGACCATTATATTTTAAATTCATAATTTTTCATTGACCAGAAGTACCAATTTATTTTAGACACAGAGAAGACAAGTCACGTTTTAAAAACAGTTCTGTTTATAATGATTTTCTCACAAATTTATCCTGTTGGCATACAAAATTATTGTATAGTTAAAGGGGAAACAGGAGGTCACAAATCTAATGATAATAAACAGTTTTCTTGACTCCCAGATCAATGTTTTTTTAAAATTGGTTTTCTTGCATATTTATTTTAACTATATTAAGCTGAGCGTATAAATCAAGGATATCAGATCCATAGGGCTTTATCATTCCTCAAAGTTCTTGCTGATGACTCCATTTAGTGAGTTTGGTCTACTGACTACCATGCCTACATGCTTAGTTCAATACCTGTGGCAGTTTGAGATTATTTTATGAATCCCAGAAAGAGAAAGATTATGTTTGTAAACTATTCCTCTGGGTGTGATACCCTTTGATTGCATTAAATTCAGCAGAGGTGTCTTTGATTAAATTACCGAAGACTAGGCTTTCTGATTCCACTATGCCCGTGGGCGTGCCGCAGGCTGGGTCCTGGCCCCCTTGCTGGTCCTGATATAAACAGACACTCACTCAGACAGACACAGGAAGAGAGAGCGCTATCATTTTTGAACCTGCCATGTGAGAGAGAGGAGAAGGCTCAAACAGCTGAAGTCCCAGGGAAGAGATGAGTCATTTGCCTGAGAGCTTACAGCTGAGATTGGGAAGAAGCAGCACAAGGGAGACTGATACAGGAGGCCCAGAAAGGAAGAAGCCCTGTGCCAGGAGAGAGAGGACTACAGGATCACTTAAGCACGGAGCCTCAAGAGGAAGAGGAAGCCCAGGGGGACGGCAGAGACCAGCCGGGGATTGGCAACCATCTTGCTTCAGCATGTGGCAAATGCTGTGATGAGAAAGTAACTCTGAGTTGGACTTTTTATGGCCTTGTAACTGTAAGCTTTTACCCCAGATAATATCCTTTATAAAAGCCAACAGATTTCTGGTACTTTGCATTAGCACCTCTTTGGCAGACTAATACAATACCTAATCCAGCTTTCCCTGACTTTTTCACCCTATGCAGACCTCCAAATGGGAATAAAATAATTTGACCAATAGGTACTTTCAAAAATTAGTGCTGTGCACCATGTTCATGAAAAGCCAGTGTTATGAGCCCACCATAGGGCCAACCTTTTGATTAGGAGGACCAGTTGTCACAGGTCTAGTGAGAGAATTTGAAGGTAAAACATTATTCCCTACAGGCCATGACCATGCATGGCCCCTCCCCATTAGGAATGGATTATTTGTGATCAGATCTGGAAAAGACCTATTCTGCACATATTTTGTGTGGTGATATGTGTGTAGGAGTGGGTGGTAGATGTGCGGGTATGAATATTAAGTACAGGAAGAATAAATAAAACACACAGGGTCAAAAACATGTATTTTTGCTCCCAAAGATTAGAAACCAAATTACTCTTAAAGTCTGTCTCAAGAAAGTAATTTAAACAGGCTGGCATGCAAGATTTTGCTTGGCTTTTTGTACTGTCACTGGAAGCAAAACTGCCTTTTGTGTGAGGAGGTTTTTATCTCCCACGCTCTTGTCACATTGGAGGTGCTGCTCACAGTTATGCAATTTATTCCTACTCCAGACCCGGGAAACAATGTCCATGCTGATGATGCGGAGTGCTGAGAAAACAGTTTGCTTTGTTTTATTCATTCATGGGTTTTCCCTTCCTCTATGTTAGTCAGTTTTCTCCTGATCATAAATGGCTACCATTCCTATGCTTTAAAATGCATGCCCAAAGAACATGTATTTATAGGTGCAATTTAATAAAGCATGGCTCTATGCACTAGAACCTTATTATACAGTTTATGAAATAAAATTGTCTCCTTTTCAGAAAATAGGAGGGTAGAGAATAGAAAGCTGAGGGTTAATCGGTGCAGAATTTGTAAAAAGGTTGTTCATAAATCTTTGGAAATGAATAGAAATGGTTAAAGCATAACATGGTGTTTGTAATTAGCAGTGCCATTGTATGGGTATGACAGTGGTTGAAAGGTAAAGTCTAAGGTCAGGTATATTACTAGAAGGAAAGCTAAAAACTGTAACATGTGACTGTGTAAGATAGTAAAACCTCCTGTAAAACATGAATATGGGAGATATTGCATATATAAAACCGTTTTTTACAAAATATAAATACAAATATATTAGGGAGAAGGAAAAAGATAGCAGCTATGTGTGGCAGGCGAAACAAAGAGATGAGAGGCGAGGATTTTGTTTGTTTATTTGTTTGTTATTATTACTGGAATAATGAAAGTGCTCTGGGAATGATTGTGGTGATGAATGCATAAATATGTGATTACACCAAATATCATTAATTGTACTCTATGAATCGATTTATGCTTTATTAATATGTAACAATAAAATTGATTTGTTTAAAAAAAAAAGCATACTCCAGGAATTAAAAAACAACAACAACTAAATAGAAAACAGAAGATTGACAACATTAAAAAAAAAATTGTCTCCTTTTGTTTCGTTCTGACTCCAGATTTTAAACTAGGTAAGACTGCAGACTCTATTATTTAAGTCTATATGATTCTTACTTCACTTCTCTGGGCACCAGCATGCAGTTGATAAGGGAGGGTAATTCTTTCATTTCAAGGCTGTTGAGAGGGTCTGGCAAACTTTTGCTCTTGTTAACCTGCAGTTATGAGGCTCCTTCCCTACGGTCTGATGAATGATACCAGCCTGTTTTCTTTAGTCATAGTTGGGTCTCTTTTGCCAGAAGAGCTGAAAGATTGAGAGGTGGGGGATGGGGTGGGAGAGTAGGTATTAGAGACTGGTTCTTTCTTCTTATTTAAAAAGAAAAAAAAAAGGAAAATTATAGAATGCCTCATGTCTCACAGGACAAGCATTCAATTACTGGCTGATATACGCTATCCCTAAATTCTGAGCATTGTCATCAACATTATGATATCTGCTTCCTCTTGAAGTGGAAAGAATTCTGAGTCACTGCTTGAAAATTTTCCTCCACCCTTAACTCACCATTTAGGCTTGACCTATTGCCAATGGAAATATTTTACCCAAATTCCAGGAAAAATTTACCCTTTATTCACTTTATTTCACATATTCACCCAATTATGAAAGCACCTAAAGTCTTGGCTAAGTGTATCGACATTACAAATAATTGCAACGAGGTCATCAGCACTTGAAAAAGATATTGAGCATTATCATTAGCAGAAGACCAGAGGGCAGAGGTCAAGAGTTGGGCTTTCAAAAATACTGAAAATTTCTAGAAGCTTTAACATAGGAAATGCTATCAGCGCTTTACATGCACTGACGTGGATGTGCTTTATTATTCCAAGTGTGCACAGTGCTGGTGTTCAGAAGAACCTCCCTCCCTACAGACAACTTATCACCATTTGCAATGAAGCTTCCAATAAGAATCAACGGTGTTCCTGCACATTATCTCCTTTTACAACTGTGAGCCCTTCTCAGCACATCAGCAAGAACAGAGAAGGAAGAACAAGTGAAAACCTGAAAATGATTGGAAACAAATGAGAAGCACTTCCTTTCTCATTATGGAGTTTAATTGCACTAAAAAGTTTTCCCTAAGTTTGGTGCAAACTCATTTGGCAGCAAACCCTGAACTGATATGAGGCTGTTTAAAGACTTTATTTATCCCACTTAGTATGAATATTCATTCATTTCTCTGCAGAAATAACAATGTGCTTGATTACAAGACAGTGCCCCAGACCTACCAGGGGTGTTATATAATATATCAGTACATAACATAAGGAGTGTGCATTATATTACCTTCCTGAAAGCCAAACCTTCTGAATTCTAAAATACTTCTAGCCTCAAAGGTTTTAGATAAGGGAGTGTGAATGTGTACAAGTTTTTCTATTTAGGTCATATGAAATTATACCATACATTTTTTACTTTATATGGCATTATACTTGGTCCATGTTATTGATCTTAGTTTCCTCATCAGTATCCATCATTTATTTTTATTATTTTTATTTTTTTAAGATTTATTTATTTTTTATTTATTTCTCTCCCCTTCCCCGCCCCCCCTCCCCCCAGTTGTCTGCTCTCTGTGTCCATTCGCTGTGTGTTCTTCTGTGATCGCTTCTATCCTTATCAGTGGCACCGGGAATCTGTGTTTCTTTTTGTTGCATCATCTTGTTGTGTCAGCTCTCTGTGTGTGTGGCACCATTCTTGGGCAGGCTGCACTTTATTTCACGCTGGGTGGCTCTCCTTATAGGGCACACTCCTTGTGCGTGGGGCTCCCCTATGCAGGGGACACCTCTGCGAGGCAGGGCACTCCTCCTGTGCATCAGCACTGCGTGTGGGCCAGGTCCACATGGGTCAAGGAGGCCTGGGGTTTGAACCACGGACCTCCCATGTGGTAGGCGGATGCCCTATCCATTGGGCCAAGTCCACTTCCCAGTATCCATCATTTATAACACATCTTGTCTTAACCAGAGTACTAGATAATTAATGATAGTTAAGCACTTAAAATGATGATATGTATACATACTTATTTATTTATGTAGAGATAATATGTATTTATAAGCATGTATCCATGCACGCATATCCAGTGCTGCTATGGAAAGCACCTTGAGCTTAGCAAACACAGGTTTATAATTGATAATTTCATTCAGTGATGTACTTCTCAGACGCAAAGCTTTAATCAAGTTCCCTGACAGTGGGTAGGAAAGAGTTCCAGTGAAATGTCATCTGGTTTTAAGAGGCCCTTTTCAAGCAGAAAACACACAGATCTCTCTTCAAATTGCAGAACATTTTACAGGAGCCTGCTATTCAAACTGAAAACTAATTTTTCTATATGTAATTTACAGAGTATATACACAATATCAATATCTAAACTGAACATGGCAAGCATTTCTTTTAGATTATGTTGCAGGAATATCTTAGGTTTATGTGATGCTTTTCAAAGAGCTGCAATATATATTCTTTATAACTGATTTTGTATAATGGGGGTAATATCCACATTGAGTTGTTTTGAGGATGAACACACACATTAAATGTTAAGTCCAATGCATTGCTCTCAGTGCAACTGTGAGGTAGTATGGTTGGAATTATTATCTCCAAAAATTGTAGGTGGCTTGCCCAAAGTCTCATGACTAGTAAGATGGAAAACAGGCACTGGATCTTATTTTGCTGGCAACAAGATCAATGTTCTTTCCATACCATCTCACAATCTAAAATTAATGATGGCAACTTTTACCATAACATTTTGCAAACTAGAAATAGCTTTATTGTTTCTACTGATTATTTAAATAATACATGTTCATTGTAAAAACAATTGCACAGATATAAAGTGGGTAGATATAAAGAAAAGTACCAAAAAGAAAAACAATCATCATTCAATTACCTAGAGAGAACCAGGTTGAATTAGGAGTATAAACTTTCAAACATTTCACTATGCACAAACACATGTAAATACAATATAATAATCAAAAGAAAATAACAAAATATACCATGTTTTGCAGCATGGTTTTCCCTTTAATAATATATTGCAGATAACTTTCCAAATCAATAAATATGTTTTGTCATGAATTTCAAGGTGTATAAAATGGCATCTACTTATCATGCCAGTTGATTGAGTCTCAAGGATCCATTCATCACAGCAGTAGAAAAGTCAATCTGGCCAATTAACGGCAGAGTCAATCACTCCTGTGTTTTCTTGGTTACACAAAGTATTACAAAGTTGCATCATTTCAGGATTTTTCCCTCTCTCTTCTCCTTCGCTTCTCCTGGGGTGATTTTTCAGTTAAGGGCTTTGAATCATTCTGGAAGCAGGGAGGACAGGGTTGGCTTCTTGATGATCTTCTCTGTCTTCTACCACCTTCTATCCACCCTTTTGCCAATGGTTTCTAGTCTCACTACACCTATGAAGATGGCTGAAATCCTACCTTGACCTCTGGCTATTAGATCTTACATTCTCCACCGTCCTTACAAAAACACAAGGTCTCTCCAAGTTTGCCCACCAACCCATCTATTGGGCCCTCTCAGTTGCTTTCCCAAAGCCAAAGTGAGGTTGCCCTTGGGACCCCCTACTGATACATCTAACATAGCCATTGCTATTTTACTGTTAAAGTACTACGCTGTGGTAGGCTGGATATTCAAAGAAATTGTGAATATGTTACCTTACATGGTAAGTGGAAGTTTGCAGATGTGATTAAATTAAAGATTTTGAGAAGGAGACTTTATTCTGGATTATTTGGGTAGACCAAATAGAATCACAAAGGTCCTTATAAGAGGAAGGCAGGAGGGTCAGAGAAGAAAAAGAGATATGAAAAGACAATGGGATCAAAGAGAGGATTGGAAGATATCCACTGCTGGCTTCAGAGATAAAAGAAAGGGCCATAAGTGATGGAATGTAGCCCTTCTCTAGAAGCAGGAATGCAGGCAGTCTCTAGACACTTTCTCCCTTAAAGCTTCCAGAAGGAATGAAGCTCTGTCAACATCTTGATTTTAACCTACTAAAACTGATTTTCGACCTCCAAAAATGTTAATTAAATTTGTTTTGCTTTAAGCCACTAAGTTTGCAGTAATTTGTTACAGCAGCAACAGGAAACTAATAAACATGCTGAACATAGTTTGTTGAAAGGCCTGCATAGGAGAGCAGGTGTAGCTCAGTGGCTGAGTGCCTGCTTCGCATGTGCATATGAGGTCCCTGGTTCAATCCTCAGCACATCCTTAAAAAACAAAACAAAACAAAAACAACAACAACAAAAAAGAAAAACAGCCCTGCAATGTTCCTCAGCTATATCTAGGGAAGGAAACACAGTGCTCTCTTCCTTGGTGTGCCTCCCCCAACTCAGTTGGATTTCTATTGTCCTGTGGTGGCGTGGTACTGCCGTACTCCAGAAAAACATGTTCTAAACTAATGCATTCATTTGATGTGAACTCTTGTAAATAAGATCTTTTGATGAGGTTACTCAGGTAAGGTGTAGCCCAGCTGAATCAGTTTGGGTCCTAATTCTATTATTGAAGGCCTTATAGAGAAGGTTGCAAAAAAAGAAAAAGCCACAGAGGGCAGCCAGAAGCTGGAAGTCAACAGAACCCAGAAGAGAAGGTAAGAGCCAGGAGAGACCTCCCTGTGCATTGCCATGTGACAGAAAGGCCAAGGACAAGGGATTACTGGCAGCCAGTCCCAGAATGCCACAGTCTTTTGGGAGAAAGCATCACCTTGACGATGACTTGATTTTGGACTTCTCTTAGGTCAAAAACTGTGAGCCAATAAATACCCATTGGTTAAGCCAACCCATTGCATGGCATTTGTCTTAGCAGACAGGAAACTAAAACATGTCCCCACCCATCTCACCTCCAAAACTTGGTTTAGAGGGTAGCAGAGAATTGTATTCCTTCCCCAAAACTGCCAGGAGCAGCCAATGTTACTTTCCTTCCTGATTGTGAAAAATAAATCCATTTCCCTGCCCAGAAAGAAGGAAAAACTGGCCAGGCAAGAATTCTTCCAATTCTATTCTTTGTTCAGATCACTTCAGGGCTTTGGCTTTTAAAATCTGTTTTCTCAAAAGGTCCAGCTCTAAGAAATACAAAGCTTTTCAATCCTTTAAAAATTCATTCACAAACATATTTGTTTCTCAGTTATATTAGTCCTTTTCTTGACTCGATGAATGAAATGATTCATTGTTAGGTAGCAAGAGAACCTAAGTTGATATCACCACAGTTTAGCCTTGTTCATATAGATCTCCATCAACATTTTTAAATTATTGCACAATATTCCATTATATGGCTACATCAGAATTTTTCTTAAGTCCCTTTTGATGGGCATTTTGATTGTACCAAACTACTGCTAGTTTAAAAAAATGCAGAAAGAAATATTCCTGTACATATATTTTTGATCAGTGATTTAAGTATTTCCTTAAGGAAAAGCCCAGGAAAAGATTTTCTAGGTCAAGTACAAGCATATTTGAGATTGGGAAACATTGTCAAATTGTTTTTCTTTTTTTTATGGTTGAAGAAAAAAGGAATCATCCCTTTGACTGTACCAATTTTTGTTTTCTAATATACACCAGGGACACCAATGATAAGGTTCCATACAATGTAAGGTGTCGGTGGTGGGGTAGTGTATGAGAATCCTGTATGTTACATGTGATTGTCTTGTAAACTCACAACTTCTCTCATAAAATATACTTATACACATACACACCAGTGAAGGGAAAATTTTAGGTTTTATATATGCTACTAGAATAAAAATGCAAAAAACAATTATAGGACTGTGTAACACAGTGAACCCTATTTTAAATGATGGTACAATTATAAAATCTTTCTTTCATGAATTGTAACAAATGTACCACACAAGTCCAAGATGTTAATAATAAGGTGGTATATGAGAACTCTATTTCAAATACAGTTTTTCCATTAAACCTACAGCTTCTCATGTATATTAACATACACCAGTACATGTGAGTCCTATTTTATACAAATTCTGTCCAAATACAGGTGTTAGTCTTTTCTCTTTATTCTCTTAATAGATGAAAAAGTGTCAAATGATATTTTAACTTGTATATCTTTGATTATTAGTCTGGTAAACCATCTTTTCCTGCTCATTGGTCATAAAGCCCTTGGCCATTTCTATTCTTTCTTTAGATTCTCTGATCAAAATCTCAGTCCAAGTAGCTTGTAAGAAAAATATCTGATATATTTTCATCTTTCTCATCTTTCCTACAGACATTTACAAAGCTTTGATTCCTCTTGACAACATTCTATCTAAATCAAATTCATTTTTTCCAACAAAAAGTTTAGGACAATGGCAAAAATACATAATTAATGTTAAAATACCAGACATTTCCTTGATAATTCCATAAAAAAGAGATAATTGTGAATGGGATTGTTATCTGATAATATATTGCTATTCATTTTTCTTGGAACCATTTTTTTTCTGATATTTATACAGTTTTTCTCCTGTCGTGATAAAACCACCACTTTGCTAATAGTTAACAATATATCTGCCACAAGGCCATTCCCTTCTCTTTGGTTCCTTGGCCTTTTCCTTCAGAAGTGCAAACTTCTTTTCAACCAATTCTTTTTAAAGTTATCCACTAGCTTTTAACAATTAAATTTGCAAGGAACCCAATAAGCTCTCTAATTGCTTTTCATCTCCGGCTTGCTCGTCGTTTGTGTCTACTGATTTATGTGTGTCCAGAATGCCAGACTTCTTTATCATGTTTGTTACCAATTGCTACTTTGGCAAGATCTTTATTATTTCTAAATTGCACAAGTTTCTTTTCATTTTTCTTGTTAAAGAAAGATTTTTTGAAAATGACTTTAGTGTCACAGGCATTTTAAAGACATAATTAATTTCATGCTTGTCCTCATTTATTAGCAAACTTACTTCCTTTTTTGTGTATCTCCTTCCCCTGATATATTTATTAACACCCTACTGATTAGCGTTAATCCTTTATATTATTAGAATATGTGCTTACTTGCAAACTTACTTGCAAACACATATCTTTTCAACTAAAGTCTTTTCTCTTACTCTGATGCATTTGTTTTGCTTCCTTGTCATCCTCTCATTTCCCACACAGGTTTTATTTGTCAGAAAATCTTTTAGTGGTATGTACTCAGCCACTTGTTCTACAGAGTTCTCCTTCCTAAAGGAGTTAACTTATATGCTGAGTTTTAATTAAAATCTCTTGGACTGAATGCTTCCTCCATCCCTTTTGATTTTTTCTTCCTTTAAGAGGTAGTGGGAATTGAACCCAGACCCCATACGTGGCAAGCAGGCACTCAACCACTGAACTACATCTGCTCCTCCAAAGAGAGGTTTTGTTTGTTTGTTTTTGTTTTTAAAAGGTACCAGGGATCAAACCTGCGACCTCATACATGGGAAGCAGGTGCTCAGCCACTTGAGCTACCTCCCCTTCCCTTGATTTCAATATGGTTTTTTCTCTGAACACTTGGGTTATTTGAAATGATTTTCATGTGTTATTCAATAGTTAAATTTTTACTCTGATACTGGAGTCAGTAAGGTTGCACCCATATAAATTGTGTTCTACAAAACATTTATTTATACTTCATCCATAAAACATATTTTTTAAATCCTTTAAAAAACTTAGACATTGTCCTCTACCTCTTTGCATCATGTAAGAATAAAGATTTAAGATTGAGGACTATTATAAGAACATAATGATTCATTCTGAGAATTCTTTGGATTTTCTCTCAGTGTGTGACAACTTCTTCTTAAGTAGTTATTGGCAAATAACTTGAGGCAATATGTAAAAATGGAAAAAGCAAGCAATCTATTTTTAAAATGTTTGAGTCTTAGCATTTCTATTTACTGGCTATGATCTTGGATGGATTGCCAAAATGATCTATGTCTAGTGTCCTCATCTGTAAAATGGTGATACAGGGAGTCATTTTGGGAGTAAAATAAGAACATATCATTGAAAGAGCTATATCACTCTACAGATATTAATCTGTATTTAAACTCTCCCTTTTTTTGTAGGGAATCAGAAAAGGTGATGTTAATTGATTTACAGGTAAAGGTTTGATCTTATAAACAGTACATAAACTAAAATAAGACTAGGTATAAGAATCAAGGTTGGAAAGAGGAGGAGAAAGAGAGACTTTCTGAATTTTCTCTTGGAAGCTTTAATTCTCTTTGTTCATTCTGAAAGGCTAAAGTTGATCAAGCAAACCCCTCTACTCTCTCCCACCATCTCTCCATTCTCTCAGAACAGCCGACACGCACACAAGAGATGGGTGGGCTCAGGAAAGGTGGTGTAGGTAAGAATAACCCTTGCCATTCCCTTTTTCTAGTTCAAGCAAAATTCTTGAAAAATCTGTATTTTTCTATTTTTATCCTCATTACCAAGAATAATTTCAGATTCACTTTCATTTTTAGTTTTCAGAAAAAATTTGTCTATTATTTTTTACTTTATAAAATTTTAGCAGAAAATGCTTGTGGCTCAGTTCCCCATGCCAAAGTAAAGAGACAGAGACCAAGATTTCAGGAAGGACCCCAAAAAGCCTGAAACTATCTACTGTCTACAGGTAAATGTCTCAGGGTCCAGTTTATGTGGTCTGTTCTCAGGTGTGAAAGAGGGAAAAGTTAATGCACTAATCCAGCAAGGTCCTGGCAGGAAACTGATAGCACACACAAGGTAATTTGAGGAGAGTTTTTTAAAAAAAAGAGAATTTTAAAAGCATGGACAGGATGCCACAGATGTAGTGCAGAACCTTGGACAAGAAATAATAGGATACAATTATTGCACTAGACCTGAATGTGAAGGGAGGAAGCAATTTCCTGAATACAGAAAGGGAGACACTTTGTGGACGGGGTTACCTGATGGTCTGGACCGTGATTTGTAGGATCCAGCAAGGTCACGATGATTCTGTAGGGTGTTGTTTTATTACCATAAGGAGCCTTTACAGATAATTTATGTCTAATTTCCTCTCCCCCATTAAGGCTTAATGCCACATATTTAGTGTATATATGTTTATATATGGTGACTCTTCGGAGAGTCACAAACTGTTATAGAACAAAAATGTTTTTTGCCCCTAAATACCAATTTTCAGTCCCTTTGGTGTGATACTGGCCCTGGAGAGAATATTTGTTAAGTGGAGAGACAGCAGAGAGTAAGTCCTTTCAGCTCATCCTCCTCCTTCTTTCCAGTATCCTAGTAAGTTCCCTTTAGATAAACCCAAATGAAAGTCAGAAGGAAAGGAGTTCATAGAGGTAGTCTCTACAGTTCATTCAATCTCCTATGCATCAGAGCTGGCTGGAGAGGGGTGAAGAGTGGACTAGAATGGTGAACCGAAGGTATTAACACAGACAATAAGCCAAAAGCTATGAAATACACTGGGTAGGTATGGTGGTTTTGAGAACAGGCAAAGTCAATAACCAGAGGAACTGATGCTCTAGAGGAGGTAGTGTAGATGGGAAATCAGAACCATAAAGAAATAATTTGATATAAAAAATAAATAAACAGCAATGGCTAGGCCAATTCACAGCCTAGCTCTTCCAGGCAAATCTTAAACGCAGGTGTCCTCAAACCTCATGTTAGGATTGACACTCTCTTGCTGGTGTCTTGGTGGGTCCTTAGTATATTAATGCTCTGCAAGGGAGCGCTGTTTAAAAGGGTAGAGTACAGCACTGCATTTAACAGAAGAGAAAACCAGGCCCAGGAGAGGAAGTAACCTAAAGGAATTAGAATTTGACTCCAATTTCTAATATACTCCAGGGTTTTCTGGTATGCCACATGGTGCCACTACAATTCTCTTGCTGACTCAGATTTCGCAACTCTTTCTTATAGACTTCCACTACATTCTTTGTGATTCAAAGAAGGAGTCCCATCCCACTCCCTTCCCTTAAAATTTTTAAAGAAAGATTGATAGTTATGAACTTTAACCTTGTGAAATCATACCTAATAAATTGTTCTCAAGCATTTATGTATTGGTATTCCCATTTTTGACTAATTGTGAGTGACCCCAAAATTTCAGGCCATATAGTAATTTGTAATTTTGCTGGACATGCTACAAAGTTGCTGTTCCTTAGCTAGTGAGTATAGCTGACCATTCTGACCACATCCATATTCAAACCAGCTTTGTGGTTAGTGACTACTAAGGTTCACACATATTTTATGGTAAATAGAAATGTATACATTATGGTGGTATCAAAAATTTGGGGGATTTGCAAAGATATCATGAATGTACTTTATTGAAAAACTAAGCCTATAAAATGTAAAACAATGAGATTTCTCACAGGATTTTAGTTTTGTTATATTTTAGATGACACGTGAACAATTAGAAAGAAAAAAAGAGACAGCCATTTTTCTTTTCCCAATAAAGCCCCAGAACAGCTCAAAAGCATTCTCAATTTATCTTTATAAGAGGCACAAAATGAAACAAATGATAATTTCAAGAGCATAAATACTGATATTGTTCTTTTACATGTTCCCTCATAAAAGAAAAGATGTCAGAATTAGCACAGAAGAATGAATTCACATTAAGAAGAATTTATAATTGAAATATTAAAATTTTGACATTATAAAAATGCTCATAAACCCAACATCATTTGATGTCAAGATGATATTGTAGTCATTAAAAATAATATTGCCTAGAAATTCTATTGTGAACAAAGAAATTAGGTAGGAGAATTTTATTAAATGAAAGTAGCATCCCCTAAAGATTTAGACATCTACTTTGGATAGCTCTTGCATTACAGAACAGTAAATATGAGCATTAAATGAATATTTAACACTGATGAATTACATTTACCTTTTATTTTAATCACACATTGAGTTTTCCAATTTGTGGAAAACATTGTAAAATTTATATTCTGTTCAGCTCTCAATGTTTATGTGCCTGTTGAAACATGTTAAAGGTACATTTGTTAGCAATATGATACCTCAATAGGTATTATATATAGTCAACTTAGCATTGTGGGTGAATTTTATTCACCTATATGTTCATCAGTAAAATATATAACATGCTTATTTCTTTAACATGCTACATATTATACCAACATTGACAGACAGTTAATCTTTAAATGAAAGACTGAAACTATCCCTTAGCTTCATTTTATCTGGCATTAGAAAAAGTATCAGTGATCTATTTTATTCAAAGAGTTGAAAATATGCAATATGTCTGCTAATTTTTCTACTAATAATTATGTATTTAATCATACAAATGGTAGTAACAACAATAAAGGAATTTTTAAAGTGTATTTTTCCCTATGCCATCTAAAAGATAAAAATTCACCTACAATTCATTAAGAAAAATCAAGTGTTTTCATTTGTCAAGTTTCCTTCCCATTCTAGGCTGCATACATTAGCAATGAAATCCTCAAAACTTTTTTAATGGGGCTATTATTCTGTGAAAAATAACATCTTTATTTCTTTATGATAGAGAAAATGATATTCACTACTTTACAGAGCATGATGTTTGCCATTATCACACTGCAAATGTGGAAACAAGGATTTTATGAGTGATTTTGCTGTCAGATTTTAGGGGATAGTTAAAACTTATATAACTTCTAATTTTCAATATAATCCATTAAACTGTTATTTTCATTACATATGTTGACTCTTTAAGAGAAAATATTTTGAAATCCCGAGTTCATTGTAGTTCAACTGCAAATATAGTTAGTTCAACCAGGAAAATCTTTGCAAATCTATTTTTGCCCACAACCATTTTTAGTTCCAGTAATATATATTTCTTTGAGTTAACTATCTGCCTTAGTTTGTAAATAACAGTTCTAACCAAAATATTTTAATTATTTATTTATTTATTTATTTTATACTAAAACCACACAAAATACACTTTATTATTTTTTTTTTCCACACTACCCAGACTTTAATAAAAGGGAATATTTTGTTTGGAGGGTGGTTTCTGTACTTTCTGCATGATTTTCTTGTAAACCTATAACTTCTTTAATGTTTGCTGATTCATATTTCCAAACTGTACTGCATTGTCATTTTAAGGTACTGGTTTTGTGTGTGTGTGTGTCTTTTTTTTTTTTAAATTGATTTTGTAAAAATATTACATTAAAAAATATATATGAGGTCCCATTCAACCCCACCACCCCCACCCCACCACTCCCCCCCCAGCAACACTCACTCTCATCATCATGACACATCCATTGCACCTGGTAAGTACATCTCTGGGCATCTCTGCACCCCATGGTCAACGGTCCACATCAAGTCCCACACTCTCCCCCACTCCATCCAGTGGGCCCTGGGAGGACTCACAACGTCCGGTGATTGCCCCTGAAGCACCATCCAGGGCAACCCCAAGTCCCAAAGGTGCCCCCACATCTCATCTCCTCCTGCCACTCCCCACACCCCTCAGCCACCATGTCCACTTTTCCCACTCCAAAGCTACCTTTTCTCTGTGGACCTTGGATTGGCTGTGTCCGTTGCACCTCCCTGTCAAGAGGAGGCTCAAATTCCACATGGATACTGGATGCAATCCCCCTGCTCTCAGTTGTAGGCACTCTAGGTTCCATGGTGTGGCGGCCGTCCTTCTTCACTCCATCTTAGCTGAGTGAGGTGAGTCCAATAAATCAGATTGTAGGAGCTGGAGTCTGCCGAGGCTCAGGGCCCAGCCATCACACTGTCAGTCCAGAGATTCAAATTCCCTAAATATATCTTAAACGCCAACACCAACTGCAATTCCAGTAAAGTAGCATGAAAGTCTTATGAAAAGAGATCCCATCTGAGTCCAGTTTTATTACGCAGAAACACCAGCTCCAAAGAAGGGCCATCTGACATGGCAGTGAACCCCATCTGCCATGACCATAGAACCCGTGGGTCTCTTCAGCCCTCAAAGGAACAAATACCTGGGGTTGTATATACTTTATCTGTCTCTTAGACTCTGCTCAGTTGTGCATAAGGGCAATCCTTCTGACAGCCTCCAGACTCTTTTTTAGAGACTCGTAGCCATATAAACTCATTTCTCCTTTCCATTTCCCCCTTACATTAGGTCAAACAGCATTTTAAAGTCATGTTATTATATGTAGACAGGGATATTCTGCTGATCTGCATCGAACCTTCAATTCAAGGTCATTTTCCAATTGCATCATCAGTTGGTAGTTGATAGTGATCCCTTGGTGCCAGGGAGGCTCATCCCCAGGTGTCATGTCCCACGCTGGGGGGAAGGCATTGCATTTACATGCTGAGTTTGGCTTCGAGACTGGCCACATTTGAGTAACATGAAGGCTGTCAGGAGGAAATTCCCAGGCACAGTGCTGCTCTAGGCCTTGTTCTTATTTCAGGCATATAGGCTCACAAGCATAGTCATTAGTATCAGGGGCTCACTGTTGGACCCTCATTCCTTCCCGGTCCTTGCCGCTGCACCTGGGGGACTGCCACTGCTCCCCTAGGGACCATGACAGAGTACCCCCGGCCAGGCACCCAGTACCCCCAGCTGTAGTTTTTAATTGTTGCCACTATGAGTATATCCAAACATTACCATGCACCCTGGACATATGCCCTGTATAGCTCCCTGTCAGCCATATATCACCTGTCAATAGTATCCTATACCAGTATTCCTCCGCTGCCATTGTTGAACCACTCTGTGATCCAGAACTTCCTGAAAATTGGAGCCCAATATAAGTAGAATGGCCTGAAATGGAGGACATTCTGGTCCCAGTAATTTAGTCCACTTCTATGATTGAGAATTCATGCACCATGTTTTCTTCTTCACTGCTACCTAATTTAAAATGCAGCAGTTAGGGGAGCCAATGTGGCTCAGTGGTTGAGCACTGGCTTCCCACATATAAGGTCCCAGTTTCAATCCCCAGCACCAGAACCTCAAAAAAAAAAAAAAAGAAGCTATAGTTAGCTATTCTTCATCTTCTCCACAGCCTATCCAACATCGATAAAACTTTTCCAAAGAAGTAGAATTGGACAATTGCCTTTTCCAGTAAATGGCAATGGATATAGATCACTGTGGTAGACAGAAAAATCCTCATGCCACCCCAAGATATCCATGTCCTAATCTCCAAATCGGTGGATATATTTCCATACATGGCAAAAGGGAATTAAGGTTGCAGATAGAATTAAGGTTGCTAACCAGCTGACCTTAAAATAGGGAGATTGTACCTGATTGCCTGTATGGGCCCAACACAATCACACCAGTCCTTTAAAGCGAAAGAGGAAGGCTAACAGTGCAACAACAGAAAGAGGCAGCAAAGACTCAAAGCATGAGAGGGACTTGACCGACCGCTGCTGGCTCCTAAGATAGAAAAGGGAGTGATGAGCCACAGCAGGTGAGTAGTTTCTAGGAGCTGAGAACAGTCCAGACTTGAGAGCAAACATTAGAATGGGATCTCAGTCTAAAACTACAAAGACCTGAATTTTGCCAACAGCTTGAATGAACAAAGAAACTGATTCTCCTCTAGAGTTTCCAGAAAGGAACAGGCCCTCTGGACACCTTGATTTTAGCCTGGTGAAACCCAGTTTGAACTATTGGCCTCCAGAACTACAAGACAAATTTGTGTTTCTTTAAACCTAATAACTTGTAATGGCAGCAATAGAAAATGAGGACAGTCACATTTGCCGCAAATCCTTATTTATTTATTTACATAATTAACTATATAAACATTCATTATCTACCTTGTAGATAGGTAAGTTTACTGTAAGGTGATTGTTCCAAGACAGCAAGCAAACTGGCCCACTTTGACTTCCCATTCTTCTCAGAATTCCATTGAAATGTTAGTAAAGAAACATGTAGGAGAAGATATTCATCAAAGAAGCCAAGGAGAAGAAATATCAGAAGGTAAGAGATTTAAAGATAGAAGGTAGATGGGAATATAATGACGAATAATCCAGAGTGGAGAAAGGTATGGACCAACACCTGCTGGGAAAAGTTTACAGTGACCGCCAGCACGGTTATATCCTGCCAAGTCCGGGGAGACTTCAGATTCTCTATTGGCAGGTTTAAAACTCGGAAGTAGGAAGTGAGACAGAAATCTAGGTGATTACGTGTCTATAGATCAGCTGTGTAGGTTTCATCGTTTCCCCACTCCCAGGTTAAAAATAAGGGAAATCATCTTCCCGGGAAGGGCTTATTTTTCTAGTGTAAGGGTTGTGTCTACTTCAGTAAGTCCTCAAATTGGAAAGTAAGAGAGGAGACGACTTCTGCCCATTCCTTGCTCATGTACCTAAAGTGAAGATAGTTGATAGATTTAATTATATTTGTAAGGTAAATGTTATAAATTTTGACAGTGTAAGCATAATAATCTAGCTAGTAGAAATGGCAGGTGGGGGCTGCAGACAGAGTAGAGGAAACTAACGTCCTCATTTTATGGTAGGAAGTTTTGAGATGTTATCTAAAGTTGTTGAAGGAAGGAACAAGATTTGAGTATGTATATTAGAGCTATGAATGTAACATATAGTGGTAGGCAGACTTTAAGGTGATCCCAAAGATCCCTGCCTCCTGATAGTCATGCCTTTGTGTGACCCCCTCCTCTTGAGAAGGGCTGTATTTATTGACTCTCTTCTGAGCAATAAGATGCAGCAGAAGTGATGAGATGTCACTTGAGATTAGGGTTATGAACAAAGACTGTGACTTCTGCCTTGCACATTTTTTCCTCTCTCTTAGATCACTAGCCCTGGAGGAAGCCAGCTGCCACATTGTGAGGCAGCTCAGTGGACAGTTCTGCCAACAGTCACATGACTGAGCTTACAAGCAGCTCTCCCCCCAACAGGAGAGCCTTCAGGTGAGGCCATAGTCTTGGCTGACAATGTGACTGCAACCTCATGAGGAATCTTAACCACAGGCATCTATCCAGCTAAGCCATGCCCAGATTCCTGACCCAAAGAAACTGAGATAATATACCTTCTTGTTTTACTTTCCTAAGGTTTTAGGTGCTTTATTATGCAGCAATAGATAATTAATAGGCACATTTATATATGTATATACCTATACATACAACTATATGATGTCTATTGACTTTATAAACAAATTTATCACATGAAAATTTTAATTTTTATAGTAAAATGTCTTTTCTTTCAGAGATTTTAAATTCTAATTAAAGATTAGAATCTAAATCAAAGATTATAATCCAACATTGTATTTATAATCAAAGATTGTACATACACTATTCTAGATTTTGTGTAAGATTTTTTTTTCGTTTTACATTTATGACTTTAATCCCTGTGGAATGTCTTTTTCTAAAATGAGTATAATTTTACTCTTCCCATAAGGCCAGTCAGTTTTGTTGGCAAAATTTATTAAATACTGTACTATTTTCCAACATAAGTGAATACATTTAATAAATTTAATGAGTTTTCATATATACTTGGATTTGTTTCCAAGATTATTCTGTTTTAAACAGATCTGTTTGTCTATTCCTATACCAAAAATTTTGTTCCTATAGTAATGATTTGTTGAGTTCATGCTTTGCTATATAGTCAGGCAAGTTCTGAACCCATGCAAATTTCTTTTCTTTCCTACATTTACTGGCTATCCAATCTATAATGCACAAAGAGCATAAGATGGACAAAAAAAGAAAAAAGCACAGCTCACTTTAACTAATGGGTAAAGAACAACAAAAAGCAAATCCAGATGACCAAGAAGTGCATAAAACTACGTTTGAATTCTCTCATGGCTAATAATATTCAATTAAACACAGATATAAGTTTACCCTATCAGACTGGTAACAATTCAAGAATTCTAATATCTATTTTTGGTTAGGATGCAAGGGAAAGGAACTTCCTTATATTGCTGTTTGGAATGTGTATTGTTACAACTGTTTTGTGAACTCTATCTGGTGACATCTAAGAGATTTAAAACATGTATACCCTTTGACCTCACAGTTATCCTCCTGTGAATCTATATTCTAGGAATAAACTAAGCAGTATTTAAGAACATTGGCACAAGATGTTTACTGAAGCAGCGTTCCACAGTGGCACAAAACCGGAAGCATTGGTAACAGCCATTAGTAGGGGAGAGGTCCAGTGAATTATAAGTACAAGCACATCATAAAATATGAAACTATTTAAAAATAATTCCTTGGCTCCTCTTTGCCTGGAGGTAGCCCGCATCCATGTCTTGGGTGTGTTCCTTTCTTCCCTCATTTCTCAATAAACTCTTTTTACTAGCCTAATCAAAAAAGAAAAGAAAAAAAAAAAGGAATTCCTTCAAACTATACCAGCTGATTTAGTGAGATGTTCATAAGGAATTGTTGAATGAGGAAAGCAAAGCGGAGGAAAGTGTAGCAACCGTGCAAGCTGAAACTATGCAGAGTGATCTTAATAATGAGGACAACTACCTTGTTTTCGATCTTTTAAAATTTTTATTCAAAACACTAAAATCCCTCTTATTGTCAATTATAAATGGATAGAGAAATAAAATAGTACAGAAAAACTAATATTTATTTAATACACTAATTTAAAATGCTAAAACATTGTGAATTAAAGTGCCATGTTTCTTTATAAAAAAAAATTAAAAACAAAAAAATACTTACAAAAAAGTAATAAAAATAGTTTGAACAGTGCTTGCTTTCTTTTCCATATATAACTTATAATGTGGAGCAAGCATCTTTTCTAGGTCTTGGCAAATTACTATTTCCTTTCTAAGTTTGGATCAGCTTCTGACATTTTATCCTTTGTGCTCTCAGTGTTGCAAAATACCTTCAGAAGTCCCATTAATGTGAAGTGTTTTTTTGGTGTCACTTGTCTGGTTCTTCTTCAATATTTTCATCACAACTACTTTCCTCATTTCAGTAGATTAAGTTCACTTTCACTAAGTGCCTTTGGCTGTACATCTATGGGCTTCTGCCCGGCAGGCATTGCCAGTATTCCCATGGCCAGCTACTTCTTTTATAACTCCATTTACGTTCAATTCAAATTTCACCTCCTGCTTGATCACTTTTCATTTTGTTGCTGTATTTTCATCTTTGCTGGCCTTACCTTCTTTAGATGATCCATTTTTGTAAATGTCACATAGGTTTATCACTGGGGGACAAGTAGGTAGCATAACTACATGCTTTACAGTGTGTGAACTGAATAGAATGTTCAAGGACCAATCACTGAAAGATTTTGAAAGAAGAGACATGACATTATAAAGGGGTAAATATGGAAGGATTCTTAACAGGTTGTAAACATGTATGACTGGAAAGGAGCTGTGTTTCTGAATTGAATGAGGAAGAATTAAGCAAAAAAAAAGGAAAGAAAATGGACTGTATCAAAACAAAACATATACGATAACATCATATTTATATACTCACGAAAAATGTAAATAGATTGTGTGTACATATGTGAATAAAAATAAAGATAACTAGTTTAATAAAAATAAACAAAAATAGAATTAATAAAATTGGAAGGAGTTGGCAGGATGAGTAGAAGTAAGCTAATTTTCTAATTTTTCATAACAGAGTCAGTTGATACTATAGCATATCTCTAAATTTAGAAGACAAGATATAAACAAAATATTCAGTATTAGGAGGTGTATTAGTCAGCCAAAGGGGTGCTGATGCAAATACCAGAAATCAGTTGGTTTTTATAAAGGGTATTTAGTTGGGGTAGGAGCTTATAGATACCAGGCCATAAAGCATAAGTTACTTCCCTCACCAAAGTCTATTTTCATGTGTTGGAGCAAGATGGCTGCTGACGTCAGCCAGGGTTCAGGCTTCCAGGGTTCCTCTCTTCCTGGGTCCTGCTTCTCTCTGGGCTCAGGTCCTCTGTTTTCTCCACAAGGTCATCTATAGACCATGAGGCTCTCTAGGCTTTGCCTCTCTCCACAAGGTCAGCTGTAGACTGTCAGAGGAATGGCTCTGTCTCTCTGCCTGGGGCTCCAGCTTCAGCATCAAACTCCAACATCAAAACCCCAACATTAAAAGCCCTCAACTCTATCCTTTGCCATGCCTTTTATCTGTGAGTCCCCACCCACCAAGGGGCGGGGACTCAATGTCCTAATGACATGACCCAATCAAAGCCCTAATCATAACTCAATCACACCCAGGTACAGACCAGATTACAAACATAATCCAATATCTATTTTTGGAATTCATGACCATATAAAACTGCTACAGGAGGTAATGATGAGAAGAATTAGAACTAGAAACAGATAAATACCTGTTGTATCTGCCAAACTGGAGTTGGAGTAGTAAATAGGAGGTTTTAACTTGACACTTCATAATCTTCTGTAATGTTGGATTTGTTATATTTCCATACCTCTCTTACTTCCCTAATTTCAAAAAATGCTCAACTTAGGACATATTGTCTTATCCTGATTGTGCTTACAATCAGGTTATACATTTTATAAATAATTAAAGTAGCACACAAGGCAGTATCATTTGATAATATAATTATCCACTTGGAAATATGTATATAATATCATCATTTTTCTTTAAGGACTGAAGTTTAGTAGCAGTATTAATGAGGAGAAAGGAAGTACTACATTTAAAATTTCTGTGATCATTATGCAGACAGTAATGTCTAAAGCCATAAAATAATCAGATGAATTAAGATAAGTAGGACAGCAGTAAGGACATTAACCTAAAATCTGAAACCAATTTAAATAATGTATTGGTCAGCTATATTCTATATATATAATGGAAAACTAAGTCAGTTTCCTCCTTTTAAATGGACCAAGGCACTTTAGGTTTACTAGTATTAGATGGACAAAATAGAAAAATGAATCCTGACCTAAAAGGTTTTCTAGAGCATGCTTGATGTTGAGTAATTTAAGTAGAAGTTAATCATTTCTTTCAAAATTGGCCAGGTTTAAATCAGGGCTTCAAATATAATAATAAGCAAATATTCAGACTTAGAAAAAAATGTGTGAGTGGGAGGTGGTGATTGAATTTGCAAGACTAAATTGATGAGTAAAGATCAAATAACCTTTACCAGATGTTAAAAGATTTAAAGAGCATGATGGTGGAATATCATCTGGGTTTGCTAATTTTCTCTGCTGTTAGAAAAGTGCGTTTTTCTTCTGTTTTGTGTGGAGTTAAAGAATAGTGTACACATTCTGCATGTGATGTAAGTTTGTGATTGGTAATACATACTTTCTTCTTGCTAGTTTTGGTATTGAAAGACCTATGTTTTAATGGGAAAAATTAGATTTTCTTTACCAAGAGAAGAAGATTTGATTCTACATTCTCAATACTAGTTTTCAGAATTGCTGATATAAATAGACAGAAAGAATAAAATAAATTGGTAAATCTTATGTAGGAGAACATCTGTTGTCCAATCTCAGACATGGTAATTAAGGCAAATAGATTATTTGTTTGGTCCTAGCTATCTCTGAAGACATCATAAGAAAAGCTATCTTGCAGCAATGACTTTCTTTCCAGGAATATCATAAAGGCTTTGACTCCACAGAGTTTTTCTTTTAAGACATACATCATGCATTTACTAGTTAGTAAATGAAAGAATTGACTGAATATTTACAGAGGAGGTTCTATGCACCAGTGCATATAAAAACTAACTTTATAACATCTTTTGAGTTATATATTTTGCAACAACACAAATAAAAGGTCTAGTAACCATCTACCATGAACCAAATTCTTTTACTCTTCTATTTAGTTCTTGCTTCTGAAGGTATAGTCCAAATTAACACAAGTGAAGAAAAGAAACAAGATAATTACACTGTTAATTTTCAAAATGCTTATTTTTTTCTTTTTAAAAAAATTATTCTGGTAAAATACATATAACACAATTTGCCATTTTAACCATTTTTAAAATTTATTTATTTATTTTGAATTACATAATTGTTACATAAAAAATATAGGAATTCCCATATTCCCCAACTCCCTACCCCTCCCATATTTTCCCACATTAACAATATCGTTCATTAGTGTGGTACATTTGTTACAATTGATGAATACATTTTGGAGCATTGTCACTAAGCATGGATTAAAGTTTACATTATAGGTTCCACTCTCTCCTAGGCATTTTTGTAACTTGTTTCAAGAGCTATAATGGCCTTTATCTGCCATTGCAATGTCATTCAGCACAATTCCCAAGTCACAGAAATGCCCCCAAATTATACCTATTTTTCCCTATCCCTTCTCTCAGAACCTCCAGTGGCCACTGCCTCCACATCAATGATAAAAGTTCTTCCATTGTTAGAGTAAATCTATAGCAAAATAACAGTAAGTCTATTCTAGTCCATTGTTCATTCCCCAGTCCTGAGGATTCTGGGATGGTGATGCCTACTCTGCCTCTAACTGAGAGGAAGCTTAGATCCCATGGGGCAGATGGATGGGACTATCTTGCTTGCAGTTGCAGGCTTTCTCTGTTCCTTGGGCCATTTTCCATCATTATCTTCTTGTTAGTTGTCCTGGGTGAGTTCAATGAACTGGAGAATAGGAGTTGCAACTCTGCATGAGTTGGTACATGGACAGCCCAAAGATTTAAGTCTCTTGGACATGCACCTATCAACTCTAGTACTAATTTCAGGTTTGAATAGAAGGGTCAGAAGAACCATGTGTAGGGAAACCACAACTGAGTCCAGCTCTGTCAAACTGGGGAGCATACATTCCAAAGCAGGGCTCTCTAGCAGGGTGCCAAACTCCTGAGCTGTCTGTCCTGCCATTAGTGTCTGGATGCTCCAGAGCCCTCAGGAGCCCCACTATTTGAGGCAGTATTTACTTTGGCAGTCAATGATACGTGCATAAGTGTAACCTCTGGAATGATCTCTTGACTCATTTTGAAGTCTCTTAGCCATAAAAAGTCATTTGCCTTTACTCTTTCCCTACTTTTAACCATTTTTAAAAATACAATTCAGTGTCATTAATTGCATTCACAATACTTAAGACATTGAACTTTTAAGAAAATTGGCTACTTATATTGGTGATCAGTCAATTTACCATTTCCCTTCCTGTGTAACAAAACCCAAAATGTTGATTTTGTTTTTTTCTCTTTAACCAATTCTCTTTTCTATAATAAATTCCTTATTTAGCTCCTTGTAGAAATTAAACTTTATTCCTTTCCTTCTGGGGGTGTAGAAAGCTTCTTTCTCTTCTTTGATAAACTTTCATAATGCACGTATATTCATATATAAAAGAAATGAAGCTTTGGAGTATAGTTCAGAAAGTTGAATGAGAAGACATAGAAATAAAGCAGGCTGGATATATGAAAAGGTGACTCCCAGTAGGGATTCCCTATAAAAGGGCTTGCCCTAGGGTTCTTAGAAAAATTACATTTAGTAAGTTTTCTTTTAAGTCCCTCTTGTTATCCCCAAGTTTTCAGAAGAACTTTGTTTGCCATTACAGCCTATCCATCTGTGCTGAGTAGAATTAAGGGACAGATCAAATCTTTACAAATATTCTGTACTCTCTCTACTTGGGAAATCTGTTTTAGTAAAAAAGAGGCAGTCCTTATATTGTAAACACAAACAAGGGCCCTGCCACTTGTCATCCAGGTTTCTCCCAACCATTCTTTCTATGGGTTTTACAGAAATAGAACAATCCAGAATCACTGTGCAGTTCACCTTTACTAATAAATTTGCTATCTCTGTGTCTACCCAAAATCAATGGTCAAATACTTTTATACCCTAGGGTGTACACTTACATTGGGAAATATAAAAGAAAAATATTATTGGATGCCCATAATGTAGTATTAAACATCTCTGTTAATCTTTATAACTAGGGATAAGAAATGTTAAACTCTAAAACCAGGAAGGTGACATACAAAACCCCATGGGTTTTATGTGGTAATTTCAGTTTTTCCTGCACAGAAAACAGTTCTATCCCATTTTTACTGCTAAGAGCACCTCAATTCCCTGATGGATCAGAGCCCCTCTGTGGGACTTTAATTGCTTGAGTTAGCAAAGAAGATTGGCTAAGTTTCTCTGCTGTAGGAAAGAATGAGGAAAACAGAGAAAGAAGCCGAAAGAAACAGATATGAGAGATGTCAAAGAGAAGGGGAGAAGGAAAGTCATGGCTGACCTGAGTCTCCAGTAGGGTAAGCTGTGCATTCCCACAGGATCCTACACTTAGAAGTGCCCTGTACTTGATTAAATGCTCTGCTTTAGCCACCTTGAAATCCTTCATCATCTTTTCACACGGCACCTGGTTTTTGAATTTTGCAAATTATGTGGCCAGTCCTTATCTCTTGTTCCAACTTCTGAGATTTATTTTCTTCTATTAAGTAACTTAGTGTCTTTCTTAGCTTCCTGAGAAGACAAAATGCCCTTTTGTACTTAAGCTAGTCTGAGTTGAGAATTTGTGAGTTAAAATGCAAACAAACAATCCTGAAAAATACATTTCCAAATTTGCACTTTCTATCTGTCCTCCGGTTGTGATACCATAAACTCTTGATTATCTCAGAAGGGTAAATTATTCACTTATGAATGATTTATGACACAGTTTTAACACTAAATGCTATTTTCTTGCCATCTGTCATGCTTTTAGCCAGCTTCACAACATCAATTAGTTAGTTCATGAAGTGAAAACTAATGTTAACAACATCCTCAGGAAAAAATATATATTTGAGAAAGTACATATATAAATATAAGTACATAAACATAAATATATAAATATATTACACTTAGGCAGCATATGTGTGCCAGGGCAAATTATAACTTACATTTTTAGAGAGATTTCCAGTTTATAAAATGTTTTTACATACAATAAATGGATTTAAGAGAGTCTACATTTTGAACAGAACTAATGGGCCATTGACAGGTAAAACATATTTACATTTGAATATTTAGAAAACATCCCATTTGGAAACTAGGCCATATAAAACATTATGCCATATAAAAGAAAGGTTTTATTTATATCCAAAACTCATTTAATGGTTCTAGTTATCATATGTTAAAAAAGATAGAGAAGTAGCAACCAAAACAATTGAAGAGATAAGTGCTGCTGTACCGAGACAGAACTCAAATATGAGAACATTTCCTGCTGGAAGACTGAATACAAAGGGAGGACATGGTCAAATGTATCAGACTCGATGCATTAATTATATGAACAAGAATATATATTTCAAATTCTGAAATAGTAGAATGAGGTCTTTTACTCTCTGAAACTTCAATTTAGAAAGTTAGGCTGAGCTAGCAGTACTACTTAATTTCAAAAAGGCTTTGGAAGTGGTCACTAAAATAAAATAGACTAATCTTGACCATTAAGGTTTAATGTGAATTTGAAGGAGGACAACTACATCCACTCACAGTCTTGCAATTTTAGCTGTCAACAAATTCTATCCTAGCATCCCCTCGGTGCTCCTCAACAGGACCATGTACACCGGAAGAATTGGCCTTTAGGATCCTCAATCGCTCTTCTGATTTCTTTTACCAGTATAGTTTTGTCCTTGCTCAAAAATCACTTATCAGGGAATGGATGAGGCACAGCTCTTCCTTGTCATAATGTAAATGAAGAAAGGATGTTTTATTTTGTTTACAATAGCTCACTTCCTCCTCTTAGTAAGAATTGGAAATTAAGCTTAGGGAATCACATAACTGAGAAAGGTGAGAAATAGTTATAGAAATGGCAAGACCTTAAAATGAATTCAGGATTTAGTAACTGTCTGAAGGACAACAGCAGATGGTAAGTTTACAGGTGTACAAATATAACGGGAAGGGGTCAGATGAATTTCGATAGCAATTGCAGGAGAACTGCGTGATAGTTTTGAGGAATAAAGAAGAGAAGAGAAACCATATGGTGGGATGATAATTAGGTTCCAGCATTTGCCTTTAAGAAAAGAAAAATCTTGGAAACTTATTTAGGAAGACACAAACTGAGGTAAAGGAAAAGATTTATTGGAAAAAAGAAGCAAGAAAGATGGCAATATAGCTCTAAATTGAAGAACTTGGGAGAGATTTGAAATAAAACTAAAACTAAGAAAATAAAGAAAGGAAATATATAGTAATTTAAACAACACAGAAGTATAAAGCAAGCTTCCATATGATTGAAATAATAGAAAAGTACTGACAAGGTGAATAGACTACCCAGAGAAATTATTTATGACTACTAAGCAAAAACATTTTGGCACAAAATAAATAGAGTGAATTTTCTCCTTTCTAAATGCAGAGCTCTCCTTTATGTCCAGGAAGAAAAGTAAACATTCTCTTAAAGTGCATAGAAAAGTCCCTGTGGGGTGGGGGTGGGTTGTCCCTGATTAACTGTGTTAAAAGTTTGCTAAATTCAGGGGTCACTTCCTTCTCTAGATCGGGCCCAATTTTGATTCTTTTAAGGTCAACAGAAGGTAGAAGTTTCATGAAATCAAGCAAATAGTTGAAAGGCTTTTCTGCTGCCTTTCCTCACGTAAAGACATCTTGCCACCCTGCTTTCCGCTGGAGACTTTTCTCCTCCTCCTCATTCTTTAGCAGCTTCTGAGCTCATCTTTTAATTAGAGGGTGGGAAGTAGAACTTTGCAGGCATTACTGTAGTTATTCCTATAAGGCAAATTTTCTATTTCTGAGAAAGGTGCACACAAATCTTGGTGTGATTCACTTGAAAATAATAGTCGACAGTCTCAATTTGTTCTTGTTCTCTCTCCCTTCCCCTGGGAGTGTCAATAATCATTAAATATATGGTTAGAGTTAAGGGGGTGTTTTCTTCTACTGTTTATGGGAATGAGACTGATCTCCAGAGCACTAATTCAGGATTGGGTCCCTCAGGAATTGGGACAGCAGAATAAGGATGGAACAAACTAACTGGTTGTCAACTGAGGGCAACACCACCTCACCTCCCAGACCATGTTTGGAAGTAAGTAGAAGTGTTTGTTATCCTAATGACTGAAGAGAAATACTGCCACTTGAGGGTAGGGTGAGTGATACAAAATGCCCTGTAATGTACTGGATTTATCCAAGCAATAAAGAATTATCTGCCCAGAATAGTTGGTGTCTGGACATGCAGAGAGATGCCCTGAGAGACAGGAACTAAATGGACCATGAAGAGAGCTTGAATAGGATCCTGATAGCTTTGAATTCCTATTTCCAGGGTACTTAGGGGTTCTTTGATGGCCTTCAGGAGCCTCTTTCCTTGGCTTTTTCTTGAGGTTTGCCACTTCCTCCCACATTGTTTCCAAAGTCTCTGAATAATCTCACTGATGATCTCAATGTAGAGACTGGAACTTCATCCCAGGGAAAATCAATTTAGATAAGAAGGTTGGAAAAATAAGAGATGTTTTGTAAAAGAATATTTATTTTAGGGTGTTCAAAAGTAGTTGGGGAAGCTGAAAGGCACAGAAGAAAAGAGACAAGGACAGCATCAAATGATGAGTTTGGGAAGAATCCAAGAAGCTTAATAAAAGGTATATAACAGAAAAACGGGGGGGGGGGGGGGATAGTGGAGGGAGGTGTGTTAGGAGATGAAGGTGGATGTTGGACGAGATTTCTGCATCTAATCCAAGGAATTTTGAAGTTGAACCTGGAAGCTATTGCAAGGGTGGGGCTGAGAGGGAGGGGTGTGAAGGTGGAGATGCTGGATATTAAACCCAAGGCATAACATAGACCATCAGATGTCCTTGTCAGAGAAAAAAGTTTGGCAGCAGCTGCTGAATATGTTGGAGGGATCAGAGAGGAGTCTAAGAAACCATCAGAGGCTAGTTCAGCCATCCAGGTAAGAAGGGGCAGAGTCCAGTCTGAGGTAGGTGCAATGGTGCAGAAAAATGAATTTCAGAAGTATTAAGGACAAGGAATTGACAAGATTTAGAGGGTAGATGTAAAATGGAGCAGGTTTCTGCTTGGGTAACCGGGTAGGCAGTATTGCTACTCATTTGGTAGGCTTACTAGTGCACGTGTGGAGGGAAAGATGCTGAATTCACTAAAAAATATTTTTTTATTGTGGTAAAATACATATAACAATTTTTCTTTTTTACAATTTTAGCCATTTTAAGTACACAATTCAATGGCATTAAATACATTCTTAATGTAGGCAACCATCACCACTATTTCCAGAACTTTTTCATCACCCAATAGGAACTCTGATCCATTAAGCAATAACTCTCCAGCCCTCCCCCACAGCCCATTAATCTCTAAACTATTTTCTGCCTTTATGAATTTGTCTTTTCTAGATATTTTTTTATAAGTGGAATCATGCAATATTTGTTCCTGAGTTCCCTTTGGTACCTGTTGAATTTTTTTAATGTTATTTTTCCTGGGTCTGAACCCTGGATCTTGTAAGTGGGAACCACCAAGCCACATAGGCTTCCCTGAGTTGGCTATTATGTTTATCTGCTTTGTTTGTTTGTTTTTGTTCTTAGGAGGCCCCTCCTAAGAACCAGACCTCCCATGTAGGAAGCAGAGGCTCAACTGCTTGAGCCACTTTATGCTCCTGATTGCTAAACTTTTGGTAAATGTTTTTCTTTAAATGGATTAATATGCTCTTAAAGTCGAAGTCATCAGTACCTCAATTAAAAAAACAAAAACCTTCTTCCCATTGTAGGCTAATTTAATTATTAATTCTCAGCAGGGCAACCTCTTTTCATTCCTTCTTTCCAGATTTTGGGGTGGCACTCACTGCTCATCCTCCACCACCTTGAATTGGATGTAATTTGTCAAAGGAAAGGAAAAGTCAAAGAGAACTTTCAAGGTTTTCTGCCTGGAATACTGAAGCACAGTAGTAATGCTGGCAGACATTGGAAATTGGGAGGAGAAAGTGATAGGAATGGGATTGTGAGAGGTTCAGGTTTTTACATTTTAAAATTTAGAGCGTACAAGTGGAATTGTGGTTTCATAGGATGTCAGACTGTACTTTCAAAGTGAAGAAAAATTAACATTTATTAAGCATGTAATAGGCACCAGGTAGTACTTTGCTAGTGTCCTTTCACATGTTACCTCAATTAATCTTGATAATATGCTTGTAAGTTATCCCCCTGTAAATTATTTCCTCCTCTAAATTATTTGTAAATGGAAGCAGAGATTCTCAGAGGATAAGTAAGGATGAGTAAGTAGCTCAAAGTCATCCAGTTATTTAGTGGATTATTTAGAGCATGCATTCTTAATAAGAATGATATCACTCCCAAGGGGGGGAAATTCGGTTCTTAAGGGGCAAAAAAAAAAAATCATACTCCTTTTTAAGTATAAAGCACATACAGTACATAAACAAATATGCAATATATCTAAGGTATTAATTTCATGGGGATGGGGCAATTAAGAACAAATTGTCTAAAATGACTTGTTAAGGATGTGATGATGAAAAATGAAAGGTTGGGAAACACTGATTTAGAGCCCATTTCATTTAATAAAGGTTTTACTCCTGTTCCCTTTTTTGCTGAGTCCTTTTTTTTGTTTCATGTGAAACATGATGGTGAACAATAACACACAGAACATGTAAAAGCAATGTGATTTAATGGCGCTGCAGAGGAGGCCCTCTTGGATGCCTTTTCCCTTACCTCCCACCGTGTCCCTTGAGGTACTGATGGGAAAGCTTAGTGCTCTGAGTATCTCTGAATATCCGAGGAACACAGTTTATCCTTCTCATTTTGCAGATAAGTCAAGTGAGGCAAGCTTGGTGTCTTAGTTTGCCACAGGGCTGCCAAGACAAAGTACCAGAAATGGGTTAACTTTTATAATGGGGATTTATTTAGGGTAAAAGCTTACAATTTTGAGGCTGAGAAATGTCCAAATCAAGGTACTATCAGAGATGCTTTCTCACCAATGTTGTCTACTGGTATCCTAGTGTCTTGCCACAAAGTCATCTCAGGTAAGGAAGCTTATCTGCCGGTTTTGCATTACTTTCTCCTAGAACTCAGCTGTGGCTGATCAGTCATCTCTCCCTGGGTCTCAGTTTCTTGAGCCTCTTGGGGCTTCTCTCGAGCTCAGCTGGGTGCAAACCTGGAGTCCTTTTTCTCACATGGCCAGATCAAATATGTGAGCTTCCTTTCTGTGTGTCTTTGTTTATATCAGACCCAGCAAGAGGGCTTAGACCGAAGCTGGCTGGCACCTCACTGATTAGTCCAATCAAAAGCCCTAGAGCAATTTTATCAAGCAATCTAATCAAATTTAATGCAATCAAAGGGCCCTACAACCACAGGATAGGTTAGTTTTAAGAACATAATCATTTTCTTGGAATTCACCAAATTCAAACTGTCACATTTGGTAAGATGTAAGGATTAAATTTTCTAGTCATTTTATTATTTGGGAGTTGCCTACAAATTGGAGAGAATTAAATCAGACCTTCTACCTAGAGGCACACTAGATAATGAGGCACACTATCACACTAGAAGATGAAAGAGAAAGAAAAACCATAGCAGAGGGCAGAGAATATTTAGACAGATGAGAGAAATAAGTGAGAAGAGATGTTTAAGAAGAATTCTGTAACCAACAGTGGCAACTGGAGAAGGATTAAGGACCGAGAATGAGGATTTGACAGGATAAAATTCTCTAGTGACTTTTTTTTTTTTTTAATTTTTTTAATTTTTTATTGACTTAGTAATAATATTACACATTAAAAATATATATGTGAGGTCCCATTCAACCCCACCCCCCCACCCCCCCTCTCCCCCCCCCCCCAACAACACTTGTTCCCATCATCATGACACATCCATTGGATTTGGTAAGTTCTCTAGTGACTTTTGACTACAGTTTTAGGTAAGGGAGGGCAGAGCTTGATTTCACAAGAAATTGTAAATATTTCAGACATAACTTACAAAAAGGTAAGAACACTAACTTTGCTATCTCTTTCAACTATTTATACACTGACTTTTCATGCCCTGAATATAAAAAACAATACATTAATCACAGCAAATTGAGGAAACAGTTTTTTTATTCTATCATGTTAAGATAGGTTCTGCTACAGAATTAGAACAGAAAGCAAATAATGCACAGTACTGGATGCCTTTAGGAGAAACCTCAATACAGATTTTATGTAATTTGATCATACTGAATGTCCAGACCACAGCAATTCACCTGGGGCTGAAAAATGATAAATATATATGGTGATGACTTAGAGACATAGTTGAAAGAAAATGGAAATTTGAAAATAATCTTGGACAGCATAGAATTCTTCTAGCTTATTTTACATTTATTTTTAGCTTTGAATGACATAGTTACTATTTGCTAGTGTCAGACAAATTATTTTCAAAGTGACTCAACAAATTGGATTTGGTCTTTAGTAATTGTGCTTTAATATGAAGGAATTAAACCTTAATCTTACAACAATCTTAATAATTACTTAATTCCTTTTTTCTATTTATTTTAAATATTGGGAGTGTGATCTGATAGTGACATCCAACATTTTCAACTAAACCTTAGTTAAGTGTCTCATACTAATAGGGATATACCTCTTCTCCTTTAAATGACTATATCATCTACAAACATGAGCAGATTAATTTTCTAATCAAAACATTCTGGGAAACTACTAAGCATGACATTAAACTGTGTTATACTAATTGCATTCCCTAGGAAGAATTTCTATCTGAATTTACAGTATAAGACCCTGGAGAAAACTTATCAGTGTACAAGTTGCTTAACTGCATGTTAAGAAGAATCACACATCCATATAATTCTGCTTTTCATACCTACCTTAAATCAACTTTGTTCACCATAGTGACTTGTTATGGTGACAAGATTTTCTAGAATTCGTTAAACAGATTTAAAAATAAAGGTGTTAACACCTGTGTGCATGTGATGTGGCAAGAGGAATATTTAGCTCCATAGCAAGCATTTGTACAAAATTAATATTTTCTTCTTAGTAGAATATGATTCTCATTGAAAGAAAAGGAAAAACTTTGGGGGGGGGGAGTAAGTGGAATACACAAAGGGGGAAAATCACTTAGTAAGGGTCAAAACCTTTTTCTCTAAAGGGCCAGTAGCAAATATTTTAGGCTTTAAGGCCTACCATCTCTATGCTGCTCTTCTAGTACAAAAGCAGCTAAATAGACAATATGTGAAAGAAAACTATTCCAATAAAAATGTCATTTACAAAAATAGGTATCTATCAATAGCAAAATGTGATAGCACTTCACACCCACTGGAATGGCTAGAATCACTACTAGGACAGTTAAATAACAATCATTGGCCAAATGTGGAAAAATTGGAACCCTCATACACTGAAGTTGGGAATATAAGATGTTGCAATCACTTTGGAAAACAGGAAGTTCTTCAAACAGTTTAACATAGTTACCATATGACCAAGGAATTCCATGCCTAGGTATGTACTCAACTGAATTAAAGACACATGTCTACACAAAACCTGTATACAAATATTTATAGCAGCATTACTCTTAATAGCCAAACGGTGGAAAACCCTAAATGTCTATTAAGTGGTTAATGGATAAACAAAATGTGGAATATCCATACAATGGAATATTTTTCAGCTATAAAAAGGAATGAGGGGGCTCATTACTCAAGTAGTTAGCTGCCTGCCTCCTACATGGGAGGTACCGAGTTTGGTTTCTGATGCCTCCTAAAGAAGGCAAGCAGGTGCAATGAGCTGATGTCATGAGCTGATGCAACAAACTGACACAATGAACAGATGCAATGAGAAGGGAATGGATGTGGCTCAAGCAGTTGGGCACCTGCCTCCCACATGGGAGGTCCTGGGTTCGGATCCCGATACCTCCTAAAGAAGATGAGCAGACAACAAACAGACACAGTGAGCAGAGAGCAAGCAGACAATGAGCAGAGGGATGAGGGATCAATCTTGGGGGTGGGGAAAAGGAATGAAGTATGATACATGCTACCAAATTTATACACCTTGAAAACATTATGTCCAAAAGATCACTTATGATTCCATTTATATGCAAGTCTAGAAGGGAAATATATATAAATAGAAAGCAGATCAGTGGTTGCTTAGGGCTGGGAAGGGTTATGGGCGATAGAGTAGTGATAGTTAATGGATATAGAGTTTCTTCCTTAGGTGATAAAATGTTGTAAAACTGACTATGGTGATAGTTGCATATATCTGTGAATATACTAAAAGCCATTGAATTGTACACTGTGATTGAATTGTATGAGATGTGAATTATATCTCAATAAAGTTGTTTAAAAAATAGATGGTGGGCCAATGAGATGTAATGCGCTGACTTCTGATTTAGAGAGTAAATATAGGTGGACTCCAAAAAGGACATTGTTTCGATGGTTTATTTTTACCTTGAAAGGATCATTAATTTGGATTCTTCATCATGAAATTCTTTATTTTTTAAAAAATGTAACACTGAAAAGATCCATTTGAATTAGGAATTTTTTAATGGATGGGCCAGACTCATACTAATTAGTTAAACTCACTGCTCATTCTTATCGCAATTAATAGTAGGAAAACCATAGTTTATGTGCCTTTTGATATGATGCAGTAAGAGGAAATGGCACCTATTTTTTCCAAAAAAAAAAAAAAAATCAAATACAAAACCAAATAGAGTGAAGATTCTAGTTTACAGGTAATACTGTGGATAGAAAAACATGTTAAATGGTTAAATGACACCATGCAGATAATCAGACAAATTCAGAGTGTGAGAAATCGTATAGGACAAATGTTCCCCTCTTTTTAAAATTTCCAACTAATAACTGGCCTGAAATAAAAAAGGGAGAAGTAAAAGAGATTAAAGAGATTTAATGATACATCAACTAAATGTAGTTTGTGGACATGTTTCAATAGTAATTTGACCAAATTAACTGTAAAAAGATACTCTGGAGCACTGAGCACTTAGTTATTATTAAGAAATTATTGTTAATTTGATTAGGTGTAATAATTGTGGATGTTTTAAAAATAGTCCTTATCTTTCATAGCATGGGTGAAATGATATAATGTCAGGGATTTGCTTTAAAATACTACATCAAAAATAAGAACCGGGAGGGTGTGGTTGCTTGGAGCTATGTACCTCAGGAAAAACATGTTCTTGAACTTAATCCATTCCTGTGGGAGTGAATCCTTGTAAATAGGACCTTTTGATGTTACTTTACTTAAGGTGTGGCTCATGTGACATTAGGGTGGGTCTTAACCCTATTACTGGGAGGCATTATAGGGAAAGTCATAGAGATAAAGTACGCGGAGTAGCCAGAAGTTGAAAGTCAATGGATCCAGAAAAGAAAGGACAGCATTGTCACATGAACACTGCCATGTGACAGAAAAGCCAAGGACAAAGGATCACTGACAGCCAACCCCAGAACACCACAATTTGCTGGGAGAAAGCATCATCTTAATGATGCCTTGACTCTGTAATTCTCCTAATCTTAAAGCTATGAGCCAATAAATTCCTACTGTGTAAGCCAATCATTACATAGTAATTGATTTAGCAGCCAGAAAACTGAAACAGAGGGTAAATAAAATTAGAACTGCTGAATGCTGATAATTTGAAAATGGTTGAAATATGGGTTTTTTCCTTTCTGTGTAGGTTTGAAAATCTCCAAATTAAAATATTTAAAAAAAAGGAAAATATATATCCTCACTTTGGTAGCACAGAGATTAATAAGTAGTATAATTTTATAATAAAATAAATGATTGTTTTTATACATATATATATAATTTTTTAAAAGAAGGTTCTGGGGATTTAACCCAGACCTTTTACATGGGAAGCAGGTGTTCAACCACTTAGCTACATCCACTCCCTAAGTGTATTTTTAAGAGCTGCTCAACTCATAAGGAAGTATAAATAACTAGAGAAAAACAAAATATTGAGAGCCATTTAGTTTTCTTAGGAAACATTTCTCTGTGTGGCATATGTAAAGGTAATATAACTAGCAAGTTTAAAAAGAAACACCTCAGAATAAAAAAAGAAAAATTGAAATTAAAGTGGTCCAAAAAAGGAAACTAAATGTTTTATTTTCCTTTAAATGGACTTAATATGGGAAGCAGACTTGGTCCAATGGATAGGGCACCCGCCTACCACATGGGAGGACTGCGGTTCAAACCCCAGGCCTCCTTGACCCGTGTGGAGCTGGCCCATGTGCATTGCTGATGCACGCAAGGAGTGCCGTGCCACGCAGGGGTGTCCCCCACATAGAGGAGCCCCATGCACAGGGAGTGCACCCCGTAAGGAGAGCCGCCCAGCACGAAAGAAAGTGCAGCCTGCCCAAGAATGGCACCACACACACAGAGAGCTGACACAGCAAGACGACGCAACACAAAGAAACACAGATTCCCGGTGCCACTGATGATAGAAGCGGTCACAGAAGAACACACAGCGAATGGACACAGAGAGCAGACAACTGAGGCGGGGGAATAAATAAAAAATAAATCTTAAAAAAATATATAAATGGACTTAATAGCTTGTTGTGGTCTCAATGACAATAAACCAGGAATTTGTGGAGGAATAGGAACAGTTGAAGATATTGCTAACATTCCTATTTTTCTGTTAATTTGAGTATTTTGTTATAAACTTGATATAAAACATTTCTAATGAAAAGGAAATTACAAAATGGAAATGGATGTGCCTCAAGTGATTTAGCTCCCACCTAGCACATGGGAGGTCCCGGGTTTGGTTCCTGATGCCTCCTAAAGAAGTTGAGCAAGATAGCGAGCTGACATGATGGGCTGACATGGCAAGCTGATGCAACAAGTGACACGAGGAGGAAAATATAACAAGAGACACAACAAAACAGAGAGTGGAGGTGGCACAAGCAATTAGGTGCCTCCCTCCCACATGGGAGGTCCCAAGTTCAGTTTCTGGTTCTCCTAAAAAGGAAGACAAGCACACAATGAACAGACATAGCAAGGGAAGACAATGGGGGGTGGGGGGGGGAGAAATAAATAAAATAAATCTTTAAAGTTAAAGAAAAGGAAATTGCAAAAGAAAAAATGGGCACCAATATACCCATCACTGAGATAAACTATGTGTTCCTAGATTTGCTTTGGATCTTTCTCTTATAATAAACAGAATACTTATACTTTAGCTGTAAAGTTCCAACTTTAATCCCTCCTCATTCTTCCTTCTTTCCCTCCAGTGCCCTCTCTGGAAGTAGGTGTAGTTTGATGTGTATATTCTTTTTGTGTTTTTGCTGTGTTATTACGTATACACACATCCATAAGCAATATATAATTTTTTGTTATCATATGGTAAATATGCATTCTGCAATTTGCTTTTCCTCTCTATTTTTGAGATCTATCCACATGTAAGTCTAGTTATTTATTTTAAATCTAGCCCCATCTTGGTTTCTGCAAATACCAGGGTCTTGATTGGGGCAGTCCTGTCATCCATAACCTAACATTAACATAATTTTAGGCCAGGAGCAGACGTGACTCAAGCAGCTGAGTGCCCACCTCCTACATAGGAGGTCCCAGGTTTGGTTCTTGGGTTCCAGAAAAAAACAATAACAAATATCAAGCAAAATAAATGAAAAACACAACTCTGGAGAGCTGATATGTCTTAGTGGTGGAGCACTGGCTTCCCACATATAAGGTCCTGGGTTCAGTTTCTGGCCCCTGGTACTTCAAAAAAAATTTTTTTATTTAGGGAAGGAAGGAAAAAAAATAGATCCTTCTCAAAATTAAATATTTTTTATGTTTCAAATGACTTTAAGAAGGTGAAGAAGACAGCCTACTCAATGGGAGAAAATTTTCAGAAACCACATATTTGACAAGGGTTTGCTTTCCATATCATATAAAGATATCACACAATTCAAAGACAAGAAGACAAGCAATTCAATTAAAAAGTGGGCAAAAGAATTAAATAGAAATTCTTCCAAAGAGGAAATACAAACATCCAAAGAGCAAATGAAAAGATGCTCACTACCACTAGCTGTTAGGGAGATGCAGATCAAAACTACATTGAGATATCATTTTACACCTTACAGAATGGCCATTTAAAAAAACAAAAACAAAAACAAAAACAAAACAAAAACAGAAAACTACAAGAGCTGGAGAGGATGTGGAGAAATAGGAACACTCCACTGTTGGTGGAAGTGTAAAATGGTGCAGACTCTGTGGAAGACAGTTTGGTGGTTCCTCAGGAAGTTAAATATAGAACTGACATATGATCCGGCAACCCTGCAACGAGGAATATATTCAGGAGAACTGAAAGCAAGGACACAAACAGATATTGCATGGCTATGTTCATAGTGGCATTATTCACAACTGCTGAAAGATGGACAACCTAAGTGCCTACTGTAGCAGTTCGATATTATGAATTCCAAAAAGAGATATTGGATTATGTTTGTAAACTTTTCTGTTCCTCTGAGTGTATTAGATTGTATTATCTTCAGAGGTTTCACTTTTACTTGATTAGACTAGGGCTTTGACTGGGCCATGTCAGTAGGATGTTGAGTCACTGTCTGCTTGGTGGGTGGGGACTCACAGAGAAAACGACATGGCAGAGGAGAAAGTTAGAGTTTTGCTCCTGGAGCCTGGGATGTAAGCACACAGAGAAGCAGATATGTGAGGAAAGAGAGAAGGCTCCATTAGACATAGCAGAGGCCCTGAGAAGAGAGATGAGCAGTTTGCCTAACAGTTTATAGCTGGCCTTGTGGAGATACTAGAGCAGCTGAGCTCAGAGAGAAATGAACCCTGGGAGAGAGACAAGACTTGTCCCAGCCGACAGCTGATATTGGAAAAAGCCCGGACCACAGTGCCTTAAGAGGAAGTGGAAGCCTGAACCCACAGAGCCTTGGGAGGGGGAGGAAGATTAAACTTTCACAGATATCGCTCGCCATCTTGCACGTCAAACACATGGCAACAGACTTTGGAGAGGGAAGTAATTTTCACTTTATGGTGTGGGAACTGTAAGCTTCTACCCTAAATAAATACCCTTTATAAAAGCCAACAGAGTTCTGGTACTTTCTTTCCATCGGCACCCTTTTGGCTAATACAAAGGTTGATTGTAAATATGTGGAAATCGATAGAGTTGATGGTAGCACCTTTTGAGTATAACCAACACTGCTGATTTAAAAATGTGATTGTGGCTTGAAGAGGTAGTCTAGGGAGGTTAACGTTAATTGAAAGACAGCTAGAGGATAATCTAGAAACTGTATAACAGTGATTTTGGTGATAGATGAAGATTGTGGTTAGTAATATAAATACAAGGATGTTCCTCTATTACAAAGTGTTAAGAATATGGTGTTACTGAGGCAGGTCCTTTTAGGAAAAGGGAAGACGAGTCTAACATCTGGCAGAAAAACATGGCTGCTAAACATGTGGCCATGGAACCCCACTTGGAAGGCCCCTGAGGGAAAGCCCACCACCAAGAAGGCTACTGGAAGAACCCTGCAAGACGCTGGCCATGAGAACCCCATTTGGAATGAAATCCCATTTGGGGTCAAGGGAAAGCATGGGATACCCTCAAAAGGCCTCACTACTGGCCCCTGGGGTAACCAATCAGAATAGCAAACAGCTGGAACCCCAATATTAGGAAGGGGAGGAGTAAATAATAGCTTAATAAAGGTAGCCCACAAGCCCCAAACTCATTCTCTGCCTAGAGGAGCCCAAATCTACACATCTAGGTGTGTGATCCTGTTCTCGTCTTCCATTTCTCAATAAACTACTAGCCTAACTAAACTGGTATGTTCTTAACTTCTTTTATGTAACATAGCCAAGAACTTGGAAGAATCCAGCATCCTCCAACTTCCCCAGACTTCAATACATGAGAAAAATACAACTAATGTAACATATAGACTATAAAATTAGCAGTAAATTGTAATATTTTTGTAGTAAAGACAAAGAAGATACTATATTAATGCCAAAGGTAAAAAAAATATGGGATTTAGTTTTATGAGATATGCATATGATCTTCATTTTTTTCCTTCATTTTCTTTACTAACAAGGAAATCTTGGCCATGTCATTTTACCAACCTGTGCTCCTTTATGTGCCTTTTTGAACATTGGTGAAATAGATTGAGTTTTTCTTTAGGAATAATGGGATGAATATGCCTGGACAGAATATTTTGAAGTAATGCTTCTGTAATTTGTTAAGCTGCCTTTTCATCTGTTATATTTTTCGAAGTTGAAATAAAGTTTACTTTTTAAATAAGATAATTTTGTTTAGTTTAGAAACAAAAGTGCCCTGCTCGTTTTGAAGTGAAAATGAAGCCTGAAACTTAGAGGTGGGAATTAACAGATGATTAAGATTGCTGATAAACCGTATAGATGCTTTTTCTGTATGTTACAGAATAGCCAAAAATTGATACCTGAAATTACGAAACTGGTTATACTGATCTCACCTTTGTATATGGTCATTGTTAATTAAGACTTGCCATTATGATTATTCTAAACTGGACTCACCCCTGTGTATCTTTCTCTAGAGTAGCCCCACTCTGGTGAATACCCGCTCTGGTGATGTCATTCTATAAGGACCCTACCCTTGTTTATGGTTATTTCTAAACTCTTGCTCATACTTACTATTGTGATGGCAACCACTCTACCACCCTCCCTTGTTTGATTGTTGATCGTATAAAAACACTAATCCTAAAAACCAGAAGGACAGATTGACACCCCAGTCTCCAGTCCTTCCAGAGGCGTTAAATAAACCTGCTTTCTCTGGAAACCATCTTGGTGGGGGCTTCAATTCATCTGCTCTGGGGAACAACCCAGGGGGACCCCTGTGGGATGCCCTTCAATTCCACTGTTATCAGATACTTCAGCGTATTTTATTCCTCATCAGGAACACCCCGCCATTCTTTACCGTCTAGTGAAAATATGTGCATTTTCTTTTCCCCTGTGCCAGAGCCCCTCCTTCAGATTTAATCTCTTTCAACGAACTTTTGTTCTCAAAGAAATTTTAAATGAATTGCTATAATATTTACATTACTTCATCATTTGCGAAAGGCTTGTGAACCACATTAGACTGTGAGCTCCTAAAGGCTGGAAGATTAGCGTTCTGATTTTTTTGTTGACTTTCCTCTCCACCCCAGGGTGGCCCGAAGCTTGGCAGTCAGCAGGCGCTCAGGAAATAACGTCGAGAAAGCCTCCGGGCTCGGTCGCTCTCCCCCGCCGACCACCCCTTTCAAGTAGGATCCTATAACCGCTTTTTCAGGCAGCCAGAGCACGGGGGCCAATCGGGATGTGGCAATTTCACATTCTAGAGCTGCTCTGGAGCGGCACAGACCTTACGAAAAAAACCGTTTTCCAAACACCGGCTAAATCTTGGGAAGTGACTTTCTCCAGATTTCTCGGCGCTTCGCCAAACCCCACTCTTCCCCTTAAGGGAATCCCCGCGACGCCTTTAAGGAACGACAGCGTAAAATTGACAAACGGTACAGCCAATCACATCTCGGGAAACCCGGAAGGGGCGGCTCCTGGGCGTGTCATTGGCCCGGCGGCGCGGGATTGGCCGGCCCGTGGGCGGGTGCGCGGTGGCGGGAGTTTTCGGATGTGTTGGCGGCGGCCAGGGCGGCAGCAGTTGGGCCGGGACCCGCGGGCGGTGTGGTCGGAGGAGAGCAGAGGGCTAGCCTGCGGCCCGAAGCGCGGACACTGTCGCGGATCCCTGAGTTCCGAGGGGAAGGATGGAACGACACCGGCCGCGCCTGCACGCCGCAGCGCATGGCCCCGCCGCGGGGGCCCCCTATCCCTCCTCCGCCTCGGTCCGCAGCCGCCGCGAGAGCAAGATGCCGCGCAAGAAGGGTCCCCAGTACGCTGCGCCGCCCGGCGGCCCCGAGGAAACTGGGGAAAAACGCCCCAAGTTTGTAAGTGTCGCCTGGAGCTCCGGGTGGGGGCAGCTCCCTTTCTGCCTAGGGTCTGCCCCTCAGGTCCGGGGCTCTTCACGTTCACTCACCTCTGACTGGGCTGGCATTCGAGGTGGGCCCACAGGTCCTCGGGGGTTTCATTTTGATTGGTGTCCAGAGCTGCCAGTCCGGTCTTTGACTGCTCATGGGGTCCAGTTCTATTTGGACGTTGTGCAAAATACTCTGAATTTTACCTTGCCCCACCCAGATTTCTTAAGAATGACGTGAAGAAGCAATTAAGTGGACCGACGTCACTTAGGTGGACATTGCATTTTTTAAAGTCGAATTCCTCCTCCTCCCCCGTCCCCAGTGGAAAAGGGTATGAGAGATAAAAGTGAGTTTTAGGCAAGGGTATTTCTTTTTCTGCATAGTGTTTTAATCTAAGAAGAACGTTTTAACCTAGATATTACTTTATAGTGGAAATAAATAGCTCGTTTTAAAATTTGGCGGGCCATGTGCTCACTACTAAAGAATGTTTCGTTTGGAATGAAGTTTAAATATTTGAAACCCACTATTCCTGTTGCTTTTCTTAGTTACTTTAACACTTAACATAAAATTGAAAATTTAATGCTGACATCTCCATTTTGCTTAGCATGGGAAAACATCTTTTAGTGATAGGTGAAATTTTACAGCACAGCATGTACCCCATGTGGAAAAGTAAACATTGTGAAGAATGTAAGCCATGATTCACAAAATAAGGGAATAAAGGTTTGTAAGTCAGGAGTGAGTCACTTGGTATAACTTTTATTTAAAAATTATAGGCGTGGGATGAAACTGAGAGCAGATATACAAGATGTGTTAGAATACAGAAAGTGAGGAATGGATTAATTACACTAGATTAATTATCAAGATGGCCATAGAAATGGTGAACTTTTCAAGGTTTTCAGCTATTTAGTAGGAGGATTAAATATGCACCAGATGAATGTTGTCTTGACAGAGCTGAAAAATAAACGGGATAGTGTTAATGGGGCAATGAAAGATTCTGTCCAAATAAGAAGAATCTACTGGGGCAATGACTTTCTCTTCTTACAGTCTGTTTTCTCTGTTAAAAATTGCATCCCATTTCTGACTTCTGTGGTAGAAAATATAATCAGGATGTGCGATTTGCTGTTACTCATTCTCTGCAAGGAAGCCATGGAAACAGGACCTAAATAAATATTTAGGCTGAGTTTCATTGAATTTCATTCAGTTGATTCCAATTTTAGTACTGTTCTTTGCCTTTTTGGTGAAATAATATGGCATATCGACTTTCTCAGCATGACTTTTATTAAAAGGGTCATTGTGAGGACGAAATGCCATAATAGATGAGACAATACTTTCATCCTCTAAAACTAATAAACATATCTGAAATACAAGTGTTGCATTGGGATGGGGGTGGGTGTCTGATTTGAACCATAATTTCATAGTTAATTTGAAAGAAATTTGGGCTCTTGGTTATTTCTGAAACTAATTTAATTTATGTTTTTGCTTATGTGGTAATTTCTTCACATATTTCTTCCAATTTGCTGATTCTGTTATCAGCTATGTCTAATCTGCCATCTAACTTGTTCACTGAGCATTTGATTTAGAAGTTACAGTTTTCGTTTCTGTAAGTTCCATTTGTTTCTTTTTCAAGTCTGCCTCATCATTCCTGATCGTCCTTGTTTCTAACTTACCTTCGTGTGCTAGTTACTTTTTTTCCCCAACATTTCATACCTGGCTGTTCTTAGTTTCTATTTGACAATTCTAGTATCTGCAGTCTTGGACTGTTTAGATTGATTTGCACCATGCTGGCTTGCTCTGTCCTCCTTTGCTTAGGGGTATTTGTAAGCTCTTTGTTATTAACGTGTAGAATTCCTGGAGGCCTAAATTGGGGATGCTTTTCTTTAGAGATAATTTGAGTCTGTTTCTATCAGGAACCTGGGAGTGCCCCTGATTTGGGCCACCTTCCTATTGAGCTGGGATTCTTAAGGGGGGCTGGAGATCCAGGCTCAGCTCTTGTCAGTCTGCCTACTGCTCTCAGACCTACCCCTGTAACTTTTATATTTATCTGGAGGGAGAGTTCAGCAATGCCTCAAAAAGTGATGGTTGTATAGCTCAGGCTGCTATATTGCTGGATGTCAAGTCAGGTCCTTTTTCTTGATTTGGGATGAAGTGATGTTAGTCTGAATCTCTCAGGTCACCTGGTTATTTATCTGAACCAGGGCAGTTGCTTTTAACTGGAACAAGTAATATAGGTTGGTGACATGACAGAAATAAGGATATTTTTGGTGTTTGATGTTTTGCTCTCTACAACTGCAAGCTGGTAATAGAACTGAGGGTAAATTTGCCACTTGCTCCTATCTTAGTTTAAGAAAGTAGGAGCTCTGATAGCCACTGACATCTTGTTTTATTTAGAGCCCTGAATAAACAGATAAAAAATCGTGTTTTCTATTGTGTGCTTAGTTGTGGGCCCTAAGTCACTTGTGAATTGTGTATAAAAGTTTATGTGTAACTTAGACTATTTCCTCAGAAGTATGTAAAAGCAGTAGGAATAGGAATCTGTTTTAAATGTAAGATAGGAGAGCGGGTGTAGCTCAGTGGCTGAGCACCTGCTTCCCATATATGAGGTCTGTCAGCCAAAGGAGTTCTGATGCAAAATACCAGGAATCAGTTGGTTTTTATAAAGGGTAGTTATTTGGGGTAGAAGCTTACAGTTACCAGGCCATAAAGCATAAGTTACTTCCCTCACTGAAGTCTTTTGCCATGTCTTAGAGCAAGACAACTGCCGAAGTCTGCCATGGTTCAGGCTTCCTGGGTTCCTCTTTTCCCAGGGTTCATTTCTCTCCTGGCTCAGCTCCTTTGTTTTCTCCACAAGGTCATCTGTAGACTTTGAGGCTCTGTAGGCTCTGCCTCTCTCCACGAAGCCACCTGAGGACCAGCAGGGTTTATGCCCTGTCTATGGAGAGACGTCTCTATTACTCTGTGTTCTTCTCCTGTTTGTTCACTTCCCGGGCTCTAGCTCAAAACTCCAGCTCTGTCCTTTGCCATGTCTTTTACCTGTGAGCCCCACCACCAAGGATTGGGAAGCCTACTGACATGGCCCAGTCAAAGCCCTAATCATAATTTAATCATGCCCAGATACAGACCAGTTTACAAACCATAATCCATTATCTATTCTTGGAATCCATAAACCACATCAAACTGCTACAAGGTCCCAGTGGAGACTTTGTGGAGGTAGAATTCAATAGGATCATTAAACTTGATATCTATCCCAGGTCACACGCTCAGTACCTGGACTTGAGTCCCATTTCCCACCAAAAAGCAAAAAACGGAGCAAAGCAGTTGCCTTGCTTATCGTGAAAGCCTCTTAAATAACCCTGGACACTTCATTCCTATTTCCCACTGTTCTTAGCTATACACAGAGTATGCACAGTGGTGGTCAATGAACATTCTAGAATGGGGGCCAGTAATTTGAAAGGAGGCCTATAAATGAGATGGGCTAAGTTGGGGAGTAGCTCTTCTTTTTTAGGGAGGAATAGCTTTTAAAGTTCTCACAGGCTTTAATGCATCTAATAATTTAAACACTGCATGTAATATTGTGGTTTCTGTCAGGATGATTAATTATTTTTATGTCATTGCTACACCCTCAGTTTTGGTTGTGATCTAATTTCCACCATTAATATCTGTATGTCTGCTGTGTTTAGACATTGTTAATATAAATTAACTTTAATGAATGCTTACCAAGAGCCAATCACTATTCTAAGTGCTGTATAAATATCAACTCCTTTAATCCTTACAACAAGCCTACCAGGTAAGTTGTATTATTGGTACTGTTTTACAGATGGGGAAACTGAGGTACAGCAGCTAAACTGCCTTAGGGCTATCAGTTCGTTTTTAAGGGTGGAATTTGAAGCAAGGCAGGCTGGTTCCAGAGATCTGTATTATTCTCCCATGGCTATTGAGAATTTTAAGCTTTATGACTTTTCTCAACCAGGAACCTCTAACAATGATTAGCAATGTTTTTAATGACTCTAGAATTTGTGATTTCGTGATTATAGGCAGGTTGGAGAGTCTTTATTGTAGTGGAACTTGAGTATAATTGAAATCAGAGTACACCAGATGAGGTTAGTACATGCTTGCCCAATTGTGTTGGTGTTATTGGGAGGCATATATGGTAGGCTGAATACTGGTCTCCCCAAAGATATCAGTGTCCTAATTCTTGGAAGATTTTGCACATGTGATTAAGTTAAGGATTTAAAAATGGGGAGATTATGATGGATTATCAGGGTGGGGACTAAACATGTATATGTATATATCCTTACAAGATGAGGCAGAGGGAGATTTGATAGAAGCGGAGAAAGCAATGTGACCATGAGGGCAGAGACTGGTTGTATAGGGTCACATCCACCAGAAATTGGAAGAGAAAAGGAACGTATTCTCCCTAAAGCCTCCACAGGGAGCATAGCCCTGCCGACATCTTGGTTTTTGCTTAGAGAAACTGATACTGAACTTTTGGACTCCAGAACTGTAAAAGAATAAATATCTTTTGTTTTAATCTACCAAGTTTGTGTCACTTTGTTGCAGCCACCACGGGGAAATAATATAACCAGTAATAGCTATGGGGATGATCAATTTGAAAGGTTTGGTGAGCAGTTTATTAAGTGTATGTATTAGGAGAACCATCAATTCATTTACGTCTCTCCCTTATATCATTTTATTTCCGAAGGTTTGAAATTTAGGGAGGCTAAAAGGCAACCACGGTTTGGCCTCCTGGAATAACATGCAGAACCTTCATTGATCTTGGTCTGCTGTATCATTTTCATAGTTGCCAGGAAGCTGAGAAAAGATGGAAGTGATTTCTGCATACTCTTTTTTGAATTTATTCCTTCATGAGTCCTTAGCTTCGTTGATGCTTTCAGTTGTCCTAGAATTAAGTTGTCAAGAATTGGAGATAGTGTTTTTAGTTTAAGGCTTTAGGTACCTGAGTTTTATTCATGTCAAAATTCTGCCTAACACATCAGACATTGAAACTTTCCTATGAAGGTAGAACCATTTTATTCAGTAAATTGCTCTGAATCTTCCTAGACTTTCTTTTCATTCTACCCTCCTATGAGAAAAACAAAAATTTTTGTTAATATATGATTTATCAAAAGGAACAAAAGATACATGTCAAGTGGCTTTTTGGGGGGGCTTCATTTAACTGCTGGAAATAGATAGTATATGGTATTTATTACTTGCTTCTGGATCCCTCTGGATCTTTTCTTTGAGGAGGTAGGGATGCTTATCTCAGATTTGGAGCAAGGCTTAACTGCTTTTTTAAAGACTCATGTCTTTAATTATGAAGCACGCAAACTGACATACATTTATTACATTGTGCAACAATCTCATCTAGTCTATCTTGTAGCAATTTCTTCTGAACAGATGTTACCTGAAACACCTTTGTGCAGTTGGTGGAATGCGAAAATTTGTCATGCTTTTATTATTGTTGTCTTGAATTAACTCTACTTTATAGCATAACTTTATTGCTGTGTCCTAGAATCTTTATATATTTATTGCCTTATAAATTGGATTTAAAATTGGCTTTTTATATAGAATGTAAATTAACATGTGTATAACTTGTTTATGCTTGCAGAATAATACAAGAGAAAAACTGCTATGCATTATACTAATGTAATTGTCTTTAACTCAGCACATAGTATCATCCAGAGTAGGAATCAAATGAATGCTAAAGAATATGCTTACCATCACACTCTTACTTGTTTATTCCAGAAACTAATTTGACTTTCCGATCTATAAAATATAGATTAAGCATAACCTTTTACTTCATAGGATATTAAGATCAAAGAATAGGCTTTCTTTGAAAAAGATCTACAAAGGTAACTTTTTCTCTCAGTAGCATCAGGGTGGCATTGAAATAGTTCACTGTTGGGAGTAATTTTCTCAAGCAGTGAATCAAATAGACATTATTAACTTACGGGAGAATTTAATAAGAGTGTAAATAAGTTTTTGGTGCTGGAATTTTCAAATTACTAGTTAATGAAAATTATTTGGAAATGCTTGCAATATTTTTTATTCTTCAAAAAACTCACAGCCATCCTTTCTGTCATTTCTGTAAGAGAGACATTATGAATGGCATTTATGAACAATGACTTGTACTACTCCCTGGGTTTGAATCCCAGCTATGTCATAGATTAGCTGTGTGAACTTGGGCAAATTACTTGGCCCTCTTTCCATGCTCAGTTTCCTCACGTATAAAATAGGGTTGTTGTGGAGATTAAAAGTTAATATGTGATGGACTTGGCTCATTGTAAGCTTCATGTATATATTTGCCATTTATATCATTGTTGTTTTTGTTATTATTAGTAGTAGTTGTAGTGCAGTTTTCCCCTGTATTTTATGATATTAGGGATATTACATTGGATATTTGGATAATTTTTATGAAAGAAAATCTTCATTGGACTAGGGTGTTATGACAGAAATCTCTGAAGTTACAAGAAAAATTAGTTCTGAGCTTTATTTCTCATGGTGTGGTGAAGGAAAGCCATTCTATCCTCATTTCTTAACTGGCATGCCAGGAGACATTCAAATTGATGCAGAGTCTGGATTCTGATGGCTGAATGACTAGAGTCAGGTCCTGAAGCTTTTTGAGGAGTGTATTAATTTGTGAAATGAGGATCGTGAAACATGAGCACAGTTGAAACTTACAGAAAAGAAACTTACAATGGAAACATTCTCAAATATAGAAACAAAGAATTTTTGTGATATTCCAGTATGGACTAGAATGATAATGAAAATAATGTTACTTATATGTATATACATATGAAACTTAAGTATAAACTCTTTATGGTTATGACTGTTTTGTAACTATAAAACTAAAACAGATTTACATATAAAATCCAAAACAAAATTATAAAACCAATAAAATTCAAATTAACAACATTAATGTAATGTGATTGATGATGATGTTTTGCTGAAATTAAGTCACTTCTATTGGATTTAAGACTGGAAAGATATGTATATGGCTTATATTTTCCTTTCTGTCAACTTGATTCTTGAATGAAATGGGATCCCAGAAACTTGAGGAAGGTAAGCATAGATAGATGAATGCAAAGACTCAACCACTGTTGGCTGAAGTCTGCCATCAGACACCACTTATTTTTGTTTGGTTCACAGGGTTTTGACTATGGGTTGAGTAGTGAACTGTTAGAAATCTATTTATGGTAAAAAAAGAGCTGTATGTAAATAATTTTTAATAAATTAAATGAAGCAGTTAGAGCAGAAAGAATCAGAACCAATACCACCAGCATCTATATTCATTTTCTTTTGAAATTTAACTTTCCATAGCCCTGGGTACATGATTGCTAGAATAGTATCATTTTGGAATTATGATTAGCCTTTTGGAACAGAAATCCTTTTTAAGTGGAGGAGTGGGTGAAGATTTCCTCTGTTATGATGTTGTTTGGCTTCACTTGGTGCCATATTGGTAGTAAACACAAATGCAAGCGTGGTTTTGGTTTCCTAGGCTCCTTAAAGCAGATACCATAAAATGGGGTGGCTTACATTATGGGATTTTATTAGCTTACAGTTTGAGGCTGAGAAAATGTCCGAATCAGGGCTTCACCAAGGTGATGAAATGAAACACCATAAATTCTATTTTCCTGCTCCATATCTATATCACCCTGAAATCTTTATTTTTTATTTCCTTAAGTTAAGGGCATACATAGCTTATTATTATTTTTTTTCCCTCTTCATTTTAGTATTGATTGGTGTGGCAGTTTGAAATTATTTTATGAATACCAAAAAGAGAAAGATTGTGTTTATAAACTAATCTCTTCCTCTCTGTGTGGTACCCTTTGATTATATTAAATTCAGTTGAGGGGACTTTGATTAGGTTAATTATTAAGATTGATTTAGGGCTTCTGATTGGACTGCGCCAGGGAGGTGTTACTCAGGTTGAATCTCTGCCCCCTTTCTGGGTCTGATATAAATGAAAACACAGAGAGAGACTACTCAGAGAGATACAGGAAAAGGAAGCCACCATTTCTGATCCTGCTATGTAAGAAAAGATTGCTTAAACAAAAAGCCCCATGAGGCTGGACCTATGGGGAAGTTCAAGAGCCTGGAGGGGAAGGCTGAAAACTTGACAGAGATTAGTGGGCATCTTGCTTTACCACATGGCAACATGGCAGGATCAACAGTAGCTGACTTTGGAGAGAAAGCACCTTTTATGATGGCCTGACTTTTCATGGCCTAGAAACTAAGATTATACCCCAAATAAATCCCCTTTATAAACACCAACACATTTCTGCTGCTTTACATCAGCAGCAGCTTTGGTAAACCAAAACAATCGGTGTTCTATTTTTTTTTGAGTGTTCCTGTCTCTTTTCTTGAAAAGTAGATCCACAAATAGAATTAACACTCAGCATTCTCATCTCTCCATTTTGAGTATCATAGCACCTCTTAAATACTGGAAAGGAAGGGGACTAGGATTTAACGTGTCAAATACGTAATAAAGGCCTTATGTGTGCTGAGGTGTAGATAAACTCAAGAAGTTAGTGCTAAGTAAGACCTTCATGGGTTAGAGGTAGCCAAGAACCTTTTCAGAGTGCCAGAGTTCTCCCCAGTGAAATTACTGCTAATTCTAGGCCTTTCCAGAAGTAAAAAAAGAAGTGTACATGCCTTTTAGAATTATGGTCTAGAATTTTTTGAAACTCTTAATAAGATACATGAATTAGTTTAATTCTAAGATCCTTATTACTGCATTTATTTGGTTAATTTTATTAAGTATATTTCCAGGATGTCATGAGTTTATCCTTTAATTGCTGCATTTTTCCAAGGTGGGCTATTTATTGGGGAGTCATAAAATGAATCTTTGTAAGATCAGTTTTTAAATAAAAGATTTGCAATGGTGACATTAATTATTGGCTTTTATATAGAGTTAACCCTTTTTTATTTATCAAAATCTTGGATAGAATTCAATTCAAAATGGCAATTACAATTCATATTTGAATAAAAATTTCACAGCTTGAGAAATGAATATGAAAAGGAATACACATAATCTGCATTTAGACATTCGGTGTGACAATTCATTTCTTCATCAAAGGTGATGGTCTCCAATTAAACCACTGTTCGAACTATACTCAACCTCTCCCCTGAGATTATTATTTTGATCTTAGTGATATGTTATCTTGAAACTGCATTTAGTTTATGCATGTGTTTTTGGAAGTCACTTTCTCTCTTTGTGGTGCTTGCTACAGATGTGCACTTATAGTAGAAATCTGAATGCTTGGCTAATTGAAAATCTATGCAAAATTGTTCTAACCTTATAACTCCTAGTTCATTAACCTTTCATGATTGATTTAAATTTAAATGCATTCGATATACCCTAAATATCCATTTCATTTTATAAAAGATTCCAGTGGTGGTAGATAAGGGCAGGTAAATACAACCAGAAACATATCTATGTCAATGGAGAGCAGAGCCTGCCAAACTTATGCTCCTCCAGGGGCTGGGCAGTGGGACTTTGGAGCCTCATCTCTACCACTGTGATAAAAGGGCTGAGGCTGTATTCAAATATGGCTGGCTCTATGTCCTTGGGCAGGTTAATTAATCTCTGTGCCTCAGTTTTCCTATCTGCAAAATGAAATAATCACAGCATCTACATTCATAGTATTGTTGTAAGGGTTAGAAGAGTAAATGTATGTTACAGTAGTTCTAGGCCCAGTGTCTAGCACTTCATACATGACTACTATTACTAGTTTTATTCTTTTGATTCTTTTGCAGACTTCAAAATAGGGGAGACTCCCATGTTACAGTTTTAAATTCTCTATGGCTGGTCATCTTGAAGGAGATGTGACAGGATTTCAGTTATTGACTGCATTTTGACCTTTCTCCTCCTGCCTCATTCTGTCTTTTCCATGGGACACACCCCCATTGTGTCCAGCGACCCTGCCTTTATTAGAGCAGGGCATGTACTGGAGGTTTGGCCCTGGTACATGCTCCCCTCCTTTCAGACTTCTAGTCCCTTGATTTTGCCTCTCTTTCTCCTGACAATATTTATTCCATACCAAACCCACAGCCACAAAAGTAAACCTTTGCCCTCCCTTCCAACAGGATGCCTTTGAACTTCTTCCCTCCTCAAAACTCACATAAAATAGAATATAAATAAATAGAACCTCTGTCCTTTATCTAGTTACCTCAAATCTCCAAGACTGGAGCAACCTGACAGCCTTCTCATTAGAAACCCTTCCCATCTATATGAACTGATGTCTATTGGCAAGCAAAGATTAGCTACGTCCTCAAAGCTGCTAGAAGATAATCATTATCACATGAGTTCATTTATTTAGCTCTTAAGAGTGTGGAACCACTTCTCACACAATGCTTTGAAGTAGGTACTATCATAACTCTTGTTTTGCATATGGTGGAACTGGGGCAGAGAGAGAGGTTGGGTAGCTTTCCTGAGGTGCCACAGATGGGAATAGGTAAGCCTGGATAAAAACATGGCTTTCAACCTGTCTCTTAGTCATTTCTTTTCTCATGTCTCTCTACATATATACTAACCCTTTATCACTCTCTTTACCTCCTCTGTGGCATAATTCCTTTTTGTTGTAAACAGTTTTTTAAACTGAAAAATAATATATGCACCTGGTAAAAAGAAGTCCAACAGTATAAGACTATAAAGTGAAATTCACTATGGCTGGCTGCCCTCTGCGCCCAGGAGTTCAGGTTCTTCCCTACAGAGGCAACAGGGCTTATCATTTTCTTTTGTGTCGTTTAATGATATTCTGTTTTTACCCGCAAGGGAACCCACTGCAGCATTCACTCAATACATCTTAGAGATAGTTGCCCCTACCTCTGAGCACTCACCCTGATACCTTCTTCAGAGAGAAAATAAAGCCATTTTGCTTGAACTTGCTCAATTTCCTGCTATTGGAGCTGTAATCTTTATCTGCAACCATTCTTCATCTTTTCTCCTCCAATGTTCACAGAACTGTCTGTTTTTCTGCTCAAGGTTAATTCCTTTACCACTGGTCTTGACCCAACCCCATTCCATCAGGGATGTTTCACTCTATGGGTTTTATCCTATAAGAATGCTCAAATCTCTCCTATTATAAAAGAAGTACAGAAACAAAATCAAATAACCCACTATCCAACTTTCCCTTGATCCTTTGCACCCGCTACACATCACACTCTGCTTCCTTCCCTTACAGTCACATTTCTTGACTTAGTTGTTTTTGTTTATTCAGTAAATATTTGAATGCCTTTAATAGCACAAGTGGATACAATCTGATCCTTGACTGCAAGATGCTCACAGTCAGTCTAGTATTGAAAGTGTGCTGTAGTGTTACTTGGAAGTCCATGTTGTGTAATCTTTAAGAATTCAGGCTCTGGAGTTAACCTAGATTTAAATCTTGGCTCTGCTCTGCTATTTGATAGCTGTATGACATTGGAGAATTGCTCTTTTTTCCCCCCTCGTTTATAAAATGAGGACTGTAGTGGCTAACACATAATAAACGCTAAATAGCGCTTCACTTGCAGCTGTTATGATTATGACATCATCAATAAATGGTAGGGTGGGCTCATAAAGGAGGTGTTGAGCCAACTGCCCATTAGATCCTCAGCCTTTCCTTTGCTTCTGTCATTTCACTGAAATTGTTTTAGCACACCACCAGTTGCAGATCCAGTGACTGATTTTCAAGTTTCATCTTACTTGACTTCTTCAAAGTATTAGCACTGGCCTCTCATTTCTGAAACCTTTTGCCATAAACTATATGATGTACTTCTCTTCTGATTGTAGCCCATCCTTCTTTCTAGTCTTTCTGATTAGTGTGCCTTTTATTATCTCTTTGATATTCTTTTCATTTTATTTCATAACTCTTTTGACCATGAGCTCATCAATTTCTAGATCATCCACCTAGATCAGTGCTGTCCAGTAAAACTTTCTGTGATAGGGAAATGTTCTCTGCTGCTATGGCTTTTAGGCACTTGAAATATGGCTAGTGCTACCAAGGAACTGAATTTTAAATTTTATTTTGTTTTCATTAAATTACATTTAAATGGCCACGTGTGACTAGTTGCTACCATATTTGACAGCTTAGATCTAGAAGCTGATGACTCCTTAAACTCTTTTTATTTGGGATCCTCCTCTGAGCTGTTCAAAACAGTCAACTTCCTATTTTCAGTGGATGGCCCAGATATCTCAAATACGAAATCTTAATTTGAGCTCATATCTCCTTCCTGCACAAACCTCTTTTTTCTTTATTCTCTGGGTAAATGGCATCATTCTATACTTGGAAATATTCTTGAATTCTTGATTTTTAACTTCCACATATATTTGGTTATCCAGTTACCTTAATTTTATCCCCTAAGTACTTTTTAGAGTACTTCCCAGCCTTATTGTCCCTGACCCAGGTAAGACTTGTTTTTCTCTGCTGGATTATTGCAGTACCGTTCTTGGCTACTTGATTTCCTTGGCTCTTGTCTTGACTGCCCTACTCCATTACATCTACCGCATCACTGCTACAACAGTTTTTGGGAGCACAAATGTGATTATGGAATCTGCTTAAAATCCTTTAGTTTCTCCCCTCTGTCATCCGCAGTGTAAAGGTCAAGCTCTTTAGCATGAGAAATAGTCCTTTTATGATCTTGTCCACATTTCTAACCCCATCTGCCATATAAATTCCTTGCAGATCCCTAAATGATTGCAATGCATTTTTTTTACCACCATTTAAAAAAATTATTTTTTAAATGTTTTTTATTGATATATATCATTCATACATGAACATGCATAAACAATAAGTGACAGTAAAGATCATGAAATTACAAAATAAAAATATATATCGTCATACAGGGGTCTCATACAACACCCCTCCACCAACACTTTGCATTGTTGTGAAACATTTGTTAAACTATTGATTGCAATGTATTTTTATAAACTAAACCTTCTGCCTGGAATTTCCCTCCATTATTTGTTTGGTCCATTTCAGTGCCCCCTTTGCAATACTTGAAGTGAATCTAGAACCTGGGATTTCCCCTGGCCCCTTAAGTAGCCCTCCTGAGATGCCTGCTCTCCACCGCATTTTAGACCAAGTTCTTTTGTCACATTCATCTTACTCTACCTTTAGAGAGTGAAATTCTGTGAGGCTTGCTAGATGGTCAAGTGTAGGAGGAACTTTTCGTTATTTGAATCTCAAATTCTCAATAGGTGCCAAGCAAGCTGTTGAACGAATTCACATTTTTCACCCAGTCTCCTATACTTAAGGATCTAGCTCCTCAATCGTCCAAAAATGGCAATACTTTCCAATGATTTTTTGAATTTTCTGGGCTAATGGACAAAAGACATAGCTTCTTTAACTACCCTCAGTGATAGGTGTACAGGAAAACAGCATCAGTGATGAGAAAAACAGATATGGGAGAATTAGTCTCATATCCTCTCAAGGTCTGTAGTTCTTAATAATTTGCACCACGTTCTTAAGATCATTGGGTGCCTTTCCAAGCTGTCAAATGCTGACTTCCCTATGGTCTTTGTTGACTAGTTTTATTAGTGCTCTTGAATGGTGTGATAATTGACATAAAACTACTTTGTTTTTAAAAGCCCTATGCAAACGTGCATGGGTTATTGCTGGAGTCATTGCTGTAATCTCCTTTTGGCATTGTTGGAAGATTGCCAAGGGCTGTTCGGCAGCAGTTGCTTGAGTTTGGAGCTTGACTACAGAAATTGGTGTGCTCATAAACTAATTTATGTCCTAGAATGTTATATGTTGGACTTTCACTATGTCCTGTGACAGTACAAGCATGCTTCAGTATTAGGCTGCTTTGTATTTAATCTCATTCATTTATTTCTATTCCCCCAATTCTTTTGATGAAAAGTGCAAAAGAAAGTATTAAGGTGAGGAACCATTTATTTCCATATGTATATCCCAGGTGGTAAAGTTACTAATGTTGTGTTATTTTTTTTAATCACCAAAAATGGAAAAATCAGTTACCCAAGCTATTTATTTTTCTGTAGTAGAACCTACTGGATTGTAAACTCCCTCAGGGAAGGTGCCATATTTTATTGATCTTTGTAATCCAGTGCCTAGTATGGTGACTTGCCTAAATTCTGAATAAATATATCCAGCTTGGTTAATATTTCTAAAAGAAATGTTAACTATAACCCACATATGCATAGTACTCAGACTGCCTGCAAGAGCTAAAATTGTGTTTGTTTTCTCCCTTTTTCAGATGTTAATTTCATAATATGCAATTCTCTCTCTGATTTGTTTTAAATGATAAAACAATTCAGAGGTAGTGATAAAAAGTAGTAATCAAATTATGCAAGAGAACAGTGGTAACTTTTATTTAATAAAAGGTTCAAATATAATCTAATTTAAAAATGAATTTCTTTAAGTAGTTACTGTGGTATAGTTAATTTCTGACTTGAGGCTTTCTTTATTTTTTGAGTGACATGTTGGAATGTGGATATTTTTGCGCCTTATGCTTTAGTTTTATTGTAAGAGCATGATTTATAAAGCTTGTGGTTTACACTAAAGCTTATAAAAATCTGTAAATGTGAATTAAAATATTCATTACATTTCTAATAGATACTTGGAAAGAGTAACTTTAAAAACCAAGGTGAAAAACCTCTAGTAAACCATACATTCTGGTCATTTTACAGAAATCATACCTGTTCTCCCAACTCCTTACACTCACCTGAATTTTTAAAGTATGGCTTTGTAGCCAGTGTTGTTGTTACTACTTTAAGCTCGAAAAAGCGAATGGTAAGAATGTCCTGGGGTATCTCATGGGTATCAAGCACATTAAGTACCCACTCTTAACTCTATGCTCAAAAGCCAGTTTCTCATTGAAACTTATATTTACTCCAATTCCCCATTTTTAAAATTGCAACTGGGAAGCGGATGTGGCTCAATAGATAGAGCGTCTGCCTACCATATAGGGGGTCCTGGGTTCGATACCAAAGTCCTCCTGGCCCATTTGGTGAGCTGGCCCATGTGGAGTGCCACATGCAGGGAGTGTCACCCTGGACAGGGGTAACCCTGAGCAAGGAGTGGCTCCCATGCAATGGTGTGTAGCACTGCACAGGATAAAAGCAGCCCGCCTAGGAGTGGTGCTGCATTCACGGAGAGCTGATGCAGCAAGATGATGCAACAAAAAAGAGACACAGAAAGAGACAATATGGGACGCAGTGAACTAGGGAGCTGAGGTGGAGCAAGAGAATGATCACCTCTCTTCCACTCTGAAAGGCCCCAGGATGGGTTCCTGGAGCTGCCTAATGAGAATACAACAGACATAGAAGAACACAGAGTGAATGGACACAGAGAGCAGACAACAGGGGGAAGAAATAAGAAGAAAAAAAAAACAAAAACAAAAAAACCCTGCAACTTTCAAATCTCCTGCAATGCATTCCAGGTCCCCCCTTGCTCTGCATGACTGTTCATTTTTTCTTAGAGCATTCATCATCTTCTAACACCCTGTTTAATTTACATATTTTTTATTGTCTTTTTCCGCAATAGGAAGTATGTTCTTTAGGCTTTTGTTTTATTCACTAACATAGCCCTTGTCAAGAAGATAGTAGATGTACAATAAATATATGATAAATGATGAATGAAATGATTGAGCCTATTAGGAACTTCTCATTCTGTAAGAATATCAAATTCTACATTTCAAGTTTTTCCTAATTCATGGTTAAAATATTATTTGACTTTAGTCTTAGACCATTACTATAATGTAAATTAGTATTTACACAAATATAATTAGTAAGTAGAGACCCTGCCATCATGGTGTTACCCCATAGTCCTTCATTTTGGTTATTTGCTTACTTGTCTTGCCATTATTTTGGTTGTATGCTTTTAAGGGCAGGAACTGGGTCTTTTTCGTTTTTAATGTGGTGTCTTGCACATGGTGGCAGCCTAATTATGTTTTGTATTAGGAAAATTAGGATTACTCTCATGTTCTATTTCTGATATTTTGTTATCAAGTCCTCATTTATGTTACGGGATTATCAAGAGAGTGGCATTTACCTTCACTTTCTCAAGATGTTATGTTATCTTTACATTTACAATAAAGAAAAATGATAGATTTCTTTTATCTCTGCCATTAATAAGTGTCATAAAGTAGAAAAATAAAGCTAAGTCAATATATTTTTGTTGCCACAAAAATTGAATTTGTGTCAAAAGGATTTGTGCTTGTAATGTAGTTATTCGTATATTTTTCTTGGAATTAAGTCTCTAGCAGGTGACAACATCAATAACTCAAAAAACCAAGGAGCTTTTTGAGATTGGTTAATTTATATATGTGATTAGAATACAAATGAATAATGTGCTTAATATATTCTGACATACTTGAAAATATAAAAAAAAAGTCCAGTCTATTAAAAAGTCTACACTCACAGTATTTGTTTGATTTTCAGATTTTCTTTTTTTAAAAATTGGCTAATGCATACATATTTATTTGAAAAGGAACTAATCTATATTTCTGCTTGGGGTGAAAAGTATTATCTATGGTAACTTTGTAAAAAACTTTTCTCATTATGAAATTAAATATGCTCATTACAGACAATTGGAAAAAATAGAAAAGTTTGTAAAAAATTGTACCCACTCCCACAATGGTCCCTGTCTTGTTTTTTCTATAAATGTGTGTGTATTAATGAAGTTGGAGTTATATTGTCTATGCAATTTTTTTTTTTTTTGTGGTACTGGAGATTAAACCCAGGACCATACATGTGAAGCAGGTGCTCAGCCACTGAGCTACACCCATTCTGCTTTGCAATTTAAAATCGTTTTTTTTTTGCAACTTTGAATGGTAAACCCTTTCTTATGTTATTATAATCCATATGGCAGAACAGTAATTTATTTAATTTTTACAATGTTTTGGAAATTTTAGGTTGATTACAATTCTAGCTATTTAAAATAACCCCGTAGTGGCACAGATAAACCTTTGACTGTATTCTTATTTCCTTAGATTCTAGAAGTAGAATTACTACTTAATTCTAAGTACTGTTTAATGAGTATAAACATAGGATTTCTTTTACCAAATTGTTTTCTAAAAAGGTCTAACCAAATTTCCTTCCCTTATGGTGATGCTAGACTGTAAACAAATAAAATTCGCTTCAAATATATGTAAAATGATATGTGATGTTATATTAGCTTAAGGGATATCCAGTCTAAATTTGTGTTATTGACAAGATACATAGAAGGCTGATACACTCTCAAAAGTGTCTAGTGGTTTGGGTAAACTTCAGGGTGTTGTGGGAGCTCTGGTACCTGTTTAAATCTCTCTGGAGCAAATGTTTTAATTGCTTCTCAGCCTTTTCCAAACAACGATAAGGTCTTGAATTCTTGTGGCCAGAGCCAAAGCTACTTGTAAAGTGGTGTGAAGATTTGAATTGCTCTTCTCTAGACAAATTGCAGAAGAGAATCTTGGTGTATTCGTTTAGGGAAAAGGCCTGGAACAGCTGAAGAAAACTTCTTAAAATAGGTATTAAACTATGTTACTAGAATCAGCTATTATATTTTCCCTTTAATTCTACCTCAATGTTGCATGCTTTTATAGAAAAAGAATCCTGGAATTATGTTATAATAAAAAATGACTTCTTAGGTGCCCGACCACTGTAATTGTAATCTAGGTGAGAATTCCAAGCAACAGTTTGACAATTGACTTTTCTAGAGAAGAGGAGGTTGTTTCCTAGCAGGTATATTACAGCCTTTTGAAAGTGTTCTTTTTTTCTCATAAAAATTTCTGGATTTTGGGGTGGGTGAGAGTAGAGAAGCCTTGGAAAATGGATAATGGACAGAATGTTTATATTTTTGAAGTAGGCAAGATTAGGGTTTTGAATAAATGAACAGACTAAAAGAGGCAGACTAATTCTCACCTGTTCCTTACTTTTCTCCATCTCAGATTAAAAAAATCACCATGATAAGAGCCAGTCAAGTTAAAAGCTATCCTTACAGTATCAAAGTCACCTCTACCTCTACTCTTGTCATCAGTCCCATGAAAGCTTCATTGTTATTTTTGGAACCTTTTAAGATTTCATTAAATCTGGAGCCCTTGAAGAATGGTATTTTCATACATAGATGTGTTGTGTAGTTGTCAGGGAGTTGGCCATTCAATTCTTCAGGTGTGTTTAGTGTCATGGTTAGTAGTAATATTACCTTATTTTCCCACATTTCTGTAGTTGGTGTGGAAATTAAAATAAACACAGGTGTGTAGACCAGAAGTATGATTAGGTTAAAGAACATACTCATAAGTTCACTAGTAGAAAGGAATAATCGGGGTTTTAAAACAATGTAAGTAATATTTTCATATTGGATTGTTAATCATAGATTATGACAAGGAGAAAACTTATACTTACTTTTTTCCCCATGAGGTGTAACTATGATGTTTAGTCAGTAACTTGTCATTTGGGCTAATAGGGTCATGTCATAGTTAAATATAACAAAAATCTTGGATACTTTAGGTAATATATATATTCTTAGAGATCGACTAAGTTTTTGAATAATGATGAAATTGACAATTTATCCTACATGCCAGAGGTTGATGAATTCTCTTAAAATAGTACTAATTGGTACCTGTTACTTCTTTGATAGCATGTAAAGCTATCCCAGGTGTAATGGTGTAACAGCCCCCTGGCTCTCACTTCTTTGAAATCCTCTTGTACTTCTTATCTGTACCTTTCATTGAGTTTGTTTCAGAGACATCTGTTTGTTTTTTTTCCAAGTAAATTATGTGTTGAGAAATTCATAGGGGTGAAGGCTGAGGGAATGTTTAGCACTGACTTTGGTGTGTGGAGCAGAGTATCTTATATGATCCTGGGTAGCAGTGGCTGCATCACAGAGAGGCCCTTTAACCAAGCTGGTCCCTAACCCCCACCTCAGACATACAGAATCAGCATCTTGGGAGGCTGAGGACCTGTAATCTACTGTTTCAAATAAAAATTTTGCCTGATTCTTGTGCACAATAAAAAGCTGAAAACCAGGTGGTCGAGAGTCTAATCTATGAAAATTGGGTCTGAGACAAATACATTAGGAGGCTTTAATCTTACAGGTTTCCTTTTGTTGGTAATTCCTCATAGTGACCCGGTTAAATAATGTAAATTTAAAGGGCTTAGACTGTAATAGCCAAAAATTATTTTTAAAAATTACTGTACATTTGGCTCCAATGAAATGATAAATTGGTTCAAACCAGCTGGCTTGACACCTGGTGGTGGCTGTGATGTACCTAATAACATTGGTGAACAGATCCTTCGCCCCACTGACCAGCTAGTTCAAATGTACCAAGCAATGAAAGAGAACGTAAAATTTGCTGAAGTCTTAGGCTACAGCTTGGAATCTTTTTCATTGCTTCTGGACTTCAGGGGTTTGTGTGTTACTTTGTATTATTATATAATTTATCTGTTCTTTGTTACCTGCTTGTGGACAAAGTTGGGTGGTGGAGGGACTGTTTCTTCGGACCTCTTGATATTCACAGCCTTTGGCACTGTGCTCAGAAAGCTCTAGATCTATTTTTTGAAAGCATATGCTGTCTTCAATAAAAGTTTTGATGCATTGCTTAAATGGGAACATAGAGACCTATGTTCAGTGTTTCTACCTTTTTTTATTTTTTGATCCTGTGTTCTTTTGAGGAAAAAACCTATAAAGACTTTTTTCTCTTTCAATCCCAGAGTGATACTCTTGTCCATACATCATATGAACTATCATTAACAGAAAATATTGTTACCCATATTTATTTGGGTCTCCTTACTTTTTTAGAGAGCAAGTAGAATTATCATGTTGAGAAACATAGGACCACAGTAGGTAGGAAGAAACTGGCTTAGTATATGACAGGTAATCTTAGGAAAAGAACCCCAAATGGACTTTAATACCACAGCTTAGCCAATTACTGTTGGTCCTTTGTACAGAAATGTTAATATCTTGATATTATCATAGTTTTATTCTCTCTGAAGCATTAATTACACATTTAGAGTCAGACCAGGTAATAAAACCAAAAGTCACATTTAGGTGTAAATGTTTTGATATGTTTAAAACTATATGCCTTTTTTCCCCCTTTTTTTGCTTTTTTTCCCCAAACATAATCTTAGAAAAAAGTTGCTATCAGATTTTTAAAAATTTTGAGGTACCAGGGCAGGGGATTGGACCCGGGACCTCATATGTGGGAAGCTGGCACTTGACCACTGAGCTGTATGGGCTTCCCTGAGTTGGTTTTTTCATTTGTTCACTTGTTTTTTTTTTTTTTCTTTTTTCTTTTTAGGAGGCAATGGGAATCGAACCTGAGACCTCCCATGTGGGAATTAGGCACTCAACTGCTTGAGCCACATCTACTCCCCCTGATTTTTTTTTTCCCATTTTTAAAAAATTTATTGAAGTATATCACACATACAGAAACAATTGATAAGTGTATCGTAATAGTTGTGAACTTACAAAACAAACATATATAACACAAAACATCGTATCTTACCCTACAAACAATACCTTGCATTGTAGTGAAACATTTTTAACTAATGATTAAAGAGCATCCTCAAAATATTATTACCAACCAAAGTATCTTATGTATGGTGTATTTTTCCCCCAAGCTATTATTACTATTACTATTTTTATTATTTTCATATCATTTATATATAAACATAGATAAGCAATAGTAAAAGTTGTGAACTTATAAAGTAAACACGTATAACATCATACAAGGGTCCCATACATAAACCCACTACCAACACCTTGCATTGTTGTGGGACATTTGTTACAAATGATAAAAGAATATTGTCAAAATCTTACTACTAACTATAGTCCTTATCTTACATTTGGTGTAATTTTCTCCCAACCCACCCTCTTATTATTTTTAAAATATATTTTTATGTCAGAAGTTGTAAATTTACAAAAAAATTGTGCACAATAGTACAACACAACTCTATCAACACATCGCACTGTGGTGGAACATTTATTACAGATTATGAGATAATTTCATCAGACTATTACATCCATAGCATATATTTGGCACACTTTTTCCATACTCCGCCATTATCAACACAGTACATAACTTGGCTTCCCTCTGATTATTTTTAAAGATGTTTTTATTTACTTTCATTTAATAGTCAATTTTATGTTTCTATTTCTTGGAATGAATGTCAGCAAATGTTACTCATGAACTGGATTGATGTGTGCAATTCCTCTTTTCCTCAAACAGAAGGTAATAAAGAATATTTCTGGTGGCTATAAAAGAGAGGTACTTCTACATTTGTTAAATCTGTTAGTTAACCAGACATTTTAACAGTACCTCAAGTACCAGTATAAAAGCATTATTTTTGTATAGTGATAATTTTCTCTTTTTAAAAATTATTTTCCCTGTAATTGTGTATCTATAAAGGTTCAAACCTGCTGCCTTGATACCTGAGGAGTCTCTTTTTTTTTTTCAGGCAGCAATTTCAATTTAGTGGATAGTGCTCTTTCTTGAAAGTAAAATCTAAACAGATAGGACCTGGACATAATATAAACTTTTTCATGATAAACTTAGTATTAACCTTCAAACATTCTAAAAAGGGTACCAGCCTTTAGATTTTCCCACTAAGTACTTAGTGTTTATTTTGGTTTTCATTAAGTCATGCCTGAAGTAGACTATGATTGGAAATTTCAGTTTTTAGAGAAAATTACTAGTGCTTAGATCTATTTAAATTAACAGGTTTTTAATGGTTGCTTTAGGATTGCATATTTGTAAATATAAATAGCTATGTAATCTCTATTCTTCTGAAAGCTAAATTTTTAAATGGGACATATTCTGACTTTATTCTTTTGATATAGAAACAAAATTCATAGATCAGTTTTCCAGCCCTTACTCTGTTAATATCTCTGGTCCTGACATAGGCCCTTGAATTTGCTGTCATTTCCTGCCCTGCTAACTTCTCTTCCTGGTGGGGAGAATCAATAGGTGTTTTAAGGAAGAGTAGGAATAATGAATTTGACCTTAGATTCTTGCTTTTCTCTCAGATCTGTTATACTTCCCACACCTACATGCCCTTGAGTTATCTTATTTCTCCAGGTAAGCTGTTCCAGCACTATAATTTTGTTGTGATCACCACATTTGTGTGTGTGTGTGTGAGAAAGATTATGTATCAAAATATATATTGTATGTGGGGTAATATATGTGACTATATCATTATTAAAAAGACAGGTCAAGCATTTAACAAAATGGTTAATCCTTTTAAAAGTGAGACCCTCAATGAGATGGCTTAAGAATATAAAAAAAATTATGACAAAAAAGTGAGTATTTGCATGTCTTATTTTTATACAAGTGTGATTACACTTTTTTCTGAAAGTTGTGAGTCCAACTCTAATTTAAAAGACCGCTCAATTTTAGGCCTTTAAATGGTATATAAAAATGTTTACATCTTCTGGATTTGTAACTTAAATTCCTACCTTGTACTTTACTTCCTATATCTTCTGTGCAGCTTTTAGCTCATAAATCTGGCATGGATCCTGGTCTCATTTCTCGTAAAATCGTTTGTCTCTTTTCATTGTGCCTTCTTACTTTTTTGACATCACTTTTATGGCCTTTTCCTCAGGCACCTCAAACTGGTATTTGGGACTATTTCATTTGTGTAAGTAGATGTTTTCTCTTTACTTGAGGCATACTATTCTAAATAGCTTTATACTTTATTTCTTAGGCCTAACTTTTTAAGCATTAGGCCACTTGACATGACGTTGTGTCAAAAGTTGGCTATATTCCTCTTTTCTTGTCACAGGAACTTGAAATGACCCCTTTCAGGTGTGATATGGGTTGTGACTGGGGGGTACCTCTGGTTGGAGAATAACTGACACGATTGAGATGTGGTTAGCCAAATGCAATAGGTCTGGAAACGTCTTTTTGTTGTGGAATTTAAGAGAAGTTCAATTATTTGAGTATAGAGAGGCCAGGACTCAGGAATGATTTTGAGAAGGAAAAATGGTTTATTGACGGCCGGCCGGACTTGGGAGCTTTCTGTTTGAATCCCGAGCCCAGAACAAGATTTTCAAACGTCTTTTATACAGAGAGGAAAGGCCAAATGGTCCCTTTGTTTCAGTTCTCAATAGGCTTCAATTAGCATATATCTCTTTCACATCTTAGGTAAGCTTTTAGCAAGGACTCCAGACATTTTAGATAAGCCTTGGTTTTTGCATTTCCCCTAAATACTTAAAGTTTATAGCCCTTGCTTTGTTAAACATTTCCTGGGACTGGAGCCTGCTGGTCCCTAAGAGTAGGACTGCAGCCTCTTACCGTTTCACACCCACAAGTCAAACAACTTAGTTATCTCTGAAGAGACAAAGAGCCTTCCACCCATAGCCCACATCATTTTGACAGGAAAGCCCACAGACAGCTGGCAGTTAGAGGAAGGGAGCTGCACACAGCCATTCCCACCACTTTTTTCTTTGCAATCTCAAGAACCATGTAGTTTTTCACTTAATTCTACAGTGTGACATAGGGATTACTGGCCCTGAGTTCCCTAGAAATTTTATGATTCTGCCCAGGATCACATACACTCTTAAAAGACATTCTCATTAATTTCAAAGTCTGAAGATAATTGGTAAAAGGCAAATTTTAAAGCTCAGGATTAGGTACAAACCCTCAGTTAATCCATTATATACTCCCTTGTTCCTGATGTCTGTGATCAGAGAAGGTAGTACTAACAGAACAGGGGGCTCACCTGGAAACTGGTAATGTGGTTAATAATGGTTATTCCTTCTGCTACATTCTCTTTGGTATATAGAAACATGTTTTGGGTTCCTCCTCTAGTTATTTTTATACTTCTGCACTAGAAGAAAGAACATCTTGGTGAAACAAAGGGAGAGGAGAATCTGACATAGTGATTTACACTGTACAGAGTAGATCATCATTGAGGTAGATATGTGAATAAAAAGGTGTACCCCAGTTTATAAATCTGAATGATAAATTTCATTCTATTCAATAAATGTTGAGTTTTTGTTCAGAAATGTTGCCACTTGTTCTGTTAGATGATGATTGCTAACATATACCCTTTTATACTTTTAACATGATAGACCTGGTTTACTATTTAGAAAATGCCTTTGATCCTTTCTCTATTCTTTTAAGGATCTAATGCTACAATAAGTAAGAGAAAGGAGAACTGGTAATTGATTCCAGGCACTTGATAACAAAATCTTGCTCAACTATCTAGAGCTTAAAAAACTTAGATTTCTATCTTTTTTTTTTCCCCCTGAATACTTATTTTTTCTTTTTAATTTCACTTGGCAGACAAATAATTTATTCACTTTCTAAAGTGGGCTTATGTTTATCTAGCAAGGAAATCAGCAAAAGTGTTCTCTAGGAAGACAGCAATGAAATGAGAAAGTGTCTACCATTACCACTGTGATAAATCAAACTGATGTTAAAGATGCAAATAGTTATTCAGTGTATTCTTATTATTAGAATTAAGTTAATTAAGCCAGCAAAGTACTTTATAATCTACTATGCTGCATGCAGTGGTAAATTTAAAGTTTCACTGTTTTTTTTCTACTTAAAAAAATTTTTTTTTTCACTGTTTTATAATGTAGAAAAATTTCTAAAAATCAATTTTATTTCTCAAGATACATTGAGTTCCAGGTGCACATAATTAAAGGCAACTAATACTAATAATTGGAAGAATATATTTATTGTACTACATTTAGACTTCTGGTTTGCAAGGTATACAAAGCCAGGCAATTTTAGTAAACATTTCGAACTGCTTTCAGGATAACTTTCGTCCCTTTTTTTGAGAAAGAGATTAACACAATATAGAGTGTATTTTTAATGAAACCCAGGAATTTAATTATATTCAACTTAGCATTGTAGAATTTTTAATGTTCTTTATTAAATATTATAAAATAGAAAAAAGCTGTTAGAAATTACTGATATGATTGGTTTCTTTCATTTGCAGCACTTAAATATTAGGACACTGACAGATGATATGGTAAGGTTATCCTTTACGCTATGTTGTGACTCTTAACTAACCATGTAATGTTGATGGCTTGCTGTGCTAACACCTTCCTTTGAAATTGCCTAAAACTGCATGCGTTGGAAATGTACTGTTTTTATGGTGCTAAAATAAGAGGCAGAGCTGTTAAAATGTACTAAATTGTTGCTTTTAAATAGTAAATGGGAATAGTCAATATGTTAATTTAAAATTTTGTTTGATTACAAATTGTTAGTCAACTTTGAATCATTCAAATCAGTTCTTATTCTTTGTGAGTGAATTGCACACTTCAAAAAGAGACTGAAAAAAATAGCTAAAGGCATGTCAGCTTTTCAGAAATATGTAGTTGCTAATTAAAGTAAACCAGTCTGAAATATCATGCATGTATTTTAAATGGTTTTGCTCAAAATTGTGAGAACCAAGCATGCCTTAGTATATGTTCTTACATTGAAAATAGTAGGGTTTCCTTATAAGTAACTTCTGCTTTATTGCACCATTACAGATTCTTGAATATTCAACTAGATTTTCTGAGAAAAATACTTTTGTGTATATATATATATAATATAATTATAACGTTGATTTAATGTTAATATAATGGCAAAAGAATAACATAAACAACTACAAAATCCCAAATAAATAATAACAGCAAAAATAGCACTGTGATATAGAAGATAAAGCATAGCACTTGATCATTCAGGTTTTGAATTCACCTTTGTCACATGCCAAGGATTAAGCAGCGTGCCTAGAACATAATAAGCACTCATAAGATGGTTAGAACCTCTAATATCCAGAGTTCCCTCTTAGCCACCTGAGTAAGGTAGACATTCAAAGATTAATGAGACAGCTCTTGACATGAAGGTTTTAAAAATTAAATTAGAATGTTATTTTTTTCCTCTGGACAATATCTATAAAAAAAGATATTTCTATAAAGATAATATATAAATAAATGGGTGACACTTATTTTTCATATAATGTACTTATAGAATGGTAGTAATGTGGTGCCCTTATGTGGAATACATATATTTTTTCTCACCTTGCAAGTTATATACTGTTTTCATTTTACAAGTGAGGACATTGGGAGCTCAGACAGATTACATACGTAGCTTGTCCATGGATACACAGTTGCCAAGTAGTATAGCCATAACTTGACTTTTGTTCCACATGGTTCTAGATTCCATACACTTACTGTGCTGGCTTACCCTGCTTTCAAATAGCTTCAGAAGGCTGATAATAAAACCATCTGCAATTTCTATATTTGACCTTTTATGAGAGTATACCATGATATTTTTAATAACTTTATTGAGATATAATTCACATATGTAATTCACCCATTTAAAGTATGTGATTCAGTGACTCTTCAGTATTGTTCACAGGGTTGTATAACCATCACTACAATCAATATGAGAATTCTCCCATCTCTAGGCAACCACCAGTCTACTTTCTTTTCTATAAATTTGCCTCTTCTGGACATTTCATATAAATGCAGTCAAATAATATGTGTATGGTCTCTTGTGATGGGCTGATTTTACTTAGCATAATTGTCTCAAACCATAAAGCATGTATCATTACTGCATATCCTTTTATTGTTGTATATCCCATAGTGATTTTTTTTTGTGTGTGGAGAATCTATCATATTTTATGGACACTGTAGTTTTTTTTTTTTTCTTGAGGTACTGGGGCCGTGGAATGAGCCCAAGGTTGCACTCAATCACTGAGCCACATTGACTCCCCTAATTGACTCTCCTAGTTTGTTTTTATTTTTTTGTTTGTTTTGCTTGTTGCTTGTTTATTTGTTTTGAGGAGGCACTGGGGACCAAACCCAGGACCTCCCATGTGGGAAGCCGGCACTCAACTGCATGAGCCACATGTGCTCCCCTGGACTCTGTATTTTTTGCATTCCAGTATTACCCTTACCTTCATTATAGGTCTGTCTCTGTCTTCGCACACTGCCAGCCTGCAATATCTTCCAATGAAAAGGTTTAAACAGGCCACTCCAGAAATCTTCTTGCTCTGATCTTATACTAATAGTGAGGCTCCTTCTCAACAAAGCCTTTCCTAATCTTCCTTTTCCATCTTGCCCTCATTTTTCATCTCTCCCCTCACCCTGGCAACCCTTGGGGCTTCTGGGTTGCTACCATAGTACTCTGTGCATATTTTTATCAAACCATTACATCGTTTATTGTCTTTCACACTAGTTTCAATCTTTTGAAGGCAGAAGCAATGTAATTTACTCATTTCTGCCCATTGTCTGGCATATATAGTAAGCATTTTAATACATTTTTTTGAATGACTGAAAGAAAGAATGAGTCACTGTCTTGATAACCTGCCTGGTATTGTGGTGTGTTTTTTTTGGATCTGGGGCTGGTTGGGCTCTGGCCAGGCTTCTCAGAGATGAAATCTTGCCTTGCGTGGAGTATGGAAGCTTTGATAAGGACCTGTTGTTGGTCTCTCTGACCACCTGCCTGAATCATTGACTATTGCCTTCCCTGCTTTCATCTTAAATGTAAACTTGTTCATTTCTTCTGGATTCCTTGTTGACCCTTCTAAGATTGACTTGCAGATGGCTGAATTGCCCCCTCCCACTCTTACTGTTCTCTTTTGATTTTGTGCTTTAGCCTTCAGCAGGCAAAGATTTAGTCCATGCAGGCAGTCTAGTTGAGGCAGCTGGATCTACTGTTGTGGAGGTCAGACAATAAGCATGGCAATCTTGAACACGTAAATTCTTTTTTATTCACTGTTTATTGATGGAGTGTGGAAAGATCATTAAAGTTGTCGCCAGAAGACTTTTTGAAAGACAGCACTTCACTTATTAGCTCTGTGAACTTGGCAAATCAGTTATTTGGTTGTTCACTTTTTTATAAAGCAGAATTAATTATATCTTCTCTACTTTCCTCATAAGGGTTTTATGAATTTCATTTAAGCCAAAATATACTGGAAAGCTACATTCAATTCTGCCCTTTCTCCCCTTTTTAAAAACGTTTCCTGATATGTGTATAGAGAAGTGGTGTGACACATTTGTAGCTGAGCCTTACAAGGGGACATGCTTTACAGATCAATGCAGAGCTGCCAAAAGGGTAAGGGTAGCTGGATATTTTAAGGGCTCTTTAAACTATTTCTGGTGTGTTAGAGCTCAGGGAAGCATTTGCCACTGATGTTTTGATATGTGCTGGCAATATGTTTTCTAATTAAAGTTTGCCATCCCCACAACCTATACGTGGCATATGTGCTTTTAATTTAGAACTTCTTAATGTGAATATATATTGCATAGGTGCTTTTACTTTAGAATTTCTTAATGTGAATAGCCTTTTGTGGGCAGAACTTGAGAGAAAGCATGTAAGAATGGTATTCTGCTCTAGTCATAAATTGAGTAACAGTATTTTAGAAACATTAAATAGAAACATCCTGGAAACATTAATGTTAAAACCCATCTCTCTAAGTTGCTTTGTCAAAATCCTGCAAAAGCACTTCACATTTCAAGGTTATTTCTTGAGTTACTATCAGAATTGAATTTCATAGGACACAGTCTTGTAAAAGGAATGAATGATTACTATAGTGCCGGGGTCCCTAGGCAGAGGGTAATGCACTTTAAACAGTGTTTGTTCTACAAACATTTGAGCATTCACTATGTATAAAGTACAGTCCATGGTACTAGGGGAATAAAAAGATGAAAAAATCTTTGTTTAGTTTCTCTTCCATTGCTTTAACCTGGGTGAAAAGAAAACTTTCCCCATTGAGTGAAAACAGGTGGTAGGAGGGAGATTGAGGCCATATATGCCACAAACCTTAATTCTATTTGCAATTTTACTTCCTATTACCACTTCAAGTAACATTTTCACAGGTACTAGGGATTAGGTTATGTACATTTTTGGAAGACCATTGTTCTGGCTATCATAGCATGAAAAGCATTAAATATATGCTTGGCTCAGTTAAATGCTCAATAAATGTCAGCAGCTTGTAGGAATGAGAATACATGTGAGGAAAGGAGACCTAGAGACAAATACACAAGGGGAGACACATATAAAGAATAAGGGTCCCTAGATTATTGGCTTAGTGATGCTGGCTCTTCACTTGATCGATATAGGCTGATATTATCAGCTTTTGTCTTCTGTCTTTTACACTATTGATTGATTGGTTGCCTCTGTTTACCACACTTTAATTTCCAAGAGAAAGGACTAAAGTCTTATCATCTACACCATGCCACATAATGTGCTGGGTGTTTCTAAAAAGCTATTTCATTAGTACTTACTACAGTTTTGGAAGCTTATTGTTAACAGCCTCACATTGCTTATAAGGAGCCTCAGATTCCAAGGTATTAAGGGTCTGACTGCAGGTGTTCTGACCGCCTGTTAAGTGCTCTCTCATTATTACTTTTTTTTTTTTTTAACCAAAGTTGCATATAGGAGAGCTGGTTTAAGAGTGCAGCTCTGTCACTTACTGGCTGTGTGACTTTGCTTAAGTCATTTAGCTTTTGAGCCTTGGTATCCTTGTTTATAGGGATTGTTTAAGGAACAAATTAATATATGTTAAAATGCTTGGTATACCATATATCACAATATTAGTGGTATTAATGGCATGTACTATTTTTTAAATAGAATTATGATTTGCATATAATATGCCTTTTTAAAGAGTGTAATCTGATGAATTGTATACAAATACATATAATCATTTATTCACTACATTGAGGATACAGATCATTTCCATCACCCCCAAAATTTCCCTCTGAACCTGTTTGCAGTCGATCCTCTTCCCCAATCCTGCCCCCTGGAAAACACTGATCAGCTTGCTGAACTATAGTTTAGTTTCTAGAATTTTATATAGCTATAGTTCATTTTCTAGAATTTCATGTAAATGGAATCACACAGTATGTTGCCTTTTGTGTTTAGATTCTTTTACTTAGCATAATGCTTTTGAGACTCATTTAGTGGTTAGATATATCCGTGATTTGTTCTTTTTATGACTGAGTAGTATTCTGTTGTCCTCATTGTAGCACAGTTTGTTTATTAGTCAACAAATTGGATTGGTTCCAGGTTTGCGTTATTTGAGTAAAGCTGCTAGAACATTTTAGTACAGGTCTTTGTGTGGACATATATTTTCATTTGGGGGAGGCATATATTAAGTGTGTATTTAACTTTATAAGAAGCTAAGAAATTATGGCTAATGATGCTGAGCATTTTTTAATGTTCTTTTGCCATACGTATCTTCTTTAAAGTATTTATTTCTAGGTATAGGGCTGTTAAAGTTATCTGTTTCTTCTTGAGGGAGCTATGGTAGTTTACGTCCTTTAAGCAATTTTTTTCATTTTATCGATGTTGTTGAATTTTGTACATAGTGTTATTTGTAATATTTCCTTATCTTTTTCCTTAACTTTTTACTGTATGACCTGTATTTATGCCCCGATTTCCAATCCTGACATTGATAATTTGTGTCTTTCCTTCCCCTCCCCGCCCCCCCCCCCATTAATCTAGCTAGAGGTTTGTCAATTTTACTGATCTTTTTAAAGAAGCACCTTTTGGTTCCACCAATTTTCTTTCTTTTCTTCTGTTTTTATTTATTTGTGCTCTTATCTTTCTTATTTCTTCCCTTTTGCTTTATTTGTTCTTTTTGGTGTCTTAAGGTAGAGGCTTAAATCATCAGTTTGAGAGCTTTGTTTTTTAAGATAAGAATTTTATGCAATAAATTTTCCTCTGAGAGCTGCTTTGGTTATACTCCACTAACTTTATTATGTTGTGTTTTTATTTTTATTCAGTTCAAATATTTTCTAATTTTTCTGTTGATTTCTTCTTTGACTCCATGGGTTATTTTTTAAATTTATTTAAAGATTTATTTCTTTTTTTCTCCCCACCCCCTCATTGTTTTGTATTTGCTATGTCTGTTTGTTGTATGCTGGTGTTCTTTTTAAGAGTCCCTGGGATCCAAACCCGGGACCTCTCATGTGGGAGGGAGGCACCTAATCCCTTGTGCCATCTCCGCTCTGTGCTTTCTTTGTCTCTCATTAAGTTTTGCTTGTGTGTCTTGTTGTGTCGGCTCGCTGCGTCTGCCTGTCGTGTCATCTTGCTGCCTTGCTTGTTGTCTTCATTTATTTATTTATTTCTTAAAAAATATTTTTATTTTTTTAAAAAGATACTTAGACTACAGACGGGGTACCTGGAACCGAACCTGGGACCTCCCATGTGGTAGGTGGGAGCTCAATTACTTGAACCATCTCCACATCCCCCCTATGGATTATTTAGGTATATGTTGTTTGATTTTAAAATATTTTGGGATTTTCCAGATATCTTTGTTACTGATTTGTAATTGTTACCTTTTGATCAGCAACTATATTTTTGTGTGACTTAAATTGTTATGAGTTTTGCTTTATGTCCCAGATTGTGGCCTATTTTTGTGACTATTTGAGTGTATTATACTTTTGTTAGAATTGATCTATATATAGTATAAATAAATAGATCATGTTGGTTGATAGTGTTTGAATTTTGTATATCCTTATGGATTTTCTGCCTACTTGTTCTAACAACTACTGAGAGAGAAGTGTTGTAGTGTTCAACTGCACTTTTGGATTTTCTTCTTCCTTCAGGAATGTCAGTTATTTTTGCTTCACATATTTTGAAACTCTGCAATTAAGTGCATATGCATTTAGGATTGTGCTTTATCATTATGAAATGGCCATTTTGACTCTAGCAATAGTTCTTATTTTTTAGTTCTTGGAAATTTGCGTGATTTTTCTGCTCCCCTTGACACACTTTAGTTCTGTTGCTTCTTTGAAGAACCAAGATTCCTTGTTTCTATGACATTAAACTTTCTCAGTTTTCATATCCCCAGCCTTTACTTTTCTTCTCTATTGTGTGTGTGTGTGTTTCCCTTTGCCTATCTTAAATTACTCTTATTTCTCGGGGTTCTTTCCTGAAGTTATTCTTCTTCTCCTCTCTACCTAGTGCTTTACTTGAATAATCAACCTCTGAAGGTTGCAGCTACCGCCTACTTATATCATCTTTTCTTCAAGTTGAGGCATGTTAATGCAGTGACCTTTTGAATACTTTCATGTGGATATTCCCTTTGTACTTAAAACTCAACATGTTCCAAATTAAGCCCTTCCTTTTTCCTCTTCAATTTGTTTCTGCTTCTATATTCTCTTAGGAGTAACGTCACCCTTTCCATGCTACTTTCTGATTATTCCTTGAATCTATCTCCTTTCTCCATTCCTTCTATCAGAGTGCTGGTCCCCTCATCATCTCTTGTCAGGACTCTCATAATAGCTTCTTATTGCCCCCTAAAAAGCCAATTTCCTTGCACTGTGACCATAGTAACCAATCTAAATAGTATATTTGACCGTGTTTTGCCCTATGCTATGCCTGAACTCTTTAATGTGACTTATAAGGCCTCCATGAAGGACCCTTCCTCTCTAACTTGCTATCGATCTCTCTGTCAACCTACAAGAAACTTCTAGGGATAAAAAATGAGATAAGTTGTTGGAGGAGTTACTTAGGGACTTGAACATATAACTACGAAATAATAGCTGCTGGTCACAATAATGGTGTGTTAACTAATAGTGAAGGTTATGCAATTGTTAACTATGTTCTAAGTAGTGATCTAAATGTTAGCTATATAAACACATTGAACCATCACAGCAAGTTTCTAGGTAGGCACTATTATTATTTCCATTTTTAAAGATCTAGGCTGAGGCAAGAGAGAGATGAAGTAACTTTTCAGAGTCATATGGGCAGCCAGAAAAATCTGACAGACTGGCTTCAGAGTCCATGGTCTTTACCAACAGCATTAAACTGCCACTTACACATTCTTTCTGTCCTCTCAGAGTGCGAAGGTGAAAAACTAGAAATACATCTTCTTATTTTTCCATTTTTCCCTTGAAGCCATCCATATAAGACTTTTGACCTTCAGATTGAAAGGAAAAATTGTATCATAGCCATTGACCTTAATGCTCACAAAACCATTGTGAAGAACTCATTGTAAAGACATACTATACTGTATCTATTTTCCATAAGAAAATAAACTATTTCGAATATTCCAATCAAACAAACCAGAAAAAGAGCTGTCCCAATGGATTAGTGATATGTTTGACTGAGAGATGTCAACAAGTAAAGGGTATGAGATTTCTTGTGCGAGGGACACAGACAATTTTTTTCTGTATGGAAACTGCTTTGTAAGTTTAGCAATGACTGCAGCCTACTTCCAGATACAAGGAAAGCTTTCCTGGTTTTCCCCAAAGTTCTTCAAGCAACTATAGATATCCCCCGTTCTGGATGTTGGTTCTAATAATTGTTTTGAGTAGCTCCCACCCCTTCTGTTCTCTTGCCTTTTTACTGCTCTCTATGTGCCTGCTGACTCACTCAGTGTAAATCACTGCTTCAGACATTCTTGGGTGTTTTCTGTATGACTCACTCAAAGATGAAGTTCTCAGACGAATGTGGTGTATTAGGACTGGTTTTTGTCTACCTGTAGACTATTTCTGAAACTACCTAGATGTGAAATGTCTTGTCAGATATATGCTAATTAGACATCATTCTTATGAAAAATATAAAATGATTTTGATTATTTGTATTTGTAATTGCAAGTCAGGTAATAGAATATAAATCAATTAGTTTAAAATAAAAGCTCAAGTTAAAACAATTATTTAAAATTTTATTTTTCTTTATCTGTTCTACAGTTTATTTTGCATTTTTATTAACTAAACTTTTGTATTTTCCTTGGTAAGTTAAGAACAATAAGTAATAATGAAAAAGTGTGATAATATTTTTCACAGTTTTTTTCAAAAAACCATATATTTAAAATATATTCTTCTGTGTAAACTGGAAATACCAGCATGGACTGGAGCAACTGAATAAATAGGGTAAAATGCATGAAAACAAGTTCTTTAAAATTTAAACTATTCACTAAGACAGGTGGTCCTTAGCCCATTAATATGAGTTAATTAGGATTTCCTGTGCTTTGATTTTTAGTATAACACTTAAGTACTATCTTAGACTCTTTAAATATTTATGGGATAGTTTAGAGAGCTCCCTCTTAAAACAGGAGAAACTTAGGAAAAAGATCAAGAGCTCTGGTTGAAAATAGTAAAATGTAGGGTGGGCAGACTTGTTTATTCATTTTTTTGTCCATTCATTTATTAAGCATTATTGAGTGCCTAGTCCTCTGCTAGGAATACAAAGATGGATAAGGTTGTCTCTGCCCTTTTGGAATAGTGGGAGAAAGAGATGTATTGACAATCACTGATTGCAGTATAGTGTGATAGTGCTGCTATAGTATTGAGGGTTCAGTGGCAGTGGTAAGTCAACTTGATCTTGGGGAAGATTCATAGAGAAAGAGACTTTTCAGTGGGATTTGATGGGTAAATTGGAATGTGGTCTGACAGGTTTTGGATACTGGGAGAACCAGGCTATAGTTCTTTAATCTGTAATAATTTCACTTCCTGGATATCAACTGAGTGGGGTACTGAATGGATTACTATTAGAAACATGTTAGGTTGGCATGTATAAAGCAATTCCTGGTGTAATTATATGGTTTTTGTGTATGGGTAATATTGGTTTATGCATTCTAAAAATAAAGTATAATATTTATGTGTAGAGTTAATTTATATTTCCTTTTAAGAATATAGTATGGTATTTGAATATATGCTATTAGAATTATATTTTGAGTAGATGTGGATAGATATAACTCTGGGGTTTCTTGAATCTTAAATTCTTCTGTTTCAGATTTTTGTGCATCTTCCCTTGAATGGGCATTTTCCATACTACCTGTGTTAGTTTCCTAGGCCTGCTGAAACAAAGTACCACAAATGGTGGTTCAAAACAACAGAAAATCCTTTCTCCAGAGAAGATACACAAATGGCCATTAAGCACATGAAAAATGCTCAACATATTAAAACATTAGTAAATGCACATCAAAACTACAATGAAATGCTATTTCATACCCACTAGGATGGTTATTATTTAAAAAATGTAAAGTGTTGGTGAGGATGTAGATAAATTGCAACACTGTCCATTGCTGGTGAGAAAGTAAAATGATAGAGCCACTGTGTAAAATGGATAGGCGGTTCCTCAAGAAGTTAAACACAGAATTCCCACATGACTTGGCAATTTTACTCTTATGTATATAGTCTAAAGAATTGAAAGCAGGGACTTAAACAGATACTTGTACACCAATGTTCATACCAGTATTATTCACAAGAGCTAAAAGGTAAAAACACCCAAATATTCACTGACAGATAAATGGATAAATAAGATGTAGTGTATCCATACAGTGGAATATTTCAGCCATAAAATGGAATGAAGTTCTGATACATGCTGCAATATGGATGAACCTGAAAACATTATGCTAAGTGAAATAATTAAGACACAAAAGGACAAATATTGTATGATTCCACTTATATGAAATATCTAGAATTAGCAAATTCATAGAGACAAAGTAGATTAGAAGTAACTAAGGGTTGGTGTGTGGGGGCAGACGGGAACTTGGGAGTTGTTGCTTAATGGGTAAAGAGTTTCTGTTTTGGGTCCTGTAAAGGTCTAGTAATGGAAAGGGGTGATGGTAGTAAAACATTGGAAAAGTAATTAATGCCTGTGTGAGTAAGGGTTTTTATATGGAGAGTCAGGTACAGCAAGGACAACTACAGCAAAGGTATGAGAAAGAAAAGTTTATTAGTACTCACAGGTCCTAGAATAGAGAGGAGTGGTAGGCTTGACCAAGCAGGCAGGGAGCAAAGGTTAAGGAGGACCTGGGGACTCTGCCTGTATAATGTTGCATGGTAGAGCTGTAGCAGCAGGTGAAGCAGGAGAGGAGACTGTGGTGTTTGTATTTGAGTTTTTGTGATACATCCCAGATAAGATGTGAGGAGGAGATAGAGGGGCCTCTGTGCTATATATGTTTTTTCAAGTAGAACCTGGGGTTTGTCCCTGAGGGACCTATCAACAGGTTCTTAGGGCAAAGCACTATTCTTATTAAAAAAATTTTTTTTAAAAACAGTTTTATTAACATATCATATAATCAATTCAACGTATACAATCAGTGGCTCAATTTTAGAACATTTTCATTGCTCTAAAAAGAAAAGATCTAGTAATGGAAAATGGTGATGGTAGCACAATATTGTAAAAGTAATTAATGCCCATATGAGTAAGGATCTTTATATGGATAGTCAGGTGCAGCAAGGATGAGTATCAGTGAGAGAATTGCTTGGAGATAGGGTTAGGGAGCAGTGAAAACATAGAGGCAAGTCAGGAGGCTGTAGCATTTATCCAAGTAGGAACTGATGGTGGCCTGAACTAGATAATGGCAGTAGGGGCAGAAAGAAGATGAATAAAGATGGCACAGTCCACATGGTTTGGTCATTTATTAATTTTCATCAAAATCATCACAATTCACATAATCTCTTGATTAACCTCAGTCAATAAAATCATAATCCATATCATCAATAAGCACTTATATGTTTCTGTCCCCATTCAGGTCCTAATCTAACTTTATTTCTCAACCCTTCCAGCCTTCTCAAATCCTTTTACTTTGCCCTTTAGAGCTCAAAGCCTGTCATCTTCTTTGAATGTTCTCTTTCCTTGTTCTAATTGAAACTTGGGTGTCCTTTGAAAGCTTTACTTCCTGGTGGCTTCTTCCTTCAAAAGCTGCTAGCTCTTTTTGAAGCACAAACCATCAGAGTGCACATTCCTCCTTTTTGGTCTCAACTGTAGGTCTTCTAGTCTCTCCTGATTCATCAAAGGCATCAGAACTTGAGTTACTTCCTTCTTTTCCACCTCTACTTCTGTTGCCTCCCATACACCTACCAGGAGTTCTTAACCTGGGGTCCATAGACCACAAAGGGGTGTGCAATAGAATTCATGGTATCCTTGAACTTGAACTTGAATGGGAAAATATTAAATCTTTATTTTCCTTAGGCTTTAATTGAAATTTAGTATTTCCTTTAATTATGAATATAGGCAAAACAAAACAAAAAGCCACCACAAAATACAGGGGAATTTGACCTGTGACTCCATCAACTACAGATATTTTCAAGGCACATTACAGTTATTAGAGATATTTCAAAAAATGGTTTATATTCAACACAAAGTTGAAATTAGACTTTCTATTAACTCTTGTTATTTAATGCATTATTGAAGAACCTATCTTACTATAATAAAATTTACTTCTTTTGATAACTGTATTTTACTTTAATTAGTTTTCTTGGTAGGTATGTATCTTTTAGTTTAGGCGTTTACAAATATTATTTGGTGAGGAGCTCTGTATGATCTATTGTTTTGTAACAAATGCTCAAATTTAGCGGTGTAAAACAAAAACATTCACAGTTTCTTGGGTCAGGAATTTGGAAGTAGCTTATTAGCATGATGACTCTGGTTTGAGGTCTTTCATGAGATTATAATCAATATATCAGCTCAGGTCACAGTTATCTGAAATTTTGGTAGACCTGGAGAATCTGTTTCCATCTGGCAAATTGGTGCTGATTGTTGATGGGAGGCCTTAGTTATTCACCATGCAGACATCTCCACAGGCTGCTTCACAACATTAAAGCTGGTTGTAGCATGCTTATTGCATGTTGTATTTTAAGTAATTTAAAGGGATTTTAAGAGCATAATTATTATGTTTGTCATTTGATAATATTAGAATACTGTATGAATCTAAATTTGAACAGCATATTTTAAGTAGGGCATTAGTCAATAATGGGTGGAGAAGGCTTCTCAAGAGGCTTTGAGAAAGGGATGCATCAGAGAACCCCAAGAGTTTAATATGAGAATTACAATAGATCATGAATGTTAATACCAAGCAGTATCACTGATTAAGCATTCTTTTCTGTTTCTAATTAACTTAGATTGTGTTTTTCTTGGGAGTAGTTATAACAGTTTGCCTTAAATTTAATCAGTTCCGTGTAATATATTTTTCCATCAAGTGGTAAAAGTCTCCAGGGATGGCACTTCATTTTATATATTTTATCATGAAGTAATTATATCATACAAGCATTCTAACTATTAATTGGTTACTAGCTGTTTGCCAGGTATAATGCTATATAGGCTAAATGCACAAAAGTGACTGTAATAGTTACCTATAGGTGGGTAAGAAATTACCCATAAACTTGGTGGCTCAAAACAACAAACATTTATTATCTCATAGTTTCTGTGGGTCAGGAATTTGGGAGTGACTTAGATGTGTGGTCTAACTTGGGGTCAAGATGTTGGCGTAGAGATAATCATTTGAAGGTTGATTGGGACTGGAGGATCCATATCCAAAATGGCTTCCTCATATGGCTACTGGAAGGGGGCTCAGTTCTCTAGCTGTTGTCAGGAGGCCTCATTTCTTTACCACATGGACTTCTTCTTGAGTATTCTTATGAGGTGGCAGCTAAGACAGAGCAAAATGGAAGATATAATGTCTTTTATGTTCTAATCTTAGAAATCATATTCCATAATTTCCACACTATCTGATTGTTTACACAAGTCAGGGGATCATTGGGGTCCATCTTCAAGATTAGCTATAGTAGTGAGACAATTGAGGATTTACCTAGCATGATATGTTTTACTGTTTTAAATCAACAACTTAAAAATAAATGAAATAATTGCAGATTGTCATAGTCATATAAAAGAACGTATGACAGAATAACTGAATGCAGTGATAGATACTGAGTGGTAAGTAGGTACATGCTCCACTTTAGATAGAAAATCAAGGAGGGCACTTAAGACCTTTTAAGATGAAAGGTAAAAGGTAGTTTTATTTCCTGATAACACTCCCTGTGGTAGGTACTATCATAAAAGGCCATGTAGCTTGGTCATGGTCACACAACTAGCATGTGGCTGGGCTGGGATTCAGAAGCCAGTCTCTGGAGCCATGTTTTTAATCAGCAAGTTGCTTATTTAGAAATAAAGCTAATTAGCTATTTTAGCTGTTAGGGCTTTTTCCTCCTCATAAATATCATAGAAGATTACATGAAAGTGATTCTTTCTTTCTGAAAACTGGTGAATCTTGACTCCTCTGCCACATAGCAAGGCACGTAGCAGGGTGTGCTGGTCTCTTTCTTCTCTTTCAGGTTTTGTTGCTTTCAGCTTCTTGCTTCTGTGTTGTTCTTTCTCTCTTTTCTCCATCCGTTTATAAAGGACTCTAGTAAGAAGATTAAGACGAACTAACCCTGTGCCATACCTTATTTGAAATAACCTCACCAAAAGGTCCTACTTACAATAGGCTTATACCTATAGGAATGGAGTAGCTTTAAGAATATGATTTTCTGAGGTACATACAGTTGTAAACCACCACACTGAGTTTTTCACTATTAAAATGGTATACTATACAGATGAAGTTTTTTAGAGTCTGTTTTTTTTGTTGTTGTTTGCTTAATTAATTTTATTTAAACTGTCACTACTGGTTATCAGTGTGATTAATCAGGATGAGATAACACTCAATAGAGTGCTTGTTTACCTTTCCCTGAAGAAAGTGATATTAATTTATAAAACTTAGTATATTCCTTCAAACTTGTATGTGTTTAACTAGTTTTTTAAAAAAATGCAAATTGTTAGTGTAACTTTACTTGATCATGTTATATTACTAGCTAAACCTTAAAACAGAAATTCTACATAAAGTTAAAAGTGGCTTTACAAGAGCACAAATTGTAAAAACACACAGCCAAATTGTCCAATACAAAATAACAACTAACATAGTATTAGTGTGACAGAGCTTTCTATTGTGTGTTTTTTTTTAAAGATTTATTTATTTTATTTCTCTCCCCCCCCTCCCCATCCCAGTTGTCTGTTCTCTGTGTCTATTTGCTATGTGCTCTTCTTTGTCTGCTTCTGTTGTTGTCAGCGGCACGGGCAATCTGTGTTTCTTTTTGTTGTATCATCTTGTTGTGTCAGCTCTCCGTGTGTGCGGTGCCACTCCTGGGCAGGCTGCACTTTCCTTCACGCTGGGCGGCTCTCCTTACGGGGCACACTCCTTGCATATGGGCCTCCCCTACACGGGCACACCCCTGTGTGGCATGGCACTCCTTGCGCACATCAGCACTGAGCGTGGGCCAGCTCCACACTGGTCAAGGAGGCCCAGGGTTTGAATCGTGGACCTCCCATGTGGTAGACGGACCCCTAACCACTGGGCCAAGTCTGCTTCCCTCTATTGTGTTTTTATGTTCAAAACTATTTTTGAAGTTGGCTTTTATGTTTTATTGTGTCTTGCTTTTTTCTTTTTTTTTTTTTTTTAAAGATTTATTTATCTCTCTCCTTCACCCTCTCCTCCCCCAGTTGTCTGTTTTGTGTGTCCATTTGCTGTGTGTTCTTCTATGTCCGCTTCTATTCTTGTCAGCAGCACTGGGAATCTGTGTCTCTTTTTGTTGGGTCATCTTGCTGCCTCAGCTCTCCATGTGTGTGGCTCTACTCCCGGGCAGGCTGCACTTTCTTTTGCGCTAGGCGGCTCTCCATAGGTGACCCGACCCGCGGGTCAGTCGAACCAAGACCTGAGGGAGGGAGCGGGAATGAAAGGGACAAGAGACACAAAGAATGGAGACAAGACAGGATTCTGATCAAGTCTCATTTATTGATGGTCAATCAGGGGTATTTATAGCCAGGGATGAATGAGGTTTCGCACCACAGATCTGATTGGTCCACGTCACAAAGTCTTTTCGTGGACGTTTCAAAACAACCGTCTGAGTGGCGTGAGGATAGAAATTTAATTACTACAACGAGGGTGGGGAAATGGAAACTTAACCGGGTTAGTATCTAAAAACAGCGCTTAGCAACAAGATTGCCAATACAACACCAGTGCCAGAGGCAGCTTCCCACACACAGGGGGTGCACTCCTTGCATGTGGGGCTCCCCTATGCAGGGGAAAGCCCTGCATGGCACTGCACTCCTTGCGCACATCAGCACTGCATATGGCCAGCTCCACACGGGTCAAGGAAGCCCTGGGTTTGAACTGTGGACCTCCCATGTGGTAGACGGACGCTCTATCCGTTGAGCCAAGTTCACTTCCCTTGTGTCTTGCTTTAAGCAAATTGTGTATGCATTTCTTTGAAAGATAAATTAGAAGTGATTTTTCCATTTATGTATGGAGTCATAGTAATGTTTCTTTTAAAAAAGGAAAGGAACTTCTTGAGAGCATTTAAAATGATTTAATAGTAAATTCACTTTGAATTTAGCTTTGTTATAGTGTCCAGATGATGTGGAATGCACCTATAGTACTCAATAGAGCATCACATATTTGTGAATGCTTTTACTTTAAGCCTGAGGTATTCAACAAATTCAATGTACTTTTCCAGTGTAGAAGGAATCGTATATTTTCTTTTTTCCTGTATCTTTCTTCTTTTGTCTTTCATCCCCTTTAATCAGGAAAAATAAATAAAAGTGTTATATTGAAATTATAAAACACTGATCCTTTTGTGTCTCATATTACTATTTGAACTTTTATAAAATTAGAAGATAGAAAAGAGAAATGTTTATTTTTTCTATCTTTCCTTTAGCCTGCTATGTTAGTGTTATGTGCAAATTTGTTTTTCTATTTGGGTAAAACCTAACCATCTCTACATGCTAAGCATAGGAGGGAGGTATTTTTAGCAATTATATTGTTTATTGATATAAATTCAGTTCTACTTCAAGAAACATAGTGGTTGATTCTTACCTTTCTGCTATTTTACAAGCTAATACTCTTAAATTTTTATGCATAAAAATAGTTTGGAACTTGTCCTTTATGATTTAGGCTTACCATTTCCTCAGTGTAAGGATTAAACAAATGTGCTCAACCTGAGGCTTTAAGCCCTTAGTACAGTGCCTGACTTGTAAAAGGGACTCCGTAAATACCATCCATTGTTATTTTTTATTATTATTAGAGATTCACATTTATAAATTTGGAGGTTTTGGTCAAAACTAAGGTTTTTTTTTTGTATCTTCTATAACTGATAGAACCCTTAAGTTACACATTTACAAATTAGCTTGTGAGGTGCTCAAGCTTACCATTCCCATTTATTGACATGTTTATATTTATAATATTGCTGTTGCATTAATGATGTTTTGCTTAATTCACTTCATTAAAAGTTTAGCATATTAATTAAGTTACACTTTTAAAATTTTATGTGAAGAGGTGTCAGGATAGTTTTTATACCCAAGAATTAATGTTACCTGTACATAAGTGATGGCAATGAAGTAGTATCTCAGAAGGCAGGTAGAGTAATCAGTACCATTTAATAAAACAATTCTTTTGGTATCTCTGTGTTTTAAAACACATATTAAGAATTGAGGTACAAATGTACATTGGAACAATAATTCCTTGGCTTGAATTCATTCAGAGATGATTTTATATTTCTGGGTTTTTCCAAAGTAGATAGTGTTTATGTTGATAAGTTAGGTGTCCCTCTTCATTGCTCCCATAGTATGTTGTACACATCTTTTACTGAGTTTTCTTTTTAACTTTATAATTTCCTGTTTGTGTGCTTATCTCCTCTAGATTGTATATTATTTAAGGTAAGTACTATATAGCTTATTCATCTTTGCATCACCGACATCTTAATAGAGTAGCTTCTCCATTACTTTTCATTTCTTCTTCCATGTCTAGGATTCTTTCTGGTATTATTTAGCCTGAAGAATTTCTTTTTAAAACTTTTTTTTTTGTACCACAGGTCTACTGGAAAAGCCTTCAACATTTGTCTTTTTGAAAATGTCTTATTTTCCTTGTGTTTGTGAAAGGCAATTTCAATGGGTGTAGAATCCCACATTAGCAGTATTTTAAAAATCATAACTGAAAAAATCCCTTTCCATTTTCTTCTGTTGCTCTTGTTTCTGGTGAGAAATTAGCTGTCATTTGCATCATTTTCCTCCTATATACAATGTGTCTTTAGTCTCTGACTGCACTTTTTTTTTTAATTTTTAAAAGGTTTATTGAACTCTATCACTCATGTATAAACATACATAAACAATAAGTATATAATAATAGTTGTGAACTTACAAAACAAACATACATAGCATCATACAGGACTCTCATACCTCACCCTACCATCAGTACCTTGCATTGTTGTGAAACATTTTTAACTAATGATTAAAGAGCATCCTCAAAATATTACTACTAACCAAAGTATTCTTTCCCCAACCCACCCTATTATTATTATTTTTATATTATTTTTACATGGACGTACATAAATGGTAAGTGTATAGTAATAGTTGTGACCTTACAAAGCAAGTGTGCGTAACATCATGCAGGGGTCCCATACATCAACCACCACCACCACCTTGCATTGTGAGACATTTGTTACAGATTATGAAAGAATATTGTCAAAATCTTTCTATAAACTATATTCTTTATCTTACATTTGGTGTATTTCCCCCCCAGCCCATCCTATTATTTTTTTAAATATATTTTTATGATGTAAACTTATAAAACAATCATGCACGTGTGCAGAATTCCCAAACAATACCCCTCTATCAACAAACCACACTGTGATGGAATATTTGTTACAGATTATGAGATATCATTAGACTGTTACCAGGTCCATGGCATATATTTGGCACACTTTTTCCATACATTCCTATTATCAGTGCAGAACATCTTTGGCATAGATGCAAGAATATTACATTATTACTGTTAACCACAGTCCATAGTTCATTCCAGCTATATTTTTTCCATGCTTCTCCACATTCCACCACCCTGCAGTAGTGATGTACATCTGCTCTAGCTCACAAAGGACACTCTTACATCTATACCATCAGTCACAATTCTTATCCACCTCTGGGTTTACTGTGCTATTCAGTCCCTAGATTATCCTCTAGCTTTCTGTGAATTACATCCTTAGACTACCATTTCCAGCCACGTTCCCATTAACAAACCAGCTGTTACTCACTATAATGGGTTACCATCAACTCTGTACATTTTCACACTTTTACAGTACAGTCAATAAAAACTTCTACATACATTAAACATCAGTAATCCATCTCAGTTCTCCTCTTATCTCCTTTAAGAATCCACCAGGTCTTGAAGATATTTTCCTACATTTTCTTCTAGAAGCTTTATGGTTCTTGCTTTTATATTTAGGTTTTTGATCCATTTTGAGTTAATTATAAGGTGTTAAATAAGGGTCCTCTTCCTTCTTTTGGCTATGGATATCCAGTTCTCTCAGCAGCGTATGTTCATGGACTGTTCTGTTCAAGCTGGGTGGGTTTGACAGGTTAGTAAAAAATCACTTGACCATAGATGTGAGGGTCTGTTCCTGAACCATCAGCTTGGTTCCATTGGTCTATGTGTCTGTCTTTATGTTAGTACCATACTGTTTTTACCACTGAATCTGTATATCAAGTTGAGTAGAATTGACATCTTAATGATATTTAGTCTTCCAATCCATGAGCATGGACTGTTCTTCCAATTATTTAGCTCTGTTTTGATTCCTTTAACAATGGGTTGAAGTTTTATGAATACAAGTGCTTTACATCTTTGGTTAAGTTTATTCCTGAATATTTGGGTTTTATCTGTCATATTTTATTTTCACCACTGTCTTGACATTTTTAGTTACTTTTACTGATATAATCTTCATTTCTAGATTCTTCCAGGCCTCTCTCTCCTGTCTTTTCTTTTCAGGCTGTAGCATAGCCTTTAGTATTTCCTGTAAAGCTGATCTCTTGCTTACAAACTCTCTCAGTTTCTGTTTATCTGTGAATATTCTAAACTTGCCATCATTTTTAAAAGATAATCTTGCTAGATAAAAGATATTTGGCTGTAAGTTTTTCTCTTGCAGTATCTTAAATATACCAGTGTCTTCTTGTCTCCATGCTTTCTGATGAAAAATCGGCATTATGTAATCTTATTGGGTACCCCTTATATGTTATGCATTGCTTTTCTCTTGCTGCTCTCAGAATTCTCTCTTTGTTTTTGGCATTTGACATTATGATTTGTTTGTATCTTGTAGTCGGTCTATTTGGATTTATTCAGATGGGATGATGTTGTGCTCCTTGGACGTGTATATCTATGTTCTTCTTTGTTTTTGTTTTTTGCATTGCTCTTGTTTTTTGCATTGCTCTTTGTTTTTGGCATTTGACATTATGATTTGTTTGTATCTTGTAGTCGGTCTATTTGGATTTATTCAGATGGGATTATGTTGTGCTCCTTGGACGTGTTCTTCAATAGGGTTGGGAAATTTTCTACTGTTATTTCTTCAAATATTCCTTAGGCTCCTTTTCCATTCTCTTCTCCTTCTAAGACACCCATAACATGTGTATTTGCATGTCACTCGCTGTTTTTTAGTTCCCTGAGACCCTGTTCAATTTTTTCCATTCTTTTCTACATCTGTTCTTTTGTTTGTTTGCTTTCAGAGGACATTTCTTCAAGCTCATCAATCGTTTCTTCTGCCTTCTCAAATCTGCTATTATATGACTCCAGTGTATTTTTAAATTTCATTTATTGCACCTTTCATTCCCATAAGATCTGCTATTTTTCTGTGTATGCTTTCAAATTCTTTGTGCTCATCGAAAGTCTTCTTAATATCCTTAACCTCTTTAGCCATCTCATTGAATTTATTAAGGAGATTTGTTTGAACATCTTTGATTAGTTGTCTTAACTCCTTTATGTGTTCTGGAGGCTTATCTTATTTCTTTAACTGGGCCCTATCTTCCTGTTTCTTGGTGTGGATTGTAATTTTTTGTTGGTGTCTTGGCATCTGTCTTAGTAGAGTATTTATTCTGGGTACAGATTTTCTCTTTAGTGTAGGGCTTTCTTGCCCTTTCTCCCTTGCTGTTTGTGTAGTAGGGGCCAAGGATGTGGTTGGTGCTATAAGCTGTGGAGGCTCAAGCTGGCCACTTTGCCCCAGGATTCGATGAAGCTTCTTCCACCTCTCTCCTTTTCCAGGGGTAGGGACAGAGCCACATCTGTGTGCAATAATCCAGGTCATGCAGGCCTAGACTGTAGTTGTCCAGAGAGACTGATGAAGCTTCGTGTTCCTTTCTCCCCTGCCTAGGACGGAGATGGAGCTGTAGGTATGAGCAGCACTTTATGCCATGCAGGTCCAAGATGACTGCAGTTGCCCTGGTAGTCTTCTGATTCTTCAGTCTGTGCCTGTCAAAGGTACCTGCAGTTACCTGAAGAGGCTGGTGCAGGGCCTGCCAGCTTCCTTCCTGCTAGAGGTAGGGCTGAAGCCAGGCTAGGGCTGCAGGCCCATCTGGATGAAAGAAACCAGTCACTGATTTTTAGCCAGCCTGGCTTCCCCTCATGTTGGGGTGGAGTCAAAATGGTGGCTACTGGACTCTTTCTGACTTAAACGGCTCAAACTTTAGCTTTTTTTGGGTTATACTTTAGCCAGCCAAATTTACTAATCAGTAGCTGAAATTGGTGACCAACTATCTCTTCCTTCCCTATTTTTGGGAGGTTGAGCTTCCAACTCCAGCCACAAAATAGGCTTTCGCCACCATAGTAGAATGATCACTGGTCTTCATGGCATGACCTGTATTTACCCAGAGGGGCTGGTACAGTTCCCCCAGCTTCCTCCCTGCCAGAGTCAGGGCTGGGATTTATGCTAGAACTGTAATCTGATCTGGATGGAAAGGAGCAGGTCCCTACCAACACTGTGATTTTCAGTCTGCTTCCCCTTGTGCGAGGGGTGGAGTTAATATGGCAGCTACTGGCCTTTTTCTGACTTGGACAGGTTCAAACTTTAGCTGTTCTTAGGATTATACTTTAGCCTGCTGAATTTACTCATCAGTAGCTGAAGGTGGTGCCCAACTGTTTGTTCCTCCCCCATTTTTTGGGACATGGAGTTTCCAGTTCCAGCAACGGAATAGCTCCCGAGGCGGCTTGTGCCTCCAGGGGAGGATAGGCACAGGTCTCTAGGGAATTGAGTAAGGAATCTTCTATGCAGATAAGTAGTCTCCTGCTTCCATTCTTACAAGGATGTTGCTGGATGCTCTTCTGGTCTCCTGGAGCCCCTAAACTGGTGCTTTAGATAGCTCTGGATGATACTATCTGTCCTGTAGCATGAGCTGACTCTAGGAGCTCCTTACTATGCTATCTTGCTGGTTGTCTTTCTGACTGCACTTTTATGATTTGTTCTTTATTTTTATTTTTAGTAGCTTGAATATGATGTGCCTAGGTTTTTGTTTTTGTATTCTTTTAGGTATTTGGATGTGCAAATTAATTTTTTTCTTATCAGTTATAAAGAACTTTTCAGTCACTATCTTATCAAATATTTTCTCTGTACCATTTTCACTCCCATCTCCTTCTGGACCACAATTACATTTTGTTATACCATTTGATATTTTATCACAAACCTCATTTGCTATGTTCTTTTTTTTTTTGTTTATATCCTAGTTTGGTTACTTTTTATTGACCTGTGTTCAGGTTCACTGGTTATTTTCTTAGCAATGTCTAGGTACTGTTATGCCCATATAATAATTTTCCATTTCTGATATATTTTTCTTTTTCTTTTTTTTTTTTAAAGATTTATTTTTATTTATTTAATCCCCCTCCCCTCCCCCGGTTGTCTGTTTTCTGTGTCTTTTTGCTGCATCTTGTTTCTTTGTCCGCTTCTGTTGTCGTCAGCGGCACGGGAAGTGTGGGTGGCGCCATTCCTCGTCAGGCTGCTCCCTCCTTTGCTCTGGGCGGCTCTCCCCATGGGTGCACTCCTTGCACGTGGGGCTCCCCTACGTGGGGGACACCCCTGTGTGGCAGGGCACTCCTTGCGCGCATCAGCACTGCACATGGGCCAGCTCCACACGGGTCAAGGAGGCCCGGGGCTTGAACCGCGGGCCTCCCATGTGGTAGACGGACGCCCTAACCACTGGGCCAAAGTCCGTTTCCCATATTTTTCATTTCTAATAGATCTCTTGCTCTTTTTTATAGTTTGCATAGCTTTTCTACTGAAATTCCCCATCTCTTTATGTATGGTGCCCATTCTTTCCACTAATATCCTTTAGCATTTTTATTAATTTTTATTAATTTTGTTACCTATTTCATAATTGCAACATTTAGGTCTGCTTCTTTTGATTATGAGTCATATTTTCTTGTTCCTTCGTGTATCTAGCAAGTTTTGATTGTATGGTGGATATTTTATTTATATATGGTAGAAAAAAACAAATATTTGCCTCCAAAAAAGGGTGTAATCTTTCAGACTACTAGAGAGAGTCTGGGGTTAACTCAGATTGATCTCTTATTTACCTGGGTCCGGACCTTGTTACTGCTTTAGTTAGATTCAGCTCATCAGTAGCTTCAAATGTTTTAATGACTTGGGATCTGAACATTTGTGAGATTCTTGCAATCTCTTTTTTTTTTTCTCTTTACAGCTGAGCTACTAGTTTTTCAAACAAGGTGGGGGAAATGGATTTGGCTCAACTGATAGAGTATCTGCCTACCACATGGGAGGTCCAGGGTTCAAACCCAGGGCCTCCTGACCCATGTGGTGACCTGGTCCATGCACATTGCTGATGTGTGCAAGGAGTGCCATGCCACGCAGGGCTGTCCCTTGCATAGGGGAACCCCATGCACAAGGAGTGCGCCCCACAAGGAGAGCCGCCCTGCACAGAAAAAGTGCAGCCTGCCCAGGAGTGGCGCCGCACACACAGAGAACTGATGCAGCAAGATGACGAAACAAAGAGAGACATAGATTCCTGGTGCCACTGACAAGAATGCAGATGGGCACAGAAGAACTCACAGTGAATGGACACAGAGAGCAGACAATGGGGGCAGGGAGGGGAGATCAATCAATCAATCAATCAATCAATCCAAACAATGTGGTATCGCTTTTGTCTTTAAAATCCTGGTCTTCATTTTTCAGGTTAATGGAGAATTCTTTTTGTTTTCAGTTTTACTTTTGGCTCTCTATTTCTTTAGTAAATCACTTTCTGACCTGGAACCCTGCACCTAACCTTCAAATGGTAGCGCTATACACTCTTCAAAGGCCTGGGATATATCATGGAAATTTCTCTCAGCTCTTTTACCTAGTCCATAGCTTTTGCAGGGAAGCTGCTTTGCCCTTGGAAGAGGACTTGTCTACCTCAGGAAAGATTTCACTCAGCTTTCCTGTCTTGCCTCCAGCCATTGACATACTATCCCATGCACTTAGTGAAGTCTTTAGGAAAAGAATTGGTGGGTGAGTGTGGACTTCATCTGTGGCTGTGGCTTCATCGTGGTGATCCTTGGAATGCTAATCTATCATATTAGTACTCACGTTCAGCTGTTTCTAGTTTGTTAAAAGTGTGACTGTTTTTTCTTTACCCTTGTCTGACTTCTTTTCCAGCTGACCTCCAGGGATAAATACAGCTTGTCAATTTCCAGTATTTAGTTTTTATAGGTTTTTTGGTGTCTTCAGTTCTCTGATGAGTTAAAAACAACAGCAAGTATGATTTTGTGGGTTCTCTGGCTTGTTTTGGTTCTTAGAGTGAGAGTAGTGGTGTCTTTGGACTACTTTGTAAACCCCACTGGAGGCTATCATCTACTTTATTATTACTTTATATATCTTATTATTTTAGTGTTTAGATCATGTTAGATGACCATATATGAGTTCTAGTTCATAGTATTTTTTCCAGACATTGTCTTCATAGTGAATTTAAAGACCTATTTTGAAATAAGCATTATATTTGCATATCATTATTTAAAGGAATTTTTCTTTAGTGAAGTGAATAATCAATATTGTGAGTTATCTTTTTACTTTGATAATTAAACTTAAAATTAAGTTAAAATGAATGGTTTATATCCACTCTGTCCAGTAAAACCTTCTGCAGTGATGGAAATGTTTTATGTAAGTGTTCTGTTCAATATGCCAGCCAGGAGCTACATGTGGCTCTCAAGCATTTGCAATATCTTAGTGCAACTAAGGAACTGAATTTCAAATTTATTTTAATATAATTGAAATTTAAATAACTACATATGACTAGTGACCACTGTCATGAACAGCACAGGCCTATATCATATATATATTATGGCAAAAAAACAGTACCTTAATAATCTACATAGCAAAGATGAAAAGTTCATAGATTATTGCTTATGTCTTTAAGTATTCTTCTTTTCATAATACCTAGTTTAGCTGAAGACTTTTTGCCGTTTTGATTGTTGCCACTTGAAATATTTCTTGGATTTGAGTTCATTATGAGGAATGGAACTTGTGAAATTCAAGCAATTACTATTTGATGATCTTGTTGTAGATGAAATGTCATTAAAAGTAAAACTTTCGGTTTATTTCCTGAGGCTGTAGCCACCTACTTATAAATTTCAAGAAGTTCCAGTACAAACCAGTGTCTTAGTTTTCTAGGCTGCTATGACAAATATCCCACAGTGGCTTTGCTTAAACAATGGGAATTTATTGGCTTACAGTTTTGGGGCTAGGAGAAGCTAAATTCTAGATATTGTCAAGGCTCGCTTGTTCCTCAAAGGCTTGTGTTGGTAATGCCTGCTGCTGGGTACAGGCAGTCCTTGGGGTTCCTGGACTTTCTGGACACATGGCAGTGTCCTCTCTTTCTCTTCCAGATTCCAGCTGACTTCCTGCTTCTGGCTCCTTCCTGTAGTTTCTCTTTATAAGGTCTCCAATAATCTGGATAAAGACCCACCCTTATTCAATAGGGCCACACACTTTAACTAAAAAAATCACATCTTCAGGGGATCCTATCTACAGTGGGCTCATAGTCACAGGAATGCAAATTAAGATTAAGAACATATCTAAATTGGATAAATAATTTAAACTACCACAACCAAAGAAAATGTGTTGTTTTTCAGGCCAGCAAACTATGAAGATAAAAGTAGAATTGTATTCTCCAAATTTGTTAATCATTTTTATCCCAAGAAGCAGTCTGCATTATGAAAGAGCACTGGATAAGTTGGGGCGATGGGGAGGGCACTGAGTACTAGTTTGTGTGCCACCAATAACTAGTTAAATGACCTTTCTAAAACTGCTTAGATTGTAATCTATAAAGCAAAGATTACTTATCACTTAAAAATCTCAGTTATGTAATTCTGTCATTTTAAGATTAGAAGAAAATTTTTGAGGTAGTCTCATTTCTTAGGATAGTTACTGAAAACTTTTCACTACTTTTAATTTTTATTATTAATCTTTAGTTTTAAACATTCCAGTGCTGAATGCCTCTTGACAAAATCACAGTGACTGACAGTGACTTTTCTTTTTTTTTCCATTTGGGAATTAGATAAGTGCTGTTGGGGAAGGAAATATTTACATGTGTGCTGTTTTGTCTTTCTTTATAGTTGGACAAATTTGCCAGCATAAGAATTCCAGGGACCAAGAAAGAGAGACCTCCACTTCCCAACTTGAAAACTACATTTGCAAGCAGCTACTATTCTTCAGCATCTTCAGAAATGATGGAAAACTTTCCAAAGCCACTGACAGAGAATGAACTCTTAGAACTTTTTGAAAAGATGATGGTGAGAATTTTGATTCCTTATGAAATGCTTGAGGAAAAAGCCTTAGCTTTTTCTCATGTTAGTGGAACATAAAATATTCCTTAGGGTGATTTCTGATGTCCCTTAATTATTTGTAGAGAACTTTAGGATTAGAAAATAAGGATCTGGAGGAAAACCATCACACTAGTGTTAGGTTTTGTATAGTTTATAAGAACCTAAGCACTCTGAAGTGCTCAAGTGGTTATGTGAGTGGTCTTTCTGTACAGTGATATTTTGAGTGTTGATTTCAGTGCTCTGCTGTTTACGTTTGTAAGTATGCTGATTTATTACTTATTTGCTTTATTTCTTTTATAGTTGTCAAGATAACCTGGTTCTTTATAATTATGTAGACTTTAACTCACTGTTTTTTGGGGGTATGGCTTTTCTGGTAGTGAATACACGGGGCCGCCTTCATTTGGTTATAAATAATGATAATTCTCTGACTGAGCACCCGGCTTTTAAGCTGAGTGTACTAATTTGACCAGTAATCCAAACATGGTAAGTATATTGAAACCATTTACCACAAAATCAATGCTAATTTAATCTAAATATTTTTATTTGTATATATATTTTCTACCCTCAAGTTGCTTTTCTCCTATGATTTCAAAGCAAGCATTTGAAAAATTAAATGAGAAAGAAATGCTAGAAGGCACTATTGATGATTAGGCTCTTTATAAGTTCAGAGAAGGGAGAAATCACCTTAATTTTTGAGATACCTACTTTGCTTCAGATAAACTAAAATGTAAAGGATATTCTAGTAATTTAGGGAAAATTTAGTAGAAAGGGTGAACTAGACCTAGGTCTCAAGGAGGGTAGGATTAGATAAGCAGAGGGAGGGCATTCATTAAGCAGTAAGGAAAGACAGAATGCTAGGGTACAGATAGCTCATGGATGGGCCAGTGAGAGGTTCGAAAAATTAGACTGTAGTGATAATTTGGGGCGGATTATGAATTCTGAGGAGTTGTATATTATTTCAGAGTTGTGATTTTTTTTTGAAGATTTATTATTATTATTTTTATTTCTCTGCCCTCCCCCACCTCCAGTTGTCTGCTCTCTGTGTCCATTCGCCATTTGTTCTTCTATGACTGCTTCTATCCTTATCAGCAGCACCGAAAATCTGTGTCTCTTTTTATTGTGTCATCTTGTTGTGTCAGCTCTCCTTGTGTGCGGCGCCATTCTTGGGCAGGCTGTACTTTCTTTTGCGCTGGGCGGCTCTCCTTACCTGGCGCACTCCTTGCGCGTAGGGCTCCCCTGTGCGGGGGACACCCCTGCGTGGCAGGGCACTCCTTGCATGCATTAGCACTGCGTGTGGGCCAGCTCCACATGGGTCAAGGAGGCCCGGGGTTTGAACTGCGGCCCTCCCATGTGGTAGGCATACGCCCTATTCATTGGGCGAAGTCTGCTTCCCCAGAGTTGTGATTTATACCATATCAGTCTATTCTTTCATCAAGTGCTTTTAACAGCTTGTATTTCAGTTCTTAAGGAAATTATTGCATTCATCTATTTAGTTAAGAGTTTAAGAAAGGCCTGAAAGTTTAGAATAGATGGCCTAACCTGAAATCGATGACATATTTGCCATTACATTACACTGCCTTATTTTCTGTTCACTTACAAGTATTTGTGCTGGGCATTATTACACCTGGAGCTTCAGAAGATCCCAGACAGAAAGAATACCTAATTGGATCATCTCAGAGTTTTTCATCAGTGTCAGAGATTCCTAACTTCTTATCGCTGAGCATAATTTTTATTGTTATTTTTTGTTTGAATCCTTGGCTTAGGACATCTTATCTGTCAATTCTTGATGAAGTGCTTTATTGATTTTGCTTTTTGTTAACCATTCATATATAATTCCTTATCAACTCTTTTATCACCGTGGGCTGCTATAATTATAGCTAAGAACAAAAAAAAAACAACTATTTTTTGCTAGCCTTTGCGTCTGTTAATGAGGTTTCTGTGCAGGTATTCTTCAGTACTGGCGTTGAGGACACAAGAGAGTAAAATGTCCTTTCTTGCCCTCATTCCTGCATCATGCATGGAACCACTCACCTAAGTTATCTGTGAGATTCTGAAGTGTTATTCTGTTGGTTCATGTATCAGTTTGATATTATTGATGAATTCCAAAAAGGAAGTCACCACCCGTGGGACTCACAGATAAAAGGCATGGCAAAGAACAGAGTTGAGGGTTTCTGATGTTGGAGTTTTGATGTTGGAGTTTGATGCTGAAGTCTTAAGCTGGAGAACCAGGGGAAGAGACAGAGCTGTTCACCTGACAGTCCACAGCTGACCTTGTGGAGGAAACAAAGGAACTGAGCCCAGAGGAACCCAGAAAGCCTGAAGCCTCACAGACGTCGGCAGCCATCTTGCTCCAACGTGTGGAAATAGACTTTGGTGAAGGAAGTAACTTATGCTTTATGACCTGGTAACTGTAAGCTCCTACCCCAAATAAATACCCTTTATAAGGCCCAGCAGATTTCTGGTGTTTTGCATCAACACCCCTTTGGCTGACTAATACAGTTCACTTATGACTACTTTGTTAAAAAATTTAGGGGGAGGATATTTTAATTGTTGGTGCCACCTAAGCTGGGAGCCCCTTGAAATTAAACATTTATGGAGACCACATTTTATTATTAGGAAATGTTAAAATTACCACTACAAAATTATATCATTGATGTGGAGACAGTAGCCTCTGGAGTTGCTGAAGGCAGGGAGAGGGAAAAAGAGATATAATATAGAGGCATTTTCAGGACTTGGAGTTGTCCTGAATGACATTGCAGGGACAGATGCAGAACATTATATGTCCTGCCATAACCTACTGAAAGGACTGGGAGAGAATGTAAACTATAATGTAAGCTATAATCCATGCTGTGTAGCAGTGTTCCAAAATGTGTTCATCAATTGCAATGAATGAACCATACTTATGAAAGAAGTTGTTAATGTGGGAAAAGTAGGGGGTGTGGGTAGTGGGGCATATGGGAATCCCATATATTTTTTAATGTAATGTTTTGTGCTATCTATTTTTTTTTAAAGATTAATTTTATTTATTTCTCTCCTCTTACTGTCCCCTCCTCGTTGTCTTCTTTCTGTGTCCATTCACTGTGTATTTTTCTGTGTCCACTTGCATTCTTGTCAGGTACCACCAGGAATCTGTCTTTTTGTTACCTCATCTTGCTGTGTCAGCTGTGTGTGTGTGTGTGTGTCATCGCTCCTGGGCGGACTGCGCTTTTTTCTTGTGGGACAGCTCTCCTTGCGGGGCACACTCCTTGCATTTGGGGCACCCCTGTGCGGGGGCACCCCTTCATGGCACAGCACTCCTTGGGCACGGCAACACTGAGTGTGGGCCAGCTCACCACACAGGCCAGGAGGCCCTGGGTATCGAACTCTGGACCTCCTATATGTTAGGTGGATGCTCTATCAAGTGAGCCACATCTACTTCCACTATGTATCTTTTAAAAATAAAAAATATATGTATTTTAAAAAAGTACCACTACCTAGAAAATAATGAATACAGTTTTTGGTATTCCGTTCTGAACAAGATTACTTTAGAAGTGTTTTTCTGTTACTTTCAACCTGGAAGGATAAGGCTATGAATTTTAATTGTATAAACAGGACAGATAGATACTGACATTTTTGAGGCATTTACAGAATACATATTTAATAACTGGGCCAGATTACTTGTTAAATCTTAATCAAGTCTCCCTGTTGGCAGCAGATCTTTTACAATCAAATGATTACTTCACTCAGCAGAAGTAAAAAGAAATTGTTGCTTTTTTAGGCTTGCCTCCTTTGCTAGGGAATGAATTAGTCACGGCTAAGGTCCTTTTAAAAAATAGGGAATAGTTTATTTTCTTACTTTTCTGATTCCTTGACTGTTTTACAGTAATTTGTAGGTAAAACCTGCTGATGATTCTGAAGTCTAAAGGTCTTTGAAGCTGAGAAGGGCCTTTTTCCTTCTTTAAACATAGATGAGTGATATTTCTCAGAGTTTTCAGGGTACTACACTTCTGAGAAATTTAGGGATGTTTCTATGCCTGGAGAATGGTGACTTTAAATTGGTTTTGATTTTTGGCTTGCACATATGTATGATATTTTTGCTCATAACAATTCTTTTGAGAAAGGAACATTTATTAATAAATCAGCCATTTTAACCTTTTGGCATTTGCAACTACAGAGGTTTCATACCATTTACAGTTTGCATCTAGATCCTTTGTTTTGGCATTGTGTAATTTAAAAACTTATTATTATTTAGCATTATCAAAGGTGATTAAATGATTTTTACATGAAGTCATAGCTTTGTTATTAAGAACACCTCTTTTCCCCTTTAAAGACAATCCTTAGAAAGACAGTGTGCTGAGTTCATAACTAAATGAATATAAATACAGAGTAATACTTTAGTATTTGTATACATTTTACTTTTACCTAGCAAATTAATTTACTTGTTTTCTGGGTAAAGTATAGTTTTTGTGGTGTGCTTTTTTTTAAATGGGCTTTGTACATGGGAAGCATACACTAAACCACTGAGGTATACCCACTCCCCTGTGTTTTTTTAAAGTAGTGATAAATTCCTACTTATACTTCTTAAAGACTTTTTCTCCTCCCCTTTGTCTTTTTTGTTTTTGAAGATTTAATTATTTAATTAATTAATTTCTCCCCACCTGTTTGCACTTTGCTGTGTATTGTGTCTTTAGGAGGCACTAGGAACTGAACCTGGGACCTCCAAAGGGGGAGGGAGGCACAGAATTACTTGAGCCAGCTCCATTCCCTGCTTTGTAGTGTCTTTTATTGCTTTTTTTGGTGTCTCTTGTTGCATCATTTTGTAGTGTCAGCTTGTTGCGTCTGCCTGTCACCTCAGCTCACTCTTGCTCATTTTCTTTAGGAGGCACTGGAAACCTCAGCTCCCTGCTTTGTTGTATCTCTCATTATATTTTTCTCCTTGTATCTCTTGTTGTATCATCTTATTGTGTCAGCTTGCTGTGCCTGCCTGTCATGCCAGCTTGCCTTCTTCAGGTGGCATGGGGAACTAAACTATGGACCTCCTGTGTGGTAGGCAGGAACTCAGTCATCTGAGCCACATCCGCTTCCCCCCCTTTATCTTTTTTTTTTTTAAGATTATTTATTTTTTTATTTCTCTCCCCTCCCCCCTCCCACCCTGGTTGTCTGTTCTCTGTGTCTGTTTGCTGCGTCTTCTTTGTCCGCTTCTGTTGTTGTCAGCAGCACGGGAATCTGTGTTTCTTTTTGTTGTGTCATCTCTCCGTATGTGCAGCACCAATCCTGGGCAGGCTGCATTTTCTTTTTGCGCTGGGCGGCTCTCCTTACGGGGTGCATTCCTTGTGCGTGGGGCTCCCCTATGCAGGGGACACCCCTGCGTGGCATGGCACTCCTTGTGCGCATCAGCACTGCGCGTGGGCCAGCTCCATACGGGTCAGGGAGGCCCGGGGTTTGAACCACGGACCTCACATGTGGTAGACAGACGCCCTAACCACTGGGCCAAGTCTGCCGCCCCCTTTATCTTTTGATGATAGCACAGTATTTATCTGAAAGCCCATGTTGTTTCCTTCCTGGATCTCAGAAGTGCGAATTACTTAGTGTACATCATTGATCATTTTATGTACAACTTGGGTTTCATTTTTCTTGAACTCTTTGTAGGTAGAGGTAACTGATTTTTTGAATGAGGTGGGTATGGTAGGTATAAGCTAAAAGTGACTTTATTCCAGCTTTTACTTTTTTAAAGCAACCCTCTGGATCTATTCTTATCTGCCCCTGGCTAAAATCCCAGGTGGATACCATGACTTTCTGGTTGCTCTCAGGTACTAAAAACCCTAACTTTAATATAAAAAATTTAATGTTCGTCCAAAAGAAGCTTCTCTTGTGACCCCAATTAAGCTTGTTCCACTTGGCGTCTCCAGTGGGGGTTCTTGCTGGGTGTGTGGTTAACCTCTCTTCTGTTTCTCAACCTTGCTTTCCTGTTTTTCTTCCTTCTTTACTAAACACATTCTCTCTCCTCCAGGAATAGATTGGAGATGGCTGGAGGAGGACCTAGGGCACTGGTGTCTGAGGGTGTTGTATTAGTTTTCTATGGCTGCCATATCAAGTTACCACAAATTTATTATCTCATAGTTCTGTAGGTCAGAAGTTCAGATTGGCTTGACTGTTTGCTCTGCTCTAGGTTTCCCAAGGCCCAAAGTCAAACTCTAGATTGTTGGCAGAATCCAGTTCCTTGCAGTTGTAGGACTGCGATTGTCAACTGGAGTCCTTTTTTAGATTTGTAGAATCCTATTTCCTGACCTTTAGGTGGGTCCTTACATCTCAGAACTGGTAATAAGTGGAATCCTTTCCATGCTTGGAATCTCTCTGACTTCCCCTTCTGCATCTCACTTCTACCCCTGTTAAGAGAAAGTTCTCTCTTTCTAAGAGCGCATGTAATTAGATTGAGTCCACCTGGACATTCCAGGATAATTTCTCTTTCTGATGGTTCACAACCTTGATTACATCTGCACAGCCACTTCTGCCATGCGATATAACATTCACAGGATCTCGGGATTAGGGTGTGGATACCTTTGGGGGACCATTCTGCCTGTGACAAGTATGAAAGATTACAAAGGCTAATTCCTTGTTTCTGTGGTATTTTTGTGGCTCTTCTCCCTCCAATCTCACCTGCAATGTCCTGGTCAGTGGTGAAATCTGCCTCTGTCTTCCATGAGTCCATTATTCTGTTGGGGTCACTTTGTTTTCTCAAGTGGGCATTTCATATATGGTCTCTCTTTGGATGATCCAGGCAGCTTCTTTCATGGGATACACATCTTGACTATAGGAAGCTAATGTAAGCTTTGCCTCTAGCTCCTGTCCTCTATCTTGTTCCCTTCAGAGCCTGTCTTCTATAAAAAACAGTTTACTCTGGGTATTTCTAGTAGTAGCTTTTAACATTTTGTTGTTGCTATTCTTTCATTTTAGGTATTTCCTGCTCTCATGTAAATGGCTTTCTAATTATCAGATCCTATCTGCGACATGTGACACTGCTGGTCATCCCTCCTGTTTAAATTTCTCTTTTTCCCTTGGTTACCATGACACCTCTTTCCCTTTTCTGGTTTTTGTCCTCCTTGGCCAGTTCTTTTCATTTTCTTTCCAGGTCTCTTCTATCTTTTATTTCCTCTGTATGTTGCCTTTGTCCCTCTTGTCTTTCCTTTACACACTTTGGTTCTTTGAATAGTCCTCCTGGGGGATTGGAACCCTCCTCGTATTGTGGAATATCTCCTCTATTCTCATAAATTGCTGTGTCTTCTACAGAGTAACAGCTACAGTACAGCTACTGAAAGGTGCTAACCCTCAGTCCATCAGAAACTGAATTCATTCTATTCTTTTTTTTTTTTAACCTACTCATTGCTCTTAGTTTCCAGTCTACCTGAAATTTGGGATTCATCCTTGAGCTCCCCTTCATTCTGTCATTGGTCACATCCATTCACTTCTCCATCTTAATTAGCTCCTGATATTTTTTCTCCCCTGCTTTAGTTCAAGCTTTTATCACCTGGTACTTGTACTATTGTAGTGGCCTCTTCCATTGGCCCTTCCATCTCTCTGCCAATTTTAAATCTAGATTCAAACATTACTTTTATTTGAAATCTTCCCATGCTTTCTCAGACTTGGACACTCCTTATTTTTGCCTCTTACAGCTCTTGAATATGATTCCCTTATGGAATTAATTTAAAATTAAAAAAAATTTTTCTTTGGTATCTGTCTCCCCACTAGATTAAATTCCTGTAGTCCAGCAGTGATACTGTCTTATAAGGAAATATTTGCTGAATTAAGTACGACCTCTTACCTCTTAAGAGTTTTAAAATAATACATTTCTGTCACTTTAGACCCTGTGTTTAGAGAGGTTTACTTTAATTGATAATTTTCCCAGTAACACAAAAACATTAAAATGAAGATGTAAAAGTGATTTCATAAATCATGTATTTTCTAGTTTTCTCACTTTCCTTAACCTGCCTTTCCCTTCTCTTAGCCTAGTCCCCTGCACCAGATTGTGAGTAACCAGTAGTTGTAGGAAAAATTCAGAGATACCAGTCCCATGTGAGAGTATGAGAAAGTTGCCAAAGCTTAGGTTGATTTACTTTGTTGAGAGAATGAAAGCTGCACAAGAAATATCACCTCTTAGAATTTCATCATTAAAGGAAACTAAATGAGTGCCAATAATGACAAAAATATTCTGACAAATTTTCTGGACTTCCTGTCATCACTTGTAGTCATGGAAGAAATGGTCTAATAAAACTGCATGCAGTACTTAAAAATGAATATTGATGCTCTAATCTTTTCTTTTTTTCTTTTTATTATTATTATTTTTATTTATTTCTCTCCCCTTCTCCCCTCCCCCCCAGTTGTCTGCTCTCTGTGTCCATTTGCTGTGTGTTCTTCTGTGATTGCTTCTATCCTTATCAGCGGCACTGGGAATCTGTGTTTCTTTTTCTTGCGTCACCTTTGCTGTGGCAGCTCTCCATGTGTGCGGCGCCATTCTTGGGCAGGCTACACTTTCTTTCGCCCTGGGCAGCTCTCCTTATGGGGCGCACTCTTTGCACGTGGGGCTCCCCTACGCGGGGGACACCCCTGCGTGGCAGGGCACTCCTTGCGTGCATCAGCACTGTGCATGGGCCAGCTCCACACGGGTCAAGGAGGCCCGGGGTTTAAACCACGGCCCTTCCATGTGGTAGGTGGATGCCCTATTCATTGGGCCAAGCCTCCTTCCCTCTAATCTTTTCTTGGGACAATGTTTACCACATTTATAAAATGCCATCACGATCTCTTAAGAATGCATTTATTGGCATGCTTAAGGATTCAGATGACCTACTATTTAAGACGTGTATGACTTCTAGTGTGAAGTAATGTAGTGTAGGTAATACTAAAAACATTCACAGTTGATTCTGAGAACAATTTTCAGCGTGTAATACACAGTTGAATGATTTTTGCTCAGCTATGTTTTTTAATTCAGAGAAACAAAAAAGTATAGAAAATAATACATAGGAAACACCATCACAAATACAATCGAAGTCCCTGTATACCCTTTCCTATCCTATTCTTTCCTCAGTCTCTCTTCCTGGAAGTAAATATATTCTGAATTTGATGGTGTTTGTTCCTGTACACTCTTTTTTTTGGGTAATAATCACAAATCTTGAATTGTTTGATAGTAAGCATTGCTTACTCAGTGCTCCATAATCCTCTAATTCTTTAATTTATATTTTCTGTAAAAAAGGCATTCAGCTACATAACCAAAATCAGAAAGTTATATATTGATCAATATCTACCAACTATTCCTTAGCCTTTTCAAATTTTACCAGTTGTACCAATAGTGTTCTTCATAGCAAAAAAAATTTAGTTCAGAATTATTGTTGTATTCAGTTGTTGTATCCTTTTAATATTACTCAGTCTGGAATAGTTCCACAGTCTTTCCTTATATTCTATTAATTCAAAACTTTTGAAGGTTCCAGAATGGTTAATTTGAAAATGTCTCTCAATTTGTGTTGGTATTGTAAGACTTTAAATTTTGCAAATCTGTTGGACGTGAATGCATTATATCATACTTCTAAAAATTTCTTTTTTTCTGAACACAAATGAGGGTGAATATCCTTTCACATGTTTATTGGCCTCTTGGTTTACTCTCCTGTGAATTTATTCTTCATATCTTATGCCCATTTTTTTTACAGGAATTTTTGTCTTTTTCATATTGTAGTGTAGAATTCATCAAATATCCTGAATAATAAGCATGTGTCACTTTTTATGTGTTGCATATAGTTTGTATCAGTTTGAATTTTTTGTCTTTTTACTTTTTTGGGATATGTGGGATTTGAACGTAAAATTTAATATAGTCAGATTTATCAATCTTTTTTTTGGTTTGTGCTTTTTGTATATTGTTTAAGAAATTCCTCTTTATCCTGATGTCATAAATATGTTCTCCTGTATTTTCTTCTGAAAATTTTAGAATTATGTGTCTGTGTCTGATGGGAGGATTCTCTTTTTTTTTTCGTACTTGAGTAACCAGTTTTCCCAGTACTATAAGAATCTATTCTTCTCCATAATTTTTAATGCAACCTCTATTACAGATTGAGTTTCTACACATATGTAGATCTGTTTCTTATGTTTTATTTTATCCATATGTCTATCTAGCACTGTAATTATATCCATTGCTTTAATGATTATGGCTTTTTAAGTTCTGATATCTGCAAACCTTCCTACCCCCTTGTTCAAAATCATGTTTACTATTCTTGGCCTTTGGCTTATTCATGCTAATTTTAGAATCAGCTAGTTAAATTCCATTACAAACGCAACTGGAATCTTGATTGGAATTGCAAAGAATTTATTGACTGATTTATGCAAAATGCATACTTTTGTGACATTAAGTTTTCTTATCTATAAGCAGTATATACATTTGTATCTCTGTTTATTTAGATCTCCAGTAAAATAAATTTTATTCTTAAAGATCTTGCACATGTCTTACTAGATTTATTCCTAGATTTATTGCTAATATATAAGTGGTATATTTTAAGAAATAAATTGTCTGTTTATTAAGCATATTGTTGATTTTCATTTATTTTAGTATCGACAACCTTACCTGAAGTCTCATATTAGTTCATATAATTTGTAGATTCTTGCATATTTTGTGTGTATATAATCAGAATATCTAATGAATAATAACTTTTGTTTTTTCCTTTCTAATTCTTACACCTTTTATTTCTTTTTCTGGGTTGGGTAGTACAATAAAAGGAATTATATAGTAGTCTTCTTGGCTGATTGAATGTTTGTTTTACAGATTTGAGCTTTGATTCTAAATATAATAAAGAAGCCCTGAATTAGGAAAGCTTAGAAACTACTCATACTTGATAATTTCTCTGTCTACCAACCTTCTGCCCTACCTTCCTAAAATATCTCATGATATCCTCAAAATGAAGAATAAAAATGACCAGTTTAATGATATGTTTTGATACTCTCAAGAGTAGAATTAATATCTTCCTTTTTTTTTTTTCTCTCTTCCTACAAGTCCTTTTTTATGTTTTTCATTTCAGTTATCTAAATTAAGCTGCCCAGCCCCCTCACTAGACAGAATTTCCTATAGGGTAAATTTTTGGCCCTATTAATTTTTTACTTTTTAAGCTGAGTATATCCTTCATTACTGATTGAATGAGTGACTCTCTTTGATACATTTCTATTCTCTTTTTATTTGTTGATTTATTAGATCAGTTTTCCACCTTTATATCAGGATCATATTTGATTGGGTTCTGAACATTTAACTTTATTAATCATTATTCATCCCTTAGTGCCTTCACAATACACATTGCATGCACTCAGTATACATTTCTGCAGTTGAATGAGCTGATCTGTTTTTTACTGCTTTTGGTAAATGTGTGATGGTTAATTTCATGTGTCAACGTGGCTAGATTATGGCATCCAGTTGTTTGGTCAAGTACACACTGGCTTGATTGTTGCTGTAAGGATATTTCGTGGATTTAAATCATTAGTCAGTTGATTGCATCTCTGGTTGATTACATGCTAAGTGAACATAGGAGATTGCCTTTGGCAATGAGAGAATTCTCCCTCTCTGCTCAGTGGCAGGCCTTCAGGGGAGAACTAAAAATTTCAGTAGCCAGAAAGAAGAATGGCTATCTCTACTTCTGCCAGCCAACTTCTCCCGGGGGATTCATTTTCTCCTTCATTGAAGTTCCCAACTGGAGGCATCTTCTGGGGAATTCAGCCTCACCATTGAATTCTCTGCTTGTGACCTACCCTACGAAATTGGGATTATATAACTCCACAGTCATGAGTGCCAATTCCTATAATAAAACTCTTAATATTTACATATATAACTTGCCTATTCTGTTTCTCTGGAGACCCCTAATACACCATGTTTAAGCAACCAAATGATATCAGTCAGTACACATAGAGTTAAATATTGAGATGTCTTTGTGTTCTTCTAATCTTCATGATGAATTCAGAAGCATAGACATCTTTACCTTGGAGAAACTTAAGGTCTAGAGAAAGAAAAAAAAGCTCAAGTGAACTCATAAAATCAGACCATACTTTTGATACTTTGTGGTAGAGTTGGAGGCAGAAGGGTTCATCTGGCTAACCTTGTTCCATGTTGCCACTATCTGTATACATGCTGACAATTTTTCTATCTTTTTTTTTCCTCTTTAATCCTTGGTGTTCAGGATTTATGCATACCTATTTCTGTAGTCAGATAAATGAATGCCTATTGTGCTGAATTTGTAAATGATATCTTAGAGGTCACCTGGATTCTGAGTGAAAAAGAAAATCAACAAAGAGTTCTTTGTGTGAATTCTTTAAGAGTTTATTGACTGCTATAGATTCCAACCAGCAGTTAGTATATTTCAAGTATTAGTCTTCTTAACAAAACTATTATACTTTTCTGTATCATGAGCATTTTTACTTCTTACAAACTAAAAAAAAATGTATTTAGAGTTGACCGGATAAAAAGAGAGAGGTTCTGTGGAAATACTTTGTTCTATTAGTTTTCACCATTTTCCCTCTCCTTTGGGTAGAAATTGAAAGATTCAGGGAAAACAGTTTAAAAACAATCCAAATGATAATCCACATATGAAGAGGAGGATGAGGATGAGATGTAAGGCAACTGTCAATTTGATTCATGGGTTTTATTTGTCAGGTGGATAATGTCAATGTTTGGTTGTTTCTTCCAGGACCAGATAAATGAGAAAATAAATTATTTAGGAGCATTGGATTTTGCCTGGTGGGAATTTGTAGAACCAATAAAATGGTTAAAGAAGGGCTATTTAAAAGGCTAAATATTATGGTGATGTTTGAGCATGCTGTTTCACCAACTAGGAAGTGTGTAGGCACATCATTTAAAAATGTGAAGGCCTTTTCTCAGTCTAATTTTTTCCATAGAAAAGTCAGCCTTTGTATTTTAAGTCAAATGACCATTATATCCTTTATATATTTGTTGCTGTTTGTTTAGAAAACTAGAAAAGCAAATAAATGAATGAAACTCGTTTTATCAGGTATCAGTGTTCCTATCTACAGGATTATGTGTGTTGTATGTAATTGCAGGTGCTTATGCATATGTTTGAATGGTTCCAACAAGGTTATACTCTAAAATAAATTAGAGTTGTGCAACTCCCTACGTATTTATTCTTAGTTCTTGTCTGTTCTACTAAAATTTGTAGTATATGAAAGAAATGGTACTTATAGTCCTTGTTTCTTGACACTAGCATTAGGATCAAAGGAAATTTGGTTGCCAATTAAGAGAGCTTATACTCTTTCCATAAGCTCCAGTTAAAATGTTTGGTTAAATAATATTGTTTATGAGTTTGTTGGAAATCTCAGGGTAATTGGCATTTTCTGGCTGCTATCTTGTTAATGAGCCTTTTGACTTCCTGTTGATTTTAGCTGTGATGGAACAATAAAAGTCCATTCCCAGTGTTGGTAAAACCAAAAAATATCTACTTTATGATACATTTATGTAGAAAAAATAGGATTATTATAAAGACTTATATAAGAACATGGTAAAAATTATGGCCAGAGGGGAAAAGCTATTTAGTTTCAGAATATTTGTAGACTGGTTATCTAGATGAATATTAAAAAGTAGTAATAAAGATATTTCCAAGTTCCAGGTTCTTGGAATATTTATCTTTTTATTTTTTAAAGATTTATATTTTTATTTATTTCTCTCCCCTTCCTCCCCTCCCCGCCCCAGTTGTCTGCTCTCTGTGTCCATTCACTGTGTGTTCTTCTGTGACCGCTTTTATCCTTATAAGCGGCACCGGGAATCTGTGTTTCTTTTTGTTGTGTCATCTAGCTGTGTCAGCTCTCTGTGTGTGCACTGCCATTCTTGGGCAGGCTGCACTTTCTTTTGCGCTGGGTGGCTCTCCTTATGGGGTGCACTCCTTGCATGTGGGGCTCCCCTATGTGGGGGACACCCCTGCGTGGCACGGAACTCCTTGTGCGCATCAGCACTGCTCATGGGCCAGCTCCACAGGGGTCAAGAGGCCCAGGGTTTGAACCGCAGACCTCCCATATGGTCGGCGGACACCCTATCCTCTGGGCCAAGTCCGCTTCCCTATTTATCTTATTAGTTTCCTTATTATACTTAAACCAAATCTAAGAATATAATAATTTATTAAATTGTACTCGATAAGATCCATTTAATTTGCTCTACTTAAGAGACTGTAATGACCTGAAATGAGGTTGTGAAATCTTCCATTTCTTATTTGACACTAAACAGTTTATGGTAGTAAAAACCTACTTTAGTAGGGAAAAACATCAGCAAGACCTTTTGACATTGTGTGATACAGAAGATGAAGAAGAGAATTAACTTTTAGAAAACATATGGGTAAAATAGTACTTACAGAATGTTGGGCTCTGAAGTCTCAGGAAAAGGGGATATTGAGGATCTCTTAAGTTGCTTAATCAGTTTGTGTCTGTAGTATTAAAATGTTAAAGAGAGACTGCTACTGAAAACAATTTGAAACAAAATATAGTACACTATTGAAGAACAGATGATTGTTATTGATTTAAAAATTAATTTTTGGTTTCATTGTTGCTGTGCTTCCAATTTTTACCTTTCAGTATTATGCTTATTGATCCATATGTATGCTTCAATTTATTATAATTCCATATTTTCCAGGATACATTTTATAAATCTTGTCATACCTTTACCTGTCTGTAGTGTTTTTCCTTTCTGGGTAAATTACCTTGCACCTGGCCATCTTCAACAACTTGCTGCTGGTATACATCTGCTTAATTCTTGAGATAGTCAGTCTTTTAAAATTTAATCTGACGCTCCATAGTGTTAACTATCACATTTAAGTTGTTGAATGAAAATTTAATGAGCATGCTGTCCTGTAAAATCCACATCCATGAATGAAAATATTCAGTCTTACATTTATAATTCATTTGAAAAAATGTCTACTCTCTGGGAGTCATTCTCTGCTTGATTACTTACTTCTTAGTGTGTAAATAGTTGTGTGTATGCACATGAGTCACCTTGGTTTTGCCAAAGGACCTATTAAGGATTAACATGCTTATATATTGAGACCCAACTAACAGAGAATTCAGTAAAATAGAATTGGGAAATGATAATTGATGGTGCAATCCCTTTTTTAGAAAGTAGGAGTGTACGATCCATCATATAAATGAATAGGATTATTTTTGGATAGATGCAGTGTTTGGTACAGAAAAATATTAATGTACAAATAAATTGGTAATATAGGAAACAGGAAATAGAATGATAGCTTTCTCTTCACAGATGAAATTGAGTTTAACTTACTAAAAATGGTAGGTGGAAGTAATGGTTTAATAGCTTCTGGAGAAGGCAAAAATTTGAAATTAGCACCTTAGGGAATGTGAACAGAAGAGACCAGAAGAATTTCCCATATATGTTGTGGAAAGTAATGGATCATAGAGTTACTTGCACTGGGAGAAAATGGAGTGGTCAAGAAAATGGAGGTCTTATTGTATTGGGGAAATGGGTTTAAAAACAACCTAGGAAGTGGATATAGCTCAGTGGTTGAGCACCTGCTTTGTTTACATGAGGTCCTGGGTTCAATCCCCAGTACCTCAGCGGAAGAGGAGAACAAAACAAAAAACAATCTGAAAAAAATCTCTCCACAAAGGTTAAAGCAAAACGAAAACAGTTTTAATGAATAGGTATTAAACAAGAATGAGATTCACATCCCAGGCAATCCCCAAAAGAGATTGTAAAGAAAGAAATCCTATCCTTTTATGTAGCTAATCTGATACAACCCATTACATATATGCTCTGAAGATACCTAGTCCTCAAGTAAGAGGACTTGACAGTATTTTCACACATGGTTCATCTTAAATTTACCTGGTATTTGGGGTGACCTTTATGTTTGGTAATTGTTCTTTATCCAAAGGAATAATACAATTTCTCATATTTTTATGATAGGCAGGAAGTTAACATTTGTAGCCAGATGTCCAAGATAAATTCCCGTGGAGATGGGGAGATAAGAGTACTTATCTTCCTTGATGTTTACATTTCAGAGAGATGGCTCCCAGGTCCTTGAGAAAGACATTCCTGGGTTATAAAGCTGGGAAGAGGCTTATTTGGTTTTTAGAAAGATTTACCTACGTCTTAAAGGGGCAGTGTATTAGTCATGGTTCTGTACGGAAATAGAACTGACAGGAGATATCTATAAATGTTATGAAATTTTATAAAATTTTCTCATGCAGCTATGGGGATGCATTAGTCTAGGGCAGGCTCCAAGCTGGAAATTCCAGTGAAGGTTTTTGATGAATTTCCCAGGGGAAGCTGGCTGGTGGATGTAGAGATGGAACTTCTCTCTTCTTACTGCTGAAATTATCACTTCTCTTTTTAAGGCCTTCAGCTGATTCGATGAGAGGTCTTGCATTGCTAAAGGCAATGTCCTCAGTTGATTTTAGATACAGCCAGCCTTAGATACAATCAACTTACTAATGATTTAAATCCTCAGTGACAGTTACGCCATTTGCTACTTGACAAAACAACCTGCACCGGGCACCAGTTACCTGGCCAAGTTGACACATAAGCCTAACCATCACAGGCAGAGAAAGAATTTATAAAGGACATTAATTTTTTCTTTTCAATTTGTTTTTACCTTTCCAACTAATTGGAAATGAAAACTGCTGGAAGGAATCCAAGGGTTTGGGGTGGGGGTGGGGAGCTTGGCCTGTGTGGGTGATAGCAAAGTTTTGTCCCTGAGAGGAGTCAGTACACAGTGATACTGTCAAAAGTGTTAGTTCCAAAGCAAATGAGATTTTACAACATGATGGAAATAAATAATATGGAAATAATAGTGGAGAAATAAGATAGACTGGAGTTCAAATCTAAACTATAGGACACATCTCAGTTGTCTCATTGAGAAGGAACAGATTATAGTAGATACCTCAAAGAGTCTCAGGATTCAATAAATAATGCTTATAAATGTTTAGCACAGGGCCTGGCTTAAGAACTTAACTATATTTAGTATTATAAAAATATTAGGGGTCCTTGTGAGAAGTTATAGAAAAGTTTGCTGGGAGAATGGTAGGAGGGACATTCACAGTGTAGATTTGTAATGAATTAGGGAATGTAAGTACTAGGAGACCTTTGTAGTGGAAGTTTAGGAAAATTCCGAAGGGCATCTGACCTCTAGGTTCTGAATAGAGATTCTGTTACCTCTGCCTTAACCTACCCTTTCAGTAGCCTTGGATTTGGCTTACAAATGGTTTCTTCTCTTTTGATCCATTCTGTTCTGTTCATCAAATCAGAGGTTGTCTATTGTAGCAAATCTGTAAATCTATTCTTTATTCATATATAGGGGATTTTTTTTAAACAGTGAGGGATATTTCATTTTCTCATTCTTTTCGAATTATTTTTATAGCAGAATTATTTATGAATATTTCAATTCAGTCTTTTAAAAAACTTCATTTTGAAATAATTTTAGAAGCGTTAAAGACAACAACACTAAAGAGTTCTCACACACCTTTCACTTTGCTTCCCCTAATATGAACATCTTATATAATCTTACACAATTATCAAAACTAAGAAATTAACATTGGCACAATACTACCACTAACTAAACTTGGACATTATTGAGATTTTGCCAGTTTTCCCACTAATGTAATTTTTTTGTTCTAGGATCCAATCCAAGATCATACTTTGCATTTAGTTGTCATATTTCCTCAGTCTCCTCCAATCTATAATAATTCCTTATCTTTGATGATCTTAACATTCTTGAAAAATACTGTTTAATTTTGTAGTGTGTCCCACAATTGGGGTTTGCCTAATTTTTTTTTTTCATGATTCATTTACCACAGAGGTGATATGTTCTTCTCAATGCATTATATCAGGAGGATGTCTTGATTACTTCATCAAGGTGTCTGCTGAGTTTCTCCACTGTAAAGTTATTGTTTTCTCTTTTGTAATTAAGGAGAAATAGGATATTTGTAGAGTCTAAAAAAATCTCCATTTTAAAAATTCTTTGATTATAATAAGTCAATAATTAAATTAATTATAATCCAATACCATTGTTACTTATTTTTTTGTTCAAATTATTTCCAGCTTTGGCCACTAGGTACTTTTTTTTTTTCAATAAAATTTTATCGAAGTATATCATTCATACATGATTATACATAAACAATAAGTAGTGTAAAATTTGTGAATTTATAAAACAAACATGCATATCATCTTACAGGACTTTCATACATCTCCCATCACCACCACCTTGCGTTGTTGTGAAACATATGTTACAAAACTATGAAAGAGCTTCATCAAAATACTAATACTAACTAAGTCCAAATCATAGAGTTAGCGTATGTTTCCCCCAACCCACCCAAATTATTAAAACCCTATATTAGTATCATATCTTTGTTCAAAAGAAAATGTTCTCGTATTTGTCCTATTAACCATCATCCACTACTGGATTCCCTGTGTTATACGGTACCATGCTTTGTACAATCCATTCAAAGTGTATCCTCAGTGGATCTCATTTTCATCACAGAGTAACGGTGTCATTACCTCAATCAATTTTAGAACATCTTCATTACTCACTGGGTGTTCTTTGAGATTGATTCTCTTTGATATCCTTCCCTTATCCCCATTTTTTTGAGTCCTTTTTTTTTTTTCTGGTACAACCTCAGTTTGGTCTTTTTAACCCTGATCTTTTTTGGTGGCATAACTGTGTTCCCATATATCAATTTAAAAAACAACAACCTTTTTTTTGCAGTGTTTCTTCTTTGTATTTCTGAATTCTGTCCCTAGTGCCAGTCAGACTTGAATAGTGATTCAGTTTATGTGTAGTTTTTAATTAGACAGTAATTAACCAAAAGAAATTTACTTTGTGATATTGCAACTCCCAATTTCCTCAGGCAGATCTGCCTATATGTATTTGAAAGTAGTGATATGAGTTAATTTATAACGTATGTTGCTAATTTTTCATAGAATTTTAACAACAATATGTTCTTCAGACAGAAACTAAAGTTTTGAATTGTTATGTGTTCAAATAATTTTTTGAATGAGGTATATTTTGCCAAACTGCCAGCTGATATGCTTTTGCCATTTTAAGGGGAGATGTTATTTATTTATCTTACATAGCCACTGAAATTTTAGGCACATTTAAATTACTCATCAGTTATACATTCTATATATTTCCTTACTCAGTATCTTACTATAGTAAACATTCGATGAAATACATACATTTATATTGGCATACTGATATATTGAAATCAATTTCCATTTCAGGGCTGTTTTAAAATTTACAGCTGTAGTTTCATTTTTATACTTCTGCAGTATAGTGGGTGTGCTGACCTATATTTGAATGAAAGAATTTGTTCATTTGTGAGTTTCTGTATTTATTCAGTTCTGTTTAGAAAGAAGCCTTACTTTAATATAGAGGAACTTATTTTCAAATGTTGTAGTGTTTGCTCATGGTGCCCTTCCCAGGCCCTCTACACCAGACTGGAGCACTGATTGCCAGGTGATATGTGAGTTGGTCCAAATGTCTCATGGTTTCACCTTAGGCGATTTGCCTCCAGAGGAACTGGGGCCTGGTAGCGGGTGACTGACTGACTTGGATGTGTGGAAGCTGATCTTTACCTCAAGCTGAGACAGACTTGGTGTCATTCTGGCTGAAGTGAGAATCTAGCTGTGAAATAAACAAAGACTACCCAAAGAACAAGTAGGGAGTGTTTATTCAGAGCTTGCTATAGTACAGGAGCCAACCACTATCATTTGCATTTGGCCGAGACACAAAGGCAGGCAGGGGAGTGGAAATCTGTTCATTGGGAAAAGGGGAAGACTTCAGGTCTGCCTTGATTGGAGGATGTTGTCATGGGGAAGCTGGAGACAGGCTAACTAGAAGTGGAGCATCCTCTGTGATTGGTTAGGGAAGCATATTTAGCTTTCTCCATTTGGTCCTGAGTTGGAAATGAGAGGCACAAATTAGGGATACTGATCAAGACCTAGTTATTTTGGGTTGACTATTACAGGGATTGTGATGTGGCTTCCTGGACTGGTTGCTGCTGATAGTGGGTCATTTTTCTCTGTTTATTGTCCATTTGTATATTTAGTCTTGCACAGCAGAGGCCACATCTTGATTTGACTCATTTTCCTGGCCTGTATTGCTTCCCTCACTCTCTTTATCCCTTCTATAAGTTACCTGCATCTGAAATCCCAGTCTCAGGCTCAGGTTAAGACAAGGGGCATGCAATATGATAATGTAAACAGGGAAACACAAAAAATTGATGACTTTCTCACAAGGAACACATGATTACTTGGAAAAAGCATCTGTTTTGTTCATGTAGTGACCAGTGAGCTTTGAAAAGTTATTTAATTTCTGTTATTAAATTGTCTTTACTGTAACTTAGGCTATGTGGTATTCAGACTCATGCTGAAGATAGTCCCTTAAGGCAGGGGTTTATTAAATGAAGATGCTTGGCAATACCATCCCCCAATTTTTTTTGGATAACCTAGGGAAAAGCTTAACCTCTTTGGAATTGTACATAAAATGAATATTGTGCATTTTCCTGAGGGGAGGGAGTGAGTAGGACTTTCAATAAATTCCCCAAGGACTTTGTGACCCCCAAAAGTTGAGTGCCACTACCTCAGAGTATTCTTCTTTGTTTCCTTTCCCTATAGATAGGAATTTAAAATATATTCTAAAAATCCAGAACCCCTTATATCTCCATACATATTATACTTTCCATCTCTCCCTTTTCTTTTTCCTTTTGCAGAGGGCAAAGATTTTCTTACTTGTTACAAAGGCATTTCTTCCAGGACATGTAGGAGAATAACCACCTGTTAGATGCCTAGTCAGTGCTCCTGAAGGGTTTATGGTAGTAGGTAGTTGATTCCAACGTAGTATCATCTCTTCTTTGGCACCCCTCCTTTTTTTTAAACAGGGATCATAATCCCACTTTTGTCAGTAAGGTACGTGACATATTTAAACAAGACAAGTGGGATAAGCCAGAGAAAAGAGGTTGGGATAACTCGGAGTCTTTTCCTTATTTCCTAATATACCTTTTTTTCACCCATGAGCAGATATTATCCTGAAGATGTCACCTTTCCAAAATGGCCCACTTTTTGAAATTTTATTTTGATTTCAGTCATGAATAAAGTGCTTTATGTTTTTTAGTAATCCGTATCTGTTAAATATTTTAGCATACTGATTAAAGAGGCTGCATCATGCTTATTCAGTTAGAATGAAAAGAAAAATATAGAGAATAATTTAAAAGAGAGGTTCTCAGTGCTCTAAGACCTACTCTCCCCTTCCCTCCTTTAATAATTAGTCCCTAACTTCTTTACTGCCTTCCTCCAGAAAATCTTTATAGATAATTCACTCATAATTTAAAAAATTAATACAATGCCTTAACTGTACTATATAATAAATTAATATGTATTTCCTTAGAAATAATTAGCTATGGATACTCAAGAAGTTACAATAAAGCAGTCACATTCTTGAATGTCTGCTTCAAGCCATTAGGAGTGTGACAGCTACAGTGCAGACTGATACAGGTGCACTCTTTTGGTTATTCAGATACCACAAGTAGCATTGCCTTCAGATATCTAAATTTCAGAAATGAAGCACACTTTTTAGTAAAGCTTTAAAAAAAAAAAGCACAGAGAAATTGTAATTTAGAGTCTTGGATTCCTGGTAAACTCAATGTTTATTAAAAAACCAAGAACTAGAAATTATTTAATTTGTGACATTTTACATATTGATTGCATTTTACATTTTTCATCTAATTCCATTGAGTTAGAGTCTAGGGTCAGATAGTTATTACTCTCTTTTTTCAGCTTTATGAATCTCTCTGTGGAACCCAGGATGGTTATTTCTTATGCAGGACTAGCTTTTGTGTTGTGAATTGTCTAGCACACCTGGCCCCTATAAATCAACCACAATCACTGTGACAGATAAAATGCCCCCAGAAATTTCCAAAATATCCAAAATACTTTCTAGTTGGTATTTGGCCTATAGAGAAAAAGATATGAAACAAAATAGAACAGCAAGAATGGCAATTACTAATCACTACTTTACTGGAACATCTAAGATCCTAATATTTTTATCAAGATAAAACAAATAAAGAAAGGGATTTTTTACTTTTAAGTATTTAAAGGGTTATCTAAAAACTGAGTCAGCTAAAGGCATAAACTACAGTGTCTGATGAATGTAGTACCTTTCTAAAACTTGGTAGAAATTTAACTTGCTGGACTTTATAGGTGATCCAAAGTTCTGATTTTTATGGCTCTGTTTGTGAGTGGATATGGAGTTTATATACAATCAAGTGTTTTATATTGCATTTCACAAATGACCCAAGCCTAAAATCAGAAAGAAATCCATTTGAGCTGCCCTTCTTTTTCAGCCAGCCCCCCTTTCTTTGCCAGCATAGTCCTTGTTTAAGCAACTTAACTGATGGAGCCTTAGAGCAATTCATATATTTATGAGGATATACCTGATTTGTATATTAGTTGAATTGCCTGTAGCAAGATCTTGTTTACTTAAACCCTTATTTTCATTGGTGCCGTTGAGTAATGCTAGATTTTTAAGTGGTACTTCTTTGTATGACTGTAACTTTCATGTGATATCAAACATTAAATAAATTATCTACCTCAGGAATATTTTTTAATAGGGGTGGGGAAAAGACAAAACTATAGAATTTTTGCCTCTTACAGGGATCAGTGGTAGGTATTTGATGACAATATGTGCTTGCAGCTGTCAGAGTCTGGAAAATGGTTGCTTTATTTACTTTTAACTTTACTATATATATGGGGCAGCTCTTTCAAAATGATGCAAGATAGTTTCAGGTACAGCCATGAAAATAATATATATAAATTGTTAATCCTAAAAACATTATAAACGGCAGAACTTTTCAATTATCTATAGCGATGTATGTAATTTCACTAGCCTGCTGTGAATTTAGAGAAAGTTTTCCTGATATATGTGTTTTATTTACTAAATTGATCTGGAATATCTTCTTTACTGCCTCACCAGCTCTTTTCTCTCTCCTTCCTCCAGGCAGAACTACATGTAAATCATTCCCAAAACAATTAATGCTGCTTTAGTCACAAATTATTGATTTTTGTTCATAGTGTATATGGAATTGCTACTCTACTTAGATTCTGAAATGAGGCTTTTTAATTGTGTTTTCCAGGAAGATATGAATTTAAATGAAGATAAAAAGGCACCATTGCGGGAAAAGGACCTCAGTATCAAAAAGGAAATGGTGATGCAGTACATTAATACTGCTTCTAAGACAGTAAGTAAAGCTGTCAAATTGAAAAATACTGCTGAAACATGTAGTATGTAAGACAATGGGTTTGCCTAATGAAGTGCTTAAATTTGTGGGCCGCCGTAATCAGAGACTTTTAAATGTCGAAATAAAAATACAATCAAGTATTTTATAAGTTTAATTTAAAAATATTTTCCATCTTATAACTTTTAAACTGTTTTTGTTTTTTAGCCAATCATGTTGCTAGGAAACACTGTGGTTGGTCTACCTACTCGAGAAACCTTTCCATATTCGTGAATAAAGATGGTTATTGATCTCTAATGTCATTTATAAATAGGGATGATATTTGTATTGTAGAAAAGAGATTGTGATTTTATTCTAGCTGAGGATACATGCTAGTAGCTTAGAGGCATCTCTTTAATGTAAATTTCTCTGGATATAATTACCTTGTAACAATTATAAATGTTTACATTGAAAGGAGTATTAAATATCCACATGGCTGCCAATTTTCTAGGGAAACATGAAATATGTCAGTGGAAGTAATGACTGAATATCTAATAAACCCTAAGTGGCACATAGAATCAAATGTATTTATTTCATGGATGACAAATGAGCTTGGCCAGTCATATAAAAATTGTGAATAAATAGATTGGATGAAAGATATAAAATAGAAACTAATGAGAAGTGATCAGTAAAAAGACAGTAGAAGATTATTTTGGCTGAATTTAAAATAGAATTGGATTAGAGAAAAATTGCTTAACACATTGTGGTTTTCACTAGAGACTTTAACCTAAGACCTATTTACAAGAATATAAGTTATTTATACTTAAACTCCATTTATCTACCAGAATAGTCTGACTCTGAGGTATTTCTTTTGGAAGAAAAACTCAAGTGATGTTTAATTTTTAAACATGTTTCATGTTTTGGCAGCCTGATCTTCAGTTGTAGAAATCACATTGTGCACTGTACATTTTCCAGCTCTTCATGTGGATGGGCTCCATCTCCTGCTTTTGGGATACTAATTGTTTTTGTCACTTAATGATACTTAGAGAACACAAATTAGCTTTGGGGGTTTAAGAATCCACAGTTCTGGATCTGCTTATTTATCCTCCATTTGTCTTTGGGCTTCTTATTTTACCTCTCTGATCCTCAATTTTCACATCCATGAAATGGAAATAATACCCATAACATAGCCTAGGTTTCAGAATTAAATTAAATCATTTATTCCATGTTTAGAACATAATTGATATTTTATTACTGGTAGTTGCCTCTTGGTAGTATTGGTGGGGTGGCAGTTACTTATTTTTTATTTTTCTTTGTGATTAGTTTATTGCTGTTGAAATTGCTACACCATAATTAAAAATGTTTTAATTTATGAAATTTATTTATGAATCCACATTTCTAAGATGTCCATATGTTCACTCAGTTCAAGTTTATTAAGTGTCAATATGTCAGGCATTATTCTAAGCATCGGAGATAGAGCTCCAACATTGCAGCATTCTAGTAGATGAGACAGATGGAAACGCATAAACACATAAGTAATAGGAGGCAAAACAAGATGTGGAGAAACTGAACAGAGTGAGAGGATATGGTGTATCCTTTTTATATAGGGTACTCAGAGAAGGCTGCCCTGTGTGGGAATTTTAACTCCAAATTCCAACAAGCGTGAATTCACTTAAAATAATTATAATAGATAGATTAGTTAGTACTGGTTTACAAAACTTTGGCATGCTGGTGCATTTTAATTCTTAAATCTTAGATAATAAATAGACTTTTATAGAAAAACAAACCTGTTTTGAACTTTGTCATAATGGATCTATTTCAGTTTGCACTCACATATTTAAAACTTTAATCCTCTATTTTTGACTGGAATTTATTTACCAGAATTAGATAATTAAATTTTAAGGAATGAACTAGAATAGTTATCTAGGGTATGATCACAGTATTGCCTTATTTAATTAGTGTGTGGGGGATCATGGTGTTTCCTGTAGAGTTCTGAACAGTTTGGCAGATAGCATTATAGAAAGTGCAAGTTGAACAGTTAGTTACCTATTTTTGTTCTGGAAATACAAAAACATTTATTCTAGGTATTTACATTTGATGATTACAGAAGTTACTCTGAGAAAAACAATCAAAATTCATAGATAGAGTGTTCTAGAGAGGATGTGGGAAGTCTGTCAGATATACTTTTTTTATAATTTTATTTTTAAATAAATTTTAGATTACAAAAAAGTTATATAAAGAATATAGGGGATTCTTATATATCCTACTCCTCCCCCTCTCACATTTTCACTTATTATTAACATCTTATGTTAGTGTGGTACGTTCATTACAGTTGATGAACAAATATTGAAGCATTGCTACTAACCATGGTCTGTAGCTTATACTTTGTAATACAAGATTTATAGGTTTTGACAAAATGTATAATGGCCTGTATCTGTCATTGCAATATCATGCAGAACAATTCCAGTGTCCTAAAAAAGCCCTATGTTCTACCTGCTCTTCCCTTTTCCTCCTCTCATAACCTCTGGTAACCATGAGTGGGGTTGGGGGGTGGTGGGTTGGGCTAAACATAGAGCAGGCATGAGGGCTGGAGGAAGGAACAGGTGAGCTCTGGGGAGGTAGAGTACAGATAAACTTTTGTTCTGAGTTTAGCCTTAGAATTCACTTTAAGGTATTCTTTTGTGGACATGCTATTCATATATATATATTTGAAAATAGTATGATGATTTGAAGATGTTTGAGAAATGCTACCTCAAACCAGCCCTAAAATATGATCTTGTTTTATAGAATAGAAAAGAAAATACCATCAATAAACAAGGTTATTTCCAAGACCTTAGTGTGTTTGAGTGTAGTAGTTAAAAGGTAAAAGTGAATTTCTATATTTGGGAAAAATTATTACAGTTTTATTAAATAAATGTCACATTTAGAGGCTGAAAATGCCAGACATGTGTTTTCTCAATTTCCTAGTGCATAGATATGTGATCGAGGGAAGGCCAATAAAATCTGATGGGCAGGTCTGCTGGGGAGCTTCTGAGAATGGTTTCCCTCCCTTATGATAGGAACCAGAGGAGGCAATTGCCCATGGTTGTAAGATGCTGTGGGATGCTGGGAGCTTGACACCATGGAGCTCCTGCTCAGACCTGATGCATGCTGCCTCCAGTGACACCTCATCCACTTTAGGCTGATTTTTTCTTTTGTTGATGTAAGCATTCTGATAATACCATCAGGTATGTTATTGCCTAAGTGAGATCTCTTTTTAGCTCTAATTCAGTCTCAAAATTACTCTTTCCATTGGAAGGAGCATCTTCAAAAAACTCTCCCCAAACCCAGTGTACTCAACTTAGATATGAGAGAGATATTTTAAGGCACTCTCTGGTAAATGACTGTGGTGGTTTGGAGCTATGTACCCCAGAAAAACAAGTTCTTAAACATAGTGCATTCCTGTGGGTGTGAACCCATTGTAAATAGGAACTTTTGATGAGGTTTCTTCAGTGAAGGTGTCAGTCAGGATGGGTCTTAATCCTATTTCTGGATTCTTTTATAAATGGAATGAAATTCAGAGAGAGTGAAAACCAGAGGGAGCAGCCAGAAGCTAAACATCAATGGAACATAGAAGAAAAGGGATAGACCAGGAAATGCTGCCATATGCTTTACCATGTGACAAGCTAAGGAGCAAGGATCATCAGTTGTCAACTCCAGAAAGCCACAGATTTTGGGGAGAAACCATTGCCTTAATTTGGACTTTTTCCTAACCTCAAAACTGTGAGCAAATAAATTCCCATTTCATGATCTTTGCTTGAGCAGCCTAGGAAACTAAAACAATGACTCGCCTGATGTGTTTAGTAGCAAGTTTATTGGACAAAACTTCCCTCAAAAAGAATAATGCAGATTTTCCTTTTGCTTGACTACATAGCCAGATGGTGAGACTGTAATTAGTGGTAAGGACCTTGAAAATAGGATGTCAGGGAAACGGACTTGGCCCAGTGGTTAGGGCGTCCGTCTACCACATGGGAGGTCCCTGGTTCAAACCTCGGGCCTCCTTGACCCGTGTGGAGCTGGCCCATGCGCAGCTGATGCGCGCAAGGAGTGCCCTGCCACTCAGGGGTTTCCCCCCGTAGGGGAGCCCCACACGCAAGGAGTGCGCCCCGTAAGGAGAGCCGTTCAGTGTGAAAGAAAGTGCAGCCTGTCCAGGAATGGCGCCGCCCACACTTTCAGTGCAGTGACGAAAACAGAAGCAGACAAAGAAGCAAGACGCAGCAAAGAGACACAGAGAACAGACAACGGGGGAAGAGGGGGGGAATTAAATAAATAAATAAATCTTTAAAAAAAAAAAAAAGAAAAATAAAGAAAATAGGATGTCAGATCATAGTCCAAGCTGGAGAGGATCTACAATTCCCTAACTGTACAAGATGAAGAAAACTCTGGAACAGAACAGAGGATGTTCTCTGCAGTCACACCTAAATAAGAAGGTTGACTGTTTTCTCAATGAAAGGAAATTAGATATTAATATAAAAGTTTACTATTTAATGTATTTAATTATGCTTAACCTAAATGTGAGTAGTACAGTATAGTTCTCATTCCTTAGTGTGGTTTAATTGTTTTTAAACTTTTTTTCTCCTTAAAATTTCCAAAGCACTTGTGTAGATATTATAAAGAGATGATTTTCGTAGTAAGGATTATTATGCATTGGGTGGACAAACCAGGCTTAGGAAATATAAAGTTGCTACTTTAACCAAATTTTCTTGTTTGTTTGGATATATTACACCCTGTATCTCTGACACCAGGTATATTGGGTGTTCTTTTCTTTTCTTTTAAATTTTCTTTTCTACTTGAGTTGTACTCAGGGTAAACTATCAACAGACTTATGTCTGGGAAATATAGAAGTCTCCCATGATAGGGTTAACAGAAAGACATGGTTTAATTTTTTCAGAAAGCCATGGGTTAATTGCACACATTTAAGGAATATGTTTTAAAGGATACCTGTGAAGATTGGATTTTAGATCAATAAGATACATTTTCCCCTCTCTATCACAAAGATTAGTAGAAATAAAACATTCACTATACCTTCCTTTCTCATCCATTGAGAAGACTCTTTTATTTCTTAGTTCGTTTTTAGGGCTTTTCAGGGTAATCTGTGGCAATAGAAAACTGGAGAAGTCCTGAGAGGCTGAAATCTTGCAAACTAGAAAAGTGAAAGCAGGCCCCTGGAAGGAGGTGAAGATCCAGGAGGAAGAGAGTCAGACATGGCAAGACGGGAGCAGAGAGGGAGGAGGCGGCTCAGGGAGGCCGTTTGAGAGACAGGGAAGGAGAACAAGAAGGAGGCCTGGTCCTTTGCCAGGAAATGAGCTTTGGAGAAAGAGTGCGAGAGAGGAGAGATTTGAAGAGTTTTTGAGGGAAATTTTGCTCTATGTTATGTAGTGTAATGTCTTTGTTATGTCTCCAAGAATTCTTTAGTAGAGATGAACATTTGCTCATCAGTGCTTTTGGAATCTTCTCTTCCTTCCCCTACCTAGCCTACTAATTTACTTTTTAAAATATATATATATTTCTTGAAGTATATCATTCATTCATGAACATATAAACAATAAGTATATCGTAAAAGTTGTGAACTTACAAAATAAACATGTGTAACCTCATATATCACCTGTCGATTAACACCTTGCATTGTTGTGAAATATTTGTTACAAACTATGCAAGAGCATCGTCAAAATACTTCTACTAACTATAATCCTTTTCCTACATTTGGTGTATTTTCCCCCCAACTCACCCTATTATTTTTTAAAATATGTTTTTATTACAGAGGTGAACTTACAAAACCGTCATGCAAGAGTGTCCTGTGACCTAGAGCAATTTACCTTTATATACCAAGATGATGAGACTCTCCAGATAATTTACTAACATACAGATTTTAACCGACAATTAAATGTTAGCTCTTAGTCTCTTTTGGTTGGACCATTAGGTATGGATAAAATGCTTAAAATTTTCTCTTCTAAATTTATATTTATAATTAAAAGTTCCCCTGTAATAATAGCTTGGAACCAAAAATTCTTGTAGCTTCCCCCCTTCTCTTCTGCTCATCTGTATCCCAGCTGCAAGCAATGTGCTCATTTTGGTGGGCTATTATCTGTTAGGGAATATTTAATGGCATGTTTCTCAGATTCTTAATTAGAAGGTTCACCCTTTCCTTCCTTCTTGTGTTCAGTTTTTTCTTAAATGAAGTACCAGGGATTGAGTCCTGAACCTTCTACATGGGAAGCAGGAGCTCATCACTGAGCTACCTCTGCTCCCCTCTTTTTCTCTTTTTTTCTTTATTTTCCTTTATTTTTATTATTTCTTCTTCCTAGTGAAGAAGCAGAATTCCTTTTTTTATAGCTCCTCGAAGTTTGTTGCCTTTTCTACTTTTCAGTATTTTCCTTCCTTGTCAGCTGGTTTCTAAGTGAAGGCTCCGCTGAGGAATTTATTGGAAAAGTTTGTATAATGTTTTACTTTCCACCTTGAACCCATAAGTATTTTTGCCTTTCTTACTCAGACTAACAAGAAATAAAATATTATAGAACATAACTTTAAAAGGCACACGGCAAGACTAATAAAAGTGTTTTAAACAGCATGATGAAATGACTCTGAGTTTGAATTAAGTATGAGATTATAAATTTTCATGTGTATGAATGTATATGTATATATATGTATCTGTATGTGTGTATACATACACATACACACATATATATATGCTGCAATCAGCTCACAATAGGTTGGTTCGAAGGGAAGGCAATGCAGAACTTTACAAAATAAAGGACAGAGATAAAAATGGGACCAGGAAAATCACAGCTTCTGGAACGGAGAGTCTTGACCCTAGTTTCCACCTCATATTTATTGGAAACTACCAAGCAGCTGTTTGCTATTAGAACTGCAACATCATCTATAATAATAGGGAACAACTGCAAAATCTAAGAACTGCAACATCTGCCATAGAACAGGTGTAACATTTACAATAAGGAGCAGATAAGCCAGTTTCCCACAACATATATATATATTTCCTAATTAAAAGTATTTTGAAAAGTCACTTGCTTTAGCTCAGTAGGGTATGGTGTTCTTATGTATGGAAAAGGAAGACATGACAAGGTATTCTGTAGTACCGTCCTTCAAGGCATGTTTACCATCTAGGCAGATACTAGAAGATATCTTATGTTTTGAGATTCATATTTGTGTGTATTTTCTCTAGATTGAAAATCTAGAATTGATTGGTTAGTATTAGTATTGATTTGTTAATTTTATAATATTAGTGAGCACGTTTTCATGCCTTTCAGTATCTGCATTTCTTGCTTAGGATTAGTTTCACATGCTAATATTGGAAAACATTTTCAGACACTAGTAAAAGAACAAGTGGTTCTTTTTGTTTTGTTTTCTCTCATTTTTCCTTATTAGTAGTATTATTTTATTTTTTTGTTAGTCATTTTATTTATTTATTTTTAATTTTTTTATTCATTTTAAAAAATATATTATATTCAAAAAATATGAGGTCCCATTCAACCCCACTGCCCCCACCCCACTGCTCCCCCCACAGCAACACTCTCTCCCATCATCATGACACATCCATTGCATTTGGTAAGTATATCTCTGAACACTGCTGCACCTCATGGTCAATGGTCCACATCATAGCCCATACTCTCCCACGTTCCATCCAGTGGGCCCTGGGAGGATCTACAGTGTTCGGTAATTGTCCCTGAAACACCACCCAGGACAACTCTTAAGTCCCAAAAACGCCTCTGCATCTCATCTCTTCCTCCCATTCCCCGCACCCAGTAGCCACCATGGCCACTTTTCCCACACCAATGCCACATTTTCTCTGTGGACCTTGGATTGGTTGTATCCATTGCACATCTATGTCAAGAGGAGGCTTAGATTCCACATGGATACTGGATGCAATCCTCCTGCTTTCAGTTGTAGGCACTTTAGGCTCCATGGTGTGGTGGTTGACATTCTTCAACTCCATGTTAGCTGAGTGGGGTAAGTCCAATAAATCAGAGTGTAGGTGTTTAAGTCTGTTGAGGCTCAGGGCCTGGCTATCATATTGTCAGTCCAGAGATTCAAATCCCCTAGATATATCTTAAACCCCAGCACCAACTACAATTCCAGTAAAGTAGCATGAAAGTCTTGTGAAAAGAGATTCCATCTGTGTCCAGCTCCATCGCGCAGAAACACCAGCTCCAAAGAAGGGCCATCTGACATGGCAGTGAACCCCATCTGCCATGACCATAGAACCTGTGGGTCTCTTTAGCCCTCAAAAGAACCAATACCTGGGGTTGTTGTATCTACTTTATCTGTCTCTGAGACTCTGCTCAGGTGTGCATAAGGGCAATCCTTCTGACAACCTCCAGACTCTTTTTTAGAGACTCATAGCCATATAAACTCATTTCTCCTTTCCATTTCCCCCTTACATTAGGTCAAACAGCATTTTAAACTCCTGTTGTTATATGTAGACAGGGATATTCTGCTGGTCCACGTTGAAACTTTAATTCAAGGTCATTTTCTAGTTGCATCATCAGCTGGTACTTTGTAGTGATCCCTCGGTGCCAGGGAGGCTCATCCCTGGGTGTCATGTCCCACGCTGGGGGGAATGCACTGCATTTACATGCTGAGTTTGGCTTCAAGACTATTCACATTTGAGTAACATGAAGGCTGTCAGGAGGAAACTCCTAGGCACAGTGCTGCTGTAGGCCTTGTTCTTATTTCAGGTGTATAGGCTCACACGCATAGTCATTAGTATCAGGGGCTCACTGTTGGACCCTCATTCCTTCCTGGTCCTTACCATTGCAGCTGGGGGTCTGCCGCTGCTCCCCTAGGGACCATGACAGAGCACCCCCGGCCAGGAACCCAGTAGCCCCCCAGCTGTTGTTTTTAATTGTTGCTACTATGAGTATATCCAAACATTACCATTCACCTTGGACATATGCCCTTTATAACTCCCTGTCAACCATATATCACCTGTCAATAACATCCTATACCAGTATTCTTCCACTGCTGTTGTTGAACCACTCTGTGATCCAAAACTTCATGAAAAGTGAAGCCCAATATAACGTCAGGATCCCTTACTAGTAAAATGGAATATAGCGATGAGTTTAAAGGTTACATATAGAATATGTATTGATTTGGAAAAATTCTACATCCTATCTTTTTCTTTTCTTTTTTTCCTAATTATTGAGCTTCTCTTCACAAGAGCCTTAGATCACAGTAATTCATATATACAATATGCAGTACTCCCACACATCCACCATAAAACCTTTTCCCTTCCACAGCGATATTCTTATAACTTATTGATATCATATTTACTTAAACTGATGTACAGACTCTGAGACAATAGCTTTCAAACAAGGTGACATCTGTGCTTACATTGTGGTCCATACTTTAGGGTATACAGTTTTCTAAATTTTTAGTTATCCTATGTTTTACATTATGGTTTACATTATTACTCTGTCATTCCCTATGTGTTTTTGGTGTAACATTACATGTTTTATATCCATCCTTGTGTACTCTCGCGAAACTCCTCTCTTACCCCCACATTTACCTTGGTTCCATCCATTCAACATCCATTTTCCCCTCCCCTTGGGACCCACAGCGACAGCCTATCTCCATTTCCTGAGGAGCCACATCCAGAGATACTTGCAAGAGTGTTCAGGGCCTGACTTGCTCAACTGCCCTAATGCCCTGGGAGCCACCCTTTCTCTCAAGAGATACTGTTCCCTCTTTTTTGATGGCATTAGTCCTCCCCAGGATGTGGGTCCACCCCCACTCTCACTACTTGGGTCTCTATCCAATGGTACAACCCACCCTGGCAAAATGAGCATTCAGACATTCCCCAGGAGTCCGCCCCGTGTCAGACCATCCCCTCTGAGCATCCTAAACAGGTAACCCTCTTAATTATATTTTGGTACAGCTTTCTCAGCATTTTACTCTCAACCAACACCTGACACTCTCCTATGTTCGTATGTTGCCCCTCCCTCCCCCCAATTTTTTGGGCACTATTACCCATCCGCCCATCCCCAGCCCTCCTCAAACCTGCAAAGCCCCACCCAAAGGCAACCCCTTGCCCCCATTTTATCTCTTTTTTTGCTCATACTTACCACCAGCTCATCATAGATTCCACCCCTGCAGACGTCGGCTCACATCCTTCCTCCACCCCCCGATTTCCTGTAAGCCTATCTTCCAGTCTCTAGCTCTCTGAGGCAGCTTGCTTATTTCATATCATTGAGGTCATGTAATATTTGTCCTTCAATGCATGGGTTGCTTCACTCAGCATAAGGTTCTCAAGATTCATCCATGTTATCACGTGTGTTTGTAGTGTATTTGTTCTTAAAGCCGAGTAGTATTCCATTGTATGTATATGCCACATTTTATTGATCCACTCATATGTTGATGGGCATTTGGGTTGATTCCAACTTTTGGCGATAGTGAACAATGGTGCTATGCACATTGGTGTGCATATATCGGTTTGTGTCCTTGTTTTCAGTTCTACTGGGTATATACCCAGCAGTGGTATTGCTGGGTCATATGGCAAATCTATGGTTAGTTTTTTGAGAAACCGCCAAACTGTCCTCCAGAATGGTTGGATCCTTCTGCATTCCCACCAGCAGTGGATGAGTGTTCCCATTTCTTCACATCCTCTCCAGCATTTGTATTCTTCTGTTTTTTTCATAGCTGCCAATCTTATGGGAGTAAGATGGTATCTCATTGTAGTTTTGATTTGCATTTTCCTGATAGCTAGAGATTTGGAGCATTTTTTCATGTGCTTTTTAGCCATTTGTATTTCTTCTTTGGAGAAGTGTCTGTTTAAATCTTTTTCCCATTTTTTAAATGGGTTGTTTATCTTTTTATTTTCAAGATATGGGAGTTCTTTATATATGCAAGTTATAAGTCTCTTATCAGATATATGGTTGCCAAATATTTTCTCCCATTGTGTGGGTTCCCTTTTTACTTTCTTGACAAACTCCTTTGAGGTGCAGAAGGCTTTAATTTTGAGGAAGTCCCATTTATCTATTTGTTCTTTTGCTGCTTGTGCTTTTGGTGTGATATTCATGAAGCCATTTCCTATTACAAGGTCCTGTAGATGTTTCCCTACACTGCTTTCCAAGGTTTTTATGGTCTTGGCTCTTATATTTAGGTCTTTGATCCATCTTGAGTTGATCTTTGTATAAGGTGTGAGATGGTAACCCTCTTTCATTCTTCTACATATGGCTATCCAGTTCTCCAGGCACCATTTGTTGAATAGGCCATTCTCTCCCAGTTGAGAGGGTTTGGTGGCTTTATCGAATATTATATGGCTATATATATGAAGTTCTATATCAGAACTTTCAGTTCGATTCCATTGGTCTGTGTGTCTCTCCTTATGCCAATACCATGCTGTTTTCACTACTGTAGCTTTGTAGTATGTTTTGAAGTCCGGTAGTGTGATTCCTCCAATTTCGTTTTTCTTTTTTCAATATGTCTTTGGCTATTCGGGGCCTCTTTCCTTTCCAAATAAATTTCATAGTTAGTTTTTCTAGTTCCTTAAAGAAGGCTGTGTTGATTTTTATTGGGATTGCATTGAATGTGTAGATCATTTTTTGTAGGATAGACATTTTAATGATATTTAGTCTTCCTATCCATGAACAAGGAATATTCTTCCATTTATTTAGGTCTTCTTTGATCCTTGAACAGTCTTGTATAGTTCTTAGTGTATAAGTTTTTTACATCTTTAGTTAAATTTATTCCTAAATATTTGATTTTTTTATTTACTATTGTAAATGGTATTTGTTTCTTGATTTCCTCCTGATCTTGCTCATTATTGGTGTACAGAAATGCTGTTGATTTTTGCACATTGATCTTATAACCTGCGACTTTCCTAAACTCATTTATGAGTTCTAGAAGCTTTGTTGTAGAACTCTCAGGATTTTCTATGTATAGGATCATGTCTTCTGCAAATAATGAAATTTTGACTTCTTCATTTCCAATTTGAATGCCTTTTATATCTGGTTCTTGCCTCAGTGCTTGAGCAAGTACTTCTAAGACAATGTTAAGTATTATTATTTTAAGCAGCTTTATCTTTTAACCGCTAGAAACTTAGATGAACCAGACATGTTTTACACATTTTTGGTAGTCAAAATGTGGACTATTTTTAGGCTTATATTAAAGGCTAGGGATTTGATAAAAGTACCCTTATAACCCAAAATCTTTATAAAAATTTGTGCCTGGTGCTTGATAGTGTTTAGTGAAAACAACAGTGCCCTTGCTTATCATGCTTTGCCTGTTTGTCTCCAGGTCTTGTTTGCTGACTAGGAGAAAATCTCAAAGCCTCAGGGCAATGAACCAATTTCTTGTTAAGAGAATATCCTAATACTATATCTGGCACTTTAATATCCATTTGTGCCTAAATAAGACAGGTATTATTTATGTACAATTAAAATTATCTTCCAATAGCTCAAATTCTCCAGCTTTCTTATGAGTTGTTTCTGGGCAGCACTAGTGGCTTTTAATGCTCTCTGCTATTACTGCATTGTGTTTCTGTTTAGGTAGGAGATGATAATGAAGAAAACTGATCATGTTTTCTTCTTGATCTCCTTTTTTTGTAGCAAGAAATTATATTAGGTTCAAATTAGAATTGTATATTTTTCGTTTTTTAAAAATATCATAGATATTTAGGATACTTTGTTCTTTTATTATTACAAGGACTCACCAGATACAGAAACACTGTTATTTTCTAGCTGAATTTTAGAGCCTGAAGTGGATAATGATGCTTATACCAGTTGGTGGCAATTGAGGTCATTTGAGGTAGTTTTCATCTTGGCCACTGTGTTGTTTCTTGGTGTAACACATTTTGCTATGCTAATACTTTAGTTTTTTATGAACATCATTAGACTTATCATGTCTGGAAGCCATAGAAGTAGTGAAAACTTTGAAAGTGCCACCAAGAAGGGGCATGTGATTATAATGGAAATAAAAGTGGTGAGAAAATACCATATGAAATGACCCTTTTGAAAGAAGGAACAGTTCTGAAGAATCATAAGTTGAGAAAAGTGCTATCTATATTTGTGTTTTTTAAATGATTTTAAGAAATTATTGAAGTATATCACTCATACATAAACATACATAAATAATAAGTGTGTAGTAATAGTTGTGAACTTACAAAACAAACACATATAACGTCATACAGGACTCTCAAAACTCACCCTACCACCAATACCTTGCATTGTTGTTAAACATTTTTAACTAATGATTAAAGAGCATTGTCAAAATAGTACTACTAACCAAAGTATTTTTTCCACCAACCCACAATATTATTATCATCTTCATATCATTTATATATGAACATTCATAAACAATAAGTATATAGTAAAGGTTGTGAACTTACAAAGCAAACATACATTACATCATACAGGGGTCCCATACATCAACCCCACTACCAACACCCTGCATTGTCATGAGATGTTTGTTACAAATTATGAAAGAATATCGTCAAAATCTTACTACTTATTATAGTCCTTATCTTACATTTGGTGTGTTTTCTCCCAACCCATCCTATTATTATTTTTTAAATATATTTTTTTATGACAGAAGTTGTAAACTTATAAAACAATCATGCACATGTGCAGAATTCTCAAACAACACCCCTCTATCATCATACCACGTGGTGGTGGAACACTTGTTACAGATAAGATAATATCATCTGATTGTTACCACATCCATATTGTACATTTGGCACACATTTTCCATACTGCCCCATTATCAACACAGAACATCTTTCTCGTAGATGCAAGAATATTACATTATTACTGCTAACCACACTTCATAGGTCATTCCAGTTGTATTTTTTCCATGCTTCTCCACATTCCTACCACCCTGCAGTAGTGATGTACATTTGCTCTAGCTCACAAAGGACACTCTTGCATCTGTACCATCAACCACAATTCTCATCCACCTCTTGGTTTACCGTGCTATTCAGTTCTAGATTATTCTCTAGTATTCTGTCAGTTGCCATTTACATACCTAGACTACCATTTTCAGGCACATCCCCATTTATAACCTAGCTGACTTACTTGTTACCATCCACTCTATACATTTCCATACTTTTACAGTAAAGCTAATTAAAACTTATACATACATTAAACATCAGTAGTCCATCTCAGTCCTCCTTTTGTCTCCTTTAAGAATTGATCACCTACCACCAGGGCTTGAAAATATTTTCCTATAATTTCTTCTAGAAGCTTTATGGTTCTTGCTTTTATTTTTAGGTTTTTGATGCATGTTGAGTTAATTTTTGGATAAAGTGTGAGATAGGGCTCCTCTTTCCTTCCTTTGGGTACGGGTATCCAGTTCTTTCAGCAACATTTGTTGAATAGAGTGTTCTGCTCAAGCTGTGTGGGTTTGGCAGGCTAGTCAAAAATCACTTGATCATACCTGGGAGGGTCTGTTTCTGAACCATCAATTTAGTTCCATTGGTCTATGTGTCTGTCTTTATGCTAGAACCATGCTGTTTTTACCACTATAGCTAGGTTATATGATTTAAAGTCTGGAGATGAGAATTCACTTTTCCTTTTTAAGATGTTTCTGGCTATTCAGGACCCCTTACCCTTCCAAATAAATTTGATGATCATGTTTTCAATTAAAAAAAATCCTCATGGAATTTTTATTGGGATTGCATTGCATCTGTATATCAATTTGAGTACAATTGACATTTTAATGATATTTAGTCTTCCAGTCCATGAGCATGGAATGTTATTCCAGTTATTTAGGTTTTTTTAAGATTTGTTTTAACATTGAGTTGCAGTTTTCTGACTATAGGTGCTTTACATCATTGGTTGAGTTTTATTCCTATTTGAGTTTTAACTGTCATATTTGATTTTCACCACTCTTGACACTTTTAGTTACTTTTATTGATATGATCTTCATTTCTAGACTCTCTTCCAGGCCTCTCTCTCCTGTCTTTTCTTTTCAGTTCTAGCACACCCTTTAGTATTTCCTGAAAATCTGGTTTCTTGCTTAGAGGTTCTCTTAGTTTCTGTTTATCTGTGAATATTCTAATTTTTGAAAGACAGTCTTGCTGGATATAAGATTCTTGGCTGGAAATTTTTCTCTTGTAGTATCTTAAATATATCAGACCATTGTCATCTTGCCTCCATGGTTTTTGGTGAGAAATCAGCACTTAATCTTATTGGATATCCCTTATATATTATGCATTGCTTTTCTCTTGCTCTTAGAATTCTCTTTGTCTTTGGCATTTGACATTCTGATGAGTATGTGTCTTGGAGTTGGTCTATTTGTATTTTTTTGGATGGTAGTAAGTTGTGCTTCTTGGACATGGATATCTATATCCTTTAATAGGCTTGGGAAATTTTACCATTATTTCTTCAAATATTCCTTCTGCCCCTTTTACAGTCTCTTCTCCTTCTGGGATACCCATGACATGTATGTTTGCATACCTTTTGCTGTCATTTAGTTCCCTGGGACCTTGTTCAATTTTTTTCCATTTTTTTCTTCATCTGTTCTTTTGTATGTTCACTTTCAGAGGCCATTTCTTCAAGCTCACCAATCCTTACTACTGCCTCCTCAACTCTGCTATTATATGATTGCAGTGTTTTTTAAATTTAGTTTTTTGCACCTTTCATCCCATAAGAGCTGCTATTTTTCTATATATGCTCTCAAATTCTTCTTTGTGCTCATCCAGATGTGTCTTCTTAATATTCTTTTTTTTTTTTTTACTATTTTTTTTATTGACTTTGTAATAATATTACATTAAAAATATATATATATGTGAGGTCCCATTCAACCCCACCCCCCCACCCCCCCCTCCCCCCCCAACAACACTCGTTCCCATCATCATGACACATCCATTGGATTTGGTAAGTACTTAATATTCTTAATATCTTTAGTCATCTCATTGAGATTTGTTTGAACATCTATGATTAGTTGTCTCAACTCCTTTATGTCATCTGGAGGCTTATCTTGTTCCTTTAACCGGGTCATAGCTTCCTGTTTCTTGGTGTGTATTGTAATTTTTTGTTGGTGTCTTCACATCTGCCTTACTAGAATATTTATTCTGGGTGCAATTTTTCTCTTTAGAGCTTCCTGCCCTTTTCTCCTTACTGGTTGTGTAGTAGGAGCCAAGCATGTAATTGGTGCTGTAAGCTGTGGAGGCTCAAGTTGCCCTTATTGCGCCAGGGACCAGTGAAGCTTCTTCCAACTTTCTCCTTTGCCAGGGTTAGGGACAGAGTTACAGCTGTGTGGAATAATCCATGTGCAGGCCTAGACTGTAGGTGCCCAGAGAGACTGATGAAGCTTCACATCCCTTTCTCCCCTGCCTTGGGTGGGGTTGGAGTTGCAGGTGTTGGCAGGAGTTTGTGCAGTGCAGGTCCAAGATGACTGCAGTTGCCCTGGTAGACTTTTGATTTTCAGTCTATTCCAGCCAAAATTACCTGCAGTTACCTGTATAGGCTGGTACAGGGCTCCTCAGCCTCCTCCTTGCCAGAGGCGGGACTGAAGCCTAGGCTAGGGCTGTAGGCTGATCTGCTTGAAAGAAACTGGTTCTTGCAGACACTGAGAGTTTCAGTCAGCCTGGCTTCCCCTCAGTCTGGGGGCAGAGTCAAAATGGAGGCTACTGGCCTCTTTCTGACTTGGACTGATTCACATCCCAGGTGTTCCCAGGGTTATATCTTAGCCAGCCAAGTCTTCCAATCAGTAGCCGAAATCGGCAGCAAACCATCGCCTCCTCCCTTGTTTCTGGGAAATGGAGCTTCCAATTCTAGCCACAGAATAGCTTTTGGGGTGGCTTGTGCCGCCAAAGTAGGATAATCACTGGCCTCCATGGCTTGGCCATTAATTTCCTGGAGAGGCTGGCGCAGGTGCCCACTGGAGGTGGCACTGGGGCCTAGGCTAGAGCTGCAATATGATCTGGATGGAAAGAAGTCTGTCCCCACCAGCACTGTGATTTTCAGTCTGCCCCGCTTCCCCTCATGCCAGACACGGAGTTAAGATGGCAGCTCCCAGCCTCTTTCTGACGTGGACAGGCTCAAACTTTGGCTGTTCTCAGGATTATACTGTAGCCCGCTGAATTTACTCATCAATAGCAGAAATTGGTGCTCAACTGTCTCTTCCTCCCCAGTTTTGGGAAAGTGGAGCTTTCAATTCCAGCTGCGGAACAGGTCCCGAGGAGGCTTGTGCCTGCAATGGAAGATGGGCACCTGCCTCTGGGTTGTGGAGTACTCTACTTACTTGTCTTCTCTGCAGATGGGCAGTCTCCTCCTTCCACTCCTTCAAGGATGTTGCAGGATGCTCTTCTGGTCTCCTGGAGCCCCCAAGCAGGTGCTTCAGCTAGCTCCAGAGAGCTCTGGGTGTTTGCTAACTGCCCTGTAGCAAGAGCTGACTCTGGGAGCTCCTTACTCTGCCGCCATCTTGCTGGTTCTTCAAGATGATAGAATTTTAAAGTTTAAGCTTGGTGAACACTTATTAAAACTATTCTCAAGCCACTATTGGTTCAAGGCTAGTTGGCATGTACATAACATTGAAATGAATGTTCAAGTGGGTTTCTATAGCTACTAAGAAGTTCCCTATGACACTTAACCACTTGTGGAAATCAGTAAGGGGCAAGGTTACCTTAATATAACCTGGTAAATTTTGAAAAAAGATGCCCAATATAGCAGGTATTAACAAGGAGAAGAGCATGCCTGATTTTAAAGCTTTAGTGGATAAATTTGACATTTTTATGTGGCAGTATACCTAAATCCCTTTGAAGTTAGTTTGGATTTAATAAACATCCCTTCATTTCTTACTTATTTCTAAATAGAATAAATCTTATACCTACTTAAAAATGTCCTTAGTTGGTTAATTTTCTGGACATGCTAAAAATGCTAATTTCATGGTTCCTTGATTTATTACCATTTTCTAACTATTGCAGGATAGTGGTTTTTTAACCCCCAAGAAGTAATTATGTTTGGTATACCGTCTTAACCTCACTGTGATCCAAAGTTATTTTCAAACGTTTTCATAATCAGAAAACCTTACAGAACAGATTAAGTAATTTAGGTACTCTTTTCTTGGGATTTATTGAGTTGTGAAAACAAGATAGTCCAGAGGTAAATTCAGGCTTACGTTTTGACTACTACTTATGTATTGTCAACATATTAGATTTTTTTTTTCCTTTTTTTTGGAGACTTTTTCTTGGCAAAACTCTATTACACTTTTTTAGTGAATTAAACATAATTTCCTGGCTTATTTTTGTTCAGGTTTTATGACACTATTTAGTAGACAGTTTTAGTAGTTAATAGATTGTTTATTTATGTTAGGTTTGGAATATCTTAAAGCATCTCCTCATTTTGGAAATGAGGGAAGGCCCAAGGAGGCTGTTACATCCCAAGTTAGTGCTGCAGCTAGGTTTAGAAACTTAATTTTTGGGTTTCTTTTAAACCTTTAATTGTAAAATAAAACTCAGGTTTAGAGAACCACAAAAACCAAATGTATACTAATGAATTTTTGTAAGGAGAACAATGAACAGAACCTTACCAACCACTCCAGAAAGCCCTCCATGTACCCTGTCTCAGTCTCAAACTCCTTTCTTCCCCTGAAAGTAATCACCATCTTAACTTTTATAAGAATCACTTCCTGAAGTTTCTTCATAGCTGTGTCACCCGAAATTGCACCCCCAGATACTGTAGTTAGTTTTGCTCATATTTTTAAATTTGGCATATATATATTTTTTACATTTAATTTCCCACTCTGCCCGCCTGCCCCCCCCCCCCCCCCATGTTGTTTACCACTTGCTGTCTACTCTCTGTGTCCATTTGTCTTCCTTTGTTGAGTCATCTTGCTGGACCAGCTCTCTGGGGCATGGACCAGCTTGCCTTCACCAGGAGTCAAACCCTGGGCCTCCCATATTGTAGACAGGCGCCCAATCGCTTGAGCCACATCTGTTTCCCTGGCATATCTTTTAAGTCTTTCTATTTTTATTGTTTTATTTTTTTTTAAGATTTATTTCTCTCCCCTTCTTCCCTCCCCCCCCCCCCAGTTGTCTGCTCTCTTGTGTCCATTCACTGTGTGTTCTTCTGTGACCGCTTCTATCCTTATCAGCGGCACCTGGAATCTTTGTTTCTTTTTGTTGTGTCATCTTGTTGTGTCACCTCTCCTTGTGTGCGGCACCATTCCTGGGCAGGCTGCACTTTCTTTCGCGCTGGGTGGCTCTCCTTACCAGGCGCACTCCTTGCGCGTGGGGCTCCCCTACGCGGGGGACACCCTTGTGTGACACAGCACTCCTTGGGCACATCAGCACTGCGTGTGGGCCAGCTCCACACGGGTCAAGGAGGTCCCTTGGAGTTTGAACTGCGGACCTCCCATGTAGTAGGTGGATGCCCTAACCATTGGGCCAAGTCTGCTTCCCCTTTTAAGTCTTTTTAAAATCTTCATGTCTCCCATCTATCCCTTTATTTTATCCAAGATAGTCAGGATTTTGCTAACTCCATACACATGGTGATGTCAACATGTTTATCTTTTGTATTTCCTGGAAAATGGCAGCTTAATCCAGATCTTTGATCAAGCTCAGGTTTGATCCCTTTTACAATATTATAGGAAGAATTGTGTTCTTTTATCAGAAGGCCCTTAATTTCTGGTGTATACTTAAAATTGTTTAATTTCATTTTTATTGAGTTGTTGGAATACTTTTATAAAGAAACATTTTTTTTCAAATTCTATTTGGTTACCTTGTGATATAGGAAAGTCAGGATAAATGCCTGTTCTTTTTCCTTTATTTTTCGGTTTTCAAGATATTGAATTTGTTGCCTATCATCCTCTGAAGGTGACTATTTTAAAATATCATTAAGAATTTATACATCATAATTACTGTTATTAAAGCTCAATTTGTCCCATCTTTCATCAGTGGGAGCCTTGTCCAGGTGGTTTTTTAGCTCTTTTGACATGTCCCTACTGTTTTTGTTTCATTCTTGTAAGATAAGATGATCCAGGCTCCTATACCATATTTCCCAATCTAGACCTAGAACCAGCCATTTGTTTTAGTGGGAAATGATATTACAAGACTATAATCTGGGGGCCAAGGATTATTACTGCTGTGTGTTAGTTACTTTTTGTAGGTCTTTTCTCTGGACAGATAGCAAAAGAGAAAATATATGTCTCTGGTTTGTGTGTGTGTGTGTGCACGCATACATGTACATATGTTTTTAAAAGCCTTTTTTTGGCATATGCTGTTCCTGTATCCTACTATTTTCTTTTTTATATTGCACTGTATCTATATTGGCTGAGCACATAGTCATTACATTTATACTTCCTTCCTTTTAGCCCTCATTTAATCTTTACCTCTATAAGCAACTATAGTTAAAAAAAAAAAAAAAAAAAGAACTATAGACCTTTACATATATAGTCCATTGATCTCTTTTTTTTTTTTGAGGTACCAGGGGCTGAGGAGTGAATCTAGGACCTCATATGTGGGAAGCTGGCACTTGACCACTGAGCCTCATTGGCTTCCCTGAGTTGGACTTTTTGTTTTGCTTGTTTGTTTGTTTGTTTTCCAGGAGGCACTGGGAACTGAACCTGGGACCTCCCATATGGGAGGTAGGAGCTCAAGCACTCGAGGCACATCTGCTCCCTATGATCAACTGTATTTTAATATTCACCACCAGTCCTTATGTCAGTGTTTCTCTTGGTATTTTGCTTAAAATTTATTCTTTGGTAGATTGCCCAGAAGGATTCATGGGAACAATATTCCCTGAGATCTGTGTGTTGAGAATAGTTTTCTATGCCTCTTGTACTTGAAAATCAGTTTTACTGGCTATAAAATCCTTGACACATATATTCTTTCCTTATGATCTTAGATATATTGTTCCATTTTCTTCTAGAATTGGGTATTAGTGTCAAAAAAGACTGGTGGTAACTAATTTTATTCCTTATTACTTGTTGGTTCTTGTTGTCTAGATGTCTGATTGGGACTCAAGTGTGTGGGTGCTCATTCATTGTGTAGTTTTGAAAAGAAATTAAAACAAAAAAATTCACAGAAGTGTTTCCTTGTTTTGGTTTTCTTCTTCAGGGATCCTATTATCCATATGTTGGATTTTTGCCTGTCTTTAGTATTTCACTTTCTCTCAAATCCCTTTGATTCCATTCTTCATTTCTTTTTGATTAAAAAAAAAAATAACTTTTTCATCTCTGAATCTGTTAACATTATAGTTTGTATATTCTTATTTGCCTTTGAATTTAGTCTTCATTTCTGAAATGCTATTTTATTTATTTAATTTAATTTAATTTAATTTAATTTTATTTTATTTTTCCTGAGTTTCCTCAATTCCCTCTTCTTATCCCTGAGTTTACCTAGCTCTGTTTTAAGTTTTTTTTTTTCTGTGTTTTGTATCATCCTCTTAATAGTTCTTAGTTCATTTTTAATTTTAAATTTTAGTTTTGATCTTTTTTTTGGTGTGTCTTTGTGGTGCCCTTTCATCTTCTGTAGGATTTTTCTGCTCAATTTTGATTCAATTCATAGGACTTTCTCCTCAGTTTGGGCTTCTGCCCTGAAAGGATATCTTGAGGTTTCAGTATCAGGAATTAATTCTTCATAGTTCAATATAAACTCATCCAACCTCTTTAGATTTTGCCCTGGGTTCCTTGCAGTCACCCACATTGGAGCAAGCTAAACCTTCTGTTTTAGCTGCTGTTCTCAGCTTCTCTTACTGAGAATTCCAGTATCTGTCTCTGAGCTGTTTTGTAGTTCTCCTGTTTTCACATCTCGCAGACACCCTATGCTTTCCTTTGCTTTTTCTCACACAGAAGTTGATCCTGTGCAGATCTTGTGACCTTTGGTGGTTTATCTCCAATTGCTTATATTTTGAGGATTGTGGAGATATGTTATCACTTTTGGGCCTTTTTTATTCAGTTGTTTTGTCTCTTTTTCATTGGGCTTTCTGGTAATTTTGAAAAACTATACTGCTGTTGCCTTCTGTCCAGATCTTCCAGTCTTCTGATTCTTAATCCCATATTCTTTTCTTTATTCTGTACCATTTATGTCTTCAATGAAAAAATCTGGGTTATTGTTTTTCTTTCCCTTGAGAAAATGATAATATGTTAAGGAATGACATTTTTAAAAAATGTAACTTTAAGTGATAGCTCTTAGTTTTGCTGTTTATTTCATCCATAAACTTTCCTCAAACTTCTTGTCCATAATCTATAAGCAGATTTAAATAAAATATTAGTGTTGGTCTTAATTTCTGTGTTATGTTTGTGTAGTGCTATCACCTTTTCATCTAGGTTTAATGAAGCAACCTTTTCTATATCCCACTAATAGTTAGAAAATTCAGACTGCCCTTAGGTACTTTACTCACCCCCCATGTCCTCCATCCCCTGGAAAAATAGGTCTCATCTGCTTGTGTGTGTCCATAAATTAGTGGGTGTGTTAAATCTATCACAGCATGAAATCACTTCAAGCCCTGTGAAAGACTATCTTAAGGAATTTAAATTGATTGCAGATGTTGGTGCAATTAAGCAGACCTGATGAGCTCAGAATCATGTTTCTAAGATTTGAATATGAATGCATTTTTAAAAATTCTAGTAATGTAAATGGAATTCATAGGAACCTTTGAGTTTTTATCTCTCTATATTATTTTTAAACAAATCAGTTTTATTGATACATATTAATAAAGCATACAGTTCATCCAAACTGTACAATCAATGGTATTTGGTATAATCACAGTTGTGCATTCATCACTTCAATCATTATTAGAGCATTTTCATTATTTCAGTAATAATAATAAACAAAAACAGCTAAGCAAGAAAGTTCTTCACCTCTCAAACTCTATTTCCCCTGCTGTACATAGCTGCTATTTCTGGCTATTCTTATACAATTATTTATTTATTAAGCAGTTTTATTTTGATATGTTCACGTACCATATGATCTACCTAAAGTATTAATTAGTGACTTTTAGTATAATCACAATGTTGTACATTCATCATCACAAAAAATTTTAAAATTATTTCATTACCTTGAAAAAAAGAACTCCACACCTCTTAGCATACCTTCCCTAGCCCTATATTATCACTAATCAAGTTTCAACTTTACAAGTTGATTTATATTTATATTTTATGTAAATGGAATCATATAATATGTCACGCAATGTATTTAGTTCATAGTAGCACAAGTATTTGTCCTTTTGTGTCAGGTTTGCTTCACTGAACGTAATGTTTTTATCACCTTGTGTTTTAAAATGGTTCAACAATGGAAAAACTGATGTGTGTTCACTTATGCAGATACCTATATTCCTCAGAATGAAGATGTATTACTCATCTTAAACATGTGGTTTCATGCCATATTTAACCAACTGGAATTGAGTTGAAATAATGATTTCCTTGGTTATATCACCTGTCTACCAATTAGTTGGTCTACTGCTTGTGTCTATAGTTCATTTAAAAATTATTCTATAGACAGAGAAGGGATAATATTATATCATTCCAGTTTTTAAGAAGGAAAAAGAAAAAAAAGATTCTTAACAAATAAGCTAAATTACAATAACAATAAGCTTAAATTACAAATAAGCTTAAATTACAGAAACAAAGAGCCTTTTTTTCCCCCCAATGAGGTCAGACCTTTTAACTAGTAGAACTCTGCTTAGCTTTAGTTGCATTAGCTTTAAATGGTGAAATATAAAAGGAAGTTTTCTATTTATTGTTTTAATGGTAACCTACTGGGTTGCAAATTGTAAAATGAATTCTGAAACAAGACTGTAACAAGATTAAGTAGAGAATACAGTGTGTTCATTTTCAATTTATTTCAAATTGATCTGTGCACATTAAGTAATTAAACTCATCAATTTCTGTAATGCATTATAAAATGTTATGGATATTAGGACTTTATTATATATGTAGTAAAATAAATTACAAAGACTATGAGCAATTGTATTTAGATACTGTTTTTAAATTTTAAAATTACTGCAGTATTTGAAGTATACCATCATTAATGATTTTAAATAGGAATAAAGTATACATCATGTTTTTTTTTGCTGGTGGTAAGAATTAAAGTTGTGTTGGACAATATTTAAAAGGTTTATTTTACTTTATATGGCAGACTGTAGTTGTTTCTAAGAGTTAAGAATCTGTCTTCATTGCTTCTAGCTTGAGATTTCAGAAAATTCATTATTCTTCTCTAGGATTTATTTTAATAACAGCATAGGGGTTTTTGTGTAGGAAAATAGGGAAAGAGAGATACGGGTAATGTTTAAAGTCTCTTAATAGTTCAAGTGTTCTTATCAAAGTTCAAAGTAAAGTGTAAAACAACTGGGTGAATATATGATACAGTAGAAACCTTAAGTGTGACTAATATTGAACTAGTAATTGAATAAAAAGTCATTAAAACTGGAATCATAAAATATAATAGATATGTATACATATATTTCCATTTCAAATATTCAAATATATATTTACATGCCAGTCTTTGGATATAGAGCCAATATTATCTTTGAGTAGTGGTGGCGCCTGCCTTGCTTTTTCCCATAAGGAATACCTATATGTGATTTCATTTGACTGTGTGTCATAATTAGACTAAGAGCTAATACTTAGGTCTAGATTTATAAGAGATTTGTATAATTTTTACAGTATAATCTTTTCAGTTACCTTGCTCTTACTTAATTTGAAAAAGTTTTTTAAGTAAGTCATGCTAATCTTGTCTTTCCTAAGCATTAAAGTACATTATTACAGAAATAAGTCTTTCTTTTCATTCTCATATATGATAACATTAATAAGTACAGCTGTTACAGCAGTTCATAAAGTTTGGAGAGTAAACACAATCAACTCTTGGTAGTCACAGAATTCATTTCACAGGAGTAAACATGTTTAGCCTATAGCATACTCTGGTCATTCATTGCTATGTGTACAGAATAATGGAAAGCCTAATACTGAATGCTTATTTCCAGTGCCTTAAAGAATTCATACCTTTGTTATGTTTTGAATTTTCTTTTCTTTCCTTTCCCTTCCCACTGGGGTCATAAAAATGTATTGTTCTGTAACTTGTTTTATTCTTTCCCACTTAATTGTTCTACTCCTTTTCTGTTGGAAATGAGTTAAACTTTGCTCAATATGACGCAAACAAAAATAAGAATATATTGGCTCATTCAGCTGAGCAGCCCAGGGATTTCAGGGAGACCTGGATCCAAGTTCTCAAGTGGGTCTTTCTATATATCTTTCCACATATATCTGTTGCCTTCATTCTGCAGGTTCTTTCCATGATATATCCAAGTGGTTAGCAGAAACTCCAGCTTACATCCTATTTTGTAAGTCGGTTGTCTCCAATAGTTTTATTTTATTTTTATTTATTTTTTTAAAGATTTATTTATTTATTTAATTCCCCCCCTCCCCCGGTTGTCTGTTCTCTGTGTCTATTTGCTGCGTCTTGTTCCTTTGTCCGCTTCTGTGGTCGTCAGCTGCACGGGAAGCATGGGCGGCGCCAGTCCTGGGCAGGCTGCACTTTCATTCGCGCTGGGCGGCTCTCCTTACGGGTCGCACTCCTTGCGCGTGGGGCTTCCCTGCACGGGGGACACCCCTGCATGGCAGGGCACTCCTTGCGCACATCAGCACTGCGCATGGGCCAGCTCCACACGGGTCAAGGAGGCCCTGGGGGCTTGAACCACGGACCTCCCATGTGGTAGTCGGACGCCCTAACCACTGGGCCAAGTCCGTTTCCTCCAATAGTTTTAGATCACTCACTCTATCAATTAAAAAAAAATCACCATAAATGTCACCAATATATGTTTATTATAAACATGTCCATTGTACTAGTATATATTTGTTATATTCATTGCATATATAGTATAGATTAATATATTATTATTTAATATGAAAATGTTGGCTCATTCACAAATGAGATCAGTTCACATTTCACTGTGCTAGATTCATGACATAAACTGATAAATATGCCTTCTTTTTTCTAGTCCAAAATATATTTTTTTCAAAATCTAGGAATTATTACTTTCCGGACTTGCTGCCGATTTTAAGGTAAATTCTTAACTTTAAAATTTCTTTTATTAGTTTTCTTCTAAAAATTATATCTCTGCCTCTATTTTCCCCAATAAATTGCCCTTCTCTTCTAGCCCTTAAAACTGAATTTATCATACCCATTTGGGAATGTTCTGGGTGGATGTACAAATTTGCAGTAAACATTTACATTTCCTCTCCAAATTTCAAACTGACCTCCTTCATATTATTGACTTCGACTCTTTCTTATTTTTTCCTGATTCCTCTTTTCTTGTGTCACTAACCAGTTCCTATTCTGCATTTAGTCACATTTAATTAAAGACACAGTTTGGATTTTGTGTTTTGATCTCAGCATTGCTACCCTCCTGTTATTTACTTATTGAGTTAGTGCTTGATGTCTGTGAGATATGACTTGCCTTGAATCTGTCTTTATGTGTTATACTTTGAGGAAAATAAAAATATATATGTACTATATATATATATATATATACTATATATATATAGATAAACGTTGAAGTCATGTGTAATCCAGACAAGACAGTTCCCATAAGACAATATTAGCTTTGCAAATTCATTGTTTTCCACATGTGTAATGTAAGCTTATAGAGACTGATGTATAAAAATCCAAATGTTTATTAATTTATAATCAGAAATATAATTAAGGAGAAGATTCTTGTTTTCTCTGCTATCCTTTTAGAGCAGTCTATTTAGGAAGCCAAATGATAATCAGAGAGTTGCTTATTTGGTTTGTTGGATGATTTGTTATGGAGATAATGGGGCATGTATTTAACCTGAGCTAGATCCTGCTATGTGTGCCCATAGTATTGTATGATTTTCTTATTGCACCTATCCTAATACTTCATGTAGTTATCTATTTAAATTGAATGTAACCGACTAGAAATTTCATGAAGGCAGGGAATACCTGCTGTCGTGCAAACTGGATATTTGAGTTTATGTGATCGGAAGAATTATTGGAGTGTTTTGATGAGACTCTGCTGAACACTGTGTCTCTGGATATATTGGCAGCTGGCCATGTAGACTACCTCCCTTCTATAAACACATTTTCATTGTTTTTAGAGTACCTTGAAGTTGCTGGGGTAATACATATTATTGTATTAAATTTATTGTATTTGAGGTTACACTTGATCTCGGTACATGTGTAGTCTCGGGTCATTTTAATGGCAGGCTAATATTTCTTATATCTTGGTTTCTCTGAATTTCATTATCTAAAGTTAATTGTAAGTCAAGATTTGGAGGTATCTTACAGTTGATGAAGCATTTCGTCTTTGAAGTATACTTCCTGCCTAGAGAATCAGACAGGAACTGGTGCTCTCATTTTATTTTCTCACTTTCTCCTGTCACTTTTGAGAATTTTCTTAGGACAAAAAGATTGTTCAAATAATCAAAATAAAATGATTAGAAATTCTAAGAGCAACTTGTTTAGTAATCAAGTAACATTCTAAGTATCATTCATTTATTCAGATGTTCAAACTTAAAATTATTAAAGATCAAAGGTACAACTTAAAAAGATACGGTATCACTTAATAAGTCAGTCTTCAACCAATGTAGGATAATCTCTTACTATCTTATTGCTCTGTTTGGTCTTCTTAAGTGAAAAAGTTATGTGATTTCTAAATACTTCTAATAGTAACAGTGCTGTGAAAGGAATGTTATTCTTGTGACGTGGTCAGAATAAAGTACCATATTAATGCACAAATAAATAAATGGCTTTACATAATTGTTTACTTTCCTTTGCATAATGCTTAAAATTAATAAAAAAGCCCCCGTTAAGAATGTGCATAATAGAGAATGTGTAACTAGTGATCATTTAAAATATAGGTTTAAAATATAACACTATTTTTCCCTTTATTTCAAAAGTGACACATAATTGTGGAAAATTTAGAAAATACAAGACATCACGAAGAAGGAAATAAAAAAAAATAGTTTTACTAATCAAAGATGAGCCATTCAGCAAAGATATTAATGTTGTTTTGATTTTGAAAAAGCCTAAAAAGGAATTATTATAACATTTTTGTAACAGAAATATTAAATATGACTTTTCCTGTTGTGTCAGAGTTTTGGCAGAAGTTCCAAGACTCAGGATGGCAGGTACCAGACAACCTAGAAGAGTTCGTGAAACTGATTGTGCCACCATTAGATTGTCATTAGCCACTAGGCTATCTAAGATTAGGTTCAGAGTTATTTAAAAATTGGGAGATTGATAGAGAGGCTTTATTTGGAGAAAGAGGCATAAGGGTGCTGTGTGATTGTCTTTGACTCCTCCTGAGGGAGTATTGCCAAATGAGTGGGCATTTGAGAGAACCACTCAGGGACTGATGTGTATCTCCTCCAGGTAGAACTTACTCTTCTTGCTAATGGTAGGGTCTAAAACCAAGAGTCTGTATGAGCTTCTCTGGTGCCAGAGTAATGAAAGGGATTAGGTGAATTATTGGAATAAGCTGGACTTCCTCTAAATAGCATTGGCTGGATGGGACCTCTCAGAAGGGGGATTACTTTGAGTTGTCTTGAAAGGAGTTTTGTTTAAGGAGACCATCTGCTTGTGAGATGAGCTCAACACAAAGAGTCTTTGTAGAGTAGACTGTGAAGTCTCAAGCAAGGGATTCCCTGAGTAACCCACATAAGCATTCCACAAATGAAGCCAGGATTTATATATCAGCCAATTCTAAAGGCAGAGGCGTCTGAACACAATATTGACACCTGAAACAACAGTTTTCTGTATCTTCTTTCTAATCCTGGAGGAACCGGAGGAAACCTGATGAGTAGGGTTGGAGAGTTGAAGAGTAAGGTGAGAAAACAGTGATGCTCTATAGCCCAGTTTGCCACTGTAGATTTCCTGTCCTATAACTAGACTGGATAATTTATGTGAAATTTAGAATGTTAATCTGAAGTGATATGATTAAAAATAACTTTGGAGTGAAAGAGTGTTATTAAGCAAGTTCAAATCCAAGAGTTGTAAAGGCAAAGATGGATATGTTTGCTAAATATAACAATTAGAAATTTCCATATGAGTGGTGATGGGGAGAGAGAGAGTAAGCATAATATTAAAAGAAATTAAAAAATAAACAAAACCCTGGAAGAAAGTATTTGGTACATGTCACTAATGTGTAAAGAACACCTACAAATCATTAGGAGAATGATGAACAAGCCGAGAGAAAAAAAAATTTACTTAATATGAATAAGCAAAAAAGAAAAACCCCAAACAAACAAAATATGAATAGGCAATTCATCCAAGAGGAAATGTCAGTCTTTTGAAGAGATTTTCAATCTCAATATATAAAGCATTTTTATCTGTCAAAATAGAAAAACTGAAAGAGATTGTTGACAGCTAGTGTTTGGTGGTGATATGGAAATAAAAATGCAGCTTTTTTTGGAGCATAATTTGAACCTATCAAAACAAAAAACTTGTAAACCCTACTGATGTAACAATCCCACTATTTTGAATATTTTTAAAATAATTGTTTGTATAAAGATCTATGTATGAAGGTGTTCCTTGGTATGAAATGCGAAGAAATTTTAAACAACTGAAATATCCAACAATAGAAAAAGTAGTAAGTAATTTATAGCACATTGATGCAGTGGTGGGACAATGTTAGCCATTAAAATAAATGAGTTAGATCTGAGTTGTGAAGTTGCCCTATATAAAAAAAACAATATGGACTCATGGGTATGGTATGAACCAATTTTTGTTTTTAAAAAATATGGTATATGTATATACATATATATGAGATGACTGAGCATTTGTATATATTCACCCTTCTAAAGAAAAACTCTTGATAGAGTCTTGCCAAACTTATAAAAGCATTTGCATTGCTCATCTTGGGGTAGAACTGCAGAAAGTGGGGCAAGAACTTTCATTTATTTGTATACTTAAAGAGGAATATGATTTATGAGTGACTTTTAATTTTTGGTGTTTTTGTATATTTCTCAAGATAAACCATTTTTGCCAAAAACTGAAGAGGAGGACATTCGGTTCAGAGCTGTCTACCAGATTATTTTAAACTCCTGGTTGTAGTGAGATGTGAACCATAAGTCTAAATGATAACTCCTTGATTTTAGTTTACAGAAATCTGTTCTTTCTCCTACTATGTAAATAATACTAAGGGAGTTAATGTGAATTAGATAAGCTCTTTAGCACTTAAAGAGATAGTATAAGCAGGTTAGAGAATATAATGTGGTCTGTGAGTTAAAAGTGAATCAAAGTGCTGGGATACTGCCAGCAGCACAATGCTGAAAACGCATCAGACTAACATCGGGGTCAGTGGGAGAAACCCTGGATGGACTCTTACCATTTTGACTGGCAACATAAGCACTGTAGGAGTTGCTCCGACAAGCTCCTCCTCCTGTGGTTTCTTATATCCAACTTTTCAGCATTGGTATCAGCAAATATCCTTTAAAATAGTACTTCTTTACGAGAAACAACAATCTGATGTTGTTCCTAACGAAGAATACCATTTTTACTGGTTTACAAAGTCATTTTGCCATGGTGCAGATGGCCTGATAACATGGACCACATTTCAATTAGAAAAGTAAAAACAAATCAGCAGAGTTAATAGTATGCTGTTTGCAAAACTTTTAAATGTAACTTGGAATAGCCCACAGATTTCATTTCTACAGTCTTGCGGTAAATTAGCATTCATGTAATAATCACTTTTATCTACAGAACCAACGTTTCTAAAGCATCTGGATAAATCTATGAATAATTTAAATGTTCAGTTTGTGATCGTTGCCAAAAGTGTTTATTAAGCATTTACCTATGTGTGACAATGTTGGATAGGAAACGTGGAAACTTGACTCGTGGAAGAGGTTTATTAACACATTAAATATATGTAAATCATTATTTTATATTTGAAGTATTTCATGTGATTTTTATGTCTGCCTTGGATATTATTTAGTGTTATTCAAATTGATTTTTCTTTTCTGAAAAATTAAGGAACTGTGCTTGTTAACATTTAAATTACTTTCCATTTCTGAAGTTCTTTGATTTCTTCTTTTACCAGGAAATGGCTCTCAATGACAGTCTCTGCTTCCAAAGCCATTTAGTTGAAACCTTGATATCCTCATATTAGTGCCTTTTCAAAAATGTATGATCATTGTAGAAAATACAAATAAACAAAACAGGAGAAAATAAAAACGATCCATAATTTTTTCACCAGGATAACTGTGTTAACATTTTTGGTTACTTTTCTTTCAGTCCTTGAAAATGGGGCTGAGAATACCAACCTCAGGGAATTGTTGTGGAGAGTAAATGAAATAGTACATGTTGTTACTGCATATGTGGTATCTGGCATATGTTAGGTAAAGCATCTAGCAATACTAATGATAGGTGTATTCTTTAGTTAGTAAATGTCAGCATTCTTTCTGATTTTATTTCAATAGTATCCCAATTATGTCTCAATTCCTTTTATTCTGAGATTTGTTAGAAACCCTTATAACTAATTTATATTGTTGTTTGAAGTACTTGGCTAAAAATACATTTATGTCTAGTGTGTTTTGATATCATACAATTTTGGATTTCAAGGAAAATTTTAAAGTTTGTGTATATAATAGTTAAGTTTGATGTAACACCAATCTGTAGAGAACATCGGAGAATATATATTTTTATCTGAAATTAGTGAAATTTGTCAGGGCCATTTAGAGATTAGTTTTTGTATTCATTCACGTAAAGATGTGGTTGAAAACTTTGTGAAGTTAACCTAGTGAGAAGAGAGCAAAGATGGAGCAATATGAAAACCTCTGTTAAGTGAATAGAGGAGAAATCCAGTAAAGCATACTGATGGGTAATATAGATTTAAAGTTAATCACTTATTATTTGCAGATTCTGTTTTTGTGGGTTTGCCTACTTGCTAAAATGTAGTTACAATACCAAAATCAATAGTTTCAGTGTTTTTATGGTCATTATCAGATACAGGCAGAGCAGTGAAGACTTTGAGTCATTCTTCGCAGTCCAAGCTGAGACTGAACAAGGTGAATCTCTGCCTTATTTAAGCTCTCATACTGCAAATAAGTATCCTTTTGTTGTATCTTAGGAGCCTTTTTTTTCTTTTCATTTTTATGCTTTCTATTGGTGATTTTGCTGTTTAAAATGGGCCCAAATGTAGTGTTGAAGTGAAGCACAGGACTGCTGTGATGTGCTTTATGGAGAAAATATGTGTATTCCATAAGTTTTGTCCAAGCATGAGTTATAGTGTTGTTGGCCATGAGTTCAATGTTAATGAATCAGCAATACTTGTAATATAATGTGTCTTTAAGCTGAAACACACATAAAACAAGGTTATTTATTTAACAGTTGACAAAAATGTGACCAGAGGCTCACAGGAACCCAACCCTGTTTTTCCCCTAGGAGTACTGGTTCAATATTAGCTAATACAGTATTCGTGGCAACTTTATAGAAAATAACTACTGAGAATAATTAGAATCGACTGTATTTAAGTTTGTAGGCATAATATAGAGAAGTAGAAAAGAATTAGGATAGTTAAGAGAGAATAGGCATCAAGTGGGAAAATATAGCAGTCTCTTGCTTTGGAGAGATAGGTGAATGAGCATTGAGTAGAGGCATTTGGATTAGGGGTCCTTGAAATTCATTTGCAAGAGAAACTCTTTAGAGGCCTTATAAGGGAGGTAACCAAATGTATAGAGTCTTAGAATTAAGTGTACCATGAGGAAGTAGGGTAGTGAAAATATACCATACTTGTTAGTTATTTGGTGGTGATAGAAAGGAAAAAGATGATTTAATAGCCTGAGGGTGAAGCGGAATTGAAGTTTTGGGTGAGAGGTGGGTCTGGTTGAAAGCTTAATGGAAAAGAAATCACTGGAGAGAAAGAGAAGAAAGATAAAAACGGAAATAAGGAGTAGATGTGGATCAAGTGGTTGAGCTCCCACATCCCACATGGGAGGTCCCTGGTTCAGTTCCCAGTGCCTTCTGAAAAAACAAACAAACAAACAAACAAACAAAACAAACAACAAGCAAAACAAATGAAAGAACAGGTTCAATGTCTGGCCCCTGGTACCTGGAAAAAAAGAAGGGGGGGCGGGGAATATAGATGCCAGGATTGGACTGGTGGTTTAGGGTTAAAAGCTTTAAAAATAAGGAAGCACACATGTTCATTTGGGTAGCTTTAATAAAACTTCCTAGAGACCTCAGGGTGGGGGCGATGAGCTCATGGATATATTTTTGCCCAGATTCAGAGACTGCATTTATACATCTTCCTTTAGTTCACGTGTATGGTTAGTTGCCCATCTGATTTCTCACTTCTTCCTTCCAAGTTTGACATGGTCCCAGTATAGAGAATATTTGGTGCAGCAAAAATTTGACTAAATTTTGGGTCTTATTACTTCCCCATTGTCTTATTTGCCCATTTCCAAGTGGTTATTATATGGTCCAACTTTTCCCCCTCTTCTTCTAAATTTTAAGTGGAGAATGGTGGATGTTTGTAGGAATAAAACCTTTAAGAATCTGAGTTTTTAAGTGAAAACAAATGTAAAATTGTAAATACTTTCTAAAATTAGTCTTTAGCCATCATATCCTATTCTATCTATCCTGTTATTTGAAAGTGAGACTTACTTTACTTCTGGTATGACAAGATAGAAAATTTAAAGAATGAAAATTGAGTGAACATTAGTTAAGAAAAAGACACATTTGCCAAATGGAATCTCTAAGTGTATTATCACCTTAGTTCTTTGGAGTATTTTTTTTTATTTTTATTTTTATTTATTTATTTATTTATTTATTTATTTTTTTATTGACTTTGTAATAATATTACATTAAAAATATATATATATGTGAGGTCCCATTCAACCCCCCCCCCCACCCCCCCTCTCCCCCCCCAACAACACTCGTTCCCATCATCATGACACATCCATTGGATTTGGTAAGTACATCTTTGGGCACCTCTGCACCTCATAGACAATGGTCCACATCATGGCCCATACTCTCCTCCGTTCCATCCAGTGGGCCCTGTGAGGATTTACAATGTCCGGTGATTACCTCTGAGGCACCATCCAGGGCAGCTCCATGTCCCAAAGACGCCTCCACCTCTCATCTCTTCCTGCCTTTCCCCATACCCATCGTCCACCATGTCCACTTTTCCCAATCCAATGCCACCTCTTCTATGTGGACATTGGATTGGTTGTGTCCATTGCACCTCTATGTCAAGAGGAGGCTCAGATTCCACATGGATGCTGGATGCAATCCTCCCATTTTCAGTTGTAATCACTCTAGGCTCAATGGTGTGGTGATTGTCCTTCTTCAACTCCATCTTAGCTGAGTGTGGTAAGTCCAATAAATCCGATTGTAGGTGCTGGAGTCTGTTGAGGCTCAGGACCTGGCTATCACATTGTCAGTTCTTTGGAGTATTTTAAACAATACTGTCAATTATCCATTAATCTCAAAAGAAATAATTAGATTCTATTTTCTTTAAAATAAACCATGAAGTGATATTTTCTTTGAATCAACATGTGGAGACTTAGGAATGTTGGCATAAGTACTAAGGATGGGAAATGGTGTATATAGTCCTAATTTACAGAACTGGCATAAAAACCAGTGTAGCAAACCTAACAATTCATTTTTCTAAGTTCAAGGCAGGGTTAGATGTCTTGGTTTTCAGTGACAGAAGCCCATCTTGAACTAACTTGAGAAAAAAGGGGAATTTATTAGAGAAGTAAGGCTGGGAATTTATTAGAGGGGTAAGGCTGAGAATGAATAGAACGAGGATCTGCTGCCAGGGCATTCTCTCCCCTGTACAATGGCCTCTTTCTGAATATTGGTATCCTGTTTTGGCTGCAGAGCAGTTTTCTCCAAGAAGTAAAAGTCATGATTGTAGGCACCCATTGAGCATGCATTTTGCCAGCAAAGAGGAATGAGTTCTTTTCACTTAGTTACAGATGATCAAATACAGAGATGAAACTGACGGACTTTTTTATGGGTCAAGTGGTCACTTCTCTGTCTGCAGTGGAGGGTATTGTAATTGGCCCCAAGATGGCTAAAGTGGAGTAGGAACATTGCCCTGAAAGAGGTAGACCCCAGAGACACCGAGTGATGTTATGCTGAGAAAACAAGTAGATGTTAGAACTTTGTTTAATTTTTATGCTATGTTCTACATATAATATTTGAAAGCCAGTAAAATTAGCAAGAACTAATTATTAACATTACAAAATAATTTACAGTAAATTATTTTAAAGTTCTTCTCTTATGGTTGCTTGAGGGGAGTAGTTGTAAATTATCAACCTAAGATGATCTGGTTCTACCCCAAATTTAACCTGAGAAATGGAGATTGTCTTAAATTGAATTGGCTGCCTTATTCCTTAAGTCCCCAGGCGGCCCCACCTCAGAATCTTTGCCCTTGCTGTTTCCTCTTCCTTAAGCGCTCGTATCCTATCTGGCCGGCTTACTTGCTTCAGGTCTTTTTTCAAATGTCACTTACTAAGTGAGTTTTTAAAATTTCAACTCCTGCATCCCTTGACATTCCATGTTTTGTTTTTTCTTATCTTAATGTATCCCAATATTCCATATATTTTCCTTATTTGTGGTTTTTTTTTTGTATAATTTTTGTTTCCTTCTTGAATGTAATCCCCATGAGCTCATTTCATTTTGTTCCATTCTATTCCATTCCATTTTATTTTGTTTTTGTGGTTTTGTTCTCTTCTCTTTCCTAACACCTAGATCAGTACTTGGCACCTAGTGAGTGCCCAAAAAATATTTTTGAATGAATTGAATCCCCATCTTAAACTATCACTCAAAACAAATTTCAGATAAAAGTTGCAAGAACATCCAGGAATTACACATACTACTAACGAAAAGTATAATTAGTTTATCTAAGACTGGAAATCTTGAAACTGTAAAAAAAACACTAAAAACTTTTATTAGACTAACTAAATGTAGGCAATAGACAAATAATGTATCTGGCAAAAATGTATCTAATGATTTTGCAAAGGATAATACCAGTACCCTACAGTGAGATTTCATGGATTGACTAGAAAAAGACGACAAAAAAAATCCAAAAGAAAAATTAGTTAAGGATTTGAAAAGACAATTCAAGATGAACAATTCCAAGTAGGTAATACATATGTAAAGTTTTGTAGTTATGAATCTTCAGATTAAATTAACTTTATACGTATCACTTAATTTCTACTCTTCTAGTGGGGATTTTGGGAGAAAGTGCCTTCATAGATGACTTATGGGACTGTGAAGTGATAGGGTATTTTTTTTTTTTTTAAAGTTTTATTTATTTATTTATCCCCCCCTCCGGTTTTCTGTTCTCTGTGTCTATTTGCTGCGTCTTCTTCTTTGTCCGCTTCTGTTGTTGTCAGCAGCACGGGAATCTGTGTTTCTTTTTGTTGCATCATCTTTTGTCAGCTCTCCTGTGTGCGGCACCATTCCTGGGCAGACTGCACTTTCTTTTGCGCTGGGTGGCTTTCCTTACAGGGCGCACTCCTTGCATGTGGGGCTCCCCTATGCGGGGGACACCCCTGCGTGGCAGGGCACTTCTTGCATGCATCAGCACTGTACATGGGCCAGCTCCACACAGATCAAGGAGGCCCAGGGTTTGAACCACGGACCTCCCATGTGGTAGACAGACGCCCTAACCACTGGGCCAAGTCCGCCACCCAATAGGGTATTTTTGGAAAACTAGATAGCTTTAACTAATGATTAAATAACATCTTGTCAGGTTCCGTGTATTTTCTCCCTGGTTTTCTGTTGACAAATATCTATTGAAAATGAAAATACAAATATCCCTTAACCTAGGAGTTCTTCCTGGGAATTGATGAAATAGAAATAAAATCACCTGTAGGTGAGGACATAGGCACAAATATATGTTTCCTGCAGTGTTATTGCTGTGTTAAAAAATTGCAAACAAAGTGAATAGAGTAAAAAAGCAATGGCTAAAAAAATGATGGTTTATCCATACCATGGATTATTATGCTTACACTAAAAAGAATAAATTAGAATAATACCAGATAATTTGTAGGGACTTCTATCAGGTATAAATTATTGAGAAAAGAAAGATGCAGAAAATTAAATGATTCCATTAAAAACAAGCAAACCCTATACCTGTACTTGTGTGTGTGTGTGTGTGTGTGTGTAGGATTATATAGATTAAAATATGAAAGGGTGTGTATCAGACTTTTTAATGGGATTGCCTTATGATGGGCAGAAAGAAGTTTGGTAAGAAAGGGAAGAAATTGCACATGAAAATGTTATTATTTTATCACATTTATAGATGTATGAATAATTATATATATATGTCCAGGTAAATGAATAAAAAATTGAATTTTTAAAAATTGTTTAAAAAACATATCAAAAGAGGAATAAAAGCTTATTTACATTAAGAAATTATTATTAATGTATTAAAGAATGCTGTATTTTATCTTATTTTAGTTTTTCAAGTTTTTTTTTAAAGATTTATTTATTTATCTCTGCCTACCCCGTTACTGTTTGCACTTGCTGTGCCTGTTCATCTTCCTTGTTTCCTTTTAGGAGGCACTGGGAACCGAGCTTGGGACCTCCAATGTGGGAGGGAGGAGCGTAATTGCTTAAGCCACCTGCTTTTATTATGTATCTCATTATGTTTTGCCTCTGTGTCTCTTGTATCATCTTGTCACGTCAGCTCACTGTGCCTGCCCTTGTGTCAGCTTGCTGTCCTGCTTATCCTCTTTAGGAGACATTGGGAACCTCTGTTCCCTGCTTTGTTGTATCTCTCATTATGTTTTTCTTCTGGTATCTCTTGTTGCATGATCTTGTTGTGCAACAAGTTTGCCATGCCTGCTGGAGATACCGGGAACTGAACCATGGACCTCCCATGTGGTAGGCAGGAATCCAATTGCTTCCCAGAATGCTGTATTTTAAATTCCTCTGCTCAAACTAAAGAAGTTGTTGAGAAACTTTAAAGTTCCTAACCTTGGGGCATAAGTTGAAGATGATAAATAGATTTATTGTGACAGTAATAGACGTCAGGTAAAGTATGTCTTAGCCATTTTAGTATTTCCACATTCTAGCAAGGTGCCTGGCATATATATAAAATCAGGCTTTATACATATGGCATCTAATAAATATTGGTTGAATAAATGCATTGTAAGATGTGAATCAAAAAGGAAATGGATTTTCAGCAAGGCAAGATGTTTTAAAAATAATTGAAAAAAATTGTAATACCAATTACATGTATTTAATAGAACATATAACTTGTTTAAGGGAATAACTTAAATTTGTTATTTTGTTACTTTTAGTTTAGGTTAACTTGATACTTACAATGAGATGTTAGGGGGCTAAATGAGATTTGAGGTTGAGCAATTTAAAATGAATGTAAGTTCTTTGAAGATGCCCAGAAGTAAATATCAGTTTGTCTTTTACTATTAAGCAGTTAGAAAGTTCATGTGGCATTATGCCATTTTGATTTTCAGAAAAACTTGTGATTTCATTGAGGCCAAGGATTGTGGTTTTTTTTTGTCTTTATTTTTTTAATGTTACAAGGGATTGTGTTTTAATTGTCACCCTTCTCCCCAACTTCCCTCCCCCCAATGCCTGGAATGTGGCATATATGCATAATAATAATGGATGAATGAAAATGACATAGCTGTAAGATGTGGCAAACACAAATCATATAGCACAAGGTCTGTTTCAGTGGCATTCTAGAGCCAGCTTCATGTACTATGACATCTTATTGGTTGACCGAGATTGACCATTGTAGAAATGTTTATATCATGTAGATTGGCATATCCTACCATACTATCAGTTATTTTTTTACTTTCCCAAAGAGTTGGTAGCTAAACATTTACCAGTGATTCCACAGTATTTAATTATGAATCATGACCTGTGATATATTGACAGTAAAAATTAATTGGAAAATTAATATTCAGAAATTAGTTGTGATTTAATTATTTTATCAGAAATTAGTTAAATATAACATACAGGATATTTTCTTTTCTTACATTTAAATTTTATAATTTTTGTTCCATTCTTTATCATTAAAAAAACTAATCCAAATATGAATTACCCCATTTCCATTATTAGATTTATAGATAGTGGTGATTCAAAGATAACCAATTTATTTTATGCTCAATAAATATCATATTGATTTTGATACATATCAATGAGTAGAATTGAGGTCTAAAAATTATATTTTTTAAACTTATACTATCTTCTTGAGTTTTCTTAGCTTGTTTCTAAAGAAATATTTTTTATTTCTCAAAAGTCTTAACTTGTATTTTGATATTTAATACACAGTGTTTTAGTTTCCTAGCTGCTAAAACAAATACCATATAAGGGATTGGCTTAACATCTTTCTACCAGGACAGATAACCCTATTTTCCCACATGTTCCATGAGGGACAGTGTTTGGCAGATATCTGAACCATAAAGGTTTAGCAGGTGTTTGAAAGCAAGCAGGATTTATACAGGATTACTGGTCTAAATGATTAGAAAGCTACTCTGCAAAGGAAAGAATTACCCTGAAAACTAGTAAGAAAATAAAATAAAAACTAAACAGAACCTCCCCAAAACCCAAGCAGCCATTTCCAGAGCTTCACTTTTACTTTTCCAAATATTTTAGTTCTTCTTGGCATAACTACTTTATGTTTACTTACAATTAGGGCCCCCCCCCCCACTTTTTTTTTTAACATACCAAGTAGTTTGCCTTTGCTACATGACCCTATGTTATTTGCCCTGCAGTTACCTTTCACTTTGGTTGCTCTAATTGTTTATTGCTAAGTCCGTTTCCATCAGATTCCTGTCCCAAGGCCTTTGCTCTTTTCATTCCCTTTTGCTTCTTCATTCTCCACTCAGGTAGTTTGCTTCCTCACTTCCTTCTGGACTGTACTAAACTTTCACCCATTATATGTGAGGCCTTTACTTTAGGCTGTATTATTTAAAAATAGCTTCTCCACACTCCTGTCCCACTCTCCTGTCCAACACTCCTTACTCTCCTTTTTCTGCCTTGGTTTTTTTTTTAATAGCAGTCACCACTATCTGATACATGATGTGTTCTACTACATTATTATTCTGTGTCTCTATCACAGTCTAAGCTGTAGGGATTTTTGCCTCCTTTGTTCACTTCAATATTTTTAGCATGTAGCATACTCCTCCATACTGTAGGTTTCAGCAAATGTTGAATGAATGAATGACTGAATGTAATTAGATTGTTTTAACCAAACTTTCCAACATAGGTTTTTTTGTTTTTTTTTTTTCAATTTTCTTTTAATTGTCAATATAGAGTTTTACACATTTTCATTTAAAACCATTCTTGGTCAGAGAAAAAAACATTCCTATATCTTATATTTTGATGGATTGTAAATGCTTCTTGTATTTCATTTGTTAATTGTTAGCCAACATAGTTTTGATCAAGGTAGGATTTTAAAATATTTATTTCAAATGGTTTTTGAATTCCTGTTTTTGGCAATGCATATAAAGCCGAATGTGACATTTTTCTTACTTCCAAGGAGTTTACCATTTCGTAAGAAGTATAAAGCCTATAAATATATAGGTTGGTAAAACAAAGTAGAAGTGATTAAAGTAATAAGAGAAGCAAGCATAAAGTGGGAATTCAGAGGTTAGAGGATTACTTCCTGCTGAGTGAATTAGAAAAAGTTTCCTGGAGGAGGAGGCTTTGAGTAGGAATGAAGGACAGTAGTATTTAACATTTGGATGTAGGTTGTGTGGAGGGTAAGAAGGCTGTAGGAATCACACTAGCAAAGATATGTATGTGGGGAAAAACATGATGTCCATACTGGATTGGGAAGTTGTTCATTTAGTCTAGAATGAAGCTCCTATGAGAACATTAGGGTAAGAGATTGTAAAGATAGGTTTGGGGAAATTTAGACTATTTCTAGTAGAGCGTGGAATATTTTGAGAAGATTGCAATGGTTAGATCCTTGTCTATTAAAAGAAGAAATATTTCTCCCTATATTTTGTGTTGTAAATGCTTTGGAGATAGAACATGCTAGGTTTCCTTATGTGGTGTGACCATTGTTTTGTGACCATGCATAATAGCCCTTTTCAGCTCTTTCTTGATTTTTTAAGCTTTTTGGAAAATTGAGAAGATGAATTCTTTCTTAAAAGTTCATGTGAACTGGCCTTTTTGTCTCTTCAACCTTATAAATCCCCTCAGAGGCTTATGTCTCTGTCTCACTGTTGCCTGAGCATATTTCTAACAACAACGTTTTGTACTTAATTTCCAATCTTACAGTGACTTCTTGTTACCTGTGGGTTAAAGTCCACTTTTCTTGGCACGAGGTACCTACATGTTCTGGTTGCTGTGTGTTTTGTGCCTCCATTTTCTCCACTCCCCACGCCTGTAATGTGTCCATGTAGTAGTCCTCAAATGCACTGGCTCTTTCACTTTACTGTGCTTTGGTGCATGCTGTTCATGTTATTCTACTCTCTTTCCCTATCCTTTAAGACATGGTTCTTAAATTATCTTTAGTCTTACCTGACTACCCAAGCAACAATTGGGGGATCCTCACTTCATTTCACGGAGAATGGACTCATATCTGGGCTCTCCCTACTTGTACCTGTTTACATTCTTTCCCACATGATGGTGAGTTCCTTAGGGACACACATTTCTTTAACTCACCTTTGAGTCTCAGTTATTCAAAATAATGCTTGAAACTTAATAAGTACTTACATCCATCTTTATTGAATGAATCTGTGAGGTGTGTTGCTGGGTTTTGCAGCATGTCCTAGAAATTGGGAACTTATATAAAGGCATTATCATGGGACTATGAAACTTAAAAAACTTTAACGCTTGTGAATGTTTGAGCAAGAGCATAGTACATTTAGGTCCCTTTTCCTTTCCTATTTACTCTTTCATTTATGTAAGAAGCTTTTATAGAGTGTCTGCATAGAATATTATAGTGCTAGGAATTCTGGGAATATAAGATAAATATGTCTATAAAAAAGTTTTGGCTTTTTCACATATGTCAACTTAATTATAAGGAGGAGGAGGAGGCAGATATAAATGAACCACTTTTCGTTGTTGTTGTTGGACACTAGTTGCATCTTCTCATTTGATCAATTCAGTAGTTCCAGATTGCTCCTTCTTACAACCCCTGTACTATGGGTTCCTCCTTCCTTTCCTTTGCTTTGACCTATAAATGGCACAACTGTAAAAAGTGCATATTAAAAAAAAAGTAATATATGCTTATTGTGACAGTATCAGAGAGGTATATTCCAAGCATCTCAAGTTTGCAGCTTTCCCCACTCTAACCACTGTTAACATTTTGCACTTGAGTCACACAGCTAGTCGTAGTTGTGATTCTGATCTAAAGATTTGGTTTTTTTCTGCTCTACTATTTATTTATTTTAGTCCTGGATTTAGCTGTTTAAGTTATTCATATGAGGTATAATCTAAAAAGTGTATTAGATTTTTGTACTGTTTTGTGTTTTTGAGTTTTGTACTAGATTTATAGGCTAAATTTATAGATTTATAATTTGCACTTTGTAGATTTAAAGAGTAGATTTATAGGTTAGCATGTAAAAAAAGCAAGGTGATTTTCTTCTGTAAATCAAGACAAAGAAAGGGGAAAAAAAGGAAGACAGACTGCACTGTAAATGTAACAGTGAGGCTTGAAAGTACTACTCAAAATTGTAGAGGCAAATAATTGTGCAATTATCTGGAGGGACTGAAAAACAAATTACCTAATTTTAAACACTGAAACAGCTGGTGTTTTTTTTTTTTTTTTACCTCTTCTTTATTGGTGGATGCCCACTGAAGTTTTTTGAGTTTTTTCCTTTTAAACATAATCAACACAATAAAGAAGATAATGAACCAATGACTAAAAGTATCAGGGCATTTTAAAAAATCTTTTTAGATGTACCGAATAGATCTTTATCCTTCATTGAACCATCAAATAGAGGCTGGCAGATTAGAACATCCATGTTTATTTAATCAGCTTTCTCCTACCCCCAACTGTGGATTGTTTTTCAATCTTTAAAGTGCAATTTGTTGGTATGATGAAACTAAACATTTTCCAATTCTAAAAGGTATACTGAAGATAGTAAATAAAAATAAGTGGCCTTATTTGACACAGTGTAACTTTTTTTCAATTAATATAATTTTCAGCAAGGGAATATATAAATATATTCTTATAAGGTATTTTAAATGGCATGTTTAAAATCTAAATTAAAGATTTAAAAGGAATTTAATTTGAATGCATTTGTTTAACATTAGAAATAGCATAAAGCAGAAAATTAGTAAAAATTGTGGGAGCACATGTGTCTTCGTGGTTGAGTGCCTTCCCATGTACAAGGTGGTCCTGGGTTAAATCCCCAGTACCTCCTACAAAAAAAAATGAAATAAAATTGAAACTGGTTTTTTAAATACTTTTAAATTATAGAATTCATATATTGTGGTCCACAAATCTTAAATAAACCACTTGGTAAACTATCAGAGAGTAAATACAGATACGTAACTAGTACCCAGACTGAGCAAAAGAACAATGCCAGCAACCCTTCTTCCTTTCTAAAATAACTCCTTTTTAATGATAAAAATTAGTTTTTTCTATTTTACCTAGAGTTTTAAAAACTTATTTATTGTAAAATATTTTCAGAGAAAAGTTTCAAGAGTGGTAAAAAGAATTTCCACACCTTCATTCATATTCCCCAAACGTTGACATTGGTCTCTCATTTCATTTCTTTGGTTTAATCTGTTCAGGCATTTAGTTGTGATGTATATTTTCTTTAACCTGGGACAGTTCTTCAGTCTTTTTGGCCTTTCCTTACCTTGGCATTTTTAAGAGTACAGGCTAATTATTTTGTAAAATGTCTAAATTTAGGTTTGTCTCATGCTTCCATGTGAGTTTATTCAGGTCATACACTTTTGGCAAGACCATCATGTAAGTGCTGATTTGTCCTCCTCAGGGCATCATATCAGGAGACACATGATATTTTGTCTGTATGTGGATGATGTTAACTTTCATACTATGTTAAGGTAGTATCTGCCAGTCTTCTTTGCAGTACAGTTATTCATTTTTTCGCTTTTTTGTTAATTACTATCTTGTGGGGAGATAGTTTTGAGACTGTAACTATTCTGATTTTTGTCAGATTCTCACCACTCATTTTCAGTATTCACTGGTGATTCTTACTTGAATTAGTTACTGTGCTTACTGCAAAATAGTGTTTTTCCTTCTATTTTTTACACTAGTTGGAATTCTATAAAGAAGAGCTTTATTTTTCTCCCACCTATTTATTAATGTATGTTTGTATGTCAGTGAGTAACATGAGTTCTGATTTTATTCAGTGTGTTATAATTCTTTACTATCCTTACTTTTTAAATTTTTATTGCATTTTTTTGAAGACATATAGATCACAAAAAAATTACATTAAAAAATACAAGAGGTTCCCATATACCCCACACCCCACCCCTCCCCCTCCTCCTACATCAATAACCTCTTTTATTATTGTGGCACATTTATTGCATTTGGTGAATACATTTTAGAGCACTGCTGTACTGCATGGATTATAGTTTACATTGTAATTACTATCCTTATTTGTTTTTATATTTAAATTGTTCCAGACTTGGCCAGTAGAAGCCCCTTCAAGCTTGTTCCATTGTCCTTTTGACATGTCCCCATCATTCTGAGCACATCCTTATTATCCTGTTCTTTCCTACCCGAGCCCTGATTCGGCTATTTCTTAAGGAGCCTTATTTTCTTATAGTGAAGAATCATATTTAGAAACAGTATTGAGCACTAAATTTGCTAATGGGATGTCTTTCCTTCTAGGCCCTCTCATGAATTATATATGACAAGTATATATACATGTATACATCTATATGCATGTGTATGGACATACAAGTGTATATATCTATGTAAAAATATATGTATATAAAAATATATATATATATCCATATATGGAAGAGAGATGATATATGTATATACAGACACCCATCTGTATTTCTTTTGTCTGTATACCTATACCACAAGTTCATTTTGACCTTAAATTAGAGTCTAACACTACAGAGTTCATTCTAATCTTCTGTGTTTTCATATTTTAATTCATTTCTCTGCCATTATGATTCATTTGAATTACAGTAAGGTTTATTTGTTTTGAATTCATTCCATTTTAGGATTTTCCTCCTTTGTTTTATTTTATCTTTTTTTTTTTTTTTTGAGTATAGGAAATATCACCATGGTTTCAAAAGTCAGAACTATATTATGAAATATAATCATGTCACTTGCTTTTCCTCTTTTCTGTGATGTTCTCAGTCCCCTATCTTTTCTACCATCGCCCCCTGAAGCTAACCAATCTCATTAACTCCTAATTATTCCTTCCTGTGTCTTTTTTTTTTCACAGATAAACAATTTAACAAAAGGTAATATAGTATAGATATTCTTTAATACTTTTTCCACTTAAAAATTTTTCCTGGAAATCATGCCATATTGGTTTATAGAGAGAGTCTTATTCTTTTTTTATCACTGCATATTGCTCATTGTATGGTTACCATGATTTATTCAACTGCTCTTCTATGTAAAGATGTTTAGGTTGTTTGCCGAATTTTGCAATTACAAACAATGTTGCATGAGTAAACTTATGCTTATTTTTGTTGTAGAAATTCTTTTCAGAGTAAATTTCCAGAAGTTCTATACCAAAATGAAATTGGGTATGCAGCTTTGTTAGATATTGCAAGATTCCCTGCTATAGGTATTGTACGAATTTGAATTTGTCAGCTTGTCAACTTTATTTAAAAATATTAGTTTTGATCACTTATAAATTAGGCTGTCTTTAAAAATTAATATAAACAACAAAATAGAAATATAACATTTACTGTACACACTATACTTAAGAAATTTTTTTCATGCTTCATGCCAGCTCTAGGCTGAGAGCAAAAAGTTCTTATTTAGAGATATGTGAGCTCAGTCTCCTTGACCTTACTCTCTAGAGTTTTTAGAAATTAAAATTGGTAGAAAACAGTGTCTCAGTGGTTGGATGAAAACCACAATGGATGGGAGAGCATCCATTTCAGAGTATCTCAATGAATCAAACTTTACATCTTTTTTAATTTTTATTTTTATAATTTTAATTTTAATTTATTTCTCTCCCCTTCCTGCCTCTGGTTGTCTGCTCTCTGTGTCCATTCGTTGTGTGTTCTTCTGTGACCACTTCTATCCTTATCAGCAGTACTGGGAATCTGTGTTTCTTTTTTTTTTTTGTTTAGACATCTTGTTGTGTCAGCTCTCTGTGTGTGCGGCGCCATTCTTGGGCAGGCTGGACTTTCTTTCGTGCTGGGCAGCTCTCCTTATGGGGCGCACTTCTATGCGGGGGCACTGTGCATGGCAGGGCACTCCTTGTGCGCATCAGCACTGCGCATGGGCCAGCTCCACACTGGTCAAGGAGGCCCAGGGTTTGAACCGCAGATCTCCCATGTGGTAGTTGGATTCCTTATCCATTGGGCCAAGTCCGCTCCCCCCAGACTTTACATCTTAAGTGTACTATGTGCTAAAGATGTAAATTATTAGCAAAAAATAAAAGTCATGGAATGTCATCTCTACAAAACAATTGAGCAGAATATGTAGTACTCATGATTTTATTTTCTGCAGTTCACATTTAACAGCAGTTTTGGGATGGGAGCATGAAAGCATAGAGAAAATCATGAGACAATAAAAGATATTAAACCTAGATAAAAAAAACTAGATCATGTATGAATGATATACTTCAATTAAAAAATTGTTAAAAAAACAATACAAAAACTAATTCTTACTAAAGTTAAGAAAAATTGTAGTACCTTTAGAAGAAAATGTGGGAGAAAAGTTTTGTAGTTTTAGTACAAGATTCTTAAAAATATATTTAGCATTTCAATAGAGAAAACAAAATATTTAAAAAGTTATAAATAGAAAAAACTAAAAAGGTCTTCACCTATAGGGACTATCAATTTAAAAAAAATTTACTTATTTACCTGCTCCCTCCGTCCCCGCATTGTCTGTTCTCTGTATCCATTTGCTGTGTGTTCTTCTGTGTCTGCTTATATTCTCATTAGGCAGCTCCAGGAACCCATCTTGGGACCTTCTGGAGTGGGAGAGAAGCGCTCATTCCTCTTGCCTCACCTCACTTCAGCTCCCTGGTCTGCTGCGTGTTTTATTGTCTCTCCTCTGTGTCTCTTTTTATTGTGTCATCTTGCTGCGCCAGCTCTCCCACACAGACCAGCCCTCCTGCATGGGGCAGCACTCCACACGGGGAGGCCCCAGGTATGGAACCCTGGACCTCTGATATGGTAGATGGGAGCCTTTTTGATTCTATTTTGATATTTTGGAATCCTATTTGGATCCCATTCCTTTCCTGCCTAATTCCCTACAAGGGCTCCTCATTACACTTTACATTTACAATAAGTAAGATTCAGACTCATTCAGCTCACTTTGGCCTTATGGGACCTGTCTTGTGCCTGCTTCTCTGACTTTATCTCCTCCTGCTTTCTCCCCTTGAGTACTGTAATTCCTGTACCACTGGTCTTCCTTCTGGTTCATGGATAACTTGAAGTTCATTGCCCTATTAGGGACTTTATAATCAGTGTTCCCTTTGCCTGGGTGGAATGTGTGACCACGGCTGGCTCTATCCCCCCATTCAATCTCAGATCAAGCATTACTTCATCAGTGAGGCCTTCCTAGGTCACCTTCTTTCTCTGCCATTACTATCACATTTTTTTTCTTCTTCATGGCACTTAACACTACCTAAAATTATTGTTTTTGCTTATTTATTTACCTGTGCATGGTCTGCCTTGCTCCTACCAAAATTATATGTTTCTGGAGAGCAGGACCTCATCTGTCTTCTTCTTCCCTGAGTCCCTAACACCTAGAACAGTGCAGAGCATGGTAGGTTTTCAATGATCCCTTATTGAGTGAATTAATGAAATTCCTTCTAATGGAAATGATTTACATCTCTTTTTGAGTTTTTTTTTTTTAAATCTACCAACCACTTGATAAAGAGCAGAGAGAGATTCTGCTATAGGGAAAGTAGTTGACTCTTGACTATTAAGAGATCCCCCCATTAAGGCTTAAAGCTAAAAGTTTTGGTCATGGCAAGTAAGTAGAAGTATTGTATCACTAGGATTTTGCGTTCAGTAATTGAAGTGGCACTTTTTAAATATATAAATATACATACTTTAAAGGTTCAAGAGGCTTATTGAAACTGTGGGCCAATGTAGGGAAGCTTTCCAGTGAAGAAAAAGGAGGCCATTTAGTAATGATACTGTCGAATGTTTTTTATTATTAATATTTGAATTTCTCTTATTTCAGGTTATTTTCTGTGTCGAAAATTAGTGTTGGATCAATATACATATATTTTTCAATAGATATTTAGAAACTAAAAGTTGTGGGGAAGTGGCCAATTTTCTGTATTTTTCATTATTTCTTTGTAAAATATATTTGATAATAAACTTTTTACATATGCTATTTTTAGTATATACTAAAAGCAGCTTTCACAATTATAGGCAGAGTTTTTGGCACATTGTGCTGCTCATTAAATGTTTGTTGAAAAAAATTAATAAGTTACTCTTAAAGGGAACTCCTTGTTACACTTTATTTTATTGGTGAGTGCATCTTTTTGCAGTGCTTTTCTGCTCCCATATTTCCTCCTATGTGTTTGTATAAAGTCTGTAAATAACTGATTTTATTGGCACTGGAAATCTGTGGTTGTAAATGTTCTGAAAACGAATAACTCATACTGCAATGACAGCTTAGTGCTTCTGTTGATTAGTGACATTAGAGATGGTAGAAATCATTTGAAAAAAGCAAGGATATTGTCGCAATGCATTTTAATAGCACTATACATGATAGTAATTTAGATTATAATTACCCCCTTGGCAGCAACTGTGCTTACCCTTGTTTTGTATAATGCTGACTCTGCTGTTTTCTTAAAACATTGTCATCATCAATGCAAACTATTCCTTTAAATAGTTTTCACATTTGTATCATCTCATTCTTTTTCACACGTCTCATTATCTGAATAAATACCAGGAATCCAGGAAGTAAAATACTAAAGAAAACTGAGGCGGTGAATTTTTGCTCACTGACTTAATGAAAACACATATACATACAGATAGACACTTGCACCTATCCAGGCAAGAGTATACACAGTCTCACATTACTAAGAGAACTTAGGCTTTTTTTTTACTATTTTGGTTTTATTTTGATGGGATTTTTCTGCTTTCTGCAATTTACCTCTTAAAAATTACTGAGTAAATGTCATGAAGAAGGACTAGAATCTAGAAACTAATTTCACAGAGAAAAATTTAGTTTCAGTCTATTGTTATAGTTACACACGATTTTAATTTTTTTTAAGCTCTAGAGGCTACATATTTTGGGTCATCATGTTAGAAAATGCTGATTTCTCTTTATTTAAGTGTGATTTGTAGAAATCACACTATACCCTACAGTTGAAGCTGTTGTACAGTGGATATTGGTAGAGGCCACTTTTTTGAAAAGAATATGGTATAGTTTGGTGAGCTAAGTAATAGTTTACATTGATTGGAATAGTGTTAAAGAATATAATTTGACTCCTATTTGATGTCCCAGGCTATCTAAGCAAACTTTTGTTTAAAGTCAGGCTCTTTGCTAGAGGTTCTTGTTTTGGCCCACTTTGACATTATGCTGTGTTCATATTTCCATAGAGCACACAAGCTTTCTGGATTTAGTTTTCTACTTTTATTATTTTAAAAATAAGGTTTTTGTTAGATGGTGGATTCTCCATGGTTATATAAAAATCATTTGATTATTTAAAAAAATGAAAGGAAGTCATTTATTCAATACTTTATAACAGTAGCTGGAAAAATGATGAATTTTATTTTTTCATAGAAATGACATTCCAAATTACCTTGCAAACAAATAAATAAGGTAGAATGGTCAAGAAACATATACTGAATAAGTCTTGTACCTAAACAGATGAAATGCAGGCATTGAGGCAGAGACAAAAGTTGGTGTTCTTAGGTCAAAGAAAATGGTTACTTATTACTCTAATTGTTAGGTAGCAAAAGAAAGAATATTTGGTTCTAGAGAAAATTAAATGGTAAGGGAAATATGTATGTAAAAGCGTATATTGCTTTTTTACACCTTAGCATACATTTAATACATAGCATACAAATAATATTTATACTTTTCTTCCTATCCTACATTTGGTATTTTAAAATAAAATTTACCAAGAGATTAAAGAAGATTTTGAAAATTACGATAGATAAATATCCTTCTAATTCTTGCGATGTCAGAAAGACATCCTTACCTCACTAATGTGTTTTGATACCACAGGGGATAAACCTCTCTAAGTATTTTCATCTTGGCTAATGGACTTAGAGATATGCAGAAGTATGTATTCTCACCCTTTCTTCCCTTACTTCCCACTTCCTTTGAAGTTACATAAAATGAAAGAAACACAAAGAACTGTGCTTAAAAAGAGTATTTCTAGAGTGTATGTAGCTCAGTGGTTGTGTGTCTGCTTCCCAGATACGAGATCCCAGGTTCATTTCCTGCTACCTCCTAAAAAAGAAAAAAAGGAATATTTCTGATTATTCATGTAACATAGTATTTTCTCCCTGCATTTTTCCTTTTTTTCATACCTGCATTTTGATAGTACTTAAATGGGGAGAAATTATGGTGAAAACTAATCTCGCAGTTATCTGTTCTATTTCCTGTCTCTTTAATTTGAAATATTCCTTTCCAATAAGTATTTCCTCTTCTGGAATAGATTTTTCTTTAGTGACTTATCTTTCTCTCCTTTCTTATTTTAATTCTTAGTCTGTATATATACCTACCATTTTACTATGACCTTATTTATCCACAAATGCCAGGCATTTTACAAGGAACTGGTGATATAGCGCTGAACCAGGCAGAAGTCTACATGCCCTAGGAGAATGTGTTCCAGTGGAGAAGATGGCCTTTTATAAAAGAGGTGCTGGAATGTATACTCCTCCTTAGCTAGCTTACTGCTTTTCTTCCTACTATGACCACTATCATTCTCCTTGGGAATTTATTATCCACATAGATGATTCACTATATTCTACCTTCTCATTTATTTGACTTCATCACTTCCAATGATCTTTATTTTCCCATCCAGTCTCAGCCATTACCTTGGACAATAGTGTACCACTTCTAAATATTTTACAGACATTTTTCTCTGAACCTTGTCATTCTAACTTATTTAGTCTCCTCACTTTGACTTCTGTAACCCCATTAGAGCTTCTGCTCCATTGACTCTATCACATTTTCATATCTATTAATTTCCTTCCCCTTTCCCCTACCATATCCTCACGTATCTCCTTATGCACTTTATTTTTTATTTTTTTCTTTATCCACTTTAGACCCCACATACCTTTACTCTCTTGCATAAACCATCAGCTCACTGGCCTTACCATTTTTTCTTTCTCACCTATGTCAATCCCGCCAAGCTTTCTACCTTCTCTGCATCTTGCACCTCAGCACAGTATGTATCTGTAGACACACTGACTACTCTTTTCTGAATTACAGTTCACAGGCAAGACCTTAGTAGTGCTCACGTATCCAGTCACATGACTCTTGTCAATGGACTCACTCACTTTCTGAAAATGATTTCATTCCTTCTCATAGCTCCAGTTTGGCCTCCTGATTTTTAGCTGATTATATTGCTGCTTCTTTCACTGAGACGGTAGATGGAATTATCTTACAACTGCCTTACCTTACTTCCTGATCACAAGATTGAACAGTCTACTGGAATCTGTTTTCTTAACTTGGCTTTTACTCTTATTTCAGTGATAAACTCTACCTACAACTGTTTAAGGCCAGCCCCTCCTCCTATATCTTCTTTTGTAAAATATATGTGTCCTAGTCTACCATACTGCTATGACCAATACTACACAAAGGGTTGGCTTAGTAATTAGAATGTATTGGCTCATGGTTTCAAAGACTAGAAAGCTTGTTTTCTCTCAGGTTGATAGCATTTTGGCTGGCCAGCTATCCTTATTTGGTTTTGTTATTTGGTTTTCCTGTCTCATGGTAATATCTTCTCCTTTCTCTTTTGGGTTCTCACTGACTTCCAGCTTCTAGCTCGGCCCCTTAGCTTTCTCTATTTCAGAATTTCTCCTCCTTAGAAATGACTCCAGTAGTCCAGATTAAGATTCACCCTCCTCCTGGTGGAACATGCCTTAACTAAAAACAACATCTTATTTATCCTATTTACAAAGGGTTCATACTCACAAGAATGAGGAATAAATTTAACTCAAGCCACCACAGTATGTTCAAATCTTTTACCCATTTTTCAGTTGAGGTGTTTATCTTATAACTACTAAGTTGTAGGAGTTCTTTAAACATTCCAAATATAAGTACTTTCTCAGAAATATTTATTGTTGGGTATATTAGTCTGCCAAAGGGGTGCTGATGCAAAGTACCAGAAATTGGTTGACTTTTATAAAGGGTATTTATTTGAGACAAATGTTTACAGTCCCAAGGCCAAGGAAAGTCCAACTCAAGATACCATAAGAGATACTTTCTCACCAAAGTCAGCTGCCATGTGTTGAAGCAAGATGGCAGATGATCTCTTTCTGATCTCACAGGGCTTCCTGTATCAGTCTCTGTCATAACGTTCATTTCTTTCTGCACCTTCTCAGCTGCTCTATTCTTTTCAGCTGCAAACTATCTGGATAATGGCTTTTCTCTCCCTGAGGCCCCATGATCAAACATGACAGAGCTCTCTCTTCTTGTGTAACTTCTTGAGTGAGTGTCCATTTATATCAGTCCACCAAGGGGAGAGGGACTCAACCTGAGGCACACATTGCTGATAGAATCAAAGCCCTAATCTTAACAGGCAATTTAACCAAAGATATTGCAGCTGAGTCTAAGGAAATCAAAGGGTTTCAGAGGAATAAATTAGTTTATAAACATAATCTTTCTCATTTTGGGATTCATAAATAATCTCAAACTGCCACATTGGAAGAGGAGTCTGCCATGACCCCTTGACATCTTTGCAAGTTATTTTTGGTCATGCCAATGATACAAGGCTCTGTTCTTTTTTTTTTTTAATATTTATTTATTTTATTTATCCTCCCTCCCCCCATTGTCTGCTCTCTGTGTCCATTTGCTGTGTGTTCTTCTGTGTCTGCTTGCATTCTTGTCAGGGGGCACCAGGAATCTGTGTCTATTTTGTTGAGTCATCTTGCTGTATCTGCTCTCCATGTGTGGCGCCACTCCTGGGTGGGCAGCTCTTTCACGCAGGATGGCTCTCCTTGCACAGAGGCCACTCCTTGCATGTGGGCTACCCCTACGTGGGGGGCATCCCTGCATGGGATGGCACTTCTTGCATGTGGCAGCACTGCATATGGGCCAGCTCACCACACGTGCCAGGAGGCCCTGGGGATCGAACCCTGGACCTCCTATATGGTAGGTGGATGCTCTATCAGTTGAACCACATCCGCTTCCCTGACTGTTGTTTATCCAGGCCTTTTTTTCAGAGTCGTGCTTGCAGTGAGCAGCCTGAAGAGATGAAGTAATGACTTTCTCTGGACATTGCAAATATTTTTTCTGGACTTTCTATTCTGTGGACTCTTGATTCCATTCCAGTGATCTGTAAATATATTTTATGCTAATACCATCCTTATTTGACTACTGTAGCATTATAATGAAATTAGGTAGTGTAAGTCTGTGACTTTTTTCTTGTTTTTTGCTTTGGCTGTCTTAGGTACCTTGCATTTTCACATGAATTTGTCAATTTCTGAAGAAATGCTTTCTGGGATTTATTTTTTTATATATTTATTTTTCAGTTGAGATATATTCACATACCATACAAACTATCTAAAGTGCACAACCAGTGGCTTTTAGTATGTTGTGCATTTATCATCCCCCCAATTTTAGAACAATTTCATTATACCAAAAAGAAAAAGTCACACCCTTTAGCAAGTCTCCTCTCAATCCCTCTGTCTTCTCCAGCCCTATATAACCACTAATCTAATTCCATCTGTATAAATTGATTTATTTTTACATTTCATATAAATTGAATCATACAATATGTAGTACCTTGTGTCTAGTTTCTTTCATTAACATAATGTTTTTTGCCTGATATTAACATCTTGTAACAATAACATATATATCATTTGTTGAGTTTCAAAGAAAAAGTCATATATGAAATATCACCCATATTCTTGTTTTACATGAGGTTTTACTATCTTATACAGTCCTATATTATAGTTTTTAGCTTTCTTTCTTGTAATACACAACCTTAGACTTACCCTTTCAATCAGCTCATACCTATTTAATAGCTCTGCTAATTACAAACACCATGAAACTTCACTTCCAAAGATTTACAAACACCTTTTTACCAGTTCTCACAGATTAACCCTCAGCTTTCCATTCTCTACCTTCCTTCTATTTTCTGGTGACTTATATTCTAATTAACTCCATGAGTTTACAAAATATATTTAGTTCATAAATAGCACAATCATGCAGTGTTTGTCCTTATATATCTGGCTTGCTTCACTCAACATAGTGTCCTCCAGGTTCTTCCATGTTGTCATATGCTTCACATCTTCATTTCCTTTTACTGCTGTGTAATATTCCATTGTGTGTATATACTGCAGTTTGTTTATCCATTCATCAGTTGATGGACACCTGGGTTGTTTCCAATTTTTGACAATCATGAATAATGCTGCTGTGAACATCGGTGTGCAGATGTCTGTTCTTGTCTCTGTTCTTTGTTTTTCTGGGTATATACCTAGTAATGGTATTGCCAGGTCCCTTGGTAAATCTAACTTTCTTAGGAAGTTCTTTTAAGAACTACTGAACAGTCCTTCACAGTGGCTATGCCATTCTACATTCTCACCAACAGTGAAGGTGTGTTCCTATTTCTCCACATGCTTGCCAACACTTGTAGTTTTCTGTTTTTTTAATAGTCACCATTCTAATAGGTGTGAAGTGATATCTCATGGTAGCTTTGATCTACATTTCCTTAATTGCTAGTGATGTTGAACATTTTCATGTGTTTCTTTTCACCATTTGTATTTCTTCTTTGGACAAATGTCTATTCTAGTCTTTTATCCATTTTTTAACATGTCATTTGTCTTTTTATTGTTGAGCTGTAGCATCTCTTTATATATAATGGATATGAAATGCTTATAGGAGATGTAATTTCCAAATATTTTCTCCCATCAAGTTGCTGCCTTTTCACCCTTTGGCAAAGTCTTGTGAGGTACAAAAGTGTTTAATTTTGAGAAGGTCCCATTTATCTATTTTTTTCCTTCTTTTTTTGCTTGTGCTTTGTGTGTAAAGTTCAAGAAACCACCACCTACCACAAGATCTTGAAGATGTTTCCCTACAGTTTCTTCGAGTAGTTTTATGGTCCTGGCTTTTATATTTATGTCTTTGATCCATTTTGAATTGCTTCTTGAATAGGGAGTAAGATAGGGGCCCTCTTTCATTCTTTTGGTTATGGATATCCAGTTTTCCCAGCACCATTTGTTGAAGAGACTTTTTTTATTCTGTTTACATGGAAATCGTAGGTTTATCAAAAACCACTTGGCTGTAGAGATGAGAGTTTATTTCTGAACTCTCAATTCTCTTCCACTGATCAGTGTAGATGTCTGTCTTTATGCCAATAACATGCTGTTTTGACTATTTTTTCTTTGTAGTTTGTTTCAAGATCAGGCAGTGAAAATCCTCTGACATCACTTTTTAGAATGCTTTTGGATATTTGGGTGCACTTTCCCTTCCACATAAATTTGGTAATTGCCTTTTCTCTTTCTGTAAATTTGATTGGTATTATATTGAGCCTATAAATCAGTTTGGGTAGGATTGACATCTTCCAATCCATGAATATGGAATATCTTTCCATTTGTTTAGGTCTTCTTTGATTTCTTTTAACATTGTTTTGTAATTTTCTTAATATATGGCCTTTTATTTCTTTTGTTAAATTGATTCCTAGCTATTTAAGTCTTTTTGTTGGTATTTTAAATGTAATATTTTCCTCCTCATATTGTTCAATACTAGTGTACAGAAACATTGGTGATTTTTGCATATTGATCCTGTATCCTACCTCTGCTTAACTTGTTGATTAGCTCAAGTAGCTTTGTTGTAGGTATTCACAATTTTCTAAATATAGGGTCATGTCATCCATGAATAGTGATAGTTTTACTTCCTGTTTTTCTATTTGAATGCTACTTATTTTTTTTCTTTAATTGCTCTAGCTAGAAATTCCAGCACAATATTGAATACCAGTGGTGATAGTGGGCATCCTTGTCTTGTTCCTGATTAGATGGGATTAGAGGGGTTTTCAACCTTTCTCCATTGAGTATGATGTTGGCTGTGGGTTTTTCATATATGTCCTTCATTGGGATTTTGATAATATTGAATCTATTCTTCTACTTTGGGGAAAATGGACTTCTTACTCAATTTCTTCATAATATTAAGTCTTCTTAACTATGAATATGGATTTAGATCTTTTAAAATTTCTGTCCACAATGTTTTCTAGTTTCTAGGTCTTTCTTTCGGTAAATTTTTTCCTAGTTATTTTTTGTTTTTGATTTACTCAAAATAGTATATCTTAAAATTTCATTTCTCAGTTGTTAGTAGTATTTAGCAACTCAATTGATTTTCATTTATTGAATTTTACTCTGTGGCATTTTAAAAAAATAGATTCCTTAGGAGTTCATAGTGACAATCATGTCATTTGCAAATACAGACAGTTTATTCTTCCTTTCTAATTTATATACTCACTATTATTATTATTGCCCTACTGCACTAACCAAGACCTCCAGTACAAGACTGAATAGAAATTGTGAGAGCTGACATTCTTTTCTTGTTCCCAATTTTCGGGAGAAAGCTTTCCCTTTGGCCAGTAGTATCATTTTAGTAGTTGGAAGACATTATGAATGGGAACATACAATGTCTCTCTTTATTGTCATTAAAGAGAACTAAAGGGTTATTGAGATATTTTTGTATATCTGAACTCATCTCTTTAGGGACTCTGCTCTAAAGATACCACAGAGTGTGGATTCACTTAGTTCTCATTTCATGGGATGGTATCTTTTGGTTCAGTTCAGTTTATTGGTAACTCTTGGTAACTGTATTCAGAAAACAGGAGGATAGAGGTTTCATTGGGTAAGTAAATCCTTGTGTTTCAGAACACAAGTCAAATGTGATATTGAACGTTTAGAAATTAAGGAAATACCAGGATAAGAGTGTTATTTGGGCATATTAAGTTACTATCAGAAAAAATATTTAAGGGAGTTAATATTGATTGCCTTTGTGAGGCAAGGCTAACATGTGGGGCATATGGCTTCTGATTTTTAAAAAAATCTTTTAATACCACTTTTATTTCTATCCAAATGCATTTACCTATTTACTAGTCTAATATTTAAGATGTATTTACTATAAGGAACTTACCGACATATTGTTGAAGGAAATAGTCCATTCAGTTGTGGTTTGAACCTACCAAAATCCTAATTATTTCAATAATAAATTTAGAAGGAGCTACAAAAGATCATTAGTTCACCTTCTGCTGATATACAATTAGATAAAAATATTGGCCTGAGAGGTTGTGCAGGAAACTTGAAAATTTTATGATAGCAAGAAATAATAAGGAAACTTTTATATCTAAGAGGTGGGGAATAGTAATATAAATAATGATTTGTCATTTATTCTGTAGCCATGAAAAATTCATACTCTTTAAGGCTAATTTTCCGATATTTAAGTTTGTTAATGAAATATTGCTCAGTGACAAAAACTATCTCATAAAAAAAGATATCTTTTTATAAGTATACATATTGAAGTATGAATATATAGACTTATATATTGATATTTATATGTAGATATTATATGAGAAAAATACTTTAAATGGAAATATCAAATTAATACTAGTCATTTGAGGATACTTTTATTGTTGTTTTTCAAATATCCTTGTTGAATAAGCAATACTTTGCTAATTTAAAGCAAAAAGAGACATTGGTAAATGCCATTCTGGTGCAAGTTGAATATATTCTCTCTCTCTCTTTTTTTAAAATTTATTTTATTTATTCCCCACCCCCATCCTCATTGTTTTGCGCTTGCTGTCTGCTCTCTGTATCCATTTGCTGTGTGCTCTCTGTGTCTGCTCGTCTTCTGTTTGCGAGGTACCAGGAACCAAACCTGAGACCTCTCATGTGGGAGACAGGCACTAAATTGCTTGAGCCACCTCAGTTCTGTACTTTATTGTGTTTCTCATTGTCTTTCCTCTTTGTGTCTCCTTGTTACATCATCTTGTTGTGTCAGCTCACTGCGCTTACACATCATACCAGCTAGTCTTGCTAGTCTTGCTAGTCTTCTCCAGGAGGCACCAGAAACTGAACCTGGGACCTCCCCTGTGGTAGGTGGGAACTCAGTTGCTTGAGCCATATCTACTTCCTTCTCTCTATTCTCTTTTTAATGATACATAACATAGTCTGCGATATAAAAATTGGATGTTCATTATCACTGTTTTCACTATTTCCCCTTTCAGCTTTTTCTTTAACATTTTAATTCTCTTTTAAGATTTTGCCAGTGACTTTTTCCTTAGTAAATTACCACTTTGCTACTGATGTGAATGAAAATAGCCTCCCTTCCCAGTGCTAATTTGTTTTGCATTCTTGGAAATGTTTCTTGAACATCATTTAGCAAATTAATAAAAATCAAAAGAAATGAAACAAAAATACACTTAAATTACCTCCCATCCCAACTAATCTGCTTTTGTTTACCTATGCACACTTCCTTTCTGTGCTCTTGAACATGTAATCTGTAATTTAAATAGATATAATTCTTGACTTTTCATCATTGCTAGTTCAAATCCTCATCATTTTCTACCTCTACTATATCTGTACCATCTTAATAGGTCTCTCTACTTATGATCTCAAAGTAAGGATGTTCTTACAGTGACTTGTAAGGTCTACAGTCCCCTCTTCCACAGCCTTTTCTAAGATATCCGCATGCTCCTTTCCTTCACCTCCTTCAGATCTCTTCAAACACTCAAACCCGATGCTTGCAAATTTTCCTTCATAGGATTTCCTTGACCATCTGATTTAGATTGTATTCCTGTACCATGCTCCTTATTCCCCTCCCCTGCTTTTATTTTTCTCCACTGCTATATTATAGACTATTGTCACTTTCTATAATACAGTATATTTTAAGTATATTTTATTTCACTTATTGCCTATCTCTCCATACTAGAATCAAGTTCCATGCAGGCAGGGGTTTTTACCTCTTGTTCACTGATCTATTTGCAGCACTTGAAAGAGTGCGCAGCACTTGGTGGGCACATCTGTTGAATAATGAATGAATTCCAGTGCTCCTAATCCATATTTCTCACTGTTGCCGAGCGGTCCTTCCACAGTCCCCTGGGAATACTACTTGTATATTGGTGCTCTGTCACTTCATGATCTGGCCTCTATCTCCTGTCTTTTTTTTTTGCTACTCCTTAAGTACTCTAAACACACATACAGTACGCTCTTAAATTCCTTCTCAGTTGTATGTGTTTTTTGTGTGTGCGTGTGCACGCTCACTGCACAGACATTGTTTTGGTCATCAAAGGTACTCCTTTCTGCTTCTTTGCCTTCCTGATTCTTATTTGCTTTTAACGTGTGACTCAGGTTTCTCTGGTATGCTCTGACAAATTAGGCATTCCTCCTTTGGGCCCCCTTGGTACCACTTTATAGGAATTAGACTGCACTGAAAATTATTTCCTAGCTTGTGTCTCTCTTTCCAGACTTAGATTTTGTTAACCTCTGTGTCTACAGTGCCTAGCTAGGCACTTAAGGTCAGTTGAATGAACTGATGAATTATAGCCTTTCCTTTGTTACTTGGAGTACTAATTTTAAGACTCATTTCCTATGATGCACAGTTAATTGCTCCCAGTGACATTTTGGATTTGCAAAAGCAATTATTTTAATATGAAAACCTTTTGATATTATGAATTTATAGATTTATACACAGAATAAGGAAATCACTCCCCAAAATAATATTGTTCACAGTGATAGTGTGCAATTTTTAATAATGAGAGGTGAGATTAATATAATTGTTATTATTTTGATGGATAATCTTCACTCAGCATAAATAAAAACTTTTCTTTTTTGGCTTATTTTACAGGGAAGTCTTAAGAGTAGCCAACAGATCTCACCACAGGAATTTATCCATGAACTGAAAATGGGGTCTGCAGATGACAGACTTGTCACATGCCTGGAGTCCCTCCGGGTGTCTTTGACCAGTAACCCTGTCAGGTAATTCACCTAGGCGAATAGAGCAAGTTATTGAATTTAACGGATGTCACCAATCTGTCATATTTATTCATGGCACATTTAAATAAGAAGCTGGACTACCTCAACATCATCGTAAGGTAGAAATTGGAAACATACTGTTTATAAATATGAAAAAATAAAATCTCAATAGTACCTTTTTCTATTTATTATTGAGTTGTGCATAGCCTACAGACTTACAAATCTAATTCTTATATTGTTTTCTTAGAAGAACTTAAGGCATTTTTAAAAAGAGAACAATCATGTTTAGAAAATTTATTGATTTAACATGGCTGAGTTTTACACTGAATTTGGGGATTGTATATATCATATTAATCCTTGCTTGACATAGCAAGAAATACCATCAATTAGTATCTTTTTTTCCTTTAATGGAAATATCTTTTTAGGATCCTATAGGCTAATGTCAAATATAGAAAAAAAAAAAAAAAGGATGCCCAGTAAAATTTGAATTTCATGGATATTTATACTAAAAATTTATTTGTTGTTCATCAAATCCAAATTTAACTGGTTGCATGTATTTTATCTGGCAACACTACCACAGTGTCTCTATAAATGAAATTTTAGCTTTTGCAATGGGATTAATTTTTGTTGCCTCTGAGAAATAATCATATAAGAAATTTACAAAATAGTACTTATGTATTTTGATTTGTTTAAAAAACCACTCAAGATATACCTTAAATGTGTCATGAACATTATGGTGCTTGTTTCAGTTTGCCAAAAGGTGCAGAAAGGTTGGCTTTTATACAGGGGTTTATTTAGGGTAAAAGCTTACAGTTCCAAGGCTGTGAAATGTCTAAATCAAGGTACCATCAGAGGTGCTTTCTCTCCAGAGTCAGCTACTGTTGATCCTGTTGTCTGGCCATGTGGCAAAGCAAAATGGCCAGTGATCTTTGCTGAGGTCTCTGCCTTCCCCTCAAGAATCTACCATCTCCTGTATCTCAGTTTTCGGCAACCAGGCATTGCTTTCTGGGCCTCCTTTCTCTGTTTCTCAGTGCTTCTCTGCCTTTCTGCAGCTGTAGGTAATCCCGGACTCCTCTCTCACATGGCTAGATCAAATATGGTAGGCCTTCCATTTTCTGTATGTGTCTCTCTGTATCAGATCCAGCAAGAGGGTGGAACTCAACCTGAGTCATGCCTCGCTGACCTAGTCCCGTCAAAAGTGTCTTACAACCACAGAATTGGATTAGTTTGAAAACATAATCTTACTCTTTTTGGAATTCATAGAAGAATTTCTAACTGTCTTAGTACCTAAATGGAAGTGTTTGAATCTATTCAGAGGCTCTTTGCTAACCCTGAATTAGGGAGGTAGCTAGTTCAGAGTATTCTTGAAAAATTCAAGCCAGATGTTGGTATTATAAAATCTGAGTGGTCTTTGAATTAGAGAATTTTGGAGCTGTGAGAGACTAAGGTTGATTGATTTTCCTATTTATGATAAAATAATGTTTATTTCCATGTATTTATATGTATATATTCATGTATATATTCTGAGGGTGGCACTGACATACTATAATTGAATCTTAATGATATGTCAAATAATCTCTGACATTCTCACAGATTAGTGCTTTTTTGAATGTTTCTGAAGTTTGGATATGGTATGAAAAAAATCCTTGGCAGTAGAAATATTTAAATAAAAAAAGTCTTCAGTTAATGAAGTTTAACAGGTGAATATGAAGAATGAACAAATAATCTTTAGTATATTTAAATTTTTAAGATTTTCCTGTTTTGTCATTTCCAGTCTGTCCTCTAGACAATGTGATAGTGGTTAGGCATGAGACCCGGTAATTCACATGTCTTATTTACTTCTCTTTACCAGGTGTAGAGCTTAGCACATAGAAAGTACTTTGTAAAGGTGTGCTGAATTTTTGAAATGAAGAGGGTTTGATTTTAGCCTCATTTATTTCTCAGGTATTTTTAAGAAACTGACATCGGATCATGACATGTACTTATTTATTCATTTGGACAGTATAGTTACACATGAAGAGCTTTGGTTCCAGCTTATTATGTACCTGTAAAATTTATTGATTTAAAGATATTTATTGAGCACCTTTTATTTTCCAAGTACTATCTTAGGTGTAGGGCTTGAGTTTTAGCAAAGGAGATCCAGGACCTGTTCCTGAGGAGTTTAAAGATAGGATGAGGGTATTTTGGGATTGTAGGGGAAAGATGACTCACAGTCATTTCTCAGTTTATCTGCCAGCCACTAAACATTCATTGTTTTTAAATATAATTGGTAGTTCCTTCATTTTACTTTTTCTTCTACTCCTCTTCTATCTTTTGAGCAGATGAATGTGATAGCAAAGAAAAACAAAATTAAAGCATTTTATATCAAGTACTAATTCCTGCATATTGCAGTGGGCAGAATAATTTATTATGATGTTTCCTAAAAATACTGGAAAACAATGCCATATGCCTCTGAATCTCATTAAAAAGCCAATATGCACAAGTCTTGTGTAAATTTCACACCAAGTAGTTCTTTAATTGAAAAGAATGGAAAACCTTATCACAGGAATATTCTTTCTGAAATCATAACACTTTAGAGAGAAAACTGAGAAGATATTTGAGAATATTTCTTTATCCAGAACTTCAATTCGAGGAATGACTTGAAATTATTCAAGTTATCAAATCTTTGATTAATTTTTTTGCTATTGATGTAACAGCTGATAAACTGAGGATTTCATGTTTTCTTATTTATGTACACTATGTGACTAAATTCCAAGAGAGAAGAGTTAGACATTTTGTCAGCTTTTGAGATCTTTGTTAGGATTGTGATGTCACTGAGTAAATCAAAGTTAAAATTCTTTAAAGGTGGTGAGTTGAATTGAAAAAGAAATGGGCAGTGATGGTTCTCCAGTACAGCTGGTTTATTTAAATAAAAAATCAAGAAAAAAAAAAGTAAAAAACAAAAACCGAAAAGTAAAAAACTTGTCTCCCTTCTCTGTCTCCCCTGGATATGCAGTATTTTTTAGTGTCATTCATCAGTTTCTGAAACTCTGTCTAGCAATTACGAGCCATGTCTAACTTTTACTATCAGGATAGTGAATTATGTGAAAACTAATGTATTAAATACTAGATTATTTGATTTACTTTATGGAGATTTGATTTGAGACTCACAAAGTTCTGTTTGATAATGAGATTTATTGATTATACAGTATTCTTAGGAAAGTTTGAGCTAAAAGACAGTTTTATTTATTTTTATTTTTTATATCCCCTCCCCCCCGTGGCTTTTTTGAGTGCTGTCTGCTCTCTGTGTCCATTCGTTGTGCATTTTTCTGTGTCTGTATTTATTTTATTTCCCCTCCCCCCTTGTGGCTTGCTTGCTGTCTGCCCTCTGTGTCCATTTGCTGGGCACTCTTCTGTGTTTTTCCTCATTTCCTTTTTTGTTGTGTCACCTTGTTGAGTCAGCTCTCTGGTGCCTTCAGGCCAGGCGGCTCTCTGAAGCATGTGGGCAAGCCTGCCTTCACAAGGAGGCCCTGGAACACGAACCCAGGGCTTCCCATATGGTAGACAGGAGCCCAACTGATTGAGCCACAGCTGCTTCCCAAGACAGTTTTATTTTTGAAACAGAAGGGAAAAGTTGTAACTTTTAGTGAAGCTAGACATAGTCAACAGTTACGTTTAAGCCAATGAATATGTTGAGGCTGAAACATAGAGATGGATATTAACATCATTATGATATATATCATACATTTATAGCCCATACTCATCTATGCACATTAGCAAACTAGTTCTTAGCATGGGTCTTTATTTTCTCAGTTTGATATAGCTAGTAATGGTAACATTTGTTTCTCAGAAAATTCAGCCTTTAACATTATTTTCCTCTAATCACAGTTAAAAGTTACGTTTTAAAGTTTATAAAAAATACTTCTCACTGAAGTTACCTTTTTGTTAGAAGACCTCTAAGGAGGATTTGGAAGTAGGTTTGATTCAGATGATAAGTACAATTTCCAGAAAATCATTTTCGAGAATTTTGTGGCACAATTTATATGTTTACTGTAAGGCAAACAAGTAGCTTTGAATGTCGTTATTCCCTTTAATACATAATTTTTAGAATCTAGTTATTCTGCATTTCTGCACTTGAAAACACAAAGCAGATAGAAGAGCTTGACTTTGGCCTTGATCTATTTTTTGTGCCGTATATGCCATGTGCCATGTTTCCGAGGGTAGATAGAAATAAAAAAGCTTGTAGCGAGCATTGAGACCAATATATACGTTAGTGTCATATGATGTAGGAAAAAAGTTTTTCAAGAGCAAAATTTTAAAGTTAACAAAATTTTGTCTTATATTTTAAAATTACTTTTATAAAATATTAAAGTTAAAAAAGGCTATTGGATATTCAAATTGAGCACAATTATAATCAATAAAATTAAAAATAAATAATGCAGAATTTACAATTTAATCCCAATAACTAGGAATTCCTAGTTGCTTATATATAACAAAATGAAAATAATTATCTTGCTTTTAAGCAATATAAGCTTTTATCATATTTTAACGTTTATATTTTATGGTATTTTATATTCTATGGAAATGGTAACTATATTGAGTAGTATTTTTAGTAACATTGTGTTCTATTAAATAATATGAATAAATTTTAATTTTGAGGAAAAAGAAGGCTATCATAACAATAATACAAGCACCCATTTGACTCCAAATGAGGCTAAAATATAGTATATTGCCTGCAACTTAACTTCTTTTGTCTAGACTTACTTATTTTTATTTTTAGAAAAGTTGTGAGTTTACAAAACAATCATGCATAAAATATAGGATTCCTATATACCACCCTACCACCAACGCCTTTCATTAGTGTGGAACATCTTTTGCTATTGGTGATAGGACTTTTGAAAAATAATTGTGCTAATTTTTTTTACTTTTTACTTTTTAATTGAAATATATCCTTCATACATGAACAAGCTTAAACAATAAGTATAGTAAAGATCGTGAACTTACAAAATAAACATACATAACATCACACAGGGTTCTCATACTTCACCCCTCTACCATTGTTGTGAAACATTCGTAACAAACTGTGCAAGAGCATCATCAAAATATTACTACCAACTATAGTCCTTATCTTACATTTGGTGTATTTTTCTCCCAACCCATACTATTTTTTAAAAATCTGTTTTTGTTACAGATATTATGAACTTGCAAAACAATCATACAGATATGTAGATTTCCTGTACAACTCCACACCCTGTTGGAACATTGTTACATATTATGAGACAATATCAGACTATTAACACCAACCATGGTCCATAGCATATATTTGGCACAGTTTTTTCCATACATCTCCATTATTAACGCAATACAGCTTTGGCATTGATGCAAGACTATTATAGTATTGCTGTTAACCACAATCTATAGGTCACACCAGTTGTAGTTTTCCCATGTTTCTCCATATTCCCATCACCCTGCAATAGTGATGATGTACATCCACTCTAGCTCACAGAAGGACTCTCTTGCATTTGTACCCTTAACCACAATTCTCAACCACCTCTGGGTTCACTGTGTTATTCAGTCCATAGATTATTCTTTAGCTTTCTTTCTATTGACATTTAATTCCCCAGACTACATTTTTCAGCTACAATCCCATTTATAAACCAGTTGCTACTCACTATAATGTGTTACTATCAACTCTATCCATCTCCACATTTTACAGTCAAGTTAATTAAAACTTCTACATAAAGTATCCATAGTTCTTCTCCACTTTTCTCTGATCTTCTAATAACTTATACTCTAGCTTTTAGTTCCACGTGTTTATTGTTTGTATTTAGTTCATATTAATGAGACCATGCAATATTTGTCCTTTTGTGTCTGGCTTACTTCACTTAGTATAATGTCTTCAAGATTCATCCATGTTATCACATATGTCCCAATTTCATTTCTTCTTATGGCAGCATAGTATTCCATCGCATGTATATATTACATTTAGTTTATCCATTCATTGGTGGATGGACACTTGGGTTGTTTCCATCTTTTGGCAGTTGTAAAAATGCCACTAAGAATTGGTGTGCAGATGTCTGTTAGTGTCATAGTTTTTAGTTCTTCTGGATATATTCCTAGTAGAGGAATTGCTGGATCATATGGCAGTTCTATATTTAGCTCCCTGAGAAACCATCAAACTGTCTTCCACAGAGGCTGCACCATTTTACACTCCCACCAACAGGGAAGGAGTGTTCTTATTCCTCCACATCCTCTCCAGCATTTATTGTTGTCTGTTTTTTTAATAATGGCCATTCTATGTGGTGTTAGATGATATCTCATTGTTTTAATTTGCATTTCCCTAATAGCTAGTGATATGGAACATTTTCCCATGTTCTTTTTGGACATTTGTATTTCTTCTTTGGAGAAATGTCTATTTAAATCTTTTGCCCATTTTTTAATTGGATTGCTTGCTCTTTTATCGTTGAGTTGTATGATTTCTTTATATGAATGGAAATCAAACCCTTATTGGATAAGTGGCTTCCAAATGTATTCTCCCAGAATGGGCTGCTTTTTCACCTTCTTGATGAAGTCCTTTGAATCACAGAAATGTTTACGTTTGAGGAGGTCCCATTTATTCTTGTTTTCTTTCGTTGCTCGTGCTTTTGGTGGAAGGTTTAAGAATCTACTACCTACCACCAGGTCTTAAAGATGTTTCCCTACATTTTCTTCTAGGAGCTTTATTGAACTTCATTTTATATTTAGGTCTTTGATCCATTTTGAGTTAATTTTTGTATAAGATGCGAGATAGGGGCCTTCTTTCTTTCTTTTGACTATGGATATCAAGTTCTTTCAATGCCATTTGTTGAATGAACTGTTCTGCCCAAACTGGGAGGACTTGGCAGGCTTGTCAAAAATCACTTGGCCATAGATGTGAGGGTCTTTTTCTGAACCATCAACTCAGTTCCATTTGTCTATGTGTCTATCTTTTTTTTTTTTTAAACATTTATTTTATTTCTCTCTTCTTCCTGCCGTCCCCTATTGTCTACACTCTATGTCCATTCACTGTGTGTTCTTCTGTGTCTGCTTGTATTTTCAGGTGGCACTGGAAAACTGCATCTCCTTTTTGTTGCATCATCTTGCGGCATCAGCTCTCCATGTGTGTGGCACCACTCCTGGATGGGCTGTGCTTTTTTCATGCAGGGTGGCTCTCCTTGTAGGGCACACTCTTTGCGTGTGGGGCTCCCCTACACAGGGGTGCCCCTGCATGGCATGGCATTCCTTGCACACTGCAGCACTGCATGTGGGCCAGCTCACCACACAGGTCAGGAGGCCCTGGGTATAGAACCCTTGACCTCCATATGGTAGGTGGACGCTCCTTCACTTGAGCCACATCCACTTCCCATATGTGTCTTTCTTTCTGCCAATACCATGCTGTTTTTACTACTGTAGCTAGGTAATATGATTTAAAGTCTGGAAATGAGAGTCCTCCAACTTCACTTTTCCTTTTTAAGATGTTTTGACTATTTGGGGCCTCTTACCCTTTCAAATAAATTTGATAATGGTGTTTTCTGTTTGCTTAAAAAATGCTGGTGGAATTTTTATTGGGGTTGCTTTGAACCTGTATATCAATTTGGGTAGAATTGACTTCTTAATGATATTTAGTCTTGCAATCCATGAGCATGAAATGTTCTTCCAATTATTTAGGTCTTTTTTATTTCTTTTAGCAGTGCATTATAGTTTCCTGAGTACAAGTGCTTTGCATCCTTGATTAAGTTTATTCCTAAATGTTTGATTCTTTGGTTGCTATTGTAAATGGAATTTTTTTCCTGACTTCCTCCTCAGAGTGCACATTATTAGTGTATAGAAACACCACTGATATTTGCATATTGATCTTGTATGCTGACACTCTACTGAAATAATTTATTAGCTCTAGCAGTTTTGTTTTAGTTTTTTCTATATATGCAATCATGTCATCTAGATATGCAATCATGTCATCTGTGAATTGTGAAAGTTTTAATTCTGCTTTTCCAATTTGGATGCCTTTTATTTCTTTTTCTTGCCTGGTTGCTCTAGCTAGAACCTCTAGCACTATATTGAACAACAGTGGTGACAGTGGGCATCCTTGTCTTGTCCCTGATCTCAACGCGAGAGCTTTTGTTTTTCACCATTGCGTACAATGTTAGCTGTGGGTTTTTCATATATGGCCTTTGTTATGTTGAGAAAGTTTCCTTCAATTCCTATTTTTTGTAGTATTTTTATCAAGAAAGGATGCTATATTTTGTCAAATGCATTTCTGTGTCAATTGTTAAGGTTATGTGTTTTTTTTTTTCTTCGATTTATTAATGTGGTGTATTATGTTGATTGATTTTCTTGTGTTGAACCAGCCTTGCATGCCTGGTATAAAACTCACTTGATCATATGGATAATTCTTTTAATGTGTTGTTGGATTTGATTAGCAAGTATTTTATTGAAGATTTTTGTATCTGTATTCATTAGAGAAATGGGTCTGTAATTTCAGTTTTTGTCATATCTTTATCTGGCTTTGGTATTAGGGTGATATTGGCTTCATAGAATAAGTTTGGTAGCATTCCTTTTCTCGAAGAGCTTGAGTAAGATTGGTATTAAATCTTCTTTGAATGCTTGGTAGATCTCACCTGTAAAACCATCTGGTCTGGGCTTTTCATTTTGAGGACCTGTTTGATGACTTTCAATCTCTTTTGTTGTGATTGGTTTGTTAATGTCTTCTATTTCTTCTAGCGTCAGTGTAGGTTGTTTGTATATTCCTAGGAATTTTTCCATTTCATCTACCTTGTTTTGCTTTTTAGCATAAAGTTTTTCATAGTATCCTCTTATGATCTCTCATTTCTCTGGGGTCAGTAGTAAATTTCCCCTGTTCATTTTTTATTTCATTTATTTGTATCTTCTCTCTTTTTTCTTAGTCTAGCTAAGAGTTTGTTGATTTTGTTAATCTTCTCGAAGAACCAGCTTTTGGTTTTGTTAATTTTCTGTACTGTTTTTTCATTCTCAGTTTCATTTATTTCTGCTCTTTTCTTTGTTATTTCATTCCTTCCACTTGCTTTCAGATTAGCTTGCTTTTCTTTTTCTCATTCCTCCAGCAGTGTAGCTAGGTCATTGATTTTAACTCTGTTTCTTTTTTAATGTACGCATTGAGGGCTATAAATTTTCCTCTCAACACTGCATTCACAGCATCCTTTAGGTTCTGATATGTTGTATTCTTTGTCATTCGTCTCCAGATATTTATTAATTTCTCTTGAAGTTTCTTCTTTGACCCCTGATTATTTAAGTATGTGTTGTTTAATCTCCTTATATATATGGATTTTCCCTTTATTTGTCACATGTTGATTTCCACCTTTTTTCCATTGTGATCAGAGAAAGTGCTTTGTATAATTTCAATTTTGTTGACTATATTGAGATATGCTTTGTGACCAAACATACAGTCTATCCTGGAGAAAGATCCATGAGCACTTGAAAAGAATGTATATTCTGCTGTTTAGGGGTGCAATGTTCTGTTTATGTCTATTAGATTTAGTCCATTTATAATATTATTCAAGCTCTCTCATTATTGATCTTTTGCCCAGATGTTTTATCCAATGCTAGAATGGTGTGTTCAAGTCCTCAACTATTACTGCAGAGATGTCTATTTCTCCCTTCAGTTTTGCCAGTGTTTGCCTCATGTATCTTGGGGCATCCTGGTTAGGTGCATATATATTTATGATTGTTATTTCTTCCTGCAAAGTTGTTTTTTTTTGTTATAAACTCTCTCAGTTTCTGTTTAATCTGTGAATATTCTAATATCACCCTCATTTTTAAAAGATAATCTTGCTTGGTATAAAATTTTTCTCTGGCAATTTTTCTCCTTCAGCAGTATATCATACCACTGTCTTTTTGCCTCCATGGTTTCTGATGAGAAATCAGCACTCAATCTTATTGGGTATCCCTTGTATGTTATGCATTGCTTTTCTCTTGCTAGTCTTAGATTTCTTTCTTTGTCTCTCGCATTTGACATTCTGATTAGTATGTGTCTTTTATTTGGTCTGTTTGGATTTATTTGGATGAGCGTACATTGTCCTTTTGGACACAGATATCTATTTCCTTCAATAGGATTGGGAAATTTTCCATCATTATTTCTTCACATATTCCTTCTGCCCCTTTTCCTTTCTCTTCTCTTTCTGGGACATCCATGACACATTATACTTGCATGTCTCTTGCTGTCATTTAATTCCCTGAAATCCTGTTCAATTTTTTCCATTGTTTTCTTCATCTGTTCTTTTGTTTGTTCACTTTCGGAGGCCATGTCTTTGAGTTCACTGATCCTTTCTTCTGCTTTGTCAAATCTGCTCTTAAATCCCTCCCGTGTATTTTTAATTTCATGTATTGCACCTTTCATTCCCATAAGATCTGCTATTTTTCTATGTATGCTTTCAAATTCTTTTTGCTCATCCAATGTCTTCTTTTTTCTTTCTTCTTTGTTTTCTTTTAATGTTTTAATGTTACATTAAAAAAAATCAATGTCTTCTTAATATCCTTAATGTCTTCAGCCATCCCATTGAATTTATTAAGGAGATCTGTTTTACCATCTAAGATTAGTTGTCTCAACTCCTTTATGTCATCTGCAGGCTTATCTTATTCCTTTAATTGGGCCATCTCTCCTTCCTCTTGGTATGGATTGTAATGTTTCGTTAGTGTTTCCGCATCTGACTTGCTAGATGTATCTATTCTGGGAAAAGTATTTCCCTTTAGTTTAAGGATTTCTTATCTTTCCTCCCTTGCTGTTTGTATAGTAGAAGCCAAGGTTGTAGTTTGTGCTGTAAGCTATGGAGGCTGTGGTTGCCCACATTGTCCCAGGAAGTAATGAAATTTCTCCTTCCTTTCTCCTCTGTCAGCAGTAGGGTCAGAACTGCAGCCGTGTATAAATAGTCCAAGTTCAGCACAACAAGACTGTCGGTAGTCACCCAGAGACACGGATGAAGCTTTACACCATTCCTCCCCTACCTTAGGCAGGAATGGAGCTATAGTTGTGGTCAGCAATCTATGCTTTGTGGGTTCAAAATGACCCCAGTTGCTCAGGTAAACTGATGTAGCACCAGACCCTCTCCCTGCCAGGAGTGAAAATGGAACCTCTAGAGTGCCCAACAAATCTAATCTCTGTAGTTGCCCTGAGAGGCTGAGGGAGTACTATCCCTTCTGTCCTTTAGGTGGTGGGAACAGGAGCACAAATGCTCAACAGCTCAGTCCTGTAGCCTGAAAGTACCGACTGTTGCCTGGAGAGGCTTAGGAAGCATCCTATTGGGTGGTAGAGGCAATTCTATGGGCACTCATGAAGTTCAATCCTTTAGGCCAATAATATCTGCTATTGCCTGGAGAGGCTGAGGAAACACTATCCCCCTTCTATCCTCTTAAGGCATGGGGTTGGATCCACAGGCATCTGACAATTCAGTCCCTGTTGGCTGAAAGTACCCACTGTTGTCCAGAGAGGCTGTGGATTCACCAGACCCCCCTTTCTTATTGGGGATGGAGGGGGATTCATAGGCATCCAGTAGTCCAGTCTGTGCAGGCGAAGGCCTGCTGTTGCCCAAAAAGACTGTGGAAAGACCATGCTCCTTCTTTCCTATTGGAGTCTGAGGATGGGTCCATAAGTATGCACCAGACCAGGCTGTGTGGGCCGAAAGCACCTATAGTTATCCAGAGAGGCTAGACAAACACAGTCTGTCTCTTGTTCTATTGGGGATGGAGATGGAGTCACAGGTGCCCAACAGTCAGGCTTGTGCAGCCCAAAACTGTCTGAAGTTGCCCTGAGATGTTGAGGTAACACCAGCCCCCTCCTATCCTATGGGGGGGGCAGAGGTGGAGATGGGCTCAAAGGCACTCAACAAACGTGTTTTTGTGGGCTGAAAACGCCTGCCATCACCCGGATAGGCCGAGTATACCCCAACTCTTCTCCTATTCTCTTAGAGTGCGGGGATGCAGCCCCAGGTGTCCAACTATTCAACCTGTGTCAGAGAGAGAACTTCCAGTTGCCTGGAGAGCCTGGTGCAGTTCACTCCAGATACCTCTCTCCTGGAGGTGGGGCAGGAGCCTAGGCTAGGGTTGCAGTCCAATCTTCTTGGAAAGAAGCATGTCCCTAACTTCACTGGATTTCAGTCAGCCAGGATTCCTTTCATGCCTGGGGTTGGAGTAAAAATGGCTGCCATCGGGCTCTTTCCCATTTGGACATGCTCAGACCGTAGCTGTCTCTAAGATTATACTTTAGCCAGCTGAGTCCACTAATCAGTAGCTAAGGTCAGTGGACAACTGTCTCTTCCTCCACTGTTTATGGGAAATGGAGCTTTCAACTCCAGCCACATAATAGCACCTGAGGCGGCTTGCACCCCTAAAGTAGGATGGGCACCAGCCTCTGCAGCATGGCTTGCAGCTTCCCAGAAAGTTGGTGCAGGTACGTGGGACTGGGGTTTAGGCTAGCCCTCCAATCCAACCTGGGTGGAAAGAGTTCAGTCCTGACAAACACTATGGTTTTCAATCAGCACTACTTCTCCTCGTGGCTGCGGTCTAGTCAAAATGGTGGCCACCATCTTCCCTCTGACCTGGACAAGCTCAAAGTTTAGTTGTTCCTAGGATTCTACTTCAGCCCCCTGAATCCACTAATCAGTAGCTGAAGTAAGTGCCACACCATGTTTTCCTCCCGTTTTTATTGGGGGAAATGAAATTTCTATATTGCAACCTTAGGATAGCTCCCCAGGTGGCTTACACGCCACGGGCACCAACTTCCATGTCGTGGAGTGTGCTACTCATGATTCCTCTGTGCAGCTGGGTAGTCTCCTCCTTCCACACTCTCAAGGATGTTACAGGATACTCCTCTGGTCTCCTGTGTCCTCCAAACAGGTGCTTTAGGTTGTTCTGGGTGACTGCCAATTGCCCTATTTCATGAGCTGACTCTAGGAGCTACTTACTCTGCCGCCATCTTGACTCCCTGTACTATTTTTATTTTAATAGTAGGTACCTTTGTTACAATGGATGTACAATTATTTAACTAGCTCTATCATCCATTATTTACATTAGGTGTATTTTTTCCCATATACCACCCTATTACTACCTTGTATAAGTATCAAATGTGTTATAATTCATGAACAAACATTCTTAAATTTGTACTATTAACTATCACCCATTATCTACATACGGTTCACATTTTATTAAGTCTTATGGTTATCTTTTAATTTTTATTTTAGTAATACATACATCTGAAAGTTTCCTCTTTCATCATTACATATACAATTCAGTGCTGTTGATTACATTCACAATAAATGTGTTGCCATTACCACATTCATTTCAAACCTTTACTATCAGTCTAAATGGAAATTGTTCAAGAAAAGCATCCATTCCCCATTCTATAGCCCCAATCTATCTCTTGGTAATCTATCTTATAGATTCTATTGAATTTGTTTCTTATAATTACTTTGTAACTTTGAAATCATGCAATATTAGTCCTTTTGTGTCTTGCTTATTTCACTGCATGTAATGACTTCAGGGGTTATCCATGTTGTTGCATGCACCAGGACTTCATTCTTTCTTATAGCTTAATAATATTCTCTTGTATATGCATAACAATAATTTCTGTTTTATTTCTTTTTATACCTTTAAGAGTTCATGCCAAACTTTTCTTAATGCTCACGCATTGTCTTCTTAATACCCTTTATCTCTTTTTGCATATTTTCCTTCAACTCCTTAAATTGATTTAGGAGATTTGTTTGAACTTCCTTGACTAGTTGTCCAAATTCTGCATCTCCTCTGATGTTTTAATTTGTTCCCTTGACTGGACCATATTTTCCTGTTTCTTAGTATGGCTTTTAATTTTTTGCTGATGTCTATGTATCTCATTATGTTGATGAGTTTACTCTGAAAGTCAGTTTCTCTCTCTTGCCCAGGGTTTTATTGTTCACTTTGTGTTAAGGCTCTTTCTTGGAGATTAATTTAACTTTATCTAGACCTTTAAAATAGCCTGTGTTTAAGTAATCAGATTTTTTTCAACTCTTTTTCATCTGATTCTTGCCCTAGGTATGTGGTACAATTTTTAAGATTCCACTTTTTGTGCAATTATTTCACTGCTAGGATAAAGCTTCCTTTCCTCTGTTGCTTCTTCAGAAATCTTTATCTATTCTGTTCCTTTTTATTTTCTGCTGTATATTTTTTACACTACTTGAATTGTCTCTAACTGCTTTTGCCTGGAGGGCAAATTCTGGGAGGGTGACTCATTCCAGAGAGGACTTTCCCAAGGCAGTATTTCCCAGACAAAACAGGACCAGGAACCCACTAAGGATGCATAGACTGGCTCCCAAATGGCCCTGGGTAGGGGATAAAGAAGGATGTCAAAAGTCTTTTTGACAACTCCCCAAAGCTGTGCTTTTTTGTTCTGCCCAGCAAATGCCACCCTTCAGGGAACTTCCTTGCATCCCTGGGGAGACACTGCTTCTTTAAATCTCCTCTGTCTCTGGCGCTGTCTGGAGTGAGCTGAGATCATGGGCTTTACCATCTTTGTCCAGAGAGGGTTGAAACATTAGCTCAGAGCTGGGAGCCAGTGATCTGAATTTGCTAATCAGAAGCCATTACTAATGCTCAGCTGTGCCTACTACTCTTCTTGGGAAAGAGGACTTTTATGTCACTTTCTGTCACCAGAGAACTAGCCAAGCACTGGACCCTAAGGCAGCCTGCCTCAAGAGTGGTGGATGAGTAGTGACAGCCGCTGTGCAGAGAGAACTACTCACTGTTTTTTACAGTAGTTTATCACCCTCTTCCTCTCCTTTAATGCTGTACAGTATTCTTCTGGCCTCCTGAGCCCCAGAATGGCTATTTTAGACAGTTCCTGCCTTGTATAATAGCTCTTTTGGAGGAAGGACTGAGTCTGGAGTACCCTGCTCTGCTGTCTTCCCTGGAAGTGACACTTTTGGATAGATTTTTAATTTTTAATTTTTAATTTCATTTTTGTTTCTTGACTAATTGGGAGGGCATGTTCTCTTTTTCTAATATTATAACAGAAAGAAATTTAACAGGTGCACACTTATAAAGGAAATTTAACACACATTCCCCTAAAAGGGACAGAAATCAACAATATCACTTTCTTTTTCTAGAACCTAAGAATAATTTATCACCAATTATTCCCCCTTGATTTTTATGCTAGTTTTGTGAGATATTTTAATTTTATCTTTTTATATTTTTAACGTTGTAAATGAGCTATTAGTGCTATTATTGTGATTGAGTTATTCTACAAATATGTGTTTATGTATATATGTTTATACATATGTATTCTTATTCTTTTTTGTTCTTGTACTTTTTTTTCTGGGATTATTTTCCCTTTGCTTTAAATTTATCATTAAGTTCCCTTAATGTATGTCTGTTGATAGTAAAACTTGGTCTTTTGTCTGTTTCTCTGAAAATGTCTCTATTTGCCTTTGCTCTTGATGGGTAGTATTTTAGAACATGAAATTCAGGGTTTTTATATATATGTTTTATTGTTACTTTGAAGGTATTATTCTATGTCTGACTTTCATTGCTGGTTTTGAGAGATTGACTCCTCATCTAAACCACATTCCTTGGTTCTTCTCTCTGGCTGGTTTTATGATATTTTCTTGATTCTTGGTGTTCTGTTGTTTCAGTTCTAGATGTATATGTATGTATCTAGATGGTATTTCTTTTTTATTTATCCTGCTTGGAATTTTAGGGCTTACTGAATATGGGGATTAGTGTTTTTTGTAAATCCTCAAAAATTTCAGCCATTCTCTCTTTTATTATTTTCTTTTTGCTCTAATTTTTGATATGTAAGATCTTTAATCCATACACCACTATGCCATTTATAGTTTCCAACTATTTTTTTCTCTTTCCTACATTCTGGATATAATTTTTACAACTTCTAGTTTTCCAGTTGTATCTCCATTTCTGCCTATCTCTCATGCTTGTACATACTTGTATATCTGCTTAACTTTAAATAGTATTTTAATTTCCATCACTGTAGTTTCTTACCTGTAATTTCTTTTTAAAATCTTCTTAGCATTTTAAAAATATGTTCTTGACCCTCAGTTTTTCAATCCTGTTTTTTAATTCTATGAACTTACTAATATTGTTATTTTATATTCTATCTGAAAGCATCCAAGGTCTAATCCTGGTGTTAGTTTTTTCTTTTTACTTTCCCTATTGATATCTGGTTCCTTTGTATGTTTCATATTTTTAGGCTGTGACCTCTTGGCACCTTTCTTTAAGAATTACTTGGAAGAGAATATTCTGCTAGAGTGAATTCCTTCCTTCCTTCCTTCCTTCCTCCCTCCCTCCCTCCCTCCCTCCCTCCCTCCCTCCCTCTGTTGGGAGTTAGTGGCTCTAACAATCCAGGACACTTTAAAGTAAAATTACTGACTTGAGGTTTTTGTTGAGTACACATACCCCTAACTACACAAGCTCCTATTGTCTGGCTTGTCTTATGTGTTCAGAAAAATTTTTCCTTGTTGTCTGTCTTTATTAGACAAGCTTATTTTTATTTTACCTTTCTGTTAAGAGTGTAATATTTTGAGATTCCTCGTTTTTAAGGTATTATCTTAGACTTGATATTTGGCTCTTGGCTTTCTCTCTTGTCCCTTGCATAGTCAGCAGCTATCACAACATGGGATTGTCAGGACTTTACAACGTGCCCTGCAATGCTAAAGAGGTTTGAGCTGACTTACCACTCAAAATTACTTTCTCACTTTTAAATGTACTTTTAAAAAAAACTTTAGCTTTAAAGAAGTTTTAGATTATAGAAAAGTTACATCAAATACATAGAGGATGCCGATATACCTCGCCCCTCCCCCTCTCATATTTTCCCTTATCAACGACATCTTATTCAAGTGTGGTACATTTGTTACAACTCATGAACAAATATTGAAACATTGCTATTAACCATGGACTATAGTTTACATTGTAGTTTGCACTTTGTACGATACAATTTTATAGGTTTTGACAAAATGTATAATGGCCTGTATCTGTCATTGCAAAATCATGCAGAACAATTCCAATGCCCTAAAATTGCCCTATGTTCCACCACTTCTTCCCTACCCCTCCCCATCAGAACCCATTGTAACCACTATCTTTATAACAATGCTACAAGTTCTTCCACTACTACAATTATAATGTTTACTGTACTTAAAAAATAGGACTCAACTTTTTATCACCTCAGGTGAGAATTTAAATGCTTTAGTGATTTGTTGCAAGGATGAATGTGTGCATATGTTTTACTATACTGTCAGAAAACAAAATATTGCATAAAGAAGTATCAATTATAAAAGGATTGCAAGTCCTCCTTCTGCTTGTCATTTGACTGTCAGACTAGCTACTCAGAGGTGAACTCCTCTTCAGAATTTCTCTTGTGATTTTGCCCTCAATTTTTAATGCATATGTTAGTATGTTTATATTTTACTTTTTAATCTTACTCTGTTGCTTACTTTCTTCCTATTAAAATATGTATTTTTTTTCCTTTATGGCATATTTAGGATTTTTAGATTAAGTGAGCATGAGATATAACCATCCTTACAAATTAACCTTAGGTTAAAAAAATTTGAGAATTAACAAGCTGTACATATTTAGGGTGCTATAATTAATGATGATTTCTGAAATAGACAGGAGGAGTAGAGGTTTTTAAAGATGGGCGACATTGTTGTATTTCTTTTCTCTTTAAATTTTCTTCCTTTTTTTCCTCTTTTTTAATCTTTCTCCTTTCGGTAGTGCCCGGGAGGTAGGTAATGGCAGGTGACTTTTTATACTTTCTTTCCTGTGCTGTGCAATACAATAGCCACTAGTTACTTGTGGCTATTCTTTTTTTTTTTTTTTCATAATTTTTTATTGTCTTTTTTTAAAAAAGATACCTAGATCACACAAAATGTTACATTAAAAAATATAAGAGGTTCCCATATACCCCACTCCCCACCCCACCCCTCTCTCCTCCCACATCAACCTCTTTCATCAGTGTGGCACATTCATTGAATTCGATGAATACATTTTGAAACACTGCTACACTGCATGGATTATAGTTTACATTGTAGTTTGCACTCTCTCCTAGTCCATTCAGTGAGTTATGACAGGATATATAATATCCTGCATTTGTCCCTGCAATATCATTCAGGACAATTCCAAGTCTTGAAAATTCTCCCAATATCATATATCTTCTTCCCTCTCCCTGCCCTCAGCAACTCCTGTGGCCCCTGTCTCCATATCAATGATTAAATAGCCATACATGGTTAGTGGCTATCCCATTGGATAACATGATTTTAGAAATCAGGAGTTCATGTAATTTTCTTTGTGTACTTGTCTTGAACTGTTGCACGTTTTTTTGTATGTATATCTGCTCTCCTTAACATGCTATGACCTTCTAAGGAGGAGGTCACTGTTTTTTATCATTGTGGAACCTTAATATGGGACTCAGAAGAGATGATCGGAATGCATGTTAAATGTTTTTGAATAGTAAAAAAGAATAGGGACACTAAAGCAAAATGCACGTGCCTATACTTCTCTCTTTCTTTTTTTAGTAGCACAGCTTTAGTTCATTGATGTATATGTATAAAAAATTAGGTCTTAAAAAGTCAGAAAAGTAAAAAAATATGCCAAAGTATATTTCAGTTTTAGGGTAGGATATCAGGTGTCTTGGTGTCTCTATATTCTCCGCCCTGTTGAAAAACCAGGAGAGATTCAAGTCCTTCCCTGGCCTCTGAAAAGCAGACTGAGATCTGACCAGGGGAGGGGAGGTGTTGTGAAAGAGGTCCTGGAAAGCCTGGTTTCCTGAAACCTAAAAGAGGAAGAATCTTTCAAAAAAACTATGTGATAAACCCTATTGAATGCTCTTGAATGGCAAGCTATCATTTTTAGACAGGGCAGAGTGAGGGCTGTAGGCCACCTTTTATAAAAACAGGTTTTTGGAGTGTTGGTGGCCGAAGCCAGACTGAAGTGAGATTGAGTGAATGGATGGTGAAAAGTGCTCAGCATGCTTTTGATGAAATCCTTTGAGAACTTTTGCTGTAGGAGAGAGGAGAGAAATGGGTGGTAGCCAGTATGCCATCTGGGGTCCAGGGGATGGAATCCAGTGAGCAAGTAGAGAAACATAAAAGGAGGATTTAAAGAAGGAAACTTGAACTGGCTCTTGAAAGATGAAATTATTTCAATTTTTATAGTGACTCTTCTGTGGAGGGGAGCATTATCGGTGAAGACAAAATGGTGGCAATGAACTTTACAGATTTAAGGGTGGATTATGGATTTAATAAATTAAGTTTCTAGAACTGATCTGACTTAGTTTTGGCAATAGGGGCAAGTTTTTAGGGTGAGAAATAAATGATTTAAGTCCTGAAATGTGACCAGAATTCCACTTTTCCCATGTATTGGTGATAAAATTAGTCAGTATTTAAAATGAATAATTCAGCTAATGCTTTCCTGAGCTACTGATGTGTTTGACTTGATGTTAGGAAACCTACTTAGTAATATTTAATGTTTTTAATGGAATATTGATCTAACTTAATTTTATTTGTAAGAAATAAATTTATTTGGACATTTTATGTGAAATACTTTCTGTAGATATTTTATGTCTTTAAGGTTATAGTCAAGAAGTGATTAGGAGAAATGAGTTCTAAGTTTGTTTCTCTACTATCTCATCTAATTTTAAAGGTAGGAATGACTAGTTTAAATTTAAAAAAAAATTAATACATAAAATACATATATTGATGTATTTCTGAAGCTTGGTAGATTTCACAGTCGGAACATTATTTAGTCAGAAACATTATTTAGTTTCTGAATTCCTGACCTGGCTCTTATAATTTTGGTATAATTTTTATAGTTAGGTGTTGACTAGGATGTGGTTTTATGTTTCTTTTACCCTACAGGGTAGGCTAATTGCTTTGTACTCCCCACAGAACTGCTTATTTTAAGTATTTAGTCACCTTGCTGAGGGTAGGTGAAAATGAAAGCTTAAAATAAGCTATAATTATATTCAGCTTTGGTGATATATTACACTGACAGAAGAATGTAAATTGGATCTGGATATTATACAGTATTAAAGCTGACCTTCTGAATTTAAGGTATAAATTTGTTACTCTGTCACATATGACCAGTGACATATTTTTTTTCTTCTTTCAAGTAACTTTTTATATTGAGGTTTAGCAAAATAACTTTTTGTTTCTCTAGGCATTTACAAAAGATTATTCTTTTGTGTAATTAAAAAGAAATACTTTTCTTATAAAATAACTTAAAGTAATTATAGAAAAGTAAATAAGATAATACAGGAAAGCAAAGTAAAGAGAAAATGTATAATATCATGTTACTTAGATAGGCATTGTAACATCTTCTGTATGTTTGTGTGTACTAAAGATGTCCTTTTGTCTAATGCTACTGGATGGATATATATGAATATTTGCTTAAAACTGGGAATCATAAAATAAATTACTCAAATATACTCTGTAGATGTTTTTTTGATTCAAAATATAAACATTCATTATCAGGACTTTGGTGTGCCACACATTTTCTTTGCATAGCCATGGGTGTGCATATACCATACCCATATATTGTCTTCTTGATTTTGGTGTTTTTAAGTGGAACAAGAATTAGAGACCCTTGCAAAGTGACCTGAGTTGAAAATAATTTTTAAAAAAATATTTAAAAAAAGGATATCTCCCAGTTATTTGCTGTTCCCCTGCCCCAACATCTAATGCTGTAGGAATTTTTTTTATATCTAATTTTTTGTGCTTTTCCAAATAATTAGGCTTGGTTTTTTCATATAAATACCAATCCTTTCCCTCGTGGTATTTTATCTATTTCATAATATTAATTAAATTATATAATTACAATAGTAAGTACAACTAGTAATACCAGATTTGAAAACAAGCCCAACTAATTCTTGGTGGGTGCCCAAGGATGTGAACATATTGGTGATATTAGATTAGCCATGAATGTTCATTATACCATAGACATTAGAATGTTTCACACATGGAATGGGAAAAGAGCAGGTGATTGACTGAGTTGGTTAGATAAAGACTGATTATAAATGTATTTGTGCAGATATACATACATGCACAAATTTCTTATATATGAACAAAAACATTTTTGAACAAAAATAGAAAATACTATCTGTACCATATTTGTTTTGTAAAGTTAATGAGTATATGGTGATTATCCTTTCAAGTCAAGATTGTAGGCAAAGCTTTCTTTGAATAAAAAAGTGCTAAATCCTTCAGGATTTCTCTCTACCTCCTGGCTAGGTTAGGTGGCCATCTTACCTGCATCTTTAGCTTTACTTTTGTCCAGTATTTTTTATAAGTTTTCATTGTTTATTGGCCTCTTTCTGCTCCTTCTCCTACCCTCACTCCTCCCTCTATCTTCCGTCTATAGAGGCATTGCTAAGTATATTTGGAATAATCCAAGATACTCTTTTCATTCAGAATCTTAGTTATTTAGTTTGTTTTGGGCTGAAAAAACATATATTATTATGTCATTAAAGAAGCCTCTTATTTGTCTTTACAATATTAGGCTCAATTTGGTTATGAATACACAATGGCTTCTTGTCATTACTGATTGTGTTGTTGGAAAGCACTCAGTAAAAGTTAAAAGTAGGGCAAAATTTTCAATTATGGTTATTTGTTTTGCTGTATATTTTATTTTAACCCAAATACTGTTATTATTTTATAAATGAGAAATTTCCAAACTGATGAAAACTTTGAAAAATTTATGTGATATATATATTTTATACTTTGGCAAGCTAAGGGATTTAATTTATTTAAGGCTGCTTTTTTTTTTTTTTTACAAGTGGCTACAGTAGGAGCATAAGGTATTATAATAACTTGAAAATCTTAGAATCATGTATAAAGATCACTATTTTCAATTTTTTTCCCTAATGCCTTTAGCATTATTAAAAGCATTGGAATTCTTTAATGAAATTAAACTTATATCTGACTAAAAGAAAACTTATTAGTTTGGTATTAAAGTTTGTCTAATATTGGCTAATTCAAATTAATGCTTTTCCTCATGCTGTTTTCTCTATCTTAAATGACTAATTTATTTACCTGGACTTATTTCAAATTGTACTTTCTTGCTCAATTTGCTTAACCCCAGAATCTATTGTCTATATTCTGTTGCCCATTATTTCAAGGATGTTACTCTCCTGGTAAGTATCTTATTTGATCTTTTCTTTTCTCTTGATTCAGTCATCACATTTTATAAATAGTTCATGCTTTTCCCCATTTAAGAAGTTTCTCAACTATTATCCCCTTTTCTTTATTCATGCCACCCTTTTTTCTCTCTAATTTTTCTACAATTAGGATTTTACTCCTATGGAGTTATTTATAAACCTTTGAAGTCACCTTAGTTCTTTTTAGCCCATATTTTTTGGACCTTTCTTCGATAGCTAACTGTTTACTTAAAGCTTTCTTTCCTCTTAGGCTTTATTATATCATTTTCACTAGGTTCTCCTGTTACCACTGTCACTGACTTTTCTCAGGCATGTTAGTGGGACCCTCTGTCTATCCTTACACTTTAACAGTGGATGCTGTGGACTTGTGCTTCTAGAAGGTAGAGTTAGGTATTCTTTTTCCTATGTACAACTACAAACCTTGGACATAATATATGAAACAAATATAAAAAGGCAAAAAGGCAAGTAACTTTGGGGACCTAGGAATAACATGGTGGTGAGTTCTCTGGGTTTTCTTTTTGCCTCCTTTATCTCAGATTCAGAGCTAAAGAAGTTGACAACCAGGAAATGACCAAATGGTTCAGAAAATAAAGAGTCTGAACAAAAGCCTGTTCCCTTTAGGCAAAGGACCAGGAAAGGCGCAGTCGACCATAAAAGTGTTTAGACAATAACTGCTCTATTACAACCAGATACTACATACCTAGAAATGTGGCTTCATTTCTACTCATGCCAGGAAAGGCTGATAATTACTATTATCAGAACCTGGACTTCTACCCTCAGATAATAGTAGGAAGCAGGAAAAAGTAAACAAATAAATGAAAAAGGAGAGAACAAACAAAAAAACAAAATAAAATGGGAGACGTAAGCCTTAACATTCTCAGTAATTATATTAAATGTAAATAATCTAAATATACCAATTAAAGTGCAGAATTTTGCAGAGTGGACTATAATATACAGCCCAACTATATGCAGTCTAACAGAGAATCATTTCAACTATATTGATACGGGCAGATTGAAAGTAAAATGATCAATGTTAAAAAACATATGATGCAAACATTAATCAGTAGAAAGCAAGGGTAACTATATTAATATCATATAATGTAGGCTTCAGAGAAAAGAAAATTACTAGAGACAGAGAGAGAAGGGGACATTATATTACATTGAAGAGTTGATCCACCCAAAGATATAGCAATCCACTAGGTATATGCACCAAACAACAGATGTGAATGCACCAAACAACAGATGTGTGAAACTAGAAATGCACAATTAACATTGGTGCCTGCAATTACTCCAACAATTGATAGAACACAAAATCAATGAGAATAATTAAACAGAAGATTAGCAAGAATTACTCAGCAACACAACCAGCAAGATCTAATCCATATTTATAGAACTGTTCACCCAATAACAACAGAATAACCATTCTTTTCAAGTGCCCATGGAACATATACCAAGATAGGCCATATCATGGGCCAAAAAATAAACCTCACCAAATTTAAGGAAAATCATGCAGAATGTGTTCTTTGACTAAAAAGGGCTTAAACCAGAAATCACTAACAGCTAACAGGAAGATCTCCAAACACTTGAGAACTAAGCAACGCATTTCAAAAGAGGAAATCTCAAGGGACACAACCACAAAAATATATTGAACTTAATGAAAATGAAAGTGCAACATTTCAAAAACATGAAAACACATCTAAAGCAGTGCTTTAGATCTATATGCATACTTTAGAAAAGAAAAAAAATCTCAAATCCTAGTAATCTAAGCTCCCACTTCAAGAATCTAGAAAAACAACAAAATATAAGCAAAGGAAGCAGCAGAAGAAAATAGAGCTAAAAGTAGAAATCAATGAGAATGAAAACAGAGAAAGCATAGAGAAAATCAATAAAACAAAGAGTTGGTTTTTTTAAAAAGATTAATAAAATTGACAAACCTCTAATCATATTGATAAAGATAAAAAGAGACGAGACACAAGTTACCAATAATTAGGAATGAAATGGGATATCACTGCATACCTTACATTTCTCTAAAGGATAATAAGGAAATACTAGGACAACTTTATACCCATGAATTTCACAACTTAGATGAAATGGACCAATTCTTTGTAAAGCACAAATTACCACAACATACGCAATGTAAAATCAATAGTTTGAATCTCTTTATTAAGGAAATTGAATTCCTAAAAAGATTGCCTCTAAAAGATCTCTAGGACCAAACAGTTTTACTAAATAATTTTACCACACATATAAAGAATTAACGTCAATTCTACATAGTCTGTTCCAGAAAATAGAAGGATAGGGAACATTTCCTAATTTGCTATAAGAAGCTATTATTACCCTGAAACCAAAACCAGACAAAGGACAATACAAACAACAACAACAAACAATCAACAAAAACAAAAACTGCAGACCACTGTTCTCATGAACATAGATGCAAAAATCCATGTGTAATTCTCTATACTAAAAGGCTAAAGATATAAAACCACATAATTACATCAACTGATGCAGAAAAGGCATTTGACAGCATTCAACACAAATATGTGATAAAAGCTCTCAGAAAAATATGAGAAGAAGTTTTCAGCTTAATATAGAGCATCTGTAACATTAATTGTGAAGACTGATGCTTTCTTAAGATTGGGAATAAGGCAAGGATTCCTACTCTCACCACTTTTTCTCAACAGTGCTGAAAGTTCTAGCCAGTACAGTGAGGCAAAAAAAGGAAAACAGAAGCATTCAAATTGAAAAGGAAGAAATTAAACTGTCTCTATTTGCAGATGACATGATTGTTTACATAGAAAATCCCAGAGTCTTCAAAAAACTCCTAGAACTAGTTTGCTTTCTCATTCAGGTTGTTGACGGAATTTAGTTCCTTGCTGTTTTTTGGACTGAGACTCTCCTGTCAGATGGGGGCCAGTACTAGTTTTTTATTTTATTTTTTTATTTTTTATTTTTTTAATTTTTTTATTTTTTATTGACTTTGTAATAATATTACATTAAAAATATATATGTGAGGTCCCATTCAACCCCACCCCCCCACCCCCCACTAGTTTTTTAGAGTTCACCCATATTCTTTGGCTTTCCTCCACCTTCAAGGCCACTAACTGTGAGTCGAGAATCTCTCATGCTCTGAATCTCTTTTCCTTCTTCTTCTGTCTCATCTCTCTAACCTACTGGAAAAGGGTTTCTCAGCTTTTATAGCACATGTAGTTAGATTAGATAGGTCTACCTGCACAATCCAGGACAATCTTTATTTTAAGGTCATCTAATTAGCAAACTTTATTCCATCTACAACCTTATTTCCCTTTATAATTTCCCTTTTGCTGAGTAAGGTAACATCACATGCCCTGGGATTAGTACCCGGACATCTTTGTGTGGTGAGGAAGGGGCATTATGCTGCCCACCACAAATGCCTAATCCTTTAATAGTGTCCCATTGCACATTGGAATTGTATATAGTATCTTTCAAGATCAAGCCCCTGCCTACCTGTTTGGTTCTTTTCTCCCATGCAGCTGACTGTGGTACTCAGCACAGGCCATGTCTTCCATATTTAATGACTTTGTATGAATTCCATCCTACTTGGAAACCTCTCCTCTTCTCTATGACTTAATTACCCTTCAAAACTCAGCTCAGAAGACGAAAGCTGTTTTTTTTTTTTAAAGAATTATTTTTTTATATATCACCCCCTCCCCAGTTGTCTGCTCTCTGTGTCCATTCGCTGTGCGTTCTTCTGTGACCACTTCTATCCTTATCAGCAGCACCAGGAATCTGTTTCCTTTTGTTGCTTCATCTTGTTGTGTCAGTTCTCTGTGTGTGCAGCACCATTCTTGGGCAGGCTGCACTTTCTTTTGCGCTGGGCAGCTCTTCTTACGGGGCGCACTCCTTGCACGTGGGGCTCCCCTACGCGGGGGATACCCCTGTGTGGCAGGGCACTCCTTGCATGCATCAGCACTGCCCATGGGCCAGCTCCAAATGGGTCGAGGCGGCCCAGGGTTTGAACCGTGGACCTCCCATGTGGTAGGTGGATGCCCTATCCATTGAGCCAAGTCTACTTCCCCAGACATAAGCTGTTTTGATGTTCCTAGGAGAGGTAGATGCTGCACCCTCTGTTCCCATAGCACCATTATTATTGCATTTATTACATTATAGAAATAGTTTTGTTCAACATTTGTTTCAAACCCTAGTCTGTACTACTTTCAAGGGCAGAAAACAGTCTTTTCTTTCATACCTTGTGCAGTATCAAGCCCATAATGAACCCTTGATAAAGGCTTACTGACTTCATTAATGAACACTTGAGTTGTAGTAGTAATAAAACATCAGCCTTTGAGCATCAGTCACTCAAGTTCTAAAGTGTGATGTAGGATAGGGACTCCAGATTCATTGCCCCAACCTTAGTATGAATAAATAATAGCTGGTATTTCCAGCATGAAGGTTGAGGCAGGCTTTGTAATGCTGCATACAATGCATCATTTTTTGTGTGTGCCTTTTCCAATATCTATAAATAAAGGCACAGGACTGGGCATCAGTAGACCTAAATCCCATTTCTGAGTGACTTTAACCTCTCTGCATGTCTTTTTCCTTATATCCTTATATTGGAAGGGATTCAGTTTCATTCTAAAACCATTTATTGGTGCTTAGTCTGTCTGGGTGTTGGAGATTTAAAGACAAACAGTCCCTATTCTTAAGGAATGTGTAGAAGGGCAAAGTTGGTCTTATGATCTAGTTGATTTATTCCAGCTCTGACCAGTGATGCATTTGTCTTTTTCTTCCTAAGAACACATAGGAAGAAAGGTAGTATCTTTAAACAAAATAAAGAAAACCTGGGAGGGTCAATCTATGAGAAGCATACTTGAGAGTGTTTTGTTCCTTTTGGTCATGGAGTAAATTTGAGACTTGATTATTGCCTCTGTTGCTCAGTGAAGCAATGGTACTTCTTAAAGCAAAAATATGTTGGAAACCACTTTGGACACTTGATTTCATTTTGTTTCTCTGGAAGCAATAATTGAATTTCAAAGACCAAGCTGCTTTGAACATTTAAAGATGGTTCAAACATTTAATCCTTGAGCCCTGTTCTCTCTCTCCCTAAATCTTTTTTTTTCTATTACTTCTTTACCTCTGCTCTTCTCCTGCATTGAGACCCCTACTAGGAAATGCTAAGTGTTAATATATTTAGAAAGTTTTCTTGAGGCAATTAAAAAGAGACATATTTAATTTTTCCTGTAATAGAATTATAAAAGGTAGGTTTTTGTGGTAAATTAGTATTTAACACACTACTTTATGCTGTTTTAAAGAATTTTTTTCCAATATGAATGTCATGCTGATCTCTGTCATTTCTATTCATGAGGAAGAAACATTTGCTTCAGTGCTTATTCATCTGTAAAGGCAGTTTATAATTAAGTCACATAATACCTGATGGTACTATCCTGACAGGTAAAGAACAAATAGTGCAGAATTTGTTTCCTGAAGATTGATCATTTATAGATCAGTTGATAAATTTTTTCCAAGTTGCTTCTTAAACTGGTGATGAGAAATTTTTCACTTTTGTAGAATGATATGGATTTCAATAAACCTCTGTTAGGATTACAGACCTATCTACTCAATAGTACTTTTTATCTTGAACATCTTTTCCAGAAGAGATAGCAAGTGATATGGCCCCTATCCTCAAAAATAAAATAGTTGAAAATAGTAGAGGTGGTGCTGAAGGTCTTGAGAAGGTTTGTGAAAGACCAATTTTTATACTACAGTGTGTTGGGTTAGCAAATTTTCATGGAAACATGGAGACTTGATATGCATATTTAATTTGTTTTAGTAGTACCTTTTCAATAAGCACTTTAAACAGCTTTGTTATATTTAAAAATAGTATTTCTTTTGGTTTCAAACATCTTAGTCTCTGCCCCATGTTCCATACTTTCTTTTTGTTTTTGATGTTTCACATAGTGTAAAATGTGATCTGGCTTTCATATGGTTGTTGACACATTCTCTGATTTTATTGTTACTGAGAAATTAATTCTCACAAAGCATTGAAAGTTTGTAATCTAAGGTAATTTGGTATAATGCCTTGTTACATTTCAACTTTAATAAGTTTGTTTCATGGAGAATTAGTTTATATGTAATATACATGAGTGGGGGAAAAGTTTAGTTTTAATGATTCCAGTTCTACAGTGTAGAATGTAATTTATCCAGTGTGTCCAGAAAAAGTTGTTTTGACACTTTCTCTGCCCCCACATTTAGTCAAAGGAGTTATATTAGGGTAATATATTTAAAAAATTGTTTTGTTCCATGATTTATTTATTTGTTTTTAAGGATTTATTATTTATTTATTTCTCTCCCCTTCCCTGCCTTCCCTAGTTGTCTGCTCTCTGTGTCCATTTGCTGTGTATTCTTGTGTCTACTTGTATTCTTGTCAGTGGCACTGGCAATCTGTGTCTCTTTTTGTTGCGTCATCTTGCTGCGTCAGCACTCCATGTGTGCCGCACCACCCTGGGCATGCTGCACTTTTGTGCTGGGCAGCTCTCCTTATGGGGCGCACTCCTTGCGTGTGGGGCTCCCCTACATGGGGGACACCCCTGCGTGGCACGGCACTCCTTGCACACATCAGCACTGCCCATGAGCCAGCTCATCACATGGGTCAGGAGGCCCTGGGTTTGAACCTTGAATCTCCATGTGGTAGGCGGGCGCTCTATCCGTTGAGCCAAATCCACTTCCCTGTTCCATTATTAATTACTCAGATCAGAAGGCTTACTGATCTCAAATTGATAGGCTTCCAGAATTTTATTTTGTGCCACAACATAATCTTATTAGGTGCAACAAAGTCTTTTTGTTATACTAACATAACTTAAAATTATACTTTGTATATTTTAGTGTAAGGCAGTTTTGTGAATAGTAATTTTTTTATTCTCCACAATGATTGCATGTGATTGCAGTATGAATAATCCTAAAGCATTTATATTGGCTATAGAATATCTTTATGGTTATACTTTTGAATATAGAGATTACTGAAAATTCACATGAAAAAGACCCACTGTGAATTATTAACACAGGAGGGCCAGGTGAACAGAGACGCTCTCTATGCATCTTGGTACCAGTCCAGGTGAAACTCTCTAATTACTTCTTACGTGTTTGGATTTCAAGCTTCCCTGCTGCATGTGAAATAAGAATAAATACAAAATAGGATGCCAACAAGGCCAACAGTTAATTGGGATGCTGTAGCTATTTTCATGAAACGTGAAAGCAAGATTTGAAGTGCCTACAGGTAATGTGTCTATTGCTGATAGTGGAGTGTAAACACTTTACTTTTGAAGTAGTGGAAGGACCAAATTATTTTATTTATTTTATTTATTATTTATTATTTATTTTTGTCTTTATATTTTTTAATGTTACATTAAAAACTATAGCCCCCACCCCCTTCACCCCACTCCTCCCACTTCAACAACCTCTTTCATCATCGTGGCACATTCATTGCCTTTGGTGAATACATTTTGGAGCACTACTCTACCACATGGATAGTGGTTTACATTGTGATTTACACTCTCCCCCAGTCCACCTAGTGGGCCATGGCAGGACATACAGTGTCCAGCAACTGTCCCTGCAGTACCAGCCAGGACAACTCCAAGTCCTGAAAATGCCCCCACATCATATCTCTTCATCCCCCTCCCTATCCTCAGCAGCTACCATGACCACTTTCTCCACATCAATGCTACATTTTCTTCCATTACTAATCACAATAGTTCCAGAATAGAATATCAGTAAGTCCACTCTAATCCATACTCTATTCCTCCATCCTGTGGACCCTGGGATGGTTATATCCACTCCACCCCTATATTGAGAGGGTGCTTAGATTCCACATGGATGATGAATGCAATTCTCCTGCTTGCATTTGTAGGCACTCTTGGCTCCCTGGTGTGGTGGTTGACCTTCACCTCCCTGTTAGCTGGCTGGAGTAAGTCCAATAAACCACAAGGTAGGCACTATAGATCTGTTGAGGCTCAGGGTCTGGCTATCACGTGGACAGTCCAGAGATTCAGGTTCCCTGAGCATACACCAAATCCCAGTAAAAGTAACAGGAGAGGCTTTTGAACAAAGATCACATCTGAGTTCAACTCCAGCACACTCAGGAACACAAACTCTAAAGTCGGGCCAACTGACATGGCACTGAATTCCATCTGCCATGACCATAGAACCTGTGGATCTCTGTAGCCCTCAGAAGAACCAATACCTGGACTTGTATCTATCTTGGCTGTCTCTGGGACCCTGCTGAGGCGTGCATAAGAGTGACCCTTCTGATGACCTCCTGAATCTTTTTTGGAGACTCCTAGCCATATAAACTCAAGGTCAAAAAGCATTTTTGACACCTGTTATTACATGGAGGCTGAGATATTCTGCTGGTCTGAATTGACCCTTTTATTCAAGGTCATTTTCTAGTTACATCATCAGCTGGTACTTGGTAGTAATCCCTCAGTGCCAGGGAGGCTCATCCTCGGGAGTCATGTCCCATGCTGGGGGGAAGGTAATGCATTTACATGCTGAGTTTGGCTTCGAGACTGGCCACATTTGAAAAACATGGAGGTTCTCTGGAGGTAATTCTTAGGCACCCTGCAGCTCTAGGCCTAGTTTTTTTTGTTATTGTTGTTAAACCACTTTTATTTTATTATTTTTTTAAATTAATTTATTTTTAATGTTACATTAAAAAAATGAGGTCCCCATATACCCCCGCACACCCCTCACCCCACTTCTCCAATAACCACAACCTCCCCCTTGTAGGCCTAGTTCTTATTTCAGGCACACAGGATCGCAAGTATAGTCATTAGTATCAAGGGCTCATTGTTGGACTATTCTTTATTGGTCTTAGTCATTGCACTTGGGGGATTGTTTCTGTTCCTTTAGGGAATGTGATAGAACTCCCCTGGCTAGGAACTCAGCACTCCCCCAGTTGTCATTTTTAACTGCAACCACTATGAAAATATCCAAACATTTTTATGTATCCTGTAGACATGCCCTGGAGTACTCCCTTCCTATCAATAACATCCCATACCAGTATTCCTCTCCTGCCATAGTTGCATCTCTCTGTGATCCAAAACTTCTTCGAAAATGAAAGCTAATATATTGCCAGATTCCATTAATAGTAAAATGGAATATAGTGATGGTTTTAAAGGTTAGATGTTGAATACATTCTAATTTAGAAAAATTGAAGTAAAAATGAATTGGGGTATCAAAAAATTAAAAAAATGAAAAAGCTTTGTTTTTGCTGTTTTGCCTTTTATTACTGCTATAAGTGTTGTTACCCTGTATGTACAGTGGCAAGGCAATTTCTTCCATTATTTCCTCAGTGTCTTTTTCCTTTCTTTTTCTTTTTCTTTTTCTTTTTTTTTAAGATTTATTTATTTTATTTAATTCCTCCCCCCCTCCCCCGGTTGTCTGTTCTCTATGTCTATTTGCTGCGTCTTGTTTCTTTGTCCGCTTCTGTTGTCGTCAGCGGCACAGGAAGTGTGGGCCACGCCATTGCTGGGCAGGCTGCACTTTCTTTCGCACTGGGCGGCTCTCCTTATGGGTGCACTCCTTGCGTGTGGGGCTCCCCTATGCGGGGGACAGCCTTGCGTGGTGCGACACTCCTTGCATGCATCAGCACTGCGCATGGGCCACCTCCACACGGGTCAAGGAGGCCGGGGGTTTGAACCGCGGACCTCCCGTGTGGTAGACGGACACCCTAACCACTGGGCCAAGTCTGTTTCCCCTTTTTTTTTCTTTTTCTTAATTTTTCTAATTATTAAGTTTGTCTTCACAAAAGTTTTAGATCACAATAATTCATCTGTACAATATATGGTACTCCCACATATCGAACATCAAACACTTTGTCCCTTCCTCAGCAATGATGTTTTTACACATTCATATTATATTTGCTGCAACTGATGTACAGATATTGAGAAAACAGCTTTCAAACATGGTTACCCTTGGGTTTACATTATGGTTTACATTTTAGCCTATAGACTTTTATACATTTTTGGTGTAATTTAACGTGTCCTATATCCATCTTTGCATAATCTTGTGGAACACTTTCATTTCCCCACATTTAGACTGATTCCATCTATTCAATACCACTTTGTCCCTCCCCTCAGGGCCCATAGTGACAATCAATCTTCATTACTTGAGGGACCATATTCAGAGATACTTACAACAATGTTGACGGCTTGACATGCTTGACTGCCCTAACCCATTGGGAGCCAACAATTCTCTTGAGAGATACAGTTCCCTCTATTTGGGAACAGCAGTCCTCCCCAGAATGTGGGTATACCTTCACTCTCATTGTATGGATCGCCATCCAATTATATAACCCACTATGACAAAATGAGCACTCACACACTCCCTAGAAGACTGCCCTGTGTCAGATGCCCCCCTTTAAGCATCTGAAACAGGTAACCTTCCTTATATTTTCAAAAAAGTTTTCTCAACATTATAGTTTCAACCACATTCCTGACAATCTCCTATGTTCAAATGTTCCCCACACCCTCCCCCCATTTCTTCGGCCATCTTACCCATCCTCCCATCCCTAGCCCCCCTCAAGCCCACAAAGCCCTAGGCAAAGGTATCCCTATGCCCCCATTTTATCCCTTCCCTGTACAAATACTTACCTCTAGCTTATCATAGATTTCACCCACGTAGGTGTCAGCTTGCAACCTTCCTCTACACCGCACATTCCTTTTAGCCTATCATCCGGTCTCTAGCTCTCTGAGACAACTTGGTTTATGTTTTTCATATCACCGAGGTCATGTTGTGTTTGTTCTTCAATGCCTGGGTTGCTTCAGTCAACATAAGGTTCTCAAGATTCATCCATGTTATCACCTGTGTTTGTACTGTATTCGTTCTTCAAGCTAAGTAGTAGTTCATTGTATGTATATACTACATTTTGTTTATCCATTCATCTGTTGTTGGGCATTTGGGTTGATTCCAACTTTTGGCAATAGGGAATAGTGCTGCTATGAACATTGGTATGCATATATCAGTTTGTGTCCTTGTTTTCAGTTCTACTGGGTATGTGCCCAGCAGTGGAATTGCTGGGTCTTATGGCAAATCTATAGCCAGTTTTTTGAGAAACCGCCAAACTGTCCTCCAGGATGGCTGGATCCTTCTGCATTCCCACCGGCAGTGGATGAGTGTTCCCATTCCTCCACATCCTCTCCAGCACTTGTAGTCTTTTATTTTTTTCATAGCTGCCAATCTTGTGGGAGTAAGATGGTATCTCATTGTAGTTTTGATTTGCATTTCCCTAACAGCTAGTGATTTTGAGCATTTTTTCATGTGCTTTTTAACCATTTGTGTTTCTTCTTTGGAGACGTGTCCAAATCTTTTTCCCATTTTTTAAATGTGTTGTCTTTTTATTTCCGAGATGTAGGAGTTCTTTATATATGTAGGATATAAGTCTCCTATCAGATATATGGTTACCAAATATTTTCTCCCATTGTGTAGGCTCTCTTTTCACTTTCTTGACACACTCCTTTGAGGTGCAAAAGGCTTTAATTTTGAGAAAGTCCCATTTATCTATTTGTTCTTTTGCTGCTCGTGCTTTGGGTGTGAAGTACACGAAGCTGTTTCCTATTACGAGATCCTGTAGATGCTTCCCTATATTGCTTTCCAAAACCTTTATGGTCTTGGCTCTTATATTTAGGTCTTTGATCCATCTTGAGTTGGATTTCATATAAGGTATGAGTTGGTAATTCTCTTTCATTCTTTTGCATATGGATATCCAGTTTTCCAGGCACAATTTGTTGAAGAGGCCATTCTCTCCCAGTTGAGTGGGTTTGGTGGCCTTGTCGAATATTACATTACTGTATATATGAGGACCTATATCAGAACCCTGAATTTGGTTCCATTGGTCTGTGTGTCTATCCTTGTGCCAATACCATGCTGTTTTCACTACTGTAGCTTTGTAGTATGTTCTGAAGTCAGGTAGTGTGATTCCTCCAATTTCATTTTTCTTTGTCAATATGTCTGGCTATTCGGGGCCTCTTTCCTTTCCAAATAAATTTCATAGCTAGTTTTTCTAGTTCCTTAAAGAATGCTGTGTTGATTTTTATTGGGATTGCATTGAATGTGTAGATCAGCTTTGGTAGGATAGACATCTTAATAATTTTTAGTCTTCCTATCCATGAACAGGGAATATTCTATTTATTTAAGTCTTCTTTGATATCCTTGAACAGTGTTGTATAGTTTTCTGTGTATGCCTTTTACATCTTTAGTTAAATTTATTCCTAGGTATTTGTTTTTTTTAATTTACTATTGTAAATGGTATTTGTTTCTTGATTTCCTCCTGAGATTGCTCATTATTGGAAATGCTATGGTGTATCTTCAGTAAGAGAATGGAATTTTCTTTTGGTATGTGACTTAAAGTTTCTATTCTAATATCCTGCTACTAATTATTTGTTGAAATTTTCCTTTTAACATCTCAGTGTTCAAAGGTTATTCATATATATTATAATCATGCATATAAACACACTTTTGGGGGGATAGATTGTTAGCATTACTTTGTTATAGGTATAGATTTTCAAATCACCACTGAAAAAGTTTTAAATTTCTACCAAGGTAGTTTTCTTGTAATCAATTTAAGCTGTTGTTTAGTGGCACTGATGTGTAATTCACATACAGTACTGTGACTGCTTATGGAAAATGTATGATTTGGTCAAGATAGAAAGAAGACTTCTTTTTTAAATATTCGTTTAAAAAAAACAGTAATGATGGCGCTTATTTTTTAAAAAGCTGAAATGTAAAACTTAGTGAATTCTTAATATTTATGGGATGCATTTTATTTGTTGGGAAGTTGTCTTTTAAAGCATCCCTTTTCAATATTTTGATAAATTTCCACTAGTAATCTTTTTTTGTTATGTAGATCTGAGTCTTCCCTCCTTAGGTCTTTACTCCTTTGCCCAATTTTTGCTCTTTGGAGTCCCCCCAGAGTGAGTCTTACCCAATGTATGCTGGTAGGTCTTTAAACTACCAATGTGATGTCACTGAACATGGAGCTGGAAGAGTTGTGCCTGCTCTTATAAGTTAGCACAAGCCACCTCCAGCACACCACTACCTTGTCCCACCTTGACGTTTTTCACTACTGAGATTATGAATCATGAATGATTCATAAGTGTAAAATATTTATTGGTATATAAATTATTATTCTGATATTCCAAAGTAGGATACATTTAAAACTCTTCTGATTTTATGTATAAATACTCTTTTTTCTTTTTTGTTTTTCAGTTGGGTGGAAAGCTTTGGACATGAAGGACTTGGAGTATTGTTGGACATTTTGGAAAGATTGATTAATGACAGAATGTAAGTTTTTCTAAGAATTATTTTCAATTAAGCTACTTTTTCTTATTGATTTATAATTCCAACACCAGTGTCTTTCATGTCAATACAGCCAAGAAAAAGTTGTAAAGAAGAATCAACACAAAGTTATACAGTGTTTAAAGGCCTTGATGAATACTCAGGTATGTATATAGACAATAATATTCATCATCAGCTCTTATATGAGTTTTGTAATACATGATTATCACTTGCAGTAAAGTGATGATTGCTTTGTCTTATGTTTTGGTACAGAGTGGAAAAAATCTTTAATTGTACTGAATTTTGTTTTTATATCAAGACAGCATGCTTCTAAAGCATGAGATACTCGGGATTGGAAGACCCTCTTTTGGAGCTTACCTCTGCATGTATAGATTACTTGTCTCTTTCTCCTTCCCCTTTCCTTCTTTTGCTCTCTTTCCTTCCTCTCTCTTTTAAATTTCAAAAGTACAGAATGATGTGGAGACAGTGGCCATAAGACTTGCTAAAGGCTGGGAGAGGGAAAAGGAGGTGTGATATGGGGGCATTTTCAGGACTTGGAGTTGTCCTAAATGATATTGCAGGGACAGATGCAGGATATTATATATCCTGCCATAACCCACAGAGTAGGCTGGGAGAGAGTGTAAACCCCAATGTAAATGATAATCCATGCTGTGTAGCAGTGCTCCAAAATGTATTCATCAAATTCAATGAATGTACCACAAAAACAAACAAACAAAAAATAAGAACAACAACAACAACAAAAAATCATTGTCAGGTTTTGGTATCAAGGTTATGTTGACCATATCATTGTAAGATGGAGAATATTCCCAGTTTTTCTATTCTCTGTAAGAGTTTTCTTAAGATAGGCATTATTTCTTTCTTAAATGTTGATAAAAATCAATGAAGCCATTGGATCTGAAATTTCCTTTGTAATAATGGTTATAATTATAGTTATAGAACTATTTAAATTTTATTGTTCTTTTTGTTTCAATTTATTAGGTTGTCCTTTTTTAGAAATATATCCACACAATCCATTTTTTTCCCAAAACTTTTAGCTTACAATTATTCTTATATTTTCTAATAATCTTTTAATTTTTAGAATACATAGTGATATCCTCTTTTTTCATATCTGAAACTGGATACTTGTGCCTTCTTTCTCTTTTTTCCTAAATCAATTCTTCTGAGGTTTTATCAGTTTTTAAAGTCTTTTCAAAGTGCTTACTTTTGGTACTGTTGATCTTTTCTAATGTATATTTTATTTTTATTTAATAAGTTTTCAGCTTTATTTTTTATATTTCTTTTGTGATGTTTGGGTTTAATTTGCTATATTTTTTCTAGTTTATTGGGAGTACCTCATTAATTTTCAGGCTTTTTTTGATATGCATATATATTTATATAAAGCTATAAAATACCTTCTAGCACAGCTTTTGTTATATGTTAGTATTTTATATTTTTATTCAGTTCAAAATATTATCTAATTTCCTTTGTGATTTCTCCTTTCATTAATGGATTAATAAATATTGTACTACTTAATTCCAAACATTGGAATATTTCTATTTATCTTCTTATTCTTGATATCTAGAGTAATTGAAATGTTTTAATTATTTGAAAAATTTTTGACACATTTTTGATACAGCACATTATTAATTTCATAAGTATTTCATGTTTTGCTTGAAAAAGTGTATATTCTGCACTTGTTAGGGTGCAATATTGTCTATAAATGTTAATTAAGGCTATTTTGCTCCTCAGCTTGTTTAAATCTATACTCTTACTAATTATTTTGTCTCCTTGTTCTGTCAGTTATGTGACTGATATATGAAAACTTGTCTTAATTTTTAAAAAAAGCATGATTCAACTTTAAAATCATACATGATCATTAAATGTGGTCTTCAGTAGTATTTATTATCAAAGAATCCAGTTGGAAAGATTTCTTATATACTAGGAATTTAACACCCATAATAAAATTAATGTAGAGAGATAGAAACAGATCCAAGATATGGAGCAATGTTGCTTATGTAAGTAATATGAGACTAAGAATTATATGAGGGAAGTGGATGTGGCTCAAGCACTTGAGCACCTGTCACATGGAAGGTCCTGGTGCCTCCTAAAGAAGATGAGCAAGACAGCAAGCTGATGCGATGGGGAGCTGACACAACAAGATGATGCAATGAACTGACACAACAAGGAAACACAATGAGAGCCACAACAAGCAGGGAGTGGAGGTGGTCCAGAGATTGGGTGCCTCCTTCCCACATGGGAGGTCCTGGGTTTGGTTCCCAGTGCATCCTGAAAAAAAACAAAGACAATGAGCAGAAACAGGGAGCAGACAGTGAGCACAAACGAGGGAGGAGGAGAAATAAGTAAATAAAAGAAATCTTAAAAAAAAAAGTAATATGAGATCTCTGCAGAATTTCCATATTTAAAGAGATTCAGAATGGGAAAGTACTTTAAGCATTTACTGAAATTAGATTGATCTGAAGCTGTTAATTGCAGAAATTAGTTTTATCCCATGTCACGTAAATGCATTGTCTTTAACTCCAACATCTAAACCCCTCTGCTTCATGATATATGCAATGATAGGTGTTTTACTTGCTGTTAGAAAGCAGGCAAGGAAATTCTACCTATGGTGGTGTGGTGAGTTTTGTTTTAAAGCAAAGCTAGCTGTATATTTTTGATTAATTGTAATTTTTGCTATTTTGCCTTATGCTCTTTTTAAAAATAAATGTTTAGAGGAGTATGGGCACTTAAATTGTTTTCTTTATGTTTATTTTTACTAAATGAAGCAAATATATTTTCAAATTCTTTTTATCTTAATTATTTATGTATTTTGAACACATTTTTGGAGTTAAGTTTTCTATTTTTAACCAATGAAATCTTTTTCTTCCTCCAATCAAATATGATTTTAAAGGAAAATACGTAATTTAGTGATCAGAAGTCCTTTCTATATCAAATCCATTTTCTTTGGTAAGAGCTGGATTTTATATATTTTAAGTAGCCTTTTATATAATCTGTTAAAAGAATAAGACAATAAAATAAGTTATCAGAAACTGCCTAAGGTGAGAGGTCTTACCATTTTGAATACTTCTTTAAGAAGACCCTTCTTCTTTAGTACTTCTTTAAGAAGACCCTTCCAAAGTGAGAATATAGAAATTGGAAATTTCAGTGGTGATGGAAAGGCTGAGAGTGGAGAAAATCCATGAACATTTTTTTCAAACCAAAGGGACCTGTGGATTGGATCATAATTTGAGTTTGAGAAGAGTATTGTGGTTAAAGTAAGGTGGTATATAGAAAATTTTGCTACTTGGTTTGAGACTGAATTGGATGGAGGAAGAGAAAATTTATTTGGATTTATCTTCTAATTAATATAATATAATTTATTTTCTTATAATAATTGATTTTATTGCTTATAATTTGTGTGAGTGGACTTGTAAAATATTTCTATTTCCATTTGTTGGTATTATTATTTGTGCTAATAAGAATAAAAAGTTGATTTTAGTTACTGATACATAGAATTAGTATCTTAATAGCTGAAAATAAAATGTGAAAATTTTGGTTAAGTTTATTTCAACATTGCTTTATGGCTTTACTAAAATTTATTTGATCATATCTATAAGTAAGTATGAAATTTGTTAAACCTCACTCGGCAATCTTAGAGGTTATTGATGAAAAAATGGACCTAACAAGAAAAAATGTGGTACCTTATTTGTTCCCAGAAATTAATGTTATCATTAATACAATGAGCAAACTTGATAACATCATGTGAAAGTGAATTTCTAGTAACACTAAATTGGACTAAATAGTATTTTTAAATGGAAGAAGACAATAAGGATGAAAAACCAATCTAATTAAATTAGAAGTTAATGAGGATAGAGGCTTCACTGGTTGATTATCTTTATGTTTGTTGCTTTGAAGTATGTGCCCATAGCCAGGGTACTTCGCTCTTGAAGCAGCACTTACTCATGTTGTCTCTGCTACTGTGATTAGCTCCCTGTGTTAGTTGCTCAGGACTGGCACTAATGTAGTGTGGGCCCAGAGGTTGGCCATCCTACACAGAGAATGAACGTGCTAACCTTCCCCTACCTGAAGCATCATGTTCAATGGCCTGAAGTTCCATCTATTAGGTAATAATAGCCCTCATGTGGAATGCAAATGTAAACTGGCATTGGTCCTCACTTTAGAACAGGCGAGCTATCATATTATCTAGAGTGAATCCTTGACATTCAGGGGATATACACTCTTAGACCTTCCAAAATTAGTCACCACTTCTCTAACCTAGAATATCCTTCATTTAATGTACCTTAATACCAGCACTGGTAAGTTAGATATTTTTCATGAAGAGTCAAAGGGTTTGTTTGTTTTGGTTTGGTTTGATTTCAATAACTGAAGTAGAGTAATTTTATACAATCAGGTAGTAATTATGTCTTCAGTTATAGATACTGAGTACTGGTTCATTCCAGTCTTAAAATGTGCACTATACATTTATTTATTAGCAAAATCAGAGAACACTAGCCATGATTACCCTTTATGGGGAGGGTTCATTGGATAGTAGTCAAAACCATGAAATCAGAGCATATTCATACTCTGTCATTCATATGTGATGGTTTGAGCTGATGGACTTGCCAGAGAAGTAAGTTAGTATCTGTCACTAGGGAGGAAACTAGTAGGGGTTGCCTTGAGTGGCTGGAGTTGCAACAGGATTCTGATTCCAGAAGCACAGGTGTTGACTATGAACATGGGTAAGAAATGAAGTGGAAATGAAGTTGAAATGCTGGAGGCAGCTTTACTCAATGCTTAGGTTTTATTAGGACAAAGCCACCCAGTCTGGATTGGGTCTAAATGATACTTTATAAGCTGTTGACAATTCCTTGGAATGATTATCGAGGCATATTGTAGTGTCTGGCTCCATGCCTGCTTTTTTGCTCTTTGTTTGTTATGAGATTTCACAGGGCATCACAAAAGTGAGTGTTTCCTGGCTGGTGAAGCTGTCTCCTTGTAAACTTTCCCCTGTCATCAACAAGACAGAGAATTCTCTCTCCAAAAATCATTTCCTGGGGCCCATGGTCATTCTCCTTGTACTTGCTCTGTTGTACCTCTGTGTGCCTTAGATAGTGGTTTAAAGCAAATGCACTATTTAGCACAGTGTAAAGTCTTTGCATAAATGTCATGTGCAAAATAGGGCAGTCATAAATAGGATTTCATAACACTCAAAGCCTGTTGGTTTAGGCTTGCTATAGATTCAACTTTGATATTTCTTTCTAGTACTGATTTTGTCTAAGCCAGAGTTCATAGGTCTGAGGTTAGATTAAGGTCCTTTTTAATGCTTAGTAGTAATTCTTATCAGATCAACCAATTTTCTTACTCTTTAGAAGGGTCTTCTGGGATGCATCATAGATATATGGTATTGTTTTAATGGTTCTATTCATCCTATGCTATTTGATTCTTATTTTCCATATACTGTAAGTGGACCCTAAGAGATGTATACCTCCTTAAATCAGAAACACTGTCATTAACATAAATCCTAATCTTCTCATTATAGGTGAGGTACTGATAGTGGAAACAAACTTATCCAAAATTGTCCCATTTATATAATGGGTTTACAACTGCATATTTTCCTGATGATTAAATATAATTCTGATTAAAACACATATGCTCATTTTGACTTTCTATATAGTGTCTGCCCTAATCATCCTTTGTCTTTTACCCACTGTGAACTAAGTTTTAGCATCTGGACTGTACTGAATAGCATGATAGCCACATAGGGGCTGTTGTGAACTTGAAGTGTGGTTAGTTAGAATTCATGTTTGTGAAGTACACACTGGATTTTGACTACTTAGGAGGAAAAATGTAAAATATCAAATCAATAAATGTTTTATATTGATAACATGTTGAAGTGATAATATTTGGGATATATTGACTTAATTTTATTAAGATTTACCTGTTACTTAAAAAAATTAAAATTACACTTGTGGTATGCATTGTATTTCTCCTGTATGGGGCTGATCTGTGCATTTGCTTGTGGTAGTGTCTCTCTTACCATTCTCCTTTTCCAGGAGGAAGATATTCACAGGTGACTGGTTTGTCATTCCTCTTGGGAAATCCCAGTATTCCTCACTGTTTCTGCCTTTTGCCACTTGGCCACTTACCTAGCAATGATCAGTTATTGCATTATAAAATAACTTTTGGGAGTTGTCTGTATTTGATCAATTCTCATAGTTCTTGATGTAAAGTGAATACTTTAATGGAATTATTTCTTATTCAGGACACTATTTTTCCAACAACTCACCACATTGTAATCTCTCATTTCCATAATATTATAGTATGGCTTGGAAAGAATTATGAGTGAAGAAAGGAGTCTTTCTTTATTGGCCAAGGCCATTGATCCTGAGCATCCCAACAAGATGACAGATGTGGTTAAACTTCTCTCTGCAGTATGCATTGTAGGAGAGGAAAGCATGTAAGTATTCTCAGTTTATTTCTCTAATTATATAATAATTTAATCATCTGATTCTTTTAATGTTTTTCTTATCTAGTCTATTCTAGAATAGAATTTACTTTAAATAAAGTACATTGTAGTATATTTAAGAAGCATATTTAGATTCTTAAAATATTATTGGCCAAACAGAAATGATCGAGTAATAATTATTTCTCTTGATTGATATAGTGGTTATGGTTTAAAATACTTCTCTATGAAAAACTGATTTCATCTTGTTTATTTATGTTTAAACCCTAAATTAAACTTCTACATGAAGACTGAAAAATATACAATTAGGTTCTATTTTTTATGCTTTTTGGTTTTCCAGATAGAGTTAATTCAAACTGTAGTTCAGGTATGTCCCCATGTGAAAGAAAACTTCATACCATTTGAAAATCTATATTCAAGGCAGATTTTGGAAGCGATTTATGTAATAGTACTTTCCTGATTAACAATACATAGTCCTTGGCCATAAAGTACATACTCAAACTTTAAACTTTAAAGACACTAACCACATTTATATGGAGTGTAACTAAATGACTAATACATGTTAAAAGGTAACTATAAAGATAAACCTGTTTTCTTTTTAAAGGAGATTAGTGTTCTAATTATAAGGGAAAATTTAGAAATTATTTAAACAGGACTTTTAAAAAGGATAAAAGCATAAAAACTGAACAACCAAAAGAACAACAATATCCTACTCAGATAAGGGTAGGCAGAGCCTCTTAAAATGGAAGTCCTACCCACATTTGAACATCTCAGTTTGATGGCTCTAGTTGGAGAGATATGGGCAACATTCAGGCAGGGCCCTGTGCCCTCATCTGATTCTATAGTATGTATCAATGAAAGAGGCTTGGCTGATCCCAGTTCTCAGATTGCAAAGCCAGGGGTACAGATTCAGCACTTTAGTTTTCCCATTTTAAAAAGGCCATATTAGTTTTGGTGAATATAATCTTGATACCTACATAAGATATGTCCCATTCTCCTCCCTTTTCCTTTCCCTCGTCTTCCTTCCTTACTCCTCTGCTTTCCTCCCTCCCCCCTTGGTTTTCACTCTTCTCTTGTGTCATCCTTCCTTCTCTTCCTTCCATATCCCCTTCTCCTTCCCTTCCTTCATCCTTTCCCCTCTTCTTCCTTCTCTCCTCTCTCTTTTCTTTCTCTACCTTCTTTCTCCTTTTGCTCTTCTTTTTTCCTCCTTTCTCTTCTTCCTCCTCCATATTATTTTTATTATTTCTCATGACTCCAGATTAGGTGTCTTTTATGATATAAATAACTTTTGAAATTCCATCCTCATGTCCACAAATTATGTGAGCTTCTTCAGAATGCTAGGTACTGTTCACAGTACTGTTCTTTCTATGCCATACTGTAATATTTTGGAAATAAGAGGTTAAATGATAGGAGGTAGTTGAAAAAATGGTGCCCTGAAGGAAATGTACTTCCTCAAAAAACATTTATAGGCTAATACATTTTACTCTTAGTAAAGCCTGAAAATATAAAGAACATATAATGCCCTAACATAATCCTTAATAGTACTCTTTATATCAAGAATTATGATAATTTACAGCTATTTTTTAAAGAGGAAAAAATATAGTTCTTGCATAATTACTGTGTTTTAGATTTGAGTATAATATCTCATTTTTTTTTTGTAATCTCAAATCTTCACTTATTTAAATTTGAGGGCAGTGGAGTTTAATGGTTAAGAACATTTCTCTAAGGCTCACTACACAGACTGCTTTCAAATACTTGCTCTACCACTTAATAGAGGCAGATCTTGGAGAAGTTGCTTAACATTTTTCTGCCTCAATTTCCTAATCTATAATGTAGAATAATAATAGTTTCTACCTCATAGACTTGTTACGCATATTAGAATGAGTTAATATTTGTAAACAGGTAAGAATAGTGCTTGATGTGTAGTAAACTCTCTATATAAGTGCTTGATGATGAAATGAATTAAAATGTAATGTGCTTACAACAGTGTGCAATACATACTCTGTACTCAGTAAGGGGCTTCTAAAATGTTGGTTGCCTTGGAGTTGTTACTCTTACTTAGTAGGATCAAGTAGTTGTAATATGACATTTGTGGTACTTGCTATTTTGCAATCCAATTAATAGATTCAAAATTTCCAATAGCCTTGAAGAAGTTTTGGACGCTTTAACATCAGCTGGAGAAGAAAGAAAAATTGACAGATTTTCTTCTATTGTGGAAGGTCTTCGGCACAATTCTGTTCAATTGCAAGTAGGTTTCGTGTATATAAAATCTATTTTAAATGGCATATCAAACATTGTTTTGTAAGTTTTGTGACTGGCTTATTTTTAAGTGTTATATTAACTATTATATCATTATATTTAATGACTAGAATTCTAATTTATACTATATCATAATTTATTTTGTAGATACCTCTTGGCTTACATGCATGATTATTTTCTTAGATTTCTTTCTGAGATGTTAAATTGCCAGGTTTTCCTGTGAAATATATATTCCTGGTCCTATGGCTTGTTTATTCTATGTTAGTTTCATTAATCCATTCTTAGAATTTTTGAGAGGTTTTTCCAATGAGGCATATTATGGCATTTCATTGTTTTATTTTTTGTTACTTTGAAAAGTTGAGTTTATATGAGTAATAATGAGATTAACCATTCCACTTGAATACAGACTTATAAAACTTTTTTAATGATGCCAAAAATTCACCTTTAGACATAAACATTATAATAACAGAACTGAATAATTTTTATTCTTTTAATTTTACCTTTTTCTTTAAAGAAGAGACAAGTTTGTAATAGTGCATGTATGATCATCACTAATACAGTTGTTTCTAATCTTTGATGTGGATTAGAATCAAATTGAGGCATCTTTAAAAAAATGTTCATGGCTGACTCCCACCTCCAGACATTTTGATTTAATTTAATTGGTGTGGATTGTGATCTGGCCTTTGGGAGTTTTAAAACATCCCCAGGTTATTCTGATGTGCTGCAAAAGTTTGGAAACCAATGTACTAAAAGATAAGAAGTAAATCTATTTCATACTTAATAAAACTAAAAAATTAAAAAATAATTTAAAGCTCTGCTTTGACCTGCCATTTTATTTTGGTTACTTCTGATAGGAATGCAAGAGCCAAAGCTTAGTGTTAAATTTAAAAAAAAAAGCAAATGGAATTTGAAGAAACTTCAGATGACGGTGGGACTGTCAAAGTAATGCGAATGGCTAGTGTAGGACCTTGTTCTTGTGATTTGTTTCACTCTGCAGAAGGCAGGACTGACAACCTGAGTGTATGGGCCTCTTGCATGGGTTTCTGGAGCCTCTGGAAAGGAGCTTTACTCACTTATTCTGGGCTTGTCAGAGGGCATTGGAGTGGGTGAGGGATGTGTCCTCCATGTCTGCCCCAGGCCTTGCTTCCTCAGGTTGCTTGGTGTGCTAGGGACTTTTCATTCACATAACCGGTTCCCATTTTTTCCTGTGTCCCCTCATTTCTTTTCCTTCCCTTCTCCTTTCCTCTCTTTTCTCTGTACTTTAAAAAAAAAATTTTTTTTTTTAATTTTTAAAGATACTTAGCTTATACAAGTATCACATAAAAAATATAGGGGATTCCCATATGCCCTGCTTCCCACACCTTCCACATGTTCCCACATTAATAACATCCTTCATTAGTGAGGTACATTCATCGCAATTGATGAACACATTTTGGAGCATTGCCACTAAACATGGATTAAAGTTTACATTGTAGTTTGCTCTCTCTCCCTCACAATTCTGTAGGTTATGGCAAGATTTATAATGGCCTGTGTCTGTCATTGCAATATTATTCAGGACAATTCCCAAGTTCCAAAAATGCCCCCATTTTACACCTGTTTTTTCCTCTCCCGGCCCTCAGAACCTCCAGTGGCTGCTGCCTCCATATCAATGATATGATTTCTTCCATTGCTAGAATCACAATAAGTCTATAGTAAAATAACAGTAAGTCTACTTGTTTTTCTAACAAATCAACTTTATTGATACATATTAATAAAGTATCAAATCATTCAAAGTGTACAATCAGTGGTATTCAATATAATCACATAGTTGTGCATTCATTACTTCAGTCATTTTCAAGCATTTTCATTACTCTAATAATAAAAATAATAAAGAAAAAACAAACAAAACTCATCACCTTTCAAGCTCTCTATGCTTCCCTGCCATGCATAGCTGCTGCTTTGTTTTTTTTTAATTGAAGTTAATAGATCACAAAGAACATTACATTAAAAAAATAAGGGGTTCCTTTATAACCCACTCCCCAACCCTCCACCCCTGTCATTTTTGTAAAGTGTATTTTTTTAACGATAAAAACATCTCAAAAAATGATACATTAAAAATGATAAGAGGTTCCCATATACCCCTCACCTTGCCACCCCACTTCTCCCACACCAACAACCTCCCTCATCATTGTGGCACACTCATCACAATTGGTGAACACACTTTGGAGCACTGCTGCACCACATGGATAATAGTTTACCCTGTAGTTCACACTCTCCCCCAGTACATTCAGTGGGTTATGGCAGGATATATAAAGTCCAGCATCTGACCCTGCAGTATCATTCAGGACAACTCAAAGTCCAAAAATACCCCCACATCACATCTCTTCTTCCCTTTCCTTGCCCTCAGCAACTACTGTGGCCACTTTCTCCACCTCAGTGCTACAATTTCCTCTATTACTAGCCACAATAGTTTTATGTAGAATATCAGTAAGTCTAATCCATATTTTATTCCTCCATTCTTTGGATCCTGGGATGGTGATGTCCACTCTACCTTTAGATTAAGAGGGGACTTATCTTCACCTCCCTGTTAGCTGACCTGGGTAAGTCCAATGAACCAGAGAGTAGGAATTGTAGCTCTGCTGGGCTGAGGGCCCAACTGACATATGGGCAGTCCAGAGATTCAAGTCCCCTGAGTATACACCATCCCTAGCGCCAATCACAGGTTCAGTAAAAGTGACAGAAGACACATGTGTAGAAAGGTCACATCTGAGTCCAACTCCATCACATCCAGAAGCACAAATTTCAAAGTAGGGCCCTCTGACATGGCACAGAACTGCAAATCCATCTGCCATGACTATATACTCTGTGGGTCTCCGTAGCCTTCAGGAGAACTAGTATCTAGGGTTGTAACTACTTTGGCTTTTTCTGGGGGCCTGCTGAGGCGTGTGTAAGCACAACCCCTCTGATGACCTCCTGACTTTTTTCCGAAAACTCTTAGCCATATAAACTCCTTTGTCTTTGCCATTTTCCCCTTTTATTCAAGGTCAAAAAGCAGTTTTTAGCACATTATCCTACATGTAGGCTGAGATATTCTGCTGGTCTGAGTTGACCCTTTTATTGAAGGTTTCTTTCTAGTTGCATCACCAGCTAGTGATTGGTATTAATCCCTTGGCACCAGGGAGGCTCATCCCTGGGAGTCTTGTCCCATGCTGGGGGAAAGGTAATGCATTTACATGCTGTGTTTGGCTCAAAGAGTGGCCACATTTGAGCAGTGTGGAGGCTCTCAGGAAGTAAGTCTACTTTTGGCCATAGTTAATTCCTCAGACCTGAGGATTCTGGGATGGTGATGTCCACTCGACCTCTAATTGAGATGAGCTGTAATCCCATAGGGCCAGTGGATGGGGCTGTTTTGCTTGCAGTTGTAGAGTCTCTTGGTTCCTTGGTATGGTAGTTGTCCATTATCCCTCTACTTTTGTCTATCCTTTCTCCCCTATGCCCTCCCTTCCTTCTCTCCGTCCCTTTTCTATTCTTTTTCTTCTCTGTTTCTTATTTTTCCTGTGACTGGTTGGTCTGTTGTCATCTTTTGCTTTTACCAATTTCTTTTTCATCTGGCCCCAGGCTTCCTATTCACAAGACTAACAAAGAGTAAATCTAAAGGAAACTTTGTAAGGAAAAGTTGAACAATTACTTTATTTGAATTTTCTTCTATTATTAATTCTAACTTTTTCGTATGTAATATTTGTGTGAATACTAGTAGGTTATTAGATTAATTTTATTTGAGTAGTATATTGAATTAGAAATCATGCCCAATTAAAAAAAATTCCATTTATGAAATACAATAATCACATGTATATTCTATCCACTAAATGAAGACTTTTTTTGTACTAACATACACTTTTTTTTTCTAACTAAACACATTGAGTGGGACATAGCTTCTTTTTGTGATTAAAGAGATGGATTTCTGAGTTAACCATTCTTAGATTTAGGTCCTAGGTTCAGCATATCCCAGCTTTGTGACTATGGACTAGTTCTTGAATCTCTGTTATGCCTCAGTTTCCTCTGTTGTGGATTGGGGATAATATTATATGCTGATTGTTGATGCAGGGATTACATAGGATAATGTGTTTAAAATACTTTGCCTATTAGTGCACATGTTCAGTAAATGCTTGCGATAAAAACCAATTTTGTTAAATTGGAAAATCAAAGTTAATGGAAAGTGGATATTAAAGGTGATCTTCCTTTCTTCAGAAACATTTCTAATGTTGATATTAAAATTGCTCTTTTACCGTGAAGCTCAGCATTTATACTTTGGGACATTAATCTCAGAAAAATGAAAACTCATGTTCACCCAAAAACCTATGCACAAATCTATATAGCAGCTTTATTGGTAAATGTCCCAAACTCGACCCAAAAGTCCTTCATACCATAGAACACTAAACAATAAAAAAAAAATGAACTACTGATATATTCAACAATTTGGATGAATCTCCACAAAATTATCCTGTGTAGAAAAAGGCCAATTCCCAAAGGTTTATACTGTATGATCCATTTATATAACACTATTGAAATAACCAAACTGTAGAGGTAAAGAACAGGTTGGTGGTTGCCAAAGGTTTGGGATGGAGGCTTGGAAGGCATTGAGTGTTCCTAGAAATGACTAGCAGGAAGGAGTCTTGTGTGATGGAACAGTTCTGTACCTTGATTGTGACTATGGTTACCTTAATCTATGCACATGATAAAATTGTATAGAACTGTACATATCACACACACAAGTGAACACGGCTAAAACAGATAAAATCTGAATAAGCTCTATGAATTGTTCCAATTTAAATTTCCTGGTTTTGGTATTGCACTATAATTATGCAACATGTTACCATTGGGGGATACTGGGTGAGAGGTACCTGTCATTTTTATAAGAAAGTACTTTTTAAGGAGGACTGTTAGGTATTCTGGTCATAATAACAAAGATAATTTGACTGCCTCTGATTATGATATAATATAGCCTACTTTATCCCCTCCCCCCATTTGATATAATGAGAAAGTGAAAAACTGTGTGCCTGAAATAAAGTTATTTTCAGGCCTTAGAGAATCTTTGTATCAGGAAAGACTTAACATAAATGTGCAGCACTTTCTTTTTTCTTCTCAAATGGATCAGATAGAATTTTTCAGCTGCAACATTATCCATTGTAGATAATTTAAGCAGGAAAGAGTAGTGGTTATTTTACAGAATCTGGCCAGCCAGGGAACTATGTATGAATAGTATATAGCCAAAAGTAATACAGAAGAGACAGCATATCACACCACAAAATGTTCTGATGGAAACACCACTCCCCACACAGTCCTCTGGCCAGCACCTAGACACTATGGACAGACAGTAGAACTTCTGCCATAGTTGCCCTATTAGAAACAAATCCTCCCTCACAAGATCCAGTCTTTATATGTATGAGTGCCTCTCATACCTCTTCCTTTGTAGAGGAGGGTTGGGATAGGGAGGGTCAGTCAATCTCAAAGTCTGCCACACTTTTATTTTATCTGTTATTTTCATTTTCTCTCCTCTTTTGTTTTGCTTTTTCTTTTTATGTATCTCTTCTGTCTTCTCTTGCTTGGACCATACTCAGGGTATTGAAAGCATTATCTAGATTTTAAGTTTGTTAAAACTCTTGATATTAGTTATAGGACTGTGATTGGATTGAGGTCAATTTTTGTCAGGAAGGGAATCAAAGGATGAGAACCCTAGTATTTGGGGTGGATATTTGGCTTTCTTTTTGTGCATATGTCTTCAGGTCTTCATTGACCTCATGTTGTGCCTTCTCTATCCTATGCCGTGTTCCTGATCCAGTCCCTTTGGCCTCTTGTCTGGGGAGTGTCCAGAATGTCAATGGCATTGGTCTGAGATCATGAGGTAACATGTTAGCCTGCCACAGTTTGATGGTTGGTAGCAGAAGACATGGCCGTCTAGTCAGAGACAAAGGACTTTATCATCTACAGCATTAGCAGTAGCTGAGTATCAGCATTTTCTTTTACCAGTTCCCTGAGTTCCAGTTCTACAGAGTGATGTGAAAAGGGCATGTTGTTGTGGGTGGGTTTCAAGAGAGGAATCCTGAATTTAGGAAATACAACTTTATTTCAGGGACAGAAATTACTCTGATTCATTTGATTGATAGAAGCTGTTATCTAATCTGTTCAATTTGTCTTATGTAATATTAACACTACTGTCAACAAGACTCCAAGAAGCAGGGGGAGGCTGACCTGTAGGCTTGACCTCAGCCATGCCCTCAAGTTCTCAGATCCAGTCAGTTGAACAAATTCCATAAACCATCAGAGTCTACCTTAGAATGTTAAATGGCTTTCTCCTTTAGTTTTCCTGGTCACTTGGCATGAAGTATTAGTTCATATACAGCAGGATGTGTTAGTTATTGCACAGACTTCACCTTGTTCATCAAAGAGAAAATTCAGGTCAATTCTTTTACCTATAATCACCCTGACCAATGAGTTGAAGGTGACCTCAATGCCTCCCAGAGCTGATGTACGTACTGTCATTGATCACTTCAGAAGAAGTTAGGACAAATTTCTTGCTACCGTTTCTAATTGGGTGACTCTCATGGCAGGGGGAACTGCCTACAGGGTATGCAAGAGTAGTTAGTTATCCCTCCATGAAGTCCCTCAGAGTAACCAAAGGTAGCCTTAAATTTGAGAGATCTCCCTACCTAGGAGGTCACATAATGTACTGGTCATGTTTCTTAACTACTTGAACGTCTCTTATTACCTCTAACATGCAAGTCACAGTGTTTCTGAGAGGAGGGCAAGTTAATGTCTGTCTTACAAACTAGATTTTTACTCCTGGAGGTACAGGTGGTAATCCTAGACAGAAAGTAATTGTTGTGGTTGTGGTTCCCAAATTGAAACCTTTTTTTATTGGGGTAGGGAGGGTTACAGGTTGACATGCTTTCAACATGGCCTCCTAGTGTCTGGTAGATCTTAGAGTTTCCAACCTATCCTTTTTTTCCTGCCACTAGCTGGGTGGGATTCACCCAACTCAGAGTGACTGAGCTACTCCTATGGGAATGGGGGTGAGGCAAACATGCAAGGATGTTGACAAAGCATAGTTTTGGCGGGAGATGGCAAGTTGTGCTATAGGAGAGGAACCTTGAGCTAGGAAAATCCAAACCTTTTATAATGGGCTGTAAGTTTACTTGCCTTTTGTTCCAGAGGGAGACATTAACTTTACTGTAGTGGTCATGAAGCATGCCTCCCCTTCATTCTGGAGTGAGCCACTGTCTCTGTCTTCCAAGGTTGTTTACTATACAAACATTCTTGACAAGATTGTCCAGAGCAGAGGCCATTAGTCCATCTACTTGCAATATAAGTAGAAATGTGAGGTACCATTGTAGAATTGTCTTGCATTAGAGAGCAGACCTCTTGACTTCTTTTCCTTCAGTCTGATGCTCCTAGTGTTGGTCTTACACGTATATTGTACCTTGGATATAGACTGAATTGAGTGAAGCCCTCATTAATTTTGGTTCACATGTACAAGTCTTTGTCCTGCATTAGTTAGTGACTGAAGGGAAAGCATATTTTCCAAAGTTGCTTAATCCAGGGGATAGGAGAACTTGTTCTGCAGGAAGGCCACCATGAACCAAGGGCAAGAGATGCGGAAGCTCATTTCAAAGGAACAAAATTATTGTTTTTTGTCTTTGTTTTTTTGATGTGTGAACTGATAGCATTTTTAGTTTCTGAGCTTGATCACTTAAAATCTATTTAAATCTTTTGATTTAACTGTCTCCAGGTTTCTAACAATTTAATTTAGTATACTAACAATTTAATTTAGTATACTAATAGTTAGATGGGTTCTTGGTGTGTTTCTGTAGACCTATCGTTTTTCCTAAGTAATAGTAAAAATAGTAACTCAAGTCTCGTAATTTCCTTACCCACTTTTGAAATATATAGCCAATGCTCTCTTTAGACTTTTTAAGCTGCATTGATAATCTTAATGAAACAGTGGATTGGAGTGGTAGGCAGCTGGAAATGTCCTTCCAGAATTCCTATGATAGATTTTTTCCCCCAAGAAGCAGAAGTCAATAATGTAGTCCAAACTTTTGGTTTCTTTGGAAATGTTACTAGAGCAAAAAAGTGTGTTTCAAACATATCCAGGTGTCTGGCATGCGTCTGGTTTTAAGAAGGATATCATGGTAACATCTAGTTCAGAGTCTAGTCACTTAAGGAGAATAAGAAGAAAAAATTAAAATGTTCTGTTAAATATTTTAGAAATAGTATATTTGCTGAAGTTGATGAATTGAAGTTTCAGTTATATTTATAAATAAAACAATTTAAAAATGATACTCTTACTGAAACTTGTTTTGTGAAATAAGGCTGTGTTAATTTGGGTCCTCTGCGAAGGAAGAAGTTGGACGAGCATAGGACTAGGGGAAAATGCCTGTGAGGATACATGGGGAGGCTGGGATAGCCATCAGACTGTAATGCAGATCATATCCCAGGTGAAGGAGGGAAGGAAGTAAGGAAGGATGAATGGAAGCCTCTGAGGCTGCCACAAGAGCTCATAGGGCTGTTGGGGAATTCTCAAGCCACACTCCTATATGTCCCAGGAAGAGGTCTGCTTCAGTATTATTTCTGTGTTCAGGCATTGTCCAAGTGGGGCCCATGAGAAGTGTGGTTTCTGTTCAGACATTGTGATGGGTTCCAGAGAGCAGTAGCTGCAACTGTTGGTAATTTAAGCTTCCTGCAGCTGAAGATTGAAAGGTGTATTCTCATGGCTCCGACAAAGACAGTTAACCTTTTTCTTAAATTTTAAAAAAATCTCATCATTTTCTTTGAAAAAATTTGCTTCAGAATAATCTCTGAGGAATGGATTTCATTCAGTTCTTTTACAGAATAAATCTTTGAAAATTTGATTGGGCCTTGTTTTTTTCTGTCTCAAAGTTCAAAAACAGTGTCTTTTTATTTTATCTTTTAAAGATCCAGAATTTATCTCTATTATATAAGTAGTTTAATTTTATTATATAAAACAGAGTAGGAAAATCCACACTAATCCAATTATAATCACTATACTTTGAAATTTGTTTTGGGGCAATAATCAGACAAATATGACATTGGGTAGTTGAACTGATATGAATTGGAGATTAAAATGCCTTTCTGGATTTAGCCAAGTTCATTTGCTTCTGGTTGTTTTTGTTCTTCCACCCCATAAATGTTCAAAATTTATCCAAGTTTAATTTTGTCCAGAACCAAATAAAAGTTTTCTACATAATGTTCACATCTTGATTTACTATTTCTTTGTGTTTTAACTATTTCCTCCCTCTTAAAAAAAATTATTAACTAAAGTTATTTTCAATCTTAAATAAATTGATCTTACATTTAATGAAGGGCCAAATGAAGAATACAGGTGTAGAATAGAATTTATTTTTTGGACCATTGTTGGGGAATCCCAGAAAGATGTGGAAACAATTTGTTTTAATTCCTATCTGATTTTACTATGACTTTTATTGAAGTTTGCTTCAGTAGTATTAATATATTAATATGGATCAATTAAAATGTTAAACATTTATTAAAATGGATCAGTAAATAATATAGTATTAAGCTAATAGACACTGAAGAAAAACAATAAAATATTATTCTAATATGAACCAATATTGTCATATGGAGTATGTCTTAGTATAACTAATGGTTAACATTGTGTTTAGAATTTATTGCCAATTTTTTGAGTCTGCATAATATATTTCTTTACTTATGCAATAATGGACCTCCAGAAAAATAAACTTAAGCCTCAAAGATAACTACAAAGTTTTGTAATTAACTTATCCTTCACTCAGTTAATTATTCAGTGATTCCTGTGTCCTTGCCTATGTTAGATAAAAATAAAAAGATGGAAGAAATACATTCCTGGCCTTAAGAAGCTTATACTCTGGAAATTAAAGCTAGCAAATGTTTCAGACGAAAGGTATAATACTAGAAGTTTAAACAAAGTGCTTGGGAGGACATAGAAGAACTTAATTATATTTTAGGGATGTGTGTCTGAATAAATATTAAAATAATCCAAGTTTATTTTTCATTATTCCTGTTCATGTAAATGATAGTCTCTTGAGTCCTGCATTTATTTATTTGAATCTGTGTTCGATGTGTGTAGTTACCTCAAGCTTTGACTTGTTCCTTTTCTATATCTGTCATTTAAAGAACATTCAATTGGAAGTATAAATAAGATTCTAGAACTTTATGTCTGATCATATGCTTTAGTATTTCCATAATTGTCTACATAATGTAGTTTGTTTTTTATTATGAATTCTTGTATTATATATGAAATTTTTAAATCTTTGGATTTTCTTTATTTGCACTAGAGGTGAAATATTTCTTTGTAAGCATCATATGCTAATTTTAACTTGATAAATGTGAACTTTGATTGTTCAGAGATGATGATTTCTACTCTGGGATAGGGAAGGTGAATAGTAGCCTGATCTGTGTCTTCCAGATCCTGATAATAATTATTCACAGATTCTGAAAGAGTTTTTATTTAAGTACTTTACTGGTACTTGCTTCCAATCTGGATTTAGCTGCTCAAACTGAATATTTTACAATGTAGTTCAGCTACCATTTTACTTGTAGAAACATCTCCTTATCTCCAGGATGAACATGTTGACCCAAGAGTGGACTTTCTAAATATTATTTGCTTTTTGCTGTTTGTTAGACTACCTTTTAAATTCCTTCAGCACAATTCTATAGAAAACATTTGCTTTTGTGGTCTCTGAAAAAGGTGGGCTTTATGGATGGGGCTTTGGCATTGTACCTGCTAATGTAATAGATCTTGAATTTTGTGCTTAAACTTATCTACCGAAGGGTCAGAAATCCAAGGATAAAAATGCCATAATGTGTTTTTTCTTATATATATATATATATATATATATATATATTATATAGATAGGCAGTAAACTGTGTACTAGAGGAAATTTATATTCACATATGAAGAAGCTGTTTCACTTTATTTTCAAGAGGAGAATGCTACGTTTCCTAGAACGGTATTTTCCTGTCTTACCATTAACACTTTCTGTCCACTTCTAATGATTTTTCTGTCAATCATTTGCCCAGTTCGTTGAGCTTCCCTTTGACCATCTCTATCCCCTCATGTTGAATATCTTTGAGATTTCTGTTTATAGTTTATTTAGTTGTCTCCTTTTATGTTTTTGCCTTCATATTTTACGAACTTGCTGATGTTTCTCCCATTATTTGTAATTACCTTTTAGTTGTTCCAGAGCTATTTTGCCGGAATTTGGCTCCATGGCTTTGCTGGTCTTAGTCCTTGTGCTAAACTTTTAATCTGCTGCTGTCCTTGAGGATATCCTGAACTATCCTAAATCGTAGTGGAGATACCCACATACACACATACTGCCTCAGCAAGATGTTATGTAAAAAATACATTTTCTCATGTAAGACCCTTTTTGAGAATTGACACAAGAATAACAAAGTTGACTCAGTATTTGCTTTCCAAAATATTGGAGTTGATGGCATGATCTATCACTCAGAGATAGACTTGTTTAACCATAGGTTAAAAAGCAGTATTTCTAAAGTGTTAAGTTGTGTTTGGATCAAGGAGGAGAATATTTTTTAATATAGAGCTTTTTGTTTCCTTATTGCATATCCTGTGAGAAAGTAAGGATTTTTCCACTTGGAGCAGCAACTTCGTTTCTCTGTAGAAACTACTCTTTAAAATAACCACTGTTTCACTGGCAAATTCTGAGGCAAATGTTTAGTCCTTATCTTTTTTGACCTATTAGTGACCTTTGACACGATTATCACTCTCTTCCTGTTGAGAACTTTCTTCCAGACTACCACAATCTCCTTGAATTTCTTATACCTCACTGATGACTTTTTTACTTTTCTGTTACTAATTTCTCCAATCTACATCATTGAAATGTCCCAATCAGTTCTTGGACTTCCTCTTTTCTCTCTCTGCACTCATCACTTCTTAAAATGTCCTTCTGGAACTGGAGTCTCCTATGTCCAACTGCCTTCTCTCCTTTTTCCATTTGGATGACTAATTGATATTTCTAATGTAATACCACCAAAACTGAACTCCTGAGCATTTCTCCAAGCCTTTTTCCCCCGCATACTTTTACATTACAATCAACGGTGGGGTTAATCCTTCTAACTGCCCAGGCCAAAAACTTTGGAGTTAATGTTCAGGCCTCTCTTTTCTTGCACAGGTATTTCTGTCTCCTTTTTACTACACTATCTCTCTCTAGCACCTAGAGCAATGTCTAGTACATAGTGGGTACCCCTAAATAGGTTTTCAGGAAATGAAATATGTGATCTAGGAAAAAGAAAGGCAGATATTCAAAGATGCAAGTGCCAGAATCTATTACTTAACTTAAGAAGCTTCAAGGACGACTGAAGATTTTTTTCTTACCATCAAGTCCAGAGGGAGGTAGCTTTTGTTCTGTCATTGAGACAATTATTTTGGCATATGTGAATTGATGGAAATCATATGCTACGTTTTTGGAACATAAGACAAAATATGGTAATTACTCTCTTTATGAGGAGTGCCTCACTCTCATTTCTTGAGTTTCTGTTAATATCTCCAGCTGACACAAGGTAGGTACTCATTATGAATGAATGAATGAATATTCCTAATATACATTTCAATCTCGAAATTTTAAGTCAAGTTTATCCTATTCTCTTATATAACCTGTTTCTCTTCTTGGATTTTATGTTAATGGTACCACCTCATATCTAGTTGGACAACAAAAATGGGAGGCCTCTTGTAAACTCCTTTATATTCCTTCATCCCCATTTCCATCCAGCCATCAAATTCTACCAGTTATTCTTTATATTTCAAATGTTGTTTAATCCCTCATATTGCTCACCCAAGTCACTGCTATAGTAGCTTCCTAACTTGTATCTATTATCTCCATTATTGCCCCTCCTTTGCGTAAAATATTTGATGATTTCACTATTTCCAGTTGAATCTGATCTTTGTGACTGGGCTCCCAAGGCTGTGACTTATTTGGTCTCTGTCGTCTTGTCCAGCCTCGTCTCTGTTGCCTCCTTCCCCTGCACTACCTCTTCCCTTCTCATCCCAACTAAATACTTGGGAAATCTGAATTACTTCTTATTCAGTGAAAGAGTCCATGTCTTTGAACATATTAATTCCTCTGCTTAGAACATCCTTGTCCATTTCTTCATCAGGCTGCCTTTTTCTTTATCCTTAAGAATCCTTACAGTTATCCTGCTATCCCTATTCTCATTTACTGTCTCCATATTCCCATACTACCTTAACTGTATAACTTGTGCATTATACTTTTATTTTTCTTCTACCTCTTTGTCTTCATGTGAGCAGGCAACATGTTTACTTTTATAGTTCCTGAGCCATTCACAGTGTCTAGAAATTGATTGTTATGGCCTAGATCCCAGACTGGCACATTTCCACTGGTGTGTTATATATTAGTGTGAGATCATATGATACCACAGATCTATATATTTCAGTATGTGTTTAAAAAAACTGGAAGGAACTCTTTGGTTTGTGCCTTGATTATAGAATTTTATAATGTAAGAAAACATTGTTATATGTTTTGGTGCATGCTTGTATTCATAGGCATATATTTACATGATATAAATTCATCCAAGAGTTGTTGTAGATCCTAATAATGGATAATTACTACTAGAATTGGGAAGGGATTTTATAGATTTAACTTAAATTTATTATTTCAACTTCAATTGATTTCCTACTTTTCCTCCTATGGACAATTGCTTCTATGAAATGTTTCCTGTAAATAATTTAGATACTCTTTTCCCTTTCTTCTCAATGCCATGATATTATTGTCTCCATATATTTGCTTCCGTTAGGTGAGATTTTTGGTAACAACTCTTTTTGAAGGAGTGGTCTTATTTTTGTTGCTTTTTGAGTTGTTTGTAATTTGCATCTTTCTGAAAACCAGATAACTGAGACTGATTGAGTTTCTTTGGATGTAGAGAAGCATAATTTATATCCTCTTTAAGATATTTTAAAATTATGTGGTATTGTTAAAAAAAAAGTTTGTGGGTACTGGCTAATGACTGGCAAGGGAATGGAAAGAAAGCTTTTGACATAAACTGAAATAGCTCAGTGACTCTGAACTGAAAAGGTAGAATCTATTTTAAGGTTCCTTTTTTTTTTTTTTAAGTATATTTTCCTTTTCCCTCTGTTTCTTTTGGCTCTTTTCTCCAACCCCACTGTAAACAATCTTAAGTTTTGACAGTAGAGGTATGCTGGTCAGATTTTAGTGCTTAGATATCAAATACAATGATTACTATATATTTCAACCAGCAGGAACTGAGACCCCTGTTGTTGTCTTAATCTAAAACCAATATTTTAAATTCATATAAACCTTGCCTTAAGGGATGAGGAAAGGACAATTTAGGTAACAGCATGAGGTTAAACATATTGATCAGAGAGAGGTTTGGTAGTTTTTTCTAGACTTTGGGATAATGTTGACTTGAAAAAATAGCAACATCAACAACAACAAAGAACACCTTGCTTTTCTAAAGAGAATCTCATTTTCTTCCATTATATGGATTTTGTATTATGTGAAAGATATATTTTAGTCAGGGATAAAAAAACAGAGGAGGTTGAAAGTTGAAGTGTTAAACATGAACTGAAAATATTTATGATTTTTCATTTTCATTACTAAAGTTATATACTAAAGGATTTAGTTAATTTTATTATTTATTTATGGATTCTTAATAAGCAGAACATCCTGTAATTTTGAATTTTGCCAACATGTGAGAATTATCACCTGATAAATTAACATCTATAAGTTATTAGGTTGATCTGTAGTGTTTATAATATCATTTTTGGTTAAAACCACATAAAGGGCACTTGTTGACCTCAAAGTTGTTGGGGCTTTGGGTGTCTCTTAATGAATGGAAAGATATTTTGTAACCCTGTCTCTGGAAATTATTATCCATCCAATAAAGATTCTAGTTTTTCAGCTAACATATGTCCATTTATGATGTAAATGATATTTTTTTTGACAAGAACTTAACTTTTGATTAGAGTAGAATTTTTTGTGGAGTGGTACCAATGGCTAATGTTTCTTCACCTCTTCTCTATGTTAAAAAAACCCAAATAAATGAAAAATAGAAAATTCTACTGCAACTATATTTCTCCCATAATTTATTATTGACTTACATGTTTTACTTACAAATTGTTGTTTTAATAGACTCTTTGCGAGGGAAGATTTTTGATAATACTTTGAGTAAAACCTTTATGTTTCCGTTTGTTACTATTTCTTTAATGTTGGAAACCAAGTTTGAGTCTTACTGTGTAATCTTCTATAGGTGGCTTGTATGCAGCTCATCAATGCCCTTGTTACATCTCCTGATGATTTGGACTTAAGGCTTCACATCAGAAATGAATTTATGCGTTGTGGATTGAAAGAAATATTGCCAGTAAGTGCCCTGCAGTCTCCTTATTAATATTTAAATTAGAAGAGTACTTGAGTAGGGGGAAATTTAGATAATTTACCTTCAAGAATAATTTATCTGTTGGAGTAGGCTTGAGTATAAAAGACTTGAGTATAAAAATCCATTTCTGAAATATAGATAAGTATATGGGTGTTACTTAACACTTTAAATGTTTGAGTACTATAAATATGTTGAATGTTTGGTTCATTATTTCAAAGAATACCTTTACTTTGTAGTTTTCTTTTTTTTTTTGTATAATTAAAAAGAAAATTGTTCATCAAAATTTCTACTTGGTATCTTTAGAATTTAAAACATATTAAGAATGATGGCCTGGATATCCAACTCAAAGTCTTTGATGAACATAAGGAAGAAGATTTTATTGAGTTCTCTCATCGCCTTGAAGATATTAGAGCTGAATTCGAATATCCTTTTGTTCTAAAGTTTAGTCAAATGTGTAAAATAACTGCTAAAATCAAAGAACTGACCTCCATCCCCTAACAAAGTAAAACTTCTGAAGCCATTCTCTATGAACAATATGAAATCAAACCTTTATCAAGCAGATGAATATTTATATAAGTATTTCTTATTTGTTTAATGTGTTTAAAATGCTCATATATGTAAATGCACAAATAGATTCTGTTAGGGATGTTTCATCTTTGTATGCATGCAATCTCTTCCTGTTCTTTTTTTTTCCTTTTTTTTTCTTTTTGTTTGGCCCCCACCCTGTTCTCTTTCCAGCGTCAGGAGTCAAGTGTTCTCAACCTACTTGCTAGTGCCTTCCCTGTGCGGGGTGCATACTCTTGTGGACCTCATATTAACTCTCTGTGTCTACAGATGTCTGTGCTTTCTCTGAGATCCAACAGGTTCCTACCTTCCATGGTAAATAAAGCCTGGTACCAGCTCTCTTGGTCAGGGCACTGACACAACCCAACATAGTGTTCACAGCCAGCTGTCTACAACCTGCCACACAGTAGTTTCTTGTTCGGGAGAGGTTGATTGGAGTTGACAGCAGAGAGGGAACCAGAAGTATCAAATCAAGTCATCATTTCCACAGTTTCCTCCCTACCCTAATCCTTACTACCTATGTTTTATCTCATGTTGAACATAACATGATGCCTATTTTATGGTTAGACAGAGTAATCTTTTGTTGCCTTTTGGAGCAGATTCTATATCATTTTGCAGCTGTTACTGTTGAGTATAAATAAATCCACATATTCCTTAATCAATTTACTGAAGCATGTGATGTTTACAACATGGTATGGAACACAGTTAAGGAAACTAGAGCAGAGGGATATTTTATTTCTATTCTTCAGCATCTTTTACTGATTCGAAATGATTATTTCATAAGGTAAGAGGAAGCTATATTCTAATGATTTCTTTTACTAGTAAAAAAATTATTGTGAACTATACCTGATGTTTGATTTGAACAAGCAAATAATTTTTAAGACTTTTTATCTGTCATAATATTGAATCATAATATGTGTTTTTGCCCCAGGGCATGTATTTTGATAGATGATGGTATAATGATATTACTATTGCTTTTTAGTTCCAGTGGATTTCTTGTTTACAACCTTCTATCTGAATAAAAATATGAACTAGTACAAATTTTACTAGTTTATCATGTGATTGGTAATGCTTCCTAGTTAGTCTTTAGGCAATAGATATGATGTTCGTAAATTTCTTTTTATAAGTTATGTAAGGGTACTAAGCATTACTTTTATTAGTGTTTAAGTAGTACAAAGTTCCTTAATATAGTTGCATTTACAGTTGCTACTGTATGAGAAAAGCTAGATAAACAGCTTTTCAAATTTGATTATACACTAGCCGTTTGAGCATAAGAAACTGTTCATCCTGTCTGTACCTCATCTATATCAGATGTAGCTATATACAGATATTAATACCTAACTTGCTGGATTGTTATGAACATGAATTATTGTATCATGGGAAAAGCTCCTAGTCAAATACATGGCACATTGTGTAAACACAGTAAACTTTCTCGTTATTCTCTTTCCATTTTTATCACATATTTATGAGGGAGGCTTAGATCTTTGAATATAAAATCATTTTTGTTGCCACCACTTTAGCTTTGTTGAAATTTAATTCTCAAATACCGAAGATAATGTGTCTTTACTGACTCTAATTTCAAGTAGAAAGGTTTGGTAGACATGTTGCACTCAGGCACTGTCCTCTGGGTAATGTCAGAGTACAAGTAATTCAATGACTTTGATGTACCTAATAAGACAGTAGAATGAAAGTCAAAAATTTAAAACTTAGGTTCTTATCATTACCTGTCATCCATCTAACTTCCTCACTTTATAGATAAAAATCCCATTAGTATTCTAAAATGTAAGAGTAACCTGTTTTGGTGCTTAATTTACTTCCTTCTGATTATTAAGCATAAAATATAAGTTGGAAAATTTAAGTACTTTTTAAGCGCTAATTTAAAATACTAATAAATTAACTAAGATTCTTACATATCTTTGGTACCCTGCTAATTGTAACATTATATTTCTACTCCAAATTTTATAAAAATGAAATTGAAGTTTCCATCTAAACCAGCCTCATTCATTTCTTTGTCTCTTAACCTCTGGTTGTTTGATGCTGTTTGAGTCCTAAGAACTCAACAAAGTTTGCTTTCAAAGGTTAGAATGTCTCCTTCTGCAGGGATCGTCTTACTTTTGACTCTAATCCCTTTGTGCTCCAAGAAGATGTGGTTATATCTAATTTCAAGCCAGATTAAAAAGCAAAATTACACTGGTTCTTGCTCAGGAGATACTATAACTTAAAATTAGTGAAATCAGGAATTTCAGAGAAATATTAAAAAGTAGCATTACCAAAGTAACAGTGAAGCATTGAAGCTCAACTCTTTTGCTCCTCTTTTGGGAATCAACTTTTTGGTTGGGCACTCATCCCTTTTGCTTTCCTCCTTAGCTCTTTAAGCCCAAGGCAGTGTTCTTCTTAAGAGTGCTGTTATTTCCCATTTTCTGAAACTCTCATAATTATTTATTATATTGCTGTTATTGATTTTCTCTAAAATAATAATTTTATTACAAAATTTTCCAGAATTGACATTTATATAATATTTATACCATACATTTATTTTTAATTATTTATTTAGTTTTAAATTTATATAGGAAATACACACTTTTTAGTGCACAGGTCTATGAATTTGGTGCTTTTGGAGCTTACCTTAATTTTTTTTGGTTCCATATATCCCAAATGGACCTGGATTTTACAGTGTTATCAGAAATCTTAGATGACCTGGACTTTTTTTGTTTAATGAATATTTTAAAACTAATTTTGATATGAATAAATGCAATTTTTGTGTTTTTTTTTTTTTTTTTTTTTAAACAGGTAAGTATTTGAGGTGTTCCCTTACAGAATAAAAAACGTTCTTTCTTAAAAGAGTTAGTGGAAAGAAAAATTAGAATCTTTGCTCATTTTCACATTTGGAACAAAAGGAAATTTCACTGCAGTGGAACTCTGTTGGATAGTGTACAGCAATCCCTCACATCTCCCCCAGGAAATGGAAAATGATAATCAGACAAATACAGATATACAGGCAAGGCAATTGAAACACTGAGAAGATCAAATTTAGTTCTGTAACAAATGATTAATGGCTTACCATGTATGAAAGACATGGGAAAAATATTTCTGGTATTTGTTGAAACTGCAACAGGGAATGATTTCAAAATACTCTCCAACAACAATGACATTTCATCAGTAAAGTAATGACGGTTTATGTTTATACCTTAATTAGATGGTTCACAAAGTCCTCTGACATAATCACTAACTCATCAAATATTGCTTATAGTGATTATTTGATTTACATTTCTAGAATCCAGAAGTACATTATTCCTTTTTAGCAATGATTGCCCAAGAGGTTTGTGTACAATTGGAGCTACCTATAAATGAGCTCATAATTGAGAGTTCTGGAAATGGATTTAAAAAAAATTAATGCTATTGATTTTTTTTTTCAATTTATTGAAATATAGAACCCACACACAAAGATACATAAATGTAAGTGTATAGTAATAATTGTGAACTTATAAAACAAACATATATAACATCATACAGGACCCTCATAACTCACCCTACCACCAACACCTTTTATTGTTGTTAAACCTTTTAAACTAATGATTAAAGAGCATTGTCAGAATATTACTACTAACCAAAGTATTTCCCCCAACCCACCCTATTATTATTATTGTTATATCATTTATATATAAACATACATATACGATTAAGTGTATAGTAAAAGTTGTGAACTTACAAAGCAAACATGCATAACATCATACAGGGGTTCCATATTAACTCTCTACCAACACCTTGCATTGTCGTGAGATGTTACAAATTATGAAAGAATATTGTCAAAATCTTATTAGTAATCATAGTCCTTATCTTACATTTGGTGTGTTTTTCCCCCAAACCACTCTATTATTATTTTTTAAATATATTTTTTATGACAGTTGTAAGCTTACAAAACAGTCATGCACATGGGCAGAATTCCCAAACAACACCCCTCTATCAATGCACCACACAGTGGTGGAACATTTGTTACAGATAATATCATTTGTTACCATGTGCATCGTATACATTTGGCTCACATTTTCATACTGCCCCATTATCAACACAGTACCTCTTTGGCATAGATGCAAGAATATTATATTATCACTGCTAACCACAGTCCATAGGTCATTCCAGTGTATTTTTCCCATGTGTTCCCAACACCCTGCCATAGTGATATACATTTGCTCTAGCTCACAAAGGACACTCTTGCATCTGTACCAGCAACCACAGTTTTCATTCACCTCTTGGTTTACTGCGCTATTCGGTTCCTAGATTGTTCTTTAGCATTCTGTCAGTTGGCATTTACATTCCTTGACTACCATTTTCAGCCACATCCCTATTTATAAAGTAGCTATTGCTATTTTTACCATCCACTATATATTTTCACACTTTTACAGTAAAGCTAGTTAAAAATTCTACATACATTAAACATCAGTGGTTCATCTCAGTCCTTCTCTTATCTCAATTAAGAATCCAAATCTACCACCAGGTCTTGAAGATATTTTTTAGGTTTTTGATCCCTTTTGAGTTAATTTTTGGATAAGGTGTGAGATAGAGGTCCTCTTTCCTTCTCTCTGCTATGAATATCCCATTCTTTCAGTACCACTTTGCTGACTGACCCGTTCTGCCCGAGCTGTGCGGGCCTGACAGGCCAGTCAAAAATCATCTGACCATACATGTGAGGGTCTGTTTCTGAGCCATCAATTTGGTTCCATTGGTCTATTTTTCTGTCTTTATGCCAGTACCATGCTGTTTTTACCACTATAGCTTGGTAGTATGATGTAAAATCCAGAGATGAGGGTTTGCCTTTCCTTTTATGATGTTTCTGGCTACTCAGGACCACTTACCCTTCCAAATAAATTTGATCATTGTGTTTTCAATTTTTTTTTAAATGCTGGTGGAATTTTTATTAGGGTTGCATTGAATCTGTATATCAATTTGAGTTGAATTGACATCTTAATGATATTTAGTCTTCCAATCCGTGAGCATGGAATGCTCTTCCAGTTATTTAGGACTTTTTTGATTTCTTTTAACATTGGGTTACAGTTTACTGAATATAAGTGCTTTACATCTTTGGTTAAGTTTATTTTTATTTGGGTTTTATCTGTCGTATGTTATTTTCACCACTCTTTTGACACTTTTAGTTACTTTTATTGCTATAATCTTCATTTCTAGACTCTCTTCCAAGCTTCTCTCTCCTGTCTTTTCAGGCTCTAGCATACCCTTTATTATTTCCTGCAAAGCTTGTCTCTTGCTGAGAAATTCTCTCAGTTTCTGTTTATCTGTAAATATTCTAATCTTGCCCTCATTTTTGAAAGACAGTCTTGCTGGATATAAAATTCTCAGGTGAAAGTTTTTCTCATAGTATCTTAAATATATCACACCACTGTTTTCTTGCCTCCATGGTTTCTGGCGAGAAATAAGCACTTAATCTTATTGGGTATCCCTTATATATTATGCACGCTTTTTTCTTGCTGTTCTCAGAATTCTCTCCTTTTCTTTGGCATTTGAAATTCTGATTAGTACGTGTCTCAAAGTTGGTCTATTCAGATTTTTCCTGATGGGAGTACATTGTGCTTCTTGGACAGGGCTATCTATGTCCTTCAATAGGGTTGGTAAATTTTCTAACATTATTTCTTTAAATATTCCTTTGGCCTCTTTTTCCTTCTCTTCTCCTTCTGGGACACCCATGACATGTATGTTTGCACATCTCTTGCTGTTGTTTAGTTCCCTGAGACCTTGTTCAATTTTTTCCATTCTTTTTCCATCTGTTCTTTTGTATGTTCACTTTCAGAGGCCATTTCTTCAAGCTCACCAATCATTTCTTCTGCCTCCTCAAATCTCCTATTATATGATTACAGTGTTTTATTAATTGCATTGATTATGTCTTTCATTCCCATAAGATCTGCTGTTCTTCTATGCATGCTTTCAAATTCTTCTTTGTGCTCATCCAATGTCTTCTTAATATCCTTAATCTCTTTGACCATCTCATTGAATTTATTAAGGAGATTTGTTTGAACATCTATGATTAGTTGTTTCAACTCCTTTATGTCATCTGGAGGCTTATCTTGTTCCTTTAACTGGGCCATATCTTCCTGCTTCTTAGTGTGGATTGTAATTTTTGGTTGGTGTTTTGGCATCTGATTTAGTAGAGTATTTATTCTGGGTGCAGTTTTTCTCTTTAATTTAGGGCTTCCTGCCCTTTCTCCCTTGCTCGTTGTGCAGTAGAAGCCAAGGATGTAATTGGTGCTGTAAACTGTGGAGGCTCAAACTGCCGTTATTGCCCCAGGGACTGATGAAGCTTCTCCCGACTTTCTCCTTTCCCAGATGTAGGGACAGAGACATAGTTGATGGAGTAATCTAAGTTGTGCAGGCCTGGACTGTGGTTGCTCAGAGAGACTGATGAAGCTTCACACCCCGTTCTCCCCTGCCTGGGGTAGGGATGAAGCTGCAGGTATAGACAGCAATCTATGCTGTGTAGATCCAAGATGACCACAGTTGCCCCAGTAGACTTCAAATTATTCAGTTTATGGCAGCCAAAAATACCCAGCATTACCTGGATAGGCTGATGCAGGCTAGCCAGTTTCCTCTCTGCCAGAGGCAGGGCTGAATTGACGCCTAGGCTACGGCTGCAGGCGGATCTGGGTGAAAGAAACCAGTTCCTCCCATCACTGTGATATTTGGTCAGGCTGGCTTCCCTTCAGGCTGGGGGCAGAGTAAAAATGGCCTCTGGCCTCTTTCCTTTTCAACTTGGACAGATTGACACCCCAGCTGTTCCTTGGGTTAGTACTTAGCCATCCCAGTCTACCAATCAGTAGCTGGAATCAGCAGCCAATAGTCTCCTCCTCCCCTGTGTTTGGGAAATGGAAGCTTCCAATTCCCATTACAAAACAGCTCCTGGGGCTGCTTGTGCCACCAGAGTAGGACAATCACCGGCCTTCGTGGCTCGGCCAGCAATTTCCTGGAGAGTCTGGCACAAGTTCCCTAGCTTCCTCCCTGTCGTAGGTGGCACTGGGGCTTAGACTAGGCTGGCAATCTGACCTGGATGGAAAGAAGCCAGTTCCCATCAGCACAGTGATTTTCAGTCCTCTCTGCTTCCCCTCATGCCAGGCGTGGAGTTAAGGTGGCGGCTCCTGGCCTCTTTCTAATTGGACAGGCTCAAACTTTAGCTGTTCTCAGGATTATACTTTAGCCCAATGAATTTACTCCTCATTACCTGAAGTTGGTGCCCAACTACCTCTTCCTCCCCTGTTTTTGGGAAGCGGAGCTTTCAATTCCAGCCGTGGAACAGCTCCTGAGGCGGTATTTACCTCCAGTGGAGGGTGGGCACTGGCTGCCGCGGTGTGGAGCTCTCCACTTACGAGTCTCCTTTGCAGATGGACAGTCTCCTCCTTCCACTCCCCCAAGGAGGTTGCAGGATGTTCTTCTGGCCTCTTGAAGTCCCCAAACAGGTGTTTCAGGTAGCCTCAGAGAGCTCTGGGTATTTGCTAACTGCCCTGTAGCAAGAGCTGACTCCTAGGAGCTCCTTACTCCACCGCTATCTTGCTGGTTCCCTGCAAACCTGTTTTTAGTGGAGATCTGATTTTTTAAAATAATGCAAAATAGCTTGTGTTGTCAATCTGAAATATTTTTGTTATTAAAATATTAAAATAGCACTAGTAAAAAAAGAATGGAATACAAATTCCACATTTTTGAAGGTGTGAAATTTACGTACCTCAGTTGTAGTAGATATGGTTATTATGAGTAAAATATTATGGGATGGGGATACTCTCATTGAAAGATGTTGAGAAAATTGAGGCAAGTGTAGATAAAACTTTCTTGCTTTGATTTTTACTCAAGAACAGGTTCATGAACATTTTTACACCATGACAATTTATGAGCATTACCCTTCTTTATTAATGTTAAACTGTAGTAAATCTTATTTAGTGTAATAGATGTTTTATTAGTTATAGGGTAAGTAGATCATAAGGCAGTAGGCCGTAGTTCATAGGAAGAAAACCAAGGTGGTGGAGTGCCTGTCACATGCATGTTAAAGAGCAATTGAGGGAAAATGTGTGCTTAAAATCATAGAAGAAAAAAAATGGACCCTAGTGGGTGGCTGGGGATGGAGGACTCTACCTCATTAGAGTAGTTCCCGCCTTCTCTATCTTTGGTTTGGTTTTGCTTATAAATCTTCTGGCTATTTCTTTGACATTTATTAGCTTGAGTGTTAAGGGAAGCTCTTCAACTTATTACAAAACCCGATGGACTGAACTTAATATGAATCCTATTTAGGGATTAGTTAAAGTTAGTTTTGGGGCAAACTTTGTTATACTAAATTATTTTTCTAGTTTTCTTTTGAGTAATAATATTAATTTGTTATTTTACATAATTTAGAGTATCTGATTTTAATTTGATTCCATAAACATTCCCAAAACAGTATAGATTCTGTATATTTTTTAAGAATCTTCCAAAGAGCTCCCTAAGAAATTGGCATTTTGGCTAGTATTAATGAAATGAATTACTTAATGATAGATTGTTTGGTATGTTATGGTGGAATATTGATAATGTCTACTGAAAACAACTCTAAGCATTTGTCATTTCATTTTAATATTCTCTTTTGTACTGCCTTTTAAGTCAAGATTCTGACTTTTATAAGAAAATTGTCTTGAAAACACTACTATTAAAAGCACAAATCTGATGAAAAGCTTGGGTTAATGAATATTGGTGATGGTAGCACAATATTGTGAATGTAATTAAAATTACTGAATTGTACTCTTGAAAGTGATTAAAATGGTAAATTTTGAGTTATATCTATGTTGCTACAATAAAGAAGTACAAAGGAAAAAGTACAAAGATTATAAAAATGCATTATTTTGAAATCATTAGAAATGATGACATATGTATTTTCTCTCACTCCCAGGTAAATGTCATGTCAATGGATGAAAATATGTAAAAATAAATGATTGAACTTGTAGCCAAACTTCCCAGAAAAATATTTTGTTATGATGTCAATTATATTTGTAAGTTGAGTGTACATTTACTCTTCTCTTTCGTTTTAGGCAACAGTACTTTAAATTAATTGATGAGTGTGTTTCCCAGATTGTATTGCATAGAGATGGAATAGATCCAGACTTCACATATCGAAAAAGACTAGATTTAGATTTAAGTCAATTTGTAGGTGAGTGCTTTTCTAATATTTAAATTTCTTTATTTCTAAATCTTATTGCCCTTTACCCCATGGATTAGCTCTAGAGTATTGAGTCTCAACGTGTGGCCTGTGGACTCCTGTGGGTCCAGAGACCCTTCCCAACAGTTCTTAAAGTAAAAACTATTTTCATAATAATACGATATTTTTTTACTTCTATAAACTTTATTGATATTTGCACTGATGGTGTATAGCAATGGTGAGTGAAATTGCTTGTACCTTATTATGAATCAAGACAGTGACACCAAATTGTACTTGTAGTTATTATATTCTTCATTTTCAGTAAACAAAACAATCTGCTATTTTTCAATTAATGTCCTTGATAAATCTGTAACAAATATTAATTTTATTAAACTTAATCCTTGAGTACATAGCTTTTTAATATTCTGTGTGACAAAATGGGATGTAGGTATAAAGGACTTCTGCTGCATATCAAAACACAGTGGAGAGGCTGTGGCTCAAGCAGTTGGGCTCCTGTCTACCATATGGGGGGCCCTGAGTTCGCTTCCTGGGGCCTCTTTGTGAAGGCAGGCTTGCTTGCACGCTGCAGAGAGCCACCAGCCTGCAAGCGCCGCGCAGTGCTCCCCAGCCCACAAGCACTGTGGAGAGCCGACTCAGCAAGGTGATGCAACAAAAAAGGGAGACAAGTAAAAACACAGAAGAGCCCACAGTGAATGAACAGAGAGCAGACAACAAGCAAGCAGCAAGGGAAATAAATAAATAAAAACAAAAACACTGGAGAAATGTGTGTTCAGTTGATTTAGTTGTAAGCTGAACTATCCACTTTCTTCAAGGAACACCTTTTTTATTTGAAAGAATGCCTACCTTCTCCTTTTCTTTTTTCAGAATATTTATAGGTTGATTATAGAAACCTTTGAGTGTATTCATGTTGTAATTGATCTCTGTCTTCTCACTTTTTTATGTTTGTGTCTGGTGCTTGTTTTCTGGCCTTGAGATCATGCTCAAAAAGCCTTGTCCAGTTCAAAAGTTATAGTATTCTTTTTCTCTGTTTTTAAAATATCACTGGCATTATTTTTCATTCTTTTATATGATTTTTTCCTTTTTAAAGTTGTAATGAAATTCAGAGCTATAGCAGTTAAAAATTTTGTCACTGTACTTTCAGATGTTTGCATAGAACAAGCAAAACTAGAAGAATTTGAAAAGAAAGCATCAGAACTTTACAAAAAGGTGAGTAATTTCCTTAAGACTAACTATATGCAAAACTATATGGGGAACCACTGCCATCATGCTTTATCTTAAGGACTTGAGACTTTTTCTTTCTTCTGATATTTGCACAAATATCATCCTTCAAGGAAGACTTCCTTGATCATTATATTTAAAATTCATATTCCTGATATTCATCCGTAATTCTGGCAATGCCTGTTTCCTGATTTATTTTTCTTTCATTGTACTTATATTATCTGACATAGTACATGTGTTAGTTTGCTAAAATCTGCTGGGAGCTATATACCAGAAATGGGTTAACTTTACAATGGGAATTTATTAGGTTAAAACCTTATAGTTCTGAGGCTGTGAAAATGTCCAAATCAAGGTGTCATCAGGAGGTCCTTTCTCCCCGAGCTGCTATGGACAGTCAGGCAGATGGTGATGTCCACCCATCTCTCCTCTCTTTAGGCTAAAGTGACTTCATCCCAGCTTCTGAGTTCCATTGATTTGAACTTCTGGCTCCCAGAGACTTCTCTCTCAGCTTCTGGTTTCCTCTCTGTCTCTGCAGATTTTTTTTGTATCTGTGGTGTTTTATTCCTTCGTTTATAGAGGACTCCAGGAAGAGGATTAAGATCCATTCTGGGTCACACAATCTAATCAAAGGCCACCCTTGGCTTAAGTAATTTAATCAAAAGGTCCCTCCTACAATAAGGCTTACACATACAGGAATGGATTCGTTTTAAGAACAGGATTTTCTGGGGTCCACGAAAGTTTCAGACTGCCACAGTTTATGCCTTTTACTTATTTATTTACATATATGCCTCTGTGTGTGTGTGTGTGTGTGTGTGTATGTATCATATATTATTCTGTCTAGAGTAAACTGCATGAGAGATTTTTGTTTGCACCTAGAACAATTACTGGCCCAGTATAGGAAGTCAAAAATATTTTTCAAATGAGTGAGTGAATAAATGGTTGAATCAAAATTTTAAGATTGAGTCGTTCTCTAGAAATCCTATGGTTTAGAGGATGAAATTTTATATAAAAATTTTAAGAGAAAGGCTAGCTTACATTTCATTTTGCTTAAAGTTACTTTATTATATCAAGCCAAATCGTGTGAAACTGCCATTTTCGCAGACTTCATAATATTTCATATCACTAGTTCATTTGCTTCTGCTTAGTAGTATTTCTGACCATTTAGTTTTTACCACTTTTCTTTGAGAAACTGTTTTGTCCTTTCATCTCTGGCTTAGCATATACTTACTAAACACTTTAACTGTTTTTTTAACTGTTTTTTTTTGTTGGCTTCCTCACACATCAAGTAAGCAACCTGATTTGAATTCTTAGGGCAGGGTTTCTTACAATGGAAGCATAATAATAATGATTATTCCTACTACTACTACCACAAAGAACATTTACTACAAGAACATTCATTCTATGTTAGGCATTATGCAGAGTAGTCTACACGTGTGTCATAACTGGTTCTAAACCTATCTTGTGGGATTCACACATGTTTATAAACTTTATAAAGATAAAACACAACCTGTGCATGATAGGCACCCACTGGTTTCAATTGTTAGGAGTAACTTATGGAAAATATTGTAAAAGTTCTGTCCTAAGAAGTTCTAAGGTGTTGTGTTCACCAAACATTTATCAAGAGGGTATTATGTGCCAGCCCTTTTGCTGGTAGCTGGGTTATGACCATGAATATGATGCTGTCATTATCTTGAAGTGAGTTTATTTAGTTGGGGAAACGTGAATGGATCATTCAATTAAGTGTCAAGTGTTATAGTTGATAGATATATGTTGTCTTGTTATAGGGGAGTTTGGCTGAGGGGCCTCTCACCCAGCCAGCTTTGTATTCCAAGCTCACTTTTTCTCTTAAAGGGGAAGTAGTGGTAAACTGCAAGCTCTCAATTTGGATGCATCCCAGATACTATAAATTTACTCTCATTGTCATTTTTCAGTATGTTCTGTATATAAGTAGAGTAAAGCATGATAACTTCCTCAATACATTCTTGTACGATTGTAAGCTTTAAATGTAAACACAAGACAGACCTTGTTCAAGGTTAGTTGTCTCCTTTTAGTCAGAAATTATATGTCTTAGATATATTCAGAAAATAGTTTGCTTCATAAATAATTTCTATTGCCATACCATTTTGTATATATCAGCAAGAACTTCTTTCTGATAGCTTTATAAGGACACATGTAAATACTTTGCTTTAGGCAGGAAGCTATCACAGTTCCTAGACACATTATTTTGGTGCATAAATTTGAAAAATGAAGACCAGAAATTTCAGAAAGTACATAGAGAATATTGAATTATCAACCTTCTGTTCAGATGTACTAATACATTTACCCTAGGGAATGAAATTAAGCAAAGCCTCAACCTTAACTTGACATTTTTGCACGTAATTTTTTAAGTGTAATATTGCTCATGTAAGTCTTTTTGTAGAAGAAGGCTATCATATCAGATTTTATAAAGTACACTTTTAATGGAGATTCATTTTATCCCCAAGGCTACAGTGATTTGACTATAGATATTATTAAAATGCTAAAGCAAAGTTTATATTTAGACTGATCCTTTTATACAGGAGGATGTGGAAATTCAGCTCTTTGGTACATAACACAGATACTTTTAGTTTGGCCAAGTTAATTTAATAAATTTTCTTAGAACCTGCTAATTATTACTCTGGTTGTTTTGATAGTTTTATTTTGGTTCTTATAATTAATGCTTTTTCCTCCTGAATCTTACTCTAAAGTCCATGAGACAAAGCTTTTTCATTCTTGTTCTCATAAGAATTCAATATTTCATTTATTTTTTGCTATGAATCAGGAAACATTGAACAGTCATAAAAAGGGAAATAGAGAAAATGATACCTCAAAGATTTTGGATACTGGGAGAGTTGAGAGCTTTAATATATGCCATTAGCATAGCCATTCCCCATATAAAGGAAAGTTTGAGAGAAGTTGTCTCATTTATGCCATTCAATAAATATATGTTGAGTTTAATTATAAACCAGGATATTGCAGAGGTGATGAATAAAATAGAAAATGTTCTCACATTCCATTAACTTCTAGTTGGCGAGTATTTGTCATTCAGAAGAAGAGATACCTAAAGAGATATCAGCCAACTCCAGTACAGGTCAAAGTCGCCAGCAAAACCCAACCCAGGCTCTGGTGTAAAGACGTTTTACTTACATGCCAGATGGACTGGGAGAAAGTGTAAACTGCAATGTAAACTATAATCCAGGCTGTGTAGGAGTGCTCCAAAATGTATTCATCAAATGCAATGAATATATCACACTATATACATTATATACAATATATCACAAAGAAATCTTTGATGTGGGAAAAGTGGGGAGTATGGGGAATGGGGGATATGGGAACCTCCATTTTTTTTTAAGATAACATTTTGTGTGATCTATGTATTTTTTACAAATAAATTAAAAAATATATTGAAAAAAAAAAGAGAGAAAGGTCAGCTTCACTAGTGGGCATTGGTTACCCATAACCAGTGGGTTTTAATCTGTGGCTGATGCCAGGACATGTTTCTATGCACAGCTCACCTCCCTTGTGTTCCTGTGCTGCTACAGTTGGAGGGACCCCACTCCCTGCCTGTCAGGGAAAGACCATTGAGGTGTGAGCTGGGTGTCATAAAACATACCTCACCAAGGTCAGATGGTCTCCAGTGAATGTTTACATTACCTAAGCTCAGGTTACTAGGGGAAGGAACGTAATAGCAGTTCCTTAACTGCTAGGGATTTATGTTTTACGCTTTCAGGCTGGCATCCCTGGTCCTGAGCACAAGATATATCTGTGGGTCCTGGGGAAAGGCAGAAGGCTGCGCTAGGACGGCCTCCTACTGAAGTATTATTATATGACATGATAGTTTTATATTACAGTGTAGTAATTGCTATGATCAGAGAACTCTTATTTGCTGTGCAAGCATATAAGAAGGGTTCCTCAGCTAGGTTTGGGTGGCCAGAAAAGTCTTACCCAGGTGGGCGATACATAATATGAGCCCTGCAGAATCAGGATGAGTCAATGAAGTGAGAAATCTAAGGAGGATTAATATATAAACTGAAGTGTCTATTTTGAATTTGCTGTAGGCATCTCAAGCTTAAAATATCCAATGCCAAATTCATCTTTCTTCTTAAAGTATTTAAAATTGCTTTCTCCCCTGCATTCTATATCCTCTTTTTTTTTTTCTTCAAATCAAACACTGTTTCCAATTTACAAAGCCACCATAGTCCTCTTAGATATACTCCTCAAACATTCCTTCCATTCAGCCAGATACCAGCATTTTTGGGTTCTGTAGTCTAACTTCATTTCCTTTACATTACCCTATCTTCTATCTCAAATCAGGTAGTCCCTCAGGTCTAGCTTAGATTACTTAAGTAGTCTCCCCTCTCATTTCCTTGCCTCCAGTATTTCTATTTCAATCCATGTTCCATCTGTTTGTTGGTAGTTGGATTTTCCAAAGTGCAAATTTGATCATATTATTACTATAAATATTCTCATACATCCTTAAAGTTTTCAGAAAAAGAAATAGCTATTTGACTAATTGCAAAATTCATTTCAACACTCTGATTCCTGTGTACATCTCTAGCTTGATGTCCTGCAGTTTCTTCACATTCTTCCTTTTGTGTCCCTCATAAGGATTTACTTGCCTTTTCTCTGTGCATTGTGCTATTCCCTCTATTGAAATATTAACTGTACTTTTCAGCTAATGTCTGAAGATTTTCAAACCTGAGACCAAGCATCATTAATCCAGGAATCATCCCTCAACTCCAGTTTCTCTTTTCTCTTTCTTTCTCCCTTATTGCTGACAATTCTTGTGGGTTTGGGCTTATCAATTTGCCTTTAATTCATGACCAGACACTATGCTTACTGAAAGCAATGACCTTGCTCTGTTCAACTCTGTATCTTCAGCACCTACCACTCTAATGAATGTATCATAGGCACATCATATTTTTTTGTACAATGGGAAATGTTAGGTAGGTAAGTTGGGGCCCAGATACCAGGATGTTTCTTAGATTTTAGGTTAGTGTTTATGGTCTTTGTAATGAAGGCACTGAAAGTTTAAAAGCAAAGAAGTCATGTTATCAGACCTGTCCTTTGGAAAGAATAGTGATATTTTTAAGAAAAGTTTGTAGGGAGGAAGAAAAGGTTGCTTTTGAAAATTGTGTTTTTGTCTGTCTTGGAAAATGTGCAGTAAACAGTTGCAAATGCTCTTGTGGACCGATCCCTCATCTAGAATTCAATGATAAGCTGAGCAACTCATAGAAATTTGGAAGTCATCAGTGTATGAATAGTGGTTGAAGCATGTGGGTGTGCACAATACCATCTTAAGAAGAGAAAATGTGGCCTGAGACCAGCAGAGGGGTGAGGAGAGAATCTGTGGAATACCAACATTAAAGGGTTGGAATGAGGATAGGAACCCATACAAAAAATTAAAGGAGGCAGTTAAGGAGATACTGGGAGAACCACAAGAGTGTGTGGTACTGGAACATACAGAAGAAAAGAACTTGAATATGAAAAGCATATTTGAATTGTTTAATAATTTTTTATAATATTTTATAATCTTTGACACATTGGCCTTCAGCCCCATGTGCTTATTGTGCATTTGTAAAATGTCTAGAGTGACTGAGGAACTGAATTTTAAACTTTATTTAATTTTAGTTAATTTAAATCTACATTTAAATAGTCACCTGTGCCTAGTGGTTGTCATATTGAATAGCATAACTTTAGATGAAGTCAGATGAGGCTGAAAAAAAGTCCAGGGGATTTGGAATTTGGGAAAGAGTGATAGCTAAATTGTAGTGTATAATGTAATGAATGAAGTTCAACATGAAATGAATGGAGTTCAAATGAAGTTCAACAGTAAGTATGGACTAAGCATTCTGTTGAAGTTGATTTTGAAGGATAAATAAGGTTACATAGTGGGGTAAGATGAAGGGCAATAAAATAGGGAAATTAACAGTAAAACAGAGGTGAAGGCGATTAATTTAGCAAATCCTTGGGGAAGTGGGAAGGAATGTTTTCTGTGAGATTTGCAGTGGGTTACAGGAGAGTTGGGTGGTCCGCTAAGTCTCTGAGACATGATTAGGGTGGTAGGTTATTTATTTTATTAGGCTTAAGGTTGCAATCTATTTTTTATTATTAAAGGTAGGAGGTGTTTGGAGAAGCTGTAGGAGTAGTAGAAGTGGTAATATTAGTGTGGTTTGGGCAAGGGCATTTGGAAACTTTTCTATTAGTTTCAGTTATCTTTATAAAGTAACACAAAGTTATTTGTTGAGAGTAAGAGGGTCAGAGGTCTGAGATATACTTTCCTCACCTGTAAAGTAAGAATTAATAATATTTGTTCGAATGTAAAATTTATTTTTTGTGCTTAGTAAAGTATGAAGCGTTATATAAATATTAATTGTAGAGAAGTGGTATGGTTTTGTCTGAAGAACTCAAGCTTTCAAGACAAAATTCGGCTTATAAATCTTGTGTCTTTTACTTTCTAGCTGTATGATGAAGAATTAGTAACTGTTCCTTTGTTTTGTTATGGATGAAATAAGATACATAAAAGCCTTTTGTAAACTGTTGCATTCAAAGTTTTTTCCCCTAACTGATGTTTGACTGTATTTAAAGTCTCAAGACTACATTTGTTGAGTATTTGAGGTGTTTTTTTTTAAATGATTGACTTTTCCTCCCATGTTTTTAAAGAGAATCAAATACTTGTTCTTAATTATAAGATTTATATTTAAACTCACCTTTAATAGGAGAGGGTTTCAGTCATGATGACAGTAGAATGAAGCTATTTGAATGCATGATGGGAACTTGATTAGTGGCTATATAAATTAGAAAACTCATTAGGTTCACCTAATTTTATTGTCTGACTTTCTTTCTCAAGGTATTTTACTAGGGTCAAGACAGACTTTATTTTCATAAGTTGTTGAAGATTAGGGTCTACATCAGGGCCCTTAAATCTCGTGATATTTTCATAAGTAAGTAATTTATGCATTTATAGAATGGTATTGTTTATTATTAATAAAAAATCTTAAAGTAAAATGCTTTTAAATAATGTAGATAAGCTTCAGGTAAGTTTCAAGTATTAAGTATTTTGCAAGAGTGGGGCAGAGAATTCAGCACAATGCTTAGCTATTATTTTACCCAAAGTCACAATGATATTTAGGAACTTTTAAGAAGAATGCCAAGGTTGCAGAAACTATGGGCCAGTTTGTCCTGCTGAGAGAAGAAGGTCACAGACTCCATTTCTAGCTTTGTCTGCTGCCTTGCAAATGAATGATTTTGCTGGGACCTAGAGGGACCTCAAGAAAGGCTGTGGGTAACTTAGCAAAAATCTACCATTCCTTTCATAAAACAAATTCAGAAGTTTATGTTCTACTGACATCATTAGAGTCATATTTCTATATGAAGAATGGTGCCTTTCATTTCCATCTTTCTCTTTCTTCCTTTTTTTTTTTTTATTTTCAGTTTGAAAAAGAGCTTGCCGACCACCAAGAAACTCAGGCTCAATTACAGAAAAAAGAGGCAAAGATTAATGAGCTTCAAGCAGAATTACAAGCTTTTAAATCTCAGGTAAAATACCATCCTGAGTGAACTGGGGTTTTGAAATGTCACCAGGGGAACAAAGCCATGTAATATTTTTATAGCATCTAAAATTTCTCTTCTGTGTTTATTTTTAAGCAATTTATTTTGCCATTTTCTATTTGTATTTTTGAGGATAGTTAAGCTTTTACTAATTAATCTGATTACTTATGTTTCATTTGTGTTTTGCTCCTATTGTCATATATTTCCTAAGCAATTAAGCATAAAGGGTAAGAAAGTCTTTTACTCTTAAACTTGTCATTCATCATTGATTTTCATCCCACTATAGGAAATTATTACTGTAGCTATTTATTTTTCAAAACTTTTCGGCATATGGGTAACATGTAGTGAAAGATAACGTTATTCTAGCTGAATGAGAACATTTTCTGATAATTTTTCAATTTCCAAAAGTAAACAGATTTAAAACATGACAAAAAAGAAAAGCAAATCTAGATTATGAAGCAGATCGCTCACATATACCCTTTGCACATAAAACATTTAGATCTCATGTAATACATCAGCTGCATGTTTTAAATGGATGAAAGTGAGGTGGTAGAATATTCATAACTAAATTTCTTTATGTAGATTTACATACAAGATGATGAGCAGGAAGTACAGTCTTATTATTTTCCTTTTATCCTAATTTATGATTATGTTGAAATAGACTCAGATAAATTATTTCCTATATTATTTGAAATTTTGTTTCTTTTAAATACTGGGTGGCATGGTTTTGTTTCAGTGGTTGTCTGAAGATAACCTGATATATGTCTGCGTTCAATTTTAGAAAAAAATCTCCCATCTACAAGATTATTCTCATTGATCGTCTTCCTTTAGTGCTTCAAAAAGGGAGGACCAAATTTTATTAAACTTTTCCTATGTGTAGGTCCCTGTGGGTTTTGGCTTTCATATTGAAAGAAACATTCGCTTGCATCCTGTACTTCAGATTCAGGTTTAGACAATGGCCGAAATATTTATAATGAATTTTTCTTGAGTCTGAGCTAATATAAATTTGAGAACTTCTTTTTTATTTATAATTTTTCTTCTTGAAGTATTACTTGTAAATCTACTCTAGAAAATTCTAATTGATAAGAAACATCCACCATCTTTAGATAAGCTGTTGCTTCATGGCAGTCTTATAAAAAATGGGAATAAATGTTTGTTATGAAACTGAAATTAAATCAAGGAATTTCTTAGGTTGTGCTAAATTGTGCACAGTGATGACCTGTATTCATGGCTATCTGCAGAAAGCCTGGAATAATGTCTACCATGTTCAGTTTTGGAGATTAATTGGCAAATTCTTTACTTGGATTTTGATTTGTGATTCTGGTGAAATCTGTGCATTTGGCTTAAGATAGTTTGCTTTTGGAAAGTAGATTTGGCTCAATGAATAGAGCATCCGCCTACCACATGGAAGGTCCAAGGTTCAAACCCAGGGTCTCCTGACCTGGGTGGTGAAGCTGGCCCACGTGCAATGCTGATGCGCACAAGGAGTGCTCTTCCACACAGGGGTGTCCCCTGCATAGGGGAACCCCACACTCAGGGAGTGCGCCCCGTAAGGAGAGCCGCCCCACGTGAGAAAAGTAGAGCCTGCCCAGGAGTGGCGCCACATACACAAGAGCTGATGCAGCAAGATGACGCAACAAAAAGAGACACAGATTCCCAGTGCCACTGACAAGAATACAAGTGGACCACAGAAGAACACACAGCGAGTGGACACAGAGAGCAGACAACTGGGTGGGAGGGGAGGGAAGAAAAATAAATAAAAATAAATATTTAAAAAAAACAGATACTTTGCTTTTATCAGCTATGGTATGGAATATGAATAAATTAAATATGTTCTGTGATCTGTGATTTCATTCCTTTGGCGATATAGTCACTTGACAACCAGGTACTTTGTTAGATTCTGGGGATATAATGGTGAGCAAGATAGAGCAGCTGGCATCCTGAATGATATATTCAAGCCCATCATGCTCACTTTATCAAATGAACTATTCTAGAGCAGAAATGCAACTATATCTTCATGTTAAGAAATTAACAGTAACTATAAAATATATATTGATTGTAAGTGTATGTACATTCTAAACATTCAAAGAGCTGCTATGTATCACAGCACATACTTTTTTGATAAATTTCTTTTTATTGACTTCTTTTATAACATTCTTTTTCTTAATGATGTTCTCAGATGTAGTTCATTTCTGGCTTTTATCACTGTTGTATTTTACATAATTGTGCATAAACCTTTTTAAATGATTTATTAATGTTTATTAAATAACCATCATTTGAAAGGTATTTAAGTTGTTCTTTTATGTGTATGTATGTATAAATAGCTGAGAATAAATTTGATTAATTTCAAGAACTTGATCATATCATGAAAGTTATGTATCAACTCAGAAGATATTTTTCATGATAATCAGAATGTAGTTACTAAACTCCTAAGTACATCTATTAAACCCTCTTACATTTAAAGAAAGTAAGCATACCTTGGGTCCTCTACTAGGGAAAAGATTGTAAAAGTATCTTATTCTTAGAGTTACCAGAAAGAACTTAGTAAATATTTCTATACCACCATCTAAAATTGTCCTCCCATTTGCTGTTTAATTCATTCCAGTCATTCTTCCATTCTTATCATGCCATGGAAACATTAAGACAAAAATGACCAGTGGATAAAGTGGTTTTTCTTGGCTTCTCTGTGGCTTTTGCCTCTGTAGAATAGTTTGTTTTCCCCCTTTGAACACTCTCTTCCCTTGTGATTCATGATGGTGCACTTTCCTTTTTGTCTTCCCACCTTTAATTCATCCTATACACATTTCTTGAATGGCTGCCATGTGCCATGTGCCATGTACTGCTTTAGTTGCCAGGGAAAATATGAACAGGGCAATTATAGTCACTGTCTTCATGGACATTATAATTTATTAAAGAGACAAATATTAATGATTCCTTAAATAATTATTTAGCTCTTTTGATAAGCACTAGCACGGGGAAGTACAGAGTATTGTGAGTGTGAAATAGGGGACCCAGTCCTGAGTGACCAGGGAAGGCTTCCTGAGAAAGGGACTTGTGAGCTAAGAGTGAAAGGACTAGTAGAAGATGGCCCAGTGAAGTGAGTGGGGGTGAATGTTCCAGGCAGAGAGAATAACATGTACAAATACCCTGAAATGGGTATGAGGTTGGCATATTCATAGAACTGGAAGAAAAGTCACTTGAAAGACCAGTGTGCAGAGGCCAGATCATGCCATGTCCTTCTAGGCCTTTCTAAAAATTTAGGTTTTTGTTTTTGTTTTTGTTTTTCCTGAAGTGCTTTGGGATACCATTGAGAAGATTTAAGCAAAAGCATCTTGCAGCAATACCATTTAAGTTCCCCCCCCCCCAGGTTCTTGTTTTTCCTATCACTTAATGTTAGTATTCCATTGAATTCTGTATAGTCTTTTTCATATGGGTTTTCTGAGTTTACTTATCCACTCCCATGTATTCAACTGACACTTTGAGACTGTTGATTTCCTCATCTTCTGAACCCATATATCCATTACACTTCATACATTTTCACCTAAAAGGTATCACTCCCTCATTCTGGGGAATATTATGTGTGTCAATTACATTTTTATGAAAACAAAAGCTATGATTATATTCTTAAACTGAGATAAAAAATGTTTGGACTTTTATTTTTAGGTTGAACCACCTGAAATTGCAGTTCTTCAAGGATTTCTGGTTTATACTAATACCTTATTATTTTTGAGAAAAATGAATGTTTTGTAGAGTGTTTTTAAAACATTGTGTACCTAATTTATTTATTTATTTTCTCTAGTTTGGTGCCTTGCCAGCTGATACAAATATTTCTTTACTTCTGTCGAAAGAAGGTGGAACTGGCCATGCAGCAGTTCCTCCGCAGCCGCCACTGCCCTCTTGTGGAGGGGTGCCACCCCCACCCCCTCCTCCACCAGCACCGCCGCTTCCAGGAATGCCCATGCCATTTGGTGGTCCTGTGCCTCCACCGCCCCCCCTTGGATTTCTTGGTGGAAAAAATTCTCCTCCTCCACCAACCCTTCCATTTGGGTTGAAACCAAAGAAAGAATTTAAACCTGAAATCAGCATGAGAAGATTAAATTGGTTAAAGGTAAAACAGTAATAAATGGGGAAAACATGCTTTTCACTAGATTAAAACTTAATTTCTGAATTACTTGTATATAATATCTAATGAGAAACCTAATCAAAGTGACATTAAGTAAAATCACATGTTTTAAATAAAAGTGTTCAGCAAAGACCTTTTTATTGGCTAAAGCTTTCTGATATATAAACATGGTGAAAGTCAGTTTTAGTTGTTGCAGTGATAACTCAATATATATTTATGCAGTGTTTCTTAAAAGCACACAGAAAAAAACCACCTAGTATTCTTTGGAACTTCCTATATTGTATTACTAGTTATGAGAAGTAGATATTTAGTTAGGGCCCAGGAATTCTAAATCCTAAATTCTTAGGAGCATGAGGATGAGGCCTGGTAAAGGAATAGTTTGTTGATAGCTGAGGCATTGACACCCAATTCTCAGAGTAGTTTCCTGGTAAGCTTGACAGGGTCTTAAATATCTACTATCAGCACTAGAGGTGGTGGCCTTATGTTCTCTTTAGCACCCCAGGAGTCCATATACCAATCTCTAGATCTTAAGCATTAGATGACAAGTAAAGGAAGATTTATAGGGCAGAGGGGGAAAGGGTCTGGTATTTTATTTTAGATTCACTTTTTCCTGCTTTCTTATCTGGTTTCCCCTCAACTTTTTAAAGTGTAAAAAGGATTTCTTCCATTGAATGGGAGTAGGCCCTGAATTCAAGTCTTGCTATAATACTGAATGGGAGAATATTGGTCCCAGGGTTGGGATTGACAATTTTTTTATAGGAGGCTGCTGTTCTTTGTTAATTCACTGGTCTCAGTAGGAGTTTAGAGTCAGCCATCTGCAGGAAGCCATCCAGAATATCTTGCCGAAGAAGCTGCTGTTCGCGTTGTGAGATGACCAAATTTATTGGTAGATTCATGGTTGATATAAGACTTAGAGGGCAGTTAGTGATGAGGATGGGGTGGAGGTGAGTGATAAAAATTCTCAAAGGTTGTATGACTAAAGGAAAAAAATCTTCCTTCTTTTCCTCCCTCCCTTCATTCATTCATTTATTTATTCAGTAAATACTTATTTTAATGTATCTGGCTACCATATCATAAAATTCCAGTTTCCTCTATTTACTAAATATGCTCATAGAAAGGGTCACAACCAGGTGATTATCACTTTGTTTGTTCGAACACTGGTTATGCTAGATGCCTTGCAGTCGCATAAACTTGGGAAATGCTGTGTAATTATCCTGTACTTCAAGTTATAATGCAGGTGAGCATTATTAAAGACTGAGGGAAATGTAAGATTCCAGGAAATATAATTGAGATGAAACAAACTTCATTTCACTCAGCAGTTTGCCAATATTTGACCATGGAAACTCTTTTTTTCCTGAAAAAACCTTAACATCTTGCAGAATGTGTGTTTCATCAAACGAATTTGGGGGGAAACATCTTATAGGGATTACTTCACAGACCTTTGCAAGCAGCTCTGGGACCCAGGGTCTGCATGTACCAATTGGGCTGGGACAGGTAAAAGACCCATGTATTTATGAATCGGTCTTTTCTCTGATTGCAGATCAGACCTCATGAAATGACTGAGAACTGTTTCTGGATAAAAGTAAATGAAAATAAGTATGAAAATGTGGATTTGCTTTGTAAACTTGAGAACACATTTTGTTGCCAACAAAAAGGTAAGTTTAAAACCTTAATTATTTATGAATTTAACTTCTAGTATTTTAACATTGCCACTTCTTTTTATGTACTAACTTCTGGGCAACATTTTTAAGAATCCTATATGTGTTTTTATAAACATTACTAATGGATAAATAAATGATCTAATGAAATGAAATATTTATAAAGAGCTGGTTTTTTATACTTTGTGTCAAAGGAGCAATTTTTAAAATGGAAATCATCAGTGTAAAGTTTTATGATTGTTAAATTTTCTGTATAAAACTTTGAAGATGTCCCATTGGAGTGAAACTAGCTTTTGTAAAGGAGAATATTATTAGTGAGAATTTTGGCATGAGAATGCAGTTTCCCTTTAGTCAGTGAGAAATAGGGAAAACAACAAACTGTCTAAACATTCCTCTGGTCAGAATTTTACCACCCTTTAATATCACAGGTGGCTTTCATAATATAACTAATTTTGAGTCATAAGGGATAGAAATAACAAATTTGTAGAGTGTCTTGAAAGTTAAAAAGTGAGTAGCAACATCTTGAGGTAAAAGTACATGAATAAGCTATATGATCTTTTTATTAAAGTATTGACATTCATTTCCCAAATTGTTTTTTGATAGTTTTACCTGTATAGTGTGATTTTTAAAAAATAATTAGGCATTAATATTGTCTGAAAATTGAGTTTATTCCTTTTGAGCTCATGGGCTCACCACTTAATATTTTGGTGCTAATACTCACATGTACTGTCAACTTAACTTCTCAGTATTATGTAAAGTTTACAATTGAGGTCTGTAGCACAAGGCACTTATATTTGTTATTGTCTTTCAGTTTTTTAAAAATAAACGCTTTCGCCATGGGCTTATGCCATTTCAGTCCCTGGCCTCATTGACCACACAGAGAGCTGGTGAACAGAGGCTACAGGGGATGCAGGCAGGAAGACTTGGTAGAGTGGAAAGAATTGACATCTGGAAATGCCAACTGTGTACTAAGCGCCATGCTAGATACTTTGTATATCTGATATTACTTGAACATCACAGCAACCAGGGAATGTTGGTAGATACATTAAAAATTCATTTAAATTCCTTGGAAACATTTTCTAAAAGATATCTATCTGTAAATTAGAAACTCATTTGAAAAGATCATTGTAATTTAAGGTAGATTTCTAGAATTTGTGGTAGATCCAAAACTATTACCACATATTTTGAACACCATTTGTGTTAACTAAAATATTAAAAATGATACATTTTGGTTTTGAAAACGGGGAAATTTTTATCACCAAGCTCACCCTAGGAAAATATATGACATAAACAGGTCTTAATTTTACCTTTCAGTGACAGAAAATCAAAATTTGCTTTGAATAAGATTACTGCACTCTCCAGGCAATCAAGGAAAATATATAACAGTTAGATGTGTTTTTACATGTAAAACACTTAAGAATTTCAGATTTCATAATCTGGAATTGATTAGTTTTCCCTTTGCTTTCCTAGTAGGTGCAAATGGTGGTACCAAAAAGCTATTTAAGTGATGCTGCCATCCAGCTACTCTTTCTTTTTTTTTCCCTCTTTACTCTGATTACTTTCTTAATTAATGAGGCTCAAAAGGGAAACTTGTTAGCATGTCTTTAATTTAGCTGTAGTGTTAGTCCTAAATGAAATAATTGGACTTTTAAAAAATTCTTAAGTCATCTACCTTTAGCCTTGAAATTCAAGGCTGAGGAAAAAGATCCATTTACTCAATCAAATGCTAGTTAGAAAGAACAAGGTGAGGAAATGATGATCATTTCTGACTATCCTGTACTTCCATCCCTCTCTGCTTTTGTGCATGCTGTTCCCTCTCCCCGTTATCTCTTTTACTTAGTGTATAGCTTCGCCGAAGCCTACAGCTTCTTTTGTCTCATCTCAAATGCTGCTTTCTCTCTGACAGTGGATGATATTTTCCAGAGTGAACAGAAAAGACAGGTTGTGACCCTGGGCAATGCCAACATTTCACAATGCCAACAGGAGTCGAGCTGTGGGAGCGACTGTTAGAGGTCTGCATTTTAAAGAATAGTTCCCAGAAAGCATTGTTTGAGGCCCCTATGCATGCTTTTTGGCATTACTAGTGGTTAAGAATTTTACTGAAGAAGGCCAGTCATTGCTGCTTTCAGGAAAAAAAAAAAGGAGAGCATTTTATATAAATATTTTATAGGAAAGATCAGAAAGGAAGGAAAGAATGAGAAAAAGGTATCTGGATGGCTTAGCCAAAAGTAAGGGCTTGCAGAGCAGATAGGCTATTCCATTCTGTCTCTTTATTCATGTCCTCCTTCTGTGGCATTAGATCTAAATATTAACATTCTCCTGTCACCACCCATGAATCCAGCTGTTACTTTGTTTGAATCAGTTTTGTAATTTCTGCAGAACTCAAAATTAAAGCTCATCACATTGGTCACTCTAAGGTGGAAAAACAGTTGCTTCTCCACTTCCTAGCAAGGAGGGGGAGGTAGAGACATTGGCTGTGTGAAGCTGAAGGTAATTTGGTTTGCATTACAACTAGGCAGGAAGCAGGAAAGGACAAAGAATTCAGATTACCAGAGAATAATGAGTCTTTAAGGGAAGAGTATAACTCTGTTTTTAATTGCAATAACTTCTTAGACTAAGAAACAGCGCTATTTCTGATTGTCTCTCATTCCAGGCCTTTAGAATGGTAGTTGCCAATCCTTTGTGTTTCCTAGGTATTTGAAATTGGTAGGTAGTCATAATAAAGGAACTGAATCCATTATTTTAAAGAGAACCTTGAAATTTTCTGACACATTTTTTTATTCTGTGTCAATAAGTATGGCTGTTTACTTACAGTAAACACTGCTTTAGGTTTTGGGACATTTAGCTTATTATTACTGGGTTTTCAGGTCTGATTCCCTGAGAGTTGTGTACCTTGGCATGCATAACTGTGGTGTACCAGGCCAGAGCTAGGTCTTGAGGTTATCTTGTTTAATCCTTACTACCTCTCACCTGAGGTCTTTTCTCCTTGTCTGTGGACTGCAAAGCCATGCTAACTCCTTCCCTCTACCACCACCCTGCCCCATAGACATAGGGAGATATTCTTGGACATTTCCTCGTAACTGATGTTTCCCTTTGCTGTATTTCTAATATGTTTAGTTATATTTTACTTAGGTTTGGTTTTTTTTCAACTCCTCCCAATGAACATTTATAACATTTATGCTGTATGGGAAAGTCCCTTGTGTCCTATCTTAAGGAGTGCAGGAACCCCTTTCTAAGCCTTATCCTATGAAAGCAACAATTTTTCCTGATTCAATTATATCTTTTTCTTGTTTTCTCTTTTACATGTTATTTTGCTGGTAGATATCTTAGTTTGGTTTCTTTGCTTCTCTCCTTCCTAAGTTTTTGGAATACAGCTTAGCTTTCTGTATTTTAAATTCTTTTAGAAATACATGTGAGCTTTTTTCCAGATAATCTTTTCCATTTCTTTTTCTCATTCCTCCACTTATTGACTTCCCCTGATTTTTCCCTTTTCCCCATTTGGCTTCTATATTCAATTCAACAAATATTTATTGGGTTCATACTGTGTGTTAGGGCTAAAGTTTGGCATCAGGGACATAGTGATGAATATGGCAGACATGCAACCTATATTTTACCCTCTTAATCAAACTCAGTCAACTTCTTCACTCAAACTTAAGAATGAGGAGCACAAGAACAAATGCTGATTTCGGTTTTAGAAAAGTCTCATATTTTACTATCTCTGGCTTCTGTTAAGACTTAACAAGGTCATAAAAGACATTGTTTATATATCTTTCAGGAATTTAATCACAGTATTCATATATTGAACATTTGGTAGCATCAAAATAATGTTAATGGCCTGCATTTTTTTTTTTAACCAGATTGGAAGCATCTGTTGGTTAATATTTACAGGCTGTTGGAAAATGCATTAAAGTTTACTAACAGGTTATTGGTGTTGGATTTTGTGAAGTAAAATTAATATTAATTACTTTCATTATTCACAAACTGTTAACTTAATAGGGATTAAAAGGCCTTCTGAAAGTTTATGAATAGTTTAATTCCATTAGACTGATTTATTATGAAAATGTTATTGCACAATTGTTAGTTTTCTGAAGTAATCACGTTTTGTGACAGGTGTGTCACATTTGCCAGATAGGTGCAATAAACTGGTTTATAAATAATTTCTCAAGTGAGCAGTTATGGCATATGGAAACAGTTAATGGATTATCCACTTAAAAACAAATCAAGCTTACATTTCTGACATCACAGTTCAATGGACAAAATATTGGTATGTAAGGATTATCCTAGGGCTTTGTCTGTGTTCATATTGTTTCTGTATTTGAACCACAGTTTATTCCATTGTATGAACAAAAGTGTATAAAAATTCCTAAACTACTTCACAAGCCTACGTTAAGATGAACAATTCCATTTGTAACTGAGAAATATGTTTCTTGGGAATGAATCTTAATAAAGAGATGATGCTAAAATGAACACAGGGTATCTTAAGCATTCTAAAGGTTTCTGAAAAGGAGATTTGACCAGTGTTATTTTGGAAATATTGGGGAAATGGTCAATGGAGAATTAAATATTTCTCTAGGGACTTATATTTTGGTTCTTGTGTGTGGTTGAACCTGAAAAGAACTAGAAATTATGAGGTAGGTCAGGATTGTCTGGTTTCACAATTAGAAAGTACCTTATTGTTACTTATTATATTGTGTTCTCTGTTCGATTGCTGAAGAAATAGAAATCTATTCTGACAGCTTTAGAGAAATAGAATTGAAGAAGAAAAACTAAAGAAAGTGGGTTCATTTACCCTGGAGCATCAGAAGATTTTTGAATCCACAAAATTGTTCAATGATATGCTTAGTTATAGACCCTGTCTTTGGTGTGGTGTGATAGAAACCTTCAAGGTCCCTGTAAATAGACATATTTCTTGCATAGTATACAGATACTGTGGACAGGAAGGAAAGAGCCTTGGGTGTGTGTGTGGAGAGGGGGTGTGCATAAACAGCTTTTTTGTTTTCTTTTTCCCCTTCTCTTTTCCTTCTTCCACTGGAGAAAGGAATGATGCTAGACACAGGAGTCATCTGGAGTAGCTAGACGAGGGTAGACTGTGGTATGCTGTACCTCTTCTGACTAAAAATCCACCTTTTCATTTTAATTCTGGTGGCAGTTCTATCACTCAGGATTCCCACTCTATTGGTGCAAATTATTATTCACCTGAAAATATAAATGAGACTCGTCTTTCCAGATGTACTATTTTCATATTAAAATAGCATTTTCTGAATCTGCCTGTTCCCTTCCCTCCTGTGCTCTATCTCCCCCTATACCACTTGTCAGACTTGGAAGAGAGAAAATCATGTGGAATTAGGATTGTAACCCAGTCCCAGCCATGGAGCACAAGAAGATAGTAGTCATGGTATGAAAGGCATGAGTAATTTGATATTAAATAAACGGTGTAATAAAATCCTTTTGTGACAGCAAAAAAGCTCTGTAAAAAATAACTTTATGTTGTACTTTATAACCATGAGTTTCACAAGTTAGATTTTGAGGTAATTACATTCATGTATAAAGGTAAAATAATTAAGCTGGGTTTTTTTTTTATCCCCCATGGTTAAACCATCTTGGCATACAACCCTATACTTTGTACCAAATTTTGTGCATTTAACACAAACTTGCCCATATTTCATTTATCTGAGAGGAAAAGCTAGTTTTGGGCCTATGGTTACCACAACTCTAACTTGTCTAAGTACATGTCTGTGCCTTGAAAGAATGGATCTTTCAAAAGTAAGACTGTCTCACCCGGGAGCAAAGAGTGCCTACGACTGCAAGCAGGAGAATTGCATCCATCATCCAAGTGGAATCTAAGCACCCTCTCGATACAGAGGTGGAGTGGACATAACCATCCCAGGGTCTACAGGATGGAGGAATAGATTATGGATTAGAGTGGACTTACTGATATTCTATTCTGGAACTATTGTGATTAGTAATGGAAGTAAATGTAGCATTGATGTGGAGAAAGTGGCCATGGTAGCTGCTGAGGGTGGGGAGTGGGAAGAAGAGATGTGATGTGGGGGCAACCTGGAGTTGTCCTGGGTGGTACTGCAGGGACAGTTACTGGACATTGTATGTCCTGCCATGGCCCACTGGGTGGACTGGGGGAGAGTGTAAACTATAATGTGGACCATTGGCCATGTGGTGCAGCAGTGCTCAGAGATGTATTCACCAAGTGTAATAAATGTCCCGTGATGATGGAGGAGGTTGTTGTTATGGGAGGAGTGGGGGGTGGGGGGTGGAGGGTATATGGGGACCTCATATTTTTTTAATGTAACACTAAAAAGAAAATAAATAAAGACAAGAAAAACAGAAAAAAAGTAAGATAGTCTCTAGCCCAGAGGTTCTTAGCCTGGCGTCCCTGGATAGAATTTAGGAGTCTGTGAACTTGTCTAAGAAAAAATCATACCATTTCTTTCACTAACTTCTTTAGAAATGTCACTTTTTCTTACTATTAAAAAATAAGGCCACAAATGCAGTGATATCTATAACTTTTCCACTTATAGAATTTATATATATATTTATATCACTTCTGAGTTATTTTAGATATGCCAAAATATCATATCAATTCATCACTATTTCAAAGTTTAGGGTAGTTATTAGATGTTGTTATGTAATACATTCATAAAAAAGCATATTTTGTCAGGGGGGTCCTCCAGGTTGCAGATGCTAAGATGGAGTTGGAGTCCAAGTGGTTTATTTAGGGGGCAGGAGGTAGATAATGTATATGAAAGGTGAAGGTGGGGAAAGCTGGACTGGGGAGGAAGAACCATAGGCCATAATTCAAATCTGACAGTCTTCACCAACCCAGCAGGCTGCTCTGGTACAAATAATGTCTTTCAGAGAAGAGTCTCACATTGGACCCCAAGGCCAGGCCTTAGCATTGCCCCCATGTCAGTCATTAGCTGAAGAGCCTGGCTTGGGCTCAAAAGCTGAAGATCCTGAAGATCCTTGGCGCCTTCATCCAAGTGCACTCCTGGCAGCTGAAGAGAAAGTCCTTGAAAGGAGATCTGAGCATGACATGTCCACAGCTGCCTCACATGCATATTACTGGATTATAAACTGGTGTTTAAATTTTTGATAGCTGCATTCCTTTATACTTTGGTTCTTTTGGAATCTGATGATTTTATTTATGTATTTAAAAATATTATTCTGGGAAGAGGTCTGCTTCATCTGCAGTGGGGTCCATTGCACCAAAAAAATGCTAAGAACCCTGCTGTTCTCTTTCTCTTCTGTGCAGTGGCAGGAGTAATGTGGATGCCTGGGCCCTCACTGCTGCCTATTCAAATGGATGTGTGTGTGTGTATTGGTTCCAATGTATTATTTGTAATGAAATATTTTATCCAATTTAGAATAAATTTTTATGGCAATTTCAGCATCAGGCCATCTATTTTTTAAAGCTTGCTTTAGCAGACTACTGTAATGCATGTGTTGGTAAAAGTTTATATCAAGTCTGGAAATAATATGAAACCCTTAGATAATAAAATACCAGTAGTAATGCATGCTTTTTAAAGCTGTTAATCATTTACCTCATTTATATTGTTTTGCTTGATCCCCAAAACAATCCTAAGACAAATAACTAAGACAAATATTGTGTGTGTTTTATATACAAGAAAAAGTTACTCTTCAGGTGAAGTTTAGCAAAAAGGAGCAGCCACTCTGAACGGAATACAGATCTGAGTCTAAAGCGATTGCTTGTTCTGCTATGCCATGCTGCTTCTCTGATTAAAAGAAATCCTATTATGTTTTATTTAAAGTGCTCTTCTTTGATTTAAAATAATTTTCCTCTCATCTCCTGCCACCCTACCACTGCCCCACAGCAGTTCACCCTCATCCCACACTTTATATTAAAGGCTTTAAAAACTTGCCGGTTTTTATTAAGACCATCTTTCATCATTTTGTACCTCTATTCACTTCTGTAAGTATTTGAGCTGTAAATACTAACACCATGCTGTGGAGTGTACACGAGAAGTAAGAGCCTGTGCCGTCCACCCCAGGAGTGTGAGACCCTGGCTTTTACAGCTCTAGTTTTTTCTTCTACAAAATGGGGCAGATAATACCCACCACCCGAGGTTATTGTGAGTATCATAGAATATAACGAATATTTTAAATCATCTTTTGCAGTGCCCAGCTCATTGTAGTTTGTTCAGGAAATGTTAGCTGAACTTAAAATTTGAGCACATAAGGTTCATTTCCACTTATAAAGAGGTGTGCATCATCTCTGAATTTTTCCCAGGAATAACAAGTTAAATGACCTCCCTACAGCCTTTGCCCAATTCCAAATAAAGCTTTCTTAACCATGAAACTACCATGTTAATTGACCTATGGTAACAGTTATTTATGAGACTTCCATTACAGTGTTCTGTACACTTTAGAAAATAATAATAATAATAGGATATTCTGTACATCCTGTTTGTTTTAGGTATGTGTATGGCTTACCTTCCAAATGCTTTATTAAGTTCCTTGAGGACAGGAATCTGTTAGATTGAGGAATAAATATAAAGACCTAAAGACCAGGGTTTGTTTTTTTTTGTTTTTTGTTTTTTCCATTTCTTTTTATCTGTTTGTGCCAGATTTTGCTTTCAGTTTATGAGTAATTCATGGAGTTGGGGCGCAATAGATTTAGTAATTTTTTTTGAAATTTAGAAAGTGATATATATATATATGTATATTCATTAGCTTTACTGTTCTTGCCATGTTTCAGTTTAAGAGAATTGAGCTGATGACTTCAGGGTGATCTTAAAATGCTTGCTTAGGCCTTTTTAAAAATTACTGCCTCTTGTTAACAATTTAGTATTATTTCTGACAGTCCTTGGTTTCAAAGATTAGTGAGAATGGTATGAATGACATATAAAATTATGGAACTGGGATGCATTAAGTTGTAGAGAAACTTTAATTGATTAGCAAATAAAAGTGCCAACTAAAGCTCAGAACCTAAATTCTTCCCAGGGCTTGCAGGAACCATTAATTTTCTTAGTTTCATAGAGTGCCAGCAGAAGGTTCAGAGGAGAGAGAATTTTTGGGAAGGGTTACTACTTTTTTTTTTCTCCTCCAGTTGTGTGGTGAAGGATAACAAACTGGTTGTACCATCTGAAATTTTTGAAGTTCTACTGTTCTTGACTTATCAAAAATGTCAACTTCACATGGTTCAGCCTAATACTTGCTGTATTAGTTAGGATTCTTTAGGGAAACAGAACTGACAGGAGATGTCTTCAAATACTATGAGATTTTATAAAATTTTCTCATACGGCATTGGGGGAGCACAAAGTCCAATTCTGTAGGGCAGACTGCAAGCCAGCAACTCTGATGAAGGTCCTTGATGAGTTCCCCAGGAGACACTAGCTGTCTGAAGTAAAGCTGGGAATTCTTTCTGAATGCTGAAATCACGTCCCCTTTTAAGGTCTTCAGTTGATCAGATGAGATGTCACTCATTGCTGATGGCAATTTCCTCAGTTAATTGTAGATGTAATCAGCCATGTATGCAATCAACTCACTGATGATTAAAGGCCATGAAATGCCTTTGTATTAAAATTAGCCCAGTGCTTGCTTGACCAAACAACTGGGCACCATTACCTGGCTAAGTTGACACATTAGCCTATCCATCACACTTGCATCCTCAACTGAAGAGAAATCAAGGAAGTATATAAAGAGAAGTCTTTAGTTTATAGCTTAACTGGAAATAAGTATTGATATCTTTCTACTTCTCTGGTAGTTTGTCAAGTATTAGATAATATTAATCTTTGAATATGATATCCTGCCCCTATTCTAGAACTGGAAGAATACTTGGATTTTTACACATTACCTAGAGTATATAAATAATTTTTTCCTGGTGAGTCAGTGAGGAACTTTATCAGAAATAATACCCAACCAAAAGTGAAAAATAAGAAGTTTGGTTGTTGCCGGTTTGAGTTGATTAATTCAGGATCTCAGTGATATTAAAACTCCAGCTTAGCTTTTAGTCTGTTTTCTTAGTTTTCGCTCTAGTTTCAGCCCACTTGAGCTAGCAGAGGAAGGAGAAACCATTATGCTCACAAGTAGGATTTTATATTAGTTTCCTTTAGCTACTAAAGCAAATGACCACAAACTTAGTGGCTTGAACAACACAAATTTATTATCTCATATTTCTTTTTTTTTTTAACCTTACTGATGTAAATTTTTTTTTTTAAGATTTATTTATTTATTTCTCGCCACTCCCCCCCCCCACCCCGGTTGTTTATTCTCTGTGTTTATTTGCTTTGTCATCTTCTTTGTCCACTTCTGTTGTTGTCAGCGGCACAGGAATCTGTGTTTCTTTTTTTGTTGCATCATCTTGTGTCAGCTCTCCGTGTGTGCAGCACCATTCTTGGGCAGGCTGCACTTTCTTTCGCGCTGGGCGGCTCTCCTTACGGGGCGCACTCCTTGCACATGGAGTTCCCCTACGCGGGGGCACCCCTGCATGGCACGGCACTCCTTGCGCGCATCAGCACTGCGTGTGTAGCTCCACACGGGTCAAGGAGGCCTAGGGTTTGAACTGTGTACCTCCCATGTGGTAGACGGACGTCCTAACACTGGGCCAAGTCTGCTTCCCATCGTATTTCTTTCTATCAGAAAGAAAGACACAGGTCTCTCTGGGTTAAAATCAAGGTCTATACAGGACTCCATTCTTTTCTGGAGGCTCTAGAAGAGAATTTGCAACCTTGCCTTTTGCAGTTTCTGGACACCGCTCTCTTTCCTTGGTTTGTGTTCTCCTTCCTCCCTTTTCAAACCCAGCAGCAGCACGGGAAGTCCCTGTGTCACATCTCTCATCCCACTTCTGTGGTCACATCTCTTTCTCTGTCAGGAAAGGTGATTAACTTGGGCCCACCCAGATATAATCCAAGGTAATCTCCCCATCTCAAGGCCCTTAACCTTCATCACATTCTTAAAGTCCCCTTTTCCATGTAGGGTAATATATACTCACAGACTTTAGGGATTAGGCCACATACATCGTTGGGGGAGGAGTGAGGGAGATTTTCCATTATTCTGCCTACTATAGGTTTCCTCCACTCCCTCTGCCAATACTCAGAACTGATTTCTTCGACTTTGCCTGGGACAACTCCTTGCCATAAAATTGCAAAATCTCAGAAGCCACGTGGCCCTATTTATTCTACTTATTTCACATTATGTCAGTTTCTCCTTAAACCCTGAATTCCTCCTTAAGCCCTGAATTCCTTTTAAAGGAATGCCATTTTAGGATCCTGGGAATATTTTGACTCAATTTTTTAAATCATTTATTTACTAAATGTTTGTATGGCTTTGACCCTTTATCAATGACATTAACATGTTTTTGTTATCACAGCTAAGTCCTTTTCTGGATTTTTAGGAAAATCTCTATGTCCTGTCTTTCTACATACCAAGAAAGATTTTTCCTTCTTTATTCAAGTATACTGTAATTACTTTCATATTCCTTATTCCATAGAAAAACCTTCCAAACATCTTAGGTAAAGAGCCATTGGCATTTAAAAATCAATTGCTACTATTTATTTGAAGGAAGAAAGAAATGCTAATCCTAATTTAGAAAAAAGAAATGCATTGTATTTTATACATTTTTTAACGTGTTCAGAGATATGTTTCTACAGTTATTTATATCAAGTTCTGAAAAACTGAATTACTCATAAAAAAGTTTAGTTATGTTTTAAAATATAGATTGTTACTCTTGTTTTATGATGTTTCACAAAATATTTTTATCTGACTATTCATATTCATATGATAGGGACTTTGGGAAGAGCTATATTTCTTTAGTCCAAACATTACTCAGTCCTAATAAGCATCTACAAATGGATACGAATATATAATTTCATCACAACCTAGAAAATATATGTTAGTATAATTGCACATTTTCACTGGATAATTTAAAATACAATATATAAGAAGTTTATTTTAATTGGAAAAAATTTCATCACTAAGGGAAATCACATTTATCAAAAGATCTAATGGAACCACATTTCACACAAAATAATTTATTTTAATTTAATTGTTGGCTCTTAGTCATTTGCCAGTCTACTCTTCTATCATATTGCTTTAGATTTGTTCTTCCTGAAGCAGGACTCTTCTTCCTTCTTTAATCTTCTTTTCTTTTTCAATTAGAGAACCAATTATTTTTCAGAGTTTCACAGGTCACAGTGGGACAGTTTGGCTCTCAGGCTCTGCAGCATAAGATTCAACCCAGAAGAGTCAAAATAGCCAATGGGATAATCGTGTTTGTTTCTATCTGAGAAACATTCATCTTTAGAAATTTTATGTTTTTCTATTTTAGAATAACAGTTTTCCTGAACAGTATTTTTTTCCTGAAAAATATTTTTTACCAAAGTTATTTTTATATTTATTCTTATACATTTGTATAAAAATGATTATGAACCTGTTCAAATGGTTTGATCATTTACATTTCTATTACGTGCTTGTAACAGATTTAGCAGAGTGTTCAGTACCAATTCAGTATCAAGCAAAATTGCAATTTGTGTCAGCTTCAGCATGGTAACAATACTTTTGTAAACAGAACTTCCTATATAGAGAGGAAAGAATATTCAATAAACCGGATAATCTGAAGTTGAATAATCATTTTTACCATCTTTTTTACTCACTAAGATGGTTTAGTGCAGAGAACACCACTACCACCTGACAGGATCCTCCTTCTTCCCACTTTTGGATCTCTGAGGTGTACTTTGTCAGAAAAGCTATTTTCATGAATGTGCCCTTGATGAATAAGCATAATCCACAACATCAATAAATCAAATAATTTCTCATTATTTCTGATCATATTAAGGTTTTAAGAAGGCCAGAGCAGCTGCTGGAAACAAAAAAAGAATGAGAGAAAACTGATTTACAAAGTGTAGGGGAAACGAGTGCCTGCTAAACCCCAGAGATTAGGCTCTTCTCCCATTTTAATGTGACAAGGTTGAGGCTCAAAGAAGTTAAAAATCTTTTTCTAGGTGATGCCATTAGAAAGAAGTTGAAAGTCTGTATTTGAATTCACTTCTTCCTGATTTCGTCACGTGTGGACTTGCCTCTCTATCCATTTGGGTCACTGGAGAAGAGGAGGCCACACAAGGCATGAGAGCATGTAGGAAGCTTGTGGAGGCCCTTTGCATTGGTGTGGACATGACCTTCTTATCAGCTACCATCACTACCTGTGTAGCAGAGTTACATCTACCATTTTGGTCCTTTAAACTGTAGAAGTTGTAATAATGCATCTATTTCATTTTTCTTCAAATATTTTTTTATTTTTAAGTAGTTTTCAGTTTATTCTCTCCTCATATTTTCTCTCTTTTTTGAACAATAATGCTAGATACTTTCAGATTTGTTGTTCCTATAATATCATGTTTATCATATCCTATATGTACACACATTTTAAAGGATTAAAAAGAAAAAAAAAAGACTTTCTGCCCACCATATGTGGCCTTTGGTAGTCAGGTCCAACTCTTAATTCTGGCTATATTTTCCCTTTCATTTTTCTGCTATACATTCTCTATATTCCAAGAACTTTGGTCTACTTTTCCATTCAGTTTAACCATATGTTTTATTGCCCCTCTCTTGTGTCTTCATCACTTACTCAGAATGTTTCAGTTGCAGTCCCTAACTATTCTTCACCTTCTGAGAAATCTCCTGCTGCTGCTGTATTGCTGACAGTATGTCTTTCACCAGGCTAGGCATTGGAGAACCTGGATTCTGTCCCTGACCTCCATCTTCCATGCATTTGTCTCATACCTTCATGTGGTTCTGCCCTTTCTTCTCTGACTGGGGAGAGTGTTGAAGTCTTTAGAAAGCTTTCTCAAGAATCTTCTGCTCTTTAGCTGTCTGACTTCAATCTCTGCTACCTTCCCCTTTGTTCTTTTATTTCAACCACACTGGACAGCCTTGGAGCTATACCTCAGAAACACCAGGCACACTCCTGCCTTAGGCTCTTTCCTGCCTGATATCTTCTAGATACCTGCCTGACTAAGCCTCTCATCACTTTAAGTCTTGACCAAAATGTCACCTTCCCAATTTAATTCTGCCATCTAGCCCCTTTTTCCATACTTCTCAACCCTAGTTTCCTCTACTTTGTTCTTTTTCATGGATAATTTGTCCCTTTCTGACATATGTCCACTACTTATTAGGTTAATATTTGTCTTTTTCATCCTCTGTCCCAATTGGAATCTATGCTCCTTTAATAGAGGGATCTTTGTTTCTTTTCCTGATGTATCCCAAGCTTCTAGAAGAGTGTGTGGGACATAGGGGGCACTGAGTTAAAAATTGCTGAATAAATGGCTGCTTTTTCATTCCTTTAAATCAGAAATAATTTCATCCTCAAGTAAACTGTCTTTTTTTTTAAAAGTTGAAGCAAATGGGAATTTTGAAAGGAGAGTAGCAATATTTAAATGATCTAAATTCCAATGAACTCTGCCACTGATGACTTTAGCTGTGAGTGAATAAAGACTCTTTTGTAAATTAGGTAAAAAATTCGAAGACTAATGGAGATGGTAGAAAGTGGGATAGGTTTAGGACCTCAAAGCTAAAACGATTCAATTTTCTTCATTTCTGTTTTAGAACAAGCATCTATGCAGGAAGGAGGGAAATTTTTTGTAAATGCTGCATTATTGTTAGATGGACTTGATTTTGGTGACTACCAGGAATAACTATTAAAAAACAAATTGTATCTCAATTTATAATTTTTTCCTAGAACATTGTTTAGGAATGTGGAAATGTTGATATTTTTATTGAGATGAAATTCACATAAAAATTTAACCATTTTAAAATGTACAATTCAATATATAATTCAGAATATAATAGTACTTTTACAAAGTTGTACAACCACCACCTCTGTTTCAGAACTTTTTCATTGCCTCAAAATAAAAGCCTATTCCCCATTTTTTCCCCAACTCAGCTCCATTTGCTACCATTTGCTAAGTGATTTTGTAGATTTACCTATTCTGAATATTTAATATAAATGGAATCATACAATATGTGATCTTTTGTGGCTAACTTCTTTCATTTAGCATGATGTATTCAAGGCTTTGTGTTGTAGCATATATCAGTGCTTCGTTCCTTTTTATGGCTGAATAATATTCAATTAAATACACCACAGTTTGTTTATTCATTCATCTCTGTGTGTGTGTGTTTGTTTCCACTTTTCAGTTATTATGAATCATGCTGCTATGAACATGTGGTACAGGTATTTGTTTGAATACCAGTTTTCACTTCTTTTGAGTGTATAACTGGGAATGGATTTGCTGTTTATATGGTAATTCTAGGTTTAACTTTTTGAGAAACCACCAAACTGTTCTCTGCAGCAGCTGAATCATTTTATATTTTACTGACAGTGTATGAGGATTTTTATTTCTCTACATCCTTGCCAACACGTTATTTTCTGTGTTTTTTTTTTTTTGTCTGTTATTGTTGCTGTTGGTTGTTGATTTTAAGGTTTAAAAAAATTGAAAGCTCTACTGAAAACGATTCATTTATAAAAGTTTGATTGGGCATAATAAATATTGGAGAAAATTCTAATTAAAATTAGAAGTAGAAAACTCTAATTCTAATGTTTTAATAAAGTTAGGAAATCTCATAATAACCATGGATATTTAATTATAACAAATTTATTGAGTGAATGGTAGTATAAAGCTGTTATGACAGAAGTTTGCAATTTTGCTTGAAAGTTCTATTATAGGCTATTCTTATATATATATATATACCTATAACTGTAAGGTATTAAATATCTATTACTAGTTAAATAGACAAAATTTTTATGTATTATATTAAAATTATATATTTATAGCTCATTTAACTATTTAAACTGTTGTATTATTCCTTATAAACTAAATATGTTATGGAAAATTTAGAAAATGTATGAAAAAAATGCTACCATAAACTCCACTACTCCATTTTAATCCAATGTAGAATTTTGCTGACTTTGTTTATCTTCTCAAAATTCATGTTTTGCCGATGTAATAGTAATCACACTATATATGCAGTATTATTTCCTTTCATTTTAACATAACACATTTTTATGCAGTTAAATAGCTTTTAAGATACCTTGAATAACCATATAGTAGTATATCCAGTCATTGTATCAACTACAAGATATATTTAAAGATACATTGATTTAAACTGATGGAATTAGGAAAGACTTCATAAAGCAATTAACTTTACTTTACTGACCTTATACATACCACATATCCTGACTTGTGTCATTTCCTGAGGGAAATTACTTCTATGGCTTCCTAGATTAGGATGACTCCCTTTGTAACGCAATCCTATAGTATTCTTTAATTTCCATTCAGAGCACTGGTTTGCAATTCTGATAAAATCTTTATTTATGTGTTAATTCAATATCCTCTTTTCTCTTTAGACTATAATCTTTCCATGGCAGGGACTATACTTTTCTTCTCACCACTGTATTCCTTTCACTCAAGGCAGTATCTGATGTCCATTATTGCTTAATACGCATGTGAGATGGGTAGATCAATGAACAACCAGGGAAAGGGAGTCAAGCATGTAAAATGTTTCCACACATGAGAGCTGGGGGTTTGGGGAGAAATACGTAGGCATGGGAATTGAAAGTAGCCATGGAGTATACTTCAGTGAGATGTATGAGAATGGGGAGTTAGGTGGAGAAATGGCAATAGAAGATGAATCTAGTAAGAGTCTGTATTCATATTTGTACAGGCTTTATATATAAAATTTAGGCATTTATGTTTTGTTCTGTCATTTATATGAATCACTTGAAATGTTTTGAATAGGGGCATAACATGCTATTATCTGTGTTTTAGCATGTTAACTCAGTATAGGACAGGTCTTTTCTGTAATAGGTAAAGCCCAGAGACTGGCATACCAGATTGGAGACTGTGGTTGTGTTCAAATAAAACTTTATTTACAGAAACAGGTGGCAAAACATACTTGGTCTAGGGGTCTGTAGTATGTTAACTGCTGCGTAATATATTGAGGTTTTTCCTAGTGGATCCCAATATAGGTTATATGGTTTCCTACAACCACGACCGTTCATCTGAAGTAGTACTAGAAAATAAAACTGTTACTGCTGTATTTGGTGATCCACCTCCCAGATATTTGTGTCTACATGTAAAATAAACAAGATGGAGATAGAGTATAAGTAGGTGATACTCTGAAAAGTTTGATTTAAAAAATGAGAGCTAAATGGAAGAAATAAAGGTAGGGGAGTGTCAAAGGGAAACTGCATCGTAGTATAGGGACTAGAGATTTATGAGGTTAAGAGTGGACTTCTTGGACATAAGAGGAATGGGAAAATGTGGAATTTTTAGTGCTACATCTTGGAATAAAAACTTTACAAGAATAGGCCTAATGTTATTTCTGTGTGGACGGATTTGATGAAAATAAATATGCAGTATTTTAATGCAGAAATTAACAATGAAGCCACGTTGAAAGCATCAGCTTTGGAATCAGACTGCTTGGTTGGAATACTGTCTCCATGGTTGCTTGACTTGGTACTAATTTTCATTCTCTTTCATGTTAACTTCAATTTTCTAATCTGAAAAAGAGGGTTAATAGCTACTTTACAGGATTATTAAGAGACAATGTCTGTTGAGGGTCTACCATGATACCTGATTCACATTACTCCATAAATGACAACTCTTATTACCATTATTATATTAATTTCAATTTATTTATATTGTGTTATGGCACAGAAGTTGAGTAGCAGTCAGAGCTGTTATAAATGGAACATTGGACTACATAGTCTGTAAATGCTTTTCTGTATCTAAAACTTCTTTTTATTGATATCATTCAGTTTTCTTCAGTGCTAGTTTTCTGAATTAACATTTTTAAGCATCATTGCCACTTTTTGGATATTAAATAGTGCTTTTATGAGATTTAATACAAAACCGTTGTTATTAGAAAGCTATAAAACTGCCCTCTCCTCCTTGGTAGTCTTTAAAATTTATCATATGTTTAGATTACATCTGACTGTATCACATCAAAAAATTGCTTCCATTCATGATATGGTACAGTAACTCAGATCAATGGTTGTTGGTTTATTTGAACATAGTTAAGTGTTAAGAGAGTCATGCAAAAACAAGAGAGTTAAAGTTAGAGGAGATTGTTGTTTTTGCCAATGATAAGTCCTTAACTTCTTCTGAAAACTGTAGAGCATGAGCATATAATTCTTTGTACTAATTGTAATGCATTACTCTAGCCCGTAATCTATGAGAGTGTTCACCTCTGCACTCTGCCTGTCCAGCTGTTGTCTTGAACAATTATCAGCAAGCTATTATTCCTGTATGAGCTGTGTCATGCTCAAAAGTGGCTGCAAAAAATGTTAATGAGCATGTTTGAATGTTGGTTGATGAACGTTAAGTGGTTGCAGAAATGCTCTCTGCATTCTTTCCTATGAATGTTCAGATTGAGGCAATGGGTTCTGATGAGGGATTACAAACAAATGGTGCTGATTGACAGTTCTTGATTTAACATTAAAATAGTATCTAAAAGAAAATTCTGTGTTTTAGCTGAATAAGAGACAGTGATGTTGACCCCTGGGTGCAACTCCACACTTAACTGTCAGTATTATTTTGCAATTTTAATTTTTTCTATTGTGTCAGATTTTTACATACTTTCATTTTGTATTATACATTATTTTAAATGTATGCCTGGGATTGATGGTATGGTTAAAAACAATAAGATATCCATTATGTACTTACATTTTTAGAATAAAAACTTGGCAATTTAAAATATGACCAAATTAAAATATTGTACACATTTGCTATCCAAGTAGATAAGTGTAGGCCAGTATTCATCAATATATTTGTTATTTTTGCATTTGTGTATACATATATTTTTAAAAGATAGCCAAGTGCTTCTTCAGCATTGTGTTGTTTAGCTTTATGTTAATTAAAACCAGCTGCCTATATACTCTTTAGGAATTTTTGGAATTAATTTTTTTGAACATGCATTTCAAATGCCATGTATTGAGCATGAATTTGAAATAATATGTTTTTTAAAAGAAAATGACAGCAGTGCAAGGAACAGGATTAAAGAGTGTTGGTGAGGGTTTTTTTTTTCTCATTATTTTTCCCATTGTTATAATAATCATGACAGGGATCAGAATGTGCCAAATGTTATACAAATGTTTGTTTTTACTAACTATTTTTAGCTGTAGGTCAACTTCTTATGATCACATGAGAAGCTATGAAAGGTGCCATCCTAGCTTCCAGTCTACAGTGCTAATTCCTTCCTTCATATAGTATATTTTTTAGTGGACAAGAAAGAAATTACAGAGAGAAATAAAAATAACCATAGTTTTATAATAATATGCTATGAAAAAAGATGCGTGAAATATGATGATAGGGTTCTACTTTGTATAGGGTATTCATGAAAAGTCCCTGAGTTATGCCATTTAAAATGAAGAATTTGGAATTAGGAATTTGCCATGTAAGGAATTAAGAGACAAGCTCTCCAGTTGTAAGGAGTAGCAGGTATAAAAGTCCTTCGGTTGTAACGGATCTATACTATGGGATTCATCAGAAGGTCAGTATGACTGGAGCATATTATGTGATGGATAGAATAGTTAGGAGGTGAGGTTTGAGCCTGAATGTTTAGAAAAGCTTTAAAGAAACATTTGAGTTGTCTTGAAGGATGAATATTTTTGAAAATAAGATAGGAAAAGAAGGCAAATCCAGCAAAAGGACTGGTATGGGGAAAGGCACATATGGCACACATTTGAAATACCTACTAGTTGAGAACATTGGAATGTTGTTGATGTTGATGATTGTGCTGGCCCACCAGTTAGGGTGGTGATGGTTTAAGGCTCAGAAGTGGTCCACCTTGAGCCAAGGTTGATTGCTAAAGGCAAGCTCTTTCCAGAGGCTTTGCCCCTCCTCTAAAATATGGTGCAAAAGACTTTTAGCCCCTTTTCTAACTCAGAAAGGTTTATTTAAACTAAATTAGTGTTAAACACAGTGTTTTTGTTTTTGTTACTCAATTTGATAGTTTAAATATAAAAAATTCCATTGTTTCCAGTCTCAGTAGAAGAGGAACTATGGTAAATTCTTTTTTTTTTTCCTCATAAGGGCATGCAATTACCATTTAGGTACAGTTATAAAGAGATACAATAAGTGTTTATATATGGAAAAATATTTATAAGGATGTTCACTGTAATATTTTTGATAGCAAAAATTTAGAAACAATTTACATATTTATCAATAAGGAATATAAATTATGTTATAATTTGCAGTACTAGTAATATTATGGAGCTGTTAAAAAGAATTTGGTTGATCTATGCATATAAATATGGAAAAATTTCCAGAGTTAATTGCTTTGTAAAACAATCAAAATACAAAACTGTATATGGTACAAGCTCATTTGATTAAAAAACAAACAAAAAATGAAACAAAAACTAAACTATATTTGCGTGCGATACACACACAAACGCAAACATTAAATTATAGAAGGCTAACAGTAATAATTTTCGTTACAGTAAATATTTTGCCAGTAGTTTTCTTTGGGGCCTACTTGTAGATATTGTAGAATCTTCATGTTTGTGTGTGTGTGTTGTGTGCTTCTGTATTACTTGAATTATCTTAGAATGAATTTTTAAAAATTAGTTTCTTTTTCCTAGAGAACAAGACCAGAATAATAGGGCAAGTAGCTAAAATAGTACATTCAATTTACCCCTTGCATATATTTTATGTTTATTGTATAACTGGAAAGTAATAAGGTGATTTTGCTTCAGTCAGTGAAAATTAATCTCAAAAATTGTATCAAGATATGTGAACCATTTGTTTTATTTTTAAAGTGAAAGCTGAAAAATGACAGCTGTGTAAAGTAAATGAAATTTTTGTCAAGTACATTATATACAGAAGGTTCCAGTCATTCGATAAACTCCATTCAGAAAGCAATATTTGATAGTAATTATTTCAAATGGTACTCTGATCAAAAGGAACACCCAATTGTAATGAAGAAAATCTGTGTAAGGGTCATCCTGAACAAAGTTTGCTTAAGTGTAAGGGGAGAAGTAAATGATGAAGGCAAGAGTTGCATCTATCTTCCTCAGGCTAAGAAGGAGCAGCTGTAAAATGCTGAGAAAGCATTCTGATTCAAGTAACTAAGTTAAAGAGGGCTAAGTGTGGGGAATAAGATTTTAAATTTGATAATTTTAAGTAAATTGCTTTATAGATCAATAGAAATGTATGTTTTATGTGTTACCGTCCTTTTGGACATTTATGTGTATGTACTTTGGGAGGAAATTGTTTTCTTTCCAGTCCCTCCCACTGCCTTATTCCTTGAAATTATGATGTTTGCTGCTGCAAGTGTAGACTTTTTTTTCCTAGGAGAAATTGCAGGGAAATTTATATTCAAAGTAAGTTCCTCAGTCATCATTCTGAAAAATCTTATGTGGTATGGCACATATTTCTGAAAAGAACATGTCCACTGGTTCTTTAGTACTTGTACATTTTCCATTTACTACTTATAGAGTGATATTCTCCCTCAAGCTCACTCACTGTCTAAATGTACTATGTGCCATTCTTGTTCTCCAGAGCTTCTGCCATTTTGGCAAAGGAAGCACAAATATCCTCTGCTCTGGGGTTTCAAAATATACTTTGGTCTTCTGTTACTCCCTATACCCTCTCCTCACCCCCATCTCTTTCCATAGAAGGAGGAAGAGAGCACACACCCTATTAGGTTGCATCTAAAATCTTACCTACTTTGTTTCCCTATAAGTTCTACCTTGGTTAGGAAGATATTTGTGTCTTCCTGTGTTCTTACCTCACATTCTGCATCTTTCCTATCACCTGCTTCTAGGAAGACCCTCTTCTCAGTTTTACATAATTAAAGGAAAGCTTTGTGAATGTGTTAGAAAGTTTTTCCAAGTACCCAGCTCTTGCAATTAAACACATAGCTTTTAAGACTACTGTCTCACTGAAGATATTAACAAAAATTTAATTTTATCCTCAGTGCTGAGGAATGACCTCTTATTCTAAGCTTTAGCTTCCTTGTCCAGAGGAAATAATAACCATTGATCTTGAAATGGCAAGGCTACAGGAAAATTTTCAGGAAAGAAAAAGAAACTTTTTAATCTCCAGTTATCTCCAATTATTATCTGGCTCTACTTTTTCTGAGGGGTAGAATGAATCTTAGTCATTCTGCCTTGAATTCCACCCAGTTCTCATATCATCAATATGCAGTTTCTACTGATGGTTACAGTAAATTGACCCTGATTTGCCAGAATGGAATAAGCCCCAAAATTCCAAAGTCCTGGTATCCATTTGCCAGACTCTTCCCTCTCTGTGCTTCAGTTTTCTTATTTGTAAAATGAGATTTTTTAAAAATTAGGGGATTTCCTACTTTCCATTGTAACTGGAGGAAAAAAGTATTTGAAGCTTTCAGAAATCCAAGTACTGATATGAAATAGGGATTTGATGTTTCCAGCATGAAGTAAAATATTAAATATGTGAATGTGATAAACATTTTTTAATTTTTAAGATTTTTAATTAGCTAATTTATTTTTATTTTTTTGTCTTTATTTTTTTTATGTTACATTAAAAAAATCTGAGGTCCTCATATACCCCCCACCCCCATCACCCCACTTCTCCCGTATCAACAACCTCTTTCATCATCGTGGCACATTCACTGCATTTGGTGAATATATTTTGGAGCACTGCTGTATCACATGGATAGTGGCTTACATTATAGTTAACACTTTCCCCCAGTCCACCCAGTGGGCCATGGCAGGACATATAATGTCTAGCATCTGTCCCTGCAAGTACCACCCAGGACAACTCCAAGTCCTGAAAATGTCCCACATCATATCTATTCATCCCCCTCCCTATCCTCAGCAGCTACCATGACCACTTTCTCCACATCAGTGCTAAATTTTCTTCTATTACTAATCACAATAGTTCCAGAATAGAATATCAGTAAGTCCACTCTAATCTATAATCTATTCCTCCATCCTGTGGACCCTGGGATGGTTATGTCCACTCTACCTCTATATTGAGAGGGTGCTTAGATTCCACATGGATGATGGATGCAATTCTCCTACTTGTAGTTGTAGGCACTCTTGGCTCCCTGGTGTGATGGTTGACCTTCTTCACCTCCCTGTTAGCTGGCTGGGGTAAGTCCAATAAACCAGAGGGTAGGTAGTTGCAAGCTTGTTGAGGCTCAGGGCCTGGCTGTCACGTGCACAGTCCAGAGATTCAGGTCCAGCACCAACCACAGGTCCGGTAAAAGTAACAGGAGAGGGTTGTGAACAAAGATGTGATAAACATTTTAAAGATTAGACATTTTAGCATGCATCAGAGCATACCATTTAATAGATGTTCTGTTTAGTATTTCATTTCCTGTTCTACATTGACTTGTTGGTGTATGTCTTTTGAACATTAACTTTTACTATCTAACATTTTCATGAAGCATTTAAACTAGAGATAGTTTTTAATTAGCTAGGTTGGAGAGTTTACAGTAAATGATATTTTCAATTCCTGTAAGATTCTTTTCCACTAAGATGTTACTGCTTCTATGCTCAAGTGTCAGGTGGCCCAACATAATTGTGAAGTAATTGAGTTTAAAGTGAGATTTTCTAATAAGATTTAGAGTCATTCCACTAATGAAAGGTTTCCTCCTCTTTCCTCCTTCACAGAATGATTTTGTTAAGTAGCTTTCTTTTCTTTTAATAATCTATTTGGTCAGTATGTTAAAAGTAAGATGTTTTTAGAGATGCAGACTGGAAAACATTGGAAAACATGTATTTATTTTAAAAGCCTGTAACTTTAAATATGGGCATTGGGAAAGACATAGGAGTGTTGTTTATCTTAAATTATTAGGAGTTTTTTGGGGCTAGGGGAGTAAAAACATCCACAGATTTCTGAATCCTGTCTTGACTCAGCTCTCTCTTTACCCTCTGATTACTTGGAGAGATATACACACAGGGACACACAGCAAAGGAAGATAAAGAGTCACTTCCTTGTTAACTTGGCTTTTGTCTGAATACCCCAGATAAAGCTCTTTCTTGTCTCTGGGCTTAAATAAGTAGTTTAAAGTTGAGGCTGAAGCCTGGCTACTTCCCCCTGGAACTTACAGTGTTCTTTATCCATGTGCCAGCTGCTTACATGGGCACTGAGCAACGAGTAGATGAGGCAATCTGTTTTAGCGCAGGAAAATGCCAGGCTCAGTTACCTGTGTAAGAGAGAGGAAATAAAAGATGTGAGGAATACACCTCTTTGCTTGAGCTTTAAAGTGGAAGGATTAAAAAGGGGATAGAAAGGGGAATTCAGAGCTTCCTTCCATATAAAATTCTACCCTTGCTTCCTCACTATATATCTTTAATGACAGTGTATTTGATGTAGACTATCATATTGTTAGTCTAAGAACTGGGCTTGTGACATTTAGAAGAAATGAGGTTAGAGTCTTGAAATACTGAATTGTCCAAGAATTAAATTCTTTGCACAATTTGGAGAGGTAACTCAGGATGGGAGGAAGAATTCCTTTGTAGCAGCAGCAACTATATCACCGTAGAAACAGTCAAACTTTTATAGATGTGTGAAGTGTCGACATTTTGGAGTCACTTAGACTCTGTCTCTTCATTTTCAAAAGGAAAATGCTCGTTTTGTCTGCATTTCTACATACTTTTTCAGTTTCAGGGTCAAATTAACATTATTTAAATGTTAAAAAGGGGATGGAAAGGGGAATTCAGAGCTTCCTTCCATATAAAATTCTACCCTTGCTTCCAACGTTTGATTTGAAGTCCAACGTTACAAAGATCCTTTTTGGGAAAAAAAAAAATTCCCAATCAGAGGTAACCTGAACCTGGCTGTTCCCCTTTTATGTCTTTCCTATAGATGAATGGTATATATGGGACATTGGGTTGCAGTTAGGTGCTACAGTTGAAAAGCAGTCTCTGTGAATCAGTTTTATATGGCTATGTGAGGTCTATACAATCCAAGATGTAGCTAGGTCAGATAACATTGGTATAGAAATATTAAAAGTACAGATTAAAAAAAATTTCCAAGTTCAGGTCATTTTGGGGACAGAAATTAAGAGAGACTGGCTGATTTCTAGAAAACCAAGAAAATAATGGAGCTCCAAGTAAATAGTAGAATAATTAGAGATCAGAATGATTCAGAACCCTAGCTGGGAGCATCGAAAAACACAGAGGAAAATAGAACCAGTAACTCAGATATTGGGAAAATTACTTGAATTCCCAACTGTGCTATCAGACCCCAAAATATAAAATCAGAGGGACAAGTAACTACTTACCTGAAAGTCTGAATAATGGTTGAATAGAAATGAACAAATAAGTCGGTATTGTTTCCACCTCCTCTCCTTTTTCTCACCCTGATATACACCTATACACACCTGCACTAAAGCATTTTCTCATGAGAGATGATGTATGTACTCCTTTCCTATGACAGTGCTAAGCCCATAGGTACAAACAAGTCTGTGGTTCCTATGGGAGGGGCAAAGTACCAGAATGTCGTTTTTCTAAGATTAAAACAAATGTTAAGGTGAAATTGGTGCTGGCACTCTACATTGTAATTGGTTCCTTGGTACAAATACAAGAACCAAAATAATACAAGCATCTTATTAAACAGAAGTTAGCTCATTAAAAAATTCTGCCTCTTCCACCTAAGCATTCATTTTTCTGTTAGTGAAGTTCTTCCCCAGTATTTTGAAATAATGGTGATTTTTATGCTTGATTCTTCTATCAAGTTTTGAACAATCATTCTGTCCATTTTGATGAATTGATGTGTTATGTTTTCCCCACACTGATACATCAGGGACAGTCTGTTCACTGTTTAATACGACATTCTCTTTACCTGTTAGTGAATCTAATTTATTATACTTTTACTCTTCTCAAGTTGCATAGTACTGTGTGTACAAATACTAATAACTTGGCTTATTAAGCTTTTCTATTCTGCAGCATGCTAGATGTCTTGAATTACCTGAATCCTCGTTTGGGTTTAATCCTTATTTTAAATTAGCACTTATGCTTCGTTCACATTCTTTTTTTAATAGTTTTTTTTTTTTCCTTCAGTACAGTCTCTTGTGTATGTATTAAAACTTATTGAAATATATCACTCATACATAAACATATATAAACAATAAGTGCATAATAGTTGTAAACTTACAAAACAAGCATATATAACATCAAACAAACTTATATATAACATCTCACTCTACCACCAATAAATTGCATTGTTTTTAAACCTTTTTAACTATTAAAGAACACTGTTAAAATATTACCACTAAACAAAGTATTTTTCCCCTAACCAATCCTATTATTATCTTTATATCATTTATATATGAACATACATAAACAATTACATGTAAAGTTGTGAACTTTACAAAGCAAACATGCATAACATCATAGAGGGTTCCCATACATCACCCTTCCACCAACACCTTGCATTGTCATGAGACGTTTGTTACAAATTATGGAAGAATGTTGTCAAAATCTTACTACTAATCATAATCCTTATCTTACATTTGGTGTATTTTTCCCCCAACCCACTCTATTATTATTTTTTAAATATATTTTTTATGACAGAAGTTGTAAACTTATAAAACAATCATGCACATGTGCAGAATTCCCAAACAACACCCCTCCAACAACACACCACAATGTTGTGTGCCATTTGCTACAGATAAAATAATATCATGATTGTTACCATGTCCATAGTGTACATTTGGCTGACATTTACCATACTGCCTCAGTATCAACACAGTGCATTTTTCTCAAAGATGCAAGAATATTATATTTTTACTACTAACCACAGTCCATAGGTCACTCCAGCTGTATTTTTCCCATGCTTCTCCACATTCCCAACACCCTGCAGTAGTGATATACATTTGTTCTAGCTAACAAAGGACACTCTTGCACCTGTACTACCAACGACAAATCTCATCTTACTGTGCTATCTACTTCCTAGATTATTCTCGAGCATTCTGTCAATTGGCATTTACATAACTAGACTACCATTTTCAGTCACATCCCCATTTGTAAACTAGCTGTTACTCACTGTGTGTTACCATCCACTCTATACATTTCCATACCTTTAAAGTAAAGCTAAATAAATTTCTACATACATTAAACATCAGTAGTCCACGCATTCCTTCTCATCTCCTTTAAGAATCCACCACCTACCACCAGGTCTTGAAGATATTTTCCTACAATTTCTTCTAGAAGTTTTATGGTTCTTGCTTTTTAGTTTTTTGATTCATTTTGAGTTAATTTTTGGATAAGGTATGAGATGGGGTCCTTTTTCCTTCTTTCAGCTATGGGTGTCCAATTCTTTTGGCACCTTTTGTTGAATGGATTGTTCTGTCCGAGCTGTGTGACTTTGATAGGCTAGTCAAAAATCACATGTGAGAGTCTGTTTCAGAGTCATAAATTTGGTTCCAGTAGTCTATTGTGTCTGTCTTTAGGATATTACCATGGCTGGTGTTACCACTATAGGTAGGTATTATGATTTAAAGTCTGGAGATGAGGGTTCACTTTTCCTTTTTATAATGTTTCTGGCTATTCAGGACTCCTTACCCTTCCGAATAAATTTAATGATAATATTTTCAATTTTTTCTTTAATGCTGGTGAAATTTTTATTGCGATTGCATTAAATCTGTATATCAATTTGAGTAGAATTCATCTTGATGATATTTAGTCTTCCAATCCATGAACATGGAATGTTCTTCCAGTTATTTAGGGATTTTTTGATTTGTTTTAACATCGAGTTGCAGTTTTCTGAATACAAGTGCTTTACATCATTGGTTAAGTTTATTCCTGGCTATTAGAGTTTTATATGTCATATTTTATTTTCACCACTCTTTTAACACTTTGTTACTTTTATTGATATACTCTTCATTTCTAGACTCTCTTCCAGGACCTCTCTCCTGTCTTTTCTTTTCACGCTCTTGCACACCCTTTAGTATGTCCTGAAATTCTGGTCTCTGGCTTAGAAATTCTCTCAGTTTCTGTTTATCTGTGAATATTCTAACTTCACCCTTATTTTTGAAAGACAGTCTTGCTGGATATAAGATTCTTGGCTGGAAGTTTTTCTCTTGTAGTATCTTAAATATATCAGACCACCGTTTTCTTGCCTCCATGGTTTCTGGTGGGAAATCAGCACTTAATCTTATTGGATATCCCTTATATGTTATGCATTGCTTTTCTCTTGTTACTCTCAGAATTCTCTCTTTGTCTTTGTCCTTGACGTTCTGATGAGTATGTGTCTTAGAGTTTGTCTATTTGGATTTTTTTGGATGGGAGTATGTTGTACTTCTTGGACATGGATATCTATGTCCTTTAATAGGATTGGGGAATTTTCTACCATTATTTCTTCAAATGTTCCTTCTGCCCCCTTTCTCTTCTCTTTCTGGGACACCCATGACATGTATGTTTGCACCCCTTTTGCTGTCATTTAGTTCCCTGAGACCTTGTTCAAGTTTTTCCATTCTTTCTTCATCCGTTCTTTTGTACGTTCACTTTCAAAGGCCAGTTTCTTCAAGCTCACCAATCCTTTCTTCTGCCTCCTCAACTCTGCTATTATATGATTCCAGTGTTTTTTTAAATTTCATTGATTGTGCCTTTTATTCCCATACGATCTGCTATTTTTCTACATATGCTTTCAAGTTCTTCTTTGTGCTCATCCAATGTCTTCTTAATATCCTTAATCTCTTAGCCATCTCATTGAATTTATTAAGGAGATTTGTTTGAACATCTCTAGTTGTCTCAACTCTTTTATGTCATCTGGTGGCTTATCTTGTTCTTTCAACTGGGCCATAGCTTCCTGTTTTTTGGTATGTATTGTAATTTTTTGTTGGTGTCTTTGCATCTGGCTTACTAGAGTATTTATTCTGGGTGCAGTTTTTCTCTTTAGTTTAGGTCTTCCTGCCCTTTCTCCCTTGCTGGTTGTGCAGTAGGAGCCAAGAATGTACTTGGTGCTGTAAGCTGTGGAGGCTCAAGCTGCCCTTATTGTGCTAGGGACCAATGAAACTTCTTTCAACTTTTTCCTTTGCCAGGGGTAGGGACAGTCACAGCTATGTGGAATAATCCATGTGCAGGCCTAAACTGTTGTTGCTCAGAGAGACTGATGAAGCTCCACATCCCTTTTTCCCCTGCCTGGGGCAGGTATGGAGCTGCTGATGTGGGCAGCAATCTATGCAGTGCAGGTTCAAGATGACCATAGTTGCCCTTAGACTTCTGATTTTCAGTCTCTTCCAGCTAAAGTTACCTGCAGTTACCTGTATAGGCTGGTGCAGGGCTCTTCAGGCTCCTCCCTGCCAGAGGCGGGGCTGAAGACTAGGCTAGGGGTACAGCCTGATCTGCCTGAAAGAAACTGGTTCCTGCCAACACTGAGAGTTTCAGTCAGCCCAGCTTCCCCTCAAGCTGGTGGCGGAGTCAGAATGGAGACTACTGGCCTCTTTCTGACTTGGGCTGGTTCTCACCCCAGCTTTACCAGGGTTATCTCTTAGCCTGCCAAGTCTACCAATCTGTAGCTGAAATTGGCAGCCAACCTTCTCCTCTTCCCCTGTTTCTGGGAAATGGAGCTTCCGATTCCAGCCACATAACAGCTCCTGGGGTGGCTCGTGCTGCCAGAGTAGGATAGTCACTGACCTCTGTGGCTTGGCTGGTAATTTCCCAGAGAGGCTTGCGCAGGTACCCGCAGCTTCCTCCCTGCTGGAGGTGGCACTGGGGCCTAGGCTAGAACTGCAATATGATCTGGGTGGAAAGTAGCTGGTCTCCACCAGCACTGTGATTTCATTCTACTCCGCTTCCCCGTGTGCCAGGTGTGGAGTTAAGGTGGCAGCTTCCAGCCTCTTGCTGACTTGTACAGGCTCAAACTTTAGCTGTTCCCTGGATTATACTGTAGCCTGCTGAATTTGCTCCTCATTAGCTGAAATTGGTGCCCAACCGTCTCTTCCTCCACTGTTTTGGGGAAGTGGAGCTTTCAATTCCAGCCGCGGAACAGCTCCCAAGGCAGCTTGTGCCTCCAGTGGAGGATGGGCCCCGGCCTCCGCGGCTTGTAAGTGGAGCGCTCCACTTATGAGTCTTCTCTGCAGATGGGCAGTGTCCTCCTTCCACCCCTTCGAGGACATTGCAGGATGCTCTTCTGGTGTCCTGGAGCCCCCAAACAGGTGATTCAGCTGGCTCCAGAGAGCTCTGGGTGTTTGCTAAGTGCCCTGTAGCAGGAGTGACTCTAGGAGCTCCTTACTCTGCCGCCATCTTGCCGGATCTATGACATGTGTTAACTTTTAGACTTTGCTTTGTAATTTCTTTTAGCAGTGATATATTTCTAATTTCTTATATCAGAGGATCTATGAATGATGGTTGCACTGCAAAACAAATAGAATTATTTCTTTATGAATACATGTATTATTTCATGATTGGAAAACACCAACACTTGGGAAGAATTCATGGGGTAGGGGTCAGGTGCAAGAAAAATTCCTTGTAGTGGGGAGTTTGTGGATACACAATAAAAATTCAAGGATTTTATTATGAGAAATTTTGATTGGCCCAGAAGAAAAGTCCTGTGAGAAAATGGTTCATAATTCTTTTAGCTGAATTTTTAATTCTTCTTGATTCCTTTTACTTACCTCCCTGAGACCATCAGTTCATTTAATCAATGCTCATTTCAAATTGCAAGTAATTTTATGAAAACAACACTAAGATATAAATGATAAATAGGCTTAACATTATCAGGCTTATTTTTTTCTCTCAAATGTGCAATTTATCAAGAGTAGTTGTCATTGTCTGAATTTGAAGGGTGAGGATTTTTTCTTTTGAGCTGTTTTTCCTGCTGTGTAAATCTTTGGGTATGAAAGGGTGCTTATAAATGAGGGGAACTCTAGAATGTTTCTTTTTCATTTGTAGAGGTAATACTTTTGAGACGAGGTTGCTAATTTCTGTGGTTGGACAGTCTTTTCTAGTTCAAGAAATTTCCTTAAAATATTTTGACTTACTTGTTTGATATAAGAAGAAAGAAATAGGGAAAACACGTTCTTTGAGGTCAGTTTTATAGGCCTTATTATCATTTTGAGGTGAGTGTTTTAACATTTTTATATATCCAAAGCCTTTTTAATTCATTTGAACATATTGAAATGGGTTAAAAAAAAGTCCAGATTCTACCTTTGTTAGGTTTTGGTAAATAGTGAAAAATTTCCCCTGTCTACATTGGACTTGAGTGTGTCCTTCAAGGCTGTTTCATGACATTGTCTACTAAAATTTTGTGTCACCAGAAGAAAAATAGGCATTTATCTATACTTTTGATGGTTATTAAAGTTGAAATAATTTTTTCCACAAAATTTAATTTTGTGCTTCAGTCACTCTTCCTATATATTATATAATTCTCTGCATTGGATTGCTAAACACACATCTTTTTGCCAGTAAAATACTCTGGTTAGTTATGGCAGTCATATATTAATATGTGAGTCGACAAATAGCCTGTTTCTCCTGTGGTTATTTTCTATGTAGTTAGATGCATAACCATTTATTTATATGCTTAGAAATGTTAAAACTGGGTTTGACATCAGATATGACTAAAGCTATTTATATATTAATAGTTATGGCTTTCAACATCAAGTTATTTACTTTGATATTTTGCCAAGGACATATTGCCAACTTAAAAATAATTCATTCCAAGTTTTTTCACTGTTTTCTATGTACTCCATATCTTCTGCCTTCGGGCTGCCTAAATTTTCTTTGAAATCCTCTTGTCCTATCAAAACACTAATATTGTTAACCTGTAGAAATCTATTTTCCTTTCTCAGCCATTTCTCTGCTCTCAAATTCTCATCCTTGAAACTCTCAGGGATACACCATTCATGTTGAATAGTTGAATAATTGAACCCCATCCAAAGTTATCCACCATTTGAGAGGTAATTATGGGAGAATTCTTGACTTTCCCTTTGAAACTATGGCTCTTTCCACAGCTTTGAATCATTTTCATTGTATTCAGGAGGCCAAGCATTTTCTCTTTCCTTTCCCAGGCCTATTCACCTTCCCACTTACTCTCTCAGTAAACTTGTACAGTAAGGCAAAAATTGGATACATCAAAACTTGGGGAGTTATCTTTCTTTTATACTCTTGTTTACACACTGCTTTTCTTTTATGCATTCCCTGTCCCAAAGCCTGCTACAAGTCTGTGGAGTTGGATAGTTCCCTGGCCTGGCATCTGGTCACAGCCAAGTTCTTTGTGTAACCTTGGGCATGTAACTTATACTCTATATGCTTCATTTTCCTCATCTGTACAATGATGGAGTTGAACTCTTGGCATTCAAAGGCTGTTCTGCTTCCAAAAGTTGTATCCTATAAATTTTTGATACTTTTACTATCCTCTTAGAAACTCAAAATTGTTAGAAAGCAAGGAAGAAAATCAACTACAATTATGCAGCTAATCTAGTTCATAGATGTCTCCCTACCCCCACCCTGCACCTCATTTGAAGACTATGTCAGGCGTCATTGTTTTTCATCTCCTAAATTAAATGATTTATGCTTGTTTATTTCTGTAGTGGAGTTGAATTTATTGGCTTCTCTCAGTATCAAGAGAAGGCTTATTTAATCAGATATATTTTCTTTTATCCTCTCAAGTCTACTGTAATAATCTAATGAACAAAAGGTAATTTATTGTATAAAATTTAATAGCATTTGCACTAAATGAATACCAGAAAAATATTTAAGATGCCTAATACTTTAATTACACAATGGCATAAGATATATTTAACCAAAAAGTAAAACAAGATTTTAAGAAAAGATATATTTAACCTGGTAGCACCAACAAAAACAGAATAAACAATTATTAATTGCATTTACTGAATTAAAAGACTCAATTATGGAAAGAGAAACTTTGGTATTTATTATCTATGCTGCTACTAACTACTTGCACATTTAGAGGAGCACATTCTAGAAATTATTTTTGCAATGGTGAAATGATTTGTGATAAACTTATATGGACTTTTATTCCTTATAAAAAGGTAATATTTTTAATGAATCTGATTAGAACATAATGGAAAATGAACTGGAATGAGCTAAATTAACTATGTACTCTGGAACTATAATTTTTAATGGAAAGTTTGGTATGAAAGAAAAGATTCTGAAAGGAGATTCTTTATATAATTTTGCCACTATTTTGGGAACTTTGAAAATAAAAAAAAAATAAAGAGAAAATGTAATTTAAAAAGACATTTTCAGTTCATGGCTTTCAGCAACATAGAAAGTTTTGTCATCTTTGACTTCATTGTGACATAAAACCCTTATAAAATGTGGCATATGCTATGTTAGTGGTCAGACCTGTTTTTGAACAATATTAACCTTTTGGAAAAAATGCAGCCTTCCATAGCATCTCTAGGAAATAGGATTAAACACAGGCCTCTAATGCCAAAAAAGCTGGATCATAGGCATAGATGGCATTTGTAATCTGATTTTATGATTCAGTGTCTCATACTTGAGAAAATCTGGTGTTTTTTGTGAAAGTGTATTTTGTACTGGCTTAAGAAGGAGCCCCTCCAGTGGACAGAATTGAGTCCTAACTGTGCTTTACTCTTGGCTGCTGAGTTTAGGTATACCCTCTGGTTCTGTCCCTTCTCTCTTGTGAAGGAAAAGGTGACATGAAGGCAATACTGATCTCATTTCATTTTCACAAGTACTCTTAGAAGGCTTGTGTCCTTGCGTTATAGATGAGGGATCTAAGCCACAGGTTCAGTGGCTCATCTGTGGCAGGGTGGGGGTATAGAATCTGGTGTCGTGATTCCAAGCCTGAGTGCCCTGCAGGACCCTGCACTCTCTTCTTATGTGATAGTATTTCACAGAGATACTGTTGGTATGAGGAACTGAAATAGTATTTTGTATAAAAACTTTATTCCTACTAAACTTCCACCTTTATTTCTTCTTTTTAATTCCTCCTTCTTGTTGTTGCCAACGTTTAGATGCTGCTTTATTGGTGACATTTGCATAAACATTTTCACTGGTTTTCCATTGATTTTAGGTAGCCCATTATATGACTGCACACTTTATTTTTCAAACTTCATTTTCTGTTATTTCTCAATATGAAAGATTTTGTCCAAATCATTCGATTTGAATAATAGACAGCTTTTCTGATTTCATCTCACCATGAGTATTCTTTGCATGTTTTTACCATGGTGTTTTTTGGTTTCTGTTGTTTTCTCTTAGATCACTCTTTCCATTTCCTCTGTCCATTTTATGCTCACCATTTATTTATTTATTTATTTATTATTTCTCTCCCCTTCCCTCCCATTGTCTGCGCTCTGTGTCCATTCGCTGTGTGTTCTCCTGTGTCCACTTGCTTGTGTGCGGCAGTACTGCACGTGGGCCAGCTTACCACATGGGTCAGGAGGCCCTGGGTGCCAAACCCTGGACGTTCCATATGGTAGGCAGACGCTCTTAAGTTTTATCTTTTACCCACCATCCTTTGACTATACAGTAACAGAGAAAATGGCAGCAAGTCCCTAATTCGATTGCATTATGAGTATGCTGATGTATTAAACTCATTAAGAGTTTAATTTATAATTTGTATAAAAAAGGCAGAATTCACTAAAATCACTTCAGTTTCCATTTGAAGCTTGGAGATTGAGGTCCTTAAGGTTGGTTGGTAAATTTTTTTTTACAACTGTGACAAAGAACAAGTGGAGTCAAAGCCAGATGATTTACATTGTTTTTGTCAGATCTATTGCTTACCATTACTTAACCTAAGCTTCATTTTCCTCATCATGATTGTAGTGATAATAAAAATGGTAGCAGCAGCAGCACCAGTAGTAATAAGATGACTGTGAAAATAATAAACTGAAACAGAGTTTAATGCCTTAAGAGGTGTTCAGTAGATATTAATTCTTCAATTTTTATCTCAAATTATTTAAAATTGAAGCTTACTTATTTTTCTTTGCCTTTTCTTTAGGTAGACTAGAGAATATTCCAGAAAGTAAAAGGATACAGTTGTTGATGAGAAAGACTGATTTAAAAAATCATTCTACCCTTCTCCTGGGGACAAAGATAAGAAATGAAATACACACACTTTCTTTACATTGAGAATTGCCATTTGGTCAGGTTAAGGCAAGGAAGACCACTAACATTTTATTAACGCTCTGAAACTTTTAGCCAATGTGACTAGATAAACAGAAGATTTGAAGGTTGGGGATAAGGAAACTAATGTATCACTGCTGGCACCTAGAAAATTTGTGACAGTCAGTAGAATAACTATTATGACCATCTCCATTCAAGATTTCTCTTCTATACATCTGAGTCTAGCTGCCCTTGTACATGAATATATGGATATATAAGAGTTCCTCAAACTGAACATATCTAAATCTAGACCAGTTCAAATCTGTTCCTCCTCATTTGTTGCTGAAGTAATTAGACAGTACTGTCATCATTCACCCAGTTGCAAAGTCTAAGCATCCTCTTCTCACTCTTTTATTCTGCAGGTTCATGCATACATACGCACAGTCAAATATGCATATCCAGCAGATACCTATCTAATATGGTCTAGGACTTTTTCTTGGTGGTAAGGATACAGTGGTGAACAAAATTTCTGCCTCCTAGAGACTTACTTTTCAATAAGGAAGAGAGAGAATATCAAATTTATTTGTGAAGCATAAGTGCTTTGAGGGAGAAAAAAAAGCAGAACAGTGCTGAGAGGGAGTCCTGGAAGTTTGGTATCCTATAAAGGGCAGTCAAGGAAGGCTTTTCCACTAACTCCTTTTTTTAAAGTCTTTTCTTAAAAAAGATACATAGATCACAGAAAATGTTACATTAAATATATATATATAAACATACCTCATTCCCCACACCCTCCACTCCTCCCACATCAACATCTTCTTTCATCAGTATGGTATATTTCATTGCATTTTATGAATACGTTTTGAAGCACTGCAACACAGCATGTATTATAGTTTGCTTTGTAGTTTACACACTCCCAGTCCATTCAGTGGGTTATGGCAGAATATATAATGTCCTGCATCTGCCCCAATGGTATCATTCAGGACAACTCCAAGTCCCCAAAATTCCCCCATATCATACCTCCTTTTCCCTGCCTTCAGCAACTCCCGTGGTCACTGTCTCCACATCAATAATATAATTTCTTTCATTGCTAGAGTTACAATAATTCTATAGTAGAATACCAGTAAGTCCACTCTAATCCATATTTTATTCCTCCATCCTGAGGTTCATGGTAAGGCTATGTCTACTCCAACTGTAAATTGAGTCAGGGGGTATGACTTAGATCCCACATGACTGATGGATGGGATTCTCCTTCTTGTAGTTGTAGACTTTCTTGGTTCCCTGGTGTGGTGGCTGTCCATCCTCTCTTCACTGTTAGCTCACCTGGGTAGGTCCAACGAGCTGGAGAGTAGATGTTGCAACTCTGCTGAAGCTCAGGATCCCGGTGGCATATGGAGAGTCCAGAGATTCTGGACATACACCAATCCCAGCACCAACCACAGGTTCAGTAAAAGTGACAGAAAGGCATGTGTAGAGAAGTCACATCTGAGTCCAGTTCCATCACACTCAGGAGCACAAATTCCAAAGTAGGGCTCACTAGTAAGGCATTGAACTCCAGAACTATCTGTCATGACTTTAGGACCTGGGTGTCTCTGTAGCCCTCAGGAGCACCACTACCTGGGGTTGCATCTACTTTGGCTGTCTCTGAGTTCCTCCTGAGATGTGTGTAAGCGCAACCCCTCTGATGACCTCCCAACTCAATTTGAAGTCTCTTAGCCGTATAAACTCATTTGTCTTTACCTTTTCCCCCTTTTATTCAATATCCTTTTCTGGTTGCATTACCACCCAGTGCTTGTTTGTAATCCCTTTGGTGCCAGGGAGGCTCATCCCTGGGAGTCATGTCCCATGCTTGGGGGAAGGTAATGCATTTATATGCTGAGTTTGGCTTAGAGAAGTGGCCACATTTGAGCAAATGGAGATTCTCAGGAGATAACTCTTAGGCACCCCGCGGGTCTAGTCCTACTTGAAATTTTAAGCACACAGGCTCACAAGCTTAGTCATCAGTATCAAAGGCCCATCATTGGACTGTCCTTCACTGGTTTTTGCCCTTGCACTTGGGGGTCGTTGCTGTTCCATTGGAGAGTGTGACAGACCTCCCCAGGATGGGAGCTCAACACTCCCTCAGTTGTCGTGTGAAACTCTACCCACTGTGTCAATACCCAACGAATATCTGAACATATCTATATAACCTATATGCATGCCCTGGAGAACTCCCTCCCACCTATACATCCCCATCAATGACAAACCACACCAGTGCTCCTCCCTTGCCATAGTTGAACCCCTCTGCAATCTAAAACTGCTTCAAAAATGAAGCCTAATGTATTGCCAAATTCAATCAATAGAAAAATGAAATAGAAATGATAGGTTTAAAGATTCAATTACATAATTACATAATGTTTTAGAAAAACTAAAGTAATATAGAAAATAATTTGGGGTATTAAATAAATAAAAAAATCTTAAAAATTTTTTTTGATATTTTGCCTTTCACCACTAAAATGTGTTGACCTGTATGTACAATGGCAAGGCAGTCTCTTCCATTTCTTCCTCAGTGTCTTACATCTTTTTATTTTTTTATTTTTTATTATGTCTTCAAAAACGTTTTTACAGTAAAGTCACATATAGAATACAGGGGCCTCCCACATACCCAACATTCTCCCCCTCCTTCCCTCTCCCCAGCAATGATGTTTTTTACATGTGGATCTTACATTTGCTACAACTAATGTACAAATATTGAAACATATCTACCAACCATGGTTACATTATGGTATACATGGTTTACATTTTAGACTGTACTCTTTTGTAAATTTTTGGTTACATTATGGTTTACATTTTAGACCATACACCTCTACAGACTTTTGGTAAAAGTTTTCATGGCCTGCATCCATCACTGCATGATCATGCAGAATACCTCCATTGGCCACCAGTTATCCCCTCTTCCACTCACACAATCCCTAGAAGCCTGCCCCAGGTGCACCCTGTGCCAGATGCCTCCCATCAAACAGTTTAAACCCATAACCCTTCCTTATTGTATTTTCTAAAGAGTTTTCTCAACATTATAATTTCATCCACAAACCTGGCAATCTCCCATGTTCACCTGCTACCCCCCAACCCTCTCCCCAGTTCCGTGGACCACCTGACTCATCATTCCAACCCTAGCCCCCCCTCAAGCCTGCAAAACCCAACCCAATAGTATCCCTATACCCCCATCTTATCCCTCTACCACACAACTGCTTACCTCCACTTCATCATAGATTTCACCCATGTGCGTGTTGGCTCAAAACCTTCCTCTTCCCCCCTAATTCCTGAAAGCCTATATTCCAGTCTCTACCTCCCTCAGACAGCTTGATTTGCTTAATTCATGTCAGAGAGGTTATGTACTATCAGTCCTTTAATACCTGACTTGCTTCACTCAACATAAGGTCCTCAAGATACATCCATGTTATCCTGTGTGTTAGTACTGTATTCCTTCTTACAGCTGAGAGTTCGTGTACTGCTGACTGAAGAAGAAACTATAAATGGTCAAGCCTGAGGGTGAGGAGACTAGTTATAAAGTATTATGAGCTGAATGAAAAGGGTGGTAGCTGCAAGAAGGGGAGAAGCACTAGGCAGGAAGGTGGTGAGGAATGCTTCAATTTGGTGAATATTTTGGAGTTAGAATCAACAGGGTTCTATGTTTTAGATGTTCTTATGAGGGAAAAGTAGAAGGATGACATCAAGATTTTTTACTTGAGCAGCTGGAATAAGCATATCCTCATTTCCAGAGATGAGGAAAGCTGTTGGAAGAGTAGGTTTGGAGGTGTATATATCAGGAGTTTTGTTTAGAACTTGTTAAGTTAAAGCAGCCCATTAGTTGGATATACAAGTCTGGAACTAGAATGAGAGGTCTGGGGTTGACTAATAATTGATAATACTTCTCAATGTAGAGTCTACTTCTGAAACTCATCCCTTTCTCCATTCCTGTTGCTACAGCTCTAGTAGAGGACATCTTTTATTTTTTTTAGATTATTGTAACTTCCTTCTGTCTTCTTTACTTTCAGACTTATTAACCTGACTTAAAAGATCCTGTGTAATCTTGTACCTGATTCATTTCTGGTCTGCTTTTACTATCCTCACATCTTTCTGTGCTCTCTAATTTCTTTTACTTTTTTTTTTAAAGACTTTTAAATGCTATCCTTCCATTATCCTTCCTTTCACCGTGAACCCTGAATCCTTCTCACTTGGCTATTCCTATTTCTCTTTCAAGCTTTAGCTCAGATGTCATTTATCCAAGAAGACTGTCACTGACAAGTGTGGTTCACTGTACCTGACAAGTGCTCTTGTGCTTCTTTGGTATTTACTAAAACATTGCTACTATATCTATGTATTATAATTGCCATTTATAGTCTCCTCTATTGAACCTTAAATTCTGTGAAAACAGGGATGACTGTATCTTGTCTAGCCTATATCCACATTGCCATACAGAGTCCCTTGCTTTTAGTTTGTGCTTAATGAATATTCCTTATTTGAATGAAAGAATAAATAAGTAAAGTGCTAATAATAAACATGAAAATTCAGCAAAATACTTAGGTTCCAATGGTAACAAATTATAAAGTTTAGCAGAGAAATATATAATTAATATTTCCCTAACCCCCCCCCCCGCCCCCACTCCTAACATACCTGGAAGAATAGTTTAGATGTTATTAGGACCAACCCTAACAATGAATGTACAGGTCCTTTGTAAAGAAAACTGTATTGAGTTGAATCATTAGGAAAATAACATGTCTGTGAGTGGGGAATTTCAAGGTTTTTAAGATGTCAAATCTCTCTGAATCTATTTAAAAGTGCCTTACAATTCAAATACAATGAAAATGGGTTTTCTTTTTTGAACTTTTATTTATTCTAAAGTTTATGTGGAAAAATAAATAAATGAGAAAAGCCAAGAAAATCTAGAAAAGAAAAATAATTTCAACAATCAATTTATAAAATATGCTATAAATCTATAGTGCTCAAGACAGAATGATAGGGAAGCAGACTTTGCCCAAGGGATAGGGCATCCACCTACCACATGGGAGGTCCGTGGTTCAAATCCCAGGCCTCCTTGACCCGTGTGGAGCTGGCCCATGCACAGTGCTGATGAGCGCAAGGAGTGCCCTGCCACTCAGGGGTGCCCCCGCATAGGGGAGCCCCTCACGCAAGGAGCGAGCCCCATAAGGAGAGCTGCTCAGCGTGAAAGAAAGTGCAGCCTGCCCAGGAATGGTGCCGCACACACGGAGAGCTGACACAGCAAGATGATGCAACAAAACGATACACAAATTCCTGATGCCGCTGATAAGGATAGAAATGGTCACAAAAGAACATGCAGCGAATGGACACAGAGAGCAGACAACTGTGGGGGGGGGGGAGAGAAATAAATAAAAAAATAAAAAATCTAAATTTAAAAAAATGATATAATAGCATAATAGGAGCACACAGAACAGTATACCAGAACTTAGAAGCCCAGGAACACAGATCTATATGCCTAGAAGCTGATTGTAGGGTAAAAGTGCTATTTAAAATCAGTTTAGAAAGATGGTTGATTATTCATAAAATTTTTCAGAGATAATTTATTAATAATTGCTTTGAAAAAGTCTAAAATTTGATCCCTATCTTATGCGTATATACCAAAACAAAATCTACCTTCCTGATAAAATAACAGTTCAAAAGGAAGTAATAAATGACATTAAGTAAAATGTAGGTGAATATCTGATTCTTCTTTCTGAACTAATAATAATAAATCTTTTATATATGAAGATCTTGCAATTTTGCCTGTCCCCCCCACCATAGTTAGAGATTTATTCGTGCATATCTACCTAAACACTTTGCCCCATTATTCTTTTTATCAAGATCCTAATTTTGATCAGAGGTATTGTCCATGGGTATAAAGTACAAGAAAGATGACAGGATTAGTTTATGATTATATCTGTTAATCTTGCCTATCATATATTGCTCTGCAAGCACAGGTTATATGTTGTTTAGCAAGATGTGTTTATATGTGATGTAATTTTATCAAGGATAGAGAAATTAAATGTATTTGTTGATTTTGGAGCATGCTAATAAAATAAGCTGAATTCAAAATTTGACAATTTTCAAGAATTTGGCAAATTGTAAACAGTTTACTCTTTCAGTTTTGTATGAGCTGTGTTTTTAAAATAAGCATGGTATGTTAAACATAAAAGAGCTATGTGTTTGTTTTTGTTAAGTACATTGGAACTAAATTCTTAACTCATCCTTAGGGTTAATATAATAGTTTTTATAGTTGTGTGGTATATGCTGTTCAAATGACTTGATTGAATTTTTTTCTTTCTCCCAATGGTATTGGTTTCTTTAGTAATGTAGCATATCAGTTTTAATTTTGTTTTTCCTTTTAGACCTTCAAATGTTTACTTTTATGAATTTTGCTAGCATGAAAGCCACCTTTGTCTCTCTGAAACAACTTAGGTCTAGGATATCATTTGATTATTGTATACCTGTATAATTTGAAAGATATCTATTTTTTTATTTTAATTTTTAGATTCATTGATGTTTTAAAAGCTTCCCTTCCTGCCCTTTTGCAATTGAATGGCTTATTAGCTCTAACATGGATCTATCCCTTGCTTTTACAGAAAGAAGAGAAGAGGAAGATTTGGAAGCAAAGAAAGCTATTAAGAAAAAAATTAAAGAACTTAAATTTCTAGATTCCAAAATTGCCCAGAACCTTTGTAAGCATCATATTTCATTACTATTATCAAAACCCACTAAGTTGGTTCCTCTAAATTATTTCATTTTCTTTATGACATGTTTCATTTTATGTTATTTAAATTTGTTTTTAAAATTATTACTTGCATAATAAATTCAAAGATAGTTTTCCTATCCTTTAAGCAAGTTATGGACTTAAATGCTCCAGAAGATTAATGCATATTTGAAGATAAAGATGAAAAATAATTTAGAATGAAATTGTCTATCTTAACTGAAAAGAGAACATTCCTTTAAGGTCTACTTTTAAAATGTACTAATAAAGAATTAATGAATTCAGGTGATGACATTATATTAAAAAATTGACAATGGATTATTTCTTTTATATATCTGAATCTCTATTATTTGTGATACTTGATCACACACAAAAGAGACTGGGATATTAATGTAAATAAGGGTGATCAGGAAAATGAATTTCATTATCCCATCTGAGCAGTTCAAAACATTACCTCAAAAGTACTGACCAGAAACATTTAGACTTAATTACTTTTGCAGGAGGTAAATACTTAGTATTGGATTGTCTTTTTGACTGAATTACTCTGGGAGAAGAGGGTAAATAGTTTTGCTAAAAACTCATTTCTAACTTCATCTTAAATGCATCAAATATAGTTCTCTTGGAGCTGAAAGAATATGATCAGTATATATTAGTGGTGCAAAAGGGATTTTAAGTGGGAAATCTACAGGAATGGAAAGTTAACTTGGCTTTTAGGTGCCTCAATGTGAACTTTTAGCAGTTACTGGATCAAAACAATTCTCTGGCAAGAGGATAAAGATCCATGCTCTTGGTTAACAAGGAAGCTATGTTAAATGCAATGTATGCAACAGGTAGAGTTGTTGTTCTTTTTGTGAAAGTTTTGGAGCCTCCTTTCTTTTCTACTTGCTATGACAGTAGACCACCCCATTTCTACAGTGTGGACCTGCAGATATCCCCGTGGTTAGTGTGGATGCATTAACACTGTTGGCCAATATTTAGTTCTCTTTTTCTGGGCACAAGTTAATAGTTCTTTCCAACTAAGGACTTGCTTGGGCCAATAAAAGTAAGTGAAGGCTATATCCCTTTGGGGTTGAAGTGTTTAGTTGCTGATTCAAGGAGCTCCAGGGCTCCCTCTAGCTTGCTCCCAGACTGACAGTCAGAGTGGAGTCCATCATCCTTCCGTGAGCATAATAGCTAATGGAGCCCTGTCTTTTTGGTGTGTGTTGGACGTTTCGTTTGAATTGCAAATAAATTTTGGTTGTGCTCAGACCACTGAGTTTTTTTTTATATGATACAGGTATTTTAAAGGAATTGCCCCTACAGGAACATTGTCTCTGTTCAAAGCACTGAAATATTATCTTAGATAACATTAAAAAGTTCTTTATTCTCTGACCTCAAAAGAGATGATCGTAAAAGAGATCTTGAAAAATGTCTATGACTAGCATTACAAATTGATAGTGATTCTAAACAGACTTTTATAGTCACTGAAGAAATATTATTTTTAGTAGAACTTTTTGTAGATGGGTCACCCGTGATAAATTATCCTAAATATCCATCTCAAAGTTAAATAATTGGCTTGTTACACACGTTATTTAGAATTATTTATATATTGCAGAATATGTACTAAATAGGATTTCAAAGTTAATTATAATAGCTAACATTTACTGATTACCTTTGTGTGCTAGTTCTGTTCTTGACACTTTAATCTTTACTGCAACTCTACATATTAGCATTTATATTATAAATAGGGACCTGGTTAGTGTAATTGTTAAGTGACTTGAATAAGATTGCTCATTCTAAAAATAGCCAATACATATAGATTGTACCTATTTCTGATTACTGACAACAAACATCATATTATTACTGTATATGGAGGATCCTGGTTGTCTTGTTTGCTTTAGCTAGACAATGGATATCTCATTCATTTACTTGGTAAACATGTTTTAATATAGGATCAAAAGGCCCAAAATTTATATACCATGTCATTTTATGATGTAATCCATTCTAGTGTTATTCTTGCCCTCTCTGATTGTAGCAAGTGTTATGACTTAAGCTTTAAGAAACTTTAGCGGCCTATAATCTTTATAGTAATTATAGTGTGATTCACAGCTGGTTTTCAATCTATGAAATTCAGGCTTTTGAGACACTGAATTCTGACAAGTGTCTTATGGTAGTGACAGCTTTTTTTTTTTTTGGAATGAGGTAAATTGGATTAAAGAAATAGTCTGGAGAGAATACTAACATTAAATGGAGAGATTCACTTTTAAAGTTCATTGAAGAGAAAATGGTGGTGCTGTATTTGATAATTTTTCCTAGATTCCTCTTGAATGAAATATTTTATAGAATTTTGAGGAAAAGATCTAAAGTTCATTCATTAAATATGTTCATTTGCAGAAAACATGGATAACCAATTCCCAAATCTGCACACTTGATGCCTTCAGCTTCCCACTGGGATTTATATAATCATGTTTTAAAGGCTAAGATGCATGTTAGTAAAAAGATTCATTTTAATGGGTCTTTTGGAAGCTTTAACTGTGTATCCTTTATGTTATTCTCAGTGTTTAAAAATATGTGGTCTATACTTGTCTTCTGAATTGTGTTAGATGTTGAGGTCATTTCAACTTTTCTGTAATTTTTTTGCCCTTATTTTATTATAGGAAATGTTTACCAAAAGACAGTTTATTTATAAATTAGGGGGAAAAAAACAGTTTGATCTTTAAAATACATATGCTTAATCATATACTGTATTTTAATTATAGAATAATACCTGTAAGTAGTGGGCAAATTGCAAATACTGAAGAATGTAAAGGAATAAGTTATCTACATCTGCAAAGAAAATTCTATTAACAATTCATCTTTTCTTTATTTTTCTATATATACATTATTATTTATGTACCGAATTCTATAACTGATATCATACAGTTTTTATTGGTAAAGTTAGGGAATTCAAGACCAACATCAGATCCAATAATTTGTTAGAGGGACTCACAGAAATCACTAAAGGCTGTTATACTCATGGTTAAGGTTTATTATGTAAAGGATATGGATTAAGATAAGCCAAGAGAAGAGATGCATGGTACAGAGTCCAGGAGAGTTCCAAGCCTGAAGCTTTAAGTTGTTTTCTACTAATGGTGTCCTGGACCACACTTAACTTCTCCTAGCAGCTATGCATGACAACACACATGGAGTACTGCCAACCAGGGAAATTTACAGAGCCTTGGAATCCCCAGTTTTTATTGGGACTGGGTCTTATAGACATGGTTAACTTCCTGTGTAGCTGACCTAAATTTTTTTTTTTTTCACGGAGCAAACATTAGCACATAGCTCTTTATTGATCACTAATGAACTCTTTAGCTACAACTCATAATGAAAGGAAATGAGAAAAATGGCCACCTCATACTTCCTGAGCCACAAATGATGCTCTTGGCAAAGCCAGGGGGTCAAAACACAACAAATATTGCATGGGATAGTACCAGGCATGTTGTTGCCCGTGACATCATGAAATCTCATTCCCAAGAACCTGCTCAGATTCTCATGTCCTTTTCACAATGCAGGGCGTAGAGCTGCAATGACACTTGCTTCTTCCTAGCTGCCTGTCATTTCATCCTGTTTGGATTTGTCTTCTTAATTCAGATGAGTCACGGGTTCTCTGGAAGAGAATACACCACCTAACTTCTGCCTTCCCATCCCCTTCTTCAATGGTGTCCATTCCCTGACCCTTTGAAGAGAATGAGACTGGCTGGAGAGGGGAGCAAGCCTTTAACAGCAGACCTTTGGCCCATCCTAAACAATAGCAATATAGGGCTACAGGAGCATATTAGCACAAAGAATCCAAAGACCTCAGCTGGTTACAATGTCCCCTGGGGTACATGATAATCCTCCACAGGTAACCGATACCATGATTCTGGATCTGTCCATTTCAAGGCATATTTCACATAAATAGAATCTTCATTAAGACCCATGGCAGGATTAAATTGCATCAAAAAGCTACCTTGTCCTCCTGCAGTTTGCCTCCTGATGCTGAGTAAAAGACTGTTCAAGTTGGTCTGTGCTCCAGCGAGCACATGGTCTTTGTTCAAACTGAGACATTTTACTATGACCTTAATATTGTTATCGGAGACTCTCTGGTCTGACCCAAGGCAGGATATCCCAAGGGTGTGGAGATCATCTCCCTGGAGCTAAGACCAAAGGCCAAACCTCTCTTTAGCACATAGTAATCCCACTTTTTCCCAAGCATTTTCTTTGCATATTATTCGCTTTGAATTATTTTTAGTCATTTTGCTATGTAAAAACACACGAGAGATAATATAAAATGCTTGATGCTGTTTTAATAATAATAAATCAGACACCCATTGCTCAAGAAATAGAACAGTAACAGTATTTAGAGGCTTCTGAATGACCTTCTCTGATCTTATCTCTCACTTCTTTTCAGAAGTAAACATTATCCTGAATTTTGGGTTAAATATTCCCTTACTTTTCTTCACAGTTTCCCCAACAATGTACATATCTCTAAACAAAGAGTTATTTAGTTTGACTGGTTCTGAATTCTACATAAATAAAATCATACCATGTTAATGCCTCCAGCTGTAGGATATTAATTACCATCATAGTGTGGTATTCTGTTTTTTAAAATATTACGATTTATTTATACATTTGATGGGTAGTCGATGTTTGGGCTGTTTCCAGTTTTTGTTAGTATTAAGGCAGGGACAGCAAACTCTGGCCTGCAAGCTCAATCTTGTCCCCTGCCTGTTTTTATAAAAAAAAAGTTTTTGGTACACAGGGGCACTTGTTTACATATTGCCTATGGCTACTTTTTACAGAAAATATTTGGTGACTCCTACTAAGTATATGCCTGTTTCAAAGTATACTCCTATTTGGTATTTTTACCAATTGCCTTTTCCACTATCACTGCTTGAGAGTTCGCACTTGACAACTTTATAAACTCTTGGTGTTTTGATCTAGAATGGCTTTGTTTTTATTGATGGTGTTTGAGATTTGTTTACTCTGCCTGACCTTGATTTGTGTATGTTGAAAGGTTCTGGAAAAGTCTCAGGCATTATCTCTTCAGCTATGCTGCTTTCTTATTCCTTTTGTGATTTTTTTCTTTTGGAACTCTACTTTTAGCTCTTGTTCATATTCCAAGTCTCTTAATCTAGCATTTTTCCTTTTTTTTTTCTCTTTGGGATGCTTTTTGGATGACTTCTTAAACTGTCTTTCACATCATCAATTTTCTTATCTAATCAATTTGCTGAGTTTTTAATTTCCTTAGGAAAATATTTCATGTCTAAAAAACACTTTTCTTCTTCAAATATTGCTTATTTTTAATAGGTCTTTTATTTCCTGCCAAATTTTTCAAGTTTTTCTTTTATTTATTGAAATCTGTTAAACCTATTTATTTTGTATTCCCTTTCTGATAATTTAATTTTAACATCTACTATGCTTGTTTATCGGTTTCTGTTGCCCTTTATTTCTCTGGATTTTACTCCTGGTGCCTGGTTATGTTTGCGTCTGAAATTTATGATTTTGGATTGTGAGTTTCTCATTTACCTTAAAACTTTATCTGCAAATATTCTTGAAATCTGGATTGAGGATGGTTTCTCCAGATAAGGTTTTTTGTTTTTTTGCTTTTTTGTTTTTTAAAGCATATACTAGAAAACTAAGCAACTTATTCATTAAAACATGTAAGTAATTTCTTTCAAGTAAAATAATACTGTAATAGGTTCTCTGTGTTCTAAATCTAAGCCCTAAAACCATCTGTTGCATTTATCTCCAGTTGGTTCTCATTATAAGGGGAGCAGGATGTCTCAGTTACATCCATTCATACAAGGCACCAGAGACTATCTTATCACTCACTCATCCATGTCCTTATGATTTCTTATATCTACCTTCCTAACTCTTTATCCTTTAGTTCATGCTCAGTTTGCTAGTTTCTGGTTGCTGGCAAAGTTTTTTCTTTTTTTATAGTTCTGATTCCAGAGAGATGGCTTTTACTTTCCTTATATATGCTTAGATAAGATGGAGTTGCATTTTTCAACATAAAAGTTTATCTTTAAAGAACTAGTTCTACTTATTTAAATTTAGATATTGAAGAGCCATTTTTCCCTCTTCTTTCAGTTGACAGGGGAAAGCAGACTCCTGAGAACGCATTCCTGTCAAAGTGCAAAAATGCTTTTCCCTTCTGTCCAGAACAAAACCTTCTCTGTTGCCCTGTGGAACGGGGAGCAAAGGGGAGTGAAGGTAGACTCCAGATATGGCAAGCTGAGGATTTGTTTTTGTTTCTGCTAGTGGTCTGGAGAGGTTTAGAATTTGGGACTTCTTTAAATTATTTTTTCTGTTCTATAGGTGGCTTAGATTTGGACTATAAACCAAATCTGGCTTGTATTTTAAAGTCTCAGGAGAAGTTTTTTCTTTTCTCCCTATCACCACGTTTTCTTCCTGTTCCTTTATATGGAGAAGAGCATTTTTTTATTTTCTCTTACACTGAGGGTGAATCCCTTTATGGTCCTAGCTTGATACAGGGTTCTTTTGTTAGATTTCCTTCCTTGGTCAGGCTCTAAGCTTTATATCCTATACTTTGCCCAAAATGCAGCCATGATGATGGAAGTTCCAGGTTTCCATGGTTACATAGATATTGTCTGCTAACCTCCCAGGATTCCTGCTTTTCCTTCATTTTAGGACAGCTCACAAATGCATTGAAAAACATCCTTTTTGATATTTCAAGTGGAGAGGTCCTCAGGGGTATCTCTCTACTCTGCCATAACTGCCTGAAATAGAAAACTATCATATCTTTCTTTCCTACTTATCGTATTTTGTCCCAAAAGTAATTCTATCCTTTTAATTTTTCTATTTAACCTTATATTGTGAACATTTTTGTGTCAATACTATTCCTTTCTATTAATGTTCTTTGCAATTTTATGTCATTTTAAGTAGTACTCTAATAGATATTTTAGTAGCTATAACCTTTTCTACATCTTTAATTATATTTATAGAATAGGTTTCTTGAGTGAAATTTATTGTTTCTGAAAGAATATCAATATCTTCAAGGGTTCTGTTCATTCTTACTGAATTTGCATCTCAGAAATGCCTTAACAATTCACTTTCTCAGTTTACTTGCTCCTGAGGTTTAAAATATTACATATTATTTTTTTTGGTCATTTTTATTTCTTATTATTTTGATATTACACATATATTTCCTATTTTCTTATTTGAACCTTATGGTATTCCATTTCAGATAGTTTAACTATACTTGGTGAAGAAATAGTACCCTGCATTTTGAGGGAGTCTTTTTTTCCCTCCCAGCTGGCTTGCTTGTTTATTATGTTTTTCATTATGTTTTAAGTACTTTGAAATTTTCATTTTCCTATTACATTGTCAGATATCAATCATTGTACATGTTTTCCATTGATTTTTTCTTTTTTTTTAAGATGTACTTTATTTATTCATCCCACCCCCCGCCTGTGCTCACTGTCTGCTCTCTGTGTCCATGCGCTACATGTTCTTTGTGCTTGTCTTCTCTTCTCCTCTTCTTTAGGAGGCACCAGGAACTGATCCTGGGACCTCCAACATGGGAGAGAGGCACTCAATCACTTGAGCTACCTCAGCTCCCTGGTTTGTTGTGTCTCTCATTGTCTTTCCTCTGTGTCTCATTTTTGTTGCATCAAATTGTTGCATCAGCTTGTGGCACAGGCCAGTTCTCCACAGCATGGATGGACCAGCTTGCCTTCACCAGGAGTCTCTGGAAATGGAACCCAGGAGTCCCATATACTAGACAGGAGCCAAATCGCTTGAGGCACATCTGCTTCCCTCTCTATTGACTTTATGCTTAAGAAAGTCTACAAAAGAGATGAGTTGTTCCGTTACATTTATTAATATTTTAGTAGTTTTTGTTGTTCATATTTATATTTAATTCTTCCTTGTTCTGCAGTGTTTTGTATGTGAGGTGAAGATTTAAATTTTATTCCCTCCCCATCCATTATTCACTGTTTATCCCTTTGAGAGACTGTACAGTATAATTTTGTTCTTTATGGTATGTGCTGCCCAGTTATCCTTTTTAATTCCGTTGGTCTCTTTTTTATCATGCCATTTTTATCCTTTGTTCCATCTTTTTCTTATCGCCATGTGGTCTCTTAAATTCAGGATTGGTGAATATTAAGGATTATAGACAGTCTTAATTTATGGCATTATCTTCCCTTATTTATGACTAGTTGGGTTCAGAAATGTGTGACTGAAGCTAGTGATATGAACACAGCTGATCTCCTGGCTTTCCTCTAGAAGTAATGCACAGCATCCTTAAGAGTCTGCAACACAGCCTTAGTCCTACAAAGAAGCAGATACTGTTTTCTGAGTCTTATGAAAAATAGTGTCTTTATATGACCAAATGGCATAGCTGTTTAGTATATAAAATAAAATACATTATTGGTATGAAGAACTGAGTATGTTTCAGGAGGAAAACAGCAAAAACATTATATATAATGCTGTGGAAATATTTTTATATACCCCAGTGTCTCCTGAGAAGATCATTATATTATAGCACTATATTTTTAAGATATCAAAAAATTGAAATAATGTTTGGAATTCTCAATCATTTATTATTCCATCTAATTCATTTGGCCAATTTTCCATGAAAATGTATTTTCTAAAACTGGGTATTTAAGCTTTAGTTTGGTTCAAAGTTTATTTTTAGCATAACATTTCTGAATAGTGAAATGCTACTATATCTTGTAAAAGTGTTAATGCATAAAATAGCAGTTTTCTTAAAATAATTTGCCTTTATTATTTAGTAGGCTAGAAGCTTTTATACATGCTAATAACACATGTTTAAACCAAAAAGGACATGTATATACTGGGGTTTTAGGATTTTTAAAATTACAATCTTAATTTTTTTATAATGAACCAAACCTATTTCAGTTTTTTTAATCACATGAAAATTGGCATCATTCTTGGTAGGCTAATAATTAAGCACTAAAAATCAGCCCCACAACCAGCATAATAATATAAGACTATTTTTAAAATACTAGTTCTAACGCTGAAGAGGACTATAAAATATGCTAATGAAAGTCCCACCTACAGTAATTATATTATATGTTTAAAAACTCTCATTGTATGGAATTTTTAAAAATTAGAAATAAAACTGCATCTCAAATTCTTTTCTTACCTTTTTCATTATGAATCATTTTTCTCCCCCTCTTAGCGATCTTCCTGAGCTCTTTTCGGGTGCCTTATGAGAAAATCAAAATGATGATATTGGAAGTGGATGAAACACAGTTGGTGGAGTCTATGATTCAGGTAAACAAATAGGCAGAGAACTTAAATTCCAATATTTTATTGTAGGCTTCTCATTAAATAGAAATATGTAAGTGAAGCAAAATTTTTAACCCAAATTATTCAACTGGAAAATCATTGCTGCATAATTAGTTTTAGCATAACTTCTGCATTGCCAGGAGATAAGACTGTTTTAACTGCAAACGAAATATAATGCTATGAGAATGATTACATTTCAATTATTTTAAACGACTTTTTCTGAAGGTAAGTTCTTTAATTTTACATGTATGTTTTTATTAATACCAACAACATATTACTTTAAATTTATTTCTACAGTCCTTTCAGAATGTGTTTTTCTCAAGTTTATATGTTTTATAAAATTATATTATTATTTGATGTGGAAAGTTGAGGGAGTTTTCATTTAGAGTTACCTTGGTTTGGGTAACCATGTTGCTTTTGTTGTGTAAGAGATGGAAAAAAAGATGATTTCCCCATTTAAAAATTCATGGCCAAAGAACATTCAGCATCATATAATTTATTAATGCCCCTAACTTAATGACTTTAAAAGCACAAATTTATTATTTTATATTTCTGTAGCTCATATGTCAGACATGGGTCTCACAAGGTTTCCTCAGGCTGCCTTCCCTTCTGGGATAATTCATTTATTTGCTTTTCAGGCTTCTAGAAGTTACATTATTTGACTGATAGACATTGTATCTCTTGGACTATTCTTCTGTAATCACCTATCTCTCTGATTCTTCTTTCTCTTTCTTCTACTTTTAAGGACACTTGATTATATCGAGCCCCCCCAGATAGCCAGGATAATCTTCCTATTTTTTTTGAGACCAGATGATAAACAACCTTAATTCCATTTTTAACCATAATTTCCTCTGCAAAGTAACCTAATATAGTCACAGGTTCTGGGGTTAGGATGTGGACATCTTTGGGAGCCATTATTCTGCCTACCGTATTTAATAAATATAAAACTGCAATCTAAAGATTTATTTTGTATATATAGAAGCCCGTTGTATATTCTTGCTATTTGAAGTCTTATTTTTAATTTAAAAAGTATATTCCTAATTTTATAGTGACTAACTGCCTGTTTTGAACTGGATATGAAAACAGAACATTATTTCAGTAGGCTTTGCTTACTTTTATGGTTTTATTTTTGTTTGTCTAGCTAGTCATTTATATATAACAAGAGGTCATTAGTATGTCACTTTTGATGCCATTTTTTCATATCATTCTTTACCTATTGTTTACCTTTGTTTATTCTTTCAGGCTTTTATTAATTAGTTTGTTCAGCAAATATTTTATTGTACCCATCATGTATAGGGCATTTGATTTGTCTCAGACATTCACTTTGCCTCCTGGGAATTTATAATCTGGCAAGGGAAATGACATTACTTATATAATCATAATGTAAGCTGTATGCATACAAAGCTGTATGCAGATTGGTTTAGAACTAGAGGATGCCTTGAAGGGAGTACAACATGTATGTATGTGTGGAGGTAAGGATGGTAAATGATGGGTAAGGTGAGGAGGTACAAGAGGGCAGAAGGATTGTGTAAATAATGGAGTAAAGGACAATTTTTCTGACAGCATAGCATGATGAGCTGTGAGGGAAAAGCTGGATTGGGGGGGAGGGGTGAGTAATTATGAAGAGTTTAGTTTGACAGGAGCTTAGGATTTATGAAAGGTGTTAAGAAGTATAGTAAGGGGAGAGATCAAGCATCTTGGGCCTGAAAGATTAAAATCAAATTATATCTTGAGTAAAATCAGCCAAGAGGGTTTGATAATTACCTAATATGGAAAGTCAGGTTAAAGAAATTCAGAGGCCTGATGCAATAAATAACTGAAATAATACTATTATATATATCAACTAGAATGATTAAAAGAAAATATAAATGACCGAGAATTTTGGTCTCAGGCAATTCCACTGAGAAAGAGAAATTTCTGTGTATGTGGGAAAATCTTATAGCTTTATTGTTTGTATTCAGTTTGATAGTATTAATAATGGATGATTTTTATAGGGATTATCTTTTGTTTTTTTTTGACCAGTCAACCAAGCATTTGTCCAAAGATGCACAGTGAGTCAATCAATAGTTTATCTTTAAGTATTTTGATATGTAACATTCTCTAACACATCTTTTAACTAATAACACGTTTGGGGGACTCCCCCATCCGTAAATGTACATAGCATGATGTAGGCTTAAATATAATTTGTACATGCATTTGCGCTTGTACAGAACTTTCTGATGGATAATTTGGAATTGTGAGCACCAAATACTTTTTTCCCTTAATTTTAATACCAGTAGACTAACTTGTGATAACAGTATTTTAGTTGGTTATATTTTAATACAGACATTCTATATCGAACTCATACAAGAGATTGGTTAATCATTTTCATTTCTAATTGGGGAGCATAATTCTGTGCATTCTGTGCATAATTCTGTGCATTTTCATTTCTAATTGGGGAGCATAATTCTGTGTCTTTCTCCCTTGGGAGCTATTCTCTCAGTTAAAGGTGTGGCTTGGGAGGGATGTGCATGAATAAAGAAGCTTGAGTGGCCAAATGAAACTGTGGTGTCTGCACTGCAGATGATATAGTCAAAGGGCTATTATAGCCATGGGCACTTAAGTTCCTAAAGGATCTCTTTATAGTCGTTTTATCCTCATGGTCTATCATCCATGCCTTCAATACCTGTTTTTCTATTATTAGAGAAGTTGTGAGCTTACAAAACTATCATGCATAACCTGCAGAATTCCCATACACCACCCTACCACCAACACTGTGCATTGTCAAACATTTGTTATAAATTATGAAAGAATATAATGAAAACGTTATTGCTAACATTAGTGCATGGCTTACATTTGGTGTATTTTTTCCATAAACCACCCTATTATTAACTTTATGTATTAGTATTGTACATTTGTTATAGTTCATGAGAGAATACTCTCATATTTGTACTGTTAACCACAGTCCATCATCTACTACATGGTTCACTATGTTATAAGGTCCCATGCCTTGTACACTCCATCCAAAGTGTATACTCAGTGGCTCTCAGTTTCATCACAGAGTTGTGCTATCATTGCCTCAGACAAATTTAGAACATGTTCCTTATTGCCATAGAAAAAATCCTATACCCCCTAATATCCCCCCTATTGTTGACCCTTAATACCTTCTTTGCCATTGAAGCAAGAATATTACAATATTATTTTTAGCTATGGACCATAAGTTACATTAAATTTTTTAATTTTCTTTTTTATCAGAAAAATTACTTTGTTTTAGAAATGTCTGTGGTCTTTATTAAAACCATAAACATATTGGTTAAATCTTAAAGGAACTGTCATTAAAATTCCCTTGATTTCTTTTCTATCCTTTAGCTTGCCTTTTAGTAGCAATATGATTTCTTTTATCCCCCTGAGTGAATGTTAAAATATGTTTGGCTTTGCCTGAAAGTTTTGACATTTAACTCCCTAAAGCTGAAATGTAATGGATCACATTTATCCAGGTGAGAAAGGTGTTCCTTTTGGTATTGGTTGAGCTCTTTTTTTTCTCGGTTATATAGTTAATTAAATAAACATTCATTAGTGCTTGACTGGAATATGTAATAACTCCGTAATAAAGAAGAACCTTTTTCAAGACGCAGGAAATGTAGCTTAAGGTTTAATATAAGGAAGTTATCCTAGACAAAACTAAAGATTGGCTTCTTCACTGGTTTTCTTCCCATAATTTATTAGTAATTTTTCCCCTAAACATTGAGGAGTACATTTAGTGAAGTTATTTTTTCTTTTGGTCTTAATTTTTAGAACTTAATAAAGCATCTTCCTGATCAAGAGCAATTAAATTCATTGTCTAAGTTCAAGAGTGACTATAACAACCTAAGTGAACCTGAGCAGTTTGCTGTTGTGGTGAGTAATGTTACTCAGAATATTTTAAGGTGATTCTTATGCTGTGCAAAAAAGGAGAAAGAAAATGTCAAGCTTGTCCCATCATTGTTACTCACATACATTTAATGTCCCCCTTTCCTTTTTTTTTTTAACCTATATTCATGAGAAATTATCTGGATTTAAAATATATATTGAAACCCTGATCTTAAATGAAGTCCAAGGGACTTTTGAAAAGTATATAATACATGTTTTTTATGTTCTGTATTTGATGTCCAAATATAAAATGAAAACCACACTCTATAGAAACTATATTTATGATTTATTATAGAGCTATGTATTCCACCATACTGCAAGAGTAGCTTCCATTTCTCATTCTAATCACTTATTTCACTTCATTTTAGGTCTGGCCTCTGAAAATAGAAATATAGTATCTTTCTTGGCAATAAGAGTGAAAATGAATACATTTTAAAAATATCGTTGTGGCACCTTGATAATTATCTTGCTCCAGCTCCCTATTTTATAGAAGCTGGGGTCTGGAGAGGTGAATAGACTTGCCAAGATTGTATATTAGCTGTATTGCAACTTAAAATTTAGATTTTTATCAAGCTTGCTTTCTTCTTTTTTCTCCTACTATTGAATTATCATTTTAACTTGGTTAGAGTTGGTCATCATGTTGATACTTTGGTGTGGTGTTTTATTTTTATTGTTTCAGAAGATTTTTTCCCCCTCTATCATCTTCAGTTATATTATCAACCTCCAGGATCAGGATGGAATTGTATTTTATGTAATTTTGAAAATTCAGGTTGGCTAGCCAAACTAAATGTCTTTGTGTTTGCCATATTTGGCATGTTGTAGACATTTGCTGTTAAATTTCTTCCTAGCTGTCCCTAAATCCGCCATACCCAGGACCTCCTCTTCTCCTCGAGGAAAATAAAACAAAACAAAAACCCCAAGAGATGCTAAATAGAGCACACAAAGAAAAAATGAAGACTTTCTTTTCACAATAGTAAATTTTATTAGAAAGCTTTAAGTCGTTGTATTTTTTAAATTGCTTTTCACTTTTTACAGATTTGTCCATGTGTGCTTTCTTCCCCCCTTTTTACCCTCCTTCTTTTTTTTTTGTATTTCTTTCTTTGCTCTCTCTTGATCCTTATTTGATATTCTAACTGCCATGTCTTCCATATGAGAAAAGAATAAGGGAGAACTTGCATTAAATATTTAAACGCAGACTACTTAGTGTTTTGATTTTTGCCCATCTTTTTGGCTTTTGAGGTTAAATCATAGTATGAAAAATTAAAATTTTATAGTATTTTCTACACACATTAAATCTGAAACTCATATATGCTTGTATAAAAATGTCTATTTAGCAAGTAGCTTTTTATTATGTTGCATATCATTCACAGAAAGGGTATAAAGCTATTCCCATATTCTAGTGATTGTCACAGAAGACTGAGTTCATATTTGCAGATATATTATTTTAGTTTTATTTAAAATAACCACCTTATGCCTTCTTTTGAAAATCTGGAGTTCTCTCTTTTGAAAAGCTGTGATTCACAAGCAGGTTACTCTTAAGAGTCGGAATGTTAAAACAAATGTATTCCCAGGTACCAGTGTTATAGGTTACAGTTTTGACTTCAAGACAGTAACAGGCACCTCCATTTCAGGACACGTGAGCTCAGACTTGACCTGGAATCTACATATTCTGTGCCAGGTTATAAGTGAGTGCAAATGGAATATGAAAGAGTAATGCTGTTGAAAATCAATTCCTATGGACTGTATGAACAGTGGTTTAGTCATTCGTTGATTAAGAATATTCCTGAACATATTTTTTTATGTTCTGATTTGTGTTGCACTAACAATTTAAAATGTAAGTGCTTTTTTTAGTGGAGAATGTAGAAAGATTTGAGGCAAAAATGAGAATGTTTTATATTCTTTCCTTTTTTCTTTGTCAAGTAGTAATAATGTTCTTCAGTTTCACCTTTTTTTTTTTTTCCATTTCAACTCACTATTTCCATTTCTGACTCCCTTCATTTCTCACACTCCCTGCCTTCCCCCCCACCCCCCAAAAGGTGAGAGAGCTGCTTTAAGTTCCAGACAATCCTTGAGAAGTAACAACAACAACAACAAAAAAATTGGGGTAAAGATTGTAGAACAATGTGGGATGCCTGAAATTTTCTGTTCTGTTTCTGGATTAAAAGCTCCTTTTTAAGTTTACTAATTCAATTTATCAATTATATCACTAATATAATAATTTGATGGTAGGGAATTCAGTAAAATTACCATGGAAATTCCTATAAGATTCCCCATAATATTGTTTAATTTTTAAAGTTAACGAACTTTTGAAATTATTTTTTTTGTGAAAGATGGAGATTAACTTGAGCTGGACTAAAGTGCACTTTTCTGCAAGACTTATTTTGCCCTAAAAATACATTTAGTTTTTGACCTAGTTTAGCTTTAAAGTACTAATCATTTCTATCAGAAAAATCATCACAACCACAAAGAAGGAATAGTTGAGGATTGGTGTAGCCTTACTCTTCTCATCCCCCAACAAGGCCAAACCTTGCTTTTTCATTTGTATTTTTTCCCATAGATAGATTTACTCTTAACTCTGTTTTTCCTTCAGATTTGGTAGCCTCATGCTGTAATTTCTAGCATTGTTTTCAGTTATGCAAAAATGAGTTACATATCTACACTTGGCAATCAATTTAACTTTTTCTTTTATCCAATTGTGTGACGTCAGTAATTTGGTTTATGTGAATTACAAATTCCTCAGAAAAGTATGTTCTATTTAACCAAACACCCAGACTTAAGACAATGGTTAAATTTGACGCAGGAGTTTGTATTATATAATCGATTTAAATTCTACTGTAGAATTATATAAAAAAACAAGCAAACAAACCAAATTAGCTCTTCAGGTCATTGGTATCTGCATAAGTAAATTTCTCTTGAATAGAAAGGTCATATACAAAAGGAACAAATTCAGAATTTTAGTAACTCATGTCAATTAAATATCAATTAAATATATTAGGGGAAGCAGACTTGGCCCAGTGGTTAGGGCATCCGCCTACCACATAGGAGGTCTGTGGTTCAAACCCCGGGCCTCCTTGACCCATGTGGAGCTGGCCCATGCGCAGTGCTGATATGCGCAAGGAGTGCCCTGCCACAGCAGGGGTGTCCCCCGCGTAGGGGAGCCCCATGCGCACGGAGTGCGCCCGGTAAGGAGAGCCGCCCAGCTCGAAAGAAAGGCGCCGCCCACACGGAGAGCTGACATGGCAAGATGACACAACAAAAAGAAACACAGATTCCTATGCCACTGACAACAACAGAAGTGGGCAAAAAAGGTGCAGCAAATAGACACAGAGAACAGACAACTGGGGTGGAGGAGGGAAGAGAAATAAATAAATAAATCTTTAAAAAAAATAAAAGAAAGGTAAATGGGCAGTGTTTAAAAAAAATAAAATATATTGGAAAAAAAACAAAAAAACCAAAAAATAAAATATATTAGAAATAATATATACTTTAGAAATCTTTTCCTTTTATTATGTAATATATACAGTTTTCCAATTTTTAAAGTAATGCTTCCATAAATTGTTAGGCCACCTTTTGTTGATAATTTTATTTTTTGTAGTTGAAATAAAGTTGGGTCAGGTTCCAGTCCTTTTTCTTGGAATCCTTCCTTCCCTCTTTTGCTCTAGCACCTCCTAATCCATTCCCTCAAGTGTTAGCATCTTAAACTAAAAGTTCATGCCCATGGTGTAGATCCTGGTCTTAGTTGTATGACCGCATTTCTTGTAGTTAAGTGTTTTTTTTGATCAATAAACTTTCCTGCAAAATCTCTGTACTCCACAGTGTCATGGTTTAACTTTTTGAGAAATAAATATTCTAAATATTCAATGGGATCAAAAGATTAGTTGAAGTTTGGAGACAGGCCTGAAAATTTGCAATTGAAACTTGTTTTATTGGACATTCTTTGATTAAAATTTCTAGATTTTTGAGTATTTGACTTCATATTGTTTAATTCTGCTAAGCTGCCTATTCTTCAAAGGAATCAAAATGAATATCGGAAGAATGAATTGAATAAAGGTCCTGTTTATGGTACTGTATTTTGATCTGCTACCAATTGGTGTCACTGTAGGGCAGGGCTTTTAAACTTTGTTCAGTATAGGTCTCCATTTTTTTTTTTTTAAATCAAGAATGTTTTAGGAAGTTCAAGCATATTTCCCTGCATTAAAAGTGCCTCATTTAAAAATATACTACAATATCCTTATTGTAAAACATTCAAATAACACATAAAAATGTTGAATACAATGTAGATGTCCCCAAATCCCACTACAAATGATCTTTTTTAACAGTTTGTTGTTCTTTTTTCCAATCCTCTTTTCTTTGTATTTACAAATGTATGCATGTTCTTAAGGTATTTAAAAAATACATTGTTCTGAAACCTTCTGCACCATGTAGTATAGTTTGGAGATAGTTGTCATATTGTACTGCTTTTAAAGTCATGTGTAGTAGTTCATAATACATATATGACTTTTTCTTTCACTTCTTCCCTTAATAAAGGATGGTTAGTTAGTTTTTTCAGGGTTTTAAAAAAGTTTCTGTATTTACCTTTGTATATATATTTGTGAGGTAGTATAGCACAAAGGCTAAAAGTGGTCACTGGGTTCCAGTCCCAGCACTACCCTTAATTGCTATGTGATCTTAGGTAGCTATTCATTTTTCTAAACTTCAGGATTTATGAAATGGATGATGTATTAGTTTCTTACTGCTAATGTAGTAAGTTGCCATAAACTTAGTGGCTTAAAACAATGCAAACTTTCTGTCTTAACAGTTCTGGGTCAACAGTGCTCTGTTCTTTCTCAAGTCTCCAGGGAAGCATTTGTTTATTGCTTTTTCCAGCATCTAGAGGCTGCCCACATTCCTTCATTCATGGTCCTGCATCACTCTATCTAACTTTGTCATCACAGTTCTTTCTCTGACTTTCAGCCTCCCTCTCTTTGTGACTGTATTAGATCCACCTATATAATCCAGGATAATTTCCCTATTTCAAGATCTTTTTATTTTAATCATATATCCAAAGTCCCTTTGCTATGTAAGTTAACATAGTCATAAGTGTAGGTGGTTAAGACTTAGTAGTCTTTGTGGTGGTGGGGAGGGGAGAGTGAAATGCCACTGGCTCTCTAAAATCCTTCAGTTGCTCCGTAATTTCATACTTTTCTTTAAATGGCATTAGGGCTTTTTTTCTTTTCTTTTTTTAATTTATTTTTTATTAGAGAAGTTGTAACCTTACAGAAAAATTGTGCAGAAAATAGATTTCCTATATACCCCCTTTAACACATGATTTTCCCTATTATTAACACTTTGTGTTAGTGTGGTACCTTTGTTACCATTAATGAAACAATATTATTATAATTATACTATTAGTTATACTATTAACTATAGTCCATAGTTTACTATGGATAGGTGTCACTGTTTGTACTGCACAGTCCTATGGTTGTTGTAGTTTTTTAAAATTTTATTTTAGTAACATATATAAAACCTAAAATTTCCTTTTATCCACATTCAAACTATATATATATATAATTTAATGTATATATGTAAAATTCATTGGTGTTAATTACATTCACAGTATTGTGCTACCATTACCACCATCTATTACCAAATCTTTCCCATCAACTCAAACAGAAACTCTGTACCAATTAAGCATTAACTCCCCATTCCTTATCCCTACCTCAGCCCCTGGAAATCTATATTCTTGCTTCTGACTCTATATTTGCTTATTCTAATTATTTCATAGTAGTGAAATCATAAAATATTTGTCCTTTTGTGTCTGGTTTATTTTACTCAACATAATGTCTTCAAGGTTCTTCCATGTTGTCCTTGTTGTTGAGTATATCATAACTTGATTCCTTTAATGGCTAAATAATATTGCATTGTGTGTGTATACCGCAGTTTGTTCATCCATTCATCTGTTGATGACCCTTGGGTTGCTTCAGTCTTTTGGCAATTGTAAATAATGCTGTTTTGAACATCGTTATGCAAATATTTGTCCAGTCCCGATTACCTGCTTTCAGTTGCTTTAGATATATACCTAGAAGTGGGATTGCTGGGTTGCATGATAATATTTAACTTTCTGAAGAACTGCCAACTGTTTTCCATTGGGACTGCACTATTCGACATTCCAACCAACAATGAACAAGTGTTCTTCTTTCTCCACATACTCTCTATCAAGTATTTTCCTTTTTCTGATAGTATCTCTTCTAGTAGGTATCAAATGGTACCTCACTGCGATTTTCATTTGTTTTCTTTTCCTAATAGCTAATGATATTTAACATCTTTTCATATGCTTCTTAGCCATTTGTATACCTTTTTTGGAGAAAGTTCTATTCAAGTATTTTGCCCATTTTTGAATTGGGTTGTCTTTTTGTCTTTGAGTTGTACAATTTCTTTAGATATTCTGGATATTAAACCCTTATCAGATATGTGTTTTCCAAATATGTGGTTTCCAAATATTTTCTCCCTTTCTGTAGGTTGTCCTTTTACTTTCATGATGAAGTATCTTTTTTTTTCTCTTTAAAGATTTATTTATTTCTCACCCCTTTCACCACTCCCCGCAGTTGTCTGCTCTCTGTGTCCATTTGCTGTGTATTCTTCTGTGACCATTTCTATCCTTATCAGCGGCACTGGGAATCTATTTATTTTTGTTGTGTCATCTTGTTGTGTAAGCTGTCTGTGTGTATGGTGCCATTCTTGGGCAGGCTGCACTTTCTTTTGTGCTGGGCGGCTCTCCTTACAGGGCGCACTCCTTGCGCGTGGGGCTCCCCTGTGCGGGGGACACCCCTGCATGGCAAGGCACTCTTTGCATGCATCAGCACTGAGCATGGGCCAGCTCCACATGGGTCAAGGAGGCCCAGGGTTTGAACCGCAGGCCTCCCATGTGGTAGGCAGACACTCTATCTATTGGGCCAATCCGCTTTCCTGATGTAGTATCTTGATTCATAAACATTTTTAGTTTTGATGAAATCCCATTAATCTTTTCTTTCGTTGCTCGTGCTTTGGATGTAAAGTCTAAGAAACTGTTGCTTAACATTAGGTCCTGAAGATATACCCTGTATTTTCTTCTAGCAGTTGTATGGTTTTGGCTTCTTTCATTTAGATCTTTGCTCCACTTTGAGTTAATTTTTGTATATTGTATGAGCTGTGAGTCTACCTTCATTCTTTTGCATATTTATATCCAGTTTTCCCAGCGCCATTTGTTGAGGAGGCTATTCTTTCCCCATTGAGTGAACTTGGCACTATTGTCAAAAATGGCCATAGATGTGAAATTTTATTTCTGAATTCTCAATTTGAATCTATTGGTATAAGTGTGTATGCATATTAGTAATAAGTTTTAATATCAGGATGTGCAAGTTCCCTAACTTCATTCTTTTTTTTCCAAGAAGATTTTGGCTATTCAGGACTGCTTACCCTTCCATGATGATTGAGTTTTCCATTTCTGCAAATAAGCTTGTTGGAATTTTGACTGTGATTGTGTCAAATTTGTAAATTGCTTTGGGTAGGATCAATAACTTAACAATATTTAGTCTTCTAATGCATGAACACAGAATGGAACTGTCCTTTCATTTTTTGTGGTCTTTTTTTATTTCTTTCAGCAATGCTTTGAAGTTTCCTGCGTATAAGTCATTTACATCCCTAGCTAAATCTGTATCTAGATAATCTGATTATTCTCATTTGCTATTGTAAATCTTGTAAATAAAAAATTCTTTTCAGATTGTTCATTACCAGTGTATAGAAACAGTCTGATTTTTTCATGTTGAACCTGTATCCCAACATTTTGCTGAATTCATTTATTAGCTCTAGTAGATTTATTGCGTAGAGGACCTTTTTAAAAAAAGCATCTTCCTTGAAGTACCATAAGCTGCACATATTTAAAGTGTACAATTCGATTAATTGTGACATACCAATAAACCTATGAAACCACCATCACAATCAAGGTAATAAACATATCCATCATCTCAAAACATTGCGTGTTGGGCCCTTTTATAATGCAATTCCTGATATCTTCTCCAACCTCACATTTTATTTTTACCCTGTGCCTCATCTTTGTTAATCTGAAAGTACCATGGTCAGGCCTCTCAATATGCCTCTTTTCCCCTAACTTCCCCCTATGAAAAAGCCTTCAACAACTACTTCTGTTGTTCCCTACAATTTTAGTATCCTTCGTTTTTGTTACCATAGCACCCTGTGCAAATCTCTATATAGCTCTTATTATATTCAAACATACAAATTACCATCCTCATTGATGCTATGAACTTTTTGACAGGATGGAGTATCTCATGGTGATATTTATATTCTCAGCACATGGCATATTTTTTGGCACATATTGGACACATCATACTGGTTAAAGAAATTATAAAATGTATAGCAATAGAAAAAGGATGGGAAAATACAGCAAGAACATTTTAGGTAGAACAAATGTTTTTTAAATCATGCTTTAAGATAAAAATATTGAATGTTTTAGATAAAAATTTTTAAAAATTTTGTTAAAAATTAATCTGTAGATACTGTTCTCTGTGATTGAGAAAGGGTTAATTCAAGAGTTGACCAAGTAACCTACAACTTTGACCATGAAGTCATGAATTCATAACTTTTTTTTAAAAACAGAATTTGTCACCCTAGGTGATTCTGTCCCTTAACTTATAGACCACTCAGAGATTGGCCCTACTATTCTACTGCCCTTCTAGTACCATATCCAAGATTAGGCTATCTCCTTATCCTTCTTTAACTCAGAAGGCCACATTACTTAAGTCTATGAATACTCAAAGTATCCTAGACAATACTTCTTTTGATATTTTTTTGTCTTTTTTTTTAAGATACATAGATTGCAAAAAATGTTACATTAAAAAATATAAGAGGTTCCCCTATGCCCATACCCCACTCCCTCCACTCCTCCCACATCAACAACCTCTTCCATTGCATTTGGTGAATACATTTTGTATCACTTCTGCACTGCATGGATTATAGTTTATGTTGTAGTTTTCGCTCTCCCCCAGTCCATTCAGTGGGTTATGGCAGGATATATAATGTCCAGCATCTGTCCCTCCAGTATCACTTAGGACAACTCCAAGTCCCGAAAATACCCCCACATCACATCTCTTTTTCCCTCTCAACTACTATGGCCACTGTCTCCACATCAATGATACAAATTCTTCCATTGCTAGAATCACAGTAGTTCTGTAGTAGAATACCAGGAAGTCCACTCTAATCCATATTTTATTCCCCCACCCTGTGGACCCTGGAACGGTCTAGTCCACTCCACCTCTAAATCGAGATGGGCCTTAGATCCCGCATGGCTGATGGATGCGATTCTACCGCTTGCAGTTGTAGGCACTCTTGGTTCCCCAATGTGGTGACTGACCATCTTCACTTCCCTGTTAGTTGACCTGGTTAAGTCCAATGAATGGGAGAGTAGGAGTTGCAACTCTGCTGAGGCTCAGGGCCCAACTGGCACAGAGCCAGTCCAGAGATTCAATTCTCCTGAGTAGACCAACCCCAGCGTTAACCACAGTTTCAGTAAAAGTGAAGAGGCATGTGTAGAAAGGTCACATCACAGTCCTACTCCATCACACTCAGGAGCACAAATCCCAAAGAGGGGCCCACTGACAAGGCACTGAACTCGAGAGCCATCTGCCATGACCGTAGAACCTGTGTGTCTCCATAGCCCTCGGGAGCACCAGTACCTGGGGTTGTATCTACTTTGGCTGTTTCTGGGATCCTGCTGAGATGTGTGTAAGCATGACCCCTCTAATGACCTCCCAACTCATTTTGAAGTCTCTTAGCCATACAAACTCATTTGTCTTTTTTTAGTTGCATCACCAGCTGGTGATTGGAAATAATCCCTTGGTGCCAGGGAGGTTCATCCCTGGAAGTCATGTCCCACGCTGGGGGGAAGGTGATGCATTTACATGTTGAGTTTGGCTTAGAGAGGGGCCACATTTGAGCAACATGGAGGCTCTCTGAAGATCACTCTTAGGCACCCTGCAACTCTAGGCCTAGTCGAAATTTCAGGCACATAGGCTTATAAGCATAGTCATTAGTATCAAGGGCTCATCACTGAGCCATCCTTCTTCACTGGTTTTTGCCCTTGCAGTTAGGGGATTGTTGCTGTTCCATTGGGTAATATGACAGAGCTCCCCTGGCTAGGAACTCAGTTGTCATTTGGAACTCTTAACTACTATGAAAATACCCAACGAATATCCGAACATTTTTATATACCCCGTATACATGCCCTGGAGAACTCTCTACCAACCATGTGTCTGTCCTCCATCAAGAACACCCCACACCAGTGTTCCTCCCCTGCCATAGTTGAACCCCTCTGTGGTCCAAATTTCTTTATAAATGAAACCTAATATATTGCCAAATTAAATTAGTAGGAAAATGAAATAGTAATGACAGGTTTAAAGATTAGAAATAGAATACATACTAATTTAGATAAACTAAAGTAAAAAATAAATTGTAATATTAAAAAATGAAAAATATAAAACTTTGTTTTTGACACGTTGCCTTCATCACTGTAATAGGTGTTGCCCTGTATGTACAGTGGCAAGGCAATTTCTTTCATTCCTTCCTCAGTGTTTACATCCTTTTTTTAAAAAAAAAAATTAATTTTGTCTTCAAAAAAGTTTTATATCACAATAAAGTCACATATACAATATAGGGAATACTGATATATCCAACATCAAATGCTTTTTCCCCTTCTCCAGCAATAATCTTTTTACATGTTCATATTATATTTGCTGCAGCTGATGTACAGATATTAAAACAGTTGCCAACGTGGTTCCATTTTGGACTGTACAGTTTTCTAAAATTTTAGTTACATTATGGTTTACATTATGGTTTACATTTTAGACTGAGCACTTTTATACATTTTTGGTGAAATTTAGTGTCCTATATCCATCATTGCACCATCTTCTGGAACACTTTCATTGCCCCCCAGTTCCATCTATTCTATTCCTCTCCCACATCCCTCAGGGCCCACAGTGACAACCAAGCTTCACTGGTTGAAGGACAAGATTCACAGATACTTGCAACAATGCTGAGAGTTTGACAACTAAGTAGTTTATCCTTCCCCATTGGGAGCTAACACTTCTTTCAAGAGACACCTTTCCCTCTGTTTGAGAACATCAGGCCTCCCCAGGGTTAGGGTACCCCTTTCTACTCATTGTATGGGTCTCCACCCAATGATATAGCACACTATAACAAGATGAGCACTCACACACTCCTTAGAAGCCTGCCCCTGTGCTAGATGCCCCCCATTAAGCACCTTAAATAAGTAACCCTTATTTTATTTCCTAAAGAATTTTCTCAACATTATAGTTTCAACCACATACTCAACAGTCTCCCATGTTGGTCTGCTCCCCCCAAACCTCCCCCAATTCCTTGGGCCATCTGACTCATCCTCTCAACCCTAGCCTCCCTCGAGCCTGCCAAGCCCCACCTAATAGTATCCCTATGCCCCATCTTATCCCTTCCCTTTCTACTTACCTCCATTTTATCATAGATTTCTCCCATGTAGGTGTCAGCTCGCAACCTTCCTCTGCCCTCAAATTCCTGTAAGCCTATCATCCAGTCTCTAGTTCTTTGAGACAGCTTGGTTTGCTTATTTCATATCAGAGAGGTCCTGTAGTATTTGTCCTTTAGTGCTTGGCTTGCTTCACTCAGCATAAGGTCTTCAAAATTCGTTCATGTTATCCCATGTGTTTGTACTGTATTCCTTCTTCCAGCTGAGTAGTAGTCCATTGTATGTATATACCACATTTTGTTTAACCATTCATCAGTTGATGGGCATTTTGGTTCATTCCAGCTTTTGGCAATAGTGAATAATGTCACTGTGAGCATTGGTGTGCAGTTTGTGTCCTTGTTTTCACTTCTTCTGGGTATATAACCTGCAGTGAAATTGCTGAGTCATGTAGCAAATCTATAGCTTGTTTTTTGAGGAACCACCTAACTTCCTCCAGAATGGCTGGATCCTTCTGCATTCCCACCAGCAGTAGATGAGGGTTCCCATTCCTCCACATCCTCTCCAACACTTGTAGTCTTTTGTTTTTTGTGTTTTTTTTTTAAGATTTATTTTTTATTTATCCCCCCCCCATTGTCTGTTCTCTTTGTCCATTTGCTGGGTGTTCTTTATCCGCTTCTCTTGTCAGCAGCACGGGAATTTGTGTCTCTTTCTGTTGCATCATCTTGCTGCATCAGCTCTCCGTGTGTGCGGCGCCATTCCTGGGCAGGCTGAACTTTCTTTCCCGCTGGGCAGCTCTCCTTATGGGGCACATTTCTTGCACGTGGGACTCCCCTACACAGGGGCACCCCTGCGTGGCACAGCACTCCTTGCGCGCATCAGCACTGCATGTGGGCCAGCTCCACATGGGTCAAGGAGGCCCGGGGTTTGAACCGCGGACCTCCCATGTGGTAAATGGACGCCCCATCCATTGGGCCAAGTTCACTTCCCAGTCTTCTATTTTTTCAATTGCTGCCTGTCTAATGGGAGTAAGATGGTATCTCATTGTAGTTTTGATTTGCATTTCCCTGATAGTTGTGATTTTGAGCATCTTTTCGTGTGCCTTTTAACCATTTGTATTTCTTCTTTGGGGAAGTTTCTGTTCAAATCTCTTGTTCATTTTTTAAACGGGTTATTTGTCTTTTTATTTTCAAGATATATGATTTCTTTATATATCAGGATATTAGTCTCCTATCAGATGCATGGTTACCAAATATTTTCTCCCATTGGGTAGGCTTTCTTTTCATTTTCTTGACAAACACCTTTGAGGTGCAAAAGGCTTTAATTTTGAGGAGGTCCCATTTATCTGTTCTTTTGCTGCTCATGCTTTTGGTGTGAAGTTCATGAAGCCATTTCCAATTACAAGATCCTGTAGATGCTTCCCTACATTGTTTCCAAGGTCATTATGGTCTTGGCTCTTACATTTAAGTCTTTGATCTATCTTGAGTTGATTTTTGTATAAGGTGTGAGATGGTAATCCTCTTTCATTCTTTGCATATGGATTTCCAATGCTCCAAGCACCATTTGTTGAAGAGGCCATTCTCTCCAAGTTCAGTGGGGTTGGTGGCCTTGTCAAATATCAGATGATGGAATTGATATCAGAACTCTCAATTTGGTTCCATTGGTCAGTATGTCTATCCTTGTGCCAATACCATGCTTTCTTGACCACTGTGGCTTTGTAGTATGTTTTAAAGTCAGGTAATGTGATTCCTCTAATTTCATTTTTCTTGTTCAATATGTCTTTGGCTATTCGGGGCCTCTTTTCTTTCCAAATAAAATTCATAGTTAGTTTTTCTAGTTCATTAAAAAATGCTGTATTGATTTTTATTGGGATTGCATTAAATCTATAGATCAGTTTGGGTAGGATAGACATCTTAATATTTAATCTTTCTATCCATGAACAGGGAATATTCTTCCATTTATTTCTTATTTGATTTCCTTTAACAGTATTGTATAGATTTCTGAGTACAAGTCTTTTACATCTTTACATAAGTTTATTCCTAGGTATTTGTTGTTGTTGTTTTTTTTACTATTGTAAATGGTATTTGTTTCTTGATTTCCACCTCAGATTGTTCATTATTGGTGTAGAGTAATGCTACTGATTTTTTTGCATTGATCTTATAACCTGTGTCTTTACTGAACTCATTTATAAGTTCTAGAAGCTTTGTTGTAGATTTCTCAGGACTTCCTATGTATTAGGATCATGTCATCTGTAAATAGTGAAATTTTTACTTCTTCCTTCCCAATTTGAATGCCTTTTATATCTGGTTCTTGCCTCAGTGCTCAAGCAACTACCTCTAACACAATGTTAATTAGGGGGGGTGGTAGTGGTCATCTTCCTGATCTTAGAGGGAAAGATTTTAGGATTTCACCATTGTAAATGATGTTAGCTGTGGGTTTTTCATATATACCCTTTATCATGTTCAGAAAGTTTCCTTCTATTCCTATCTTTTGCACAGTTTTTATGAAGAAAGAGTGCTGTATTTTGCCAAATGCTTTTTCTGTATCTATAGATATGATCATGTGATTTTTTCCCCCTTTGATCTGTTTTTGTGGTGTATTACATTCATTGATTTTCTTATGTTGAACCATCCTTGCATACCAGGGATGAAACCTACTTGGTCATGGTGTATAATTCATTTAAATTCATATAATGTGTGGTTGAATATGATTAGCAAGTATTTTATTGAGGATTTTCACATCTAGATTCATTAGAGGGATTGGTCTGTAATTTTCCTTTCTTGTATCTCTGTTTGGCTTTGGTATTACGGTAATGTTGGCATCATAGAGTTAGGCAATCTTCCTTCTATTTTGATTTTTTAAAAGAGTTTAAGCAAGATTGGTGTTAGTTCTTTCCAGAATGTTGGGTAGAATTCACCTGTGAAACCATCTGGCCCAGGGCTCTTCTTATGTGGAAATTTTTAATTAAAAAATTGTTTTAAATTATTGAAGTATATCACTCAAACATAAACATACATAAACAATAAGTGTATAATAATAGTTGTGAACTTACAAAACAAACATATATAACATCATACTAATTCCTCCAAGTGTGCAGTTAGGTCTTCAATTTTACCTTTTTCTTTCTTTTTTGATGTATGAATTTATGGTTTTGAATTTCCCTCTCATTACAGCTTTTGCTGCATCCCATAAGTTTTGATATGTTGTGTTGTCATTGTCATTAGTTTCAAGGTAGTTATTAATTTCTTTTAAGATTTCCTCCATGACCCACTGCTTGTTTAAGATTGTTTTGCTTAATTTCCATACCTTGGTGCCTAATCTGGGTCTCTGGCCTTTGCAGATTTCCAGCTTCATTCCACTGTGGTCAGAGAAATTATTTTGTATGATTTCAATCTTCTGGATTCATTGTGACTTTCTCTGTGGTCTAGCATGCAGTCTCTCTTGGAGAATGATCCATGTGCATTTGAGAAGAATGTATATCCTGCTGTATTTGGATGTAATGTTCTGTACATGTCTATTAGGTCCAGCTCCTCTAATATATTTTTCAAAGTCTTTGTTTCTGTATTGATTTTCTGTTGAGGTGTTTTGTCCAGTGGTGATAGTGGTGTATTAAAGTCCCCCATTTTAATTGTAGAGGCATCTGTTCCTTCACTTAGTTTTCCCTGTGTTTGCCTCATGCATTTGGAGGCATTCTGGTTAGGAGCATAAATGTTTATGATTATTCTTCTTGAAAGAGTACCCCTTTTACTAATATGTAGTATACATCTTTGTCTCTCACAATAGTTTTACATTTAAAGTTTTTTTTTGTCCAATATTAATATAGTTACTCTTGCCCTCTTTTGGTTATTGTTTTATTGTAAGATTGTTTTCCAGTTGTTCACGTTCAACCTCCTTGAATCCCTGGGTCTAAGATGGGTTTCTTGTAGACAGCATATAGGTGGGTCATATTTCCTTATTCATTCTTCTAATCTGAATCTCTTGACAGGTGAGTCTAATCCATTGACATTCAGTGTTATTACTCTCCTGGAATTACTTACATTAGCCATATTTTCTTTGGATTTGTGTATATCACCTTTTTTTCCCTCTTTTTGTCTTTTTTGGTTGTTCTTATGATCTTCTCCCACTCTGTCTCTCCTGTTTTTTTCTTTTCTCCTGCAGAGCTCCCTTTAGTATTTCTTGAAGGGCAGTTTTCTTGTTGGCATACTCTCTTAGTTTCTGTTTATCTATGAATATTTGTAACTCTCCATCATTTTTGAATGCCATCTTTGCTGGATAGAGTATTCTTAGGTGGAATTTTTTTTCTTTTAGTACCTTAACTATATCATACCAGTGCCTCTTTTTTCCATGTTTTCAGGTGAGAAATCAGCAGTTAATTTTATTGAGCTTCCCTTGTGTGTGATGGTTCTTTTTTTTTTCTTGCTGCCTTATGTATTTTCTCTTTCTCTTGAGCATTGGATAATTTGACAAGTCTTTGTCTTGGGGTAGGCTTGTTAGGATTTATGCTGTTTGAGGTGTATTGTGTTTCCTGAACATGTACATCCATCTCCGTCAATAAGTTTGTGACCTTTTCAGACATTATTTCCTCCAATACCCCTTCTGTCCCTTTTCCCTCCTCTTCACCTTCTGGGATGCCTATAGTGCATATGTTTGTGTATTTTGTGTTGTCATTCAGGTCCCTAAGTCCCTACTCTTTTTATTGAGTCCCTGTTCTTTTTCCTATCTTTTTATTGATCAGTTCTACTATCTGATTTCAGATGTACTCTCTTCCACATCACTAATTCTTTCCTCTGCCTCTTCAAATCTGCTGTTATTTGCTAAGAGTGTATTTTTGATTTCTTGGATTGCACCATTGATCACCATCATATCTGTTACCTTTTTGTATATGTTTGGAATTTGTTCTGGATGCTCTCCAAGTGTTTTCTTAATATCCTTAATCTCTTCCTTCTCTTCATTAAGTTGGTTCATTATTTTGTTTTGAGAACTTTGATTAGTTGTTTGATGTTCCATTCTTCCTGGTTTTTAGTTTGTTCATTGGATTGGCCCATGTTTTCCTGATTATTGGTATGGTTTGTACTTTTGTTGTTGCTGCCTGGTCATTATTTTATCTTGATGGGTTGTTCAGTTGATTAGCTTTTCCATGTAGTCTCAGATTGTATTTGGGGGTTGTTTTTGTGGTGTGTTTAAGTCTTCTCTTTGGCACTTTGTTCTTCTTATTCTATTTCCTTGTTATTGTCTAAGTTCCTTGCTGGGTAAACAAAAGAGGTAAGAAAAGAAAAAGTATAATAGTAGTATTGATAGTAAATGTTAGCAAAGGAACCGTGTGAGACCTAGGAGAATGAAGATTAAACTCATGTAAGCTGTGTAAAGTTATAACAATAAAAAAGTGGAGTACCTACAATGAGATGGTAAACTGAACATGGAGAAGTGTATAGGATAAATCAAAAGGCCAAAGAGGTCAGGAGAAAGGGAAAGAGAAAAGAAAGGACAATAACATAAAGAATGAATGGAAGATAACAGAATATAAGTGTTAGAAATAAAAAGTCAGAAAAATTGGTGGCTAAACAATGAGAGGTGGAATGTAAGAGAAAGAACAAAAGATGGCTGATAGAAAGATATAAAGGAAAGGGGATAGTGTTGGTAGCCAAAGTCAGTACACACTGAAAAGAGGAAATCAGGGATGAGGAAGCATAGCAAACAAGAAGCACTGTCTGCAGCATCTTGAGCAAGCACTCCTTTCATCGCACTCTTCCCAGAATCAATGTCCAGAAACCTCTTGCTTTGTGGGTTCCCAAAACAGCTCACTCGGTCAGGATTCTGTACCCACTCTGCCGGTTTTTTGCAGGAGAGATGATGAGGGTGCACTCACTCGGACACCATCTTGCCTTGCCTCCACTTCTTTTGATATTTAGTGCTTTTATTTTTTAAATGTATTGAAGAAATGGTGATTTGGTACAATAATAATAGCTGTTGAAACACTTTCAGAAAAGATTAACCAAGATAGTTGAGGAACCCAAGAAAATATCTCTACTGAAACTTGGCTTTCCCAGACTAAATATCTCTAAATTTTTTTTTTCATTCTTATGTGTTCATCATTTCAAGTTCTGTGCAAATGTCCAGAATATAAATTCAACCAGATTTCCTAGAGTTAGCACTTCAGAATTCTTAACAGAAGATATGGAATTAGTCTGACATAATTGCTTCTTCAAGAGCCTATTTTGTCTTCTTGTAATTACCACCTCCTTTTCTATTTAAAATTGATCCTTCATTTTTATCTGTCAGTGACATAATATGCCAATCTGAAGTTGGCAGAATCTACTGTCTTCTTCTCCTTAAAAACAGAAGTTCCGTTAGTCCACTGCTACTGCTATTTGCTACCTGTATTAGTTCTTGGTTGTTTAAAAAACAAAACAAAACAAAAAAAAATCCCAGTGCATTGGCTTAAACAATGGGAATTTATTGACTCATGGTTTTGTTGCATGGTGTTTTTTTAAAAAATATTTTTATTTATTTATTTCCACCACCACCCTCATTGTTTTGCATTTACTGTGTACTTTCTATGTCCATTCTCTGTGTATTGTTCTGTGTCTGCTTGTCTTCTCTTTAGGCCACACTGGGAACCGATCCTGGAACCTTCCAGAATGGGACAGAGGCACTCAGTCTCTTGTGCCACCTCAGCTCCCTCGTTTGCTGTGTCTCTTATTGTCTCTCCTGTGTCTCTTTTGTTGTGTTAGCTTGCTTCACCAGCTCTCCTTGCCAGGCCAGCATTCTGTGCAGGCCAGCACTCCTGTGTAGGCCAGCACTCCGCATGGGCCAGCAAGCTGCGTGGGCCAGCTCTCTGCTCGGGCCAGTTCACCACACAGGCCAGCTTGCCTTCACCTGGAGGCCCGGGAATTGAACCCTGGACCTTCTATATGGTAGACGGGAGCCCAATTGCTTAAACCACATCTGCTTCCTGTTGATTCATGGTTTTAAGGATAGAAAAAGTCCAAGGTGTCAGCAAAGCAATGCTTTCTCACTGAATACTGTGGTATTTTGGAGCTGATTGCTGGCAATCCCTGTCCTTGGCTTTTCTGTCATATGGCAATGCCCATGGTGATATATTTTCCTTTCTCCTCTGGGTTCCATTGACTTCCATCTTCTGGCTACTCTCCATTGCTTCTCTTTTTCACGTCCAATTTCCTTTGCTTATAAAGACTTCATCCATATTGGACTGAGGCCCACCCTCATTCAGTTTGTGTGCACTTTAATAACTACTTCAAAGGTCCTTTTTACCATGTATGCCTTTTGTAGGGGACATGATTCATATCCTCAATAGTACCTGTCCAGTTGTTCAAGTTTCCTTAAATTCCATGATACTTCACACAATGTGATTTGGCAGTCTCATTTGAAAATCTTTCACTACTCAGGCAGTACAATTATTTGGACTGTGAAATATCTAGTAAAATGTATAATAATTGTTATCTCATTCAGTATACCTAGTTATTTAAATCTTAGAGATATGATTGTCTTTAAGATCATAAGCTCTCTGCTGTTATTTTCAGTTATTTTCATCACTTTACCTTACAACCTTCTTGACAGCCTCCTCCCAACATCCATGAATTCATATAAGTTCAGTAGCAGAGATGGTTTTTCTTTCACCTAGTTTAGGGCTTATTAATTTAGCTTGCCTTCAATGATCATTGATTTGTAACCTAAAATTCTTCAGACATTTAATGTTTCTATATTTTTTCTAATAAACTGATTTCAGCCTTCCATTTCCTTCAGCATCTTAAGTAGTAGTTTCAATACCATTTGAATTTTTTATTAAACTGAAGTTTATTGGTTTAAATAGTTAAAATCAGTTATTAGCTGAAATATAGCTTCACCTTGTCAGGCTAAGATGTTATTCTCTTGGAAGCTTTCTCCCCGCAGATTTCTTCTCAATTTTTCCTACAGATGACACAATGGACACAGATGACCCATTGACCCAGCTCTTAGAAAGGCTTATACAGCTTTTTTAACATGTTTAACAGGTAGTCTAAAATAATTTGCAAAACAGATAGATTTAACTAAATATCTGAAATTCTCGGAAAACTAGAGGCCTTTTTTGGTTGAACTTAACAAACCATACTTCACTGCTCGTAAATTGGGTATATTTATTAACCTTACTAATATTGATTTAACTTCTTACTGGATGATTCTGAAGAAATGGCTCTAGGTATCAACTTTTCTATTAGTGTAGTACTCAGTCTCTTGGTATCACAGGCTTAGATTGCAGACATTTCATGGATTAATTTAGATCTTCAGGTTATATTGTTAACTGCACCAAAGTTTATCTGAAGGTTTTTTTTTTCCCTTGATTCATCACTTGATTAATTCATTCATTCATGTGTTTGACACATATTTATTGAGTCTCTGCTTTCTGCTAGGCTTTGCTCTAGGCTCTGAATTCATTGCAGTGACCATGTGCCTTAAATATTTTGGGACTTTCATTTTAGAAGGGGCAGGAACAATATACATATAGCAGGAATATAATGTAATATCAGGTGGTAAAAAATGCTCTATAGGAAGTAGTAGAGTTTCTCTGTATATGTGTTTGTGTTTACTAAGTCCAGAGCAGACCTCTCTGAAGAGGTAATATTTGGGCAGAAGCTTGAATGACGTAATTAACTGAGTAAATGTCTCAGGAAAGCATTGTCATGGAGAGAGGGGGCTTCAGGCCCTGGCCTTCAGTCATAAGGGTGTTTGACATATTCAAGTGTTACTGAGGCACTAAATGAGGGAGAGTGGTAGGAGATGACATTAGAGAGGCCATCTAACACTTGATGGTGCAGGGCCTTGCATGTCAAGTTGCAAGTCCCAGGGACTTTGTTTCAAGAGAACTTTAAACAAGGAGTGAAATGGCAGTTGTGCAGAGGATCAGATTGTGGGGAGGGGCTAGAGACATAAATTGAAGCCACTGGCCAGTTGGGAAGCTATTACAATGATCTAAATATTAAGGTGATAAATATTGGTGACTTGACAGGCTTGATGACAGTGTCACTGGTGAGAAGTGGTCAGATTGGGGATTTTTTTTTGAGAGAAGGGAAAGATAGGATTTGTAATAGATTGGATTTGGGATACAAAGGAAGTCATGGATGACAGGTTCTTGTCCTGTTCAATTAGTTTTCATTTACAGAGATGAGGAAAAGGCTTTAAGAGGAGCAGATAGTGGGAGGAAGACCACTTAAAATATCTGTAGACATCTAAGTGGACATACGAGTTATGCAGTTGGGATATAAGCTGGGGATTCAGGACTGGAAAAATGAATTTGGGAATCAGTAGCATAGGTAGCATCTAAAGCCATGGGACTGGATGAGATCACCTGGGGAGTGAATTGGAAATGTAACAAAGGAGGCAGTGAAGGGCAAGGTGAAATATGCAAACCTTACTGTTTTTCTCAGTCTTTCCCTAGGGAAAGACCTATCATCAGCGAGGTTTTGTTTGTTTTTGCTGCTGGTTACCACCTCTCTGAGGAAAATTGCAATCCCTGGTTGAGGGAATTGTACAAGGTGATTTTATAATATTTGCAGTTTGTTTAAAAAAAAACGAAGCATGATTTGGAGTGAGAGGGCATTTTGGCATTTGTAGGATATATAATTCATCAGGAACTTTTGGAAAGAAGCTAGTGGGCGTAAGAATATGCACTATGGGAAGAAAGAAAATGTTTTTGCCTCCAGACCTTGTTTGCATATGAAAGAAAATGTCATAATGTCCAATACATCATCATCATAAATGTATAGTGCGTATATTATGAACTAAGATAAAATTAAAATGCCAGAAGTCTGCAAGTATATTCCCTGATAAAAGAACTCTCACTTAATCAAGGGATTGAGTTCATTTAGTTCAAATCTACATCAAAATAGTAATATCAAATCCTGCCATTAAGGGGAAAAATCAGTTGCATACTACCAATTGTGTTCTTTGTGGAGTGGAAGGATAAGTGGAATTGAGCTCTAAATGAATTCACTTATGAGCTTGTTCCCTTGAAATTAGTAGAATGCCAACTACATTAAATAACTCTGCAATTCTTTAATTTATTAGAACTAATAAAAACACAGCATGGTCAGAATAATATATTATTTCATTGACTTGCTAACACTAGTGAATTTCTCAGAAAGTTTGAATTTTCAACTATGATTTATATTGTTCTTCCTCTCCCCACATTTTCACTTGGTTGAGAAAGGTACAAAATTGTACTTGTGTTTTGTTTTTAAATATTTATGCTTAACATGTATATAAAAGAAATAATTTAATAATGATATATATCTCTCAATTTATCTTCAACAAAGTCTAATCTTAACACAACAGTGAATAGCTTAAGTCAGATTATGTTCTGTGTCCATAACCTGTAACCCTGCTATGGCTTCCAGTCTCAGAGGAAAACCCTCAATCCTAGCTATGGTCTACAAGACTCCGTAATCTGACCCCAACCCTGCATCTCTTGCCTCATCTTCTACCACTCTCCTCTTTGCTAACTCAACTTTTGTCACATGACCTCTAAACTATTCCTCAGACATGCCAGTCATATTCTTCGGGGTTTTACACTTGCTGTTTCCTCTTCTACCTTGCTTCCCTCAGATATCCAAATGGCAGCTTGCTTGTTCATGTACTTTCCGTCTTTCTTCATATGTCGACTTGTGGAGGTATTCCCTGAGCATCATATTTGAAATTGTATAGCCAGTGGCCCATAGTACTTCTTTTCCCCATCCCTGCTTTATTTTTCTCCTAGTACTTACCATGTTCTCATTTACTGAATTTTGTTTCTGTCCATTGAACTATTTATTAGTCTATCATAAAAATGTCCTTGATGGCAGGAATTTTTCTCTCAGTTAACTGATGAGTTAATTCCTAATGTCTTGAACCAAACCTGGAGCATAGTAAGCACTCAATAAGTATCTGCTGACTGTAAAATAAATTTCCCTAAGGTGCTTTAATTATTTATTTTGAATTCTGAAAAATTAAAATCATTTCATACTAAGGCTTGCCCGGCATCAAGTTCCCAGTGTTGAAAACATCAATGTGGTTAAAACAGCTTCGTGTTGTTATTACAACTTCCCTCAATAATCCTGTATTAGATTTTGAATAGATGAACCTATTCTTGAATTATGAATATTTCATATACTATAAGACTTTGTCAAGTCTCTTAACACCACTTAAGAAGTGTTAATTTCATTTTCTTTATTTATAAAATGTCCATGATTTTAGAATCTTTTCTCAGAGTTGTAATGAGATTTAAATTACAGCACACATATATAGTAAGTACCTAATTATGTTAGGTGCCATAATCATGATCATATTTTTATTTAGAATGGTTTTCTTCTCATTTCTTGTGATGCACTTTAGGGTCCTTTTTTAAAAAATATTAATTAATTAATTAATTTTTATTTATTTCTCTCCCCCCTCCCCCAGTTGTCTGCTCTCTGTGTCCATTCACTGTGTGTTCTTTCTGTGACCGCTTCTATCCTTATCAGCGGCACCAGGAATCTGTGTTTCTTTTTGTTGTGTCATCTTGTTGTGTCAGCTCTCCGTGTGTGTGGCGCCATTCTTTGGCAGGCTGCACTTTCTTTCACGCTGGGCGGCTCTCCTTACTGGGCGCACTCTTTGCATGTGGGGCTCCCCTACGCGGGGGACACCCTGCGTGGCAGGGCACTCCTTGTGTGCATGAGCACCGCGCATGGACCAGCTCCACACGAGTCAGGGAGACCCGGGGTTTGAACTGCGGCCCTCTCATATGGTAGGCAGACGCCCTATCCATTGGGCCAAGTCTGCTTTCCTAGGGTCCATTTTAAGAAGCATTTTGTCCTTTATAATTTCCATGTGATCCTATATAACATTTTTTATGTATGTACTTTTGTTCCCATCACTGTCCTGGAATTATAGACAATCTCATAATTCCAGATTCAGTATTCTAGAATACTGAATTTCCCCTCATTTTATATTCTTTTGATCTCTGGTCAGCCTTTCACCCTGTTTGTTGTATCTACTTTTTCTTCCTCTTGGTTCCTTGTTAACTTCTTATTTTCTCTGGCCCCTCTCCCATTTCTTCTAACACATGAATAAAAGTCTTCCTCAGATTTATCCTCTGCTTTCTTTTCTTTTCATACTCCCCTCTTTTTCTCAATGAGTTCATTCACCGCATAAAATTATTTTATTAATAAACCTATTTGAGTAACTTCTAGATCTTCCAGACTCTCTGTACTCTGACTCTTTACATGCACAGTTTAATATAGCACAAAGCAGCAAGGAGAGTGAGTTAAGAGAAAAATGCTAGTTACTTAGAACCCCAGAGCTCATATTGAGACATGTGCGTAGAGTGTTTATTTTCTTTGTATTGGAATAGTCTTCAAGAGTATAGTTTAAATCATTAAATAATCAATCATTAAATAAGCTTCTTTTTTTATATAAGTTGTATAAGTTGAAGCCAGAAATATCAGCCTAAGTACTTTCTGTCTCTAGCTCTCTTACTAGTATATTCAGTTGGAGACCTTAGCTTCAGGAATCCTGTAAAATTAAGACCATCCAATTGTATACAATAACAGCTGGGTGGTTATTATAGAAAATGTGCTCAAGGACACAAAAAAACACAAACTCATTTAACTATTTTTCTGAGATATAAAACAGCTGGTTAGCCTTATGCTTGTAAATCATCTCATGCAACAGGATAGCTGGAGGAGATTAAATCCTACTCTACGTTAGTTTAGTTTCATTGCTTTTTTAAACATGTTTTCTGAGGCTTGCTACACTAAGAAGACGAGCGTAAGTTTTGAGTCAATGGCATATGTATGGCCCTGAAAGAGTCACCATAGATAAGCCAAGTAATGATAACAATTATATTATCTTTTTTTAATAGTGATATACAGTTGCAAAAGTCTTTATATACATCTATCTGATAAATATCTTACAGTAACTCCTTACAGTTTGGAATAACTGAAACTCACATAGAATAGGGGACTTCATCCAAAACCCTCACATCCCATAAGCCAAAGAGGATTCAAACCTAGGTTTTCTGACTTTACTTTTCTGCATTTCATTTTGTTTCTAGTATAAAATACTGTTTCCAGGTACAGGTTCTTGATATATGGATAAAAATTAAATGTCTACAGGAGGTGATAAAAAGGCAAATGAATGTAAAGGAAAGGTTTTAATGAAACTTAGTCTATAGTACATTTATACTTAAGACCAGTCCTGACCTATTCTTTTTTTTTTTTTTGGTCATAAACCAAACATTGTTTTCTGTCTTCAGAAACACTGGGTCCCAAACGTAGAGGGACCCCATGCCTTGGCTTAAAGAGCCTGAGTATGTGTGCTGCTCTCTGCTGTGAGACTCATTTCTCCTGAGGCCTGACTGCTGCCCTCCCTTGGGAAGCCTTTTCCCCTTTTCTGTCCTCTGAATACCAGGGAAAATGGGACTCTGGTGCCAAGGGAAAGAACCTTTGAAAACATCTCTGGGATTCCCAGGATCTTACACTGTGGTGGTGCTTTGGTCCCAAATATGGCTGATTAATTAGTACTTGTTGGAATATTTTTCTCTTTCTTTTTTTCTTTCTTTTTTTTTTGTCTTTATTTTTTAATGTTACATTAAAAAAATACGAGGTCCCCATATGCCCCCACGCCCCTCTCACCCCACTCCTCCCATAGCAACAACCTCCTCCATCATCATGGGACATTCATTGCACTTGGTGAATCCATCTCTGAACACTGCTGCACCACATGGTCATTGGTCCACATTATAATTTTCTCTTTTATTTTTTTAGTTAGTACTGAATTGTATATTTCATATAACATCCTTATCTTCTGTACTGGACTGGGCTATTTTGAAAGATTAATATTTTTTTTTTGTCTTTCCTCTAACTTTGGGTCAAATTCCCTGGCCTGCAACTCAGAAATTATCCATTATCCATTCTCTTTTTCCAAGGATGCCAATTTCGTATCCAAGTCAGATATTATAATAGTTTAGGAGGAAGGTAGGGGATAATCAGTGGTTTATTTTCCCCTTTAGTTGAAAAGGTAATTTTAATCTATATTCCACCAGCATCACCACCACCAGATCCTTTGACTTATTATTTGTCCAAATTTTAAGTAGCTCCCCTTGGAACCACTAGCAGCGGTAATGGTTTAAGCACCTATATCAATTTGATCAATTGAATGCTATTAGGATGGTGCAAAAGAAATTGCAGTTTTGGACTGTGAATTTTAAATAATTTAACTTGGCTCAAACACATTGTTATTAATCAAAATAAGAGCCATTACAGTCAACACATTTTTGCCAATGAGAAATAAGTTTGTTTATTCCTGTAGCTTAAAAATCTGTGCTTCAGTATTCGATGAACTCTTGGAAAGCATTTTCTGCATCCTGGTGGCTGTGGAAGTGTTTTTTCTGCAAAAAGTTGTCACGATGCTTGAAGAAGTGGTAGTCAGCTGGCAAGAGGTCAGGCAAACATGGTGGATGAGGCAAAACTTCATAGCCCAAATTGTTCAACTTTTGAAATGTTGGTTTTGTAACGTGTGGTCAGGCATTGTCGTGGAGAAGAATTGGGCCTTTTCCTTTGACCAATGCCGACTGCAGGCGTTGCAGTTTTGGGTGCATCTTATCAATTTGCTGAGCATACTTCTCAGATGTAGTGGTTTCAGCAGGATTCAAAAAGCTGTGGTGGATCAGACTGGCAGCAGACCACTAAACAGTGACCATGCATTTTCTGGGTGCAAGTTTGGTTTGGGGAAGTGCTTTGGGGCTTCTCAGTCCAGCCACTCAGCTCATCATTGCTGGTTGTCATATAAAAGCTACTTTTTGTCACACATCACAGTCTGATCGAGAAAGAGTTCATTGTTGTTGCATAGAACACTTCATAATGACAATTTTTTTGATTATCAGTCTGCTCATAAGACACCCACTTACAGAGCTTTTTCACCTTTCCAATTTGCTTCAAATGCTGAATGACCATAGAGTGGTCGATGTTGAGTTCTTCCGCACTTTCTCTTGTAGTTTAAGAGGATCAGCTTCAATGATTGCTCTCAATTGGTCGTTGTCAACTTCTGATGGCTGGCCCCTATGCTCCTCATCTTCAAGGCTCTCGTCTCCTTTGCAAAACTTCTTGAATCACCACTGTACTTTATGCCCATTAGCAATTCATGGCCAAAAAACATTGTTGATGTTACGCGTTTTCTCCGCTGCTCTATGACCCATTTTTAACTCAAATAAGAAAATCGCTCGGGCACGCTTTTTGTCTAATATCATTTCCATAGTCTAAAGTAAATATAATATGAACAGTAAGTAATAAATCATTAGCAAAAAAACATAAAGTGAGAAATGCACACTAAAATGATATATAACAAAAGCACATTTATTTAAGAATATATGCCAATTACAAATGGCAAATTTCAGCAATGCAAAACTGCAGTTACTTTTGCCACCAACCTAATAGTATGTCCTAAAAGGATTTAAGGTTTCAGAGCTTTGTTTTATGAGCTTCCTTGACATGGTTTATGCTTTTCCTAAGTTTGATCCAGAATTTTTAAGATTTCTGGATTTTAAATGTAATTAAAACCAGTTCACTTAGATTCGTGGCAATCCTTTCCTTTCTTACCCAGTTCTCTGCTGTTCTCATTCTATTAGATTTTTGCTCTTTTTTCTTTTTCTTCTTTGCTTTTCTAAGTTTTTTTTTTTTCCCCCTTCTTAGAGTGATAATGTCTTCTGTATTCTTAGCTCCTTATTTCTTACTGGATTCTTATAAACTCTTTTGGGAATGATCTGTTATTCTATTAACTTTAATAATGGTCTGTTTTGCTAGTAAGAGATTTTTTCTTGAACTTCCCCCTTCCCCAAATGCAAGTTTCTACCTATTTCTTCCCAACCATGGGTCTTAACTATATAGTTTCATCTTTTATTAGTTGATGTCCATTGCCTGAATCTCACCCTTAGTTTTAGTTTCTGTAGACTTTATCTTACCACACCTTAATCAATATCCAATTAGCGTTCCCATTCCACCTAAAATCAGACCACAGACCTGGCCCTTCTGGCGTTTTTGGACAAAGCATTGAAGACAGTTTATTACTAAAGGGCAAAGGAATTGCCTGAAAAATGTATTACAGGGATTTGATTTGAATGTTCCCAAAATGACCAACCAGATCGATGCTTTGAACTGAAGCACCCAAACACAGACTCAATTTTTGAAAGGCCATTGATTTATTTTTAGAAGTCTCTGAGTGAATTTTATTTGTCCTAATCCACAAACAGAGTATAAAATTATAACTCATCAATATTAACTCAACAAGACATCATTCTTATGTTTGAATTAAATACAGAAACAACTTTGCTAGTAATATTCTGGCATCAAAGAAAGAGCAAGAATATGTAAAATGGCATGTGAAAAATTAAAATCAAAGAACTGATTTTTAAGAGTGGGGCAGAGTTGTCATTTTATAATGTAAGGTAAGTTAGAAAATGTTGTAGGAAAAGATGCTTGTTCTTTATGTTTGAATAAGCTATTCTGCAACATAGAGGACTTTTCTTCTGTCACTATCTCTGTCTCCAGTAACTCACTTGCCTCACCCTGCCTCTCCAAAATGCCACCCAAACTTTAGCACGTACTGGTGATGTCAGCTTCTGGGGATAGAGGATAGCTGGTTGGAGTTATATCCAAAAATCTGATTCTTGGGTGTTAATTTTTTTGTTTGGATCCTTCTTCCAGTTTCAACTTTCTCTTTTGTTCTATGACTCACTCACTAACCCTTACCTGGACCACTGACCACTCCTGAGCATGTAATTAATTAACAACTTGGAAGTTAAGAAGATTTAGCTGAAGTGACTCTTGAATGTAAATATCATGTTTATGGTATTTTAATGATGTCTCATAATCTCTCTTTTGTTAAATGAAATCCTGAAAGTCAGACAGGAACTGCCATGCTTATAATGTTCTTGTTTCATTAATATTAGTAACATGGCAATGGAAAGCCAAATTCAAAGTAGAATAAAATGTGGATATTAATTTTAGAACAATATTGTTGAAAAAGATATAATCTCAGGAATGGTATCAAATTCATATGTATTTGCCATTTGTTGATAAGCTACTATGTTTTAGGTCCTGTGCTACATGTTTTATCTGCATTATCGTTTTCCTCATAGCAGCCAGTGTCCTATGATTATAAAACTAGTGAAATTACATCATCTCCAAGCTTAAAATATTCTAATGGTTTCTGAAATTTACTTCATGTTATATTAGTGTAGCCACTATGACTTTACTTTAATTAGTATTAGTATGGTATATCTTTTTTATCCTTTTGCTTTTAACTTTGTTGTGTTGTGGGCAGCATATAGTTGTCTTGCCTTTTTTTAAACTTATCTAATCTGATGACTCTGCATTTTAATTGTAATGTTTAGACCATTTCTATTTAATGTGATTATTCTGATGGTAGGATTTGATTCGCCCATCTGGCTATTTGTTTTCTATTTATCTTATCCATTCTTTGTTACTATATATTCATTTTCTTGTTCCCACATCAGGTATGCCTTTGTGTTTTCTTCACTTTAGCCAAAATACCACTTCCTCAGAGAAATACTCATTATAATGATGCCACCCCCCATCATTCTCTATCAATATTTCTCTATTTTTAAGAATTTCTTCATAACACTTATCCCTATCTAAAATGATCTAAATGATCTTTCGGTTTGTTTTATTGTTTCTCTGTCTCTGTCTGCTTACTTATAGTATACTCCATGTGGGCTAGATCTTTGTCTTCTTATGTTCACTGTGAATCACCAATGTCTAAAACAGTGTTTAGCACATGATAAGCATTTATAAGTATTTGATACGTAAATGAATAATTAATCCCAAGTCTCACATAAATCAGAAATAGTCATTACTGTTTCATTTTGGGGCAACTTGGTCACTGAACTAGTAACTATTACAGCTCAGATGTGAACCATGGTGAACCATTTCTTATTGTGACAGTCACTCTTGTGATTCTGTTTGCTGTAGGTATCTATTGAAATTGCCTTTAGCAGTGGTTCCTGTGTGTTTCTTTACCAGTACAATTTATTTTTAATATTTGAGTTAATTTTAGGTACAGTTTGATTAAAATGTTTGAATAGGAACTGAGATTGATGCTAATTCAAAACTACTTGTAGGGAATTTTGTTAATTCTACTTTTTCTTCTTTGGGATTAATCACATATTTAGATTTTCTAAAAAGGGGGACACTTAAGTCCATGATAGGAATTGTAGATTTTGTTTTTGTTTTTGTTTCAGTATGGAAACATGATGCTTTCTAGTCAGACCATCTATGTAGTATTGAATTTTTATGGCACAATCTGCTTAATTTGTTTCATTTAGCAAAGCAAAACAAAGCATCATTATAGTCACATACTAATTACTAGCCATGCATCATTCATTTGAAATAAAGCCTAAAGCTTTTTGTAGTTATAAGCAAAAAGGTCTCTTATGATCCATCACTTTGAAAACAACATTTTTTTTAAGGTTGGGTTTTAGATCCGAGCATCATCTGGTGCTGGGGAAGCATTTTTCTGCATTCTGCAAGTCTTACTGTGTAGGTTTACATTTTTTTCTTCTAATACTACTTTTGAAATTATAATTGAAAAAGGAAGACTGGACTTATGAACTAAAATTCTACATCTTATTTTGATAACAGCTGCTATAGGGTGAGAGTGAAATAGAGATATGACTGGTCCAGCATTATCAGAAGTCATTGGAGTTCTTGTCCTCCCAGAAGAGAGAGAACTTCTTAACTTCTCCTTAACAAACCTCTGGTGTTCACTCAGACAACTGGAACTTGCAACTTAGCAATAAAGGCCATGCCCTAAAGTAGACCCTACTGTAGATCTTCCCTAACAAAGCCTGTAATTGAGTATTGACAAGTGCCTCAGGAGAGTCAAGGGTTTGAGTTAGGGGGCTATGGACATACCTTTTACTTTTCACACATCTACACGAACAAAATCAAAGTTCAAACTGCACAACTGTGAATCACCCACTGATTGATTTGCTTCCTAAAATAAGAGTGAGCATTCTTCAAAGGGATATTAGAGAATTTATATTTGCTGCATGGTTTATTTACACAATGTTCAGGATTCAATTATAAAATAAAGGATAATGCAATGTGAGGTAGTTTCAAGAGAAACAAAACAAAATAAAACAAAAATAAATAGTCAATGTAAACCAGACTTGAGATGGCTCAGATTTTGGATTTCACTTATAAGGAATTGAAGGTGGATGTTATAAATTTGTTCAAGGGGCCAAAGGAAATTATCATCAAAGAATTAAGGAAAGCATGGTCTTAATGAGTGAACAGGAAAAGATTCTTAACAGGGAAATTGAAACTATAGGAAATTCACCATATGAAAATTCTAGAACTGAAAACTTAAGTAAATGAATTGAAAAATTTATTTTATAGTTTTAACAGGAGATTGGAGATGGCAAAGATATATAGGGATTATTTAGTCTTAAAAATTGAGACAAAATGATTGCATAAAACATGAACAGAGCTTAGGCACTGTTGAGTAAATATTAGTCAGTCTAAAATACCCATAATTGTAACATATCTAAGAATGAATGTAACTAAGAATACAAAAGGCTTAATACTGAAACCTACAAAACACTGTCAAAAAAATTTAAAGAAACCCTAAATAAATTGCAAGACATCTGATTTATGGATTGGAAGAGATAACATCTGTTAATGTGTCAATACTACCCAAAGCAATCAATATACAAATTCAATGCAATCCCTCTTAAAATTACAGCAGCATATTTTGCATACATAAATAGGTAAACAATAGCCAAAACAATTTGGATAAAGAAAGCAGGGGTAGAGGACTCATGCTCTCCGATTTCTAATTGTATTGCAAAGTAATGGTTTTCAAAGCATTGTGGTACTGGCACAAATATAGACAAATAGATCAGTGAAATAGAATTAAAAGTCTAGAAATAGACCCACACATCTATGGCCAGTTGATTTTCTCTTTTTTTCCCACCATGGGTTAATTTTTATTTTATTTTAACAGTTCCTTTACTTTTTTATTTTAATATATATATTTATTAGAGAAGTACGCTTACAAAGCAATCATGCCTACGTGCAGAATTCCCATACAACACCCCTCCATCAACACTATGCATTGTTGTGGAACATTTGTTACAGATTGTGAAAAAACATCTCAGACTATTACCACTTTCTATGATCTATAGCTTATATTTCCTATTTTTTTTGATACACCCCCTATTAACTCCATGTAGTAGTATTGTACATTTGTTATAGTTTATGAGAGAACACTCTCTATTTGTACTGTTAACCCCAGTCCATCTTCCACTACATGGTTCATTGTGTTAAACAGTCCCATGCCTTGTACATTCTATTCAAAGTGTACACTCAGTGGCTCTCACTTTTCATTACAGTTGTGTAGCCATTGCCTTAGTAAATTTTTGTCCGTTTTCATTAGTCCAAAAGAAAAAATCCCACACCACCCTATTATTGATCCTTAGCATTGATATAGTATCTTCTTTGACATTAATGCAAGACTATTACAATATTGCTGTTAACTATAGTTACACTGACTGTATTTTTCCCAAGCATCATTATATTCTTACCACCTTGTATGAGTGATGTACATTTGTTCTAGCTCATAGTGGCACATTCTTGCATTTGTACTGTTAACCAGAATCCTCATCCACCTCTGGGTTCACTGTGCTATTCAGTCCCTAGATTATTCTCTAGCTTTCTTTCAATTGACATTTAGATACCTGAACTACCCCTTTAAGCTACAATCCCACTTGTAGACAAATAGATCAGTAGAACAGAATTAAAAGTCTAGAAATTGACTACACATCTATGGCCAGTTGATTTCTGACAAAGGTGCCAAGTCAATTGGGAAAGAAGAGCCAGTTTTGGGATAACTGGATATCCACAGGCAGAGGAATGAAGTTAGACCCCTACCTCACATCATATACAAAAATCAATTCAGAGTGGATAAAAGTCCTAACTATAAGAACTAAAACTATAAAATTCAGATAAGATAACATAGGGGCAAATTTGCATGACCTGGAATTCGACAATTGATTCTTAGCTATGACACCAAGAGCACAAGCAACTAAAGAAACCATAGGCACATATAATTTAATAAAAATTTAAAACTTTTGTGCATCAAAATAAATGATCAAGAAATTGTAATGACAAACTATAGAAGGAGAAAAAATCATTTTAAATCATATATTGGATAAGGGTTTAATATCCGGAAAATATAAAGAACTTTTACAGTGCAGCATAATTCAATTAAATGGCAAAGAGCTTGAACAGACATTTCTCCAAAGAAGACATACAAATGGCCAATAAGCACATGAAAAAATGTGCTATATCATTAGCTATCAAGGAAATGCAAGATAAAACCACAATGGGTCCCACTTCCCCCCTACAAGGATGGCTATTATTTTAAAAAAGGGAACATAACTGTTGTTGGAGAGGATGCAGAGAAATTGGAACTCTAGTGCATTGTTGGTCAGAATGTAAAAATGATACAGCTGCTGTGGAAAGTAATATGACAGTCCTCAAAAAGTTCTGGCAATCCCAAAGAGAGTGCAAGTGGGATTGCCAAAAGATACTTGCACACCAATGTTTATAGCGGCATTATTCATGATAGCCAAAAGCTGGAAGCAACTCAAATGTCCGTCAACAGATGAGTGGTTAAATAAAATGTGGTATTTACACACAATGGACTATTTTTCAGCTGTCAGAAAAAATAAAGTTATGAGACATGCTCCAAAATGGGATAATTTTGAAAACATTATGCTCAGTATAACCATCAGGATACATAGGGGAAAAAAAAAATGTATGAGCTCACTTACTTGCTGGATACAGAAAATTCCCAAAGATAGAAAGCAGATTAGAGGTTAACGGGGGAGAGGTAGGGGAGAAACCGAAGTGTTTGTTAGAAAAGAAAACAAACCAGTCCATAGTTGGAGATCCAAAAGGAGAAAAGACTGATGTTGGAGCCAATAAAATATTTGATGTATATGCCCAAGAGATTTAGCAGACCCTAGTGCGATAAATATAGGAACTACAACTCACATGCTAGTCAAACTGGTGAAAACCAGAAAAGATATCTCTTGAGTTCAAGAGAAAAAAATGACACATTACATAATAGAAAAACAAGAAAAAGAGGTTTTGCTAATTTTGCAGAAATGATGAAAAGCAGAAGTCCACTGAAAGGCAGCATTAAAGTGCCAAAAGAAAGAAAAACAAAAACTAAAAATTCTCTATTTCATAGATAGTTCTCAAAAATAGGGCCAAATAGATGTTTTCACTGATACAGAGACTGAGAGAATGTATAGCCAGAAATTATGAATGTTCTTCAGGCCAAAGAAAAATGATTTCAGATTGAAACTCAGACCCATAAAAAGGAAGGAAGAGTATCTGCAATGTTAAATAGAAACTATCTTCTTATAATTTTCTTAAAAGAAATCTTATTGTTTCAAATAAATATAACATTGCAAGTTGGGATCCATAATGAAAATAAGAGAAAAACATATGGTAGTAATTGCACAAATGTAGGAGGAGGGTAAATGGAATTATACCTATGTAACATTATTATACAAGTGAGGTGTGAAGGATGAAGTACAAAATATGAATGTGCAGGGTAAGTTAGGAAATTCAAAATATGAAGAGGTACAATACTGGCTTAATAGTAGTTCTAAAGAGACAGATACATTAAGATGTATATTGTTAGCACTGGAACAACCAGGAAAAATAGAATATTTAAGACGCTAGTTGAGAAAATAAATCGGAATACTAAAAATTCCTTGATTATCAAAAAAGAATGCAGGGAAACGATAAAAGAAGTAAAACATAAGGAAAACATAATAAACAATAAGCATAAAAAAGGCAGCATGGGTGAGGGGGGAAGCCAAGATGGCAGCAGAGTAAGGAGCTCCTGGAGTCATCTTGTGGAACAGGACAGTTAGTAATCACCCACAGCTGTCTTAGCACCTGTTTGGGGGTCTCAGGAGACTAGAAGACCATCCTGCAATTTCCTTGAAAGTATGGGAGGAGGAGACTGCCCATCTGCAGAGAAGATTCCTGCGTGGAGCACTCCACACTGTGGAAGTCGGTGCTTGTGGTGCAAGCTACTTCAGGAGTTATTCTATGGCTGGAGTTGAAAGCTCCATTTCCAAAAAAATTGGGGAGGAAGGCATGGTGTGGCACTGACTTCAGCTACTGATTAGTAAATATAGCAGGCTAAAGCATAATACTAGGAACAGCTAAACTTTGAGCCTGTTCAGGACAGAACGAGGCCAGTCACCGCCATTTTGACTTCGCTCCCGGCATGAGGGGAAGTGGGACTGATTGAAAATCAGTGCTCGTAGGGACCAGCTTCTTTCCACCCAGATCAGATTGCACCACCTGTGACCTGCACGACCTCTCTGGGAAACTGCAAGCCACGCTGCAGAGGGTGGTGCCCATCCTACTGTAGCCATGCAAGCTACCTCAGGAGCTATTCTGTGACTGGAGTTAGAAGATCCATTTCCCATAAGTGGTGGAGGAAGAGACAGTTGTCCACTGACCTTAGCTACTGATTAGTGGACTTGGCTGCCTAAGTATAATCCTAGGAACTGCTAGGACAACTACAGAAGTTTTCAGCCCACAAGAACTGGTTTGTTGAGTGTCTTTGAGTCCATCTCCACCTCTGACCCCTCCCCCCATAGGATAGGAAGGGGTTCCCTCAGCCTCTTTGGACAATGACGGGTACTTTTGGCCTACAGGACTGAACTGTTGGGTGCCTATGAATCCAATCCCATGCCCTAATAGGATCGGAGGGGGCTGGTATTTCCTCAGCCTCTACAGGCAATGGCAGGTATTCTCGGCCTAAAGGGACTGAAATGTTGAGCACCCATAGAACCACCCCATGACCCAATAGGGGCTGGTGCTTCCTCAGCCTCTCCAGGCAACGGTGGGTACATTCAGCCTGCAGGGATTGAACAGTTGGGCATTGGTGGTTCCATTCCCACCCTCTAAAGGACAGAATGGACAGTACTTCCACAGACTCTCAGGGCAACTGCAGGCATATCTGGCCCACACAGATTAGGTTGTTGGACATTCCAGAGGGTCCATTCTCATCCCCAGCAGGGAGGATGTCTAGTCCTACATCAGTTTACCTGGGCAACTCTGGTCATTTTGGACCCACATAGCATAGATTGCTGCCCACAACTATACCTCCATCCCCACCCAAGGTAGGGGAAGAAGGGGTGTGAACCTTCATCAGTCTCTCTAGTCAACTATACATAATCTTGTCCTGTCCAGCTTGGATTATTATATGTGGCTGCAGCTCTATCCCTACCTCTGACAGAAGAGAAAGGTGGGAGAAGCTTCATCAATTCCTAGGGCAATGTGGGCAGCTTCAACCTCCATAGCTTACAGCTTTGACTCCTACTACACAATGAGCAAAGGAGAAAAGACAAGAAAGCCCTAACCAAAAGGGCTTGCATCTAGCAAGCCAGATGCAAAAACACTAACCAAAAATGACAAACCATACCAAGAAACAGAAAGATATGGCACAGTTAAAGGATCAAAACAAACCTGCAGATGACATAAAGAAGTTGAGACAACTAATCCTAGATGTTCAAACAAATCTCCATAAAAAATTCATTGTTATGACTAAAGAGAATAAGGATATTAAGAAGACCCTGGGGGAGCATGAAGAATTTGAAAGCATACACAGAAAAATAGCAGACCTTATGGAAATGAAAGGTGCAATAAATGAAATTAAAAATACACTGGAGGCATACAACAGTGGACTTGAGGAAGCAGAAGAAAGTATTGGTGAGCTCAAAGAACGGCCTCCGAAAGCAAACATACAAAAGAAGAGATGAAGAAAAGAATGGGAAAAAAATGAACAGGGTCTCAGGGGACTAAATGACAGGAAGAGATGGGCAAACATACATGTCATGGGTGTCCCAGAAGAAGAGTAGGGATAAGGGGCAGAAGGAATATTTGAAGAAATAATGGTGGAAAATTTCCACCTTTATTTTAATCTTATTGAAGGACATAGATACCTGTTTCTAGGAAGCCCAATGTACTCCCATCTGAATAAATACAAATAGACCAACTCTGAGACACATACTAATCAGAATGGCAAATGGCAAAGACAAGAATTCTGAGAGCAGCAAGAGAAAAGCAATGCATAACATACAAGGGATACCCAATAAGATTAAGTGCTGATTTCTCCTCAGAAACCATAGAGGCAAGAAGGCAGTGGTATATTTAAGATACTGTGAGAGAAAAACTGCCAGTCAAGAATTTTATATCTGGCAAGATTATCTTTCAAAAATGAGGGTGAGACTAGAATATTCACATATAAATAGAATCTGAGAGAATTTGTAACAAAAAGAACAACTTTTCAGGAAATACTAAAGGGAGTGTTACAGCCTGAAAAGAAAAGATAGGAGAGGGAGGCTTAAGAGTGAGAGTCTAGAAATGACAACGGTATCAGTAACAGTAATTTAAAGTGTCAAAAATAAAATGACAGGTAAAATACAAAGATCAAAATGAATGAACTAAGAACTGCCTTTACACTAATAACATTGAATGTTAATGGATCAAACTCCCCAGTCAAAAGACACAGACTGGGGGAATGGATAAGAAAATATGAGGCATCTATATGCTGTCTGCAAGAGACTCACCTTAGAACCAAGGATACCAATAGACCGAAAGTGAAAGTTTGGAAAAAGGTATTTCATGCATGCTGTAACCAAAAAAAAGCTGGGGTAGATATACTTATATCAGATGACACAGATTTTAAAAGGAAGTCTGTTATTAGACACAAGGAAGGACATTACATATTAATAAAAGGAATGATTTTCCAGGAAGAAATAACAATCATAAATTTATATGCATGTAAGTTGCCCCAAGCTACATGAGGCAAATATTGGCAGGGAGAAATAGATATCTTTAAATAATAGTTGTGGGCTTCAATACACTACTCTCAGCACTGGATAGAACATCTGGGCAGAGGATCAGTAAAGAAACTGAAAGCTTAAATAATATAAATGAACTAAACCTAATAGACATATAGAGAACATTGTACCCCAAAAGCACAGGATACACATTCTTTTCAAGTGCTCATTGATCTTTCTCCAGGATATATGTTGGGTCACAAACAGATCCCAATAAATTCAACAAAATCAAAATTATACAAAGCACTTTTTCTGATCATAATGGAATAAAGTAGAAATCAGCAAGTGACAGAAAAAAAGGAAAATTAACATATCTATGGAGATTAAACAACACAGTCTTAAATAATCAGTGGGTCAAAGAAGATATTTCAAGAGAAATCAATAAATATCTCCAGATGAATGGCAATGAGAATTCCACATATCAAAGCCTATGGGATGCAGCAAAGGCAGTTTTGAGAGGAAAATTTATATCCCTCAGTGCTTACATTAAAAAAGAAGAAAGAGTTAAAAGCAATCACCTAACTACACAGCTGGAGAAACTAGAAAAAGACCAGCAAACTAATCCCCAAAAAAGTAGAAGGAATGAAATAGCAAAGATCAGATCAGAAAGAAATGAAATTGAGAACAAAAAACCTAATTTAGAGAGTTAACTAAACCAAAAGTTGATTTTTCAAGAATATTAACAAAATCGATAAACCCTTAGCTAGACTGACCAAGAAAAAAAGAGAGAAGATGCAAATAAATGAAATAAAAAATGAAAATGGGAACATTAATACTGACTCCACACACAAATAAGAGAGATCATAAGAGGATACTATGAACAACTTTATATCAAAACACTAGACAATCTAGACAAAATAGAAAAATTCCTAGGAACATACAAACAAACGAAACTGACCCTAGAAGAAATAAGAGACCTCAACAAACCAATTTCAAGTAAAGTGATTGAAACGGGTCATGAAACACCTTTCCAAAATGAAAAGCCCAGGACCAGATAGTTTCACTAGTGAGTTCTGCCGAGTATTCAAAGAAGATTTAATACCAATCTTACTCAAGCTCTTCCAAAAAATTGAACAAGAAGGAATGCTATAAAACTCATTCTATGAAGCCAATATCACCCTAATACTAAAGCCAGAAAAAGATATTATGAAAAAGAAAATTACAGACCCATATCTTTAATGAATACAAATGCAAAAATCCTCAATAAAATACTTGATAATCAAATACAACAACTCATTAAAAGAATTAGTCATCATGATCATGTGGTTTTATAAGAGTGTCAGGATACAATATCAATAGGCAAATATTAGTGATGTTTCTATATACTACTAACACACAATCTGAGGAGGAAGTCAGGGTAAAAATTCCATTTATAATTGAACTAAAAGAATCAAATATTTGGGAATAAACTTAACCAAGGATGTAAAACACTTTTATTCAGAAAACTATAATGCATTGCTAAAAGAAATGAAAAAAGGCCTAAATAATTGTAAGAACTTTCCATGCTCATAAATTGCAAGAGTAAATATCATTGAGATGTCAGTTCTACCCAAATTGATACACAGATTCAATACAATCCCAATAACAATTCCACCAGCATTTTTTAAACAGGTAGAAAACAAATTATCAAATTTATCTGGAAGGGTAGGAGGCCCCGATAACCAGAAACATCTTAAAAAAGAAAAGTGAAGTTTGGAGGACTCTCATTTCCAGATTTGAAATCATATTACCTAGCTACAGTGCTAAAAATAGCATGGAATTGGCATAAAGATAGACACACAGACCAATAGAACAGAAGTGATGGTTCAGAAACAGACCCTCACATCTGTGGCCAAGTGATTTTTGACAAGTCTGTCAAACACGCCCAGCTGGGACAGAACAGTCTATTTAACAAATGGTGCTGGGAGAACTGGATATCTTAGCCAAGAGAAAGAAGTAAGACCCCTATGTCACACCTTATACAAAAATTGACTCAAAAGGGATCAAAGACCTAAATATAAAAGCAAGTACCATAAAGCTCCTAGAATAAAATGTAGGGAAACATCTTCAAGACCTGATGCACTGAAAGCACCAGCAATGAAAGAAAAATGGATAAATGGGACCTCCTCAAATTTTAAACACTTCTTTTATTCAAAGGACTTCATCAAGAATGTGAAAAGGCAGCCCACTCAATGGGAGAAAATATTTGGAAACTACATATCTGATAGAGATTTGGTTTCCATTCTATATAAAGAGATCATAACACCTCAACAATAAAAGAGCAAGCAATCCAATTCATAAAAATGGGCAAAAGGTTTAAATAGACATTTCTCCAAAGAGGAAATACAAATGGCCAAAAAGAACATGAAAAAATGTTCCATATCACTAGCTATTAGGGAAATGCAAATCAAAACAATGAGATATCATCTAACACCACATAGAATGGCCATTTTTAAAAAAACAGACAACACTAAGTACTGGAGAGGATGTGGAGAAATAGGAACACTCCTTCACTATTAGTGTGATTGTAAAATGATACAGCCTCTGTGGAAGACAGTTTGGCAGTTCTTCGGGAAGCTAAAGATAGAATTGCAATATGATCCAGCAATTCCCCTACTAGGAATATATCCAGAAGAACTATAAACTATGACATGAGCAGACATCTGCACACCAATGTTCATAGTGGCTTTATTCACAATTGGCAAAAGATGGAAACAACTCAAGTGTCCATCCACCAATGAATGGATAAACAAAATGTGGTATATAAATAGTATAGAATACTTTGCTGCAGTGAGAAGAAATGAAATTGGGACACATATATAACACTGATGAATCTTGAAGGCATTATACTAAGCATAGTTAGCCAGACACAAAAGGACAAATATTGCCTGCTCTCATTAAAATGAACTAAATACAAAGAATAAACACATGTAATTAAAATCTGGAATATAGGTTATTAGGAGATAAGAGGAGGGTTGAAAAGAACTAGTGATGGTTAATGTGTGTAGAAGGTTTAATTACCTTGACTGTAAAAGTGTGGAAATAAATAGAGTTGATGGTAACACATTATAATGAGTAGCAATTTGGTTTATAAATGGGACTGTGACTGAAAAGTGTAGTCTGGGGATGTACATGTCAATTGAAAGAAAGCTAAAGAATAATCTAGGGTCTGAATAACACAGTGAACCCAGAGTTGGATGAGCATGGTGGTTGAGGTTACGAATGCAAGAATGTGAGCTAGAGCAGATGTACATCACTATTTCCTGGTGGTGGGCATGTGGAGAAGCATGGGAAAACTACAATTGGTGTGACTTATAGACTGTGGTTAACAGCAATACAGTAATATTCTTGCATCAATGCCTAAGGTATACTGTGCTGATAATAGAGATGTATGTAAAAAGTATGTCCAATATACATTGTGTACCATGGTTGGTGGTAATAGTCTGATGATAGTATCTCCAAATCTGTAACAGATGTTCCACTATGGTGCGGTGTATTGGTGGAAGGGGTGTTGTATGGGAATTTATCCATGTGTATGATTGTTTTGCAAGTTCACAACCTCTGTAAAAATATATATATTTTTTTAAAAATAGCATGTGTTGGGGGAAATATACACCAAATATAAGATAGGAACTATACTTAGTAGTAATATTTTGATGATTCTCTTGCATAGTAACATGTTTCACAATAATGCAAAGTGTTGGTGGAGGGGTGATGTATAAGACCCTTGTATGATGTTATGTATGTTTATTTTTTAAGTTCACCTTCTTTACTATACAGATATTTTTATGCATGTTCATTTATGAATGATATACTTCAAAAATATATATATTGTAAAAAAAGGTAGCATGACTATGTACATTTCAAACTACTTATTTCAAGGCATATTACAAGAAATAAAAAGTGACATTACAGAATGACTAAAGGAGGATTTCGAGAAATGCATGTGGTTCAAGTGATAGGGCTTCTGCCTACCGTATGAGAGGACCCGGATTTGATCCCTGGGGCCTCCTGGTGGAAAAGAAGAAGAGAAAACTTGCCTGCATGGCATGACAGTGCCTGCGTGGTGAGCCGAGTGCCTATGTGAGTGCCCACACGGTGAACCGAGTGCCTGCGCAGTGAGTTGAGTGATCATGTGAGTGCCTGTGTGACGAGTTGAATCCCCTTGTAAGTGCCCGTATGGTGAGCTGAATGTCCGCATGGCTAGTCAAGTGTCCACATGGGTGCCCGTGTGGCTGAGTGTCTGCATGGCTAGCCGAGTGCCCACGCAGGTGCCCACATGATGAGTCAGTGCCTGTGCTGCAAGCCAGTGCACATGAGGCAGCGAGATGATGATATAACAAAAGAGAGACAAAGAGGAGAATCAAGGTGAAGTGCAGTAAAAACCAGGAACCGAGGTGGCACATCTGGCAGGGAACCTCTCTCCAAATCACAGGGACCCAGGATCAAATCTGGTGATTCCTCAAGTAGAAAAAATGAGACGACAAAAAAAGAGAAATAGATACAGAAGATCACACAGTGAATGGACATAGACAGCAAAAAAACAGCAGGGTGGGAGGAGGGAGAGGGGAAGGGAAAGGGGAAAGATAAATAAGCAAATAAATATTTTTTAAAAAACACTGTTTAATAGCAAATGTAAAATTAGGATTTTAAACTAACAGTAGTATATTTAAATAAAAGGAAAAAAAAAAGGAGACTTTCACCAGTAACAAGCAAACATCTTAAATATGTATGCATCTAATAACACGGTGCCAAAATTCATTAATCAAAAACTGGAAGAATTAAATGTGGAATAGATAAGTTCTTAATCATTAGAAGACTTTAGCAATCATTTATCAGTATATTCCAGAACAAGTAGTCAGACAAAATTAATAAACATTTAGAAAATAGCATCATCAAACAGCTTGTCCTAATTGTTATTTATAGAACACTGTCCCCAACAAACTGCAGAATATACATTCTTTTCAAATGCTCAAGGACTATTCACCAAAGTAGACTAGATGGGGAGTAGAAATAAGACTCAGTTATTTTCAAAGGATTGGAATCATGTAGAATGTTTTTTCGTCTACAACATAATTAAGTTAGAAAATAGTAACAAGATATTTAGAACATCTTCTAAATTATAAAGCATAGTTTTAAATTACTCCAAGAAAAATTGCAAAGAAATTTTTCACTAAATGAAAATACTGAAAAGGAAGAAAAATTCACAAATTATCATTATCATGACCCAATAAGGGGAATCCACTATGGAAAGTTAGAGACCCATAAGCTTCATGAACTTAGATACAATTATCACCTCCCAATTTTTAAATTAAAAACAATTTTTTTTAAAAGATACTTAGATTACATAAATTTTACATAAAAAATATAAGGAGGGAAGCAGACTTGGCCCAATGAATAGGGCATCTGCCTACCACATGGGAGGTCCGCAGTTCAAACCCCGGGCCTCCTTGACCCATGTGGAGCTGGTCCATGTGCAGTGCTGATGCGTGCAAGGAATGCCCACCCCGCCATGCAGGAGTGTCCCCCGCGTAGGGGAGCTCCACATGGAAGGAGCGCGCCCCGTAAGGATAGCTGCCCAGTGCGAAAGAAAGTGTATCCTGCCCAAGAATGGTGCCGCACATACAGAAAGCTGACACAAGATGATGCAACAAAAAGAAATGCAGATTCCCAGTACCACTGATAAGATAGAAGTGGTCACAGAAGAACACACAGTGAATGGACACAAGAAACAACTAGGGAGGGGAGGGAAGGGGAGAGAAATAAATTAAAAAAAAAATCTTTAAAAAAATATGTAAGGGATCCTATATGCCCCACTCCCTACCCCTCCCACACTCTCCCCACATTACAACATCCTTCATTAGTGTGGTACATTAGTTACAATTGATGAACACATATTGGAGCACTGCCACTAAGTGTGGATTATAGTTTACATTATAGTTTAAACTCTCTCCCACATATTTTTGTAAATTATGAGAAGGTATATAATGACCTATATCTGTCACTCACCAAATTTTCATATCAAGTATTGCAAAACTAAAAAGAAGAGGGTATTATGGCCAAGTGGATTTTGTGGAGCAAGTGGCTAGATGGTGTATCATGGTAACCCAGACTCAGGTACAACAAAGATTCTCAGCAAATGACTTTTTTTTTACTTACACAACACAAAGGGTCCATAAGAACAGGAAAAACGTCCCATCATGGCCAGTCCCCTGGAGAGGCCAATTATTCAGATGGCATTGGTGGATAGTGTTTCCACATACTCTGCTTTGCATCAGAAATGAAGGACCCTGTGCTGCCTGAGTGTTGGGATTTCTACATCCTAAGGGAATGATGCTCTGCCACTAAGCAAAAAAAGCATGTATCAAACATTTTTGGAGAGTTCCATCCTGGCAAGCAGTTGGGGTTGCTTGTTTCTGTTTTTGGGTGCAAGATATGGCCAAGTGTTCCATTTCTGGGTAACTTGATTTTCATGGTTAAGAACTAATATCCCCTGTACTGTAAAATGGAAAGATATTGAAATATCTACATACACCTAAGCAAGAGAGGGATAAAAGGAGGGTAGGCGAGGGCTGGGTGATGGCTGCTGAGTGTGCCTATAACTCCCCGCACAGCTGATCCTAGGATGTAAGGTTTGGTCTAACATTCCAAAATTAATTTATGTAATTTGACAGTTTGATATTATTTATGAATTCCAAAAAAAGAGATTATGTTTGTAAACTGGTTTGCTCCTTTGGGTGTAATAACCCTTTGATTGAGTTAGATTCAACTGAGCCATCTGATTAAATTATGTTAAGATTAGGGCTTTGATTCAACCACATCATTAGAGTGTGACTCAACATTTAGTGTCCGCACCCTTAGTGGGCTGATTAATCAGACTTTCACATGGAAGTATACACACAGAAGAACACAGAGGAATAAAGACTGCTCATTAGACATGGCACAGGCCCCAGGAAGAGAGATGAGACTTATAGTCTACAGCTGACCTTTGAAGAGAGCAGAGCAGCTGAGCCTGGAAAGAAATGAGCCCTGGGAAAAGAGATGAGCCTCCTGCCAGCCTACGCTGAGGTTGGAAGAAGCCGGGACCATGAAGCCTTAAGAGAAAGAAGGAAGGCTGGACCATCGCAGACATTGCCTGCCTTCTTGCTACAACACGTGGCCAATGACTTCGGGTAAGAAAGCACCTCTTATGGTACTTGAATTGCACTCTTTAGGGCCTTGTGACTGTACGCTGTTACCCCAAATACATACCTTTTACAAAAGCCAACAGAATTCTGGTACTTTGCATCAGCACCCCTTTGGCTGACTAATACATGTAATTAACCATATTACAAAAAGAAAAAAGAAGGAAAAAAGAACATATGATCATCTATGTAGATTTAAAAAATAAAAAACATTTGACCAAATTCAACCATGGTTGTTATGAAAACTTTCAGAAAACTAGAAATAGAAGAAAACTTCCTCATCCTAATAAGGAATTTTTATGAAAAATCTCTGGCTCTCCCCATTTACTGGTGATATATATATATATATATATATATATTTTTATATATTATTGGGAACCAGGGAAGGATGTCTATTTTCAACATACTTTTCAGTATTATAATGCATGTTTTAACCTGTATTATAAGACACGAAAAATAAATTAAAGGCCTATAGGAGACATAATTTTCTAGGTGGTATCTGCAATAGATTTTGCTGGAATCAACTAGTGAAGTTTAGCAAAATTGCAGGATACAAAATCAGTATTCCAAAATCAATTGGATTTTTTGTACAGGTAAAATATTGAAAAATGAAATAAAATTGTGTTGTTTATAACATAAGGAGCTTAAATTATGTAATATATGTAAAGACTGTACAAAAGACCACATGATATTGCCGAGAGAAATTACAGTTGTGAATAAATAATCATACTCAAGGATTAGAATGCATCACATTCTTAAAATGTTACTTCTTCCACAAATGATCTACAGATCATACACATTTCCAATAAAAATCCCAGCAAGTTTTATTATTAGAGAAATTAACAGGTAGTTACTGAAACCTATATGGTCATATGGAACGCTAAGGATCTAGAGTTGACAGAGTCAATTTTGAAAAAGAATAAAGTAGTCTTATTCTCTGATATTATGACAGTAAGGTTGTGGCTTAAAGACATACAAATTTTTCTTTCTAGAAAATCTAGAAATAGACCCACAAAGATGCCATCAATTGAATTTTCACTGGAGTCCTATGTCCTAAAATGAACCTCAGCTGCTACTTTATACCATACGGAATAATTAATGAGGATGGATTGTAGACCTAAAAATAAATATATAAAGCTCCCAGAATAAATACATTGGTGAAGGGAGTATAAAATAATATAACCACTTTGAAAAATAGTTTGATGATTTCTTAAAAAGTTAAGTATATACTTACACTAACACATAATACATAATAGCCTGTATCATTTTCCTAGGGATATCTTAACAAATTACCACAAATTTTCTGACTTAAAACAACAGAAATTTATTCTTTCACAGTTTTGGAAGCCAGAAGTCTGAAATCAAGAGTTGGCTGTGCTGGTTGCTTGTGGAGGCTCTGAGAATTAGTTCCATGTCTTTCTCCTAGCTTCTGAAGGCTGCTGGCAATCTTTAGCATTCCTTGATTTGTAGATGCATCATTGCAGTCTCTCCCATGATCTTCAAATCTTGTCTTCTTGTCTTCTACTGTCTCTTATAAGGATACCAACTGGGCCACCCTAAATCCTGGAGATCCTTAATTTAAATACACCTATAAAGACCCTGTTTCCAAATAAGGTGACATTCAAAGTTATCAGGGATTATGAGTTATATATATATGTATATATTTGGTGGTCATTGTTTAACCTACACATAGTCCATAGCTGTAAAGAACCCAAAAGTTCATCAACAGGAAAATGGGGGAAAAAAAAAAAGTTTGGGCATATCCTTGTGTATTAGTCTGCCAAAGGGGAGCCGATGCAAATACCAGAAATCTGTTGGCTTTTATAAAGAGTATATATTCGGGGTAAAAGCTTACAGTTACAAGGCTGTAAAAAGTCCAACTCAAAGTTGCTTTCTCCCCAATGTCAGTTGCAATGTGGTGAAGAAGATGGTCTCCAATCCCTGGCTGGTCTCTGCCTTTCCCTCTGGGCTTCCTCTTCCTCTTGAGGCTCCGTGCTTAATTGATCCTGTAGTCCTCTCTCTCCTGGCACAGGGCTTGTTCCTTTCTAGGCCTTGTTTGTCAGTCTCCGTTGTGCTGCTTCTTCCCAATCTCAGCTGTAAGCTATCAGTCAGAATGACTCATCTCTCCCCTGGGGCTTCAGCTGTTTGAGCCTTCTCCTTTCTCTCACATCGCAGGTTCAAAAATGATAGAGCTCTTTCTTCCTGTGTGTCTGACTGTGTGAGTGTCCCAATAAAGGGGCAGGGACTCAACCTGAGTCATGCCCACTGACATAATTAACTCAAAAGCCCTAAGCATTCTTAAAAGGTAATCTAATCAAGCCACAACTGAATTTAATACAATCAAAGGGTATCACACCCAAAAGAATTGCTTTACAAACATAATCTTTTTTTGGGATTCATAAAATAATCTCAAACTGCCACACCTTGCAATGAGATAGTGCTCATTAATAACAAGGCCTGAATCAGAATTCATGTAAATTAATCTCAAAATCATTTGGTTGAATGAAGGAAGCCAGAGAGGGCCTTGTACATGAGAAGCAGGTCTCAACCACTGAGCATCTGCCCTCCAATAAGTGTTGGGTTTTTGTTGTTGTTTGCTTGTTTATAGGAGGTACTGAGGATTGAACCCAGGACCTCATACACAGGAAGTAGGCTCAACCACATGAGTTGCATCTGCTCTGATAGTTTTATTAGTATAAATTTCACAAACAGACAAAACTAAGCAATAGTGACAGAAATCAAAATATTGGTTTCCTGTTGTGGTATTGGCATTGTATGGAACCTGGCATGAATGAATTTAAGAATAGGATTTTTCTGGATTTTATGCCAACTTTTAAATTCAGCAGATATAAAACTTTCGTGTTAGGAGTGTTTACTAAGACTGCCAAATTAACTAGAAAATCTATAGCTTTATCACTCATAGCTTTCTTTGACACTTGCAGCTCTTAAATATCTACAGAATTTATTTTGACCTCCTGTGAAATGCTTAGCGGTCTGGAATTGATAAGGATTTGTGAACAAAGGTAAAGCCATGTCTGATGTCTATAACGAATTCTCTATTTATTGACTAGCTGGAGGGATATGCACTTATACTTTTAATATTTTTGTATGTCTCTTGACTATACTTTGCTCCTATGAAATATGTTAAAAATGTACCATATGTACTTTGCCATTGTCTAGTTTTCTTAATTTTAGCTCAGCAGGTCTTAGGATAAGAGCACACATTTTTTAAAAAAGTCTTTTAAATATATTATGAGCTCTACTTCAGAATATAAAAAAACAAATAGCCTTTTTGTTTTTGATGACTCTTGAATGTGGATTTTCATTCTGGAAATTAAGTGTTTGTTTCTTATTTTCTGAGAATTCCAGCACTCATGAAAATATTGTCTGGTTAACTATAAGGGTAGGTATGTTTCATAGAGATTAATTGAAGACATTTTGTTTAAAATTCTTTGAGTGTCTGTATTCTGTTTTTAGGTCACTTCTTTCTCAGGTGCCACTTTCATCTCTTAACCCTTTTCTCATTTTCTTTAGCCTTATCTTTCATAAAGACATTTACACATTCTTCTGCTTTGTCATAGCTCTCCCATAAAGAAATGAAAAGAATTAGTCAATAGAGAAGTATGAGTGGAGAGTTAAGTTTGGAGAAGACAACCAAAGCGGTTCTGTTACAATATTAAAAATCCAGCAGAATGACCAATAGTTAGGTGTACTAAGGTAGAAAGGAAAGAATTATCAAAATAGTAGCAGTCAGAGCTCAGAGTAAGGTCATTTTCCATAGTGTGTTGCTTAGAACCCCTGTGGGGAAACTCTTACTCATTTCAAAGTTTAGTAGAAGTTTTGTACTTCAGATGATTTTTAAATTGTGGTAATAAATTTCCACATTGTAACCTTTGGGTGGTAAGAACACTTGATTGGTACCAAGTTAGCTCTAGGCCCAAGCCCTACTAGCCATGTGACCTTGGAGGAGTCATTTAGCTTTCCTCAAACTCTGTTTCATTATCCCTTATTCCTTATAATTATGTATTATATATTATATTATATATGAGTTAAAGGTTTAAAGTATTTTAAAATTAATGTCAATTAAGACTGAAGCTAGCTTTTCAATCAGGTTACTGTAATGATAGAAAGTTAAGTGAATGGCTGAATAGATTTATAATGAGTTCATGTAAGAATAATAAAGATATGAAGTATGTACTAAAATTTCTTTTGATGTGAGCCTATATGAGTCTGCACAACAGGAAAGGGGATTAAAAAAAAACTGACAAAGTTGGCTACTGAACTCTCTTATTTATAAAAGAAACTGTTATATAAAGAGAACTAGACATAGTGTTAAAGACTAATTGGTGTAAAATGTCAAGTTGATTCTTTTTTTTTTACACATAAAATAATGGTTAAGATTAAAAGGTTATGTGGGAAACATAACCATAATAAGATTATGAGAGATTACATCTCCCAGGAGATTTTTTCTACTTTTTACCCTTTTAGACAGATGGAAAGAATTAAATGATATATGTGCTGCCAAGGCAGCAGCCATGACTTCTGTGCCTCTTGCAGCCCTGAGTAGGCACCCAGTCAATGCTTATTGGTCCATTGATTTTCTAAAGGTCTTTTCATTTTACATTGTCCCTGCTCCAACAACACATATGTAGCCAACAATCACAATTTTGAAAGCAAAATTAACCTTAGGGTCTGGGTATTCTTTTCTTTTTGATTTTCACCAGTTACTGCTTTCAAAGTTTCTTCATTCTGACATGTGACACAGATAGGTGACAGGGAGGGAGAGACCGAAGGAGTACAGCTACCTGCCTTCCCAAATGGTTTTCAAATAAATGTATTTTTACTTTCTGTTTTATGCCTTGAGATTAACCTTCCGATTATAGCTCATTATTGCCATAGATTTTTGTGTGAGTTTATATGGTGAAGACTTTTTAGCAATATATTCAAAGGCTACTTCTGTGAAAATGAATTTCTAATTCCTCCACACATTCTAGTAATTACCTTCCTTATAGTTTTTTCCTATAACTCTTCTTTTCTCTTTTTTAAAAATGACTTTCTGTTGCCATTCAGAATGTTGTTGTAGAACGATAGCTCTCCAATTCTGAACTGAGCTCATTAGTCTTTGACAGTTAAGGCAGCATTCTAGGTTCCTTAACAAGTGAACGGAAAAGAAATCCCCAATGTGGAAAGAATATGTGAAGTGGCGAGGATGAGGAAGCATCCTTCTGGGTTTTCCTTCTTTTTTAATTTTGTAATTTCTTACTTCTTTACTTCTTCTTTGACCCCATCTAAAGAAATAAACTTTGATTTAACTAAAGAGAAAAAAGACCTGCCATTATTATCATTGATCTCAAAATTTAGGACTTGGAACATTCGCTTTAATGGAGTGTTTCTCTTAAATGAAAATAGGGCAACCATTTGAACTTGGGGATCAGAGTATGGCTAAATAGTGGACGAATAACAGGAATTTGCACCAGGTGATAGGTCACGTTCCTTTCCAACTTAGTAATTTTGTGTACTAAAATAAATTTACTTCGTGTCAGAGAAAAAAATACTAATTTATCTAAATTTGGAAGAAAGTACAGTGTGAAATGGACATCTAATAAAAAAATCGTCGCTCAAAGATGTGTTTTTAGGTTTCCTTTCCTGAGTTTGCTTTGTCAAGGTTTTTCTTGAACTCGTAGCACTGTGTTCTGCATTATATCATAGACTTACTCTGTCTTTTCAAGGTACCTGTCCCTAGTGCCAGATAACCTCATTATTCATACAGATCTAGGTTATTCTTTTCTAGGAAAATTAATTACTTTATGTAGGCTACATATGGTTAGCTTGTTAGCAGGAAAGCTTTAACATTTTTGGGTGGTATAATGTAGGCATTTAAACAGTCTTTTTTCTATTTGTGCTTGAAGTAGTACATTAATATATGCTGGAATTAATGTGTTTTGGGGTACCAGTGTTTTGCATGTGTATAGGAGAATTCCTTCTCATGTTTATTGTAAATTTCCAATACCTGATTTCATAATCATAAATCAGGCAAAGCCTGAAAATAAGAATGCTGTGGGCAATTATATACCTGCAGTAGATATACTGCGTGTGAGTGGTCCTTTGTATATCTCCTTATTCTAAGTATAATAGAGCATTTTGAAGAATTAATCCAATTTAATATGGATATCTACCATTTGCAATATTTGAGGAAGGTTAGAAATTCAGGGAACTGAATTCATCTGGGGGCAAACTATATTTTAGGACAAATCAAATTACTTTATCAAAGTAATCATTGCTTCACTCTCTACTTTGTGTGCCAGAGATAAAAAGTCCAAAAAAATTGATTTATGGAATCTAAAAATTGATATTCTTATAGGGCCTTGCTTTTTCCTGTAGAACCCTTATTAGTAATGCTTCTTTAATCTTAATACCTTTTTAAATTTTTAAGATTTTTTTTTAAAGATTTATTTTTTATTTATTTCTCTCCCCTTCGCCTCCCCGTCTCCTTCCCCCTTCCCCGGTTGTCTGCTCTTTGTGTTCACTCGCTGTGAAACTGCATCTCTTTTTTGTTGCATTATCTTGCTATCAGTTCTCCGTGTGTGCGGCACCATTCCTGGGCAGGCTGCACTTTTTTCACGCGGGATGGCTGTCTTGGAGGGGCGCACTCATTGCGCGTGGCACCTCTGCACGTGGACCAGCTCACCACACAGGTCAGGAGGCCCTGGGTGTTGAACCCTGGACCCTCCCATGTGGTAAGTGGATGCTCTATCAGTTGAGCCATGGTCACTTCCCTTAATGCCTTTTTAAAAGCATACTATCTTTTTACTCTCTTGTAGGAGGAAATACATTTTTTCTAGACTGAAGAATTTGAAGACATTCCATATACTTTAAGTACTTTATAGAGAGGACTTCTATATAACTATGTTAGCTTATCTCTCAGAATCTTGGGCGTATACATATAAACTCTTAGCATGGCAAATAGCTAGCAAGAATACTAGATATAAATTAAATATTTATATTATTTGTTTAATGTAACATTTCAGTCACTGTAAGAATCATCCCCACTTAAAGATATTTTCTTAGAGGTGTCTACTGGAAGCTAATTCATCAAATAGTTTTTGTTAGTTGATGACTAGGCTAGATTATATTGTCATTAAAGCAATGTCCGTATTTTCATGTTGAATTATAAGATTCAAGCTTTCAAATGGTACATTTAAAAGCAGTCATTATTTTATTATGAGCAAATAGCTTTCTGCCTCCTGGACAATTATTTTTCATTATATTTGGCATCCTGTGAGCTTTATGTAGCATTGGTTTCTAATTTTCTCTTTAGGGTCTTTTACTAATAGAACTAGTCCCAGCTTTAACTCTATTGTCTTCTTTCACTATTTTTCCCCCAGCCTTGCCTCAATCTACTTTTTTTTTTAAATCTAAGAAGTTGCTACTTTACAGAACAATCATGTATACCATACAGGATTCCCATAGATTGCCCCACTACCACCATCTTATATTGTTGTGACACATTTGTTATAATTGATGAAAGAACATTATCATAATATTACTGCCATCTATAGTCCATAGCTTATATTGGTATATTTTCTCCCACAAACCTTCCTATTATTATGTATTATTATTGTCTGTCTGTTATATTTATAGTTCATGAGCGAATGTTCTCATATTTGTGCTGTTAACCACAGTCCATCAGTCTTTCACCACGGGGTACACTGTGTTATACGATCCCCTGCATTATACAATCCATCCAAAGTCTACACTCAGTGGCTCTCAGTTTCATCACATAGTTGTGCTATCATCGGCTAGGTCCGTTTTAAAATGTTTTCATTACTCCAAAAGGAAAAATCCCATACCCCTTTTTACCCCTCCCATTATTGACCCTTAGCATTGCTATAGCTGTAAAAATATTACAGTTTTCTGTTAATTATAGTTAATACATTATATTATAAGGCTCAAATCCCTAAAGAATTTGGGCAAGGAATTTATAGCTAGCTTAAATTCTGTCTCCAGTTTTTGGATAAGCACATATTCCTCTCACTAGAATGGATAGAGAATGAGGAAGTGAGCTTAAAGGCAAGAATTTGCTGACTCTCTCACTCTCTTTTACTTTTTTGATACATCTAAACCCCCATATTCTCAAAAGAGAAAGTGATAGTCCCAAACAGGGTTAGCATGGCATGGGATATGTGGCTTTGCACTACTGTCTTCTGCTCTTTCTATGTTTCCTAACTCTGACTCTGCTAATTTAGCATGTCAGTAGTCATTCTACTTTCCTGTGTTTCTGAAGAAAGTCAATTTAGTACAAATTGGTACCTATTTACTCTCCCTCTATCTAACATATTCTGTTAGTCAGTACGGCTTCTGTGGACAGCAATTGCTCTTTGAAAAAATAAACAAAACAACTCTCTGTAGATCTTTTTGAATGTGTTTTAAACATGACCCAGCTTATACCAGTATTGAACAAAAATTATCTAAATTAATGATATGAATGTTTTGTATTTCATTGTGCATGTGTCCTGTTATCTTTTAAAATTTTACTTTTTAAAATTATATGTACTTAATTAAACTGTTCCTCATTTAATACTTTTCATTGAGCACTTAAATTGTTAAATTTTTTTTTTCTATAAAGATAGCTCTGGATTCCTTAAAAAAAGAAGCAGAGCTTTTTCTCCCTTACTGGTATCAGTTTTAGGGGACATATTGCTTCTTTGGTACTGTCATACCAATAAATCATCCCAGATTACTTTCAGTCATACAGTACTAAAGTATACCATGCATTTTAAAGGAAATCTGCTATTTTCTTTTCAATCAGATGAGCAATGTGAAGAGACTCCGGCCACGGCTCAGTGCTATTCTCTTTAAGCTTCAGTTTGAAGAGCAGGTGAACAACATCAAACCTGACATCATGGCTGTCAGTACTGCTTGTGAAGAGATAAAGAAGAGTAGAAGCTTTAGCAAGTTGCTGGAACTTGTATTGCTAATGGGAAACTACATGAATGCTGGTTCCCGGAATGCCCAAACCTTCGGATTTAACCTTAGCTCTCTCTGTAAAGTGAGTCTGTTTTTGTTTTTAAAAACAAAACAAAACACGTATTTGCCTGAACACTTATTTGTAAATGTCAGTCCTGATTACATTATTCAATATTTTTATTTTGTTGTGCTCATTATCAAGAACATGAACTGAACCATGAACTTAAACCTGGAGTGAACTGAGCTAATTTATTCAACCTCTGAACTAAATCCAAATATTAATTTTCTCTCATCTGTAAATCCAACTGAAGAATTTTTTTTTAATAACAAAATTATGTCCTGAACCTATACTCTCTCAAACCAATGAAATGGAACATCAAAATATTTTAAGCCGTGTATTCATTCCATTTAAGTACCTCCATATGATGGTATATATATTGAATATTGTTTAGGATTGCCGCAACAAATTTGTCTTTAGGTATTTAAATCTTTCTCTTCATTTTCTGTAAATACGTTAAAGTGAGAGAAAGAAAATAAGACTACTTTATATAAGGAAAGGGAAAATGGTTATGTTAGGCATAAACATATCTCAGATGTCATTGATGATTTTGAAATATTTGTTTCTCTGAATATAATTTTAGAGGATATCAGCAAATACATTCAATGTTTTATGTAACAGAGCTCTTTCCTGGAAAGTGGCCCACAGTAATAGTGCTTTATTGATCTGCTTACAACCAATTCTTCTCAGTTACATATCGCAAAAAATGTTTTCTTTTTGTTCTTGACCTTGTAACATATGCACACTCTGATTAAGGAATTTGACTATTACTATTGCCAGTTCTGTAGGGAAGGTGAGAAATAAGTTCAGCTCTAGCTATGTATTTACTGAATAGGTGCTCTTGGTGCATTGTGAATTTTCTTACACGATTTCTCTGACCTAAGCTTCCTATTGGTTTAGTGCCTGTGAGTTTTCCCTGCCTCCCATCTCCACCTTTTTATTTTTCTCTCCTTGGCTTTTAGCCTACTTTATTTGGTTAAGATCCCTAGCATGGGAAAGGCAAATTCCTAAAACATGTATTGAAGACTTTGCACATTTACTGAGTGCTTACTCTGGGTGAAATCCTGTGCCAAACACTTTACTTGACCATCTTATTTAATGTATGTGTTTAATACTTTCCTGGCATATGTGGAACTTATATCTTTCACGTGTAAGCCATTAATTATGATTAAGTGCTGAACTGGCGCTATTATGAAAGTGAAGGCCACAGAATTAAGAGAGGGAGCACAGTTAAGTATTCAGTGCAGAACAGGAATTTGAACTAGATATTGAAGAATAAGTACATGTTTCCCAAGAAGAAAAGGCATTCAAAATGCAAGAGTCAACAATTCACAGCCTAGGGGTTATAGCATGCCGTGTTATTATTAGGGCACTGAGTGGTCTAATATGGTTGCAGCAGGATGGGAGAAGAATAGTGGGAAATGGGCTCAGATGGTAATTTAGTCTAGATCGATAAAGAGCCTTGAATGACATGTTTTCCCGTGTAGATGTCAGGGAGACATGTTAGTTCTGCAAGGCAAGCAATGTGACCAGGTATTTTGTAGGAAGATAATTCTACAAGCACAGGTAAATCAAAAGTTAAATGACTTCACTAAAACTGTGGTGAGGCCGATTTTTTAAAGTCAAACATTTAATTTCATTTTTATTTAATGCCTCCACCAATCCTAGTGAGTGACTTCTTGAAATTAGAAACAGTTCTTCTAAAATGACATTGCAACCAGCAGTACCTTAAGAAATACTGAGGTCAGTTACCTCAGAATGTATAAATGTGGATCCTGATTATTGGCATTGTAAAAAAATTTCCCCCAGGTGATTTTAATATGCAAACTGAACTGAGAATGAATGTATCTGTCTTCTGTCCTATTTATTAACCTCAGAATGGAAAATTCTTGATTGTTAGTCAGGAACCAGCAAACAAATATACAAAATTATAAAACACAGAAAAATTAATTACCACAACTCCAAAAATAATAATAATAATAAAAAGGAAACTTAACTTCTTTATTCAAGCATGAGTGGTGGAAATAATTCAAAACTGTTACTTTTCATTCCAAGCTGAGTAATATTCTGAAAAAGAATACTTAAAAGGAACATGAATCTCAGGCACAGAGTGGAACTGAAATAAGATGATAACCACTGTCCTGAATTATTTTGGGCTGCTCTGCACTACGTAGTTAGACTTTTGGGGTTATATAAGCATGAGGCAGAATATCTCTGCCTCATGCATTCTGCGTACCTGTCACAGTTGCGCAGGTTAATATGGTGAATCTTTTCTGTGAAATTTTGATCCTTGTATATCACCTTTTCCTTTATATCATAAAGTTATTTTTTAAGAAAAAAATTCTGCCCAACAAATCCATTGTTTCGTATGCATTCACCATGTATTTTATTCTTTATCAGATTGGCAAAATCATACCAATAAATTTTGGCTCCCTTTAAAGTGAAGCAGTTTTTAGCCAAAGACTCAAAAGTAACAAATGCCTTTCTTATTTTGCATCCAGCCAATTAAATCACTGAAATACTGATTTGCAAAGCAATGTGAAACTATTTAGAATTCTTAACCCTCTTTGACTTGTTCATTACACATTGAATATATTAGCATTTTCTAATAAATATATCATTAGTGGTACTAGGTAATTTTTTTGAAAAGTTCTAGTTATACCACCTTTGTGGAGTTTTTAAAAAAATTGCTATTAAGCATTATAAATTATTATTTTAATAGAATTATAAGATAGACTTTACTCAGGAACAGCAAATACACTGCTTGTGTGCCATTATCTTGCGTCTCTTATTCATTACAAGCTTTGCTATTCTTCAAAGTCCCTTTCCCACCCAGGTTTTCCCACCCATAGAATCCTCCTCAACACCATTCCTTAGACAGTTACTATTTATCAGAGATGACTCTCAAGATGAATATAGCCAACCATCACTGGTTTTGTTTAATCCCTAGATTTATTTATTCATTTTAAAGAGCTATTTTATTTATTTATTTCTCCCCACCCACCTTCCTTGTTGTTTGCACTCGCTGTCTGCTCTTGGTGTCTGTTTGTTGCAAGCTCTATGTGTTTGCTCATCTTCCTTTTTTTCGGAGGCACTGGGAACTGAACCAGGACCTCCCATGTGGAAGGGAGGTGCCCAACTGCTTGAGCCACATCCGCTTTCCCCAGTCCCTAACTTTTATACATTTTATAAATAAAAGTCAAAAATTAAATAAACAAACACCCAAGTTCTGACACTTTAGGAAGCTTATTGTTTAGTCCTCTCTTTTACCAAGTATCTGCACTGTTGCTAATTTTCTGATCAGAGGCAAAACATACAGTGTATTATCTATATAGCAATACTGTGCCAACAGTATTTATAAATATCTGCCTTTTGAGAGAGGCGAAGTTTGATGATGAAGTGAGTGTGTACATGGTTTTGAACCATGTTTTCAGTGTGGAACTACGCTATCACAGCAACAAACTCTGAAAAATACCATGTAAGATTTATCAGGTATGGTGTTTTGTTGTTGTTGTTGTTGTTTTTAAGATTTATTTTATTTATTTCTCCCCTCCACCTCATTGTTTGTGCTCACTGTCTGCTCTCTGTGTCCATTTGTTGTGAGCTTTCTGCGTCTGCTTATCTTTCTCTTTGGGAGGAACCAGGAACTGAACCCGGGATCTCCCATGTGGGAGAGAGGTGCTCAATTGCTTGAGCCACCTCTGCTCCCTGCTTTGTTGTGTCTCTCATTGTGTTTCCTCTTTGTGTCTCCTTGTTGTTTCAGCTCATCAAGCCAGCCTGTTGCGCCAGCTTGCTGTCTGCTTGTCTTCTCTAGGAGGCACCGGGAACCAAACCCGGGACCTCCCATGTGGTAGGCAGGTACCAAATGCTTGACCCATATGCACTTCCCTATCAAGTATGAGTTTTATTCTTTCTTTAAAAAAAAAAAAAAAATTGAGGTATATCATTCATACATGAACATACATAAGCAATAACTGTACAGTAAAAGTCGTGAACTTAAAAAACAAATGTGCATATCATCATACAGGACTTCCATGCATCTCCCCACCGCCAAAACCTTGTATGGTTCTGAAACGTTTGTTACAAACTATGAAAGAGGATCAACAAAATAATCGTATTAACTATAGTCATATCTTGCATTTGGTCTATTTTCCCCCCAATTATTAACACCCTATGTTAGTATTATATATTTATCTTTCGTGAGAGAATGTTTTCATATTTGTCCTATCCTATTAATGACAGTCCATCATCTACCACTGGATTCTCTGTCTTATATAATCTCAAGCTTTGTACAATCCATTCAAAATATAAACTCCGTGGCTCTCATTTTCATCACTGAGTTGTGCTATCATCAACTCATTTTAGAGCGTTTCATTACTCCAAAAGATAAAATCTCATATCTCTTTATCCCCTCTATTGTCCCTTAGTATTGAAATGTCTTCTTGCCATTGCTGTAAAATATTATAATATTACTGTTAACTACCATCCATAAGGTACATTAGTTGTAATTTTCTCATGTATTACCATAGTCCTAGCACTTATATTTATACTATTAACCATGATCTTCATCCGCCACTGAAACTGTAAAGTTCTAAAGCTCCTGTATTTTTTCTAATTAAAAAATAGCATCATATTATTTAAAATTGTCTTTGATCCATTTATATTAACAATTTAAACACATTCACCTTCTAAGCATTTACCCCAATTTTTATCTATCATTCACATTGAAAATCCTTACTATTAGGTTAAGAGATCTATGCACTAAAATAACACTTTTGTTACACAGCTTGGTTGGATAATATTGAACTCCATTGAGTTTTCTAAAACCACTCCCAAACACGAATATTTTTATAACTCTTGACATATATTATTAAATTATTTTCCTAAAGGATATTACTGATTTGTGTACCATGAGCAGTGTATAGAAGTGCCAGTGTCACTGTAGTCCTGCCATTATTAGATATTCTTGGCTAAAGCATTCTTGTTTGGAAGAGGGATCTGTTATAGCTGGTGAAAAAGATCTTGTATTTTTTATATCTTTGACTACCAGATAATTTAGCATTTTTCTCTATATTTGTATTCTTCTTGTACTTCTTTCTTTGTGAATTATTAATTCCTGTTCTTTTCCCATTTGTCTGTTGTGATCATAATGTTTTCTAATCTCTAAATATTAAAGGAATTGATAGTCCTTTTTATAAAGAGAATTAAGCTGTTTTAAATCTTTTGTGAAATAAGGTGGTAGTATAAATTAACAAACAGAACACTGAATAATGGAATAAATAATATCAAATTCAAATTTTACTAAATGCAAAAATGCTTTCCACATAGCAATTTTTATGCTCACTAAAATCTAAGAGCAAGATGTTAAACATAATTTAGGGAAAGTATGTCTATGCGGATATGGTAGAAACCAGCTTATTATAATTATAGAAGTCCAAGTTTTAAAAAGCATTTTCTTGCTAATTTAATATATAACACTCTTCTTATTTTCATTTTAAAGTGAAAAGTAATGAATATGTGTTGGTTTTGTGTATGAATGTCATAAAATAGTTATACCTATTATTTATTGATTTCTAATATCTTTAAAGCCATTATAGAAGTTTTATTACAGATATTAATGGCAATGAGAGTGACATAGATGATGCTAAACATCTTGTTTCATTGATGTCAAGATTTTTATTGTCATTCATTTTGGAGGGTTACGCAATCTATTTGAAATAATAAATCAACACAGTAATTATTTTTTGTATCTATCTCTATATATTTATGCATAACAAAAAAACAGTTGCCATTCTGTAATAGTTATTGGTCTTACTAGTGAATTTATACCTACTATTGACTTTTTCAGCTTCCTATCTGAGCAAATATGATGTAGTCTTAGTATGTATGCATACATCCATATTCATGTGGATCCCTTTTACTTATTCTTAGAGATGTTATTTCATGCATACACAATCTACTTTATTCAGCAAAGAATATAAGGTGGGATATGATGTTAGTAAGTACACTTGTGTCTTTTAAAGGTTAAACTTTACAGGTATATTTTCTTCCAATTATATTGGTGTAAATTTTGTCAGCAGTAATTTATTAGAAATATAGAAATCAAGTTCTGATGGCATTTTACTAATTTTATAGATGAAACAATAGAATGACTGTCATGCTCTCAGAAATGACATTGGGAAGAGGGTGTCTGTTTTTTAGAGGCTTTCCAGGGTAGAATTAGCAGATCATAAGTAGTATTTTAAGTTGCATTAATGTTCTATCTTTGTCTTACTACCATTTTTGACCCTGTGTTTCTAGAACTTTGTTTCATTTGGGGAGTAATAATAAGCTAGAATAAATAATGGCTTTTGTAGATAAACTATATTGCATAGTGATTAAGAGCTTTGGATTCATACCGACCGTGGTTCAAATCTTGGCTCCACCAGTTATTAGTTTTGTAATCTGGGCAAGCTACACGATCTCTCTCAATCTTGATTTTCTTCTCTTAAAAATGGGTTAATAATTCCTTCTTTATAGTTATGGTGTTTGTGTTAAGTTAACATGTATTATGTTATTTGGCTAGTCCCTGGCTCATAGTACATGCCAAAGAAATAATAAGTACTTCAATCATCCTCAATATTATTATTATTCACAATTTGGTGGTCTTGTAGAATGTTTATGGGCCATTATAAGGTTCTTATAATTTTGCCAGGTTTCTGTTGTTCAACAATGTCTCCAACAACTAAAAAGTCACTGCTGTTTTGATATATTCTTAGATTCTAGGGACATAATAATGGGGAGAAGATATACTTATTTGACAATATTCTTAAGATATGTTTTCTTATTCAAAAATGTAAGGGGTTATAGTTCTTTGGATTCTAAAGACCACCAAGAAGATGCTTTTTATTTTATGAATTTTCTTCCTTGTGAGTAAAACAATGGCATATTTTCTAAGTGTCATCCAGATATGTGCTGAATACTTTTAAAAATATTCTAAAATCTTGCATTGTAGCTACAAAGAAGTTCTCCAGACATACAACTAGGCCATGATTTATTACCGGATGTTCTTTTAACATTATTTTTTCTGGAATGAACAGAGTGGTTGTAGAAACACCATCCATCTTTTTGTTATTTGACATCTGTGCCACATTAAATGCGCCTTAAAGAAACAATATATAAATAAGAAATTCTATTTAACAGAGATGATTACTCATCAGTAAAATAAATCTCTTGACAATAATGTAAAAGGAATCCTGTCAAAAAAAAAAAAAAGGAATCCTGTCAAGCAATGTCTGTTACAATTTAAAGTGTATTTCTTAACCTGAACGCATTTTTAAGGCACATATTTTTGCTTCATTTTCTTTCCAAGTATTAGCATTACAAAGTCTGCTTAAGTTGTTCTTCCTCTTCAGCAAAATTATCACTATCGCTCAAGCTTTTCTTATCCTAGCTCAATGGCTGATTAGGATATGAATGCTATGTAGAAGTAAAACGTGCCTTTTTAGTTGTTAATGTTTACTAAGGAAAGGAAAAAGATAATGAGCCAATAGATAGAGACATTCTTAATACATTATGTTTTGATGTGCTTTCTTGCTTTTGGAAGGCTTGTTTTTGTTTGTTTTTAAGTACTTTGGGGAGGGAGAAAGGGAGGGAATGTTGTGATCAAAGCAGGATTGTATAATTTTTCCAGATAATGTTAGGATATATGTCAAGAATCTCTGCCTGGAATTTAGAAGCAGCATAGCAGGTTGTAATGAGACACAGAGCATTATCAACGAAGATCATTTTCTGTCCTTCTTATCTGAGCCTTTTACCATTTATTAGGTTTACTTTCAAATGCATTTATTGGAATTTTGAGTGATTTAGTTTCATAATTATTAAATACAGATTTTGGGAGGATGGGAGAATTGTGCTTCCATTTGCTACTATGCAGTAAGTATAATTTTTAATATTAGACTTAAGATGCTGCTTGCTAATCAGTGCTCTCCTAGCTGCTGCTGGCTGTTTATCTATATCACAAATACTACTAGAAAACTCTTTAGAGGCTTAACAAATTATAGAGGTAGACGGCACTGGTCTTAATAAACATTCCATGCAGGTTGTTTAAGTGAATTCACATGAAAGCACCATAGAAGTGTAACCAGATTTTGTCTAGGTTCTTGACTGTGCTGCGGAAATGAATTTCAAGAGCACATCAGGTTAGTTAGGCCAGTAATTTATTAAGGCAGGGAGGGAAGAGAAATGGGAGAAAATACCAGGTCATGGGTCCCAGGTAGAGAGGAAGAGGCTGAAAAGTGATAAAGCAAGCTGATTTACAAACTACAATTTCCCATTATAGATTATAAATGCCCAGGTTTTACTTGCGTGTGTTGATCCATGCCAGGGGACATGGCAAGAGCAGGGTGCAGAAGGCAAGAACAGAGGTTATTAGAAAGAAAGCTGCATCTGTAAGAAAACAAAAGTTCACCCGATTGTGGAGGAGAAAAGAATTTTATTAACCATTTTGCAAGAACTGGCGTGACCTGCATAAAATGGCTGGCGCCCAAACTGCAAGAAATTCTGACATTTGTACTCTAGACCTAACACGCAGGTCCCTTCCCTATTCCCCATTGATTGGGTACTTCAGGGGTTACAGCCTATCTGAGACATCTAACTAACTTAGGCAGTTCCCGTTCTCAGTCGCTGCTCCCCTGCTCTCTACACTCTGGTGGGCTGGCCAGGCTACAGGCCGCTTTCACTCCTGGCATGCTTTTCTAATGTTGTCCCCACTTTAACTTTTGGCCCCACCCCCGCTTCTAACCATTGGCGCCTCTCGCTTTGGCCCTGCCCCCACTTCTCACCATTGGTCCTTCTCGATTTGGTGCTACTTTTCAAATTCCTGATATGCCAAAGCCACTAGTACCCCTTTCCCTCCCTCCTCCAATGGCATAGCCAGTTCTGGCTTCCCTTTGTGAAAATTAAACTTAACCCTTTCCCACAGCGTCCAAAGGCTCTAAGAGAGCTAGCTAGTTCAGCCTTTGCACCTGCTTTTTAAACCATTAATTATTCCACCCCTTTGCTAATGGCAGGGGAGGAGTCCCAGCTGTTTGCTGTTTTGATTGATTACCCCACCCATCAGTCCCCCAGGAAGTCCCACTAATAAGTCCCCTGGAGAATATCCAGGGCTTCTCCTGTCTTCTGGAGGAAATCCCATTCCAAATTTGATTTATTGTGAGAGTTTTCCAGCAGCCATCTTGGGGTTATTGATGTCCACGTGGACTTCTTGTCAGGTTCCAGATTCATCTATTGATTCCCCATCTTACTGGCCTGCTTCAGAAAGAAGGTTGAAGACTGGTGACAGTCAGGAGCTGAAAGTCCAGAGCCAAGACAGGGTTCCCCTAGTAGTTAAATGCTGTGAGGAATAAAAACTTCACTACTGGGGTGCTTTAAAAAAAAAAGGTGAAGAAAATGAAGACATCTTTTATGCTAATTCTGGTGCTGTACAAGAGAAAACTATTATATTTGTGAGAGTTTGCCATTCCTATTCTGGGTTTGTGTATTCTAGATGACAGTATGGATGCAATTATAGAGTTGTAACTTTTGCAAATCAGGTTTAACATTCTCAGGTTTATTTGTGTGTAGATATATTAATATATTTATGTATAATCTCTGTTTTATATATATTTTAACTGAAGCCCAGAGAGGGGTTCCAACTGACCCAAACATGCAAAAATAACTTCCGAACTGAGATTAGAGCTAAGTTTCATTTTTATTCTAGTATTGTTTTCAAAAGTAGATTTCACTGCATGTGCTAATACTTAGGTCCCTATAATGCACAAAATAATTTTAGAGTAGAAAGTGTCCAGTTCCATTTTCTTATTTTTATCCTTGTGAAAACTAAGGCCTAGTAACTTGTCCAAGGCTATGTAAGTAGTTTTTAGCACTTCCAGGTCATCCATACATGTTAGTAGCAATTTATATTATAGCTTTAATCACATCATTTTTCAAAATAGTTAGATGTTGTGAAATCTCTATTCCCTATAAACAAGGCATCAAACAATGGACTACATTTCATATGCTGTCAGTTTTTAAAGTGCCAAGAGCCATTCTTATGGTTAATAGGTTGAGTAGGTCAACATAGCATTTAAACCTATGGTCTGAGCAATCATGTGAAAATCAGGCTGCCTAGGAGTGTAGCTCAATGTTTCCAAAGATTTGTTAGTTTTTGCATCAGTGAGTAGCGATATGCACCAGTATGTGTGATGGCATAGAATCTCTCTCCTTCTACTATTGGATATTAACTAGTATTCAATACTTTTCTGGTGGTGATATAATATTTAGTGATGTAGAATTTGAAAATTCTTACATATGGTAGTATCTACATAGAAGTCTATTTTAAAATAAGAAATTGTTGGAAAGGAAGTAAGTAAATAGGACTGTGCACAGTTAGGTATGCCAAGAATTTCCAGCTCTAAATTAAATTCTGGTATGAAAAGAGTGATTTCTTTTCCTTATATGTATCTGCTCTGAATGATTACTCAGTTGTAAGGGAAGCTACAAAACCACAGCTAATTCCTTTTTATCACTTAACTTTTAGTTTAACCACCTCTCCCTTCTGGTGGTATTTCATGACCTTTCCAGATTAGAGTGCGTCCAACCTGCTCTTCTTCTCAAAAGCCTCTGTCCTCCTTCCTTTCATTCTAATCCTTATTTTGGTTTATTTAATGAATTTTGTTAGCTTTTTGACATCCAAGTAAAAATGTTCTGAAGGGATATAAACTCATTTCCACTTGGATGTCTCATAGAAGCTTCAAACTCAACTTGTCCAAAACAAAACCAAATTATCTTCTTTCTCACCCTACTGAAATCTGTTTCTGATCCTTTCTGCCCTGCCTCAATTGACAGCATCATCTGAGTTTCCAGACCCACCCTGTCCCTTGTTCTGGTTTCCAGGGCATCACCTCAGTTCAGGCTATCTTCTTGCCTTGCCTAGACTATTAACTTCAGCTCTTCTTCCCCCTAATATTGCTGTGTTCATCTTTCATGTACTCTACCGTGGGAGCTTACATTCACACCTGACCATCTCTCATTCAGCTTAAAATTCCCTTCCCTTTTATTTGCTTGTCTTTTCAGATTTATATCTTTCCACTTTTCCTACCACTCACCCTCTCCAATATATGAATACTTTTTTTCTGGAGTTCTTCTGACTTCTCACATGTATCATATTCTTCCTTGTCTTTGGCCCTTTTCAAATTGCTACTTCCATCTGCCTGTGAAATTGCCCTTTGAAATTTTCTCCTCTCCCCAACCCCCACTTGTTGCATACAACTTCCTTCTAAGATTCTGTTTAGATGGCATATCCTCCTAGATATTATTTGATGATACTTTTACTATATTAATTGTAACACCAAGGTAAGTACATATTTTCTTTTCTATTTTCTTCACCAAACAGCTTATTGAGGAAATACTCTGTGTCTTATATGTTGTTGTATCCTCAATTCCTCCACTATCTGGTAGGTGTTCAGTAAACATGGCCGAATAGATGAATGCCCAAAGTTGTTTGTTTTAAATATTATTATTGTACAGACTTTTAAGTTATCTAATTTTCCTAGGCATATCACCATATATATTTTTTCCATAAAACATTGCGTACTAGATTAGATTAAACTTATTCCTTCTTTACAACAAATATTAATGATTTTGACCAAACCAAAAAAAATGTAACTTTCTTATTATTTAAATATTTATTATTTGAAAGTAGAATTAATGTTACAATTCATTTATTTCTTATCTAAAAATATAGTATTAGCATAAATAGATTATCAAAATATTTTTGATTCTCTGTTTTTTTTCCCTCTTTTTCTATTTAGCTAAAGGACACAAAATCAGCTGATCAGAAAACAACACTGCTTCATTTTCTGGTGGAAATATGTGAAGAAAAGTATCCAGATATCCTGAATTTTGTGGATGATTTGGGACATTTAGACAAAGCTAGTAAAGGTTTGTGATTTTATAGAAAATGTTTGATTGCTCTGGGTCTTCAATTAAAGACAGAAAATAATATCTTTTATTTCTATATATTTTCCACTTTGTAGGAATGTTTCCGTATGATTATCTAATTTTTAAATAAAGAGAAGGGTGTAGGAGTTTAGGAGTTGTCCTGATGGGAGTTAGGAGATTAATTTGTTTCGTTAGATACCAAGGCTCTATATTCAAAACTAAATTACTTTGCAGTTTAAATTTTGTGAATGATTGCCCACCCCACCCTCTGCTGCTAGACCCTCTTCTGCCGAGGCCAGTGTGAATGCTCCCTTGATTCAGTGTGGTTGAACACATACTGAGTATTATTGTGTAATTGAGCTCAGCACCACCAATTGGTGTGCTCCCCTTTGTTTGCGTTTCTCATCTAGCCTCACTGGCCTTGCCCCAGGAGCTCTTTGTCCTTATAAACACCAAACTGCCAGAGATTCCACTCTCTCCTTCCTAATGCCCAAATTTCTAACCTGTTTCCTTCACCTACTTTGAGCTTAGATTAGGTAATAAAGGATCTCAGAAAGAATGGGGGCCTTCATTAACACTTTGTTACAATATGATTTATATGAAATTTCTAGATCATTTTAAGAATCCACTTTCATCTATATATTTTGTTAATTCTATGGAAAAAAAGTCTACTTGATTCCAAATAAGTGATTTATGAAAACTTTTTGGAAGAAAACTAATTTGAAAGTGTTGGAGGGGAAGCATCTATGGCTCAGTCAATTGAGCTCCTGATTACCATATGTAGGACCTGACTTAGATCCCTGGGACATTCTGGTAAAAAAAAAAAAAAAAAAAAGAGGGTCCTAGACCTGCCTAGAGGCGAAGCATAAAGAAAGAAAGAGAGAGAGAGAGAGAGAGAGAGAAAGAGGTGGAGCAACTGTATTCTTTCTGTGTGGACCACTGGTCATTAGTAATGTCAAATTATTTTTCTAATCTCTATTTCCTTCCTAATTTTGGAATTTGCTGACTTAACAAAGGATAATTAATTTTTTCCATATTATACTGAATATTCCTTCATAAATGTAAAAAACACCTTTATCGTTCATTCCTCTTTGAATTTTTTTTTATAAAATGGGGATTATAGTATTTCATCTGGACATAATCAGATGATTGGATGAGATGCCCTTTATTTTTCACTACCACTACCTCTTGTTCTAGTGATAGTGAATTTACTTACTTTGCCCTATAATACTACTTTTAAAAAGCCATGCTATAAGAATACCCACATATATAGGTGTTCTAATGGAATTTAAGAAGAAAAAATTATCCAATTATTTTCTCATAATAATCCATGTGAGATAGAGCAACAAGACACAGACTGAATGAGAAGAAACATTAAAACTAACTCAATAATTCTCAAAATAGCTTTTAACTGATTAGTTCATTAACTCAGTTAAGTTGACTTTCTTAAAGTGAGATCTCTGAAATTTTGGAATATTTGAGGAAATTGAATGAAAAGGAATTGAAATTGGGTGGTTTTTTTTGTTTGTTTGTTTTTGTTTTTTGAAAGATTTATTTATTTAATTTTATTTCTCTCCCCTTCCCCCACCCCCCAGTTGTCTGCTCTCTGTGTTCATTCGCTGTGTCTTCTTCTGTGTCCACTTGCATTCTTGTCAATGACACCAGGAATCTGTGTCCTTTTTGTTGCATCATCTTGTGTTAGCTCTCCATGTGTGCGGCACCACACCTGACAAACTGTGCTTTCTTCGCACAGGGTGGCTCTTCTTATGGGGCGCACTCCCTGCGCGTGGGGTTCCCCTACGCGGGGGACACCCCTGCGTGGCATGGCACTCCTTGCGCGCATCAGCACTGTGCGTGGGCCAGCTTACCACACAGGTCAGGAGGCCCTGGGTTTGAACCCTGGAACTCTGAAATTGGGTGTTCTTGGTGAACATTGAGCTTGCTAAGTAACAGATGTAATTGATGAAAGGTGGGGCAAAGCACCTTGAAATGTGAGGGAGTTCTTTTTCTGGGGAAAAGATAGTTGAGTGTTTAATAGTTTATATCAACATTAATTCTTTAGCAAAAATGAATTCAGTGCAAAAATATACGATAATAACAGTTTGAATTTCTTGACCAGAAATTCTTCGTACTACTTCTAAGACTGAAGAATAAGCTGGAACATACTTCTTTAAATGTATTTTTTTAATTGTAGAATTTATATCCTAGTAATCTTTGATATAAAATAGGTTTTTAAAATATCATGACATTTACTTCTAATTAAAATTCTATATAAATATTATCCTTTTTGCTTTTAAAACATACTTAATATTCATAAGGGCTTGCGGAGTAGTAACTTGGAACTTTGATTTTTCTGTTTGTTTTCTGTGTTTAGCAGGGACTTCTGCAACCTCAGGGTGTTTAGTTTCCACCTGTTCCACTTGAGGCATGTGTGCTTGTATGGGTCAGCAGCTACTGCTAAGTTTCATAGGGAGCAGCAGCTTCATATTTGAAATAGAAAAGCTGTAACTGAAATTTTTTTTAATAGTGTGGGTATAATTGTTGGTCATAATTTCTTTCTATGGTTATATTACCCTATTAATAAGGTTTTAGAAGAATAGGTTAATGTTTTGGATGAAACATCTTTGTGGACTTTGGTGAATTTCGGTGCTCTTATATATTATCACTTCAAAGTTTCCAGATTTGAAATCTCCTCAGTAAACTATCACATGAATTTAAAAGTACCTTTGTTTTTGAGACATTACAAGTCCTGGTCATTAGGTGCTCCTAGATCAGTAGGGGAACTTTTCATTGCAACTAATGAGCTTACTCATATGACAATTTTCAAAAATCTACTTCATTAGCACTGCTTCTTTTCTGAAAGATAATGGCTTACAGGTTTTCTGATGTGTTTCAGTGAAAATATTTTGGGCTATTACTGTATTTCTATATACCTTTGTAATATTTCTTGTATGTACTTCTAAGAGATGAATACATTTTTCTCTGATCTAGAGAATTGAAATGAATTGACTGACCTATGAAACAAAAACCTGTTTATTTTTAAAATTTGGGATGTCATTTTATTCCTGAGTAGAAAATGTCATAAAAGTGTGTTTGTTGGGTATTTTAATGTAAAAACCAAGGTAAGTTTACAGTGTCATCTCCTCAGCCCTATCTTTTTTTTTTTTTTTAAGATTTATTTATTTTTTATTTATTTACCTCCCCTTCCCCCACCTCCCAGCCCAGTTGTCTGTTCTCTGTGTCTGTTTGCTGCGTATTCTTCTTTGTCCGCTTCTGTTGTTGTCAGAGGCACGGGAATCTGTGTTTCTTTTTGTTGCGTCATCATGTTGTGTCAGCTCTCTCTGTGTGTGGCACCATTCCTGGGCAGGCTTCACTTTCTTTTGCGCTGGGTGGCTCTTCTTATGGGGTGCACTCCTTGCACGTGGGCTCCCCTACGCAGGGACAGCCCTGCGTGGCACAGCACACCTTGCGCTCATCAGCACTGTGCGTGGGTCAGCTCCACACAGGTCAAGGAGGCCCGGGGTTTGAACCGCGGACCTCCCATGTGGTAGGCGGATGCCCTAACCCCTGGGCCAAGTCTGCTTCCCCATCAGCCCTATCTTTTTTAGGGTGATCATAGTTCTATATATATTTCCACTATTTGATTCTGAATTTTAGATAATTGACTCTGAATTCCAGAAATGCCAACCAAGTTACTCTGTAACTCATTTATTTATTCACTCATTTAATAAATATTCGTTGAGTGTTTACTTCGTGTCAGAAACTTTACTTGTCTTGCCACAGTTACAAGGTATAGTTTCTGTGCCTTAGAGTAAAACCAGTCTTTCAAGTCTTTCACTCACAACTGGCTTCTTTTCCAACTGACTCCTCCCCCTTACTTTCAGTATCCTCTCTGCCCTCCTCTTCTTCTGTACAAACTCTCAGTATTACTGTTGTTAGTCAGCTAACACTGAACCCTACTCTTTTCTTTTTTTCCTCCCTACAGCTTCTCCTTGGGTGATCTCTTAAATATCCAAGGATTTAAATACCATCGTTATGCTAATAACTTACAAATTTATATTTCACACTTTCTTTTCAAACTTGTATATCCAACAGCTTACTTGTCATTACCATCATCATGCCTGCTAGGTGTCAGGATCTTAATATGTCCCCAAATGGGCCTCTTGATTCCTAATGCCTTAACCCCTCCTCACAAATTTTATCTTCTTGAGAAAATCCCCTTTCTTCTGATTTCCTTTCTCTCATTTGCCATGTCTGTTTATAGCCTTCAGCACTTCACCATGGAGGTGTGTGGTGGGTTCTGTCGTGATTAATGCTATGGGAAGCGGCTGCTGATGCCTAGAATATTGTCTATCTAGTTCTCTCCTTCGTCAACCAACTTACATAAATGTCACCTTCCCTTTGGTGCTTTCTCCTGTTATTACTGGGAATCTCATCTAAATTTCTTGGTTATTCCATTCCTTCCTTGAGTATAAACTTACAGATTTTCCAAAAAATCCTTAGACCACTATACAAAAACTCCTACTCTAGACCTGGGACTATTTCTGGGCCTGCTGGGAATAGAATTATCTACTAAAAAAAGAGCAATATTCGGTGTATTTTCAGAGTATGTTCAGTGATAGCTTATTTCTACTTTTTGTACTTTCTCAGGTTCCACATTTCTAGCTTTTAGGAACATTCTTTGATATTTTATATTTGATTTTTCCCCCTCAATTTTATATCTCTTTCAGCTTTTAAGACTTTATTTCTATGCATTTACTTAGTAATTCTTTGTTCTTACCAAAATATTTTTCTGCCCAAATATACATGCTGATTTCTAGTTCTTCCTCATGCTTTTCCAGCATTTTATGATAAATACTGTGCTAAATACCAAATGTTGTCTTTTATTCACCTACTGTGAGCTCTTAGAACACCTAGTTTCCAGGTGGCTGCCACCTGGAAACTGCATAATGTTTGAAAATTTCAAATTCATCTGCTATAACAAGCAGGCAGTGTTTTCAAAGGCTTCTATTAACCTCCTCCTGCTATATAGCCTCCCAAAAATACCAATTAAAATTTATTAGGGAGTTTGATATATTTTCTGTGTTCAGAATTAGTTATTAATTCAATTGCATTTTATATTTCACGTGCAGATAGTAAATTAATAAAAAAATACCATTGGGCAACAGGTATTATTGCTCATACATTGTTTATTTGTCATGGAGGTGAGGGGTTGGGGCCTCATAACTTATGGGAGATATATACTTCATTTGGTGTTTCAAATCAGCTGTAGGGTATTAGAGTTTTATGAAGATACACATTACATTTCTGCCAATATGATGAAATCAATTGACAGGACACAATGTTGGTGGTTGGGGGTGTTTATAATACAACACTTTAGTGTTGAAGACTGTGTGGAATACGGCTTTAATTGAATTGCCAAGAAGAGCACAAAAATGCATTCTAACTTAAAGACATTTTTTTTTTTTGTTTGCTTCTAGTTCCTTTACTGTAGAATAGGATAGCCTATAATGAATGATTTCCTACCTTATCAGATTAGTTGAATGAAGAGACTATGGACCTGCTGTGTTGGCTGCTCGTCAGTAATTTAACTATATCTAAGGTTCTTACACAAATCATGAATTATCATATGACTTTAAATAATTATAACTATGCCTTTTTCCTTTTTTTGAATAGACACAAATTAGTGCATGCCCAAAAAATATCGAATAATTCTAAATAAATATATTTGTGAACATTCACATTTAATTGGAGAGCTATGTCTGTGACATCTCCTGGATTTCCTTTTAGAATGAATTCATTTACACTGAAATGTACGAAGGTTTTTTTTCTGTTTTGTCTTTTGCTTTTACTCACTATATCCATACATTTGTTTCTTTACCAGCTTTTCTTAATTTTGATAATATAGTAGTTTTAATTTTATTATAAGCAGGTAGGTGATAAAGGCAAGTACAACTCTGGATTATCTGCTAATCTATTTATGGAAAACATTTATAGTGCCACTACAAGATTGGTGTCCTGGTAAGGGGTCACAAGGTCCAAGTTGTCTAATGGAACAGCATTTTATTTAAATCTTAGCAGTTTATTTCTGGGATTATCTATATAGACTGTGCATCAAAAGTCTAAATTGGAGATTTGGCTGTGAGGTGTATGAGTTATTTTATAGTCTAAATATAAACTATATTGGAAAGCAGTATGGTGAAATAGAAAGAACATGGCCAAAATCAGGGAAAGGATTAAGGATTCTTTAGACTGACATTGAGGAACACTGGGCATGGAAGAGCTACTTGCTGCTAAAGGTTGCTTTTTGAGATACTGAACTAGGAACATTTCTTGAATCTGCTGCTGCTTGAGCTGATAGATGATGATGAAGAAGAAAACCACAACAGAAAGACCTTTATATCTTTTTGGAAGTTAGCAGACTAAAAGTAGCATCAATATAGCATTAATCTTCTGGAGAAACTAACAGTTTACAGTATTTGCAGGTTTGTGGCCAGTTACAGATTTGAAATAGCTACTTGAGTAGTTCCATCAGTGTCACCCATGAGCCATAGCTAACATTAAGTAACAGGGCAGTATCACCAGTGACAACTAAGATCTTGGAGTTCTTTTAGACTGCTGGCTATGAAGCAGTTTTTACTGCACCTCAATTTTGCAACATGAAGTGGGAAATTATAAACAAGGTAGATGAAAGGGTAGCTTAATGTAGCAAAATAGTATACCACAAAGAAACCTAAGGAGTAGATGGAGTAAATATGTTTATGCTTTTTGCTGAATCTCACTGCTGGCAATGCTGATATACAACAGCATATCCTGTAGGGTGAAGCGGCGTGGAGATGATCAGATGCTGCATAATTGAAAGCTGCTCCCCAGAAATCAGACAGGATTTAAGTAACTTGAAAAATCTTGAATGAATAGTTGTTGCCATCACTCCTGTAACTCCTGTAACTGCCTGGTGCTAGAACCATCATCTATGAATATTATGAAACAGTGAACAGAAATTACAGTCATGGTCATATGTGGAAATCTTTTATCATTAAATTGTGGGATGGTTTAATGTTTAAGGGTGATTGTTGATGAGCTTGTGAAATATCCTTTTCTTATTTCACTGTGTGGAAATATTAAACCAGTTAAAAATTGAATTCATATATCCTTCTGAATTTAAGGAATTTTTTACTGACAGGTAGTGATACCTCTAATAACTCCATCCATTTATTTTAGTGGGCAGAATACAAATGTGATCCCACTTAAATTATAGAAGATGATATTTGGAAAATCACAGACTCCGAAGTTAGACAATAGGGGTTTAAACTCCAGCTCGGCTTCTTACTAAAAGTATGACCTTGGACAAGTTACTTATCCTCTTGGGGCCTCAATTACTTATCTATAAAATGGGGATAATTGTAGTACTTAATTCAGATGTTTGTGAGGATTAAAGAAATTAATATGTATAAATATGTATAAAGCTTAAACAGCACTAGTAAACATGGTACAAATATTCTATACACATGTAATTATTTTTCAGTGATTGTTCCTTGTTGACATGCATCTGCCTATGCTGTCATTAATGATAAAGTAAACATGGATATATGTGAATAAATGTATTATTGCAGAGTGGTAATATAGGTTTTCAGGCTTTTGGAACAGATTCCAACTCTGTTTTCCCTGAAAGTTATCCAAAGCTTTAAAAATTCTGCAAATACCAAGAATCTTGGAGATTAATGTTGTCAAAAATTTTATTGCCCTTTTCCAAAAATTCAAGTCAAAAATTCATAAATGTGTGCAGCTCAATGTATTTTCCCAAACTGAACAAACTTACATGGGGAATGGAATTGGGAAAATGGTTTCTATTTTCCCTCTTCTGCTTCAATTTGACATACTTTTCATTTCAAATTTTTGAAATTTGACATAATATTTCTTTTGAGAAAGGGTTTTATTACTAAACAACGTTTAAAAGCAACAACTCTCCAACACCTGTGCAGTTATTTTTTTCTGAATGTGTTTGCTTTTGGCTTAAAAATAAAAAGTAAATTTACTAGCCCAGAATTATTAAGAAATGCTATATGGATGCTTTTATGATAAATCATATAAGTAATATAAATGCTTAAAAAGTTATTTGCATGCAAAGGAAAACCTAAAGAAAATATGATCTTAGGTAATCTTTCCCTTCTTCCTAGAATAGCTTTTCTTTAAATATAGATTGATAATTGATCAATGGGGTAGGCTCTTTTTCATGTAAATATGTCCATCTCTGTGATGACAGTAGCTGCCTGTCAAACTACATATTTTAAGGAAAAAAGACCCAATGCTCATTTAGTTTTTCATATATTTTGACCCCATAGGGGAAGAACTTCAAAAGTTAATTGATCACTCATTCTGTGGCAGGCATGGGAGTAGGAACTTGTAGATTGACTTTGAGTGACAGGAAACAAAATAACCTTGACTTATACATAAGAGTCATTCATCAGTTTTTTCTACAGTCCTTTATTGAGTGTGTTTTCCTTCCCAGGCACTCTATTGGATACTGGAAAGGGAAGTGAACACAACAGAAAAGAAGTTTCTTCTCTTTTGAACCTTACATTTTAGGAGGGATGTACAGAGCATAAAACAAAAAAGAAGTTAATATATATTATGTCGGTTGGATAGCTCTAGAATGCCAGTGTAGGGCTGTTTGCCTCTTTTCAATTGAGTGGTCAAGAAAAAGCATCAAAGAGAGAAGGTGGCCTTTGAGCAAACAGCTAAAGGAGGTAGGGAGGCTGGGCAATTGACTCTTTGGGAAGAGCAAGTACTTAGGCCTCATGGCAAGAGAAGGAGTTTCTTGGGGCCTGAGGTAGTGAGGGGAAGAATAGTAGGAGCTGAGGTCAGAAAGTTAAGGAGAGAATGATCCTGTAGGACATTGTTGGCCCTTGTAAGGATGTGGCTTTGCCTGAAGTAGGAAGCCATTGAGGAGCTGGGGGTGATATCTAACTTACATTTTTAAAGGATCCTTTTGGCTGCTATGTTGAGGGGAAAAAAAAGTGTAGATGAAAAAGTGCAGAAGGGAAACCAATTGGATGCTCTTATAATAATCCAGAGGAGAGATTCTGATGGCTTGGGCCTAGAGGAGGTAGCGAGAGTAGTGAGAAGTATTTAGAAAATGAATACGTTTTGAAGATAGAACCGACAGGATTTGCTCTTTGGTTGGATGTGTGGGGTATGAGAGAAGGGGCGGAGTCATAACACCAAGCTTTTAGCCTGAGCAGCTAGGAAAGACCTCATTTATTGAGATATAGGAGCAGATTATAGGAGAAAATAAGGAATTCCAATTTGAAAATGTGAGTTCAAAATGCCTATTAAATATCAAGGGGAGAGGTCCAATAGGCAGTTGGAGTTCAGTGGAAAAATCTGGGAAAGACAAAAAATTTGTAATTTTTCAAGTCTGGAGAGATACAGTATAACACTTTTTAGGAGGACATTACCCCCAACAGCCATATGGAAATCCCATTTCATCCTTTGAAAGCCAGTTAATCTAAATCTATACCTAACCATTTACATGGGAACCATTAGAAACAGTAGCATCCCTCTCCCATGCATATGCAAATAAAACCTTTGTCCTGGGGGAACATGTTGACTTTGTTACAAGCATTTCAGTTTTGGATCTCTCTTGTCTAATATTTACCTTGTTCTTGAGTATCTTAATTATGGAAAGGAATTCTCAAATTTTTCTGAGTTAACATGGTTTTCTATTAATAGTAGGTGGGCATCTCCCACTAGTATATTTTTCCTGTCTAAAAAGCTTCCTTGCCTTTAACACCCTCTTGGTTATTGTTCTGGACAAGGCTGTAGTGTTGCTTCTTTCCCTCCAGAGAACACCATAACTGACTACAGACCTCTAATTGGCTTTGCTCATCATTTTCTCTGTTTGTCTTCTATTTTTCCTCTTTCCAGGTTCCACAGCAAATACAGGAATTCTCTTGCAGTATAATTTTTTTAAAAAAGGAGAAAGAAAGCTGATTACATGTAGTAAATTATTTAGGGAAGGCAAATTATGGTTGGTTATTACCTGGGGTCTCATCAAGAATCAGCAAAATGGGAAGGAAGGAAAACTGAGCAGAGAAGGCACACCTGCTACCTGAGGGCGACTGGCTGCTCACTGAGCATTGCTTCTTTGGAATTTATCTTTGTCTGTTATGAACCAAGCTGCAATTTATTTTGAATGTGTGCTTTTTGTTCTGTTTTGTTTTTATCATTCTTGTTTCAATTTAATACTTTTTCATCCTAATAATGGGTTTTATAATTAATTATATTCTAGAATTTAGAATTTGCTATAGTCCTACTAATTGTTCAGAAGTTTTTTCATTCTACTAAGGTTTGTTTTTGTCCATTCTGTCCATCCAACTCATTATTTTTAACTTGCATTTATAAAATATATCAAAAATTTTATAAAATACAATTATTATTACAATGCTCTAGGAAAAATTATTTTGTGGGAGACTGAAATGCTATGATCCCTAGTTTTCCTCACAAAACAATTGTTTCTATAACTGTAGGAAGGTTAATTTAGTTTTGAATGTTTAAACTGCTTTATGGTAATAAACAGTTGTTGTTTAAGTATTCTTTAAAGAAATCAATTTCTCCAGATTGTATTTTGGTATTTAAGAAGGAATGTGGCATATCTTAGTAAGCCTGTTATGGAATAATGATCAATACTTTCAGGAGGTATTCACAGAGGATTAATTTTTAATTGCAAAGATTACTTAAATGTGTGTAATCTCTACTCACCTTTATTATTTGAAATCTTAACATAGTAAATTATAGAGACCATGTGTATTAGTTTGCCAAAAGGCTGCCAATGTAAAGTACCAGAAATGCTTTGGCTTTTAAATGGGAATTTTATTTGGGGTAAAAGCTTACTGTTCCAAGGCAGTGAAAAGTACAAATCAAGGCACCATCAGAGAGGCTTTCTCACCAATGTCAGCTACTGGTAATCTTGTTGTCCTGCCATGTTGCGAAGATGGTGGCTGATCTTTGCTGAGGTCCCTGCCTTCCACTCCAGAATACACCCTCTTGCGGAGTTCAGCTATGGCAACCATACATAGGGCTAGTCTTTTTCTGTACTGCCTCTCTTAGCTACTCTGCTTTCTTCCCGAGTTCACCTGTGAACTATCAGGTATGTGACTTGTCTCTTCAGCCATTAGTTATTTTGTGAACCCAGCCTCTGGGGGGCTTCGTGCTTAAGCTTTGGCTGCTTATGATCCTCAAGTCCTTTCACACATGGCAGCAAAAAAATGGCAGCGTCCTTTCTCTGTTTCTCTCTGTGTGTCTCCGTTTAGATCAGACCCAGCAAGGGGCGGAAACCCAACCTGAATCATGCCTCACTGGTGTAGTCCAATCAAAAGGCCCCACAGGGAAGCAGATTTGGCTCAACAGATAAAGGGTCTGCCTACCACATGGGAGGTCCAAGATTCAAACCCAGGGCCTCCTGACCCATGTGGTGAGCTGGCCCACTTGCAGTGCTGATGTGCACAAGGAGTGCCTGCCAACACAGGGGTGTCCCTTGTGTAGAGGAGCCTCACGCACAGGTAGTGCGCCTGATAAGGAGAGGGACCTGTGCGAAGAAAGCACAGTCTGCCCAGATGTGGTGCCGCACACACAGAGAGCTGACACAGCAAGATGACCCAACAAAAAGAGTCACAGATTCCTGGTGCAGCTGACAAGAATGCAAGCGGACACAGAAGAACACAAAGCGAATGGACACAGAGCAGACAGTGGAGTGAAGGGAGAGAAATAAAATTAAAAAAAAAAAAAGGTCCCCACACCCACACGAGTGGATTAGTTCAAAAACATAATTGTTTTGTTTTTGGGATTCATAAAATAACTTCAAACTGTCATCCCATGGTGTTACAGAAAGCTATATTCTTGATTGATTTAAATTTATAGTTGTGATTTTAACTTTGCTTCCAAAGCTTCTTTGAAACTTCAGGTGTGTAATAACAATGACAAGACACTCAAAGACACGTCTGTGTCTTAGATTTTAAGGTTCTTAATATTGAATTTTCATTTTTAATGCTTTTATCTCAAAAGAGGTTAAAGCTAAATTCAAAATCCATTCCTTCAACAAACATTTGAGTACCTGCAAAATGTACCTGATGATGCAAAGATGAATAAAATATGGCCCCTTTCCCCAAGGAATTCCCAGTCATGTGGGAGGCAAAGAAGCATAAAAAAATCAATGTAGGGAAGCGGATTTGGCCCAATTGATAGGGCGTCCGCCTACCACATGGGAGGTCCTTGGTTCAAACCTCGGGCCTCCTTGACCCATGTGGAGCTGGCCCATGGGCAGTGATGATGCGCGCAAGGAGTGCCGTGCCACGCAGAGGTGTCCCCCGCGTAGGGAAGCCCCATGTGCAAGGAGTGCACCCCATAAGGAGAGCTGACACAACAAGATGATGCAACAAAAAGAAACACATATTCCCAGTGCCACTGATAAGTATAGAAGGGGTCACAGAAGAATGCACAGCGAATGGACACAGAGAGCAGAGAACCGCGGTGGGGGGAGTAAATTTTTTTTTTAAATCTTAAAAAAAAAATGAATATAATAGAGTGTAGTAATTGTAAAGATTGAGATAATTACCAGATATGATGGGCAGGGTATGGAGGGCACCTCACCAGGGCTATCCTGAAGTTTTTAACTCTTGACTCTGAACGACTGAAGAGGAGTGACCCAGAAATGGAGCAGGCAAAACAGAAGTTTATTATTTCCAGTATCAGATACTGAATAGGAGTGGGAGGAAAGAACTGCATGCAGTGTGGTATTTTGGGGAGTACAGTATGGCAGAATATGAAATAGACCAGAGCTAGGTTGTGGGTGGGGCATTGTGTAGGGGTTCAGATGTTGTCATATAAGTTTTTTTTACAGGTGTTAAACAAGGAAGGACACCTTTAAATTAGTGTTTATCTGGAAACCCTCATGTTCAGCATGGAGAAGGCCCTGAAGGAAAACAAGAGGAGACCAGTCATCAGAGAATAGATAGGAGCTCTGGTGACTTGAATAATGTTATAGCAAGGAAGGAATTATCTGCTTGTCAAGTAAAATAAGTGAAGTGTGACTGTTTGGAGCTGAAGGTTGCAGGCGAGGGAAGAGTCAAGACTCACAGGTTTCTAGCACAGGTGTTCTGCTGCCCACTGAATGTGGATACTGCAGATGAGGTGCTGCTTGGGGATGGAGACACATGGCATCTGAGGGGACTGAAAGACACCCCATTTGACTGATCATTAACTCAGTGAAATGCTAACACCAAAATTGCCTTTAAAGAGTCTAGTCAACTCTTTGTTTGATATGTTTTTGTTACTTTTCTTCTAAATAGTTCAAAAGAATAAAAATAGGATTAATTTCTTGATCAAGAAATGTAACAGAGTAGAAAGATAAAATTCACCCACAGGTCACATACAGAGACACCTGTAATTAACACATCTTTGAGGGTAAGTAAATTTAAAACTCCCTGCTCTAGTTGGGACTTCTGATACAAAATATATAGTCACTGACCTTAAAGAACTTGACGTATGTGTAAAAAGTGTGATTAAAATTATAAACGTTTAAAAATGCAAAAAGATTCTGTTGGTGGAAATATAATTGCTGAAAAACAAAAACACTAAGGAAATTTCATCAAATTTTCTTTAGTTTTGCCCATCAGATGGCTCCAGATTAGATAATTGTTTATTAGCCTAGAATTTGCACATGCCCTTCTCTCTTCTGAGGGTGTTTTGGTCATTATTTAAAAGCCAACAGTGAAAGGTTTGGTCAGTTATACTTAAATCCACTTATGGATTTATGTGCAAGTAACATGCCCAGAGACTGCTGATGAAATGGTGTAGTGGGATTTCCATCTGGAAATAGTCACAAGGACCATTCTATAAGACACCTTACTTACTAACTTTATGATGTAGGCCTTAAATGTTTGGATGTGCCCAAACATTCCTAACATTTTACTCTTGAAATGAGGAACTCTTCTTTGTGTAGCCTGACTTATACAATACTATTCCTGGCCTGATGGTGATCATAACAATTGTTTTTAACTGTTTCTTTGATTCTAATATTACTTCTCTCTTTCTTTAAAGGCTACCTTCAATTCTAAGAATAACATACTGCATAATGTACTCTTATTTTTAAAAAAAATCTTCACCCTATCCTATGATTTTGATCCTTTATGAAATATCCTGAGGAGAGCAAAAGGAATCTCTTCTGTAATATAGATAGAGAACTTCGGAAGAGGCAAATAACCATTTGGAAGTGGAAAGAATAAATGAAATATCATGGGCCTAATCAAATAGATTTCTTGGGTCTGAATAATTGACAAACAAAAATGAAGAGTTTAGCATAGGAAATATGTATTACCACTGTGAGCAGTGCACTATAAGATATTGGGGGGATGAGTTAAATAGATGATTTAGTAATATGTTATCCTGCTATCAGAGTGAGGGTGAGTGTACACACACAGGCACACACACATGATAAATATTATCATGATGAAAATATGTCATGCATCACATTATCTGAGTTACTGTCTCAATTTTATGAGTAACAGAGACGGGATACATGAGAGACAAAAAACTAAGAAAATATGTATGAGTATAAATTCAACAGGCTTTACAATATGGGAGCCATCACCCTTTAGACACAAACAGCTATTATGTGTAGCTCTCTGAAGAGTTCAATCATTGAGCTCATTAAATATCTCTCTGAAGAGTTCAGTCATTGAACTCATTAAACATTGTATCTGAGAATTAGCTTTCTAAATATGTTTCCACTATGTTAATAATTTATTAACAACTTGTAATATCTGTTAGAATGGTGGATATTATTTGGGTACAGCTACTTAAAAAAAACCAACCTCCATGTTCTTTTACAATATTATTTTTCATGTCTGGTTACTATTCCGTTCCTTTCAAATGAACAAAGGTTGTAAACCACTTATGCACATATATATATAAAACTCCACATTTTTTTGGAGGGGAGGGGGCTGTTCCCATCCTTGTAGGTGAAACTTGACTTACTTTCATAGACCCTTTAGGATAAATTTGAAGTATGACATATCTAAATATCTAGAATTATTTTATGCTCCAGTTTTAGCATTCTGTATGATTCACACTGATTGGAAACAAATGAATTTTTTCTTTCATCTGAACTTTCTAAAAAGGTGGCCTTAGTCACTACATCTTGTTTTATAAAATTGACTAAATTTTGGGCAGGTGGTTCCAAAGATTTGTCCTACTGGGTGACCAGAACATTCTGATAGTGTCTCAGTACTCTGCTTTATCATTTGTTCTTTTATGCACACTATAAGAGAAACTTTAAATCAAAGAAGGAAAATCTTAATTATTAGACACTTAACATTTATTGTGCTCAGTGTACCAATAAAGAAAGCTTTGACATTGTTCTGCATGTTACTGCAAGTTGTCTCTGATACCTGTTCTTTCCTCTTGTATATTAGCTTGAACAGAGGAGAGTGCTTCACCTTCCCCATGTCCAATATATTTGTTGCTCCCTCTCAAGAGATCATGATATTGAAATATGCTAAAATTATCCTTAAATGGGTTTAATTTTTTAAAAAATTATAGGTGTTCTTTGCCTTTTTATCATAATAGATTATTTTGTAGTTTGTAGTTGGCATGCATTCTAATTTTAAACAAAACATTTCTTAAATGTGGTTTGTTCAAGGAAGCATTTCCTAATTTTCTTATGTTTTAAGGAATTTCTTAATCTTGTTCCTGGATTTAAAAATCAAAAGGTTATATATGTATATATAACTAAACAAAATAAAAAACCAGTGCAATACATCTTTCTTTTTTTATAGCGAATCTTCTTACTTTATTATTGTCAGGTTTTGTGCAAGTGTTTGTTTACAGAGTATTTAACTTTTTATATATTATAATTCTGTCCTTTCAAAGCATTTAATATACCCTCTTTTAGTCTCTGTAGAAACGCTGGAAAAGAGTTTGAAGCAGATGGGAAGGCAGCTTCAACAGCTTGAGAAAGATTTGGAAACCTTTCCCCCTCCTGAGGACTCACATGACAAGTTTGTGACAAAGATGTCCATATCCTTTTGATATCTAAATAACTTAAGTCTCCAGTCAACTAAAATTACAATTTATTTAACTTTTTAACTGTATTTGCATAACCAAAGATCATTCTGTTGTGCCAAGTTGTACAAGGTTTAACCACTGCCTTGTCTTGCAGGGAAATTTATCGAAGTGTCTAGCTTCTATGAATTATTCAAAAGTGTATTTCTGTGAATTCCTATTCTTATTTTCCTTTTTATCAACTTGGATAATAATATTTTCTCTCATCTTTTCTTTTTCATATGCCTTATTTCTTTGTAATGTTAGTGATAAATTGAAAGTATATTAAAACTGAATTTGAGAAAGTTTGAATCCAAATTAACAGTGTGATTTAGATACTTTTGATATCTTAAGTACTTTTTTCAGGAAGCAGATAAAGACAGGTTTGACTATCACCTTAATTTCAAGGCTTAGTTTATATTAGAAATTAACTCATATTCCAGAAAATTTAATATATCCTTTAGAAAATAATTCCAAATCGAGTTTGTGATAATCGCTATTTGTGTAGGTATTCTCCAAACTGAAAATAAAATTTGTAAATATATGTTATCCACAAATACAAAATTATTAGCAGGAGGTTTGTGTTCTGCTGTTTAAGGTTTCTTTTGTATTCCGTTATCGTTGTTAACACTAACTCTGTGGTGGCTCAATCCATAATGAGTAAGTGAAGTAACCAACTTGATTTCCTGGAATAAATGTTGAGTTGCTTTGCAGACCATTCCGTGAAATAGAGGCTTTTGTGCTGTAAGAATGTATTACTCCTATTCATTATTAAAATCCCATATGGACTTCTTGATTCTCTGAATTCTGTATGAAAGGATAACCCACTTCTAAAATGAGCTTTTGTAAATAGACATCCTAATATTTTATTTTAAACTGAGGTACTTGAAATCAAATGACTTTTTCCTCGTACTATCTCTTCTCCCCTGAGATTTAGTGATTCACAAAATTATTATTTTGTCTGCCATAGATTTTATTGTATATGCTTTCAGCTTAATTGTGAATTAGTTCAATGTTACCTTCTTCACCGTCTCTTTTGGGAAATATCATAAAAATGCATTCCAGCAACAGCCAATTCAGGCTAATGTATTTCCTTTGGTATCTTTCCTTCTCATCTAGTTTCCTCTTTTATTAGGCAGGATGGCTTTATCACTACACCATTTTAAACATGTTAGAGACAAAATTTTTTGTTTGTTTTTTAAACTAAAGTATGTATCCATAAGAAAATATTTTTATATCACCTCACATTTGACAAACTGTGCTTTTTAAAAAATGTTTATTATTGCAACATTGTATCAGTTTCATCACACAGTTTTTCCCCTCATGAAAAAATTTTCATGTTAAAATATTCATATATGACCGTTTATTATTTTAATCATTAAGTACTATTACTTGAACTACTTGTTATTGTTCCCTATAGACAAAAAGTTTTTTAGCAAAAAGTTTTTGTGTACATAAAGCTTCTGATAATATACTGTAAGCAAACTAATTATGAAACTCAGGTTTCTGGACTACATAACCTAAGACAAATTCCTGAGCTCAGAGTAAAGGTTATAGAATCCTGCTCAGCAACCCATCTCAGGACTCATCCATACTTGTATTCATATGACACAAAAAACTGAATGATGTCGGCTTCTTGAAAGGTATGCAGCTCATAAAAACTAAGCAGCAGGAAATCAGAAACAGGAAGGATGATACTTCGTTGGAAACAATTTTTCATTCTGAATACAATTATACTCCATGGACAAGAAAGCTACTACATCCTGTCGTTAAATATCACAACCTAGAAGCCTTTAATGAACTGATTAGCATTCATGTATCTCTTGGAAGTCAGATATATGAACAGTTGGTGCACTTTGCTATTGACAAAGCTTATAATCATAAATATTCTTTGCCGAGATTAGATTGCACTCGTTTGCTTTTCATTTTAGTTAGACATACTAGTTTCGAAGTAATTAAATTCATTCATTGCGAAGCTTTGTTTACTTTAATTAGGACTGACAACAAGTCAGATACTGAATATTAAATGCATTTATACAGATCTTATTAAAATGGCAAATTGTGAGCTTCTTAGATCTTAGAAATGGAAGAATTTGGAAACTAAAATACACAATGAATAAAAATGTGTTTAAAGTTTAGGTTATTAACACTCAAACTTTGTTTACATTTTAAGTGTAAGTGTTTTTTAGTTGAAGCACATATCAAATGTTTGGTTCATTAACCAATTCTCAAAGAGTACGTGCATTATTTGAATTGTTAAGGAGCCATTTTCGCAAGTTTGTATGTAGTTTTAAAGAACCAGGATTTAATGAACTATCAAAGAATATGTTCATTAAATGGTTTATAATAAATTATAATTGATACAGTGTTGTTATAATATGAAATTTCACTAATTGCATTCACTTTGTTACATTTCTATATTTCCCACTACTTTCTCTTTCTCTACATATATTTTTTAGTGTAAAAAAAATATGATTCTAATGCATCCTTTAAAGGGTATGCACAATTATTTCATATATGTCACATTGACTTTTTAGTAATAATTGTTACTTTCCAGTTGCTAAGCCTTGTCAGGAATGTAATTGAGTAAAATAGTTTCACCGTAAATATTTGATTGAAAAATATGTAACACAAATTTGAGGTAGGGTCATCAATATTGCTCTATACACATGACTGTATGTGCATGTATATACTTACTAAATTGTATTGAGAAAAAGGAATATGCCAGGATTTGTTTCATGCAATAACCTGTTCTTTTGACATTTAAAATTCTGTGATATTTCTTGTTTTAAGGAAAATAACAAATATATCCGAGAGCATTGCTCTTGAAATTTTCCTTGCACAGCATTTGCCTTTCTATTTTTTTCTCTTCCTTTCCCCTCCCCTGTTCACTTAGAAAAAATCATTTGGGTATTTTTTACAACTTATATGGCAAGTTAATTGACTCGTTTTCATGCTATATTCTTCAAATTTCTTCACCACAATTCCACTTTATTCTCAGACTTTTCTTTTCTGTTGTTCCACTATATAGCAACATTTTAGGTATTTATTTCTGAAATTACTGGGTAAATGCTAAAGACATCCCAGGAAATTTCTTGAAAGACTTGTATTTTACTTATATCTATATTCCACACTGCACAAAGCACAGAATTTTGCAGATAAAGTGACTCATTACACATTTCTTTAATTGAACTGTGGTTAGGAAGTAAAGTAGAAGGGTGGAATGGGTAAAATATACAATAACATATGGGCCAGTTGCAAGGGTGGGAAAGTTGAATAATGGGACAATTTGTAATCGTAGATTTTTCTTCTCTTCAGTTAGTCTTCTCCCTTTCTCCTCCCTTTCTCCTTCTTTTCTTCCCCTCTTACCTAATTTCTGTTTAAAGTGGCACTCAACAAACCTTTAAGGCTCAGGTTAAATGTCCTGCTTCTCATATTCTATGGATTCTCAGATTTATAATCTTTCTTTTCTCTTGAAAAGATTGCCACACAACGTAGTGCTCACTGTTCACTACTCCAAATTTACAATCATAGTTCAGTTGTTTTAGTTAGTGTTCCCTTCTTAGCCATGACTTCTCTGCTTATCCAGTCTCAATTAGCCTCTGCCATTCTATATAACATCACAAATTTTATTTTCTTCTTCATACTTATCATATTGGAAATCTCTGTCTCTATATTTGCCTTAGTTTGCTAGGATTGCTATAACGATTGCCAATGACTGGTTGGCCTAAGCAACAGGGACTTATTGTCTCACAATTTTGGGGGCTAAAAGTCCAAAATCAAGATGTCAGCAGAATCATGCTTTCTCTGAAGTCTGTGACATTCTGGTGGTGGCTTGCCTGACATCCATAACCCCATCTGTGCTCAGTCACATGGCCATTGCCAGCTCTGTCTCCCTATCTGTCTTCTACTATGTTCAAATTTCCTCTGTTTTAAAACTGATTAAAGTTTTATCAGATTAAAGTCCACACTTACTCAGTTTGGCCTCACCTTAGCTAATACCATCTTCAGAGATCCCATTTTAAAATGAGTCCACATCCACAGCACCAGAGTTAATACTTGAGCATGTCTTTGTGGGGATCATGTTTCACTCCATAACAATGCTCTAGAATATGTTTATGAAAGCAGGCACATGGCCTGTCTTGTTCACTACTGTTTCCCATAGTGCCTTGAAGAGGGTCCGGAATATAGTTGAGCTCAAGGAATACTTATTGAATGATTAGATGGATGAATGAAAGGATCCATACTTCGAAAGTTCCATAAAAATTATTCGACACCTAAATCCATCTGAAAGTGGCTCTTGTTAGATCTGATGGAAGTAAAGAGCATCCTTGGTGCGGAAAGTGCAATAATGAGGGCTTGAGCTAAGAACTGATATGGAATTATTTGTAGTGAGTGCTTGGGACTAAACAATGCCAGCTTACCAGGAAAATAACCTCCTTCTGAATTCCAAATCTTAGTCTTGCTTATTACTTGGCCAAACCTAAATGCTTGTTTATTGTGTTTGAACACAGTACTTGTTGTCATATAGCTTTCAAAGGGGAAAGCTTCAGTGGTTCAAGTAGAAATTATTGAAAATTTGGCCTTAGTCCTGGAAAAAGGGAAGAAAATTGACTTCACAAAAACATCAAATAATTGAAATATATATCAATATGTTTGTAATAAAGTTCATCAGATGTTTATATTACTGAACATCAGCTATTTCTCTAATGTGCTTTGCAATTTTAGAACTTGGTGCTGGAAAAGGAATAAATAAATACCTACTCTTGACATGGATGTTGGTTTCATCCAGAGTGTAACAGTTGACACAAGAACACCTACATTTCTTTTTATTTTTGGATGATAGTGGTGATGGCAGTGGTGATTCTTTGTCTGACTGTATAGTTGTTGAAGGGAAAGTTAATGAGGGAGTAGCCCATCATTTGAACGCAGAGCACCTCATCATATGACCAAATTTTCCATCCTACCAGACAATTGTTTTAAACTTCTAAGAACTAATTTTTCTCTTTCCAAAATTGTTCAGTTCCATCATAATTTTGCCATTCTTGTGGGTAATTCCATTTATTCAAAGTTATACTTCATTTCCTTGGGGAATAAATTATTTTATGGATAACAATGATAAGAAAATTAACTTAAGCACTCTCTAGCTGTTAGAACAAGACCATGTCACTTCCATCATTCTAGCTATTGGTCATCTTTTCTATCACAACTTTGATTGGAATCACAATGTTTCTATTAAATATGCACAGGCATATGCCTGATGTTTCTTTACTTGTAATTCTTCTTAGTTAAAATCTGAAACAGTTCATTGGGTAATATGTTCAACTTTATCTTAAGCTGTTTACCAAATAGATTCTTGAGCATGGGGGTATTCCCAGATGTTAGGATAAATTTAACTAGTATTTGCAAAATGCCTGTTACTAAAACTCGAGTCGTATAAGAAGCGACATGGGAAGTTAATGAGCAGCTATAGAACCATACAATGAGAAACACCACCATAATAGTATCCTTGATTTTTGTCCAGGATAATTATGATTCAGGAACTATTAGCTTGCAAAGTGATACAAGAACTATTAGCTCATAAAATTGCATACAAATTTGTGTATGTGGACGTATGTGCATTTTTATGAATAGAATTTTCATGACTTTAATCAAACTTTTGAAGAGGATTGTAATCCTCCCACAAAACTTTAAAAATGAAACTGGTAAAATTTGCATCAATGTTGTTACAGATAATTAAGCTTAATACAGCTAAGAAGCTGCAGCACAGCATCTTAGAAAATGGGCTGACAGACGATCACCCCTGTTACAAGTGTGGCAAATAAAAAGCACCTCTATGGTATTGGACTAGATGGGCAAAATCACAAGTTCAATGTAGTTTGGGAGTAGGAATATGACTGATGAATTTCCAGAAGTGTACAGTGGACTGCAAATGAGATTTTCAGTGGGACAAATGATCACTTTTAGCTGTAAAATTAGAGAAAGCTTTTCTTCAGGAAGACTTGAACAAAATCTTGACTGCTAGGACAAGCGAAAGTAGAAAATAAATTTCTCTCTTAGAGAGGATTTGAGGAAATATAAATAATTCTGGAACATAAATGATTTAGGTGAAAGTTTATAGATTGAATAATCAACCAATTTATAAACCAGTGTGGATTTCTGAGCTTACTTAACAAATTAAAGAATGGTTATTTTACATTGCAAATGAGTATCATGTCACCTTAAATGATAGATTCTAAATGCATTTCAAATGTGATTTTCATTTACATAAATTCACTTTCACTACAACATTTAAGGAATGTGGCTATTCCCAGGGTAAATTGTGTAGAAACCTGTCACATGTCACTTTTTTTATTGGTATAGTTTCCTGTGATTTTGTGATTTGATTAATTTTACAAGATCTTTCATTATTTACCTGAAAATTAAAACATACTTCACATATAAATACATCAATTACTGGCACTGTTATGCTCTAGATTCTAGAAAAAGTATGGAGGCATTTTGTCATTCAAATGAATCAACTAAGGCACCAAAAGGTCTACAGATTTTAAGGTCATAGAAAAAAATTGTGGTTCTTGGCTTTGAATCCAGATTCCCTGCCTTCTGGTCCACTCATCCTTCTAAATACTGTTTAGATTACCAAGCACAGCATAGCATGAAAGAAACAGTCACTGAAGGGCAATAGGTAATCTGTGGACTCACCTTAGATTTGGGTGTTGGTGAGCTGTGATTGACTGGGATGTCTTTTGGGAAGATCCGGTTCTAACTCTTAGGATTCTTTGATTGCACACTGGAGGCATTATATGACAGTAGGTCTCTTTTTTCCTTGGCCTTATCCTTCCCAATTAGGAGCCTGGATTGGTTTCCTTCTTTCATCCTCGAGTGGAGAAAGGTTTGTCCAGTGGGACAATATCTTTCTGAAATTGTGGACAATTGTTCTCTTTAGATATAAATATCCCATTTTTTATTCCTTTATCTTGGCGTGAATCCAATTTTTCTTTTTGTTAGTGGTTTTTGAAAATTTTTTTTTGCTGATATATGTTTATTCTTTTGCATTAATCAAAGATAATGAGGGAAACGGACTTTGGCCCAGTGGTTAGGGCGTCCGTCTACCACATGGGAGGCCCGCGGTTCAAGCCCTGGGCCTCCTTGACCTGGGTGGAGCTGGCCCATGCGCAGTGCTGATGCGGGCAAGGAGTGCCGTGCCACACAGGGGTGTCCCCCGCGTAGGGGAGCCCCACACGCAAGGAGTGCGCCCATAAGGAGAGCCGCCCAGCGCAAAGGAGGGAGCAGCCTGCCCAGGAATGGCGCCGCCCACACTTCCCGTGCCACTGACGACAACAGAAGCGGACAAAGAAACAAGACGCAGCAAAAAGACACAGAAAACAGACAACCGGCGGAGGGGAGGGGAATTAAATAAATAAAAATCTTAAAAAAAAAAAAAGATAATGAAACAAATTCAGTATAAGTTTCACTCTGTATTTTCTATTTCTTCAAATGCCACAATTTAAAGGAGAGCCACAGACAGTTATAACTGATGCTCTTAAAGAATGAGTCATCTTTTCAGAATGTAGTATGGTAATTATATATTCAACTATGTCAGCAACTTGTCACACCACAAAGGAAATTTTATGATTCGTTTAGAAAATATTTTCTAATTCCCAATGACTATTCTTCTCAGTCAGTGTGCTTTGCACTATGATGTCATAAGTGAGAGAAAGACATTTCTGCACGTGTATGTGTGTAATCATAATTTTAAAATTATATATGGAAGAAATCAAGTGCCAGTTTTCCAAAGAAGTGGAAACATTCATTTGCTTACACAATGTAAGATATTTTAAATTTGTCTTATAAATTTCTTTTTAATTGTTTTTGAAACTTTAAATAAAGCTTAAATGATTAAGTAGATAATAATAATAAGCATTTATATGTACTTACTAAATACTAAATGCATTTGTAAGAACTTAGCATATATTAACTCAGCATGTTCTCACAGCAGCTGTGCGAGGAAGGTGGTAGTGTTATTATTCCCATTTTACACATGAGGAAGTTGAGGGACAGAGAAGTGAACAAACTTGGCTGTGGACACACTGCTGCCATGTATAAAAGCCAGAAACTGACCCCAAGTTATCCAATTTAATTGTTACGCTCAGTGACTGAATTGATCATTCAATATCTTTGTAATTACTCAATTACAACTACTGAACCATAATTTTAAATCATACTGCATGATCTGAGATTATATAGATAGGCAAACGGAAAAAAAACATTCCTTGAACTCAGTTATAATATTTATAAATATATTAAAAATATTTATAAAAAATATTTATATTAAAATATTCGAGTTTTCTGATAATTTTGCCAAAATTAGAAATTGAATTTAAGGTTTCATGGCCATGCAGATTGACCTATAAGATTGGTTATCTAATAGAGCTAATTTGGCGTTTTGAAGAGGCAACAATTACACTAAAACATTGGATTTGTAATTTTTTTCTAAAGCAATACTTTGTAATATACCTTAACTATAATATACAGCTTTGTTATCAATGCAAAACAGCAATATGAGAATATTTCAACACTACATGAAAACATGGAAAAGTTATGCCAGAGTATAATGGGATATTATGCCATTGATGCAAAGAAGGTGTCTGTCGAAGACTTTTTCACCGACTTGAATAACTTCAGAAACACATTCATGGTATGAAAAAAAAAAGTTTTTTTGAATTATTGACATGTACTTTTATCTGTAACATCCTGTTTATTATTGTGCTTGTTTACTTCATTAGCTTCATTCCACTCTTGCTACCTGTAGTAAACCTTCCTTTTCTGATGCTAAAAGTTAGCTTTAAAGTTTTAAGATTTAAATCTGTTTAAAAATGTGTAGTTTGTTTTGTTTTTTGACTTTTCCAACATTAAGCTGTAATCAGAAATTTTAATTGAAAAGGTGACAAATTCTGAAGTTTTTCATAAAGACATCCCCCCCCCAGCTGATTACAGAGCACTTTTGTAGTAAGTTTTTGGCTATGAATTTGTTTCTTTATAGTTCAGATCAATTTGTATTTCTGTGGTATAATTTTACCAAATTCTGTATAGCTCTTATGAAGCTTTTAATTCCTTTTCTTTTCTTAATGCATTGTACAATGAGCTACCTGTGATTTGCCTTTGAATAGATTTTGCATTCCTAGGGTTTCCTTCAGATACTTTAATAGGGAGGTCAGGGCTTTGATGTGGAATCCTTTCATTTAGGCATTAAAAAGATCTTTTGAAAAGTGTTAGCTGATTAGTCGTGGGGAAAAAATCACACACATATTTAAGTGAGAAGGCATTGTTGCCTCCCTAGGGAAACTGGTGATACATTTCTACAGTGAAATTTTATGTTGTTCTTAATAGATGGATATGTCAGTTCTATATTTCAGCAAACATTTGTGGGATTAAAAAGTTTTGAGGTATAAAGAGAAAGAAGAGCTTAATCTTTTTAATCTCAGGAAAACTTTTTGCTGAGGTTTTTGGACTTGGTTATGGCTACTTGATTATGATTAGCTAGCTTTTGAATAAAAATCCATATGTTTTAAAGGAAAACTAGTTTTTAATGAATATACATTTGCTCATTGTTCTAGCTTATTTCTTCCCACAAATTCAAAGTGATTGTTTAAATTAATTTTTTACTATCAGATATGAATTTTCTTAATTATATTAGTATGTACCTATATTTCATTTACTGTACAATATATTAATTTTTATAATATTTTATGAGACAACATGGCTCAGTAGAAGTAGCACAGGTTTTGGAGTCAGAGCACATATTTGGGTTCCATATTAGTTATGTAACTGAACACTTATTTAACCTCTCTGAGTCTCAGTTTTCAAATATGTAAAAAGGCATTTTAAAAATTAACTCAAAATAAACCAAAGACCTAAATGTAAGAGCCAGGTCTGTAAAACTCCTAGGGGAAAATTTAGGGAATCACCTTCAGGATCTTGTATTAGGCAATGGTTTCTAATACTTTACACCCAAAGCACAAGCAACAAAAGAAAAAAATAGATCAATGGGATATCATCAAAATTAAAAATGTTTGTGTATCAAAGACTTTATCATGAAATTGAAAAGACCACCTACCTAATGGGAGAAAATATTTGGAAAGGGTTTAATATCAGGATATATAGAGAAGTCCTACAACTCAACAATAAAAAGACAAACAATCTAGTTAAAAAATAGGGCAAAATACTTAGACATTTCTCCAAAGAGGACAAACAAATGGCTAAATATCACATAAAAAGATACTCAGCATGCTAGCTAATAGGAAAGAGCAAATCAAAACCACAACGAGGTACCATTTCACACCCACTAGAATGGCTATTAAAAAAATAGAAAATTCCAAGTGTTGGATAGGAGGTGGTGAAATAGGAACACCCATTCATTGTTGATGGGAATGTATAATGGTGTAGCTGTTGTGGAAGACAGTTTGGCATTTCTTCAGAAAGCTAACTATAGAATTACCATATAACCTGGCAATCCCTCTAGCAGGTATGTACCACCAAGGAATTGAAAGCAGGGACTCAAATAGATATTAGCACTGATGGTCATAGTAGCATTATTCACATATGCCAAAAGATGGCAACAACCCAAGTGTCCATCAGCAGATGAATGGATAAACAAAATGTGGTATAGGTATATAAAGGAATGTCATTCAGCATTAAAAAGGAATGAAGTTCTGATTCGTGTGATAATATGATTAAAGAAATTATTTTGAGTAAAAAAAGCCAGATGCAAAAGGACTAATATTATATGATTTCTCAATATATAATAATTAGAGTTCATAGAGTTAGAATCTAAGAATAGAATATATAAGCAAAATGTTAATAATGGAGAAGGGGATGTAGGAGAATGCTATATTTTCTACATGATTTTTCTGTAAATCTCAACTTCTCCAATTTGAAAATATTTTTATAATGAACACCCCCCCAAAAAATGGCTTTCAATTCCTTTTTCATGAGAGTGCTTCAGTATTAAAATGAGATAATATATTAAATCTTTATCATAGTTTCTGCACATGGCAGTTACTTAACAAATTATACATAAAAGCGTTAAGATGGACATATGAAATATTAATAGACATCATATATTGAAGATTTTCTATGAGCCAGGCATTTTTCTAAAAGTCTCATATATATTATCTCATTAATCCTCACACTAATCCTACATCTTTTCAATGTTACCCCCCTTTGTGGCAAATAAGGAAACTGAGGCACAGAGAGGGAAGATACCTAGCTCTATGTTATATAGATATAAAATGGTATAATTAGAATTTGTACCCATACAGTCTTTCTTCAGAGCATGTGCTTGTAAAGGCTTTGTTACATTGCCTCCTAAGTTCTCTGTAGTTTGTGTTCCTTGTTACAAATAAGTACACTGATGTTTGAAAGTTTTCTTAATGAGACCAAGGACATTTGTTAGGAAGTAGCCGAGTAAGGACTTAAATCCAGATCTTATTCCAAATCTCCTTGAGATCCAACAAATTAGAGTGCTTCGAACATTCCACAGATAGCTTGGCATTTCTATTACCAAGTGGTGGGCAGAGGGAGAAAGTGTTTGAATGAGAGAAGGGTACAAGAAAGAGGAGAAATAGAGTATCAGCAGTAGTGGTCTATATCATGGTGTACACGGACCCTAGAAGTAGCAGCCGTCACACACACACACACACACGTGCGCGCGTGCACACACATATACACACATACACATTTTTTTACCAAATCAAAATCTTTGGAGCTCATGGTAGTACAGCATTGTAAGTGTAATTAATATCCGAATTGTACAATTGAAATGCTTAAAATGGAAAATTTTATGATATATATGTTATACCCAAAAATAAAAATCTTTGGAGCTAAATATATTTTTTTAAAATTAAATAAAAAATAAATTTGGAGATGAAATTTTCTTTAGGGAATAAAATAAGGATAAGGAAGAAAGAAAGTTGTATCAAGATGGTAAGATTTTGCATGGATATTTTATTGCTCTCTGCCGTTTTTCCTTTTTTAAAAAAAATGGCTATAGTGTTTGAACTTTTGGCAAAATATATCTTTTAAAAAAGTACAGTGTCACTATTTCCAAAAATGAAGCCCTCCTAGAAAATTTTAAACAATTACCACCAATTCAGGGTACTGTCTTGTTTTGTCAGTGTCTTCTGGTCTCTTGTTATCTAATTCCATATTACTCAACTTTGGAAACCAGGTTAACTTGAATGAGTCAGTATGAGAATAATTAGGTCTTTTGATACTGATGTGGAATTACAGTGTGTCGAAAGTCAGTTCCAAAAAGCCACATTAATAGGCAAAGATATAATTATTTTAAAAATACACTGTTAAAATGCCTATACTGTGATTTCATCATCTGACATTTATGTGTACTTCTAGGTCATGAGCAAGCATATTTTACCATAGTCGGTGACCTATTTTGTGTTACATATAAGGGGGTTGGAACCGTAGTCCTCACTCCTAGCAATCCCTCACCATGGCAGTTCCCCTAAAATGTTTACTTTCAAGTTCAGATCTCTGCTTGCTGTACCCTATGCCTGGATCACTCTCTCCTTACTCTGGACAAATGATTACCTTCATGCTTCTGATTCTGCTCAGACTTGCTTCCTCTATTAAGACCTGTATCTAATTTCTTTACATTTGTGTCTGCATTGCAGTTCATAGCATATAACAGATAAATTTGTTGAACAACAAATGCTCCCATCTACAAGAGGAGACATGCTTTAATAGGTAACATTACTGTTCTAAGAACCTTACCTGCATTCACTCACTTAGCCCTTATAATAACCTATGAGCCATGGGTACTGTTATAATTCAGTTTCCAGCTGAGGAAATTGAGGCATAAAGAGATTGTGAATTGCCTATCATTGCCCAGCTAGTAAGTGTCAGAGCTGTGATTTTAACCCAGGCCATCTGACTCCAGAGTCTGTGCCACATATGGCTGAACTTTATTCACTCCTATTAAATGTGTAACTCCTATTAAAAACAGGACTAACTTGAAACACAACCCCTCCCCCAAAAGTAAAAATCTGGCCTCTTTACTGGTAACAGTGATTTAGTCTGTGAATAACTTATTCACAAATATTTATATTTTAGTATTGTCCATGTATTTAAACTTGAGCAATTAAAGGCTGATTCCCTTTATTCAAAGCCCTTTACTGTACCCGTAAGTCATACGATCATTCATCAGTGTTACGAGGATTTTACAGCTAATTTCGACATGTATCTTTTCGGGTTCAGGTTTTGCTCTCTGAGAACCTTGTTACCATAGTTGAAGAAGAAACATCTGTTACTTACTGCTACCTCAAGCCATGGAAACCAAGAAAAAAAGTTTCATGATGCTGTAGGTTCCTCTAAGGCACAGGTGTTCTTTTTTGTTTAGTTGCTTTGTTGTGTTTTGTGGTTTTTTTTTTGAGGTACTGGGGGCCAGGGATTGGACCTTGGACCTCGTATGTGGGAAGCAGGTGCTTGACCACTGAACCACATCGACTTCTCTAAGTTGACTTTTCATTTGTTTCGCTTGTTCATTTTTGTTTTTTAGGAGATATGGGAAACCAAACCTGGAAATTCCCATGTGGGAAATGGGAGCTCAACCACTTGTGCCACATTCACTCCCAACAAATGTTCATTTTGAAAACAATTTAACTTATTTTCTAGTTGAGATCTCTCAATTGGGAATTTGTTTTTTGTTTTAGATTTTTGTTTTTTTAATAATATATAAGTAGCATGTCCACCAGCTATGTTTTCTACTTAGAACAACTGATAATTTCCCAAGAAACAGGGAGTACATTTGCATTGTAATTTCATTCAGCTTTATTTTTATTACCATCTTCCACCAAACGAAAACCAAACCAACTGCCACTGATTGAGTGCGTCTTGCTCTAGACCCTGTGCTAAGTGCTTTATGTATTGTCCCACTTAGTCTACATGTCATCTTGGTAAGGTAAAGAATTTTACACGTGAGGTAAGAGAGGGATAGAGAAGCTCAGCACCTTTGCAGGGTGTTTCAAATTTGGATGGGGCTAGGGTTTGAACCAAGTCCTGCCCAACTCCAAAGCCTGTACTTTTAGCAGTTCCATGTATGCTCTACTGCTCAGTTTGTAAGATGCAAAACATAATTTCTAAGGGTGTTCTTGACAACTTACTAGAGGGGATCAAGGTCAGGGCATACTTTATTTTACTTTTTCCTTGGTATACTAACTTTCTATTTACAATGATGGGTTTATGATAGAAGAATGTTTGCAGGTCTGTATCTATTTCAAAGTATAAAGTGTTCTCTTTTTAAAACTAGGTGACTATTTATGTACAGACTTATTGCTGGAGTGAGAGTTGAAGTGAAGGGTAGAGAACCAGCACCTTTCTGTAATAGATTTTTATTTCCTATAGAATTTATGTGAAACATAAAGTTCAAATTGGAGGTATTAGGTGGAAATACTTGATCTCACACTGTAAGTCGGTGACCTGTCAAGCATCAAGCCTTCTACCTAATGGAAATTCATGCCTTTAGTTGAATAATGATAATCGTGTTCCACTTGTGACTGGTTCATTGTCACATACCATTACCAATATCCCCGTTGTTAATACATATCATGCTTCTGTTAGATGAGTTGCACTCATTATGGAAGTTTTGTTGGTTCCTACTAGGATCCTTCTTGTTGAATTTGCCTTATACAACAGCAATAGCATGTCATGTTTGTCCATTGTGTTTGAATATTTCCTGCCTCTCCTTGATAACTGTGGCTTTGTGGCCTCTCCTTGATAACTGGCTTTGTGGTCCTACTTCCCATTCATATTCAGATTAGAGAATCGCTCTAACTTCTTTTAATCACATTAGCCTGAATAACACCTTTTCTTTTTCAGCTGTCTCATTTCTCATCCTGATGAATGATACCTCCCTTTTTCAAATCACTGGAAGTTTTTTTTAGTCTCTCTAACTAGAGTGGCAACAGCACTTTTACCTCCTTAAACAGATTTCATTTGATATCTTATTTATTTTGCTTAAATATCTCATCTTAGAAAAGTGTTTCCAAATGCTTTTACCTCTTAGTATCCTTTATTTCAGGGAAAATAATTTTTCCTGCCAAGTTATACTTATTAAGAAAATGTCAAAAAAAAAAAAAAAAGAAAATGTCATTTTTCCACTTTAATTAGATATCTATAATTGCTATATGGAAGCTCTAAGTTTACAATAACATATATTCCCATATGGGATTGATGGGATTGATGTGATTACACTTAAGTCATACCTTCTGGTTTATATAGTTTTTGTTTTGCACACATAAACATTTCCTGCTGGAATTTTAAAGTATTGAAAAAGCTACTAGATATCCCTCTTTGTTGTTAACTTTATTTTTAAAGAAATTTTAGATGACAGAAAGTTACATTGAAAATATAGGGGGTTCCCATGTACCTTATACTCTCCCCCTCACATATTTTTCCCTTTTAATAACACCTTTCATTAGTGTGGTACATTTGCTACAATTGATGAACACATTTGAAGCATTGCTACTAACCATGGTCTGTAGTTTACATTATGGCTTAAATTTTGTGCCATACAATTTTATAGGTTTTGACAAAATGTACAATGGCCTGTATCTGTCATTGCAATATCATACAGAATAATTCCAATGCCCTAAAATTTCCTTTGTTACACCTACTCTTCTCACTTGCTCCTCTCAAAATCTCTGATAACCACTATTTTTATGTCAATGTTATAAGGTCTTCCAGTACTACAATAATAATAAGTCTACTTTGGTCCATGGTTACATTCCCCCCTTATGTTTTTCATTCCTCAATCTTAAGAATTTTGGGATGGTGATGCCCACTCATCCTCAGATTGAGACGGGACTTAGATCTTATGGGGCAGATGGAAGGAACTGTTTTGCCTGCAGTTGTAGACACTCTTTGCTTTTGGCAATGTGGCTGTCCATCATCATCATTTTGTTAGTTGCCTGGGTAAGGCTGCTGAACTAGAAAGTAGGTCTTGGTTGCAACTCTGCTGAGATTCAGGGCTCAGCCAGCATATGATCAAACTGAAGATTTAAGTCTCCCGGACATATATTTAATGGATAGATTGCTAATTATAGATTCAAATAAAAGGGGTAGAAGAATTCTATGTAGGGAAATTATGAATGAGCCAAATTCTGTTACAGTGGAGAAATAGGTTATCATATATTCCAAGGTAAGGCCCACCGATGGGGTGCTCGTTGGGCAAGGCACATACCTCCTAAATAATAGTTTCTAAGACCCTGATTTATCTGGAAACCCCTCTTTTGGGTTAGAATTTAGAGGGCAGCAGAAGCAGTCTTTGTCTTACAAAGGATCACTATTGTTCACAAAAAAAGTCAGGGAGCATTGTATTGTTTTCTTTTTCTTTTTACTTTTTATGTTGGGCAGTTATATTTTCTAGTCTATAAAGTCCAATCGCCTTCCCCCTAAACTTTTTGTTTCCCTGCATACATAGCTCCCATCTGAATTATGTGTGATGTCAATCAAAGAAAGAAATTATTTCCTTCGATTTCTTCAACTCTTAAGTGATTGATGAATTCCACATCTACAAGTCTTAAGTGGTTGATGAATTCCTCATCTAATAGGACTCACCTCTATTTGTTTGTTTTTAATACTGATGTTTTGCTGTTTGCCTCATTAATGGGAAGATAGCAATTGGTGAGAGTGCTTGTTCTGGCATCAGAGCACTCTGGGTTTGATGCTCATCTCTACTTGTGATTAGCAGTATAAGTTGTGGACAAGTTACCTAACCTTTCTGTGCCTCAATTTCCTGAAAATAACATCATGTGTTTCTTAGGGACATTCTATTTTGAAGGCCAAATAACATAATATACATGTATTCTCAAAACAAGTTAGTTGTCTACAAATGATGGACGTATAGTAAGTTCTACTGTTCCTGTTTCATTATAACAGGGGTAGACATTTTAAGTATTTTATCCCTAATATGCTTCCATATGGGATGCTTTTAACTAACTAAAAAGCTTCCTATTTTCCATCAATAGCTCTCTAGATTATTTTTACAATTCTGTTAAAATTATGTTTCATCCAGTTTAAAGATCTGTCATTCTTGCTATTTGCAGACTTTAAGTTGACTTTTGGTTTATACAACTGAAATACCTGTAGTTAACAAATATAAAATCAATTATAACTCATTTAACCTTTCTGCATTTGTTGATCAAAAACAATTTATTATTCTACAAAGTACTCCTACCAAAGTAGTGAATTGCCAAACAAAAATAAAATAATCCAATATAAAGTTATTTTTTATGCACATTTTTTTTGAACAAGGAAGGAAACTAGAGCAAAACTCATTTTGCCAAATCTTTAAATGCTGCAAATCATCAAATTCTGCAAATTTCATACTTGCCAACTCTGGAAATGGCAGACTATTGTGCTATTATATGGACTAACCAGGTGACAAATAGGAACTCCAAAACACTAAGCATTTACTGTGTGCTCCTTAAATCTTGTAGCCTGACTCTATATTTTTTCAAAGGAAAGGAAATCATATGCAATACCTATGGTTGAGTATTGAACCAACTTGGGTAAATATAATAGGAATCATGGACTCTTTTGTCTTATTTTGGTGAACTTATGGCTTGAAAACTGTATTTTAAGTCCTTTTATGTATTGTTTATATACTCATTAGCACTATTGTTACTCTAAGATATTGTTGGAGGTATAAAGCTCCTAACCTAGGACAAAATAAATATTCTGACTTTCAGTTATTTCTCAGTTCTGATCCTTTAGTATCTGTTTATTTAAGGATTTAGTTCAACGTCAGGTATGAATATTTTCAGTTTCCAAAATTGAAAATTTATTTTATTCTTATAAGCACTCCTAATCTTTGCTCTTTAGTCTTTCTACATTAAAAACACTCCTAGACTAATTGGCTTAATTTTTCTCTTTTACTAATAAGATTTATTCTTACTATGCATTGCTTAAGGTGATAATAAATAACATTTGACTGACATAATCTTTATGATTAAATGACTAGTAATTTGTTTTTCCCTTTTACATTTCAAGTATTTTACTTGTTCATTGAAATAATAAAATATAAAGCTTGGATTATTCTAATAAAACACTAGGGACAGTAACAATAGGTTGATAGTGGAGGGAAATGAATCAACTAAATAACTAATACATGAGAATAAGGCATATTAACCCATGAAATTGAAAAGGTGACACTAAACTAGGATACCACCAAAAAAAATTGAATACAATGGCATGTTCTTTGTCTATAGGATATGACTTTCTTCTGCTTTCTTATCACAAATATATATACACACAAAAGAGAGAATTATATTAATGTTACACCTTTTATCTTAAGGCTACTTTATGTTATCTTTTTTTTAAAAAAATTATTTATTTATTTTTAAAAATTACATTAAAAAAATATGAGGTCCCATTCAACCCCACCGCCCCCACCCCCCACTCCCCCCACAGCAACACTCTCTCCCATCATCGTGACACATCCATTGCACCTGGTAAGCACATCCCTGAGCATCACTGCACCCCATAGTCAATGGTCCACATCATAGCCCACACTCTCCCACTTTCCATCCAGTGGGCCCTGGGGGGATCTACAATGTCCCGTAATTGTCCGTGAAGCACCACCCAGGACAACTCCTCGTCCCGAAAACGCCTCCACATCTCATCTCTTCAAGGTCACATTGGATATTGTGGGCCTTTAGTGGGATATTTTCTTTGGTGATTTGCAGTAGTCCAGAAAACCACTGCCTTATCACCAGGCCAGTACCTCATGGCTGCCATCTTTTCCACAGTTATAATTCATTTAGCTTTAAAGTAGTGTAATCAGGAGTTAAAATCAATTTTACTTTATAATATATTACTTCAGAACACAAGGGAGAGACCACATTTGGTGGAAAATCAAATTATTCTTTGGGGAAACTTCATATTTCTTTTATGTATTAAAGAAGTTGTTTAATAGTTTGGGAATTTTACAAAGTGTTTGAAGGAATTGCAAACAAATTCATAGCATCATTATGAAGGGTCAGTAATGTAGAGTCCCTGGAGAGCTAATAAGTAATTTGTTGTTTCATTTGAGACTGACTTTACAAACAAGAAAAACTTAAAACTAAAAAAGTTTAATCATAGCCCTTGTGCATACTCTGGAACATTGTAGTTTGCTTCTCAAAGGATAATAATCCAACCTATATTGGATTCATCCACTGACAGTACTTCTGTTTTAGTTTGCTAAAGCTGTATATTGAAAATAGGGTTGCCTTTTACAATGGTGATTTATTAGCTTACAAGTTTACAGTTCTGAGGCTGTGAAAATGCCCAGAGCAAGGCATCTTCAGGATGGCTTTCTCTCCTAAGACTGGCTTCCAGCGATCCTGGACTCATGTCACATGGCAAGGTACAGGCAGCATCTGCTGGTTTCTCCCTTCTCTTCTGGGTTTCCTTGCTTTCAGCTTCTGGCTTCTGTGGCTTTCTCTCTCTTTGTCTGAATTTCATTCTCTTTTAAAGGACTCAAGTAAGAGGAATAAGACCCAGCTTGGGCCATGCCTTAACTGAAGTAACCTAATCAGAAGGTCCTCTTGATACTAGGTTTATACCCGCTAGGAGTGGATTAGCTTTAAGAAAATACTTTTCTGGAGCCCATAAATCTTCAAACCATCACAACTTCACAGCAACTCAATGGCCCATCAAATTCCAACCTCTCTGGAAAGAAAGCATTTATATTTTTATTAGAACTATGAAAATTGGCATCTCCCGCATAAGATAGATGGATATATTATTAATATTAACTAAGAAATAGCTCTTCCTTGAATTATTACTGGATAAATAAATTTGTTTTACAGGTACTCCATTAATAATATTGTAATAATATTGAAAACAAAATTTATATGGGATGCAAATGGATGTAGCTCAAGTTGTTGAGTGCCTCCTTCCCATGTACAGGGTCCTGGGTTCGATTCCCAGTACCTTCTTAAAAAAATTACTACATATGAGGCACTGTTCTGAGCCATGTACATTAATTATTTCATTGATTTTTGCAGTATTTCTATAATGTAAGTACTCTTCTCCCCTTTTACAGGAGAGGAAACTGAGGCTCAAGGGCACTGATACATTCAGTGACAAATGGGAAATCAAACATGACAATGTAACTTCAGATTCCCAACTGCTAACCATTATACTACCTTTCTAATATGAAGTAATAGTATATATTTTTGCATTTCATAATATGTAAAAGTAGTAAATGTATTTATTATGTTTCTGAAGATGTTCTCGATTTTTACTTAAGCATTCTTTTAGGACCTTCTCATGCTTATTTTTTATGGCTTCCCAGAGTACAATTCTCTACTTTTGGATCTTAAAGCATGCAAGTTTAAGGTACCCAGAAAAATATATGTAGTGCATAGCTACTGCCTCATGGATTACAGGAGTATATATATTTTTTAATAATCTATTTCTGTATTGGTTAACCTTATAAAATATCTCACTTTTTAGAACTTTGCTTATGTTTTATCAGAGACTATAAAGTTCTTTCCCACCAAAAAACAACAAACTATTTTAAAATATGACTTCTTTGTAAAAAAAAAATAATAAGGAAATTTCCAAGGGCAAAATAGGCTAAAGAGAAAAGAAGAGTAAGAACTTAAACCTGCATGCTACGAATTGGTAAGCAAAGGGGAAAGCCAGGGTTGCTCTGGGATGTGAAAACCATGCCCAGTGCCCAGTGCAAAGGGGTATGCCTAACAAGACTCTAACAACAAGCCTAGGACAAAAGGAAATTAAACTCATCCAGGTGAGAAATGATCTTGGTTATTTACAGAAGCAAATTCAAATCTCTGTGCAGGAAGGCAATTATAATTTAGGTCCTCAGAATTCTCACAAATTAAATTTAATCAAATAAAAGCACTTGATCCAAATCACAAAACACACAAAGTTAAATAGAGATTATGTGGTGAAATGATCAGGAAAAAGATAAAATAAAACAAAAAATAGATATACACACACAAATTCCTTAATATCAGTATGTTAAATGCTTAAGAAAAGAAACGATGGGGTAAAAAAATGAGATAGGAACAGCAGCCTACCAAGATGAATCAAGCATCTTTGAAAACAAATAAATAGAACTTATAGAAACAGAAGCATGATGGTTGGAATTAAAATTTTAATGGCTAAAACAGCAAATTATGCTCAGCCGCAAAAAAGAATCAGTGGCTCACTCTGGTCAAGATAGCAGGGTGAGAGTCTTCAGGGCTCCATCTCCCTTCAGAAACTTTAAACAACCAGCAAGAAGTATCAAACACACCTTTCTAAAAGCTCCAGAAAACAAAGGATCATGAAAAATGCCACTTGAAATTGGTAGCCCTTCATGGCTCTTTGGCTAGACCATCCTCCATCCCTCAGGACTGGACACAAAGCCAGCCTGTACTCTACTTGCAGATCTCTGGTCTTGGTTCTGCTGGGAGCAGAGAAACCCTTGTGCACATACTGGCAGTGTGTATGTCTGTCCCAATCTGTCTGGAAGTGGCCTGAGGGACTTGCCATCTCAGAACTCGCCCTGTGTGTAGAAGGCAGCTCATCTAACTCTTCTGCAGAACACTGTGGGAGCACAACAGGAGTGGTTCATTTGATAGTCTCCTGCAAGGCCATGTTCTCATGGGCTGATTTACAGAAGTGGGGGACATGAGTGGCTCCTTAGATATTTTTCTTCAAGGCTATGCTTTTTATTTCTCAATATTTTCCGCCCTTTGACATCCTTATAATTTTTATAGGGCATCACTCATGCTAAGTGGCTTATAATCTCTTAGAGCCAGAACTCTTGCTGTTGCTCTCTGGGTTACTGTTGTTTCAATGAACCTGATAAGAGTATTGACTATGCAGGGGCCACATGTGACTAACATGAGTAAAGTGATCAGGGGAGTTGCTAGGCGTAGGAGCCAAGAGGACCATTGTCCCAGATTCCAGCTCCATGACTCCTCTAGTTCCCTCTTTCTTTTCTGGATCTGGTCTCTCAGCTATTTTACTTCGGTATAAACTATTCCTGATTGGTTGATGTAATAACAGCATTTTTCCCCAAGGAAGATGCATGTTCCTCCTTTTCCTACTGTCAGTAGGTCTAGGGCTCTCCTGTTCTGCAGGGCTTCTGTGGCTAGTGAGTTGAATTGGCTCTGGAGGGAGACCAGGGAATCAGCAACTCATTCTATGTCCTCATTTAGTTCTCGGGAGAGTTTGTAATAAAAATCGAAGGAAGAATCTAATCCTCCCAGTCCAGTTCCTACTCCCATGACTATACCTGCTCCTATAAGGGTGGTGACGAGCAGAACTCATTTGGCCCACTCTTGGTGTAAGTTTAAGGCTTGTCTAGCTCATTTTTGGTGTATACCGACACTTTTGATGTTAAGAACACCACGATGCAATTCCCTGTCCAATTGACTTCTAATCATCTATATTCAGTTTTTCCACATAGGGAGGCTACACCTGGTCAGGTTGTTTGCTAGGGTATTATTGGCAATACAGAGGTTTGCAGGGATGGCCCTGACCGATTCTGATGTTAGATCAGAGTTTTTACCCAGATAGTAGGTTCTGTTGTTTTTATTGCCTTCTGAGAGAACTAGCCTGACTTTGTGGGTTATGGGGCCAATAGGGGCAATTTCATTTTTAATTTTAGTTAAGGTTTGGTTGGGGGTCTACTCCGGAGAAGGTGGGGTGCCTATAAAGGTTTTCCTCAAGATGGTCAGGTACAACCAACAGAAACTGGCACCGAGGCTAGGGTTAAGGAGGAAGGTATAAGTGGTGTTGACTAGCTGCTCCACCTGACAAATGGGGCCTATGAGCCTAATAAGTTGGTGGAGTCCTGTGAGGTTTACCCACTGATATTTGGGGCATTTAGCTAGTCGGACGAGTTTGGCTGGGTCCTGTTCTAAGACTTTTTCCTGGGCTTGGTCCTGCACCCTTCCCGCATTGGACATGCCTACTCGTGGGAGATAGATCCATCATACAGTCTCCCTTGGGTTATCCTAGGTTTTGCAGTTGCCCCCGTGTTTCATTGCACCCATCCAGAACTTTTGCCCGTTTTCTGAACATAGGGTAACAGTTCGGATATCATAACATTTTGCTGGCACATAAGTGTAAAGGTAGGGACAGGAGACCATTGTCCCTAGAGCTGCTTTAGCCTTTGTATAGTGGTAGATATGATAGCCTTGTAGCATCTGGTACAGTGGGGGTAGGGGTTGGCAGTGGCCCCAAGCCAATTGAAGAAAAACAATTTAAGGTAGCAAAGCATCCTTCAAGACACAAGTACATTATTAAGATTAGCATCCTTTCAACTACACTCCAGTCTCTGGGAGCTGTAGCTTCTAGTCCATTCCCAAACAATAAGCCAAGCAGTCTGAAGAGCATGAACCACAGGGAACAGGAGGACATCTATTCAGGTGATGGCGATCTTCAGTGGCTCTGGGCAATTCAGATTTTCAAGAGACAGTCAAGTACAGGGTGAGTCATCCAGTTGTCTTGTTTTTCATTGGAGTGTGCCCTGTTAACTCTAGTATGATGAATCTAAGGGGCAATACCTGAAACTTTGAGAGTAGTGAGGGTTACAAGGATAACAGTATGTGGGCCTGTCCAGGTGGGCTGGAGGGGCTCCTCCTCCCAGTCTTTTACCCAAACTAGATCTGCAGGTAAGTGCGGGTGTACTGGGTGGCTTAATGGGATGGGATCACGAGACAGGACAGTTTTGTGTATTTGGACCAGGGTTTTCCCCAACTGCTGGAGGGTAGATTCCTGGCCAGTTTCTCCTAGGAGTCTGAGATTTCCTTTGAAGGTTTGAATAATTGGGGGTGGTTGTTGGAACAGAATTTCAAAAGATGAATAGCCTGAGGGTCCAGGGGTGGATATGACTTAAAGGAGGGCTAATGGAGCAGATCCACAGGAGGCCAGTTTTTTGACAGAACTTGGCTAGGATAGTTTTGAGGATTTGATTCATGCGTCCTACTTTCCCTGAACTCTGGGACCTATATGCTGTGTGGAGCTTCCACTTAATTCCTAACATTTTTGCTAGCTCTTGGACAATGGCTACCACGAAAGCCAGGCCATTGTCGCTGCCTCTGGATAAGGGTATCCCATAACATGAAACTATTTCTCAGAGCAAAGCTTTAGTTACTTCTCTTGCTTTTTCAGTGCGGGTGGGAAAGGCTTCGACCCAGCCTGAGAAGGTGCACTTTATTACTAATAAGTACCTGTACCCTCAACTTGGTTTTATTTCTGTAAAGTCCATTGTTATGTCTTCTAAAGGGGCAGTTCCTGTGTGCTGGATGCTCGCCGGGGCCTGGGGACCTTGGGAGGGGTTGTTTTTAGCAAGGTTTGGCATTGACTGCTAACAGTGGTGCAGAGCGGTCATCCGGGCAATGTAGTAATATTTTTCTAGCAGGGCTCCTAAAGCAGTCTTTCCCAGGTGGGTGAGCTGGTGGTATTGTTGAACAAGGGTGTAGGTGACCCCCTTTGGGATGAATGCTCGGCCATCTGGGGGTAGCCAGTTTCCCTCTGGGGTCTGGTACTCTCCTCTCTTTGCCCACTCCTGTTCCTCTTGGGTATAGTTTAGTTTTTCAATGTTTTGCCCTAAAAGGTTCAGGTGAGGTGCTGGCAGTGGGGCTTGCAGTTTGAGGGCTTTCTTGGCTGCCTGTCGAGCCACTTCATCAGCTGGCGTATTTCCTTTAGTAGCTGTATCTGTTCCCTTCTGATGTCCCCGACAGTGGATGACAGCAGCCCTGCTTGGCTTCCAGACTGCCTCTAGTAGGTGAAGGATTTTTTTAATTTTTTATTTCTTTTCCCCCTGAAGTTAGGAGTCCCCTCTCCTTATAAATTTCTCCATGGATATGTACAGTAGTGAATGCATGCTTAGAGTCAGTGTAAACATTCACCGTTTGCCCGGCAGACGGTTGTAGGGCTCGAATTAATGCCCAGAGTTCTGCTCACTGTGCAGACCACCCTTTAGGTAGGGGAGCTGCTTCCACTCCTGTTCAGCCGTGGTGACTGCATATCCAGCAAGCCTCTCTCCATCTCTCATAAAATTGCTGCCACCTGTGAATAGGGTTTGATCTGGGCAAGGAAGTGGCCTATCCTTGAGGTCGGGGCAACTGGCATACACTTCTGTTACCTCTGCGCAGTCATCTTCAGGAGTTCTTCCTTGGGTCAGCAGGAAAGTGGCAAGATTCAGGGTGTGCACGGTTTCTACTGTTATCCTGGGATTTTCACAAAGCAGGCCTTGGTAATGAGTAAGCCTGGGGTTGGATAGCTAAAGGTGACCATATGAGTTCATTAAAGTGGTGGCTGCATGCTATACCATGACATGAATGGCTTGCCCAAGAGTGAGCTTGTCAGCTTCTTTGACAAGGGCTACTATTGCCACTAAAGCCCTCAGGCAGGGAGGCCACCCAGCAGCTATAGGATCTTACCTTACCGTTTTGATAGATAGGAAATAGGTTTCTGCCAGCAGCCAACTGTTTGAGTGAGGATTCCTAGGGCCATATGTTTTTTTTCATATGCTTAGGATATATCCGGAATTCCTAGGGCAGGGACCTGGCTGACCTGTTTTTTCATTTTTTCAAAGGCTTTCTGTTGGGTTATACTCCAGATGAGGGTTCTTTTTCTGGGCCTGTGAAGGCTTCGTAAAGGGGTTTTGCCATAGCCGCAAAACCAGGAATCCAGATGTGACAAAATTCTGCCACCCGCAGAAATTCACGGAGCTTTCTTTTAGTGTTAGGTGTGGAGATAGTGCAAATTATCTTCTTTTGTTCCAGTCCGAGTATTTGGTGCCTTTTTGAAATGACGAGCCCTAGATACCTAACTTGTTGCTGGCCAATCTGAGCCTTTTTCCAAGACACTTCATAGCTGGTTTGCCTTAGAAGTTGTGGAAGAACCTGAGTTCACTCCCAGGATTTTTTCTGTCTCGCTATCCAGCAAGAGGTTATCTTCATACTGAAGGAGAGTACCTTTTAAGCTTTCCTTTGGTTTGGAAGCCAGGTCCGCCAACAGGGTTTCTCTGAAAAGGGTAGGGGAGTTTTTGAAGCCCTGCAGGAGTCCAAGTTAATTGAGTCTTTTGTTGAGTCCTGGGATTTCCCCATTCAAAAGCAAATAGAGACTGGCTCTGGGGAGCCACCCGCAGGCAGAAAAAAGCATCCTTTAAATCCAGACAAGCAGAGCAGGCGACCCCAGGTAGTAATTGCCCCATTAAGGTGTATGGGTTAGGAAAGACTGGGTGCAGGGTGATTGTAACATAGTTGTCTGCGGGCAAGTCTTGAACAGGTCAATATCCCATCCAGTCAGGTGTTTTTAATGGCAGCAGTGGAATGATTCAGGGTGACTGGCATTCGATTAAGATCCCTTCTTCTCTTAGGCGGTTTACGTGTTTGACCATGTCCAATTGGGCCTCACGGGAGATCAGCTATTGCCTTTGTTGGATTGGGGTGGCCCCAGGTTTTAGGTCTATGATGAAAGAAGCATGGTTCTGGGTGAGTTTCTTTCAGCCCAGACCTCAGGGTACAGTTCTAACAGCCTCTCCAGATTTTGACTTAAAGTTTGCTCTTCGTCCAGTCTCCATTCCTCGCTCTGTGGAATGGTGACAAGGAGGGTGAGGCTGGTCCTGAGGTTTAAACTTGTTGACCCTTCAGGTCTAAAGGTGATCTGGGCTCCCAGTTTAGTTTGAAGGTCCCTGCTCAGCAGGGAAACTGGACATTCTGATAAATACAGAGATTCATGGGTTATTTTGTGGCCACCCAACTGGCAGGTTCTGGACTGGTAGAAAGGCTGCTGGTTGTACTGATTTCCAGTTGCGCCTACAATGTTAGCTGTTTTTCCACTAAAGGGGGTAGCTGGTGTGGTTACTACTGAATATTTGACTCCAGTATCTACCATGAAAGACTTTGGTTGGCCCCCGATGTTTACTTTGACCATGGGCTCGTGGGGACTGAGTTCTAGTGAGCCCAGTGGTCCCTATTCAGAGTCAAATCCCACTAGCCCGATCAGGTGGTCTTGGGGTTCAGGTCGATATTGTCCTCTGGGAGCATTTCCCTTGTTAGTCCGGCCTTTTTGTGGACATTCGTTCTTCCAGTGTCCAGTTTCTTTACAGTAGACACATTGATCTCTCGCCAGAGGTGCTCTCTTGTAGGTATTCCCCCCTTTTCGGGGTGGTCCTCCTTGTTTGGTCAGGTCAGGATTCCCTAAGGGTGCTGCTAGCAGGGAGACCTTCTCTTTTATTTGGTTTTTTGCTTCCCTTTCAGTAGTTTTGTCCTGATTGACAGATACTTTGTTTGCGACTTCAAGGAACTGGGAGATGTTCATTACTGCAAACCCATCTAGCTTCTGAAGTTTCCATCTGATGTCTGGTGCCACCCAGGTAATGAAAGCTGCATTGACCATTGTCTGGCTTTCCAGGGCCTCTGGGTCAAAGGGGGTGTAGATTCTGAAGGCCTTGCAGAATCGCTCATAGAAATCTCCTGGAGGTTCTTCAGGTTTTTGAGTGATGGAGGCCATTTTGGACATGTTTGTAGGCTGCCTTGCTCCTTCCCATACCCCTCCAAGAAGGGCTTCTCAGTTACTGCTGAAGAGCAGCCCGTCCCTGATCTGTGTTAAAGTCCCAGGGCAGTTGAGCTTCTGGTGCCACCTCTAAGGCCCATTCCTCTGGCTCCAAGACACCTGTGAGGGTCTGTTCTTGCAACCACTTTCTGGCCTCCATGAGGATCCAGCATCTCTCTTCCGTATTGTACAGGGTCAGGAGGAGTTGGGGTAATCATCCCAAGTGGGGCGGTGGGTTTGGAAAATGGACTCCATGAGGTCAATAAGAGCCTGAGGCTTTTCTGAATATGAAGGGGTATGGTGCTTCCCGTTTAAGAGCTCTGTAGTTGTGAAGGGCTGGTAGTTGTGAAGGATTGGCCTCCTGGGTTGGACCGTCCCATCTGCACTAGTCTGGGCTGGACTCTTTGTTTCATGGAGGGGCATCTGGAGTGCAGGCTGCGCTGACCGAAGTCTTCTTGCCAAAGGGGTCTCAAGATCCCCCTTGGAAGGGGCTGATGGGCCCAGGAAGACTGAAGGTGCAGGATTCTGTGGGAGATTACCTGTGGAGGCTCCGGGGCAGGGAGATGCCCTGGAATGGCTGGAACATATGGTAGGGATAAAGTGTCTTCCTCCGGAAGTCCTCATAGAATAATAGGCTTTTGAGGTCTGGCCATTTGAGTGGCTAGAACCCTACTCTGACCCTTCCTTCCAACAGAATTAGACCTGAGCGGGCAGGGTTTGGGCAATTTCTAACCAAGAATCGATGTAGGGAAACCGATCAGGGTGGCCGGGGGCCCGAGTGACTACATGCCAAACTGCATGCACCTTGGTTACATCTAGGATTCCTTCTGAGGGCCAGTCAACACCAAACGTGGGCCACTCCAACTCGCACAAGGTCTGGAGAGTTCCGGAGGACATATGGACACTATAATCCCCAGAAAAGCTTTTCTTGAAGTTTTTTAACATATAATCTAAGACTGTGAGTTTGGATTGTGATGATATCATCCCTGAACCAGTGTTGCGGGACAAACATGGAGGGGTGCCTCTCATGAGGCCACTCAAGATACCCACCTGTCCATGTCTCTTGTGAGAATTTAGGCTTATTTTAGCTAAGGCATCTGAGTAGAGTGTGGATTAGATGTTATGCTGTATGACGTAGCTGCAGAGTGCAGGATGGGGCCCACTCAGACTCTGTAGCACAGGCTGTAGAGCTACAAACTGGATCAGCAGAGGCAAGCCTCTGCAGTCCCCATTCATTCATTCAATTACTCAGAGGTTACACAATCCCACCTAAGGAACTACTCTATCCTGGAATCTCGAATCTTGAGATTTTGGGAGGTGATCGTCTCCCCTTCCATCTGGAGATGGGCCTGAGACTCAGAACCCCGGGGCCTTACCTTTCCGGTGTCTTCTGATCTTGTTCAATCCACCTCTCCACCGAGTCAGGCCGGGTCGGAGGACGTGGCCCACAGGGATCCCTTCCCCGAAGGAGGACCCATCAAGGGGACAGGTGGTGCTGCCTCATTCGTGTGGAGATCTTCTCTGGCTGCGCCCGCCAATCCCAAACTAGAGGCTTAAGGGCCTGCTTAGTTGGGTTTACCGGTTAGGGAACCAAATGTTGCAGCAAAGCCAGGACTTCTGAGCAGCAGAAAAACCCAAACAGCACTCGGAGGGGCTGAGGAACAGACTTATTACTTGTGGGCCTAGAGGAGAGTCAGTCTTCAAATTCTGAGTCCCATTTCTCAGTTTTCATAGGTTTATATAGGATTTTTTGCAGGACTAGCATGGTTCTTGCTCATTGGCTAACGCATTGCTACGCAAAATTTTGCAAGTGGGGTTACAGAAGCAGAAGGCAGGTGGAAGGTCATGCTTTTGTGGGCTGATTTACGGAAGTGGGGGCAGGAGTGGTTCATTAGATTACAGAAGCAGGGGGCAAGAGTGGCTCATTTGAAACCCTGCAGGCCATGTTCTCATGGGCTGATTTACAGAAGGGGGTGCAGGGTGGCTCGTTAGATATTTTTTTCTGCAAAGTTATGCTTTTTGGTTCTCAACAGTGTCATTAAAGCAATGCTTTCTCTCCAAATCTGTGACGTTCTGGGTCTGGCTCCTGGCAATCCTTGGTCCTTAGTTCCTCTGTCACATGGCAATGCACAAGGCATCTTTCCTTGGTCTCTCCTAGCCTCTTAGTTTTCTTCTGCCTTCTGTTTAATTTCAGCTTCTGGATGCTCCTGTGACTTTCTCTCTGTTTGAATTTCATTTTCTTATAAAGGACTCCAGCAATAGGATTAAGACCCATCCTGATAGAGGTAGGCCACACCTTAAGTGTGAGAAGTAACCTCATCAAAAGATCCTACTTACCTTTTGTTTCACACCTGCAGGATTGCATTAAATTTAAGAACATTTTTTTCTGGGTACATAAATCTTCAACCTTTGGGTGAACTCTCGGTTACAAGGGTTTCAACAGCAGATTGGGGGTACCAGAAGAAAGAATTAATGAACTTGAAGATGAGACAACTGAAACCATCCAGTCTGAGGAGCAAATAATGGAAAGAATGAAGAAAAGTGAACAAAAGTTGAGGAACCTGTGGGACCCCATCAAGCATATCAATATAATTGTGGGAGTCCTCTGAGGAAAAGAAAAAGAGGGAAGGGCGGCGGACTAGGCCCAGTGGTTAGGGCATCCGTCTACCACATGGGAGGTCCGCAGTTCAAACCCTGGGCCTCCTTGACCCGTGTGGAGCTGGCCCATGCACAGTGCTGATGCGCGCAAGGAGTGCCGTGCCACACAGGGGTGTCCCCTGCATAGGGGAGCCCCACGTGCAAGGAGTGCGCCCCGTAAGGAGAGCCGCCCAGCATGAAAGAAAGTGCAGCCTGCCCAGGAATGGCACCGCACACATGGAGAGCTGACACAACAGGATGACGCAACAAAAAGAAACACAGATTCCCATGCCAGTGACAACAACATAAGCAGACAATGAAGACACAGCAAATAGACACAGAGAACAGACAACCGGGGTGGGGGTGGGGAAAGGGAGATAAATAAATAAATAAATCTTTTTTTAAAAAAAAGAAAAAGAGGGAAGGAGCAAGGAAATAATAGTGAAATTTCCCAAATTTAATGAAAGAAATGAATATACATATCTAAGATGCTGAATAAACTCCAAATAGGATAAACCAGAATAGAACCATGCCATACCATGTTATAATCAAATTGTCAAATGCCAAAGACAGAGAATTCTGAAAGCCATAAGAGAGAAGCAATGTGTCACATACGAGGGAGCCTCAATAAGATTAATTGCCCAATTCTCATTAGAAACAATGGAGGAAAGGAGGCAATGAGAAGACATATTTAAAGCACTGAAAGCAAAAAGTTGCCAAATAAGGGAGAGATTAAGACATTCCAACAAGCAAAATCTGAGGGAGTTTATCAATCAACACTGGACTGCCTTATAAGAAATTCTAAAGGAATTTTGTAGGCTTAAAGGAAAGGAAAATAGACAATTGACTGAACCCATATGAAGAGATGAAGGTCTCCACCAAAATTAATGACATAGATAAATGTAACTACCAGTGCTGTTGTATTTTTGATTTGTAACTCCTCATTTTACTTCCTATAGAATCTAAAAGGCAAATGCCTAAAAGGTAATGATATATCAATGGTTTTGGACTTATAATGTTTAAATATGTAACTTGTGTCAATAACTACATAGAGGTGTTATGATGAAGGGTATAGGCATATAATTTGTGTATGCTACTGAAGTTGTTAAATTGGCAAATAAGCATACAAGAATGTTAAAGCCCTATGGTAAACAAAAAGAAAATATCAGAGAATATACAAACTCAGAGACAGATGGTTTACTAGAGTTTACCACGGATGAGGGGCAGGGGCAACAAGGAGTTAATGCAGAATGAGTGTAGGGTTTCTATTTAGGGTGAAGGGAAAGTTATAGCTATAGAAGGTGGTGAGGGTCCTGTAACATTGTGAATGTGATTAATCCCACTGAATGGTGTGCTTGGGAGGGGAAATCACTGTGGGGGCAATAATTGTGAACTCGTGTTTTTTTGTCCAGAATGCACACATAGTTTTAACATATCTGTATATTCGTTAACATGTTTATATTTTTGTTATACATATTTGTTAATATTTTTATGCACATATTTTCTAATCTGTTGTTACCTTAAAAAGCCAGTTACCCTTAGAAGCTCAGGTAGATTATCGATTATGCTCTTGAAATGAACACTCAAAATTGTGCCTGACGATCCAAAGTTATGCAGTCATTGCATGGACTAGTAAATTCACAGACTTTCTAACAATTGCATGTACCAGGCTCTCCTTGGAAATTCTGCACTCAGAGAATTTCTTTTGGTGATGTATGTCTAAAATGAGTCAGTAACAGTGCACTTTATTTGCCAATTGACTAAATAGAAAAACAGGTCAAGAATAAGATGAAAAAAATATTTGTCTCATAGCCCACTGTCGTTATGTCTGGCTCACCCTTAACTTTCCTTCCTGCATTAAGTGAAAAAGAGGTGATTATATCTAGAATAATGTGTTCTAACTATTAGGTTTTTCTGTTTGAGGCTACTTTTATTTCCCAAACATTTGGGCTAAAGGAAAATCCAAATTATTGTTTGAACTGAGATAGTTTCACACTAAATATCTGTTTCTATGCTGACTGTTGGTATTTTTCCAGATAAAATTCTACTGATGAATACAATGTTAGAATAAGTTAAGTTTTAAGTGAGATAAGCTTTTAAATGAAAATCAATACTGCATCTTCCATAAAGCAACATAGCTTAAAGAACTACTTCAGGCCTTGTTTCCAAATGTAGACATTATTTTGGGGGGGTCCCAGCAACTAATTTTGACTTTTTATTGTCCAATGGAATACTACAAAATTATGGCAGTTATATCTGGTAATAAGTAGTATACTTAAGGATCTTCTTGAAATGCATCCAGTCATTAAAGTTGAAAATTTCACTTCAGAAACTTTTTAATAATTTTCAAATAAGCTGCATGATACAGTATTTATCTTTGGTAGGTTTCTCTTATTCATGTCCCTCAAGCAAGAAATACAATTTTGATTCCTGAATATTTGTTTATCCTTTCCTCTACTATATTCTCCTTTTCCTACTCTACCTCCCTTATACATACCTATGAGGGTGTGCATATACACATGCATAAAGATACACACACAGTCTTTGAACCCCTGCTAATATTCTACTTTGACGATGCCTCTTGCTGCTTTCTAGCCCATCTTGTTGTTTTCTTCCCTTGGGTTGTCAAGTTTGTATTCTCATTCATGAGCAAAGCCATGGTCAACAATGAGTGTCTTAGAGAGCAAAGACTTTTTAAAAAAACTTAATTTTGAAATACTTTCATACTTACAGGACAGTTACAAAAATAGTAGACACCCCATACAAAGAACTCCAACATACTTCTGATTCTATCCCCCTAGATACAGATCCACCAACTTTAATTTTGCCACATTTGCCATATCAGTCCATTTATCCATCTACCTGTCTATATACCTATCTGTCAATCCATTTTCTAAACACTTGAGTGTAGGTTTTATACATCATGCTTCTTGAACTCTTAATACTGCCATGTACATTTCCTAGGAACAAGGATATTCCCTTATGTAAACAAACTTAACATTGACATAACACTTGTAGTCTATAGTCTGATTTTTCATGTGCCAAATGTCCTCTTGAGCTGTTTGTTCTCCCTTGTTATATTCTGCACAGGATCAATTTATTGCATTTAATTGGCATTGTCAATTAAATGTGTTTTTTTTTTAATTTTAGATGTTTCCTATCTCCCCAAACCAAAATCCTATCCCCATTCCCCCTAGCCCCTGCACCCCTGACAACACGTACTCTAATTTCTGTCACAGTGAGCATGTATATCCTCTGGTATTTTCTTCGTACTTATCAAGGAGCTTAGAGTTACTGTCCTAAATCTGTAATAATCATTTGCTTCAATATCAATTTAATTTCAACAGTATACAAAAACTATGTGCCCATACCCCCTGTCCCCCCACCTTTATGTAGTTCTTATCACAAATTACACATTTATACATTATGAGTCCAATACCACTGATTTATCATTTGCCTTTCAGATCCTATAGGAAATAAAAAGTAGAGTCACAAACCAAAAATGCATTGACACTTACTCATGCAATTTCCTTCACCAGAGACATTTATTTCTTCATTTGGCTTCAATCTATTGTTTTTGCCCTTTCCTTTCAACATGCAGAATTCTCTTTAGCATCTCTTGTAGGGCCCATTTAATGGTGATTAGCTCCCTCAGCTTTTATCTGGGAATGTCTTAAATCTTTCCCTCATTTTTGAAAGGCAGTTTTGATGGACATAGAAATCTTGGTTGGAAAGTTTTTGCTTTCTGCACTTTAAATATGTCATCCTATGGCCTTTTTGCCTGCATAATTTCTGATGAGAAATGGGCTCCCTTGTTCATAACATTTTGCTTCTTTCTTGCAGCTTTCAGTATTTTCTCTTTATCTTTGATTATAATATGCCATGGTTTGGTCTATGTGGGTTTATCTTATTTGGAGTTGGTTGAGGATCTTGGATATGTATATCCCATATTGATTTTTATAACAATTATTGTCTCATAGCTGGTGCTTAACATATGCTACCATAATATGAAGTAGAAAAAGCAGACTCACTAGATTCAAATATTCTTCTGTCTCTTACTGGTTTCATTAGAGTAAACAAGTACTTACCTATTCTGTGCCAGAATGGAAAATATAGAATCCGTTTTGAAGATTAGATGGATTATATATTAAAGCACCTAGTATTGCAATTGATATTTCATAGCTTTGTGATAATTATTAGCATTAATGTATGTCAAGATCTATGAAGGTTCTGAGATTTTTTCTACTGATAAAGCAACCAAGTTAGCCTGCCATAATTTTATGGTTGCTGGTAGAGGACATAAGACTGTTGGAGCAGTAGCCAGTCTTAGTATTTTTTTTTTTAAGATTTATTTATATTATTTAATTTCCCCCCTCCCCCGGTTGTCTGTTCTCTGTGTCTATTTGCTGCCTCTTGTTTCTTTGTCTGCTTCTGTTGTCGTCAGCGACATGGAAAGTGTGGGCGGCCCCGTTCCTGGGCAGGCTACACTTTCTCTTGCGCTGAGCGGCTCTCCTTACGGGGTGCACTCCTTGCGCGTGGGGCTTCCCTATGCGGGGGACACCCCTGCATGGCACGGCACTCCTTGCGCGCATCAGCACTGCGCGTGGGCCAGCCCCACACGGGTCAAGGAGGCCCGGGGTTTGAACCGCGGACCTCCCATGTGGTAGACGGACGCCGTAACCACTGGGCCAAGTCCGTTTCCCAGTCTTAGCATTTTTGTAGTTTCTGAGCCAAAATTCTCTCAGGATAATGTGAAGAAGGTGAAGTAAAAGCTGTGTATGTGGTGAGGTGTGTTATGTAGGGAACCCAAATCTTTTTTTTTTCAATCTAGTTTTCATTGTGGTACAATATATGTGCTATTAATTTTGCCATTTTAAGTGTACAAATCAGTGACATTAATTACATTCACAATGTTATGCAACCATCACCACTATTTATTCCCAAAATGTTTCATCACACAAAACAGAAACTCTGTATCCATTAAGCAATAACTCCCCATTCCTCCCTATCTCCCATACCCTGGTAATCTCAAATATACTCTCTGTCTCAATGAATTTGCCTATTCTAGTTATATCATATAGCTGGAATAATGCAATATATGCCCTTTTGTGTCTGAGTTATTTCACTTAGCTAGTATTTTCAAGATGGAACTGTCTGACCAATAGCAGAGGGAAATATCTTCTTTATTATATTGGGCAGTAAATAATTTCATTTGCTTGTGAGAGAGATAGTACCTCATCTTCTAAACCCATTTGTTAAACATCGTCAAACAGATAATTTGGAAAAAAAGTTTTTGATTAATGATTGTATCTTAAGAGTGGTTAGTCTCTCACCCTCTTGTTTAAAATTCTCCATTGCTTTTCCAGTTCTCTTATTATAAAATCTATACCCTCTCTCGTGGCCTAGAAAACCCTAAATGACCAGGCCTCATCGAATTCCCTGATCTCATATTGTGTCACTATTCTGGCTCTCAGTTCCACTAAATACCTTTGCATGAGTCATCCCCTCTACTTAGTATGTTCTTCTAGATCATCACCTAGCTATGTCACTGACATTCAAGATCATCGTAAATGTCAAATCAGATAGAGAAGCCTTATCTGTCCATCTAATATAAAGTAATTCTTCAAATATTCTATCACAAACTCTTTATTTATTTATATTGATTTTTTAAAGGTTTATTTTCATATATTTCTCTCCCCGCCCTCCCATCCCACATTGTCTACTCTCTTAGTCCATTTGCTGTGTGTTCTTCTGTGTCCACTTGCATTCTTGTTAGGTGGCACCAGGAATCTGTGTCTCTTTTTGTTGTATCATTTTGCTGCATCAGCTTTCCATGTGTGCGGCGCCACTCCTGGGCAGGCTGCACTTTTTTCACACAGGGCGGCTCTCCTTGCACGAGGGGCATGCCTTCCTGGGGGTCACCCCTGTGGCACAGCATTCCTTGCACACAGTGGCACTACACATGAGCCAGGAGGCCCTGCGTGTTGAACCCTGGACCTCCTATATGGTAGGCAGACACTCTATCAGTTAAGCAACATACGCTTCCCTCACAAACTTTTTTTTACCACTATGTCAAAGTATACTTATCAATATAACAGAAGAGTTTAATAATCTGTTAATAATGAATAAATGAATGGTTGGATGAGTTAATATTCTCTCTATGCTTTTTTCTTCCTACTTTTTTCCATGTAATTTTCCTTTAATTTCATCAGTCAATAATATTGAACTTTTTCTTTGATTTTTTTAAATGAAGAATTGGCACTATTTCCAGGGTTAAAAATGAAACAAAACAATAAAACACTACTACAGGGAAGCGTACTTGGCCCAGTGGTTAGGGCGTCCGTCTACCACATGGGAGGTCCGCGGTTCAAACCCCAGGCCTCCTTGACCCATGTGGAGCTGGCCCACGCGCAGTGCTGATGCGCGCAAAGAGTGCCCTGCCATGCAGGGGTGTCCTGAGTAGGGGAGCCCCACGTGCAAGGAATGCGCCCCATAAGGAGAGCCACCCAGCATGAAAGAAAGTGCAACCTGCCTAAGAATGGCATTGCCCACACAGAGAGCTGATACAACAAGATGACGCAACAAAAAGAAACACAGATTCCTGTGCTGCTGACAACAACAGAAGTGAACAAAGAAGACACAGCAAATAGACACAGAGAACAGACAACCGGGGTTGAGGGGGGGAGAGAGAAATAAAATAAATAAATAAATCTTTTTAAAAAACCACCCACTACTACAAAGAGGAAATTAAAGCACCACAGAGAATAAATTATCTATCTGTTAGTTATTGCTCATTACACACTTTTATTAAGTACCGTGGATGATAAACTAGCAGTGTGATAAGCTTTTTAGATTTCATTGGCAATTAACATTTACCACATTTAGGAGGTGTTAATGTGATGGCATGCTTTTTGTTGGCATTTAAAATTATCCATATTTACCTGCTAACTCTCACTAATACCACATTACCATATGTCTATTGAGATCTTCTTATAGTTCACATGTTATTATTGGTTTTGATAAACAATCAGAGCACCTGACTTTGAAATGGTAAATCTTTATTTATTCATACTCATGAGTTTTCTCACTATTACTCTTTTCTCTTCAACAGTTTTTTTTTTTAAAGATTTATTTATTTATTTATTTATTTCTCTCCCCTTTCTCCCCACCCCAGTTGTCTGTTCTCTGTGTCTATTTGCTGAGTCTTCTTTTGTCCACTTCTGTTGTTGTCAGCGGCACGGGAATCTGTGTTTCTTTTTGTTGCGTCATCTTGTTGTATCAGCTCTCTGTGTGGGCAATGCCATTCTTAGGCAGGTTGCACTTTCTTTCATGCTGGGTGGCTCTCCTTATGGGGCGCATTCCTTGCACGTGGGGCTCCCCTACTCAGGACACCCCTGCGTGGCAGGGCACTCTTTGCGTGCATCAGCGCTGCGCATGGGCCAGCCCCACACGGGTCAAGGAGGCCCGGGGTTTGAACCGCGGACCTCCCATGTGGTAGACAGACGCCCTAACCACTGGGCCAAGTCCACCGCCCAACAGTTTTTCTTATCCTCAATAATTTACTTGACACAGGAGGTATAGGACTCTAATACAATGGTTAGAAACTCTTTTGGAAATGTATATAGGAAAACAGATTTGCCTTGTGAAATAAATGCTTTTTTTAATTTTTAGTTTCTCTCTGTCTTCTCTCTCCTTAGTTGATTCCACTAAGATTCAGATGTTTTAACCCTAAGTTATAGTTATAGACACCTAATGTATTTAACAACGGCCTCTTTGCATATCTTTTTTAAAGACCGTGTTACTAATATAAGAAGTAATCATTTTTTAAAAGGTATTAATCATAGGCCTACCAATGCATAGTTTCAGATTGATAAATTTCTCTTTTCTTTGTGGATGCTCTGTAGTTAAAATTGATCATTTTTAAAATTTATTCATAACAGCAAGCAATAAAGGAGAATGCCAAAAAACGAGAAGCAGAGGAAAAAGAAAAACGTGCCAAAATAGCCAAAGAGTTAGCAGAGAAAGAAAGACTTGAACGCCAGAAAAAGAAAAGGCGCTTATTAGAAATGAAGACTGGTGAGTACCATCAAATTTGCTATTTATACTATGTTCACTTAAGATTTATACTGGTTGCATTATTAGCATTTTAATGTACTTTGGTGAAAAGAATGATGATCTTTCATTTGTATTGTTTAACAGCAATTCTTTTTTATGGGCTTTCTCCCCTCACCTCTTTTATTTTTATTTTTTTAAAGATTTTTTTTCTCCCTTCTCCCTCCATTGTCTGCTCTCTGTGTCCATTCATTGTGTGTTCTTCTGTGTCTGCTTATATTCTCATCAGGCAGCTCCCAAAACTGATCCTGGGACCTTCTGGAGTGGGAGAGAGGCTATAATTCTCTTGCGCCACCTCAGCTCCCTGGCCTGCTGTATCTCTCATTGTCTCTCCTTTTTGTCTCTTGTTGTTGTGTCATCTTGCTGCATCAGCTCTCCATATGGTCCAGCACTCCTGTGCACGGCAGCACCCCTGTGCAGGGCAGCACTCCTGTGCCGGTTAGCACACCTGCATGGGACAGCACTCCATGTGGGCCAGCTCACAACACGGGCCAGCTTGCTCAACCAGGAGGTCCTGAATATTGAACCCTGGACCTCCTATATGGTAGACAGGAGACCAATTGCTTGAGCCACATCTGCTTCCTCCTTTTTGTTTTAATAACAACTTGTGTCTTCATTCTATGATTGATGATAGATGATTTGGCCCTCTGATGTACTCTTTTGGCTCTATTATATTTACATTTCTTTGACTACTACTTGATTAACTATAATCATTTATATCAATTAATAAATTAGTAAGAATAGGAAAATGATTGTGAGAAATTCTACAGGACACATAATCTGTTTTTTAAACAAAAACAAGGAAAGGAAAAAAGTGGTAGAGGAGAGGGAATATTTTAATAGAGATGTATACTGAAAATTTATACTTGGAAAGGTATAAAGTTTGGGATTTAAGTCAAAATAATGTAGATTGGCTGTGAAGTGGAAGATAGTATAGATGAAACAAGATTGACGGTAAACTGATAACTTCCAAAATTGAGTTATGGGTACTTGGTGAGGGAGGAGTGTTCATTACACTATTTTCTTTACTTTTGTATATTTTGAAATTTTCTATAATACAAAGTTTTTGGAAAAAAGGTAAAACAGAAAAAATAGAAAAATTACCGTTTTATAAAAACATATGCATATATTTTCCAAAGCTTAAATGTACCACTAATTTAGAAGTAGAAAAAAATGAAGTGAACCATAGTTAGATTTTTCACTCCCTTAAAATTCTGTCTGGCTCTTCCACCTCCAAACTACTAAACTTTGAGGAAGTTTTAATTAAAATCCATCCACATCACTGCTAAATTACCGTAGTTTACAATTCATGGCAGCAAATTCACGGAAGGTTTCTTCAGGTATAGACAGAGAAGCCTACTTTGCCTTCTTTACTTTCGCTTTTGCAGACATATTTTATGTTTGATAAAGGAAACTGAGTTCCTTAATGTATCGCATTGTTTTTTCCAAGGAAAAAATATCATGCTAACACCATTTTTTTATTTACAAGAGTATACTTTTGAAGTATAAAGCAAAAATTTTAGGAAAATTTAAAGTTTAATATAGTCTTAATAGTGTTTTAATTTAAAATTATGAGAGTCAGAAGAAAAATTCAATTTTTAAGAAGATAAACTAAGTTTTTATTATTTTTTTCAATTTAAAAATAGTACTTCCACATTATAAAAAACATCTAAAAAGTAATACATCAAAAAAACATTACCCATAATCTCCCTATCAAAAGACTCACTATTAACATTTTGGTACATTTTTTTTCCACTTTAAAAAATTTCTACCTTTTAATAGTAACCAGGATCCTAATAAAACTACAATTTACTGTCTTGCTGAATTTTCTGAATTTTTCATGTTATTCATAATTTGAAATTTTTAATTTCTTTGTCAAAATGCATCCATTGTATATGCCATATATAATCCAACTTGCATTGGTCAATAATGATATCTTAGAACAATAGTTATTTCCAACTCCTCAATGTGGTTAATACATTTATCCATAAATAATTGAAAAATTAGTTATTTCATTGGAAAATGGAATAGAAAAGGATAAATACCTCTAGGTCTTTTGATGCATACTGCCAAATTAATTTCACCTTTGTGGAAGTAGTCATCCTAGCTGTCCTGTCTTAAAAAAATGTAGAAGGGTGAATTGTTGAATTTACATTAGTGTTTTGTTTCCTTTCTGGATGAAGAACTTTTTGTTTTATCTTAATTTTGTTATAGGATTTTCATCCCTGAATGATAGAGGAAGAGAAAACTCCACACAATGGTGCCATAAACCCACAGGGAGCTTCCTTCCATATGTTTTCACAACTTTAGTATATTTACCATACAAATAAGAATTGAATGTTTTCACAGATTCACAAATTGTCCTGTTACCATCTAACATTGTAGAATAAATTAAATCCCTGCTCTTTCTTATTACCCATCATAAATCATTAGTTGCTCATAGCAAAGGAGCAGGTAACTATTTTCAAATCACTGTTTATTATCATTATCATTTCAGAATGCTATTTTTGTTAATAGAATGAAAATAAAGGTAGAATAGTGAACTAAATTTCCCTGAGAAGAAAAATGAAACATTAAAAGTCCTTTTGAGCAGCAATACTAAGAAAACACAGGAATCTTAAATTATCATGTTACAGCCTTGCAATGTCATTTTCTCACTTTTGTTTTCTTTAAAAATAATGGGCCTGGAGGTCTCTTAAATATTTGCATATGCAGGTCTGGTTATTTGTGCTGAAAGATTTGATATTACTTTAAACAAACAAACAAGCAAACTCATTACATTTTTATGATTTCTTTAATCGCTAGGTGAATTTTGAGTACATTTTCTAAGGTTGATATTTAAATTTAAAGTATTTTGATTTTTAAGTTACCCAAGGATCAAACTCCTGACATAGACACTACCTAGTAAAGACAGACATTAGTATTCATTTAAAGTACACAGTCACCCGTATATGTAATCCGAGACAGATAGATAGTAGTAGTGATTTCATATGATTATGTACAAATTGTTCTAAATTTCATTTCTTTCTGTTAATCATGGAAACATAAAGGGTATTTGATAATAGAATTCAAATGTTATGCTTTAGGACTTCCTAAGTTTGTAACTTGATTCCCATAATTTTTAAATAGCACATCAGAATGGCCTTGAGATGGACCTGGTGTTGTATAATTATGTTTATTAGGGAAGTAAATAAGAGCTTATTTAATGGAGCAATAAAAACTATATGAGCAGCTTCTATATTTCAGCCTTTAGGTTACAATTTGTTTATTATTTATTAGACTTAAATGTCTCATTTGGTGCAACTTCAGCCTATTGAATAAAGAGATAATTAGTGTTTAGAAATCTGTTGTTTACCCACACGGCCGAAACAGCTCCTTTGTTTTCTATTCTGCAATTTAAGATAACTAAGCAATTAGGCCTCCATTTTAGAGGAAATTCATCTTACATAAGTACTACTTGGGAATGTTTCTGCCAGTCTCATCAGATATGCAATTAATGTTTGTACTCACATTCATAAGGCTTTGACAATTACTGTCCTTTACAGATACCATAAAACTTATTTTCCATAATTGCATATAGTTTTGTTTTGTGCAGTTAGTGCTTTCTATTTTCTAGAATTATTGGGAATTGATGCATATAAATAAGACAATGGTTTTAAACATTTCTTTATAAAGATGATGTAGAAGAATAGTACAAATTAGATTTCATTGGCTTCAGTATATTTGTCTTTTCTTCCTCTCATCTTTTATTGAATAGTACTTCTAACAGTAATAATAGCTAACATTTATTAAGTACATATTATGTGCTGGACTCTGTGTATGTTCATTATTGCATGTAATGATTACAAAAAACATACTATTTTTATCAGAGAGTTTAATTGAGTAACTTACACGTGGTCACAGACTTAGCAAGCAGTGGAGCTAGGAATCAAGTTTTCTGACCAGTGGCCATATTTTTAAATAAGGTTTGGTATTTCTTTACTATTGATGATTTAACCATACTTGGGGAAAAGGGGGCCAAATGTACATTAGTATTTGATAACTGGCACTGGACTATACATATTAAATGAGATTGAGAATGATCTTCCCTGGAAACCTTGTGTGACAGGAACAGCCATCTGTTTGGGGTACCATATGATTTTCCCAGTGGGATGGCCTTTTCCTTTTTGTTAAGAAATTTTGGGGAGATCACCAAAATCAGGAATGCTTGTCCTCTCTGGGCCAGATTCAACATTGACAATGCCTAATGTCAATGCCAAGGACTGGAAAAATGCCATCAGCACTCCTATTCCTCAATGTCCCTCACCTTGATTGAATAGTTTGGTGTTCAACAAAGTTGTCAGAGCTTAACAATTTAAAGGAGAATGGAAATGTCTCTAGTATTTTCATTGTCTGCATCAGGTTAGAAGTTAAGAGAACAGAGAGTTAACAGTAGGTAGACAACATAGCTTTTGGAAGGAGCACAAACACCTCAGTGTGGTTTAGTCCAAACAAGTACTCTATGACATCCCCACCCCACCTTTAACTATGTTTTCCTTCTAATGAGAAGCTAATGGTATTAAAAGACTGACATACCACTCCATAAATACTATCAAGAGGTGTCCTGATGGGAAATTTTTCCAGTGGTCTCTCTAATAGTCATATTGATTTTCACTGATCTGCAGGAATTTCTTTTACTTGAATAACACACTTTCTACTGTGAAAACTCAGAGTTCAGAGTTAGTGTGCACTGATAGATGTCTTCACTGTATAACTAACTGTGCAAGGCTCTCACATCCCTTTCAAGCTAATCTCAGAAAAGAGAAGTTAGGAGAGGAAGCCTCAGGCTTTTCTCTAGTACATTCTTTCCTGAAAGTTGATTATTTTTCCTTTTTTTTCCTACTTTTTTGAGAGTTCTCCTTTTTTAAAGATCTTTGTGACACATCCTCATACTAGTTGGTTTACTGTTCATCCAATATTTAAAACCATTTTCAAAATGTTTCTTTCATTGTTCATCTTATGAATATTATACAATATTAACTATATGCTATGTAAAAAATAGACTCCAATTTTTATTCATTACTGAAAAATTAAATGCCAATTGTCATGAACTTTATTTGAGAAAAAATACTTTAAATCTTTTGATGCAGCATGGACTACTTCTAAAAATTTTACCAAAGAAATTTTTACGTCAACATCCTTTATTTATTACTTCTGTTATCACACACAGATTTACCCTGTTCAGTTTCTGGGACAAAATCATACCAATCTATTATTTTTATCTTATCACATTATGAAGAACTCTATAATTATGATAACATCAGCTACATTTATTGTATTATTATTGAGAACTTCATCAAAGTGGCATCTTCTCTGTGTGCAACATTGTCTGCTACTTAGGTAACTGTCCCCTCTAATCTGTAATTATTTACAAATGTGCACTTTCTTTAGAAAAACAAAAGAACAGTGGATTGTTGCCATGATAAATTCTTCAAAACGGATTGCAGGGACTTCTGGAATTAGAAAGACAGGAGATTCTATTTTCTTCCAGAAAAATAACTAAAGGACAGGCGGAAACAGCCTGGAAAAAAATGTTCTAGGATTTAGGATACCAGGCGAAAGCTGGACACCATCCAGAAGAGAGAGGGGTAAAGGAAAAGAAAACAAAAATCTAGACAGAAAGACTGAGTAAAAGCTGCAACTGCAGACACAGGCACCATTCCCACACCCTACGAGCAGACAATTTTGATTTCTCCAGCCTCAGGACAGAAGCTACAAGCAGAGGGGTCCACAGGGATCCACCTCCCCAGGAAAGCAGAGAGAGGGGGAGACAGCCTAAGGCTAATTCACAGATTTGGTTTCTGTTTCCAATGAGATCTTCCAGGCTAGGAGGTACACACCACTGTTTGTCTTGGGAGCTGGCACAGGACTAAAGAGATCTGACCCTCCAAATCACCCTCTCTAGTGATTGGAACTGATTGTTGAGGATACAGATGGGAGTGGAATTATTTCCTATCTGAGAAAAGGGGGGGGAGAGGGGTGGGGACTGAGAGCAAAGGTTGGAGAACAGCCTCTGAGGAAGTTTGATTTTTGACATTTTGAATAGCCTTCAGGAAGGATTCTCTGTCACATTATTCCAGTTGGCTCTGGAGCAAACACACTCTGACCAGACATTTAATTGAGGTGGCTGTTAAAGAGCATCCATCTGCAGTGGACCAACGAAGGGCATGTGAGGAAATTAAAAGTAAATAAGAGAGGCTTTTTCCGGCTTTTAGTCTCCCTTCCCAAGGCTCATGGAAGTTGGTCTGTTATTCATTATTGGCCCATGGCCCAGATTTGAGCAACTAACAATCCTAAGACCTAGAACAGGTTGAACCGAGAATCATAGAACAGCAGTAATACACAACTTCCCATCACTAAATCCCTACAAAATAGAGAAAAATTGATCATTAGAGTAAATTGACCATCCTAATCAGATGCCTAGATATCAGCAAAAAATATAAGCCATGCTAAGAAAATGGAAGAAATGGTCCAAGCAAAGGAATATATCAAAGCCTAGATGAGACACAGGATTTGAAACAACTAATCAACAAGATTCATACAAATTTCTAAAATCAAATTAATTAGTTGAAAGGCAATATGGTTAAAGAGATAAAGGACATCAAGAACACTAAGCAAGCACAAAAAAGAATTTGAAAACTTCAATGGAAAAATAACAGAACTGGTGGGAGTGAACGACACGATAGGTAAGATGAAAACCCATTAGTGGGAGCAGATGTGGTTCAAGTGATTGAGTGCCTGCCTCCTAAATGGGAGGTCCTGGTTCAGTTCCCAGTGCCAACTGAAAAAATTAAAACAAACAACAAGCAAAATGAATGAGTGAAAAAAAAAAAAAAAACCCACTCAGGGAAGCCGATGTGGCTCAGTGATTGAATGCTGGCTTCCTACAAACAAAGTCCTGGGCTCATTCCCTGGTGCCTAAAATACACACGCACATTAGAGGGAGCAGATTTAGTTTGGTAGTTGAGCACCTGCCTCCCATGTACAAGGTCCTGTTTTCAATCCCCAGTACTTCCTTTAAAAAAACATATTTGAGGCATACCACAGCAAACTTAAAATAATAGAAGAAAGAATGTGTGAGATAGAAGACTGCAGCTGAAATTGAATAGAGAAGAACAAAAAGAAAAAAGAATATAAAAAATTGAGCAGGGGCTCAGAGAATTGAATGATAACACAACGTAAACAACATATGTGTCATGGGAGTTCCAGAAGGAGAAGAGAAGGGAAAAGGGAGAGAAAAAGAGTATTTGAGGAAATAATGACTGAAAATTTCCCAACTCTCAAGAAAGAAATGAATTTACATGTCAAAGAAGTACAGAAGTACAGTGTGCCCCAATCAGAATAAATCCAAATCCAAATAGACCTACTCCAAGATACATACTAAACATCAAACATCAAAGATAAAGAGAAAATTCTGAGAGCAGCAAGGGAGAAACAAACCATCACATACTAGGGATGCCCAGTAAGAATTAATGTGGATTTTTAAAATCAGAAACCATGGAGGTAACGAAAGACATGGTATGATATAATTAGGATACTGAAAGGGAAAAATTGCCAGCCGAGAACTGAATGCAAAATTATCCTTCAAATGTAAAGGTAAGTTCAAAATATTTACAAATAAACATAAACTAAGAGAATTTGTAAAAAGAATCTACCTTTTCAGGAAGTATTAAAGGGAGCCTTATAGCCAGAAAGAAAATGACAGGAGAGAGAGGCATGGAGAAGAGTGTAGATGGCAAGAATAGCAGAAAGGATAACCAAAAGAGTAAAAAGACAGATGAAAATAAGATATGATATATGAAAACCGAAGAATAAAATGGTGGAAATAAATAATGCATTTACAACAATATCACTGAATGTGAATGGGTTAAACTCCCTAATCAAAAGATAAAGCTTGAAGGAGCAGATATGGCTTAAGCAAGTGAGCACCGGCCTTCCACATGGGCGGTCCCAGATTCTGTTCCCAGTGCCTCCTGAAGAAAAATCAAGCAGACGATGAGCTAAAGCAATGAGCAGACAGACAAGGGGGCCAACTTGGAGTGGGGGATGTTATAGCTTGACAGAATGGATTAAAAAGCCTGAGTCATCCATATGCTGCCTACAAGAGTCATACCTCAAACCCAGGAATACAAACTGGCTGAAAATGCAAGTTTGGAAAAAGATACTCCACACAAACAATAGCCGAAAAAGAGAAGGTGAATTCTACTAAGCATTTCAAGAAGAATTAACACCAATCCTGTTTAAACTCTTTGAAAATACATCACCCTAATAGCAAAGTCAGATAAAGATACAAGAAAAGAAAAGTACTGACCAATCACTCCTTTGAATATAGATGAAAACTTCTCAACATAATAATTGAAAATCAAAGCCAACAGCATATCAAAACAATTATATACCATGACCAAGTAGGATTTATTCCTGGTATGCAAGGGTGGTTCAACATAAGAAAATCAATGTAAGGAAAAAACCACCTGATTATCTCAGTCAATGCAGAAAAGGCATTCAACAAAACCCATCATCATTTCTCATTAAAAAACACTTCAAAAGACTGGAATAGAAGGAAAATTCCTCAATATGATAAAGGTCATATATGAAAAACCCATTGCAAAATTATACTCAATGGGGAAAGGTTGAAAGCTTTCCCTCTAAGATCGGGAACAAGACAATGATGCCCACTGTCACCATTGTTATTCAATATTGTGCTAGAATTTCTAGCTAGGGCAGTTAGACTACAAAACATAAAAGATATCGAATAGGAATAGAAGTATAACTCTCATTATTCACAGACAACATAATCCTATATTGAGAAAATTCTGCATTGTCTATAACAAAACTAATTGAGCTAATGAACAAATTCAGTAAAGTGGCAAGATAAACATGCAAAAATCTATAATGTTTCTGTACACTGGTGTTGAACAACCTGAGGAAGAAGTAAGGGGGAAAAATTCCATTTGCAATAGCAACAAAAAACTCAAATACTGGACTTGGCCCAATGGATAGGGCGTCTGCCTACCACATGGAAGGTCTGCGGTTCAAACCCTGGGCCTCTTTGACTCGTGTGGAGCTGGCCCATAAACGCAAGGAGTGCCATGCCACGCAGGGGTGTCCCCCATGTAGGGGAGCCCCCCACACAAGGAGCGCACCCTGTGAGGAGAGCCGCCCAGCACGAAAGAAAGTGCAGCCTGTCCAAGAATGATGCCACGCACATGGAGAGCTGACACAACAAGATGACGCAAGAAAAAGAAACACAGATTCCCAGTGCCACTGATAAGGATAGAAGCAGTCACAGAAGAATACATAGCGAATGGACAAAGAGAGCAGACACCGGGGGTGGGGGGGGGGTGGGGATGGGGTACAGAAATGAATAAATCTTTAAAAAAAACCAAACTCAAATACTTAGGAATCAGTTTAACCAAAAAGCACAGGAATATTTAGAAAACTATAAAACAATGCTAAGTCAATGAAGACTTCTACAAGTGGAAAGACTTTTTGTGTTCTTGGATTGGAAAACTAAATATTGTAAAGATATCAATCCTTCCCAAACTGATTTATAGATATATTGCAAGACCAATCAAAATTCCAGCAGCCTACTTTACAGAAATAGTAAAGGCAATTACCAGATTTATTTGGAACAGAAAGTGTGCCTGAATATCCAAAAGCATTCTAAAATCAAGTGCCATGTGGGAGGACTTTCACTGCCTGACCTTGAAAGATACTACAGAGCCTCACTGGTCAAAACTGGGTGGAATTTGCATGAAGATAGACCCAATGATCAGTGGAATAGTACTGAGAGTCCAGAAATAAACCCTCACCTCTACAGCCAACTGATTTTTGACAAGGCTACCAAATCTATTTTACCAGGACAAAACATCTCTTCAACAAATGGTGCTGGGACAAATAAATATCCATAACCAAAAGAATGAAAGAGGACCCCTATCTCACTCCCTAAACAAGAATCAACTGAAAATGCATCAAAGACCTAAATATAAAAGCCAGGACCATAAAACTACTTGAAGAAAATACAGGGAAACATCTTCAAGGTCTTGCAGTATGTGGTTTCTTGGATTTTATACCCAAGGCACAAGCAACAACAACTAAAAATAAAGAAAAATGAAACCTAAAATTAAACACCACCACCACTGCACCTCGAAGAACTTTATCAAAAGGGTGAAAAGGCAGCTAACTCTGGGGAAAAATATTTGGAAATAACATGTTGATAAGGGTTTTATACCCATGATATATTAAGAGATGCTTCAACTCAACAATAAAAAGACAAGCAACCCAATTTAAAAATGGGCTAAAGATTTGGATAGTCATTTATCCAAAGAAGAAATACAAATGATAAGAAAACACGTGAAAAACTGTTCAGCGTCTCTAGTGATTAGGGAAACGCAAATCAAAGCTACAATGAGATTTTTCACGCCTATTAGAATGGCCACTACTAAAAAGACAGAAAACTACAAGTGTTGGAGAGGTTGTAGAAAAATAGAAACACTTACTGTTGGTGGGAATGTAGAATGGTACAGCCACTGTGGAGGACTGTTACACAGTTCTTAAAGAAGTTGAATATAGATTTGCCGTGTGACCTGGCAATACCACTACTAGGTATATCCTCGAAGAACTGTGAGCAGTAACATGAACAAACATCTGCGCTCCGATATTCCTAGTAGTAGTATTCATGATTGCCAAAGTTTAGAAACAATCAAGGTGTCAATCAATTGATGAATGGATAAACTAGCTGTAGGGTATACACACTATGGAATATTATGCAGCTGTAAGAAGAAATTAAGTTATAAAGCATATGACACATGGATGAACTTGTGGGATATTATGTTGAGTGAAGCAAGCCAGACACAAAGGAACAAATACTGTATGATTGCACTATTACGAACAAAATATGTTGTGCAAACTCATGGAGTTCATAGTTAGAATATAGTTTACCAGAAAAGAGAATGAGGTTAGAGAATGGAAAACTGAGATTTAACCTGTACAGAATTGGTAAAAAGGTTGTTTGTTAATCTTTACAAAAGAATAGAAAAGGTGAAAGCACAACCTAGTGTTTATATCTCACAGTGCTATTATATGACAGTGGTTGAAAGGGAAAATCTTTGGTCATGTATATTACTAGAAGGAAAGGTAAAAAAATGTAACATGGGACTGAATACTGTACTAAAACCTCATGTGAAATATGAGTATGGGTAATATTACTTATTTAAGACTGTTTTTCTTTGATGTTGTAAAATGTTTGTATCAAGCAAACAAACAAAAAAAACTATACTAAATGAAAGAAACCATACACAAAGTACCACATACTGCATAATTCCATTTATATAAAATATAAAAATAAATCAGTTTATTAAGATGAAATTAGTGGGTTATATAGAACTGAGGAAGAATAGAGAGATTGAGTGATGACTGCTAAGGGGTGTGGAGTTTTTCTTTTTGAAGTAATGAAATTACTCTAGAATTTTTTCTGGTGATGAACTCACAGCACTGATTATACTAAAAGCCATATATTTTGTGGTATGTGAATATATCTCCATAAAAGTGCTTTAAAATTTAAAGTAAGTCATTTATATTAATAATAGCAACAACAAAACGTTTCCATCTGAGTGGCATTATTATTTGAATTTGGTAAGAAGTTATCTTCATTTTAAAAAGTCATATTGTTTTTAATTTCGTGAATAGGAAAGGAGTCCAATTTTCAGATGCAAAACCATAAATCTTTTCATCTTTTAAGAAACTCATCTCATTTATAATATGCATATTTTTAAATACTTTGTAAATATCTGTTTTTAGCATTTACTCTGAGAAACAGAGACCATCAATTGTTTTAGATCCACAGAAAGATAAACTTTTGAACCTAGAAGGTGCCTTTATAGATTGCCAATCCAACACTTTCAAAAAAGAAAAGAAAAGAAAAGAAAAATATATATATATTGGAGTTGGAAAAGATGTGAAACAAATACCATTGCTAAAGTCAAAGGCTTATTGGTGCCAGTCAAAAATAACATACCAAGCAAATAAGCAAGGTTTCAACAAAACCAAGATTGACTTAGGGAAGCTAAATCTACCATATGTCCTTAGCTCGTTTTGCAATTCAGAAAGCTCTGGAAAACGAAGTTTTAAGTAACTTTAGTGCCTATTTCATACAATGTCTAAGCCTGACTTAACTGATAAGCAGTCCCATGGAGTGTGAATGTATGTGCTATAGAAATAATAAGTTTGTGTGAGGATGTTGCCCTAGTTTGCACTGCATTATGATACTTCCAGCCGAGGCACCTTTTTGACCTTTCTATAACCTGAACAATTCTGAACTCTGACTCACAACTGGCTCCAGAGCTTGCAATAAGAGATGATGGACTTGAATTTCTCAGTAACTGCTCTTTGTTTCTGTTGATCCAAGTAGACTATCTACTTTCTACCACACAGGCATAAAGGTCATTTCTACTTTTCTTTATGTATTTGTGGTGTTCTCGTTCTCATAGATTCCCTTCTCCTAATTCTTTTTTGACTGAATCTTACAAAATATTAACCCAATTCTTGTGTTCCCCAAAATGTCTTCTCTAAGCACTCATACTTTCTTGTAAACCATTATTATCTTGCTATTAAACTTGTAAGTGGAATATTTGGTTATTCTCATCCTTTCATTTGTTTTAGTGTTTCTAACAGAACATCCGTCTTTCAAGAATATGGGTTTACACATTCTTTATCTCATAGAACCCAGGCCAGTGTGTGCACATGGTGGTTACTACAGAAGATGCTCAATAAGGTTTGCCAAGAAACATATAAATATTAATTGATCAAAAAGACATCAGTTTACCCGACTGTTATTTATATGAAAGTAAAGATGTAGATCAGTGATCCCCAGACTACAGCCCTCCAGCCATATCAGCCTGCCTCTGTTCTTGTTAACAAAATTTTGTTGGAAAACAGTCACACCCACCCCTTACATTATTCTCCATGACTGCTTTCTAGCCCCAAGTGCAGAGTTTAGTGGTTGCAACAAAGGACATTACAAACCATGAAGTCTCAGATATTTTCTGTCTGTCTCTTTACAGAAAAAGTTTGCCAATTCCTGAGATGGGTCAATAATCCTAAACGCTAGTCTTTGTTTTCTTATGACAAAGTAAAAAACTATTCAGTTACCTTTTTTCCTATCCTCTTATAGCCAAGAGCCTACATTGGCAAAATGGCTGATCTGTGTTGAAAAATGACATAGTAGTTAAATGAGTAAATATATTGAAAAAAATTTATGGCAATTGAAAGGATTGTATGGAGTGTGAATATACCTCAATAAAACTGCTTATTAAAAATGGCAGTTATTAGGATAACTTAATCTTTAAGCATATTTAGACAGCAGAGAATTATCTGATTTTAGATTCTGTTATTTGAAATGAAAAGTTGTACAGCTGAACTTTTTAAATGTTAGCAAGCATCTGGACTGCCAATTGTTCAATAACCAATCTAACTTATCCATTGTGCTTTTCTCCTTTTATCCCAGTGTATAGTCTCTAGTATTTTGTACTATTGTTTGTATATCTTTTGAGATGAAAATATCAGTGGGTCAAAAGGTCATAGGTATAGCCAAGTTTTTATTTCTTTATTAATAGGCTGTCTCTTTTCTCTCCCTGTTTTGGACATTTTGACATTAAATCCTTAAAGTTGAAGGAAATCCATTCAGTGCTGCTCAACTGGTCATGAAGGTTATTCTGAGTCCAAAGTGATTATATCACAGAGGGAAAAAATAAACTCAGTAGTATTTAGCTTTTGATGATGAATAAATACATACTAGGGCAGACTGGGAAAATTATGCAGAGAAATTGAATATTTATGTGTTATTCAAAAATAGCATAAATAAGCATTAGAGTTTAGATGAAATTAGAAATTATTTTGTAATGGGATTTTAAAATATCGTTTCCTGGGTAGCTTCATTTCTCACATATGCAGTGTTCTTCAAGAAAATTAGATACTCCATAGTATTAACTGAGTTAACATGTAGGGCAGCCTTATCATAGAACAGTGTGCTTCATAGCAGGGCCAATTTGACAGGTAAGTTTGGAAACAAGAAAATAATGGGATACCATTGCCTGGTCATAGTCACCATAGAACTTTCACCAATAATTAGCACTGACAGGTAGAAGTGACAGAAGTTTTAACTTAATATAGTCCTTTGAATGTTTACTTTAAAACTATTACTGCTATTCTGCAGAGTAGAAAGATTTTGGTCAAATTAGTGTTAAGTCAGAGGCTCCAAAAGATCACTGCTTTAGAAAGCCGGATAGAGTCCCTCCAAAGTCATTACAACTCTGATAATCTGATTTACATCAATTCTAAGACTCTAAATGTGACATTTCATTTTTTTAACTTGACTGCAAAGTATCCTTAAAGTGTTGTAAAGTCAAGAAGATTGTTTGCTTGATGAACAAAAGGAACTATTTTAATTTGCAGGCTAAGAATTAAGAAGATAATCTTTCTAGTACGTTTCAAATGTATTTTCTAAGTCTTGATCTTGTTAGTACTGGATTGCAATTATGATCCCTGGTTTCTAGTAGATGTTCTCAATGCTAATTAGATTGGGTTTACTTCTTGAATAAATATGCTTCCCCCGCACTCTCTTGCCCTCTTATTTTGAATGTTTTTTATGGAACAACAGTGTTTTTTTATTTCCCTCAAAAGGCATAGTATCTTTTGAGAGTGGTAGTTTATTATTTCTTTTTTTTTTAAGATTTATTTTATATATTTATCCACCCCCTCGTCATTGTTTGCGGTCATTGTCTTCTACAGAGAAGTGTGTTCTCTGTGTTCTCTGTGTCTGCTCATCTTTTCTTTAGGAGGCATTGGGAACTGAACCCAGGACCTCCTATATGGAAGAGAGGTACTCAGTCGCAATCACCTGAGCTACCTCCTCCCCTGGGTTTTTTGTGTCTCTCGTTGTCTTTCCTCTTTGTGTTTCTTTTGTTGCATCATCTTTTTTTTCCTTCTTCATTTTTTTTTAATGTTACATTAAAAAAATATGAGGTCCCCATATATCCCCCACCCCCCTCACCCCACTCCTCCTACATCAACAACCTTTTTCATCATCGTGGCATATTCATTACATTTAGTGAATACATTTTGGAGCACTGCTGCACCATATAGATAGTGGTTTACATTGTAGTCTACACTCTCCACCAGTCCACCCAGTGGGCCGTGGCAGGACATACAATGTCCAGCATCTGTCCCTGTTGCATCATCTTGTTGTGTCAGTTTGCCATGCCTGTCTGCTGCACCAAATCACCTTATTCAAAAGGTCCTGGGAACTGAACCTGGGATCTCCCATGTGGTAGGCAGAAGCCCAGTCACTGAAGCCACATCTGTTTCCCTGTTATTTCTTGACAGCATGGAATGTTGTTTATTTACATATTTTGAATAAATTATCCTCCCATTTTTCTGTGACTCTGTTGATTGTATTTTGAATTTTCCAGAGTATATGTAATTTCACTTTGGTCAATGAAAACAGCATTTATAAGTATTTAGAAGCACCTTTCATCCTTGAGAAAAGACCAGAGTTTCACCCCTCTTCTCCAAGGCCTAAAACTTATAGAGACTTCTTCCATGGGAAGCTAAAGGAACTTGGTCAACAGAAACATGGGGTTGGAGTACTAGTATGGTCTGATCGATTCTGACACTGTAAGGTACACAGCATTGAAACCTTAGGAACTGCTGTTTCCTCCCTGAATCATGGTATCTGCTGAGATTGTACATAGAATCACTAAATTTTGTACGTGGTGGCATATTGGGGGGTTTCTTCCCTGCCTGAAAAACACTAGAAGTGTTAAAATGATATCAAGCTTGGTTCAGAACTGCTACATTTATGAGGTTGGGGAAAGCTTGGAAAGGAGTATCTTTATTCAAATAATTCCTCTCTCCTATGAGAAAATTACCATTTCATATTTGGCACCATTCTACTTGTAAAGTATTGCCCTTTAATATAATAATAACAGATTTATTTTACTAACTCAGTCATCATTTATCAACTCCAATAATGGAGAGGCAAGAAGAGAAGGGAGGAATATCTCCAAAACTGTTTAGTATTCTTAGACTCTAAGGTAATCTTAAATATGTGTATAAATTTCCACCTGTGGATCAGCCTAACAGTAGCATTTGTGTGTGCCTGCATGTGTGTGTACATGTGTGTGCCTACACACATATGCTTGCTTTTAGCCAGTTCAGATTTGGGTGCAGCTCTGAAACCAGAGATCAGAAGTTTTGAGAATTTAGTGTATTCCTCCTGGAAACTTATCAGAGACCATTTTGAAATACAGGTCTATCTCATTAATTAGGTACTATCATCATTTCCTGGACTGCTCAAGCAAATACCATGAAATGGGTTGGGTTAAACAATGGGAATGTATTTGCTAATGGTTCTGAGACTAGGAAAAGTTCAAATCAAGATGTCACCAAGGTAGTGCCTTCTTCCCGAAGACTTGCTTTCTGGGGCTAGTCCTTGGCTTCTCTGTCACAAGGCAAAGCACATGCTGGCCTCTCCTTCCTCCTCTGGGTTCAGTTGACCTTCAGCTTCTTGCTTTCCCTGGCTTTCTCTCTCTGTCTGAATCCCTTCTGCTTATAAGAGACTCCAGCAATAGGATTAAGACCATCCTGACTGAACTGGGCTCCACCTCAACTGAATTAAACTCACCAAAAGGTACTACTTACAACAGGTTCACACCCACAGGAATGGACTAAATTTAGGAACATGTTACTCTGGGATACCTCACTCCAAACCACCACAGACCCTTAATACTAATTTTTAAATAAAATATAAGCAGTTAGGACAATAACATGAAACATTTACTACAGTTAGTTATTTTAAACAATACCTCAATTAATGGTCTGATTTGGCTCTGAAAAGTTTGCTTCTTTATCAAGCATCCCATTATTTCTCAATTCATAACTCTTGTAGAAATAAACCTCTTTTATATAAAATTAGTCGTGTTCAAATAAATAAATCTATTAATGTGAGCTGCCACTTCTAATATAGTATCTTTCCATAGCAGGTGTTCAATAAGCATTTCTTAAATATTTATGGAATTCATGTCCTCAAATACATGTTCTTTTTGTACAGACCCACTTAAAGGTAAATTGCCCAATCCTAGAACAAGATATGACATCTGTCAAGTTTGTTTTATGTTCTCTTACAGTTTTGGTAACAAATGGGAATTTCACAGTCACAACAATAAATTCAGGTATGCAAAGATGTAACTATTTCTATAAAAGCAGTTTAATTTCAGACTGCAGTTTAATTTCACCAGTCTGCCTAATTATACATAACATATTTGATTCTCTTTCTGTTTTATCTCAGTAATCCAAGAGTAGCATTCAGTTATTGAGGTTTGACATTCCCTTCCATGCTCTTTCATCTTCCTTCTCCCTAGGATGGACACGCCCAACCTGAAAGCAAGTTGCAGGCATACTTATATAAGAGTGAGCACTTTTCTTGGCTCCATTTTGTCTAGGTCCAAAACAGCCTGCCTATTTTGACAATATTTTGCTTTGACTGCTCTTGGTAAAGGCAATGGCATTTTTGCCCCTGAATGGTAACCTGGGAGATCTGTTCGATTTCTCTTAGTTCCTAGTTCTGCTTCCGAACATTGGCAATTCACAGAAATGTAGCTGTGCTCTTCACTTGAATTACCATTCTTTCTCAGGTAACTGCTTTTTATTAGTTGGTTTTGTTTTTTAAAGATACTTAGATTACATAAATGTTACATAAAAAACGTCGCGGATTCCCATATGCCCCACTCCCCCCACACACACATACACTTTCCCACATTAACAACATCCTTCATTAGTGTGGTACATTTGTCACAATTGATGAACACACTATAGAGCATTGCCACTAAGTGTGGATTATAGTTCAGTTTTTAAATTCTTTATCAGGGTCGATAGGAAGTTACTGTGCTCCTTCAAAAGCCTTTGGTGGCCTGTGGGGATTTCTTCTGCCCTCCTGTGCCTATGCTCGCTTCCTGACCCATACCAAAAGTGCAGAATAAATCTGTGTGTGCATCAGTGGTTCTGCTGTTCCCAGCAGTTTCACATGTAGGACATAAGACCCTTCCACTCTTGGAGTCTACTCCCTGCAAGTCCTTAGGAAATTCTACCCTGGGTGCCCACTTCTGTCCCAGAATAAGAAGCAGTGTGCAGGACTCCTACATGGCACTCGGCCTTCAGGTGGAGGGGTCTTTTCCATTCACAACGCAAGAATGTAGGTGCCTACTCTATATAGTTCTTACTGCGAATGGTCCTTTTGGCTTCCACATTGGGGTGTGAGCAGGGAGGAAATGTTGGTGTCTGAGCATTAGGGCAACAAAGGGTAATTCTGTCCTTTGAAAGGTGAAATACTGAATTAGGCCAATACCAAATGAACAAGGGGCCAGTCCTTCCAAGCCTGAGAATGCAATGGACTGAATAAATAAAGGCACAGAGCCATGAAATTCTTGTTCGGAGAACAGTAATATCTCAGGCCTGGAATGATCTTTGGTTAGAGTTGTGGGAAGAGATGAAACTAATATGGAAGTTGGGAGAGGTTCCTGTGCTTTGAGTTTTTGCTACATCTTGTAGGCACACTTCAAGGGTGCTAAGCAGGTCAGCAATATGGTCTGCTGAGAGATGGCTCTGTGGCAAAATTGCTGATGGATGAGCAAATGGGGTTGGGGGTCTAGGAAGACTGCAACCAGTTAGAAGATTATTGCAGTATTGGAAGATACATGCTGAAGTCCAAAACTAGGGAGTGCTGAGAAAAAGATGAGGAGATGGATTTGAAAGGCAGTTTAGAGGTAGAAATCAATAGGGCTTTGTAGCAGACTGGGTGTGGGGAGCCAGGGAAAATATATTCGTGACTGGGTAGATGATGCCTTTAACTAGTTTTAAGACACATTGATTTTGCATCTCCAATTTAAAGCCCTTTTATCTGAGAAATAATTTTCCCTGCAAGGGCCTGGCATAGGGTCTGAAAAGTAATAGGCACACAATAAATTATTTCTTAGGGGAAGAAAAACAAGCACCTTTGTTAACACTACAGTTTGAGCATTTTTTGTAACTAAACTATCCAGAAAAACCCTGGAAACCAATTGTGTTTAGATCCTTAGGATAACCTAGGGGTGCCCCTTTTCTGGAGAGTCTGACTAAGGCTTGGGGTGCGGTAAGGGAGAAGATGTGTCCTGTTATTCTCTTTTTGTCTTTTTCTTTTTTAAGGAGGTACCGGGAATTGAACCCGGGACTTCATACATGGTAAGCAGGCACTCAAGCCACTGAGCACACCCTCTGCATTAGTCTCTTGAAGGAAAATGTGTCAGGTCTACTTGTGCTTTAGCTGAAACCAGCCAAGATATTTAGTCCCAAGGCTAGAGATTCTCATTATTGAAGTTTGCTTTCTTGTTTTTTGTTTGTTTGTTTTCCCTTGGCATATATGATGCATTAGAGAGTATTTAGTAATATTTTTTCTTAAATAACTTCTTATCTAACATTCTGAAAGACATTTACAAGGCTTTTATATAGTTTGTCCTTTTTTTTTTTTTTTTTAAGATTTATTTATTTACTTTTCCCTCCCCTTTCCTATTTCCTCTCCTGCCCTGCAGTTTATGCTGTGTACATTAGATGTGTGATCTTCTGTATCTATTTCTCTTTTTGTCTTCTCTTCTCATCTTACTCCTCTACGATTCACCAGGATTCAATCCTGGAGACCTCTGATGTGGAGAGAAGTTCCCTGTCAATTGTACCACCTCAATTCCTAGTCTCTGCAGTGCTTCACCTTGACTCTCTGCTTCGTCCCTCTTTTGTTGCATCATCATCTTGCTGCATGATTCACTTGCACGGGCACTGGCTTGCCGTGTGGGGACTTGGCTCACCACACGGGCACTCGGCTCACCACGCAGGCACTCATCTCATCACATGGGCACTCACACAGGCACTCGACTCAACACACGGGCACTCGCAAGGGCACTCAGCTCACTGCACAGGCACTGGCTCGCCACAAGGGCATGACTCACCACACAGGCATGCTTTCTCTTCTTTTTCACCAGGAGGCCCCAGGGATGGAACCCAGGTCCTCCCATGTGGTAGGCAGAGGCCTTATCACTTGAGCCACACTCGCTTCCCACAGTTTGTTCTGTGATTACTGAATTCCTAATTAAAATTTTAAAAATTAATCTTGGGATACCTCCTTTGTTAATAGAATTATGGCTATGTGAGAGAAAAATCCTTCCGTTAGAATCTCTCCTAGTTCAACAAATATCTATTCAGAACGTATATCATGGACTATCCTAGGCACCGAGGATACAGGAGAAAACAAAACAAGCAAATATCCTTGCCCTTGTGGGCTTACATTCTGGTGGAAGAGGTAGGCAACAACGAAGATAATAATAGTGCTAGAAGCTAATAAGTTCAAAGGAGACAAAAGCAAAACAGGACTAGGAAATGGGAAGTGTAGGAGGGATTAATTTTTTAAATAGCATAGTTTTTCAGTTTGCCCCAATTCTCAGCATTGTTCTCTTGGTTCTCTTAGAATATAAGCAAAGTCATGTAATGTTGAGCACCCAGGCCCGGGGGTCCAGGTCTCCATTAGTTCAGTCCCTGCTCTACCAGTAGCTTGGAGGTGGTAAAAAGATCAGCTAGTTTCCCAGAGCTTAAGTCTCCTCATTTATAAAATAAAGTTCTTCTAACTCCATCTTTATTCTGTAAATTAACTTTAAGTAAAAAAAAAAAAAAAAAAAGCATTGTTAGAACCCAAGCAGTCAAAATTTGCTTAAGTCTCTATGAGTTCCTTAATACTGCTCTCTATTACAATACAAGCTCTAAGATATCTTTTTTTGAGTAGTAAATGCGAATCTCTTTTCATGTCTAGTATGCCCTTTGCTTTCCATTTGGTTATGGGACAAATTTATTTACACGTTATGTGTTTAGAATGTTTTCCTCAATTTTTGATCAGTAAAAGATGTGTTTAGAAAAGGTTACTAACGTGGGGAACTTAGGGAAATAAATATATATGCAGGTGAGTGTGTATGGGTATCTGTGTATACAGAAAACCTTTTCATTAGTAAAATATCTCTGTCAATTACTAGTTTGCTATCTAGACTCAATTTTCTGAATGGAAAGTGTTTAATATGTATGTAGAACCAAAGTGAAAATGTCATATATTACAGAATTGGTTGACCTTTTTATAGATTGACAACTTCTCATTTCCCTGACAAATATTCAATCAGCACTTCAGTCTGTTAAGAGCAGAGCTCATTAACATGCATAAACTAGCAACTTGATCTAGTTATAATGCATCTTTAATGTGTGACATGTTCAGCGTAGTGTAGCTACTTAGTACTGTAATAAAAAGTAGAGTGGCCTCCAGTGATCAGCAAGGTTCTGAGATCAATTTAACCTGGATAAAACCTTTATCCATAACAACTGTCATTAGAAAGGACTAGCATTTCACTAATTAGTCCACCATTTACAACCCATAAATTTCTCACAGATGGTAGATGTTTATAAACACCCACAGATGTGTGCCCAGCTGACTCTCAGTTATCCGCAGGAATAGGGGACATAGATAATTTAGATTCACTTACAGTACAAACTCTCATTTTAGCTAGCTTCAATATCCTTTTTCTTTGGTCTTTTTACCACAGCTGTTAATGAAGTAGGAAATTAACTAATCTGATTTCAACTTTTCTTCTTATTGATGCACATAACCCTGATGAAAGCACTAATATGCACAAATTGGTCACATGTTGGCTGAAGAGGGAGCAAATGGATAAGTGCAAGCTTAGGTAAATGCACTGAACAATGAAGAATTGTTCATATATATGTGTAATTGTTTGTTTAGTAAGAAATTTCAAGTTGTGAAGCCACAGCAAGCCACCCACTTCAACAATAATAAACCTCACTTCCCTGGGATGTCCTTGGATGTTGTTCCTATGTTAACCATCATTTCTTCTCAGATAAATCTTTCTGAAATTTAATCTCAACTTCCTCTTGTAATGCTAGTCTATTTTCTCTGTCATAGTGAGTGAAGTTTAAGAAATGCAGACATAATAACCTGGAGGATCATGAAGTTACTTCTTTGCCTAATTTCCTTTGCTTAAAGAGTCTTGGCTCTTGTTCTTCTTTTGTTGGTTCTTAATAGAAAACTTTAATCATATTAATGCTCTCCATTGTGCATTGACTTGTTCTTCTTCCCTTGTCCAGACAAGTTTAAAGGCAGTATTTGATGGAGCCCACACATAGCCAGGAGCCTTGTGGAGTGAAGAAATCATTTACAATGAACTGTAAAGGTCAACCATTTTGCTTCCTGGTGACCTACAGACTGTAGCATGTCTTCAAGACTGAGACATTCATGCATTAACGCAAGTTGTTTTCCAAGGTTTTCTTACTTGAGAATATAACTCTATTCCAATTTGTTGTAGACAAAAACGAATCATTCCTATGCAACAAGAGAGAAATAGTCCAAGATATATAAGGAAGGGGATATATAATGAATTAGATGGTTATCAAAATTAGTTTTAAGAATGGAATGGAGAAAAATATGACACTGAAGAAAGTAATTTTGCACCACTGGAGTTATCCAACAGATCTGTAACTTCAGATAAATTATACATTTTTTTTTTTAATTTTAAACTTTTAATTGTAACAACATATTTACAAGTCACAATGTACAATTCAGTGATATTAATTACATTCAAAATATTGTTACCATCACCAACATCCATTACCCAAACTTTTTCATCACCTCAAACAGAAATGCTGCACCCATTAAGCAATAACTCCCTCAAGATTTTATTTTATTTTTTTAACTTGATATATTAGTTTGCCAAAGGGGTGCTGAATCCAAGTATTGGAGATTTGGGCCCAAAGGGTATTGGGAATGAAAGAAAGAGAAAAGGGAGAAGGAAACAAAGAAAAAGAAAGAGCGAAAAAGAAGGAAAGAACAAGAGAGCTGGGATCAGGGGGTTTGCGAATAGAGACTCATCAGACAACTTTTCTGTTTTCAAGGCGCTCTCTATATACCCCAGTCTATGTGTCAACAATCAGCAACATGCAGTTAACTATTAGCATTACTAAGGAACTCAAAATCTTATCTCAAGGTACAAAGTCTAAGTGTTCTATTTACTACAATAATTACCGTATTCTTAGGGTGCAACCATGGCCATGGAAACAGCACCACTCTCCTTGTGAGACCACTGTGCCTCAGTTTCCAACATCAAAGTACCAGAAATCTGTTGGCTTTATAAAGGATATTTATTTGGGGTAAAAGCTTACAGTATCAAGGTCCTAAAGAGTTGAACTGTAGGCTGGCATAGGACATTTCTCTCAGGGCTTCCTCTCTCTCAGCTGCAAACTCTAAGGCTAATGGTCCATCTCTTTCCCATGGTCCAGGATCAAAAATGGACAGAGCTCTCTCTCTTCCCATGCATCTTCTTGATTGAGTGTCTGTTAATATCAGCCCACCAAGAGGGTGGGAATTCAACCTGAGTCATAACTTACCAAGTAGCCCAATCAGCAACCGTAAATTGATTTTATCAAGTAAACTGAATCAGAGGCCCCTCACTGAATTTAATACAATCAAAGGGTATAATACCCAGAGAAACAGATTAGTTTGCAAAAGTAATCTTTCTCTTTTTGCCATTCACAGAAATAATTTCAAACTGTCGCATTCTATCCTCTTATCAGTTATAGAAATACAGTTTGTCTTGGGTCAAAATTTCCCTCTGGCTGTAGACCTGTGAAACTTACAAAATAAGTTACCTACTTCCAATATGCAAATGAGACACTGACATAGGATAAACATTTGCATTACCACAAGAAGAAATTGGGAGGGAAACATGAGTCATAGGGACCCAACAGTTCTTAAAACCTGCAGGGTATACTCCATTAGATTTCAAAATCTGAGAGCCATTCTTAAGATGATGAGTTGTTGTTTTTTTACCTAAGGGCCTCATGGGGCCCACCCTTTCCACAGGCTTGCCTGAAGGCCATTTTCTTGGTTCTACCCTCCTTCAAGCTTCTGGGTGGTGACCAGGTTCCAGGCCTCACCCTCCAAGAACACTGGGGTGATAGCCACAATTTCCCCAGTCTTTGGGGTAGAGTCTCAACTCCCTTAGTACAGTGAGGTGGTGGCAACATTCTCCTTAATCTCTGGCGCACAGGCTCAATCTCCTCAGAACAGTGAGGTGGTGACCTGGCTTTCCCTAATCTGTGGGGATTGACTAGGCCCAACCCCTTTGTAGCAATGGAGTGGTGATCTCACTTTCCCCAACCTATGTGGAGCAAGCCACCCCTCTCAGAGCAGTGGGGTGGTGACATCACTCTCCCCAACCTATGGGGAAAACAGGCCCACCCCCATCAGAGAAGTGGGGTGATGACCTGACTCTTCCTAACCAATAGGGAATATGCTCCACCTCTCTGTAGCCTGTGGCAGCCAAACTCTCTGAACAATGACTGGAACAGCCACCCTCCTCAAATGCTGGGGCAAACTCACTTCCTTTCTTGGCCCAAGGAAGTGTCTTAATTCCAGACCTCAGCTCCCATGGTTTTCCTCTTAAAACCATTTTTCCTTCCATCTCTCCCCTCCATATCCCTTTTAGTCCAGGCTGACAGTGGTTTTATTCATACAGATCTTGCAAAAAGATTGTTGGTTTAGCATTCACGAAGCAGGGGTCCAAACCTGGTAACAACTTCCACAAGTCTTTCCTGGATAACTGTGTTTTCAATCCTGACTTAACAAGTTCCAAGTTTAGTTCATTCCTTAAATGGGGCACTAATTGTATGGGGGCTTGATTTCCGGAGGCTTGGAAATCCCAGAATCATTCTCTGTTTTTTTTTGGGCACAGCAATTCAGTTTCAGCTTATCTCTTTCTTCTCACATTTTGCTATAGGCTGCAGGGAGAAGCCAGGCCTATTCTCCACATTTAGTTTGTGAATCTCCTTGGCTAAATGTTCAAGCTCCTCACTTACAAGTTCTTCCTTCCGTCTAACATCAGGAGTCAATCTTGCTAAGTTCTGTGCAATTTTAGAACACAGATCACCTTTCTTGTGGTTTCCAATAAGAGCTCCATCATTTCCTTCTATTTTTCCATCAAACCTCTAACAATTCTTCCAAAAAATATTTCTTATCCATTTATAAAACCATTCCAGCATTTTTGGTAATTGCAATAGATCATACCCCACTTTCTTCTGGCTTAAACTGGTAATGTTTGTGTCAAGGGCTCCTGTACTAGGAGGGTGGCCACCATAGTTAACTGACAGACCAGTGGGCAGTAGGTGTAAGCCTGATAATTCAGCAATTCCTGAGACCCACTGGATGGGTCAGCAGCCACTCCTTCCTCTAGGGCCCCCACTCACTGAACTGTGTTCTTGTGGCTACTAGAGCAAGGATATTCCTTTTGTCACTTTACTGTGTTGCTTCCCCTTTCCCTAGACACCATGTTTTCCTCTTTCTTTTCTCCCTTATTTTGCAAAAGCACACCTTCCAGGAGCTTTCTAAGAAAGGGTGTATAGAAGCTTTATTTTTATATTTTTAGGCTTGCATGTCTGAAAAAAATGTCTATTTTCCTACCCTTATCTTATTGGAAAGATAAAATTTCTTCATTGGAAATCATTTATCTTCCAGAATCGATTGATGCTGTTGAGAAGTCCAGTTTAATTCTGATTCCTTTCCTTCATATGTGATCTGTTTTTAGATTGCTTATTTGTTAACATTCTGAAACTGTTAGGATTTTCATTTTATGCTAATATTTTCGAAATATTGTACCTTGGCCTGAGGAAAATGGAATAGAGGAAAGTATCTTTTTCCAACTTCCCTTTACATTTAGATGCTTCCCAACATCTTATCTCCCCTGTTTCAGTCATATGTACTTCCAGAGTGCCCTAGCACCTACGAGATAAGGAAAAGATTTGCAGAGCCTTTTTCAGGGCCTGGCCTGTAGTGTTGAATACATGTTTTTTGTAATACGGAAAGAACTTCCAAAGATATTAGCCCTTTCTTTTTTTTTTTTTTGATCAGAGTTCAAGGTCAGAATTTCTAGCTAAATTCTAGAAGTTACTTGGAGTTCCCTGCTAACATCCTTCAATCACATGTACAAAAGGAAACTCTGTCTTCTCCAACCTTTGTCCCACTTTGAAATCAATATTTTTAATATTTTTCATTTTTTGTTATTTTTATTCCATTAGTCATTGATCCCAGAGGCCTCAGACATATCTGACACCCTACTTAGAACATCCACCTTCTGCCTGTCTCCATGTCCTATTGATTCTCATTTAGAAATATCTCATCCTTAACTCTCCCATCTCCATTTCCCTTGCTACTGCTTGGTTTCAAAATATCATTTACGAATTAAACAAGGTAATATGTTAGTGAGACATAAAAAAGCCTTAACTATTGCCTCTGATCTATTTGTGTAAAAGAGTTTTCACAGCAGGAGAGAAGCTCTAAATATTTTGAATATAAATTGACTTTGTAGTTAAAGAAACTGAATTCTAGTCTACAATAAAATGTAAGTTTTCATTCTCTGGTTTGTATAAGAATAATGTAAATAAATTGTTTAAACTTTATAATCCCTCATCTTCAGTGCTATTTCATATCTTTTACTTTTGAACCTGATATTCCTTCTGCCAGGCAAGTTCTTCTCTCCCTAGTCCTGCCATATCTAAAACCTGCTTGTCTTCTAGGTCATCATCCACTAGAAGCCTTACATCTCCAGTAACTCCGTGCACTTCCCTCCTACACTTAACACACTTGCCTACACTTGCCTCTTCAAGACCAAAAACATTTCTTGTTAGCCCTTTGGGCCTAGCTATCCTCAGTACCTAGTAATGCCCTAGTACATGGTAGGCCCTCAGTAAATAGGTGCCATATGAATATTCTAAATGCATTTGTTTTTGTATTTACTTTTTTTAACTTTTGATTTTGACATACTTTCAGACTTACAAAACAATTACAAAAATAATACAAACCCTATATAGAGATCTCCAACATACCACTCTCCCAAGTCCACCAATTTTAATTTTTTACCACATTGCTATATCATTTTATCTATCTGTTGGTCTATCTATTAATCAATCCATTATCTGAACACTTGAGTATACATTTCCTTGAACATTTAATACTGTCATGTACATTTCCTAAGAACAAGAATATTTACTTATGTAATGAACTTAAATATAATTATCAAGTTCAAGAAATTTAATATTGATATAAAGCTGATAGTCTATATCCCAGTTTTTTCATTTGCATCTAAAATGTTCTTTAATTGTGGGATCATATGTGCTATATGTGCTTTACCATTCCAACCACTCCTAAGCGTACCATTCACTAGGCTTACTCATATTTACACAGTTGCAGTATTTCCACCACCTTCCATTATTAAACCTTTCCCATCTCCCCAAACAGACACCTACACCCTTTGTACATTAATTCCCCTTTCCCCTATCTGCCACCCCCAGAAATCTGCTCCAATTTGAGTCTCTATAAATTATATTTTCCCTACAACCAGGTATTGGTTCTTGTGAGGGCTACAGGTTCTATGGTCATGGCAGATGGAGTGCAGTGCCATGTCAGTTGGCCCTACTTTGGAGTTTGTGTTCCTGAGTGTGATAGAGTTGGACTCAGATGTGATCTTTGTTCACAAGCCTCTCCTGTCACTTTTACCAGACATGTGGTTGGCACTGGGGTTTAGTGTATACTCAGGGGACCTGAATCTCTGGACTGTCCATGTAATAGTCAGGCCCTGAGCCTCAACAGACTTGCAACTCCTATCTTCTGGTTTATTGGACTTACCCCAGCCAGCTAACAGGGAGGTGAAGGTCAACCACCACACCAGGGAGCCAAGAGTGCCTACAACTGAAAGCAGGAGAACTGCATCCATCATCCAAGTGGAATCTAAGCACCCTCTTGATACAGAGGTGGAGTGGACATAGCCATCCCAGGGTCCACAGAATGGAGGAGTAGAGTATGGATTGGAGTGGACTTGCTGATGCTCTATTCTGGAATTGTTGTGATTAGTGAAGGGAGTAAATGTGGCATTGAGGGAGAAAGTGGCCATGATGGCTGCTGGGGGTGGGGTGTGGGAAGAAGAGATGTGATGTGGGGGCATTTTCAGGACTTGGAGTTTTCCTGGGTGGTACCGCGGGGACAGTTACTGGACACTATGTGTCTTCCCATGGCCCACTGGGTGGACTGGGGCAGAATGTAAACTTAAATGTGGATTATTGACCATGTGGTGCAGCAGTGCTCAGAGATGTGTTCACTGAGTGCTGTGAGTGTCCCATGATGTTGGAGGAGGGTGTTGTTGTGGGAGGAGTGGGGTGAGGGGGATGGAGGGTATATGAGGACCTCATATTTTTTTAATGTAACATTAAAAAATAAAGACAAAAAATAAAAATATATAAAAAAATAAAATGAAGAACAACAACAAAAAAATTATGTTCCCCATTAGTTTCTTTATAGTTGCCTTGGGGCGTAAGTATAACATCTGTATTAGTTGCCAAAGGGGTGCTGATGCAAAATACCAGAAATTGGTTGGTTTTCATAAAGGGTATTTATTCGGGGTAGGAGCTTACAGATACCAGGCCCTAAAGCATAAGTTACTTCCTTCACCAAAGTCTATTTGGAGCAAGATGGCTGCGATGTCTGAGGGTTCAGGCTTCCTGGGTTTCTACATTCCTGGGGCTTGCTTTTCTGGGTTCAAGGATCCTTTCTTCCTGGGGCTGGCTTCTTTTTCCTCTGTGTACTGACTTCCTGGGTCTTCAGCATTAAACTCTAAGATCAGAAATCCCCAAATCTGTTTTTCGGATTGCTGATTATCTGTGAGTCTCCACCCACCAAGGAGTGAAAACACAATGCCCTAATCATAACTCAATCATGCCCAGGTACAGATCAGAATACAAGCATAATCCATTATTTCTTTTTGGAATTCATCAGTTATAGCAAACGGCTACAACATTCTAACTCTATAACAATCTTCATTTGCTCAGATACCAATATAACCTCAGTGGTATGCACAAACTATATTCCTTTGCCCCTCCACTCCCCCACTTTTACGTAGTTCTTGTCACAAACCACATGTTTATGCAGAGTCCAAATCAACTGATTTTTTATTACATTTTGTGCATTTGCCTTTTAGATCCTGTAGAAAGTAAAAAGTGGAGTCACAAACCAAAAATACAGTAGTACTGTCATTGATATTTACCCATGTGGTTACCCTCACCAGATATCCATATTTCTTCATGCCACTTTGATCTATTGTCTCTTGTCCTTTCCTTTCAACCTGCCGAACTCTCTTTGGCATCTCTTGTAGGACCATTCTAGTGGTGATGAACTCCCTCAGCTTTTATGTATCTAGGAATGTCTTAGTCTTGCCTTCATTTTTGAAAGACGGTTTTGCCAAATATAGAATTTTGTGTTGGCAATTTTTGGCTTTCAGCACTTTAAATATGTCGTCCCACTTTAAATATGCCTCCCTTAAGTTTCCAATGAGAAATCAGCACTTAATTCAGTTAAGGCTCCTTTATATGTGACATGTTGCTTCTCTCTTGGGACTTTCAGAATTCTCTTTTTTAAGGATTTTTTTAAACAAATCAATTTTATTGATACATGTTAATAAAGCTTACAATTTATCCATATGTACAGTCTATGGTATTTGGTTTAATCACATAGTGTTGTGTTTCAGAATTCTCTTTTTATCTTTGGCATTTGATAGTTTGATTATAACAGGGTATGGGTCTATTTGGATTTTTCTGTTTGGAGTTCAGTGAACATCTTGTTGTGTTTTTTAAAATTTTATTTTATTTATTCATTTTTTAAAAAAATATTGCATTCAAAAAATATGAGGTCCCCATTCACCCCCACCCCACCACTCCCCCCACAGTAACACTCTCCCCCATCATCATGACACATCCATTGCATCTGGTGAGTACATCTCTGGGCATTGCTGCACCCCATGGCCTGTGGTCCACACCATAGCCCACTCTCCCACGTTCCATCCAGTGGGCCATGGGAGGACATACAATGTCCGGCATTTGTCCCTGCAGCACCACCCAGGACAACTCCAAGTCCCGAAAATGCCTCCACATCTCATCTCTTCCTCCCATTCCCCACACCCAGTAGCCACCATGGCCACTTTTTCCACATCAATGCCACATTTTCTTGATTATTAACCACAATAGTTCATGAATAGAATATCATTAAGTCCACTCTAATCCTTAGTGTGTTCCTCCTTCCTGTGGACCTTGGCTTGGTTGTGTCCATTCCACATCTGTGTCAAGAGGGGGCTTAGATTCCACATGGATACTGGCTGCAATCCTCCTGCTTTCAGTTGTAGGCACTCTTGGCTCCATGGTGTGGTGGTTGACATTCTTCAACTCCATGTTAGCTGAGTGGGGTAAGTCCAATAAATCAGAGTGTAGGAGCTGAAGTCTGTTGAGGCTCAGGGCCTGGCTATCATATTGTCAGTCCAGAGATTCAAATCCCCTAGATATATCTTAAACCCCAGCACCAACTACAATTCCAGTAAAGTAGCATGAAAGGCTTGTGAAAAGAGATCACATCTGAGTCCAGTTCCATCACACAGAAACACTAGCTCCAAAGAAGGGCCAACTGACATGGCAGTGAACTACATCTGCCATGACCATAGAACCTGTGGGTCTCTTTAGCCCTCAAAAGAACCAATACCTGGGGTTGTATCTACTTTATCTGTCTCTGAGACTCTGCTCAGGTATGCATAAGGGCAATCCTTCTGACGACCTCCAGACTCATTTTTAGAGACTCATAGCCATATAAACTCATTTTTCTTTTCCATTTCCCCCTTACTTTAGGTCAAACAGCATTTTTAACTCCTGTTGTTATATGTAGACAGGGATATTCTGCTGGTCCACGTTGAAGCTTTAATTCAAGGTCGTTTTCTAGTTACGTCATCAGCTGGTACTTGGTAGTGATCCCTCGGTGCCAGGGAGACTCATCCCCGGGTGTCATGTCCCATGGTGGGGGGGGAAGGCATTGCATTTACATGCTGAGTTTGGCTTTGAGACTGGCCACATTTGAGTAACACGGAGGCTGTCAGGAGGGAACTCTTAGGCATAGTGCTGCTCTAGGCCTTGTTCTCATTTCAGGTGTATAGGCTCACAAGCATAGTCATTAGTATCAGGGGGTCACTGTTGGACCCTCATTCCTTCCTGGTCCTTGCCGTTGCACCTGGGGGACTGCCGCTGCTCCCCTAGGGACCACAACAGAGCTTCCCCCCGCCCCCCCAGCCAGGAACCCAGTACTCCCCCAGCTGTTGTTCTTAATTGTTTCCACTATGAGTATATCCAAACATTTCCATGCACCCTGGACACATGCCCTTTATAACTCCCTGTCAACCATATGTCCCCTGTCAATAACATCCCATACCAGTATTCCTCCGCTGCCATTGTTGAACCACTCTGTGATCCAAAACTTCCTGAAAAGTGAAGCCCAATATAATGTCAGGTTCCCTTAATAGTAAATGGAATATAGCGATGAATTTAAAGGTTAGATATAGAATACATAATGATTTGGAAAAATTCTGCATCCTATCTTTTTCTTTTCTTTTTCCCTAATTATTGAGCTTCTCTTCACAAGAGCCTTAGATCATAGTAATTCATATATACAATATACAGTACTCCCACATATCCATTATAAAACCTTTTCCCTTCCACAGCGACAATCTTTCAACTTACTCATATCATATTTACTGAAACTGATGTACAGATATTGAGACAATAGCTTTCAAACAAGGTAACATTTGTGTTTACATTGTGGTTTATACTTTAGGCTATACAGTTTTCTAAATTTTTTAGTTATCCTATGTTTTACATTAAGGTTTACATTATTAGTCTGTTGTCTCCTATATGTTTTTGGTGTAATATTACATGTTTTATATCCATCCTTGTGTACTCTTATGAAACACTTCTTTTGCCCTCACATTTACTTTGGTTCCATCTGTTCAATATCTATTTTCCCCTCCCCTTAGGCCCCACAGTGACAGTCAATCTTCATTTCTTGAGGAGCCATGTTCAGAGATACTTGCAACAGTTTTGAGGGCTTGACTTGTTCAACTGCCCTAATGCCCTGGGAGCCACCATTTCTCTTGAGAGATACAGTTCCCTCTAATTTGATGGCATTAGTCCTCCCCAGGTTGTGGGTCTACCTTCACTCTCATTATATGGGTCTCTACCCAATGGTATAACCCACTCTGGCAAAATGAGCATTCAGATATTCCCTAGGAGTCTGTCCTGCATTAGATTATCCCCTTTGAGTATCTTAAACAGGTAACTTTCCTAATTATATTTTCAAAAAGGTTTTCTCAGCATTATACTCTCAACCAACACCTGACAATCTCCTATGTTCGTGTGTTGCCCCACCCTCCCCCTCAGTGAACATTTTGTATGTGTATATTCATGTCTTTCATTCAATTTTTGATGTTTTCAGTCATTACTCCTTTTAATATTCTCTCTGCTCTTTCTCTCTTTCCCTCCTGGGATTCCCAAATGCAGTTATTAGTATGCTTGATGATGTCTCACAGATATCCAGTCTCTGTTCACTTTTCTTCTTTTTTCTTTCTGTTCCTAAGACTCGATTTCAATTTTCTTATCTTCAAGTTCGCTGCCAGCTCCAATCTGCTCTTGAACTCCTCAAGGGAATTTCTTATTTCTGTGACTATGGGCTTCATCACTGTTTGCTTCCTTTTCGTAATTTCCATCTCTCTATTAATATTTTCCTGATGTCCTTTAGTTCTTCCTCCATGCTTTCCTTTAGCTCTTTGAGCATATTTAGAATGATTTTTATTAAAGATTTATTTATTTTTCTTCCCACCCATTCCCCCTGTTGTCTGCTTTCTGTGTCCATTTGCTGTCTGTGTCTGCTTGTCTTCTCATAAGATGGCTCTGGGAACTGATCCTGGCATCTTCCAGAGTGGGAGAGAGGCAATTACTCTCTTGTACCATTCAGATTCCTATTCTGCTATGTCTTCTTATTTTCTCTCCTCTGTTTCTCTTGTTGCATCATTTTGCCATGCCAGCTTTCTGTGTTGGCCAGCACTCCTGCATGGGATGAGTTTCCCACACAGGGTGCCCTCCTGTGTGGGGCGACATTTCTGCATGGGACGGCATTCTGCGTGGGCCAGCATGCCCTCACCAGGAGGCCTTGGGCATCAAACCCTGGACCCTCCTATATGGTATATGGGCGCCCAATTGGTTGAGCCACATCCATTTCCCAGAACCATTTTTTAAAAGTCTTTGTCTGGTATGTCCTAGGTCTTTTCCTCCTCATTGATGATTTCTAGTGCTTTAATCTTCTCCTTTGCCTGGACCATCACTTCCTTTTTGTATGTTTTGTAAGCTTTGGTTTAAACCTGGACATTATGATATTTTAATGTATTTTTGATGGTATTTAGACGTCAAGGCATCTGTTCCTTAACATTTTATCTAGCTAGTGTTTGTGTGGGTTTTTTTTAAACATTTATTTTTTATTTATTTCTCTCCCATTCCCTCCACTCCCATTGTCCTCTCCATGCTCATTCGCTGTGCTCCTCTGTGTCTGCCTGCATTCTTGTCAGCAAAACCGGGAATCTGTGTCTCATTTTCTTGTGTCATTTTGCTGTGTCAGCTCTCCATGTGTGTGGCGCCACTCCTGGGCAGGCTGCACTTTTTTTGCACAGGGTAGTTCTCCATGTGGGGTGTACTCCTTGCGTGTGGGGCTTCCCCACGCGGGGGACACCCCTGCATGACATGGCCTTGTGCACATCAGCACTGCACGGGCCAGCTCACTACACGAGTCAGGAGACCCTGGGTTCAAACCCTAGACCTCCCGTATGGTAGGTGGGCACACCATCAGTTGAGCCAAATCCGCTTCCCTCTAGCTAGTGTTTTCACAGAGGTTTTCTTGAATGCCAGGATCCAGGAGCGCACACAAAAAGGAGAAAAAGAAAGCACCTTTCCCAGTCTTTTCAGATTGACCTGCTGGAGCACTGTCCCTCAGAATTTATCCATACAGAAAGTTTAGAGAATAGCTCCAAGCCAAAGTGTAGGACCCTCCCTGATCCTTTCTGGGACAGTCACCAGTGGCCCTAGAAATTCCCTTGTTTACTGGGATACAAATGTTCTCTCTTCCCTAGGAAATAGTTTCTTCATGGTCCTTGGTACCATACTATATATCCTTCAGCCAGCAATCCCTTGCCCCAGGGAAACACTTAACTGCTCTCCCACAGCATTCTGTGGGAAATTTCAGTGAGCTGCCTTCTACTTGCAGGGCAAGTTCTGGGATGACAAGTCCCTCAGGCCACCACCAGACAGATTGGGCCAAATATACATACATGCTGCCAGTATGTGCACAAAGATTACTTTGCTCCCTCCAAAATGGGATCAGGGATTCACAATGACTCCACTCTGAATTGGTATGAGGTAAGGGAGATGCTAGGCAGGGCTCCACAAGATCTAACTGGTTTTGAGTAGTCTTTTTCTTGACAAAGTGCTTACCCTTTCAGGGCCTTTGCCAAAGATGTTTCTGCCGGTTCTTACTGGTTGTTCAAAACTTCTCTAGGTGGACAGAAATCTGAAGCATCTCACTCTGCTGTCCTGATCAGGGTGGGCTCTAAATGCATTTTACATTTCAAATTACATCTTCATTGTCCCCATTTTACATGTTAGTTTCATTTCAACACTCTACTTGTACATCAGATCAGAGGTTCCCTTAGAAATGATGTTATACGTGATTATGTCCATAACTGAAGACATAATCAAATATACAATAAAAGACTTATTTAATCTATAATGTATCTGAAAGTGTGCTTGAAACATTTCATAAGTACATTTTCATTAACTTCTTATAGTTTACCATGAAGTTCACTTATTTACTCTATTTATTTCCCTGTATTTTTAAATCACTTGCAACTTACCAAATATATTTGTATTATTTCATCAGATTCATTGAACTTAGGCAGCTATTATCTCTATTATACATGTCAGGAATTATTGTACAACTAGTCCACTGTTGCAGGGGTAGTTGAGTACAGCCTAGAACAATGATCTTCTTACTCCAAGTACTGTATTCTTTCCATTATGCCATATGGAGCATAGAAAAAGGAGCAACATTGGCTTGGGATACAAGAGGAATATATAGGTTCCACATGGAGAGTATTGGAGAGGAAAGAGAATACTTGTGGAAAATCACAGGTAGTTACTTTTGACTGAAGAGGTAATTACAGTAGTTGAAAATAAAAGAAAGGTTGGAAAAGAAATTGGATTCATAGTTGAGGTCATTGAATGGCAAGTGCAAGAGTCTGGACTTTATAATGTAAGAACTGAGAGGTTGAAAATTTGTGGCGGGGATATTGAAAATCAAAATTCTGCTTTACGGCTTATAAAGTATGGGAAGAATTAGAATTACGGAGAAACTGGAAGGAAAGTGATTAGGCAACTTGCGTAACATTTCAGATGAAAAATAATTCATTACTCACCACCAATATAAATTCCAGTAAGCAAAGAGAACGGTGGATCAATTCAGGAGATACTGGGGAGTTTGAATCAACAAGATTTTGCAACTGAATGGATTATGATAAAATGGAAAAGGAAGAAACAAAGATATGCTGTTCACATTGGTGGTAGGAATTCATTCCCTCCACTTCCTTGGCCTGTCCATCTTTGGCCTTTTTTTTTTTTCTTTCATTATTAGTCCTTCCAACTGACCATCTCAGTGCCCATTTACTAATTTAGTCAAGATATATTTACTGAATACCTTGTATGTAATATTAGCATTTTGCTAGATGCTGGAGATAAATGAAATCCACATTTCCTCCTTAATGAGCTTCTTATGAAATGTTTCAAGCACTGGTCTAGTACTACTAGTAGTACTACTACTAGTAGAGACAGTCAGGTACACAATATAATATTGTAAAGGATTTATTGCTCTATGAACCATATGCCATGTGAACATGGAAAGATACCCAGTTCAGCCAAGTGGGTCACAGAAGGATTCCCAGTTCTTTGTCTTGAAGAAGTAGGAGTTAGCTTGGCTAAAAAAGTAGGAGGATATTCTTGTTGAGAGAAAAGCATGTTCAAAGGCTTGGAAAAGTGCACATAGAACTGTGTATAAGTTGTACAATGAGCCCAAATATGTCAGCATCTGCCTCCTAAGAACAGTGGAGCATTCTGTCTCATGACAATATAATTTTCACACTCAGGAAAATTAACATAGTTGTAATATTATCTAAATACAATTGATATTCTAATTTCCCCCAATTATCCTTACAGTATCATTTATATTAATCAGTAATGTCATTTATAACTTTTTTTAAACAGTCCATCAGGTAATCAAGGATTGTGTACTTCATTTAGTTATTATATCTCTTTAGTCTCCTTTAATCTAGAATAGTTCTCCTGCCTTTTCTTTTGTTTCTTCCTCTCTCTTTTTCCCTCTTAGTCTTTCATGATATGAATAGTTCTTAAGATCCCAGACCATTTGTTCCATGAAATGTCGCTCACATTGGATTTGTATGATTGTTTGTTTTGGTTTTTTTTTTGGCATTTAAATTCAGATGAAATATTTATGTAAAATATTACGTAGGTTATTGAGTTATCCTACAGGCTAGGATAAGTCTAGTCTAGGGGCTCATTTCTCCCTGGGCTTACCTGCTGTGCTCTCTCCACAAGACCAGCTGTAAACTCTCTGGAGAATGGCTCATCTTTCTTCCCAGGGCCTCTGATGTGTCTAACAGAGTCTTCTCTCTTTCCTGTCTTCTTCTCTGTATATTTACTTCCTGGGGCTCTAGCATTAAAATCCCAACTAACTGCTCTGCTGTGTAGTTTTCTTTGTGAGTCCCTAACCGGCAACGGTGTGGGGATTCGACATCCCACTGATGTGGCCCAAACAAAGCCTTAATCATAATTTAATCAAGTAAGAGTGAAACCTCTGAATCCAATACAATCTACTATACCCAGAGGATCAAACCAATTTACAACCATAATCCAATATCTATCTTTGGAATTCATAAATACAAAACTGCTACAGTTATGTTGTGTCCTAATGTATCACTTCTGGAGGAGATTGATGTTGGTGTGACCCATTATTGATGATGTTTGGGTTAGGTGTATTCTGCCAGATTGCTCCTCATCCTGTCCTACCCAAGAGAATTCTCTATATAATCACACTCTTCATTAATTATATAAAGAACATAAATTTAATCTAATCATATTGAGGTACCACCCTTTAGAGAGCCTCTTTCGGTTTACTTTTCAATAAAGAAGAACAACTTTTCATACATCCTGCAAAAGTTTGCAATGATTGTTCTGTGTCACATTGAATTAAGGACAGTTGTCCTTTAATTGGAATATTCCATTGCTGGGAGCATGTTCACAAAAGTTAGCATGGAAATATAACTTTATACAATGAGTTCAGACAGCAGAATCTGAATAACAACAACAACAATGGTCTTCAACACCTGGTCTATTTTAGAATAAGAGCTATGCCTTGAAAATAACCTACTTCCACAAGGGAAATGTGTGATTTATGATAACCTGAAATACAGATATGCCTAAGACCACATTTCATTTGAAGTGTTTGTGCTGTTAGACTATAAAACCAGTGCTCTGAAGTGAATCAGTGGCACTCAGCCCTCCTTAGTGGAGAGTAGCACAGGCACTAATGAGACAGATTTCATTAAAAGACAGTTGATTTATGAGAGAGTTAAAGTCCTATCTTATTTTGAAATTGCTAGTTTAGCCCTAGCATCTGATCTTTTCTCCCCCTACCATCACCATCACCAGTTTCTGTTTATGCTTTGACATTGCTATGGTAACCCTGAGGGCTGATGGAATTCCCTGCATCTCTTTTCACAGAGTGTGATGAGACAGGAGTGATGGATAGTCTGCTGGAGGCCTTGCAGTCTGGGGCTGCCTTCCGCGACCGAAGAAAAAGGACACCGAAGCCGAAAGGTGAACATTACCCTTGTTTCATGTTACTTTCTTGGGAATTATCACAAAGAACTCTTTAAAAAAAAATTCTTTTAAAATCCTGAGTCAAGAATACAGTTCTCTGGTCAACAATTGTTCAGAAGTATAATATATTTGCTTAATCCTTCCCTTGCTGTGACAAATAACAGAGATGCATTCCAGTTGGCCTATGTCAGTATCTTATTAACGAAATCAGTGCACTGAACCTAGAAAATCCTGATTAGTGTGACAAGTCTCATCTAAAGACTATTTGTACCTTATCCCAGTGGAGTTTACTGTAGCATAATTAAATGGAGAGTAAAAGTCATAGCATCATACATTGCTTCAAGTATTTCAGGGTATTGAAGCATTGCTTTGCTTCCAGAAATACTTAACCTTGGAAGAAAATCTAATAACATTATACTTCTTGAGATGAACAGACCTCTATAGTAAAGTTTCTTTCTTTTTTTTTAACCAGATATTCAGCGGAGTCTTAGTCCAGTCTCTCAGAGGCCTGTTCTGAAAATTTGTAACCATGGTAATAAACTGTATTCATAATTTGCACATTCTTCTTCTCTACTTTCATCCTCTTAATCTGCGATTTTAGCAGGCTGCTATGAAGTTCTCAAGTTTCACTATAGCTAAAATAGTAAAGATGCGTGGATAGTGTGCTATTTTCCATCCTTACATTATTGTCTTGAGATCGTGTCTTAAGCACTAGATTTTTTAAAAAATTATTTGAAATTACCTTCACACATTTATGATCAGTGTTGTCCATTACACCTGTTTTAAAATCATTGTGCTCTTTTAATACAATTTTAAGTTGTAGATTTACTTTTACATCAAGATACAATTTAAAATATTGACCCTGTTACCTGTTTTATCTATCTGTTTGCTAGTATGATTTGAGATACTGTGACCAGTATTTTGGTAAAATCATAAATACAGATGAGTTTATGTGATACTGTAGAAAGATTTGTTTTTAAGAAATTGAAAGAAAATGAATTTATAATCATTTGGGCTCTTATATTTATCTGAGACTGACTTTAAAAATCCCCAACTCCTACCCGCCCAATCTCTTGGAGCCCTCTCCCTCTGGTCAGGGTGCCATTTCATGTTCATTAAGCTTTATTTACTTTTACTGCCTTTCCCTTGATGTTATGTACTAGGTAGTTCTCTTAGCCTGCATAGTCAGAACCACTTTCATCCATTCTGATTGCCATTTATTCAGAGGGAGGTTGTCACCAAAGTTTGCCTTATTTATAAAAGGAAAAATACTTGAAAGATTTCATTCAAAGTTGTTTAGGTGGTGCTGACAGGTTAATTTCTAGATTTATGAATGTATGACTGATTAAAGAAACTTGAACCAAATTTCTAGGACGACCTAAAATAATTATGAGGTAAGTAAAAGACTTGAATGTAGTAATATCTTAATAGCTGTATGGATCTTGACTGACCAAGGTAAAGTGTTTGTGTGTGTGTGTAGTGCTTAATAAATGAGAAGAAAGGATAAATCTGCAGCAGAATCGTATATAGGTCTTATAACTCCTTTCACCGTACGTTATTTGTTTTTGTTTTGTTCTCCCTACTTTAACAATAGGAAAATAAGTCAGAGAAATTCATTGTGGATCATTAAGTAATTCCTAACTTTGAGTTTATGATTTAGAGTCAATGCGATATACTAAATCATGGCCAAAAGGAGTAGAGCATAGCGCCGTCCTGAACCTTAGAGATGATTTTGTTTTATAGATGAATAAATGGAAACCCAGAGAGCCTAAAACCTTCCCAAGAGTACAGAGCTAATTAGGGACACAGTTGTGACCACAGTAAAATTTTATTCCTATTATATATATATTTTTTATTATGCATAGGTACTTGGATTTTTTATTGTTCATAAAATGTATTAATCACCAACTCAGACCCCTCTGTAAATCAAAGAGCTACAACCAAACAGAATGATGGTGATATGACTAAAATGGATATATATATCCATACTTTTAAAAATGAATATTTTCAGTATTATTTGGGAAAATTATTTAAGATAACTTTGTGTACTGGCCTTAGGGAGCCCAGTTTTTCTGTAACTGTAATGTTGGTAAATTAAGTTAAAATGGCTCAACTATAATTATTTCTAAATGGTGATACTCCCATCCATTATATAAAAGCAGATGAGCATTACATTTCTGGCTTTTCTAAAGCCAATATATACTGTCTTGTTCTGAGGTTATAGTGAAAATGGAGCTAGTAGACTCTATAGCAAACTAAAGGAGATATGTCATAAAGATCAAATTCTTTCTCTATTGTAAATATAATGGGTTAAGGCGTTTGTAAAAAGTATTTTTGTTGATATTTTGTTGTGTTTTCCCATCATGTTTCTAACCAAGTGGAAAGAAATCCAAATTACCAAATTAATCTTTAAGTGCTGTATATATAAAGATAGATTTATTAGACTAGACTCTGAAAAATGCAGGATTTGGTTAAGGCAAATTTCTTCATTGCAGAAAGAATCATAGTCATTTTTAAATTAAAAGATAGAGTTCATTTTTGTAACCTTTCCATTTCTGAAAATTGCTTTGTTTTCTTCAAAAATACTAAGCATACAAATGAACCATCTGATTGAAGTGTAACATTGAACCTATTTCACGTTTTAAATTTGCTTTCATGTACTTAAAAGAATGTCTGACATTCGTATTTTCTACACGTATACAGTAGTTGATATTGATTTTATAACCTATGAGTTTGAAGATTTTCCACAATTTTTTTTCAATTCTTTTACTTCTTAAGTAAAATAACAATAAAAATGATAAGAATATGTTTTATATTTACTGAACTTCCTAAATGTTAAGCCATGTGGTCAATGTTTGATATATATAATCTATTTAATCACAATAATTCTATCGGGTAGTTAAATTTATCTCATTTCCTAGTTGAAAAAAAAACAACACAAAAAACAGCCAAAGATTAAACAGATTAAATAGCTTGCTTACGGTCAGGCAACTGAGTTTTGAACCCAGGCCTATCTGACATCAGAGTCCAACTCTTAAATGCTCTGCCATGTTCCTCTCTAAATGCAACTGCTTGGATCGGTATTGAATTCCTTTGCTACCCATGAACTGATGAGCCAGGTGTGTATATTTTTCTTTTCTGACATAAGGTTGAAGTATTGAACTAAAACCTCTCAGAGAAGTTTCGTAGCCTCTGGTGTGCCTCATCTCTTGTTCCTAGATTTAAGCACTAGAGAGCACTGTTTTCCTAGTCTGAGCCTTGGATTACATCTGGAATTAATTATGTCCCCTTTTGAGTTCAGAGTGGAAGTTTACTTTTTATAGTTATTCATTTTTCTTTCTTAATAAACTCTGTATTAAAACATCTAATTAATTCTAATAAACTTATATTCTATTAGAAAGATCATAAAAATTTAAGTTTAAAAAATGAATATCCAACAACCCAATTTAGGTTTAGCTGCAATTTTAACCCTTCATTGTCTGTATTCAAATTCCAAGCATTTTATATATATATTTTTTCATATCTTTTATTTCATAATAAAAATCCTGGTTAAACATCTTATGGGACTCTGGGGCTAAAATGCCCCAGTATGTATTTTGGCAAAAGATAATCTTAAGCATTCTAACTCCTATGGGCTTCAGAAGCCAGAAGCACAGAAATCGTACACACTGAATAATTCAGCCCTTCTGCTGTACTCTAAACCTCTACCAAAAATACTTCAGTTAAAACCTTTACTTGAGGGGAACACTTGTGGCTCAAGTGGTTGAGTGCCTGCATCCCACATGGGAGGTCCTTGGTTCCGTTCCCAGTGCCTCCTAGAAACAAAACCAAAAGACAAAACAAAACCTTTATTTGGGTTATCTTTTGCTTTGCTTATTAAAGCCTAAGCAGAAATTGTGTATTTGCTATTTCTCCTTGTTAAGACTTCATTCATTCAGCTAAATCTGTTGAGTACTTGCTAAGCACATTAAAATATGGTGATGAGGCACCATTTTTACCCTCCAAGAATTTACCATCTACTTGTGAGACAGACCAATAAGAATTCCCGTACGTTTGGTAAATGCCATGATAGAGGTAATACGGAAAACTTTGGGAAGACCGGGAAGAAGCACCGGATCCAGACTTGGAGGTGAGAGCAGAGTCCTTCTAGAAGGAGCAAAAGTCCAAGCAGAGTTTTAATAATGAGTAGAAATGAGCCCAACTACCTGCGGGAAAAGGGGAGACAAGAAGCAGTAGCAGTATGGTCTGAACCCCATAAAATTATATGCTCTGTTAACACCCCAGTCTTCCCATTTTGCAATGTCTGCTATACTCCCATGAGTTCCATAAGAGCAGGGGCAAGGCAATAAAGGAAGATATCTGTTTTGCTTACTGCTATGACCTGAATCCTTAGCGTGGTTGGAGGCTGACACACAAGAATTTCGTAAAAATGCATTGAATGAACAGATGTGTTTATGTTTAGGCTTGCATAGAACAATTATTGTATATTGAGGAGCAAAGTCAGGCCTGTAAATACTACTCAAAAAAGTGGGATTTAATATGCCAGTTGCAAACTCAAAAACCTTTAACAACGTCTTATCTCATCCTTAAAATGTCCTCTGTCATCAGAAGATGATTTCTGTACATCACATGTCTGTGCTCCCCAAGGTTGTTGAAGTAGATGTGGAGGATGGGATATACCCTTGACTGGATTATTCACTCTTTAGAAGTATGGGGATACTTGTTATCACTTAAATTTCTTTCTCTTGCCTAGCCAAGCAAAGCCTAACAACAGTAAAACAAAAGAAGAAAGCATCTGTTGAATACAGAATATTACTTATCACAGTACATACCACACCTACAGATTTCTATAGTCTAGACTGGAAAAGGAACCGATAGAGGAGAAGTTAACACTGAGAGTCTGATGCAAGACTGAGAATTTGGACTGCTGATGATTTATGAAGATTTTTGAGTAGAAAGAAGACAGATCTAAGCAGTTTACATAGATCTGAAATGACAAACATAAGAGAGAGTAAAGAATTGAAAGGATTCAGTCACCTCAATGCCAACAAGGTTTGAGTAGAAAGAATAAGGAATGAGTCAAAGAGTATATCAAGGTTTGGAGAAAGAAGGCCTGGAGTTTTAGGTTAAGAGATCCTGATGAAGAATTGCTAAACTGTGTAAGCAAATGAGTTACCTGAAGGAGAATCTTTTATTTTTTAATTTTTTTTTTAAAGAAGTGTTACATTACATAAATGTTACTTTAAAAATATAGGGGATTCCCATATGCCCCATTTCCTCCCACTTCCACACTTTCCCACATTAACAACATCTTTCATTAGTGTGGTATAATTGTTAAAATTGGTGAACACATATTGAAGCATTGCTACGAACGGTAGACTATAATTTGTGTTATAGTTTACATTATGCCCCTCACAATTTTATAGGTTATGACAAAATATATAATGGCCTGTATATGTCATTGCAATATCATGCAGGACAATTTGAAGGAGAATTTTTAATTCAAGAGAATGGGTGGGTCAAGGACTGAACTTAAGGAATGGATACAGCTGAGTAATGAAGTTTAAAAGAGGCAGAAGGGAGATGAAGAAATAAGGAGAGAAAGTACAATAGTCGAGCCTACTTCATGAAGGTTGGAAGAGTTTCAAGGATTGGGCTAATGTGAGCCATGCTGCAAAGAGGCCAAGAAGAGGTAGGCCTAGATGTTGAAAATTCAGTGATGTGATGGTAGAAACAAAGAATCCATTTGCTTCTGCTTTTTTTCTCCTTTCCATACTTTGTATCTAATCACAGGTACTTGTGTTTCTTAATCGTCAGTAATGCACAGATTATTTTTAAACAAAAAATATATTTCACAAACCCAATAAATCTCTTAGAATGCTTTCAATTTCAAGTAATAGAATACTTGCCAGAAAGTTGCCTTTTATTATCCCACTCAACAAGAAGCCTTGAGTTATAGCATTGTCCAGGCTGATTCAGCATCACAGGCAGTCTCTGTTCTTCATTCTTGGGCTTTCCCCTGATAATAGAAATACAATAACGATTCATACTTATTGAGGACTCACGGCAAGCCCTTTTCTAAGGGCTTTGCAATTATCAATTCATTTATTTCTATATGGTAGGTACTATTCTGACACAGGAAGCTTTGGTGCCTTGCTCTAGGAAGGTTGGAGATGTATCATGTTACAGAACCAGGTTTAAACTCAGGCCCAAAGAAAACATGACAGCATCCAAAGCATATAAAAAGAGGATGTAGAGGCGGCGGACTTGGCCCAGTGGTTAGGGCGTCCGTCTGCCACATGGGAGGTCCGCGGTTCAAACCCTGGGCCTCCTTGACCCGTGTGGAGCTGGACCACGTGCAGTGTTGATGCACACAAGGTGTGCCCTGCCACGCAGGGGCGTCCCCGTGTAGGGGAGCCCCATGCGCAAGGAGTGCGCCCCATAAGGAGAGCCACCCAGCGCCAAAGAAAGTGCAACCTGCCCAAGAATGGCCCCGTACACACGGAGAACTGACAAAACAAGATGACGCTACCAAAAGAAACAGATTCCCGTGCTGCTCAGAACAGAGGCGTACAAAGAAGATGCAGCAAATAGACACAGAGAACAAACAATGAGGGGGGGGCGGTAAATAAATAAATCTTAAAAAAAAAAAAGAGGATTTAGAGAACAGACAACATGGCCATGAGACCCCACCTGGAAACCTTCTGAGGGGAAGGCTGCTAGAAAGATCCTGTGAGACCCTGGCCGCAAGAATCTCATTTTGAACAGGAATCCCATTTGGGGTCAAGGGAAACCCTGGATCCTCTCAAAAGGCCTTCACCATTGACCCCCTGAGAACTGACAGGTTGGGCAACCAATCAGAACAGCAAACAACTGGGACCTATCCCTACCATTATGAAGAGGGAGGAATAAAACTTTTAAAAGGCCCGATCTGAGGCCCTCGTGTGCACCTCTCACTCTGCAATATTTCTATGGTCCATGCCTCGGACCGTGTGCTCCTCTCTCGTTTTCTTGTTTCTTAATAACCTCTTTACTCCCTTGCCTAAAAAAGAGAGGTATAAACCTCTTTTTTTCCCTTCTCTTTCTCTCTCTGTTTTTGTTTTTTGCGTGTGTGCGTGTGTGTGTGTGTGTGTGTGTGTGTGTGTGTGTTTTGAGGTACCTGGGGGCCAGGGATTAAACCTGGGACCTCGTTTACAGGAAGCTAACACTCAACCCAATGAGCCACATTGACTTCTCTGAGGTTTTTAAAAATTTATTGTTTGTTTTATTTGTTGTTTGTTGTTTGTTTCTTCAGGAGCACTGGGTACCAAATCCAGGACCTCCCGTATGGGAGGTGGGCACTCAACTGCTTGAGCCACATCTGCCACCCCTTTTCTCTTTTATCAGGAAATAAAATATCCTAGTAGCCTTCTTGTATCTCAATGGTCAAAACTTTATTATAACAGCTATTTTCCAAACCAATCACTGACAAAAAAAAAAAGTGAGATTTCTGTGAAATTTGAATTTCATATAATTTTCACATATATTTCACAAATATTAACCTTCACTAGATTTTTGCCCCAACATTTAAAAATGTAAAAGCCATCCTTAGTTCTCAAGCACTATAAAAATTGATTACTTGCCAGATTTTCCCTGGGACTGACACTTGCCCCAAAAATAGACAGAAAGGGGGGTGGACTTTGGGTTAGGTAACTCAAGACACCTGTCACCCCTACAAATATTCTGAACCACCTCAGACTCAAAAGGGCCCCATTATTGTTTTTTGAAAATGTCCTTCTGGTTATAAATTATCCTATTAAAGAGGAAAAAACTTGATAAATTTTTGTAAAGATTAACAATATACACTATTTTAAAATTGTCATAAATCTTTGCAGTTCAAAGAATGTACTTGTTGGCATCTTTTTTCCATTGTTTTCTCATTTCTTTTCCTTCTACCTTTTTTGTTTTTGTTTTTGTTTTCCTCCTCTATAACCTCTGATATATAGCTGAGTGACTATATTTTTCAGAGTATAATTATTCCTTTCTTCCAAAACTTCACTTCCCCTGTACACTCCATAAAGTTTCCTTAAAACTTTTGTGACACAGGGTTCTCACATACAAATGGTTTAGCCACACATTATTTTGCATCTGCCTACAATTTGATTGCATCCTCATTAGATGATTCTCTTTCCATTAAGTAGTACAGTGGGATTTTTTTTCCCATTTAAGTGGATGTAGACTAATCAGAAAGAATTCTATAAAGTATGTGCAATTATAACCCCTAATGATAAAACTATTTAACTGTGACAAAATAAGATAAAACATAATCAAAAATTTAGGCAAACAAGTATTACACATCCATAACCTAAACAAAATCTTTCTATATTATCTTTACACTAAATCAATTCTTAATAGCCTTTAATTTGGATTTGATTATCTATTTTTACTCCTCCACTTATATATGGAGCTTTGAGAGATTTTTATAGAAATAAGATTGTATTGCCTCCAGGCACAGCTGCTCTGCCACTCTAAGATTTAAAGTCAGAATTAAGTGTGAAGCTATTTAGATATCTTTGAATTAGTATATTTCCCTGCAAAATAGACTCTAAGGGAAGCACATAAAACAGGTTTTATTGATATATCAAAATTTCACACATACCCATCCAAATCCATTCAGTTCTGGGTTCGCTTATTTCTAGACTTACCTTTTCCCCAAGATGTAAGGATTTGTCTTGAGGCAGAATTATGGAATTTCTAAGATTTTCAGTGGCATCATCTGAGTAGAATTATGGAATTTCTAAGATTTTCAGTGGCATCATCCAAGTATTAATTGCCTTAAGGCTTCTTTTGAAAGCAGTGAGGACAATACCAAATCAGCCCTTGTCTAGAGAACCTTGTTTATCAAAGTATAATAGTATATATTATCAACTGGCATTGCTATTTCTTTTCATTGAATCCTATCATAAAGTAAAGAGAAAGGGAAAATATGGCAAACTTACATGGTTTTTCTCATTGTTGGCTTATTGAGAATACTTTCGTTCATTCTCTTTCCGATGAATTTGTGTGTGCCAAATAACCTAAGAAAGGGAACTATTAAAATTCTAATTCTAAACTTGGGGTTTCAAGCAGAATCAAATGCTACCTGTATTTTTTAAGGAGAGTTTTCTGGGCCAACAATGTACAACAGTTTGGGTGATTTCACAGTTTATTCATACAGCCTCTTACTTACTATGTAGTCAAGCAAAAGGAAGAATGGACTCAGTTAGGGCTCCTACCTAGGTAAAGATGCCCTGTGTGTAGACTATAAAGGCTTTTCTTTTCTAATTTGTAGTCAGGAAAGGACAGACTTTCGGCACAGTCATTATCAAACAGGCTCGAACAGTTTAGAAAATTCTCAAGTAGTGAGGACTTCAAGTTGTTTTAAAAGGACATTTATAAGAAATACTAAATGTCTTTCATATAATGAGCATTTGCAAATGTATGCTGCTAAAGGCTGGGAATAACTGAGTGAAAAGGAGATAAAGAACTATTGAAGAAGGAAAGTAATACATTTGACTTCCTTGAAATAGTTATGATTCATATGCTTTTTCTGTTTGTGTCATGGACTGTAATTTTTATGCTCCATTTTTAAATTCCTTTTGTTTTTCTTGTTCTAAACTTCTCTCTTCTTGTAACCGAGGTTCAGGATCTGGGTCTATAAGGAATTAATAGGCCAGCCATAGAGGCTTCTTGAACTCTCTGGAACTTTGATTTAAATTTTGTGTAGGGTATTTTTCCCCCTGAGGAAAGAATCTGTATCAAAATTCTCAAAAAGAGAAAAATAATTATTGATTTTGTTATTTGATTACTGGTTTGTTAAAAATGTTTCTCTATTTCTGCATGCCATAATTTTACATGTAATATACTTTAAAGGAAGCCCCTTTTGCTATAATTTTTTGCCATTTGAAAACTAAACTTCCATTGACATATTCACAAATCTGAAAAATATGTCAAATGGTTGGCAGATCTACACTTTTAGTGGCAAACTGTGTTGGATGAAGAGCTAAGATCCAATATAATGGTTTTCCCATGGAGGTTCACTTAGGATATCTGGAAGAAGACATCACTGCACCTGGGTGCTTCGTCTTACCACGTCTCCCAGGGCAGGAAGACGTGCAGAGCCCATCTGCATTATGCAGCCTCAGAGGTTAGGAAGGGAAAAGAGGAGACTGAGAAGGATCAGTCTCCCCAGAAGTCATTAGTGACACAAAAGCCCAGGGAAAATGGGGTGGAGGGGGGAGGGGAGAGAAATAAATAAATAAATCTTTTAAAAGAAAGAAAGCAAAGAGAAGGGAAATAATGTGAATTAGAATGTATGGTAGTTTAATGAGTGGCTTAAAGTTTCTTTACCATTCAAATGACAGAGGCTTTTACTGCTTTTGTATTCTGAAGGGATGAAGATTTAAAGGAGCAGTAGTTAAGGTCAGTGAGGTTCTTGGGGATGAGATAGGAAGCATGCATGGGTGTCTGGCACCTGGATGTGAAAAAGAGGGCTGTATGAATAGAAGTGGATCCAAATAATTGAGTAAGGAATAGTTTTTGTTGTTATTGCTGTTTTGTCGTGTTTTAATTAGGGAAGCTGTAAGTTTACAGAAAAAAAAAGTGAAGTACAGAGCTCCCACATACCACCCTTTTAATAACCCTTGCATTAGGGTGGTTCATTTGTTGCAACTAATAAAAGAACATTTTTATAATTGTGCTATTAATTGTATTACATGGTTTACGTTAATGTTCACTGATTTGTCTACAGTCCTTTGGGTTTTTTGAAAAGTTTTGATTCTACTAACATAGATACAACCTAAAATTTCCCCCTTTAACCACATTCATTGTATAATTCATTGCTGTTAATTACGTTCACACTATTGTAAAGGAGTTTTGAGATCTTATCTGATACCATCTATTTTCTCTGAAAATTAGGATGTATGGTTTCCTCTTGCAAAGATAGCCTCTGGATGGGAAAGGGAAGCAAAGGTAGTAGACAACTGCACATTTCTTACAGGAATTGGAGGAGAATAACTAAGCAGGGAGATGCAAAATCATTTCTGTATTAATGGCCCAGCTCAAATGAGACATCATTACTTGTATAATCACATCAAAGTTTGAGGGACAAGAAAGGAGCCAAGATGCTACTTTTCCCTGTGACAAAGGGAAGGAAGGAGAGTATAATTCCCCCAAAGCCTAAATATTCTAAAAATTAACCTCCACATGTATCCATAGTGTTCAGTTAGGCAATAGGGAGACGAATGTGCTTTAGGGCACTAGCCAAACAGCCATCACATTTTTTTTTGAGAATATTTAATATTTTTTAAAATTATAGTAGCTATTTAAGAAAATAATCAAAACTTAAAATGTTGTATACCAACTTGTGGCTTATCTTTTTTTTTTTTTTCCTGCTGTAGCAGTATATATGTAGAAGGTATAGCATGAACAGTACTTGAAAACCAGCAGGGAGTCAGGTTTAGGCTTTGGAGTCAAACATGTCTTGATTTGAATCTTTGACTTACTAACACTATGACTTTGATTAGTTATTTAACCTTTGATTTTCCTTTTCCACCTGTAAAAAAGGGAAATTACAATACATGTTTGAAAGGCTGTTTGGAAGATTATTACATGAGTGTAAAACTAGTATAGTACCTAGAATTGAGCAGATATTCAATCAATTCAATAAAATTAGTTCCTCCTCACCCCATCCCCTTCTTTACCTTCCTCCCATGATGTATTTGTCAATAGAAAGTCAATGTAAATTCGTGAGCAAAGTGATAGTGCCAAGTAGAATAGATTTGTTAATTAGACTTTTTTTTTTTTTTTTTTGGTATAAACATTTACTCTACTGCACTTTAAAGAAACGGCATATCTGTGTTTTTATGGTATCATCTTAGAAAAATATATTCACTTCTCTGGTTATCAAAATCTTTGTTATGTATGAAAACTGTGATATGACTGCAAAGTTAATATTTTCTATTTCAGTATAAAGAATTGGACCTTTATGACCCCAAACTATAATTGATCGAAATTCCCTTAAACATTAATTTTTTTTAAAAAATCTTTTCCTACCTTTTCTTCCTTTAGTCCTTTTTTTCTTTCCATCCTTCCTTTCCTTCTAAACAGTATCGTCTAAGGGCAAGAAAAATAATAATGTGAGTTAAAATAAATCAGTTTACCATCTGAACTTAGTTCAATCTTTTCATGAAACAAAGATAACTATTATGGGTAGACTAGTATATATCCTAGCTTTTAAACCACAATTTCATTGAAATGTCAGATATTTGTCTCTCATTAGTTGGAACCCAATTAAATAAATCCTAATAATTATAGTTCTTTTAACTTTTTCCAATGTCTAGAACGTGTTGGTAATGATAGCATAACTGTAGAGAGACAATTTATCCAATTGTGAAGAATGAAATTTCAAAAATCAATTAAAGTTTAAAAATTTAATATTGGCTATGAACAAAGGGTATGTCCAGAATGGGTTTTTACATAAAATCTTAATCAGATCTCATTAATTTAGAGTTTGTACTAATTCAAAAGGTCCTACCCTAGGTTTATTTTTATGGTGTTTGCAAGAGAAGTTTTGTTAGGGAAGTTAATCATATGTATGAGTTTAGAGGGAAAATTTTAAAATTAAAAGACTGTGGAGTCTTGATTTTAAAATAGAGTAGTAAAGATGTTTTATATCCCTTTATTCCTTGGCACCACCACAGAGCCACCTAGAGAAGGAATAACAGAAACACAGATTCCATCTCCAGACATATGAAGACCAAAAGAACAAGATACAGCAAGGAAAAAGCTGAAATCCAAATAATCTTAATGAGAAATGGACTGAATTACCCTTATGGGATCAGGGATTACAGGTGCCAAAACATAAGGAGTGAGGCATGGAACTAAAAATGGAGGAAATGGTAAAGGATCAGTTACACTTCCAGGCAGTCAGGCTCCACTGTCTTAAATTATAACCATTATTTTGTATTGCCCCAAGTCTCTCTCCCTTTCCTCTACAGTGTCAGGAGATGCGTGGTTTATTGTTTGTAAAAATTGTGCTAGAGACTTTCTACAATGGGGATATAAGGCAGAGGTGAGGTGTGGTGCTAAAAACAGGCATTATATAAACAGAGGAGGTTAGTCTAGAGAAAAAAGAAGAAATACACATAATATATTCCCCTGGCCTCCATCCGCCACTTAGTTCTTAGTAAACAGGAGCCAAGGTTGAACTCCAAGCAAAAAACAGAATAATCTGGAAATAAGTTTAGAGAAAAGACCTTAGTTACTGGCATTAGGCCCCTTTCCTTTACCGTAAGGCATCCCACAGAGAAGCCCTCTAGTTAATACACCTATTCAACTCATGCAAACTTTTACTCTTAAATATTTTTAATGTAGAGTCAAGGATCATCAACTGATATTTGAGGAAAATCTCCATCGTGAAAAAAAGTAAAAAAAAAAGGAACACTTAGTAAACAAAAAATGTGGAGTACAGAAGAAACTCAAACAAAACACAATAATTAATAAATACAAAGTTATCAAAGAAGATTTTAATGATGGAAAGAATAGGATGCTCTTATCTATACATGTTTATATGAAAAAGAATTATAAAATTTTAAAAAATTAGGTAACAACCCTTGGATATGTTTTGTGCTCTATGACAAAAACAGCATAAAGAGGGGAAATGGAGGGTTAGAGAAGCAGACACTGTGTGCTATTGAAAGTTATATATATATTTTTTGAAGTAGTAAGCTAAAGACTAAGGTTGTTTAAATACAAACCCCAGGGTAATTGCAAGTATTTAAACTATATACAGAAAAGGAAATGAGAAAGGTATCAATAAGATTTGTCACAGAAGATCAACTATATGCAAAAGAAGGCTGAAATAAGGGAAAAGAAGAACAAAACAAAACAGAAAAAAGATACATGATGTATAAGAAACAAAGGACAATAGCTGAAGTTAAGTCTTATTCACTAAATGTAAATGGATTAAACACCCCAATCAAAAGACAGATTATCAGAATGGATAAGCTAGCAGGATCTATCTATAAGTTGTTTACAAGAGATTCACCTTTGACCCAAAGACACAAATAAGTGAAAGGATGGAAAAATACACTCCATGCAAATTGTAACAAAAGAGGGCTGGGATGGCTGTACTAATAAATGGCAAAATTGACTTTAAGTCAAAAACTATTACAAGAGACAAAGAAAGGCACTATATATTGATAAAAGGATCAATCCACCAAGAGGAAATAATAATCATAAACATTTCTGCACCTAATCATGGTGCCCCAAAATATATGAGATAAAACATTCACATAATGCAAGGGAGAAATAGACACCTTTACAGTAGTTTTTGGAGACTTCAGTATAGCACTTTTAGCTACGAATAGAACATATAGACAGAAGATCAGTAAGGAAATGGAGAACATAACAATATTATAAATGAACTACATCTAATAGATACATTCAGAACACTGTACCTCAAAGCAGCAGAATACATATTCTTCTAAAGAGCACATGGATCATTCTCCAGGATAGAACACATGTTAGGTTATTAAACAAATCTGCTTAAATTTTAAAAGACCGTAACTATACAAAGCATCATTCTGACCGAAATAGAATGAAGCTAGAAATCACTAAATGACAGAGAACTGGAAAATCCATAAATAGAAGGAAATTAAATGACATACTCATAAGCAATCAATGGATCAAAGAAGAAATCACAAGGGAAATCAGGAAATATTCTGAAACAAATGAAAATTGGAACACAACATATCAAAACTTAGGGGATACAGGGAAGACAGTGTTCAGAGGGAAATTTATAGCTTTACATACTTACATTAAAATAAAAAAAGTAGAAAAGAAAGAAAGACCTGAAATCACAGATCAAATCTTACATATCACAAAATTATCAGAAGGAAGAAAATAAAATCAGAGCAGAAGTAAATGAAATAGAGAATAAAAAGCAATAGAATCAATGAAACCAAAGGTTGGTATTTTACAAAGATCAGTAAAACTTAGAAACCTCTAGATGGACTGACAAAAAAAGAAAGAAGATGTAAATACTAAAATCAGGAATGAAAGGGGTGACATTATTATTGATCAAACAGAAATAGAAAGGATTACAAGAGGATACTATGAACAGTCATTTGCAAACAAATTCTATAAGCCAGACACAAAAGAACAAATACTGTAAGATCTCAATTCTATGAAATAAACAGAATATGCAAATTCATGAAGTCAGATATTAGAATGCATGTTACCAGGTGCCAGGTGCAGGAGGGTAATGGGGAATTATTGTTTAAGTGATGTGGAGTTTCTGTTTGTGGTGATGGAAAAGTTTGACAATAAATGATGAGAGTAGAGGTACAACTTTCTGAATGTGATTAACAACACTGAATTGTACATTTGGAAAAGCATAAGAAGGCATAAGTTTTAGGTTGTATATAGGTTACCACACACTGTATACACACATCCAACATAGAAAGGTATAACAAAATGAATAAATTCTAATATAAATAGTGTGCAAAAGTTAATAGCATAACTATAATAATACTGTTTCATTAAGTGTAACAAAAGTGCCTACTGACACAAAATGTTAAGGAAACTGAGTACGGGGAAGGATATATGGGAGTTTAGTCGTTTCTGTATGATATTTTTGTAAACCTACAATTGATATATATATTTATATACACACATGATTGGGGATAAAAGATATGACTAGAGCCAAAATCTCTTCCTTCATTAGTTATCTATCTCATTTTCTCCTAAAATACACTGATTATAATTTTATTTTTCATTTTTCCACTTCATTTTCTCTCTCCCAGTGGTGAACATGAACCTAAAGGGGACTCCTCTCTGTTCTGTCTCTCAGCTTATCATTTTTATGTGATCCAGGAACTAAAGTGCTCTTTAATGTACATTCCTAAAAAGTGATAGGGGATGATAATATCCAATAATGACCGTGCTTCTAGCTTAGGAAATAACCGTACTTCTGCATGTAAAAGGGCCACTCTTCTGACCTTAATTTTTTACATGTGCCTATAGTTAACATTGGCCAGTGATTTTGCAGCACAAATCTGAATTATTTTCTTCCGTTGTTATTCTTAATGTGAGTGAAAAGAAAAATAGAAATAAGTAGTAACGAAAATCAAGCACCATTTTATTTGTTTTGCCTTTTCGAGCAAAAGCAGCCCTCCAGTGCTGCATAAAAACTTGATAGCTAATCTATATGTGCTGAATCCTGGGAATGCAAGAGAATAGGATGAAATTAACATTTTGAGACATTGATGTTAGTTATAATCATTGGCTCATTTGTAAATAAGTCTCTAAATATATTACTTGGGCCTCACTAAAGCCAGGCATGTGGATGAGTATATTGTGAATGGTTTGTGGTTTGGCGGAGAATAGTGGTATGACTACTTATTAAGTAGTCTTGGTAAGGAGATAAATATTAAATATTTTTCTACTTTGAAAGGACCTATAAATTTATTGAAGGAAACTTGGATACGCACTAAGAAACCTGCATGTTCTTTTGATTTCCAAATAAATTAGAATTTATTATATTAGTGTTCAAAATCATCTACGTTATCGTGATGTAATGGCATTTGGTTAACAGTTTTATCATTTGTTAGCACTGATCTTAGAATAAATTATAATGGTCATTAAGTGCTATTCTATGATCATTTAACTAATCATGCTTGCAAACTCCTTCTATTAGTCAAATCTCTTGTTAATTAGTCAGAGAAGCTATCTCATCCCAGTTTCTGAAGGAATAATGAAATAAAGGAACACAGACTTATACTAAGGAAAACAATAGTGCATTACCATTTACCACATATATCGGCTTCATTTACTTTCACCTGGTCCATTATAGCAGCCTCACAGTTTAAAAATTCTTGCTATTTTTTAAATTTTGAAATGTGACAACTAGGTCTACTAAATTAAATGTGCATATTTTCCCATTAAAGCATTTATGCAGCAGAGAAGTGCCTAATATGAAATGCAAATAAAAACAAATTCCTCTTTTACCTACATGTCCATATTGAAAGATAAATCAGTAAATATTATTTAGATTTCGCATTAAAAATGTTAACGGCATCTTCTTATAATTTAGTTCTGACAAGCCTATAACAAAATCTATAGAACCTCAAGTTTAAGAATATAAGGTATACCTAAGATTCTTTTATTTTAAGCTCTTTTAATACTCATATCTTGCTAATGTAGTTAGTCTGAACAATTCTTAAATTGATGTTTTATAAACCATGGACAGGGTTTTATTTAATCCAAAGTGTTATTTCATCACTGAGTAAAAGATGTATTTTCAGAAAATTTTCTTAGTTGCAAAGGAGGGGGGAAAGAGAAAGCAAAGGATCTTTTTAAAAAAGTAAGGCAACTTCACAAATAATCATTATGATACTCTATGTTTGAATGTGGAGACAGAAATGTAGGAAGTAATGCATTTAAGGGATTTATCTAGTACACTGTTAAAGGGCAGAGGAAATCACTGCAGGAGAGAGCTCTCAGGATTTGTTGCTAAACTTGCAGTGTATGGCAGTAGCATCCTCTCTAATAAGTCTCAAGGCTTTCATCACTTGTGATACACTGGTCTTTCTGCTTGCCACTCACTCACTGGAAACTTATTACTCTCCATGCTTTTAACCTACTTTCTTTTTATTCACTCGTCCCCATTCCCTTTCCTCACCTAAATATAAAATGATACAATCTGTTAAGGGTAAGAAATAAATATTTTCAGTAAATGGAAGGAAGAAACACTATATAATATGTTGTAAAACTTATAATATTCCTTGAAAATAACTCTGTGCTTTCTACATATTGGTTTATTTCAGTAACTGGAAGAAAGCAAAGGTTTTCATAATAATTTTTTGGAAATTACGTTTTTTTTTTAATCAGTTCAGATCCTGCACACTCCCTGTGGTAGTTTCTATATCCATGGGACACTTGCTTATCTGTTTTTGAAAGTGTAACATTGTTTTCATGTCATATACCATGTGGTTAATCACATGCCCCTCTTCTAAACAAATCTCTAATCCTAGTCTCTCTGTATTTTTACACTCTGATATCATTTTATCCTGTGTCTGTCCTCTTTCAACAACTACTAAACACGGGGAAGCGGACTTGGCCCAGTAGTCCGTCTACCACATGGGAGGTCTGCGGTTCAAACCCCTGGCCTCCCTGACCCGTGTGGAGCTGGCCCATGCACAGTGCTGATGTGCGCAAGGAGTGCCATGCCACGCAGGGGTTCCCCCAGCATAAGGGAGCTCCACGCGCAAGGCATGCGGCCCATAAGGAGAGCCGCCCAGCACAAAAGAAAGGGCAGCCTGCCCAGGAATGGCGCCACACACACGGAAAGCTGACACAGCAAGACAATGCAACAAAAAGAAACACAGATTCCCGGGCCACTGACAACAACAGAAGCGGACAAAAAGAAGAACACACAGCAAAATAGACGCAGAGAACAGACAACTGGAGTGGGGAGGGGGGAAGGGGAGAGAAATAAAATGAAAAAATAAATAAAGTTTTTAAAAAAAGAACTACTAAACACTATTTCTACATTCAAAATCAGGAATAAAAAACTATTAATGTACAAATTATTGCCTCAGGTAAACCCTCTCTCCACTGTTTCACTGAATTCCTTGACTCTGTGTGTTGTGCTTTTCTAGGAAGTTTTATTTTGTTTTGTTTTAACCTTCCATATATTATTCTCTTCCTTTCAATATAAATGTAATTTTATATTGAAGAATAACATATGTAGAAAAGTACCCAGTTCCTAAGTATATGGCTTGACAAATTTATGTAAAGTGAACTTAACCTACATAATCAGCACCCAGGCACAGGACAACAATTGACCACACAAAAGCCCCTTTCTACCCCTCCTAGTCATGCCTTGCATTCCAAAGGTAGTTTAACCTTTTTCTTTTGATAGAGTCATATACTTTGTGTCCATATATTGTTGTGTGAAGTTGTAATTTGTTCCTTCTTATTGTGGTTTTAATCTTACACTATATGAATATACCATAGTTTATTTTTCTTTTGTTGTTGAATATTTGTGTTGTTCCTAGCTTTGGGCTATGATAAATAGCACTGCTGAGAACATTTTTATACATGTCTTTTAGTTATGTCAGGTACATACCTAGGAGGGCAATTGTACCTATATTTAGCTTTAGGAGATACTGTGAAACTATTTTCCAAAGTGATTGTACCATTTTATAATTTCATCAGCAATGCATGAGAGTTTTATTTCAGACATTCTGATAGGGTATGTCATTTTGATATGGATTTGTGCCTCCCATATGAATACCTTAAATACCTTTTAATATACTTATTGACATTTTGTTTATCCTGTTATGTGAAGTACTTGTTCAAGTCTTTTGCTCATTTTTCTATTGACTCATCAGTGTTTTTCTTATTGAGACGAAATCAGTTTTGACACAGTTTAGAATTCCATCATAACGCATATGTCAAACTCTCCATTAAAGGAAACACTGTCACTTTATAGGAATATTATCCTCCACTCGGTTCAGGTCTTCCAGTTAAGAGGCCTTAGAAAGTTAGGCCTAGTAAATATGCATAAGAGAGCAGCCTTGTTGCTCTCTAGACTCATAGACTCTGCTACCTTTTTACCCTCATCTGTCAAATTCCCCTTGTTATGCAAATCTATTGTCTAACCCACTGATGTCATGTGATAGCCATCCAGAGCCCCTGCAGCTTCCCTCAATATATTACAGTTCTTCAAGGATGTTCTTCTGGAAAAGCTTTGTCATGGTAAGACTTCTGAAAACTATTTGTTGAATGAATGAATGAAGGAACGAATATATGAGGAAAGAATAAATTAATGACTACATGGCTTGGACTTAAAGTCAGCCTCCCAACTCTAGGTTTAGCCTATATTTCATTATGTCCCACTATTAATTGGAAAATACTATTTAAGGGGCATGAACTAGTATAGCTCAAAAATATGGATCAGGAGTGTACTCTCAAGGTAATTTATGACTCATTTATATATAATTTTATGATAAAATTTGAGTAACTTTTTTACAAGCTATTTTTAAATACATGGATTATTACCAAAGGGAAAAGTCTTTACTTCCAAACATACAATCATGATGAGTTAGATCCATAATTAAGCAACTAAATGTATATGCTTTTCAGTAGGTGATTAGTTTCATGTATTCATCTCACAGAAATCTGTAGTGTCTTCCAAGACCAGATTTACAACATTAAAGTAATTTTTAATTGAGAAGGAGTTAAGATAAAGTACAAGCTACTGTTATTTTTTAAAATCATGTCTCTGTGGGAGGGAAAGAAGATATGTGGTTTACTGGCTTGAGTACATGTCCCAAAGCCCATCATTTAACATGTTTCTTCTTTAGTAAAATATGGTATTAGACTAAATAAGTGTTTATTATTCTTTTACGTTTATATCTGTCTCTTTTATACTGAACTCTATTTATTAATATTTATAGTCTATATCTAAAATAAGGCAGTTTAGTAGTCTACTCTAATTTAAGAACTACACTTGAACCAATTGAGCAACCATTTGGGATCAAATATGCCCATTAAAAAGCAAAGGAAATTTTGAACTTGTTTAAAAACCAATGCATTAGAGTTTTCTGATTGTAGAAAATAAATTAATAGTCAAACATTTTTAACATATGGACAAATATACAGGAGAAAATTAATTTTACTCATAACCCATCTACTCATATATAACCCTTATTGGCATTTTGGCCTTGACCTTTCTAATACTTAATATATATAAATTTTTAAATTTATATACATTATCATGCGGTGCATGATATTTTGTGTTATGAATATTTTCCATATAGCATTAGTTCTTTCTTAACAGTATTTTAGAACTGCATAGTATCTCATAGTAAGATGGGCTGTACATTATTTAACCACCTTCCCTAGGGTTTGAACTTTGCACGGTTTTAAAAATTTTACCACTGTAGATAGCACTCTCTCTCCAGGATAAGTCAAAGAATATAAACACTTCTAAGGTTTTTTATACAAATTGCTGAGCTGAATGGGGCAAGGGGATTAAGCTATACTATACTCGTTCTGGCTGCCTATGGCAGTATCTGTTTCTCAAACCCTCAACCTTAGATGTTTTTCAAAACACCCATTAGACCATATGGCATCTTATTGTTTTACCTTTTTTTTTTTAATTCCAATTTTTCAGCAGTAAAGTTGGATATTTTTCTGTCTTTTATTTAAAATGACAAAATTTGGGGAGGGCACAGGAAGGAAAGAAAGAATTTTGTCAGTATTTCTTATCAAACTATGCCCTTGAGGAAAAATCAGTTACTTTAGTGTTATTATCTCCTCTGTCTTATTTCTCCACTAGGAGCAATTATTACGGTATTGATGATTGTCAAGGCCGCCAGTCCAGGAGTAAGTTTTACATATACATTTTGACCATTACCAATAATAAATACAATCAACTCTTAATTTACTGGAGTAGTGATGTGGAGGTGGGGATAGAAATCAGTCATAGACCTAACTCACAGTTAAAGTTCTTAAATTAACTTTCGGTCACCCAGTGGCACATAATTAGTTAAGGGATAGTGGGAATCTCAGTGGACTCACACCTCAGGAGTTTTGGATAATTAGGCAGCAGCTTAATAGATCTCAAAAGATACTTGTGACTAAGCTGAGTCTGTCTGATGCCAGCAGAGCCAGTTGAAAAGTGAAGAAACGGAGCCAACCAACTAAGTTTTACTTCCAGACTATTTTAATAGCAACTTCAACAGATTTTTTTTCACTGAATTTACCATATTGATCCATTTAATAAAAGGTATTTTAACAGTGAAGGTATTTGTAAGTTATGATTGCTTTGGTTTTTAAATTTATAATTTTTATACCCTACTAATCTCTAGGAAGAATTTGAGGTAGCTTATAAAAGAGGGCATAGAATAATCTAGTAATTATAAGAGAAAACAAATGCTGTAAGAAAACAGAAGGAAGTTGTTTCCTTGGCTTAAAGCCTGTTTTTCAAACTTTAGCATGCATCAGAATCATCCCAGGTGCTTATCGAAACACAAGTTGCAGGGCCCGGACCCAGAGTTTCTGATTCCATACTTTTTTGGGAGAGTTTGTATTTCTTCCATGTTCCCAGGTGCTGCTGCTCCAGGAAACATACTGTGAGAACCACAGATCTAGAACATTGTAAAGTAGTTTCTCTTAAATGTGTCTTATAGCCCAGTATGATTATATACCATATTGTTATTTTTATAAGCCACAGTTCTTCATATGGATATGAAGGATATGGTTGATTATGTGTCCCAGTGGTTCTAAACCTTGGCCCCATTAGAAATATCTAGAGAATTTTTAAATTTGGAGCCTTTGCTCTACAGATCGTAATTTAATTAGTATAGAATGAGGCCTGGGCACCAGTATTATTTAAAACTCTCCCTGTGATTCTGATGTGTGGCCACAATTATGAACCACTGATAGGTAGAGATAAAAATAGCCCATTTTGCTAACAGGTAGTCTGGTTATTTTATTTATGGCTTTTATTTTTCTATCACTGTGGCTCGCCACTTATTTCCATTCTTCAGCTGTGTAGTATGTTTTTGGTTAAGTATACCATTTTATTCTTCTCTTAATTGAACTTCATCCAACTTTTGATGAACCATTCCTCTAATCTGCCAAGGTCATTTTAAATCCTATTCCATTCTTATAAATTGTTTAACCCCTGCCCAACTAAGTGATGTGCATATTTAATGAGCAGATTTTCAATTTCCTAATTGAGACTATGCTCATTAAGTTTAATATTTTATAATTCTATTGCAAATTATTTCCACTATGTGGTTGATGCTACCTTGACTTTGCCCTGTCATGCACATTTTCTTCATTATCAATGAACATTTATTTAGTGCTTAGAAGTGTGTGATATTGAATCAAGTTCTATGACTGCTAACTAGTTCAAAATAAGTGCTGAATCTGACTCCATGTAGTTTTAACTGTAAGGAAAATATATATGCATGCATGTGTACACAGTATATAAAGCATGAGATGTGTGGCTAATACAGAACATAGCATTTAAACCCGAAAATTAAACTGAACATACACACATAAATCAATCGAATATAATGACATTGACTCTAGCTTTATAGAGTAGAGGTTAAGAGTACAGGCTGTCCCTTACTAGCTGTGCACCCTAAGCAAATTACTTGCTCCTTTTCCCTCAGTTTTTTCATCCATTAAGTGGGATTGTAATCTTCCCTGCCTTGGTTTAAGGATTCAAATGAGATTATACATGGAAAGTTCTCAACAGAACCTAACACATAGCAACAGTTCTGGGTACATTATTGGAAAGTGTGCTTTTCTGGATAATTATAGTTATTGCATAATTATAGCAACTAAGGTTCTGAGTCAGGATTCAAACTCAGAACTTCTGTCTACAGGTTAATAGTTGTTAAATGGGAAAAGAAGAGGGAATAAACTGTTTCAGACTTAAGGGTTAAGGGAAGTGGGAATCTATTATAGAAAGATGTCTCTAAAAAGAATAAAGTATCTAGTATCTGACCACTTATCATATGTCAGACTCTATTGAAAGTGTTATTTATTTACATTGTCTCAAACTGAGGCTTAGAATGGTTAAAAAGCTTGCCCCAAATCATAAACCTGACGAATGACACAGTGAGGAATTGAACCCAAATCTATGACAGCAAATTCCATTATATTTATTGAAGTAAATAACTTCAATAAATTGCCCTTCTTTAAATGGAATCAGGAGATTACTTTTTCTGGAACAGAAGATGTACTCAAGAATATCAGAAGTAGAGTACAGAAAGATAAGAAAGAAACAGGAGTTTTATTTACTTCCTTACTTTTTTGTGGCAACGTAAATAGGAAAAATCAGCTGAATGATTTCTCCTCAACTTAGCATGTTTTAAATTAGTTAACTGGCTAAAAATGGAGGTGCCCCAAGGGAAGGAAACTGGAGATGACCTAGACGAGGATTAAAAAATGGAGATAGATTAGAAGGAGTGTCTTAGAAGGGTATGCAATTTATAGACTTCATCTTCTTTTCTCCTTTGATTTACTTAAAATGAGTAAATGTCAAGGGTGATCTCTTTGAGGCCTTAAAAGCTAGTATTTTTTTCATGAAACACATTTTTATAGCACTTTACAGTTTTCAGAGTGCTTGCACATACTTATTTTGTTTAATCTTAATATATTGGTAGGCACTTTTACAATTTTGTTTCTATTATCCTAAAATATCCATAAGTATAAGAAACATGTTTATACCAAATTGAATGGAAGACACTACTGGACTGAAATTTTTTAGCACATATCTGTTTAAATGTGTTTATTTTCTTGTAAATGACTAAATTAATTATGATTAAAAATATATATACATATTATTCAGAAAATACTGGCCATCAGGCAGTTTTATGAAAGAATCTTCGCTTTTTCTTCCCTCTCATTTTATGCCTTCTTTAGCTATCTCAAAATCTCAATACCACCACACTGTTCAAACATGTTCAAAGTGAAGTAATTTTCCCCATGTAATACAGTTTTGAGTCTGGAAAAATCAGTCCAGAAAATAAATTAAAAACTGTATTTTCAGGTTTGCATTACTGTAGAATTTGGAGCCATAAGAAACTTTGTACTGTATTTTGTCTGAAGTTTATTTATGAAAACTCTTGTTTTCATAGATAAGAATTATGTATATAAATCTAGCATTTAATGAAAAAAGAGAAACCCCAGATATTGAAATTTCTGAACTTTCAATATTTGCCCTTTAATTATAGATGGGAATAAAATTTGACTTACTTAAGTTTGTCTGTTTATAAAAAGAGGTATTTTTAAACCTAAATTTATTTGTTTTTGTTTTTTGACTCTACTTAATTGACATTAACCTAGGCTCCAAGTAATTAATATAGTGTCATCTGAACCATTCAGATTGCACTTAAAAAGCTCTAAAGCTGGATGATTTCTGCTAGACAGTAAAAATAGTCTTACCTTTACTAATGGTGACTTACCACTAATAAAGTATTTTCTTCTAAAAGTTATAGTTTATAAAATGAAAACATGTACTTCGATTTCTAAGGGACCAGTTTCTATCCAAACTGTTTATGGGTATATTTTTTAAACAACACTAGCTAATGTGCTCAGTAAAGAGTTCAGTTCTCTTTCCCTCCAACCCCCTCTCACCCACATCCCCAGAAATTGTTTTAAGAAATTTGATTGATCTAATTGAGCATAAATTTTTTTTCTCACATATGCTATTAATTTTTTTGACTTAGACTCTTCCCATCATGGAATTTGTATTTACTATTGTTCTGTAGCTTAAAAATTGCCACATTATTATTGATTGTAATGTAACCCTCACAATATAGCTGACATAAAATACTCTGGAGTAGACTTAGTTTTGAATTCCAGCCTTGCTGTTATAGGCTGGCAGTTACTGAATCTCCTTGCACCTGGGTTTCTTTATCTGTCAGCTAGGTATACATTACTACTTACCTCATGAGGAATTTGTGAAAACTAAATTAAACAAGGTTTGCAAAGCACTATGCATTCAATAAATTTTAACTGTTATTGTTGATGATAATATTTGGTCCCATGTTGATGAGGATGTTGGTTGGGAAAGAGACTGTATGTTTTCTAGGAATATTTGGATTTTGAGAATTTTAGTAGAGAAAGAAAAGTCCATCATCTGCCAAATTATACCAGCTAGTCTTACTCCCATGTGTTGATTGAATATATCCCCTTTCTTGGCTCATTAAGAAGTGCCCCTGGATCAGATCCATAGAATGATTTGCGTGACTATAAAAGGCACTGATCCAACAATGGAGTCTGACTGCAGAGGCATTTAATAGTAGCCAAGGTAGCTTTATTTTTATGTCATTTAGATTAATTTTCCCATTTTACTGGTAGTACTACTAAGAACCAATTTCAAGATATATTCACTGTCCTGCTTTAAAAGTTCACTTCAGAAACGATGTGATGGATATTCTCCTGTATGATTTTAAATGAATTAGAATAGCTGCAAGATTGTAGCTCTTCGTGTAAGTTTCTTAGACTGTGTTGCTCCTTCCTTTACACAACTGCACACATCTAGAATGTGCTTGAATATCTAGGTGTAAGAAAGCACATGTTAGTTTTTCACAGGTTGTCCACATTTATAGCATAGCAACTGATTGGGGAAAAGGTTTATAAATTATATTGTTGCAGCAATAAAAGTAAAGGCATTTACAAATAGAAAAAAAAAGTTAAGAAGAATCTAATTTAATCACATTTGAATCGTTTTATTGGAATTTTAAAAGAACAAATCAATAATGATATTTTGTTTCTGCCTACCAACAACTAGAACTTTGGGTCCCAGAATTAAGAAATCAGTTCTTGTTAATTAAACTTAAATATGATGGCAGAGATCTTTGTGCCGTGAAGCGAGAGTCTGATCTACGGCTATTTTGTTCCATACTTAGTATAATGCAATACTCTGTTCTCCATCAAAGCCCTATGTTGTCTGGGCAACTCCCGTTGCCATAGCAATGAAATTCTTTTGAGGGAGCAGGGCGAATGCTAATTGTAGCCATTTGTTGTTCCTTCTGTCGATCCCTTAACTAGCACAGTTGTAGAGCAGCCAGAGACTCTGGGTGAACAGCACGGAGTGCCCCCAGAAGCATTGCTGCTGAAGGCAACCGGCTGCTCTGCTTAAAAAATCATTTGAGCAGCCGACAGTGCTGACAGTGCCACTATGTGGGCAGAAGCACAGCTTGACTCAGACCCTGACAACTGTTGATCTGGGACTCAGAGGGAAAGAGAATACTGTTGAAAACCTGTTGAGAAGGTACTAATAACATGGAGATTAATTTGACACCAGTCCCTAAGAGGTAGGTGCCAGGCCTATCAGAATAACTATTTATCCAGGCCTGAACGCTATACTGGAATGCCCAGAGGCTGTAGGAGAGAGATCAATGGTTATTCCTTTTATTCCCATCTGAAACGGCTTTACTGGGGCCAAAGGTAAAACATATCCATTTGGTCAGAACCAACCAATTGTGGTAGTTAACATAGGTATTAGACTGGGTTTGTAATGGTAACTCTCTCCTCTTTTTCCTTTTTTATCATCCCTTGTTTTTAGAAAATTATGATTTAAGTGTCAGAAATTAGGTGATATTGAAAACCAACTCAACGTAAATTTTTAAAAATAAAAGACAAAGTGATATCTACCAATCTTATGGTCTTTAATGGTAGTTAAATTTGAGAATATGCTTTTCATCCAGGCAAGTAGTAATTCATTGTAAAACCTAATTGCTGTAGGTACTTGGGAAGAAAAATCAGTATAATGGCAAGAGAAAACATATGAGTTATTATAGTATTATTGTATTATAGCTTTCCTTTAAAAGGGTATTGACTAAAAAATGGCCAAACATGAGATTTTTAAAACCAACTACTATGTAAACACAGTAATAAATGTCAGGGTAGTTTTTTAGGTATTAATTTAATGTATATACCTCCTAGTTGAATAAATTGACAGTGCATCCTGGCTGAAGTGTTCTTAAAATTCAAGGGAACTAATATCGCAGGCTATTCCTCGCTATAGCTTTATGTTTATATTCCAAATTAGTACAGCAATGACCCAATAATAATTACATATTCCTCTCTTTACCAGACAGCAGGGAAAGAAGACCTTTCAATCCCATATGTATATATTTTTTTCCTTGAAAGAGCCCATGTATATTTAATGTTTTTCATGTTCTTTCCAGGGAGACAGCTACCAGAGTATTATTCAGTGCCCTGAAAGAATTTAGTTTCTGATAATGGTTATCACAATAAGTCATTTGTGTGCTACAAATACTAAACAAATTAGTCCCATCTCATTGAGTAAAATCCTACCCATTCTATAAATTCCAAGAGACACCATCATTTTCTAAGACTTATTGTTGTTTTCCTTTTCATAATATTTTATTAAGACAAGAAAACACTAATTAACTATATAACAAGTACTATTTTAAAAATACAGTCATCTTATTTGTGATTTTTTTATGCAAGGTATTTTGGATATTCTGAAATAAACCCTATGAAATATAATATAATACAAGGTTATTGTACTAAACTCTTAGCTTTAAAACATTTGCCTTTACTTCTAAAACACTGTATTCCCAGCATGATAAATGAGAAAAGAAGCTCTAAAAGTAAGAAATACTCTAACTGCTCAGTCAACAGAGATGAGATGCTGTCAAATTTACCATCAGTTGTGGCTTCAGGTTTCCTCAGATGAGTAGGTCTGCAATGAAGTTCTGCGAACAAATGAAGTCTATAATATCCTTACAATGAGGCTGCTCTTTCCAACATTCTTTGGCAGAGAGAATTTGTGTTAACACAGAACTTAGCAGTGGGCTGGATGGTAACTGGCAGGATAGATTTCCATCACAATCAGGCCATAGCAGCCCTCTGGAGAAATAAGAGTAGATGATCCACCCTCAAGCCGGCTGAAATTCTTTTCCCTATTGACCAGTGAGATGAAGGGCCTAAAACCTGAATTTGGGTTGAAGGGTGGCCTGCTATCAAGGAGTTTCTTCAAACACGTAATATTAGAATTCATCAGGAAAGCCAGCACTTTGAGGAATACCTAGTGCCCCACCAACCTTGTTCCAGGGGCAGAATCACAGCCACTGCAGATTATATTTCACAGCTCTGCAGTCTAAAAACTCACAGCCATTTGTTTTGTTGGTTTCTTGGCCTCTGTTTTGTTGGTTTCTATGTCCCCCATATGGCTAGCCAAGATGAAACATTCCAAAACAATTTCTAGTGGAGAGTCTGCAGGCTTTTAGAATCAGATTACTTGATTTGTGTTGGACTACCACAAGGACTATCACCTGGGAAGGAGGAGTTGACTACAAGGAAAAGGAATCCAGGGGCTAACCTGTGGTTCTCCTCCCTCAATCTGGTCTGAATAGGAGGGCTATCACTTCCTGAAACAAGGAGAAAAAACAGGCAAATATATCATTCAGTGTGAGATAACAGTTCCCCTTTGAAGATAGAGCAAGTCCATAGTAGGATATAACTTAAAAAACCCAACAAGAGTTGTCATGAAATGAAATCATCTGCTCTTGCAACCTGAGATGACTTCATAGGCAGATCCCAATGGTCAAGATGGACCTAATAGTGTAAGTGAAGCACACCATTGGGAGAATGAGAGGATGAGTGACCTGAACTTTAAACATCTATTTCAACCCCTCCTCAACCCACTTGCTCCTTTTCCCTCCTTTTAAATAAAGGAGGCTTGAAGGAGCTATATCCCACGATGATTCTCCCAGCATCCTCCCAGGAAGTCCAATGAACCATTCTAGCAATATATAAATGGAAAAAGGCCAATTTAAAACTCTAGCCACAAAATCATGTGTATATTTATTAGAAGATTCAGCCCTTCTAGGTTTATGCCAAAGTCAGGCCCAGAAATCCCTAAATATGACAGTCTGAAAAACACTAACGATAGGACAAGTAAAGCCGAAACAGATTGTGAATAATTCTGGTGATTTTTGTCACATATTGGTAATTGATAATAAGGGTCACCTTGGCAATCTGTTATTATTATTATTATTTTTTTTAGTATTCTTGTGTTTTGCAGTTTGGTTTGCTGTTATAATTATTTTCTCAATCATTTTCAGTCGAATATGTCTTCTTCTTTGCAGTTTAGCAATGCTACCTGAATTATTTTTAATTTTTTTTTTGAGACATTGTAAGTTTATAAAACAGTCATGCATACCATACAGGTTTCCCATACATTGACCCACCACCAACCCCTTACTTTGCTGTGAGCATTTGTTACAGCTAATGAAAGAGCATTATCATAAACCTGAATTATTTTTAATTGTGTCCAGTCTTAAGTGAATTGCTCCTGAAAAAATTGGTCACAAATGAAAGTTTCCAGTTATTTATTCAATTTTTTTTTTGCGTGTTCACATGATTTTATAATTTGGGGGGGTTATAGTTTAAGTTTTTGTTTCTTAAAACATGTTCATTTTTCTCCTTGTCAATCATGCCATGAAAATGTCAAGCCAGAAACTAGCACTATTTAAATTATAAATTATATATAATGAGAAATACTTATCATGGTTCCAAACTTTATTATTGTATGTCTCAGCCATACTTTTAAAAATTTAGTTTTCTGTACTTCATTCCAGACCTGCTGGATTAGGACTATTGGGGGTAGTTGCTAAGGAACTAACTGAGATGTCCCCAGTCAAGCATTTTGGAAACAGTGATCTGGAATAATATTTCTCATCTATTAATTTTCAGGTTCCAATTTGAAAACAGGCTTTAAATCTTGATGATCATTCTAGGAATAGTCCAAACGTTTTTTTCTGCTTGGCCCTTTTTTTGTTTTTTTGTGTGTGGGTTTTTTGTTTGTTTTTTCTCCTTAAAAGAAAATATTTTCAAAGCTTCTCAAATATAAATGGTATGCACAGTAAAATATGATATTAAATAGGTTATATAAGTGTCATCAACTGAAAATGAACTTGAAATAAAAGTAATGTAGAACACAGACCGAATTGCTGTTTTTAAGATGTAAAAAGTTGTTTAAAAAAGAAAAAAACACCCAGAGGGCAGAAGAAATTGTCATTGCATGAACTAGTGATTGGAAAGATTTGCTTTCAATCCATATCCTTCCAGACTGTTTACTTAGAGCTCGAAATATAGTGAGACATTAGTGAAAACATTGCCAAACAAGCATAGCAGGCATAATTGGTTGAAATTTAATTAGAAAATTTCTTTGTCTGAAAAACAATTTTTAGAAAGTCCTAAAGTGTATATTGATTGTTTGCATTCAGTTTTGATCAATTTGTTAATGACAGTTCATTTGGAGCTAGAGAACTGACTCTAAGTAGACTGTTCTTCTCCAGTCTACTGTTCCTAGCTAATAGCAACTTATTGTCTCATAAAGTCTGGTCTTTGGTTAAACAGGGTGTCATAAATAACAACTTAATTTAACCTATATTTATATATGCAACCTTGTTTTCCTTAATATGACACATACACTTGGGAATCAGTAAACACTGGTTGTTCAGTTAAGCAAGAAATATCTTCGTAATACACACCAGCCATTATTGAGTCCACGTCTTCTCTCTACCCCTAAAATCACAAGAGCTGGGAACTCAACACTTTTGACACACTTGTCTATATTATCTGTTCTAAGATACTGCTTTACAGATATACCAGGAGAAATTGCTAATACTTTGATAGTGTGCTTTTAAAAGATAATCAGCCTCTAGATTAAATCATTCAGTATTCACACTTAAAGTAGTACTGGTCCCTACTAAATTTTGGGTCCTGTCTCCCTTCTATTTTGCTTTCTATTTCACTTTTTCGCTTTGTTCTTATTAAACATCCTGACAAACTCCAGGCTGTGTGTTAAAACTGGAGGAGAAATGAAAGACAAAGAAGGAAATGAAATTCTAGAATTCTGCCTTCCTGGCAAGCTAAAGTTGTCAGTTCTTATGAAAACAACTAAAGAAAGAAACCTTCCTGGAACAAAAAGACTCTGAGTTGTACAAGTTAGCCGTAAACTCCACTCTGGCCATTCCTAACTAAAATGCCTTGTCCTTCCACATTTTTGCTCAATCATTCTGATTGGGCTTCTCTTCCTAGTCCTAGTTTCAAAGCTGTCTTTCAGAATCACCTTCCAAGACTGCTCTCTCTGCACCACTCCTAACCATTAGTACTCCTTATGCTGCAATAGTACCTTGGTCCTCTGTTATCACCTGGCTACTTGTTGATGTAGTTCTCTCCTTCTGGTGTGTGATCCCTTTTCATCTTTGATTTCCTAATGCCCAGGTGAGCTCACTTGGTTGTTATTATTCCTATCCATAATGTCATCTGTCCCAGGAGCACATATTTTCAGATATTGACCAGTATCAGTCCAATTATTGAATATTACATCTTCATCTGGTATCACACTTATACATAGTCATCTTTAACAATTGAGGTTTTATTACTGGTTGTTACTGTAATTTTTTTAACTTTAATTTTTTTTACTTAACTATTATATTCATGCAGATAAATGCATAAATCCTCAATCTATTTTTCTCAAAATGAATAAATACACCATGTCATCTGCACCCATACATATTGTTTTTTAGCAGTATATAGAAATTTACCAGAGAAAATAAATTAATCCTAACATAAATTTAGTGTAAGATAGCATGATTTTTCACCACTTTACTTGTGTGTGTGTGTGTGTATACCTATGTGTGTTTTGAGACAAGGAAGTGACAATGATGATTGTAGTATGTAGACTTTTCCCTTCTATTAATATGCTTTTTTATTCTCTCTGTTGCAGTCACTTGGTAATTTCAAAGGAAATTGAATTTAAAAATGCTTTCCTAGCTGCATTTAAATGTATGTAAGTGGTTGTAAATAAAAATTTTAAAGGAAATCAAGTGTTTTACAAATATCCCATTAATATCCCCCCAAGCATCCCTACATGACTCTGAAAAAGGCAGTTGTCATAGAATCAAAGGGCTAGAAGAGATCCTTTAGTAGATCTGTGAATAGGCATTACAAAAAGATAATTGACTACTTTTTCTTAAAATTTTAAGGAAAGAAAACGGCAAACTTTTTCTTGAAATTACTGTACATTTCCCCGACCTGTTTTTGCTGTTATACAGCCCAATAAAGGGTGAGATAAAGTGAGAACATTCTCTGCTAGTGTTCTCATCCACTTCAGTAGTCATTCTTCAGGCACTCCCAAGGTACTGGTTGTGAATCCTCTTATTTCACTTCCCTAACTCCAACCTACCCTGCTACTTGTATTTCTACCCCCACAAAGGAAACCTCCTCCCTTGCTCAGTCATCACCATTGCCATATACATACCACATTCATCATCAAGTACAATTTATTCCATATCCTTAATGTTGTTCAAATTTGTCCTTCCGCCTCTGCAAATCTGGCCTTCTCTCCCCCAAGTGTCACTGCCTTATTTCTGTCCATTTTCATTTCTAGACAGTTTTATTTCAATAATATCATGGCCATTCTCTCTTCCAGATTTCCTCCCATCCAATTAATTACTTACACTTACCTACTACTAAAAGGATCATCCAAAAATACAAATATTTTCATGCTCTGTAAATTCCAGTAATTTAAAATGTAACCTCCATGCATCATGATGCATGTCTTTCTCCAGGCTCGTCTCTCTGCATCCTATAACCAAATTCCACTGCTTAGCTATAATCAAACCATTTTGTAGTTCCCAGTGTGATCAACACTTCTCAACTCTTTGTACATTCTCTTTCATCTTCTAGGAATTTTGCCTCTTAATTTCACATTCCAACATTTCATTAAGATTAAAGGAAAAAAAAGTTTTTTTAAGGGGGTATGAGGAATTAAACCCAGAATCTTGTACATGGGAAGCAGACACTCAACCACTTGAGCTACATTTGCCACCCAAGACTGAAAATTTGAATGAAATCTTTAAGAATGCCCACCCCCAAAATTGATCACTTCTTCATCCTTACTGATTTTTTTTTTAAGATTTATTTATTTTATTTATTTCTCCCCCCTCCCTCCATCCATTGTCTGCTCTCTGTGTTCATTTGCTGTGTGTTTTTCTGTGTCTGCTTGTGTTCTCATTAGGCGGCTCTGGGAACCAATCCTGGGACCTTCCAGAGTGGGAGAGAGGCAATCATTCTCTTGCACCACCTCAACTCCATGATCTGCTGCATCTCTTATTGTCTCTCCTCTGTGTCTCTTTTTGTTGTGTCATCTTGCTGTGCCAGCTCTCCGCGTTGGCCAGCACTCCTGTGCAGAGCAGCATTCCTGCGCAGGGCAGTACTCTGTGCAGGCCAGCCTCCACATGGGCAAGTTCACCACACGGGCCAGCTTGCCTTTACCAGGAGGCCCTGGGCATTGAACCGTGGACCTCCTATATGGTAGATGGAAGCCTAATTGCTTGAACCACATCCGTTTCCCCTTATTGAGTTTTGTTATAATTTATGAAGGATGAATTGTCAAAGCTGTTTAAGTATAAACATAAAATATGAAAGAAAAAAATTAAAACATGATGTACAATATAATGTAGACATAGATCTGTTCTTTTTATTACATCGCTTTTCTTCTTATTAATGTTTTTTCCTTTTTGGCAGCATCTATGCTTAGATCACATGCTGATCCTCTTAGATTACGTGTCATCTATTGATTGCTGAAAATAGCATGATGAAGCATTAAGATGGGGTGGGTGGTGAGAGTGGGTTTTTATAGACTTAAGCTGAGATTCCAGTCTCTTCAAATGTTTTCTTTCTGTTGTCCTGGTCTTCTTTCCTTTTCATTTTCCAGGTAATCCATGGCACATAGTACAGCCTCTTAAATCACAGGCCAGACTTTTTGTGAAGGAAACTCTTTACCTGTAGCCATCTCCCTTGGCTAAGAGAGTGATGTATCACTGTTGTTTCTCCTTCAGCCCCACATCCTATACCATATTGCACTCTCTGGGTTAATCTTGCCCTTGCCCAAGCCATTCCCTGAATGGCTTTCTAATCAAATACCTTTCTGGATTCTGAAACTTACTTTTGGAAACGTGTATTTTGCTAGAAATCTGCAGTGTATGTGTCAACAATTAGTATCTTCCATTTCAGTATTTTACAATTATGCTTATATTGCATTGTGATCCTTTCCATTTTTAATTTTAAAAATTGAGAATTTTCATATAACATTTCTTGTTTTCAGTTTTAATATGCAATTTGTTTCATTTCTGAATTTTTACTGAAATATTACATACATGCAAAAAAATTCACAAAAGAGTATAGGCTCAATGTATTTTCTCTAAATGAATATACCATGTAAGCAGCACACATATCAAGACACAGAATATTACCCAATACCCCCAGAAGCCCCATTTTCTGTCTCTTCTAGTCACCAACCTCTCCCAATTACCAAGAATAACATTCTCATGGTTTCTTACACCATCAGTTACTTTTGTTTGCTTTTGAACTTCATATGAATGGAATATCTTTGATTTTCTTTAACAATGTTGTTTAGTTTTCTGCATACAAGTTCGTTACGTCTTTAGTTAAGTTTATTCCTAGGAATTGATTCTTTTCGTTGCTATTGTAAATGGAATTTTTTTCTTGATTTCTTCCTCAGATTGCTCATTATTGGTATACAGAAATGCTACTGATTTTTGCATGTTGATCTTATATCCTGCCACTTTACTTAACTTATTTATCAGCTCTAGAAGCTTTGTTGTAGATTTCTCAGGACTGTCTATGTATAGGGTCATGTCATTTGCAAATAGTGAAAATTTTACCTCTTCTTTTCCATTTTGGATGCCCATTTTCTTGCCCAATTACTCGAGTAAGTACCTCTAACACCATGTTAAGTAACAGTGGTGAAAGTGGGCATCCTTGTCTTGTTCCATTCTTACAGGGAAAGCCTTTAGCATTTCATCATTGAATATGATGTTAGCTGTGAGTTTTTCATATATGTCCTTTATCATGTTGAGGAAGTTTCCTTCTATTTCTATCTTTTGAAGAGTTTTTATCAAGAAAGGGTGCTGTATTGTGTGAAATGCTTTTTCTTCTTCGATAGAGATGGCCATGTCTTTCAATATGTTAATGTGGTGTATTACAGTGATTGATTTTCTTATGATGAACCATCCTTACATACCGGGGATGAAACCCACTTGGTCATGGTGTATAATTCATTTGATGTGTTGTTGAATAAGATTAGCAGGTATTTTGTTGAAGTTTTCAGCATCCAGTTTCAATAGAGAGATTGGTCTATAGTTTTCCTTTCTTGTGGCATTTTTATGTGGATTTGATACTAGGGTGATGTTGGCATCATAGAATGAATTAGGCAGTGTTCCCTCCACTTCTACTTTTAGACCGAAGAACAAGGAATAGTTCTTCACAGCATGGTCAGGAGAGACGGAGGCCACTAAGAGAGAGTTTAAACTTCAACCCCAAAATGTTCTTAACACATGAAATTTCATTGCTTCACTGCTGCTAAAAAATGGAGGACAAAAAAAAAAGGAAAGAAAGAAAGAAAAAAACAATTCCAAAAGTGGAAAATCCATTTATTAAAACACAGTCAAGTTTCTGTGTACAGATAACGTGTTGGTGAAAATATCTTAGCGTGAGAAGAAGCATATAGGTAATATAAACTATGGTCAAACTAAAATTTGATCATTTGAATTCAATCCATAACTGTTCTTGAAACAGATGCAGACTGACTTGATTTTTAAAATATTCTCTTATGGATGCTGCAAGCTGTTATATGAAGAAGATTTTGTAAGTAGTGGCCCTTAAAGATACCTTCATGGATTAATGGGATTATAGGTTTTAATTATATAATGTTGAGGAATGTATTCTCTTATGTATATATACATCTTAGTAGTCATAATATTTGACAGTAGGTCAAATCTATCTCAGCTAGGGCCTCCCTAGTAAAAAAGCACACACACACACACATACCCCTTCCATGGAATTAGGAGGGAGGAAGAAACCTAAAGGAATAAGACAATTCTTAAGCATTTGGCATACTGCTTTAGCAAATCACTTTCAGGGTCTGGCCAATGTAGAGAGTTCACTGTCTCCTGGGAGTCTCATGTGTTCTTTGAAGACTCCTCTGCTGAGCCCTTCTTAATGCAACTCCTCCAGTCGACCACTCCAGATGCACCCCACCCCACCCCACCCCACCCACACTCATCCTTTTACTGCTGTGGTCCCCTCACTTTGGCAGACTACCTTCTTGACCACGATGTCTATTAAAATGATCCTGGGACATTTTTACCAGGGGTTCTAATTCTGCCCTTGGGATTCAAACTTCTGGAGGACAATGCAGTTAATTCCCAGGCACCACACTGTACCCTGCTGTCGTGGGTTCTCCAGCATTCCCAGCCCACTGTGTCTCTCCCTGCAGGGTCTCCACATATCCAACTCTCTCTAAGCCAAGGTTAGAAAGTCACAGCATGCTCCCCAAAGAATGTCTCTCAAAAGATTCCCTCCAATTCCCCTGTCAGGGAAGCTACTCCTCCTGGTCACTGCTTTTTTCCTTTTTTTTTTTTTTTTTTTTCTTTTAATTATCTACAAAGAAATTCTGCATATGGTCGGGCAACTTTTTTTGGAAATAGGCAGTGTCTATTATAGATTGATTCTTTAGTCAGAACTTCCAACATGATACCCAGTTATGTTAACATTTCCCGAAACAGTGGAATAGATACAAAGATAAGATTTTTACGTGTCCTCTTTCTTCAAAAGTTAAAAGTTGACAAATACAAAGCAGTCAAATAAGTGATGAAAGCAATAAAACTTAAAGATTTTTAAGTGATGAATAAATAACTTCTGTTTAGGATAATTGGGACATTTGGGAGTGGAGATGGAGTTTAACATAATCATAAATGATAGGCATTATTTTAAATGATGTGTGAGGTGATTTTACATTTTAAATTAGAGACATAGGCCTTGTATATTTCTGACAATGACAACTGAGTTTTAAGGTAAGGATTTGTGTAAAAGATGAAGTAGAACTAATATTTTTATTTTTTTTTCATCTATTTGTTTTTTGGGTTTTTTTAATTGATTTTGTAAAAATATTACATTAAAAAATATATATATATAAGGACCCATTCAACCCACCACCCCCACCCCATCACTCATTCCCATCATCATGACACATCCATTGCATTTGGTAAGTACATCTCTGGGCACCTCTGCACCTCATGGTCAGTGGTCCACATCATGGCCCATACTCTCCCCCATTCCATCCAGTGGGCCCTGTAAGGATTTACAGTGTCTGGTGATTGCCCCTGAAGCACCATCCAGGGCAGCTCCAAGTCCCAAAGATGCCTCCACATCTCGTCTCTTCCTGCCATTCCCCATACCCATTAGCCACCATGTCCACTTTTCCCACTCCAATGCCACCTTTTCTCTGTGGACATTAGATTGGTGTGTCCATTGCACCTCTATGTCAAGAGGAGGCTCACATTCCACATGGATACTGGATGCAATCCTCCCGCTTTCAGTTGTAGGCACTCTAGGCTCCATGGTGTGGTGGTTGTCCTTCTTCAACTCCATCTTAGCTGAGTGAGGTGAGTCCAATAAATCAGATTGTAGGTGCTGGAGTCTGTTGAGGCTCAGGGCCTGGGTATCACATTGTCAGTCCAAAGATTCAGATCCTCTAAATATATCTTAAACCCCAACACCAACTACAACTCCAGCACAGTAGCATGAAAGTCTTATGAAGAGAGATCCCATCTGAGTCCAGATTCATCACGCATAAACACCAAGAAGCGATGAGAACTAATATTTTTAAAGAGCAACTACATTATGTTCAATAATTTCTTGTATAGGTATTTCATTTGTAACTCAATTGTTTTGAATCAAATTAATTTTTACAGATGAGAAAGAAGAGGAAGTTAAGAGAATAGTTTAACCAATGTCACACAACTAGTTGTGCAAACATTTAAATCAAGCTTCATAAGCCCACATATGTTGATATTTGGGACTAGTAAAACAGTTATTACCTTACTCACCATCGTGTTCTCTTTTTATATCCAACGATAGGTACAACATCCTTGGTTTTGGGTTTGTTTTGTTCATCTGTAGCCTCAGTGTCTAAGATTTATTCATTAGATGATTTTTAATGCTTAATCTAACATAGAACATGTAGTAGGTTCTTAATAAATAGCAAATCAGTAGCATACAAAAATACAGACAAGAGTTCAAATTCATTGTGTGATATGACCCTTTGTCCTAAATTGGCAATAAAAATTACTGCCATAGAGATTTGAGGGGCCAGTGAAATCATGTATATAAAGCATCTATCAAAGCCTATATAAAATAGGTACTTAATATATATTACTACTGTATTGCTTCTCATTTTCTTCCACTTATATAAAAACCTATGTGACTGTAAATTATCTTTATTTTACTCTTATTGTGTAAGATCCCTACAAGAATCATTTTCCTACTTAATTTAGCATGCTGCCTAATATATAGCAAATATATACATATTTTTATTAAGTAGTTTTTTATGTTAAAAATTGCAGAGTAAGGATGAGAAAGGCATTACAAATTCTTAAAGTGTTCTCCAAATTCTGCAAATTAGATCAAAGTTGTCCTCATATTGTAAAAATAGCCATGTGCTATTCAACTACACAAAATATTTAAAGTGCCCCAATCTCAGTGAGGAAGTAATAACTCAAAAAATTTTATATTTCATATACAAAATCATCATCTTTTACATACGTTAATATGCAATGATGGCTAGTATCTGCTTATAATATTGCATGTATTTATTTTGTAATGAAATTGCTGATTACTAAAATAAATAGTGTTTTTTGAGAAGTTTTGTTGGCTTTTTTTTTTTTTTGGAGGTATCAGGGATTAAACCCAGGATCTTGTACATGGGAAGCAGGCACTCAACCACTTGAGCTACATCTGCTCCCTTGTTGACATATTTTTAAACATCCAGTTAAAAACATGACATCAGATCTAAAGTGATCTGAAATAATAATTTTTTGTTGACTAAATATGAAATAACAAAATTTCAGAATGTAAAACTTTGTTTTCAAAGTTTTAGTGGTATTTCAGTGGTTCATTTTCTAAGTTGAATTAAAGAATAGGAACACTCTGTGGTGTTAATTTTATTATAACCTGGAGGTTCTTTATTATGAGATTGCTTGCATGTAATGTAATAGTAGACACTTCAAGAAATAAACTTTTGGTGTTAATCTTGCTTTAGTGGTTATTTTTTTTTTAATTTGTAAATAAAACCAGATCAGATGGACTGAAGAGAGTCACCAGCACCTTTCTGTGTGGTGGAATTGCTATTGATTTATGACAAATGCCAGGAAGAGCAGGCAGGGACTGTGTTGTTACTGTCAGATACGAACTGAAAGCAGACAGGTTTTGTTACCAATCACTCGTTGTCGGTATAAGACAGCAGTGGCTGTTATAATTGATTTGATGGCTCTGATGACTTGAGCTTTAGTGGCCAAAGCAGACTGTGGCAACCCAGCCATGCAAGACATTGACATGAAGAGGAAGTGACAAGACTCCTCAGAAGCAAAGTTGGATGATTTAAAGGGGCAAATCTATTCAGCAGTTCAGTAACTCATAACCTTTTGCTATGAGATGATGTTGATTAGAGAAAAGAAAGAAGTTTTTATTTTAGCAGTTAGTTTTTATGGTACTTTCTGTTGGGTTAGGCTAGTCCATGTTTTGTTTTGCTTTTGTGACTCTTTTTCTTGAATAATACCTACTATATTTGTTTCAATGCAGAATATCACATATCATTATGTATCATTTTCTTTACTAAGCCATTTGATAGGGATATGAGTTTTCATGGGGAGCAAAGAAAGGGAGCTCATAAGAACCAGATATCTGCCTTCGTATGTGACCTCAATTCTTGAATTTGAAGAATATGAATAAGTTGAGTTTCATGAAATCAGGCAACTTCAGGAACTAAACACAATAAAAGGTAACAGTTACCAGCTATATCATGGCTCATTGTAATCTAAATCAACTAGATATTTATACATATATAAATACATATATACATGTATTTAGATATCTATCAGTTGGGCACACATAAAGATGGTGTGTATATGTATATGTGTAATGGCAACTTGGTTTCCATACCATTCATGCAAAGTTTTCTGACCTAAATGGATTCTAATCTGCACCAGGCTGGGAAATATTTCCTCTCAACAACTTGTTGATTATCATTTACTTCCTGGAACCCTGGGTTTGGAAATTCTCAGTTGGAAAGAACGTTGTGCTCATTTAGTAATGTCTATGATGGGTGCTGAATAGCGAAGTGGCATATTATGTACTATACATTTGCCCTCACTGAACAGTTCTTCAAACTTTTACATTTGTTAGTAGAAAGAGATTGGAGTGAATATTTTTGGGGAAATTTGTGTTCTTAAACAAACATCTATCAGAAACCTAAAAGGCCATGATCAGAAAACTTTAATTATAATGAAACCCACATACTTTGGATATTATTCTTCAAATTTTATCTGTAGAGAATTCATCAGGCTATATATTTTTCCTTTTTTTACGACTTCTTCCAGAAACCTAAAATTAGGTATTTTTATTTAAATCTTTAGAACAAGATGGTAGGACACAAGTCATATACTATTAGCTTTAGTTATTTTCTTCTCCATAAATATACTTAGATTATGCATGGAAAACTTTTATGGAAATTAAGTTCTGGCTTTATAGGGTTTTTTTTTTTTTTGAGAAAAAGTAATTGCTGGAAATCTATTTCTTGCAAGTTTTATTTAGTAACGAACATTTTCATATTCATTAATGTGGTTATCTATTAGGATTTTTCTTAATAATCACCTTTGGATAAAACTTCATACATTTCAGTTATAGCTCCTAATAAGCAATGACATTTAAAGAAAGTCTGCCATATAGGTGAATATCTTAGATATTACAGAATCTAGATATTGAAAGAATATAAAGATCTTCTAGTCCAGTGGCTTTCAAATTTTTTTGACTGCAACCCACATTTAGAAAAACATGATACATCAAGGCTTACTTTATATACATATGACACACACCTAAAAAAATTTCACAACATTCACCTTTACTACAGGCATTGTAATTATACTATATTTTCTTTTCTAGTTCATTCTGTTCTACTCTATAGTATTCCATTTTTTAAAAAAGATATTTAATGCCAGCTTTGATGGATAAAGGCCTACAGTTTAGAAAATGTTCTTCTGCTCTAATTGACTGATTAAACTGATTGATATACTAAAACCAAAACTGAAATATATCAACAACAACAACAAAAAATTCATGCCAGAAAAGAAGCTACATGCCTTCAAAGACTTTATAGGTTAAAATGTATATAGGAGAAACACAGTGAAAGTATATTACATCATTAAAAAGTGAACCAAGATGGGGGATGTATATTGCTTCAGGATGTAAAATGCTGGATGTAAAATGCTCCACTCCCCCAACAGAATCTTTGAAGAACTAGCAAAACCTGCCAGAGCCATCTTCCTAGAAGGGTTACCGTAACTGGACAAGTACCAAATAAAGAAAATGCAGCTTTAAAAAATGGAAGAGAAGCTCCTGGCACCTTGCTGGCTCCTATGTACCCCTTCCCCAGGACAGTGTGGAACCAGCCAGTTGTATTCCCATTGTGGGTCTCTGGCATTCCTGAAGGAGCAGAAGGTGCCTATATGTCAGTTCCAGTCTATTTGGTGTCAGCCTGGAAGACTGAACCAGGAAAAGCATCTCTGGCTCCCCTCCCAGAACTTGCCCTTCAGGCAGAAGCAACTTGTTGACAGCTAAAGCAGGATAAGAAACAATTACATCAAAAAGACATTCAATAGAGTACCTAGGAGGGGCAGAAATCTATATTATAGGGATAGAGGAATCATTTGAATACTTGTAAATGGGGGAATTCCTAAGGCTATGAGCAAGCACAAGCCCAGGGCTAGATGCAATCTCAGAAAAGACAGAACCCTGTACTTCTCATTCACCTGAGGCAGATCTTCTTGATAGAAGGATTAAATTCTGATGGAGATCACTAGCCAACACAGAGCCAATTTGCAAAGGCTGTGAAAGGCATTTTGCCCATTGGTTTATTCGGTATGGTTAGCTTCTGCCTCTCAAGGAAATCTCTGTCATGTCACAAGCTGAATACAAACTTAAGGAAGAGACAACTCAGAGACTCAATTTTTATGTTAACACATTAAAATATTAAAATGTACAGTGTAACAGAAGATTACAAGACAAAAAATAACCAAGAAAAGATGGCCTATCCAAAGGAACAGGATAAAAATCAAGAAACCAACAAAAAACAAATTTTGGATATATGGACAAAAGCTCTAAAAATTGATCCTTGATATGTTCAAGGAGATAAAGAAATACACATACAAAACTCAAAGGTAACAGGAAAACATGAATGAACAATAAAAGACTCAATAAAGAGACAAATTTTTCAAAGGAAACAAACAAAAATACTGTTGGGGTTGAAGACCACAATAACTAGATGAAAAATTCTCAAAATAGCAAATTGGAACTGGTAGAAGAAAGAATAAGTAAACTCAAAGACAAGACAATTGAAATTATTCAAACTGAGTAGCAGAAAGAAAAACAAATTTCAAAAGAGATGAACTGAGCCTAAGAGACCTGTGGAACACCATCATGTGTACCAATATATGCATTATGAGAGTACCAGAAGAATGAGGAAAGGAGCAGAAAGAATTCTCAAAGAAATAATGGCAGAAAGCTTACTAAATTTAAGGAAAGACATGAATATGCACATTCAAGAACCTCAGCAAACCCCAAACAGGATAAACAGAAGGAGAACCACACCCTGACACACAGTAGCAAAACTGTGTCAAATGCCAAGGAGAAGGGGAGAGTTCTGAAAGTTGCAAGAGAAAAGCAACATGATATGTAAAAGGGAGTGCCAGTTAGATTAAGGGCTGATTTCTCATCAGAAACCAGGGAGGCAAGACAGTGGGGTGAAATATTTACAGTGCTGAAAGAAAACAATTGCCAACTAAGAATTTTGTATCCAGCAAGACTTCTTTCAAAAGTGAGGAAATGATTAAGACATTTCTAAGTAAACAAAATCTGAGGGAATTTGTCACCACGTAACCTGCCCTATAAGCAATGCTAAAGGGAGTTCTTCAGACTGAAAGGAAAGGACACTAGATAGTGAATTGAAGCAGCATAAAGAAATAGAGATCCTTTTGTGTGTTTTTTGTTGTTGTTGTTGTTGTTGTTTTTTGCCATGTGGTGTTTTCTTAAAACTGATCAATTCCAGTGGGTTTGAACCTATTGTTGGTGGAAACTTTTGATTAGGTTACTTTAGTAAGGTGTGACCCAGGGTTGGTCTTAATTCTTTTATTGGAGTCCTTTATAAACAGGATGGACACTGAGGGAGAGACAGAGAGAAACTCACAGAAGCTGAGAGAGATAGCCCTAGAAACCAGAAGCTGAAAGCAATGAAACCCAAAAGAAAATGGAGAGACCAACAAATGCTACCATGTGCCTTGTCATATGACAGAGGAGTCCAGGATCCCTGGCTTCTGGTCTTTGAACAGGAAGTATAATCTGACTATGCCTTGATTTGGACATTTTCACAACCTCAGAATAATAAACTTGTAGATTGATAAAATCCCATTGTTAAAAACCAGCCCATTTCAGATATATTGCATTTCAGCAGCCTAACAAACAGTATATAACTCCCCTTTGTTCTTTTTACTGGTTGAAAATGCCTAAAAAGTAATGATATATTTATGGCTTTGGACATACAATGTATAAAGATAAAATTACAATAAGCAAATTCATGAATCAGAAACTAGAATCAGGTACCAAGGGCTGGAATGGGGGTAGGGAATGGGGAATTAATACATAATTTATACTGAGTTTGTGTTTGGAGTGATGGAAAAGTTTTGGTAATGGATGGTGGAGATGGTTGCACAACATCATAAATATAATTAACACCACTGAACTATGTATTTGAATGTGGTTAAGAGGGAAAATTTAGGTTTTGTGTGTTTCTAGAATTAAAAATTTAAAAACAAGACTATATACCACAAATATTGAAACCTAGTATAAACTACGGACTCTAGTCAATAGTGTAATTATAATAATGATGTCTCAATTGTAACAAAATTATCTCACTAATGCAAAGTGTTAATAATAGGGAAAACTGCATGTGTAAGAGGGTTTACATAGGAACTCTATTTTCCATATGATTTTTCTAATAAAAATAAAATCAACCCCCTTAATACCAATTTCTAACAAATAGAATTGCAAATAAATATTGAAATTATGCAAATGAGAAGAATATGGATAGGCTGGAAAAACTTGTGGAACAAAATGTAATTTGTGCTAAATTTTGAAGGACCATAGAAAGATAAACTCTTTCTACCCAAGAAGTCCTTCTTGGGAAGGTGTTTTAATAGCATTCTGTACAGATAAGAAAGCATGATAAATTTTACAGAAATTGAGGGTCAAAGTTGAAGATTTTTAACCCACTTTCCAATAGTAAGAATATTTTGGCGTTGCTGGTCTAAATGAACCTGATATCCCACAGAGATTCAGTATAGTTTAGCAAAGTGGATCAGTACTCATAATAGCAGAGTTTTGAACATTTTCAGTGACACAGAAACCAGAATTTTGACAGATGATCAGTAAAGACCATCTAGATATTTAAAATCTTCAAATTTAAGTGAAGCCAGCAGAAAATAAGCTAAATTCTGCTAAATTTAGTTACAGAAAATTTTCATTTCCTCTGTAAAAAGTTGAACCAACTTGATTTTTTGGTTCTTCTTCCTCTTTTCCTCAAAAAAAGAGAGAGAGAGGCGATATTTGACTATGAATAACAAACAGGCTTGTATGATCTTCAAATGTAGCAATTACGTCTTTTACAGTGATTTACTCACTCATTCTGTTTCTAAGTGTTTTAACTGTGGAGAGCAGTATAATTACAGAGCTGCCTTTACAGTGTGAAGGCATAATTTGCAGGTCAAAAATGTTATACAGAAGTAAGTATGGTGGCTGTCTAATTAGATTGCTTACTGTTTATCAAAACAGCATTTTTTGTTGTTGTGTTATTAATTGTCTCCATTTCCCAAATATTCTTTCTTAATATAATTATGATTGGATTTTCCTTTGAACTTTATAGACATTAACAATTGTTAAGCATTTGAGCTTGAAATATGGTTTGCTGTTGGTCATACAATCTGCAGTTTTTCATCAGTGCTTTATACTTCAATACTGAGAAATTCGTTCAACAGATGTTGATTGTACAGCTCCCAGGAGCATCTGTTTTTGGTGTTGGGACTGTAACTGTTCCTGTCCTTGGACCTTACAATATCCATCTCTTCCTGCAACAGCAAGTGTATAAATGAACAAACTAGCAGCTTGTGATAAATGCTAGGAAGGAAGAAAATGAGCATGTGTGATAATCAGCAGAAGCCTTTCTTAGGCAGTGACACTGGAGTTACAGTGTGAAAGGAGAACTTGGAAGGACCAGATAAAGCTAAAGCCAGGAAGGAGTAATGAAAGCACCAAGGCAGGAAAGATCTGAGCTTATTTTAACGACAAGAGGGGCATGTTGACAAGATGGTGATAATGAATGGTGATAAGTGAGCAAAGTTGGGGTAAACTGGAACCAGATGACAATGGTCTTTGTATGAAAGGTAAGGAGTTTGGATTTTATGCTGACAGCAATAACAATATCTAATATTTATTAAGCACATATTAGGTGCCAAGAACTGTGCTAAGTATTTTACATGTATCATTTCATTGCCTCATCACAATAGCCCTGTAAAGTTGGTGGGGTGGTAATAGTATCCTGCTTTATAAGTGGGAAAAGTGAAGTTCCGAAAGGTTAAGTAACCTGCAAGGTAACACTAGATAGTAAGTGGAAGAATGGCTGCAAATCCCAGGACTCAGTTTCCATAGCGTACTTGCTCCGCTACCCCAGTGTATTTTTTTATTCCAACTTCATTTTACCTCTAATTCTATATTTACTTTCCCAGTTTTTAAAATTTATTTTCATAGAGTTGCTAAATAATAGAATAGCAGATTTACTTTTCATCGATGTATTTCTGCCTTTCCTTTCTTTCTTTTATAATAAAAATAATTTAGAAACTATTAACTCTTCTCAGATTATCATATTTCTTTTTATTTTCTTTGCCCTTATATAGTTAAATGCAGTACTTTTCCTTCAGAGTTTTTTCAAGTACTCCCAGACTGATGGAACGTAAGGATGTAAAATCATCCTACTGTGAGAATAGAGATAAAAACTAAAATGCCATTAAAGGCTGGACACTTAATGGAAGTGGATGCACCAAGAGAACGGCTGTGTGGAATTGTAGAATGCCCATATTGGTAGTTCTTCTATTTTCTTTGAGATACCAGCAATCTATAATTTTATGTGAAATCTCATAATTAAACATTTTGGGCTTTCTTTTAAAAAACTCTTTGACCAGATTAAAACTATCTGTAGTTGTAGTGCCCCAAAGGCTATTATCTTTCAATTGCTGCTCGAGAACCCCAGTAAACATTAAGCATTCTTCTCATTTTTAAAAAGTATATTTAATTTTATGATTCATATGACTTTTATTTTGAGTCATAATATGTGGTATAGATCTAAATGTGTTTTTTTTCTACTTTTTATTTTGAATTAATTATAGATTCACAGAGAAATCCTCTGGACCATTCACCCAGTTTCCCTCAATGGTAGTGTTATGCACAATTATAGCACATAACCAGGAAATTGACATTGGTATATTCCACAGACCTTATTCAGATCTCATTAGTTTTATGTGCACTAATATGTATGTGTGTAAGTCTATTCAATTTTACCACATTTATAGATTTTTGTAATGACCACCACAGTCAAAATACAAAACTAATTCATTACCACAAAGAGTTCTCTTGTGCTACCCCTCTAGAGTAAATTGACCCCTCAACCCACTCTCCTACACACACACACACACACACACACGCACGCACAGTTGCCAGGAGCCACTGTACTGCTAATTACTGAATAATTTTTTTCTTTCTTTCTTTTCTAATCTCTATTTCATTATTTATTGCTTCCATACTAGAGTTCTTTCTGGCCATAGCTTACTTATTTCAACTCTTATTTCTGTGCTTGTTTAGGGCTCTTTAATCTTAGAAGACCAGAAGAAAAATTAATATGATCTCAGGTCAGCCAAGGGTAAATGATCTAAGTAGCCTCCTAACTGATTTTTACAGAGGAACTCATTCTTTCCAAGATGAGTCAGTTCTGGTCTATGTTATTGGGCTGAGCCACTTTCTATAGTCAAGCTTCCTGTTCTACATTGGTAGAACTTTTAAAGCCCATACCTTTCCAGGAAGCCCGATGATTCTCTTCTTCTCCACATGAATGTCTTAGTTACAGAATGTTTCCTTTACCATGCACATTATTGAGCCTCTGAGCATCTCATTATAATTAGTGAAGTCATTCAGAAAATTCAACTCTCAGGAGCCAGGAAGTGTTTACGCTGCAAAGTCAGCTCTTCACTCAAGACCCTAGCTTATCTGTTCTCTTATAGCCCTTCTGTGCAACTCCTCCTCTTTTTTTCTTAAAATCCACCCTGCCTTTGTGGAATGATAGTCTTTACTCATAGTTGTTTATATATACCCTTTTCTACTTACAGAGATGGAGAAAAATCCACCTATATATGTGTATTGGCTTTTTTCCCATTAAGTATCAATATTCTTTAACTATTAAATTAGTAAAACTTAAACATATTCTGTTATATTCACTGTTTTTATATTACTTTATGTTCACTATATTATTTTTTCTTTCCTATATATCATAATTAAATAGGGTTTATATATATTCAACTTTTCTAATAAACCATAATTAATCATTTTATGATTAATACATTCTTATGCTTCAAAATTCAGAAAGTACCAAAGTTCCACTCCCACCCCTATCCTTTATGCTCATGATTCCCTTTCACAGAGTCAACTAATGTCACCATTGTCTTATCTTTTCTTAATGTATTACCTATCTCTTTATATCCTTTTCCATTTTTATTGGATTTTTTTTGTCATTTTCTTAATTATTTCTAGTTCTTTATGTATCATCTCATAAAGATATCAGGTCAATAGTAAGTCATTTATAATAAAAATTACCACAGAATTTTTCTTAGAAATAGACAAATTCTAAAATACAAATGGAAAAACAAGCAAAAATAGCTAGGAAAAGTATAACAAGAGTAAAATCAATGGGTGGTCTAGTTCCTACTAGATATTGGTATATAAAGCAACAAATAAGAAACTTCAAGAATATATTAACTCAGAAAGAACTAATTTCTCAGGAAGCAAATGTGGCTCAAGTGATTGAGCTCCCGCCTACCACATGGGAGACTGTGCTTCAGTTCCCAGTGCTTCCTAAAGAAGATAGCAAGCTAGCATGACAGGTAGGTGCGACAAGCTGACACAACAAGATAATGCAACAAGTGACACAAGAAGAAAAACATAATGAGAGACACAGCAAAGCAGGGAATGGAGGTGGCTTATGTGATTAGGTGGCTCCCTCCCACACTGGAGGTCCCAAATTCAGTTTCTAGTGCCTCCTAAAGAAAAAAAAAGAAGATGAACTGACACAGCAAGTGTAAATGATGAGGGGGTGGGGAATAATAAATAAATTTTTTAAAAAAAGAACTTATTTCTCTGTTGTTATTCTCTTTTTGATCTCCAAATTGTCAGTTGTAGCCAGTAAGAACCCTCTTTAAGCTTTTATGTCCTTTAAAACCAACCCATGTTTTTATTATTATTGTTATTACTGTTTTAATTAGAGATGTAATTAATTACATTTAATTACAGAAAAATGTAAAAAATATATTATTCTCATATACCACCATAATACTGACACTTTGCATTAGTGTGTGCTACCTTTGTTACAACTAATGAAAGAGTATTAAAATAGCACTATTAATCATAGCCCATAATTCACATTAGGTGTATTTTTTCCTATATACTACCCTATTACTAACACCTTGTATTAGTGTTGTACATTTTTTATAATTCATGAAAGGACTTTCTTATACTTGTACTATTAACGCTAGTCCATCATCCACAAGAAGGTTCACTGTTAGGCAGTCCTATGTATTATCTTTTTCATTCTAGTAACATATATAATTCAAAACTTTACTGCTCAGGGAAGCTGCTGTTGCTCAACCAATTGGGCTCCTGTCTACCATGTGGGAGACCCTGAGTTCACTTCCCAGGGCCTCCTTGTGAAGATAAGCTGTCCTGCGCCTGCAGAGAACTGACGACTTATGCCCACAGAAAGCTGGTACAACAAGATGACGCAACAAAGGGAGACAAGCAGACACAGAAGAATGCACAGCAAATGGACACAGAGAGCAAACAGCAAGCAAGCAACAAAGGGGGGATAAATAAATAAAAATAAATCTTTGAAAAAAAACTTCCCTTTTCAACCACATCATATACATAATTTAGCACTGTTAATTATACTCAGAATAATGAGCTACCATCACCACCATCTATTTTCAAACCTTCCAATCAACATAAATAGAAATTGAGTACATCAACTCCCCAATCTATCACCTGGTAACCTATCTGCTATATTCTAACTCTATGTGTTTGCTTACTATAATTAGTTTTTATCAGTGAGATCATATAGTATCTTTTTGAATCTGGATGCAATTCTTCTGCTTGCAGTTGTAGGCACTCTTGATTCTCTGGTGTGGTGGTTGACCATCTTCACCTCTCTGTTAGCTGACCTGGGTAAGTCCAACAAACCAGAGAGTAGGAGTTGCAATTCTGCTGAGGCTCAGGGCCCAGCTGGCACATGGGCAATCCAGAGATTCAAGTCCCCTGAGTATACACTATCCCTAGCGCCAACCACAGGTTCAGTAAAAGTGACAGAAGATGCATTGTAGAAAGGTCACATCTGACCAGCTCCTCCATCACACTCAGGAGCACAAATTCCAAAGTAGGGCCCTCTGACATGGCACAGAACTCCAGATCCATCTGCCATGACCATATACTCTGTGGGTCTCCTAGAACCAGTACCTAGGGTTGTATCTACTTTGGCTTTTTCTCGGGTCCTGCTGAGGCATGCATAAGCGCAACGCCTCTGATGACCTACTGACTCTTTTTTGAAAACTCTTAGCCATATAAACTCATTTATCTTTTCCATTTCCCCCTTTTATTCAAGGTCAAAAAGCAGTTTTTAACACATGGTCCTAAATGTAAGCTGAGACATTCTGCCGGCCTGAGTTGACCATTTTATTCAAGGTCTCATTCTAATTACATCACCAGCTAATGATGGTAGTAAATCCCTTGGTACCAGGGAGGCTCATCTCCAGGAGTCATGTCCCACTCTGAGGGGAAGGTAATGCATTTACATGCTGAGTTTGGCTTAGAGAGTGGCCACATTTGAGCAACATGGAGGCTCTCAGGTGGTAACTCTTAGGCTCCCTGCAGCTCTAGGCATAGTACATATTTCAGGCACACAGGCCATAAGCATAGTCATCTGTATGAAGGGCTCATTATTGGACCATACTTCCTTGTTGGTCTTTGCCATTGCACTTGGGGGATTATTGCTGTTCCATTGGGGAATGTCGACAGAGCTCCCCTGGGTAGGAACTCAGCACTCCCTCAGTTGATGTTTGTAACTGTAACTACTATGAAAATACCCAACATATATCAGAACATTTTTGTGTCCCCTATATACATGCCCTGGAGAACTCCTTCCCACCCATGAGTCCCCCATCAATAATACCCCACATCAGTGTTTCTCTCCTGCCATAGTTGAACTGCTCTGTGGTCTAAAACTTCTTCAAAAATGAAACCTAATATATTGCCAAATTCAATTAATAGGAAATTGAAATACAGTGATGGGTTTAAAGTTTAGAAATAGAATACATGATAATATACATACTAACTTAGAAATACTAAAATGAAGTAAAAATAAATTGGTGTATTAAAAGGATGAAAAATATTATAAAACTTTGTTTTTAACACTTTGCCTTTCATCACTGTAATAGGTGTTGCCCTGTATGTACAGAGGCAAGGCAGTTTCTTTCATTTCTTCCTCAGTGTCTACATCCTTTTTTTTTTCTAATTTTTAGTTTTGTCTTCAAAAAAGTTTAAGATCATATTAATTCACATATACAATATAGGGGACTCCCATATATCCAACATCAAACCCTTTTCCCCTTTCCCCAGCAAAGGTCTTTTTACATGTTAATGTAATATTTGCTGAAGCTGATGTACAGATTTCGAAACATAACTATTGAACATGGTTCCATTTTGGTTTACCTATTGTTTATATTTTAGACTGTACACATTTTAGAATTTTTAGTTTCCTAATGTTTTACATTATGGTTTACATTTTAGCTTATAGACTTTTATATACTTTTGGTGTAAGTTAACATGTCCTATATCCATCATTACATGAGCTTGTGGAGTTCTTCCATGCCTCCCAGTTGCCCTGTTTCCATCTGTTCTATACCTCTCTCCCCTTCCCCTCAGGGCCCATAGTGACAATCAATCTTCACTACTTGAGGGACCAGATTTACAGGTACTTGAAACAGTGCTGAGGGCTTGACATACTAGACTGCCTTAACTTATTGGGAACCCCTGATTCTCTTGAGAGACACAATTCCCTCTGTTTGAGAACATCAGGTCTCCCCTGCGGTCACCCCTCGGGCTGAAGTGTGGTTTGCTGGCCTGGCGGGGGAGCGGCCGCAGCAGGCCAAGCCGCTGCCCCAATAATAGAGTGGCTGGTCGGACTCACCGCCACCCCTGAAGGGAGCTCGACATGGGCGCAGAGTGCCCTCGGGTCTCCCCTTCTCGGCAGCCATGCTTCCGCAGCCGCCCCTCCTCCCGGATGGCGCCACACGATGCCTGTGGGGCGGCACCCTTCTTCTTCTTTCTCCCTGCGCAGGCGCAGGGCGGAAAATTCCAGTCTGCCCTTTTCCCCTCCCCCGACAGCAGCAACAGCCAGGCGTGGGCGGAAAAATTCAGTCTGCCCTTTTCCCTTCCCCAGACAGCAGCAACAGCCAGGCGTGGGCGGGAAACTCAAGTCTGCCCTCCACCCCAGCAACAGCAGCCACCAATCCCTAAACCCTGCCCCTTCCCCCAGCAACAGCAACAGCCAATCCCTAACCACCACCCCTCCCCCGTCCAGTACCTCCCACTGACCTTTTGCCGGCAACCAATCAGAACAGGGCATGGCTTCGACCAATCAGCCTTCCCCAGCCCCTATAAAACTGTTGCCGCTCCCTCAATAAAGTGGACTTGCGTGTTTACCTTGTCTCCGCGGTAGTTCTTCTGCCGTGCGCCCTCCAGTCCTGAGAGCCCCTGACAAGGGCCTGGCCTCCCTTGTCCCCAGTTCGTCGCCTGCTTCTCCGGGCGACCCCTTCATCGCCGGCTTCACCGGGCGACCCCGTCAGCCGAACCGCGCAACCCCTGTGAGACCGACCCCTCGTCTGCTGCCGGACCGACCCCTCGTCCCAAGCGGGACCGACCCCTCGTCCAGAGCTGGACCGACCCCTCGTCCGCAGCCAGACCCCACCTCTACCGACCGAGCAAGCCGCCGCACTCCCCAGGATGTGGGTACCCCTTCACACTCATTGTATAGGTCTGCACCCAATGATATAACACACTATGACGAAATGAGCACTCACTCCCTAGAAGTCTGCCCCTGTGCCAGATCCCCCCTTAAGCACCTTAAATACATAATCCTTCCTTATTATATTTTCTAAAGAGTTTTCTCAACATCATAGTTTCAACCATATACCTGACAGTCTCCCATATTCAACTGTTCTCCCCATCCCTCCCTCCAATTCCTTAGGCCATCTGACCCATCCTCCCAACTCTAGCCCCCCTCAAGCCTCCAAAGCCCCACCCAAAGTTATCCCTATGGCCCCATCTTATCCCTTCCCTGTACAAATACTTACCTCCAGCTTATCATAAACGTCATCCATGTAGACTTCAGCTCACAACCTTCCTCTCCCCCCCAAATTCCTTTAAGCCTATCTTCCAGTCTCTAGCTCTCTGAGACAGCTTGGTTTACTTGTTTCATATCAGAGAGGTCATGATGTATTTGTCCTTCAATGCTTGACTTGCTTCACTCAATATAGGGTCCTCAAGATTCATCCATGTTATCACACATGTTTGTACTGTATTTGTTCTTACAACTGAGTAATATTCCATTGTATGTATATACCACATTTTATTTATCCATTCATCCATTGATAGGCCTTTGGGTTGATTCCAACTTTTGGCAATAGTGAATAATGTTGCTGTGAACATTGGTGTGCATATATTGGTTTGTGTCCTTATATTCAGTTCTTCTGGTTATATACCCAGCAGTGGAATTGCTTGTTCACCTTGTTTTTTGAGGAACCATCTGTTCAAATCTTTTTTCCATTTTTTAAATGGGTTGTTTGTCTTTATTTTCTCTATATAGAAGTTCTTTATATATGCAGGATGTAAGTTTCCTATCAGATACGGTTACCAAATATTTTCTCCCATTTGGTAGGCTCTCTTTTTACTTTCTTGACAGACTCCTTTGAGTTGCAAAAGGCTTTAATTTTGAGCAAGTCCCATTTATTTATTTGTTCTTTTGCTGCTTGTACTTTAGGTGTCAATTTTATGAAGCCATTTCCTATTACAAGGTTCTGTAGATGTTTCCCTACATTTTTTCCAAGGTTTTTATACTCTTGGCTCTTAAATTTAAGTCTTTGATCCATCTTGAGTTAAAATTTTGTTAAGGTATGAGATGGTAATCCTTTTTCCTTCTTTTGCATATGGGCATCCAATTCTCTAGGCACCATTTGTTGAAGAGGCCATTCTCTCTTAATTAAGTGGGCTTGGTGGCATTGTTGAATATCAGATGAGTGTATATATGAGGATCTAAATCAGAATTCTCAGTTTGGTTCCATTGGTCAATGTGTCTATACTTGTGCCAATACCATGTCATTTTCACTACTGTAGCTTTGTAGTATGTTTTGAGTCAGGTAGTGTGATTACTCCAATTTCATTTTTCTTTTTCAATATATCTTTGGCTATTCAGGGCCCCTTCCCTTTCCAAATAAATTTCCTAGTTAGTTTTTCTAGTTCGTTAAAAAATGCTGTGTTGATTTTTATTGGGATTGCATTGAATCTGTAGATCAATTTTGGTAGGATAGACATTTTAATAATTTTCAGTCTTCCTATCCATGAACAGGGAATATTCTTCTATTATTTAGGTCTTCTTTGATTTCCTTGAACAGTGTTGTGTAGTTTTCTGTGTATAAGTCTTTTACATCTTTAGTTAAATTTGTTCCTAGGTATTTGATTTTTTTTATTTACTATTGTAAATGGTATTTGTTCCTTGATTTCCTCCTCAGATTGCTCATCATCGGTGTACAGAAATGCTACTGATATTTGTACAGTGATCTTATAACCTGTGACTTTACTGAACTCATTTATAAGTTCCAGAAGCTTTGTTGTAGACTTCTCTGGGCTTTCTATGTATAGGAGCATGTCATCTGCACATAGTGAAATTTTTATTTCTTCCTGTTTTATTTGAATCCCTTTTATATCTGGTTCTTGCCTCAGTGCTCAAGCAAGTACTTCTAACACAATGTTAAATAGAGGGGGTGTTAGTGGGCATCCTTGTATTGTTCCTGATCTTAGAGGAAAAGATTTTATAATTTCAACATTGTAAATGATGTTAGCTGTGGGTTTTTCATATATTCCTTCTATCATGTTCAGAAAGCTCCCTTCTATTTCTATCTTTTGCAGTGTTTTTATCAAGAAAGAGTGCTGTATTTTGTCAAATGCTTTTTCTGCATCTATAGATATGATCATGTGATTTTTTCCTTCAATCCATTTATGTGATGTATTACATTCATTGATTTGCTTATGTTGAACCATCCTTATATACCGGAATGAAACCCACTTGGTCGTGGTGTATAATTCATTTGATGTGTTGTTGAATATGATTAGCAAGTATTTTGTTGAGGATTTTCACATCTAGGTTCATTAGAGGGATTGGTCTGTAATTTTCCTTTCTTGTGGTGACTGTTTGGCTTTGGTATTATGGTAATGATGGCATCATAGAATGAGTTAGGCAATCTTCCTCCTATTTTGATTTTTTTTAAAAGAGTTTAAGCAAGATTGGTGTTAGTTCTTTCTGGAATGTTTGGTAGAATTCACCTGTGAAGTCATCTGGCCTAGGGCTCTTCTTAGTTGGGAGATTTTTAATGACTGATTCTGTCTCTTGTGATTGGTTTGTTGAGATCATCGGTTTCTTCTTTCATCAATGTAGGCTGCTTGTGTGTTTCTAAGAATTTGTCAATTTCCGCTAAATTGTCTTTCTTGTTGGAATATAGTTTTTCAAAGTATCTTCTTATGATAGTCTTTACTTCATTGGGGTCAGTGGTGATATCCCCTTTCTCATTTCTTATTTTGTGTATTTCCACCTTCTCTTTTTTTCTTTGTTAGTCTAGCTAAGGGTTTGTCAAATTTTATTGATCTTCTCAAAGAACCAGCTCTTTGTTTTGTTTACTTTTTTGAGCACTTTCTTATTTTCTACTTCATTTTGTTCTACTCTGATCTTTGTTATTTCTTTCTTCTTTCTTTGGGATTAGTTTGTTGTATTTACTAATTCCTCCAATTGTGCAGTTCTTCAATTTTAGTTCTTTCTTCTTTTTTAATGTATGAATTTCCCTCTCAGTACACTTTTGCTGCATCCCATAAGTTTTGATATGTTATATTATCATTTTCACTAGTTTCAAGGTAGTTACTGATTTCTGTTGAGATTTCCTCCTTGACCCACTGTTCTTCTAAGAATGTGTTGTTTAATTTCCATATCTTGGTACCAAATCTGGGTCTCTGGCCATTGTAGATTTCCAACTTCATTCCACACTGGTCAGAGAAATTATTTTGTATGATTTCAATCTTTCTGAATTCATTGTGACTTTCTTTGTGGCCTATCATGTGGTCTATCTTGAGAATGATCCATGTGCACTCAAGAAGAATGTATATCCTGTTGTATTTGGGTGTATTGTTCTGTATATGTCTATTAAGTCTAGAACTTATAATATATTGTTTGAAGTCTTTGTTTCTTTATTGATTCTCTTTTGAGATGTTCTGTCCAGTGGTGATAGTGGTGTGTTAAAGTCCCCCACTATAATTGTAGAGGCACATATTCCTTCCCTTAGTTTCTCCAGTGTTTGCCTCACGTATTTTTAGACACTCTTGTTAGGGGCATAAATGTTTATAATTTTTCTTTCTTCTTGAAAAATTATCCCTTCATTAATATGTAGTGTCCTTCTTTGTCTCTCACAATAGTTTCGCGTTTAAAGTCTATTTTGCCCAATATTAATATAGCTACTCCTGCCCTTTTTTGGTTATTGTTTCCCTGTAAGATTGTTTTTCAGCCATTCACTTTCATTTCCTTGAATCCCTGGGTCTGAGATTTGTTTCTTGCAGACAGCATATAGATGGGTCATAATTCCTTATCCAGTCTTCCAATCTGTATCTCTTAACAGGTGAGTTTAATCCATTGACATTCAATTTACTACTTTCAAGGAATCCTATATTAGCCATATTTTCTTTGGATTTGTGTTTGTCATATGTTGCTTTTTTTCCCCTCTTTTTGTCATTTTAGTTGTTCTTACGCTCTCCTCCCACTGTGTCTCCTGTTTTTTTTCTTTGCTCCTGCAGAACTCCCTTTAGTATTTCTTGAAGGACAGGTTTCTTGTTTGCATACTCTCTTAGTTTTTGTTTATCTGTGAATATCTTGAATTCTCCATCATTTTAGTAGCTATTCTTGTGAATGTGAAATGATCTCGTGATATTATTTGCATTTCCCTATTATCAGTGATGTTGGGCATCTTTTCATCTGCTTTTTTTTTTTTTAAGGTTTATTTTATTTCTTTCACCTTCATGCCTCCACCCCCGTTGTGTGCTCTCTGTGTCCATTCACTGTGTGTTCTTCTGCGTCCTCTTGAATTATCCAGCAGCCCTGGGAAACTGCATCTCTTTTTTCTTGTGTCATCTTCCTGCGTCAGCTCTCCATGTGTGTGGCGCCACTCCTGGGTGGGCTGCGTGGCACGGCATTCTTGCACGGGGCAGCACTGCTCATGGGCCAGCTTACCACATGGGTCAGGAGGCCCTGGGAATCGAACCCTGAACTCTCCACATGGTAGATGGATGCTCTATCAGTTGATACACATCCGCTTCCCTCATGTGCTTTTTAGCCATTTGTATGTCATCTTTGGAGAAATGTCTACTCAAGTTTTTTGCCCATTTGTTAACTGGGCAAACTGTTTTTGCCCATTTGTTTATCTTTTTATTGTTGCATTGTAGAATTTCTTTATATATTCTGGATACTAAACACTTCTCAGATATGTGTCTTCCAAATATTTTCTCCCACTGAATAGGTTGTCTTTTCACTTTCATGCCAAAGTCCTTTGCTGCACAAAGATTTTTAATTTTGAGTAAGTCCCATTCGTCTATTTTTTCTTTCCTTCTGTTTAGGGTGTAAAGTTTAAGAAACCATTGCCTAACACAAGCTCATGAAGATGGTTCCCTACATTTTCTTCTAGGACTTTTATAGTCCTGGCTCCTGTATTTAGGCCTTTATTCCATTTTTAGCTGATTTTTGTATATGATGTAATATAGGGGTCCTCTTTCTTTCTTTCCTTAGCATATGGATATCCAGTTCTCCCAGCATCACTTGTTGAAGAGACTATTCTTTCAATTGAGTGGATTTCTCAACCTTGTCAAAAATCAATTGGGCATAGATGTGAAGAACATTTCTGTACTCTCAATAAGATTCCATTGATCAATATATCTATTCTTGTGTCAGCACCATGCTGTTTTAACCACTGTAGCTTTGTAATATTCTTTAAAGTCAGGGAGTGTGAGTCCTCCAACTTCTTTCTTCTTTTTCAAGATGTTTTGGCTATTCAGATTCATTTACCTTTCCAAATAAATTTAATAATTGGTTTACCCATTTCTGAAAAGTAGGCTGTTGGAATTTTATTGGGATTGCATTGAATCTGTAAATCAGTTTGTGTAAAATCAACATTTAACATTATTTAGTCCTACAGACCATGAACATGGAATGTCCTTCCATTTATTTAGATATTCTTTGATTTTTTTTTAGCAATATTTAGTTGTTTTCTGTGTACAAAGCCTTTATATCCTTGGTTAAATTTATTCCTAGATATTTGATTATTTTGAGGTATTATAAATGGATTTTTCCTTTGATTTCCTCCTCTACTTGCTCATTATTTGTGTGTGAAAATACTGATTTTTGTGTGATCTTGTATCCTGTCACTTTGCTGAAATCATTTATTAGCTCTAGTAGCTTTGTTGTAGATTTTTTGAGAATTTTAAGGTATATGATATGTCTTCTGCACATAGGAAAAGTTCTATTTCTCTCTTTCCAATTTGGATGCCTTTGATTTCTTTTTATTGCCTAACTGCTCTGGCTAAAAATTCCAATACGGGGTTGAGTAATAGCAGTGACAGGTTGACATCCTTGTCTTGTTCCAGATCTTAGAGGGAAAGTTTTCAGTCTTTCATCATTGAAAGTGATGTTAGCTGTGGATTTTTCATAGATGCCCTTTATCCTATTGAAGAAGTTTCCTTCTATTCCTATTTTTCTAAGTGTTTTTCTTAAGATAGGATGCTGGCTTTTGTCAAATGCCTTTTTTGCATCAATTGAGATCATCCTGTGATTGTTTTTCCTTTGCTTTTTTAATTTGGTGTATTACATTAATTGATTTTCTTATGTTGAATCAAACTTGTATATCTGTGATAAAACCTACTTAATCGTGGTATAGAATTCTTTTTTTTTTTAATTCTCTTTGTATAATTCTTTTGATGTGCTGTTGGATTTGATTTGCAATTATTTTACTGAGAATTTTTTAATCTATATTCAAAGGAGTAATTGGTCAGTAATTTTCTTGTTTTGTAGTGTCTTATGTCTTTGATATTAGGGTGATGTTGGCCTCACAGAATGTGTTGGGTAGTGTTCCCTCCTTGTCCGTTTTTTGGGAAGAGTTTGCACAAGATTGATATTAATTCTTCTTGGAATGTCTGTTAGAATTCACCAGTGAATTCCTCTGTTGCTGGCTTCTCTTTCGGAGGAATATGTTTTTTTGTTTTTGTTTTTTTAAATATATATAATAAAAACTTTATTTTTAAAGAAGGTTTAGATTACAGAAAAGTTACATCGAAAGTATGAGGGATTCCCATACACCCCACCCACTCCTCCCACATTTTCCCCTATTAGTGGCATCTTACTTTAGGGTGGCACATTTCTTTTAATTGATGAACAAATATTGAAGAATTGCTACTATCAAGGTCTGTTGTTTACATTATGGTTTACACTTTGCACTGTAGTCTTATAGTTTTGGCAAAATGTATAATGACCTATATCTGTCATTGCAGAATAATCCCAATACCCTAAAAATGCCCATTGTTTCATTTATTCTTGCCTCCCACTCCCCTCACAACCTCTATCATTATATCAGTGCTACATGTTTTTCCATTACTACAATAATAATGTCTACTTTGGTCCATGATTGCACTCCCCTATTAGGTTTGTTCATTCCTCAGTCTTGAAGATTTGGGGATGGCAATGCCCACTCTGCTTCAGATCGAAAGGGAACATAGATCTTATGAGGCAGGTGAAGGAGCTATTTTGCTTGCAGTTATAGATATTCTGTTTTTGGGGATGGGGTTTGTCCACCATCATCATTTTGTTAGTTGTCCTGGACAAGTCCAATGAACTAGAGAGTAGCTGTCAGCTGCAACTCTGCTGAGAATCAGGGCTCAATAAGAGGTATTGTGCTACATGTAGGTTCAAATAAAAGAGCTACGAGAATCATACATAGGAACTCTGTTGCACTGGGGAAATAGGCTTTCCTATATTCCAACTTAAGGCCCACCAATAGGGTGCTAATTTCATGGGGTTATATGCCTTGCTTATAGTGTCTGGCTGTCTTTAAGCCCTTGAAACACCCCTGTTTGAGGTTTTGTTTATTGTGGAAGTTAGTAAGATCCACCTGTTTTGAGAGGTTTTTGATGGACTGATTCAGTCTCTTTACTTGTAATTGGTCTGCTGAGGTCTTCTCTTCCTTCTAAAGCCAATGTAAGTTGTTAGTGTAGTTCTAGGAATTTGTCCATTTAATCTACTTTGTCTAATTTCTTCATATTATTCTCTTATGATCATTTTCTTTTCTGTGGGATCAGTAGTAATGACACCCTCATTTCTGATTTTATTTATTTGCATCTTCTCTCTTTTTTTGTCAGTCTAGCTAAGAATGTCAATTTTATTGATCTTTTCAAAGAACCAGTTTTTGGTTTTATTAACTCTCTCTTTGTTTTTTGTTTTTATTCTTTATTTCCTTTATTTCTTTTTTTTTAAGATTTATTTTTATTTATTTCTCCCCATCCCCCTGTTGTTTGCATTTGCTGTGTCTGTTTGTTGTGTGGTAGTCTTCTTTTTTAGCAGTCACCGGGAACTAAACCTGGTACCTCCCATGTAGTAAGCGAGAGCTCAATCACTTGAGCCACATCCACTTCCTGTCCTTTATTTCTATTCTAATCTTTGTTATTTCTTTCCTTCTGCTTGCTTTGGGATTAGTTCACTGTTCCTCTTCTTATTCCTTTAGGTGTGCAGTTAGGTCTTTAATTTCAGCTCTTTCTTCTTTTTTAATGTAAACATTTAGAGCTTTAAATTTCCCTCTCAGCACTGCCTTCACAGCATCCCATAAGTTTTAATATGTTGTAGTCTCATTTTCATTCATCTCAAGGTATTTACTGATTTCCCTTGTAATTTCTTCTTTACGCATTGATTATTACTTAACTACCATATATGTGTGTGAGTTTTCCATTTCACCATCTGTTATTGGTTTCCAGCTTCATTCCATTATAGTCAGAGAAGATACTTTATATAATTTCAGTCTTTCAAAATTTATTGAGACTTGTTTTGTGACCCATTTATCTTGGAGAATGATCCATGTGCACTTGAAAAGAATGTATATGCTGCTGTTTTAGGGTGCAGTGTTCTATATATGTCTGTTAGGTCAGGTTTGCTTACCATATTATTCAAGTCTATATTCTTACTGATCTTCTGTCTAGATGTTCTAACTTTTTTTTTTTAAGATTTTTAAAAATTTATTTCTACCCCCCCCCCCCAATTGGGCTCTCTATGTCCATTCGCCCTGTGTTCTTCTGTGTTTGCTTGCATTCTTGTCAGTGGCACTGGGAATCTGTGTCTCCTTTTGTTGCATCATCTTGCTGCATCAACTCTCCGTGTGTGTGGCACCACTCCTAGGCAGGCTGCGCTTTTTTTTGACATGGGGAGGCTCTCCTTGCAGGACACACTCCTTGCACCTAAGAACCTCTGGTGGCTTCTGCCTTATTTCAATGATAAGAGTTCTTCCATTTTTAGAAAAGTAATGTCTATAATAGAATAGTAATAAGTCTACTTTAGTCCATTGTTCATTCCCCAATCTTGAGGATTTGAGGATGGTGATGCCCACTCTGTTTCTAACTGAAAGGGGTCCTAGGTCCCATGGGGCAGATGGATGGAACTGTCTTACTCACAGTTGCAGACACTCTCTGTTCCTTGGGATGTGTGTTGTCCATCATCATCTCCTTGTTAGTTGTCCTGAGTGAGTCCAGTGAACTGGAGAGTAGGTGTTAGAACTCTGCTGAGATACAGGACTCAAATGGCACATAAACAGAACAAAGATTTAAGTCTGTGGGACATGTATTTAACAAGTATAGTATTAATTATAAGTTCTTTAGATTCTATGATTTTGATTGTCCTGTTTTCTAGTTTGTTCATTCTTTATTTTACCTGTTCAAATCTGTTGTTGTATGTCTCTAGGGTATTTTTAATCTCTACTGTTTTGTCTTCACCCCCATAATTTCTGTTATGCTTCTTTTTATAGTTTGAGATTCTTCTTTATGTTTACACATTATCTTCTTAATATCCTTTATGTCTTTATACATATTTTCTTCTTCCCCTTTGAATTGATTTAAGAGATTTGCTTGAACTTTTTTGATTATTGTTCCAAATTCTCTGTCTCCTCTGTTCCAATGATTGAGCCATATCTTCCTCTTTCTTAGTTTGGCTTGTAATTTTTTGCTGGTATCTGGGCATCTAATTATCATGTTGTGTTACCTCTGAAGGTCAGTTTCTCCCTCTTGCCTAGGATTTTATTGTTGATTGGCTTTGTGTTAAGGCTTTTCTTTGATGCTTGGTCCAACTTATTGTAGACCTTTAAAATAGACCATTTTTAACTGTTCTGATTTTCTCAGCTCTTCTTCTACTCTTGCCTTGCATATGTTACAATTTTTAAGGTTATATTTTTGTGTAACTGTTTCACTGCCAGGAGAAAACTTCCTTATCTTTTTTCTTTCTTTGGGAATCTTAATCTGTGGTTGTGCAGAATTTTCTCCCCAACTCCTACAATTTGTTCAAATTCTCTCCCTCTCTCAGTGCCCTGTTTTCCTTACATTTTTCATTTCTGGAACCCATCCTATCTTACTATAGGTCAGTTTAAATCCCCATCCCACCCCGCCCCCCCTTTTTTTTCCTGTGAGCTTTTTCTTCCTATGACTTATCCCCGAGTTGGGTATCTTGCCCCAGGGAGCCAGATGGGGTCAATACAGAAAGTTGTTCACTCCAGAAAAGTCCTTCATGTGTTTAGGTGTTCCAGTCAGCAGTAACTGAATTTAGTGAGGGCACAACAGCACATGCCAGCAGTACTACTCTACTGTTGTCTTCCCCTCCCTCCTTGGGAGGGGCCCTTTTGTATGTAGCACTTCTCAGCAGCTTGTGTTCTACCCTTAGTCTCCTGGACTTGAATCTCTGTGCCTGGATATGCATGGAATTCTAATTCACTGCTGTGAGTGGCTTTATGGTCTCTGCTTGCAGTGGAAGGGACCCAAACCACTGCCTTGGAGTAACTCCTAAGGTGCTCAGGTTTAAGTGAGGGGGAGGGAAATAGGAACAGACCAATGGGTCCAGTCTCTACCATGGTTCAGAGTTTAATCTAAGCATGTGGGATTCCGCCCCACCCCCCAACTAAATCTCTGGGGAGGTTTTCCAGGGGCTGTCTTATAGTGCCACGTTGATGACATCACTTCCCAGGGATTTTTAAAAATCAGCTTTATTTGCTAGAGCAGATCTAGGTTTACAGAACAATTGTGCAGAAAGTAAAAAGAGTTCCCATATGCTCCCTCTCCCTCCACCCATCTCCAAGCATTTTTTTAAAGTCATCCTTACCTTTTGGCAACCAGATGTCACAGGCTCATTTTGACTACATTTTTTCCTGCTGGGGGATTTGGAATCAATTTCTCTCCACAGACACTTGCTTTCTTTAATGGAGAATAGTGTTAGAAACCAAAATATGGGCAGTAAGGCTGTATGTCAAATTATATGTTTGGTGATAGGCTGGCTACGTAAGGCCACAGCTGGACCTCTTTTAAACAAACTGACAAGAAATTACTTTCTTGAGGTCATGAGTTCACAATGGTTTATTTTCTCTACATCATGGTCTTCCTAGCAATAGAAATAATAGCCAACATTTGTGTAGTGAGAGGCAGGGTTTTGATCATTATATGTACTAATTCATTTCATCATCATTTAAGAACCCCATTAAGTATAGGTGGAGAGAGGGAGAGGGAAAGGGAAAGGGAGAAGGAGAGGGGGAGGGAAAGGGAGAGGGACAGGTAGAGGGACAGAGAGAGAGAGGAGAAAATTAGGCACAGAGAAGTAACTTGCTCAAGGTTAAACAGCTAGAAAATGTCAGAAATGTGGTTAAACTCATCCATTTGTCCCCTTTTACTTGAAAAATAGCTGAATGATTATATAGATTGCTATAGGAAAGAATTTCCAAGTTCTCTGGTTTGTTTTATGCAGATATTTGGAAAGAAGGTAAACTGTGAATCAGCCCGAGTAAATTCTAACAGTCCTCTTTCCTGGATCAAATATATTTTTACTATCCTGTATGTGACCTAGTGGATATTGAACTAATTGTCATTCTTGTTTCCTAAACAATAGCCCACACTTGTAAGGAACTCTACTTTGGCTCTGACCGCCAGCAGTTGCCAGGGGAAGTAAAGACCCCTTTGTTATTGCAGGTCACACAGACCTTGTGAGAAATCCACAGACGTTTGCTTTGTTTTTAAAGAGGTTTTTTCAGATATAACTAATTCCCTGCTCCACTGAGACTTATGGTGAGAAACAAAATAATGTGAAAGACACTTTCTGTTTCTTTGACGTTCTTCATTCGCTTTGTAGAAAAGATAATTTATATGAAAGAACTTCATCAACTGAGTGCTATATATTACCATCATTGATTTCTAAACTCTAATCTCTACTATATTCACTGGGAGCTCTTAACCAATAGTCATATACTTTTCCAAAAAAATGTATTTGTATACTTCTTTGCTCACAAGACTGATTTTTAAATTGCATTACATTGTGTAACACTCTCCTGTTTTTCTCAAATATCTAGTGAGGACATTTAAACCATTAGTTGAAAACTGAGTTATAGAGAGTGGAAAAGTCAAAGATCAGCCCCCTTGTGCATGAGTGGCCACTAGATCAGCCATCTGAGCTCCACTCAGCCAGAGCTGGTGGAGGAAGACTCTCAGGCAAGATCCGTGACTAAGCAGAAGAGCAACAAATACATAAATAACTGGAGGGTTCCTAAGTTGATTAAGTGGACCTAGAGGCTCAAATATCTCATGAAAATGAGATTCTGGAATAGATACTAAGAACTGCTCATGATAAATAATCCAGAGATGCACATGGTCCCAGCCATTGTCTGAGACTGATGGTTACCCTTCCCTGGGTGTTACATTCAGATGAACTAGTTCTATTGTGGATAGCAGATTCATACAGAATTGAGTTTTTCCTGTTGTATTGTATGTATATGCTGAAGTAAATGTCAATTGCAGTTAAAGAATTACATGTGTGTGTGTATGTAAATTCATACACATTTTAATAGCAATGAAAATAACTGGTTTTGTACAAAATGCTTTCTAGAAATTTCATTATATGAAATAGCACATGTTAATCTATATATTTAGTTCTAGAATTATTGCATTTGTAAAGTGAAGTTCTAATTTATATAGCAGAATAGGCTTTATATTCTGTTAAATATGACAGGTATGTTTTTAAAAGAAATACTTCCTAAACAAAATAATCAAGTTTGAGTTTTAATAAAGAATTACAAATTTTAAGCAGAAGAACAACATTGGTCATCAAAGCATATGATGTTCTTTTTCTTTGTCTTTTACCTTTGTAATAAGGCTTTTGCTTAAGTTGCTTTTTGCTGTATAAAATGGTAGCATTCGTGTTCTAGCAATAATTGTAGAGGTTTGAGTTATTATAAACTTTGAATATCATTTCCTCCCCTTCTGTGACAGTTCTACCACTAGGGAAGTCAGGCTTGCAAAGTCTAATTACAGCAGCGTTTTGATATCCCTAGCTTAATATTGGCAGGAATTTAAGCCATGGTAAAATTCATTGGTGACACCATTGTAACTAAAAAGCACAGAATCTGTTTTCAAGCTTGTTCAGGATGGAATCAAGTATTGGATGATGTCAAATAGTCTTGCAAGTTCAGAAGTGCCTTGGACGAGTCTAATATGAAATGCTAATTATTTGCAATAGAATGTAAATAAGATGGCACTAAGTCTTATTTGCAGTGACTAATGAAAGCTGTTGTACTGTAATCAGTGAGATACAGAGCAACAGGGCAATTAATTAGGAAAACCATAGTTGACAAGCAGTTAATGCATGCCAGTCTGGACCTTTCCTCTTGTTTCTGTTTATTTCTTTGATTTCTTCTCGTTGATACTAATAAATTCCATATGGAAAACATATAACAAGGATAAGAAGAAACTAGCAGATTAGTTTTGCCAAGCTATGCCAAATATCTACAGACTGTAAAGCTTCCTTATTTTTCTTTGCCTATGAAAAACAGCTGCCATATTAGGCTGATTGAAAATATAGTGATTTTCTAGTCAGCAAATAGTCTGAGAATTTTTCATGATATTTCTCTAGACTTGACCAAAAATAAGCTAAGCTCTAAATTATTTTATTTTCCAGATATATATTGCATTTCAAAGTTTAGCCACATTTTCACTTCTCATATTTTAGCAGCAGAACATTTTTAACAAATAAAACCACTAAATTGCTTAATACTACTCTTTTCCACATTACAGAGTACATGCCTTAGTAAATAAAAGTTGAAACTCTAGAATATTTTTTCTGCTCCCAAGCATACATTTTTCACAGCATAAATAGGATACTATACTCTTTTTAAACTTTTATAATCAAATTTCTAACTTACATAAATATTAATAAGAAATTATTTTATTTTCCCAAAGATGTAATTATTAGAAAGTTGATTTCTGTTGTATAATTTTTAGAACTATTTTTGTCCCTGACTATCCATGACTACCATAGAAGAAAGGCAGCTCATTTGAGTCAATCATTAATGTATAGCCCATCTCTTTTTAAAAAGAATTTGAGTGGCTTATCTATTTAAAGGACAGAAAAGAATCTGAAATGTCTCAACTATAATTTTTTTTTTTAGCTTCCTGACAGCCTGCAAAAAAAACAAAACAGATTTGCTTATAGAATGCCAAAAATTGGGCTGCAACCCTGCTCAAGAACTAGGTTCACTAAAACAAAACCAGGAAATATTAAGAGTCTGAGAATAATTAAGAATTTCTTATATCCTTTATTAATTTCCATTATTATAACTCATTACAGTGCCATAGAGTGACCCACAGCAATCTTGTTCCTTTTGTCTGAATATAGATGTCTTTAATCCTTTAGTCTTTCTCAAGACCCTGAGCTGATATGGAACGAGAGCACTCAACAGTGGTTGTACATTGTAGGAAACAAGGAGTTCTATACAAAAAGAGGGACAGTTAAATGTGAATTTCAGGTAAATAAGTCATTTAGGGACATGGTTATATTAAAAATTAATTCATTGTTTAACTTAAATTCAAATTTCACTGAGTGTCCTCTTGCTTTCATTTTGTTTTGCTAAATCTAGCTGTCCTACCTACAAATTGCAGATAAACCTCAGGAAGTATGACTGGGGATTGTCCCTTTTATAACTTCATGGATTTCCTTATCACAAAACTAAAGACCCAGAGTGATAACCAATCATGGTCTTTTTGTTTTTAACTTTTATTGAGATACTGATGGAGATGGGTAGAAATACCATTATATTCTGACCAGCTGGGACTTACAACAAAGACCCTTTGGGCAGTGCATAATAATAAAACAAAAAGAAACTCTTCGTAAGAAACTTGAATATTTCAAGTGAACCATGGACTTCTGGTAAAAGACTACACACACACCCCTCTCATAGTACAGTTAAATTAAGATTCTAATTTTATTAGCCAGGGATATAATATCTTATGGAAAGTTAGATGGCTGCATGGTAGGAGTGGATGCCATACGTTCCAGAACCCCATTGCCTGCAGAAACACAAATGGCTGCCTTTAGCAGCCAGGACATTGTTCCAGAAATTGGGGTTGCACCAACTCTGAGAAACTCGGTTTTTGCTGTGCCACTGTCCTTCAAAACTTGGAGTTCGAAATCTTGGATATTATTCTGGATGTACCTATACAAGCAATCTAAACACTTCCAGTCAAGGGACTGTTTTTAGACATTGGACTCTCCTGTTCCTGAAACAAATCTCAGTGTACCAAAAGCACATGTTTACCCTGATTGGGAAGAGCAGAGTTTGTAGCACCCCTTAGCCCCTGAATATTGTTCTGGAATGCCCCACTCCCTATAGATCTCTAACCCCTGAATTGCTTTCTCATCACTACAAATATTAAATCTATTCTTTTTGGAAGGGATATGTATGCTTGGCAAAAGTTCAGCTACAGAGACCAGAATCCAGTTTAAGCAGGAAAGTATTGCTCTTGGGATATTAAATGGATTACCAAATCATTGGGAGGGCTCAAGAAACAACCTTGATTGAATTTTGATGAACAACATCCAAAGCCGTAACAAACCACCAATGTCCTTGCTCCCTCCTCTATGGTCTGGAAACTTCCTGCTTAATTGGGAAGCCACTGGTTCAGCTGCTGGCTCCAGAACCTTAGTCACTGCTGCTCCCTGACAGGAAGTCCCTTTATATAGGAAGCTCCACTGTTGCTGCCATCTACAGAACGACACAGTGCCTTTTACACTCCACATCAGCATAACAGATACCCGACTTCCTGCCTTAGAGCATTCATAGAGTTAGTGACCAGATACTGGGAACTCTACTGATGCTATGGTGGAAACCAAATGCCTCTACAGCCACACTTGTGAACAAAACCAGCAAAAGCATGGCTTCCACCTCATTTTCAGCTTCCAAACCTTAAGCTATTTGGAAATTGGCCAAATCTAAGTAGTACCCAATCTGCAAAAGGGTTTTAATTGTTTTTTAGCTTTCCAACCACTGCAGTGGGTACTGTAGAATCTAGAGTATGGTTAGAATGGACACTGAATGCCAATCGCAATAATTAGTATACAAACATTTTTCAAAGGAAACAGTTATATCTTTTTTTTTTTACATACAATTTAAATGGTTTATTGAACAGTCGCAAATCATTTCCGTGGGCCACGTGGTCCACCCAGACATCCAGGACCCAGCAGGCTCAATGCAGCCTCCGAGCCTCTCATTCAGACTCCAATAGAGTCAGCATGTCACCCTCGCGCATGGGGCCTTTCACGTTGCGGATGATAGAGCAGCTTGTGTCGTCCATGAATTCCACACGAACCTGCGTGCACTGTCCCTGCGAGCCAGTCCTGCCCAACACCTTGGTGACCCGGGCCAGCTCGATAGGCTGCACGCGACTAGTATCCATGATGGCGGCAGTCAGTGGAGAGCTGTTATATCTTATTAATTCCTCTGTACCCTACAGAAGGGGGAAAACAAAAAAGGTTGTGCCATAAGCATCTTAGACCTCTTTTGGATGATTCCTAAGGACATTCTGTAAATATAGATCATTATTTCCTTCTATAAGGTCACATACTAATTCTTACAGAATGGTAGACCTAGAGCCTTGAATTCCAAAGGACTTTGTCACAGAATCTGCAGCAGGGAAAACTCAACTCCTATGGCCAATGTTTTGACAATAGTGTTTTTATCAAATGTAAAAACTGTCTTCGTACAGTTGTATTTTACTCAGCAACTTTGCCTTGCCCTTGCTGTGAAGTTTAACCTAGCTTCTGAAAGGGCACAAGCAGCCAGTAATATTCTGGCCATAATTTTGATGGCACTGAGAAGTTGTTTTCAGAACTCCCAATATCTACCTTGTTGGTTTTAATTTGGTTCCATATGCAAGCAAGCAGCCTTATAAGAACTGGAATTCTTTCTTCTTCCATCCATCATCATGCCTGGTTTAATACTAAGAGGGGTATACTCAGGTCTACCCAAGTTTTGTTTTGTTTTATTATAGTGCTTTCCCCAACTTCTTTACCATTATTTTGTCAGATGGAACCTAAAGTGAAATGGTTTTATGGCAATAGTGAGGGGCAAAGAAGGTAGAATTAGTAACAATCAAGAAATAATGGTGCTCTTACACCCACTTATTCTTGGGATTTCATTTTATAGGGCATAGAGAAAGTCATCCCATCAATTCATTTAGTTCTAATGCAGATGTAAAAATGTTGACAAATAACTTTAAAAGAAACATGAGCTAACAGCTTGAGTATTGAAGTATGGTTCTTCCTCATATCACTTGAGAAACCATGGTTGTATAAAAATCACAGTGCAATAAATGCAATGAAAATAAATTTTATTTATCAAAATAACATTTATTACCAAGAATGAAAAATGAGTCTGACAAAGTAAGTTACACATTCTTATCAATCTTTCAAAAGTTTCATGGATTTGCTCAGTAAAAAGACCTTACTAGCAAATTCCATTTGAGTTATTCTAATCAAATTGTCAAACAAGCTGGTTAAAATTGTTAGCAGTCCCTTGTGGAAAGATGGGTGATTTCTTCTTAAAAGAAAAAAAGAAAAGATGTGCTATAGTATATATTTGAAATAAATCAAAATTTCTGATGTTTAGAGAGTTATTTGTAGAAGTTTCCAGTATAAAAATTTAGCCTTGTATCCATTTGGTAAAATGTGTGTTTCGGATTCTTTTAATAGTGTAAAAATATTAGAAAACTAAAATTGTCATAGGAATTAGGGCTGAGATCTTACAATGCTTCTTCAATAGCAGCTCTATACTCCTCTACAAATAAATGCTCTCTAACCTTCACTGGGAATTATTACATATGCTGCATAGTCAGTGAATACTCACAAAGGAAAATGAGTTATTGGGGCAGATAAATAAATGGGCATATAATGTTTACTTATTGGCTTCAGTAACTACCAATAATTGTGTTTTGCTAAGCTTCTACTAAGAAATTGTAATCTTTATTTTTCCATGCTTGCTTAAGTCTTCCTCATATATTCAGTTTTATAGATAACACAAGAACATACAGAAGAGAGTACTTTTGTAATAGTGTTGTATTTTATGGCATTTTTTTCATTCAACAAGCATTTATGAGTACCTTCCACATGTATAATAACTGACAGATGCTCTGGTTACAAAAGTAAATGCAGTGTTGTTGTTTTTTAAATTTTTAAAATTTGATTTTTAATTTTTGACTAAGCAGTTTATTCACATGGTTCAAAATTTAGATTTGCAAAGGAAAATTCAATGAAAAATTTCTCTCATCTCCTTGTGCTCCAGCCATCCAGTTTCCCTTTCCAAGCAAAAATGCATATTGATTATGATTAATGTCATGTGCACTAGAAGAAAACTCAGATAGCATTGGCTTAAATGCTTCAGATTTTTTTCCTTTTTTTTCCCTCAATTCAAAGATTAGCAGGCTGGTGCTCATATTCATTTCCATAGTGTTATCAAGTACTCAGGTTCCTTCTGTCTATATGCTCTACCTTCTTTAACCTCTAACTTCTACTCTCAAGGCTACCTCTCGGTCTAACTTGGATACTGGAACTCCATTTATCATATCTGTATTCCAGGGAGCAGAAGAAAGGAAATCAGTAAGAATAAAAAGGAAGAGATTGTTGATGTGGGAGGAGTGGTGTAGGAGGGGTGGGGGGTTATATGGGGACCTCATATTTTTGGAATGCAACATTTAAAAGAAAATAAAGAAGAAGAAGAAGAGAAAAAAAAAGAGAGTTCAGCCTGCCTAGGAGTAGCGCAACACGCACGGAGAGCTGACGCAGCAAGATGACACAACAAAAAGAGACACAGATTCCGGGTGCCGCTGGCAAGAATACAAGCGGACACAGAAGAACACACAGCAAATGGACACAGAGAACAGACAACTGGGGTGGGGTCGGGGGAAGGGGAGAGAAATAAATAAAAGTAAATCTTAAAAAAAAAAAAGGCATGGCTCTTTAAAGAGCTATCACCAGTCCCAAGAAGAGGAGATACGTGGAGATAGAAGTTCATATCACCGGGCACTCCACATGAAAGGAATGCCTTTAGTAGATAGGCCATGAGTAGCTTGAGAGAGTATATTGCCTTTGATGAATGGCAAAAATGGAAAGTCACCAGGAACAATAGTAGCCAAAGGCAGCCTTCACTTACTTCACCTTTTTGCCCATGGCCAACCTTTTTGCATAACTTACGTGAATTATGAAAGTATTGTATTTGATAGATGGCTTCTTTAAGTAAAAATGTGACTCTTCATTATACATGTAATTCAACTCAAATTATAAGGTGTACATGTCTCCTACTTCATTAATATACTGTTTTTCAAGCAAGACGTTTTATTTTATGACTTAATATTGAGGGGGAAACTATTCTGGAAGGAAAGCATTATACATTACAGGAAGAAAAAGAGCAGTCTGCTGTTTTTTGTGTTAAAGAAAACCATAAACAATTTCTAGAAAGATGCATTTCCTTATCAGAGGCATGCCATGAGCTAAAATCTCAGGAAAAGAATTGAACTATCAGTGGTCATTATACTTATTTCAGAGTTGACTTCTGAAATTTTTTCTTTTAAATTATCCAAAGAATAGGAAAAAAAAAAATACTCTTCTTTTTTGAGGCGGCACTGTCATTAAAATATATGAATGTGCAGTATCTATTACTTCTCCCAGAAGCCTTAATAAAATATACAGAAAGCCATTCTCTCTAATCTTTATGGTGATTGAAACCACCTCAAAAGTGTTACCGTGTTGAAATGCAGCCTACCAAAATGATTTAACAAATAACCATTTTTAAAATAAATAAAAAAGACTATTACCTTTTTCTGCCTTTTTCACTATTTCACTATCAAAAATTTCTTGATTATACATACTTCATAGTACATTCTTAAGTATGTGTTTATTTTTAAGAGGTATTATTAAAAGGCAGTACAATTAAACCATGGAAACTTGTTTTTGGTGATCTTCATACCTACTGTCATCTTAAGCACATCACATTAAGCTAATTCATTAAACACTTCACATTCAGCAGGATTAGGTAGTGTGTTTTATTTAGGCCAGTAACATTTTGGTGTCTATAATTTATAATGATTTGCCTTGAATAAAACATCATCACCATTTATTTATAAAATTTTGAATGGAATATCAAGTGCTAAACAGCCTTGGTTTTCTTTTTGAACTGTTCAAATAGAAAGAGGAATTAACTTAGGAATTACAAGGACTTTCTATAGAACTTCATCTAAAGGTTTAAGAGCTTATTAGTGTGGCTTATGTTCTGTGATATTCTTCTTAAAGAAAGGAAGTTAAATACGAGTTCTTTCTCACCACAGGCAACATGGTGTCAGGGAAGCAACCATCACCCCAGCCTTGGGGCTCTCAGCCTGTTCTCTCACCTGTGGGCCTGGGATAACAATTCCACCCTTCAAGCATTGTTGAGTGTCTGAAAATGAATAAATATGTGAAAATGTCTGGCTAGTGCCTGTATATATATAGACTGTAATCACTGATTTTACTTTCTTTTGAAATTCTGAAAATTTTATGTTGTGTAGAACTTTACATGCATTAACATTAATGTGTTCTCTGTAGAAATGGTTTCTATGAATAAAAAGTTCAATATAATTAGTGGCATATAAGATACCCTCTTTAATATTTGTCATCTTTTTTTTTTTTTAACACATCTGGAACTGCAAGGCTAGTTCTTTGAAATATTATACTCCTATGCCTATAAATGTTTTGGCTGCCATGAAATCATTGGTGGCAATGTTGAGGTGAATTTATTATTATGTGGGAAAGTCAACTGCTGTTTTTCTTGCATAGAAAACATCATTTTTATAGTTTCATAATGCAGTATTTTTATCAGTATAATATTTGTTTATTACCTTAGGGCACATGACCAGAAAGTAAGAATTCTCCCACAGGGTCTAAATGAGTGGTCAGGCTTGTACTCACTTGGCCTTGTTGGATGAGGAAAGGGTTGGCTGTCAGGTGACAGAAATTAATGCAAGACTTGGAACTGGACAGAATGGTGAAGACCTTAGGTCCCTGTTACCATGGATCAGTGGATGGCCCTGAAGGCGAATGGTTAACATATAACTACCCCTCTTTGTGCAGACTGTTATGTAGGTCCCTGAAGTAATCAAGTTAATCTGATCCAGTTGTGGTAGGGAAATGTTGAAGTCAAATGAATCAGAAGTATTGTCAGTTGAAGAGGGATCAGGACTAAGGAAAGGAACCCCAGAAATGAATTATTCAATTTCCCAATGGCAATGAATAGCCATTGTAAAATGAAGAAAACTTTGGTATATTGGGGTTGTTAAAGTTAAAGGACTAAGTGATGGATGAGATGAAGGAAAGGAGGTATCAAGGTAGACTTCCTAGGTTAGCAATAGGAGCAAAGGTTGGATGACATTTATTGAAGTGGGCAATGGTGGTCCCTTTTACTGAATGAGGAGTATGTTGGATGTAGGGGGTGAATGTGCTCTTGTGGAAGTATTTAATGTGAGATATCTATTAGGAATTCAAGTAAAAATATTCTGGAGATGGCTGGGTAGAGGTCAGAGTAGTTAGCCTATAGCTGGTTTTTATACCCAGAAGCCTGGATGAGGACTCTTAGGAAGTGAATATAAAAATAGCAGAGTAGAAAGCCAAGGTTAGCTTGATACCTGCCAATGTCTAGATTCTGATTTGGTTGCTAAAGTTGAGAGGCAGTAAGTAAGTCTGAGAAGGAGGGAGGACAATAGCATATGAGGGTCACTGAAGAGAAGAGAGCATTTAGAAAAGAAATTTGTTTGATTTCATTACTGTTTTATATGATTTATAATGAATATTTGCATAAAAGTTCTTACCATATTTTGGATCATATACTTAAACTAATTTCTGGAGCAAAGTTATAGGCTAAATGTTATAAATATTTTAAAGATTCTTAACATACATTGCCAAATTTCACCATTTTCAATCATAATTTTTATTAGACAAAAAACATGGAGAATGGCTTTTGATAGAGAACTAAGGCCCTTACTTGTCCTCCATTACTCTTGGATAGAGTATAACATCAATAGAGCAGGTTTTAAATCCAGCCTCAGCCACTTATTTGTAATGTGTGACCTTTTTCAAGTTATTTAGCTATCTTAGGTTCAGTTTCATATTTGTAAAATGGAGATGATCCTTATACTCCAGTTCAAACAGTTATGAGCACTAGAAGCTATAAAGCATATCAACAGTGTAGGATTGTGCATACCACAGAACTTGTCTCTCTCAGAGATAGCTGTCCATAGCATCTTCATCAGCTTCTCTTTTAAAATAACGTTTCTTTCATGCTCAAGCCCAGCATTATTTCTGAGCACAGTGAAGGAAAGCTTAAATCATGCATATTTTTACATCTTAATGCAAAAATTGTTGTCAAAAGATTTAACATTTTCATAACCAACTGCTTGTAATATCAAGCTGAGATTTTCTGTTCAATAACATGTTTGTACATTAAGATTTTAATTTTAACTAACAGTAATTCAGCTGGTCCACCTAAAGTTGTTTTAAACATCCTTTCCTCCTTTTGCAAAAGGTAATCTTTAGAAGAACTCAATGGTATTATTACCCTCTTGTACACATTTTAAAAATTTTAGGTGCAACCAAGCACTGTGCACTTTCACTTACATAATCTCATTTACTTATCACAGAAACATGAGTATAAAGATTATCATCCTCATCTTAGAGAAAGAAAAAATGAGTCTCAGAGAGTTTACATGACCTCTCCAAAGCTGTACCTGTTCTATGTCACCAAGTCACTATTAATTCTATTAAACTTTTCTAAAGTGCTATGATTGGGACCAGAAATGGTCTGTTAACAGGGAATCCGATTTCATCTTACTCTAAAGAAGAACATTTTAACAGAACTGTACAGTGATAGTTTGACCTCCCTTAGGACACAGTGACCTCCTTGCCAGTTATAATATTCAGGCCTTGGCAGGATTGTTGCTTGGCAGGGATGTTATGGAAGAAATTGAGGTTCACATGAAAGGCTGGGTTATAGGTCTTTTATGGAGTTTACAAATCTCAAAATTATAACTTCTAGTCATTCTGAATGTTATCTCTTTCTTCATCCCTCTTCTTATCAGATCCCATATTCTAGAAGACAACAGGTATCTACTCATTTCTGTTTCCCTAGAGAACCCTGACTAATACATATATTGAACAAATATTGATTGCCAACCATGTGCTGAAAACTTTGCTAAGCAGATAATTTGTGAAGTCTTCATAAGATGAATTCTGAAAAATTCTCTGAGAGCAGAAACAATAATGTGCTCTCAACAATCAATGGTGCCAAATGTTAAATGAATGAAACAGAAAGACAACCATAAAAGATGAATATGCTGCAAATAGATAAAGGAGAAAAATATGGTCTTTCTTACTTACTAACATAAAATTAGCATCTCAACCTTAAAAAATATTTCAATGTTGTTCTTCCTGATTCTTCTCCTTGCTCCTTTGTTCTATTTTGGCAGTAGATGGGATGTGTATTGAGTTGTTGTGTTGTGTGTGATGGGTCAATTGTTTATGTTTTGTTCTCCAAAAACCATTTTCTTAAGAAATTGAGCTCTATGTTACATCCAGAAAATACAGTTGCATGCACTCTGGCTTCCCCACTACCACTTCCTTAAGGCCCCAGCCAATCCCTGGGAACAGGCTTTGGCATGAGGCAAGAGTTCCAAGCTCTAGGAAATCCCAAGAAAATGGGGGTTGTGGGAGATGAGTCTCATATGATGGCAAACGTTATATGTGTTAGGAACTATTAAAATTACATGTATGTATAAATCATTACTTCATTTATTTTTTACATGCCTTATTTTGCTAATAAATGTGTTTAAAACAAAACAAAAGAAAAAAGCACCTACAACCTTTGTTCATTTAGAAGAAAGATATTTACATGTATGTTACTATTTCTAGGTTCTTGTGGACATTTATTTCTGCCTGGTTGATTAACCACCTCTCAAATTGTTCCAAACAGAATTCATCATTTTTTCAACTACTCCCATGTTTTTCCTTTTCTCAGGTAATAGTATCATCTCAGTTTTATTTGTTCAAGATCTTAAATCTCTATTTTTAACTTTATCTATATGTAACTTCATCTTTTTTCTCATCCTCCTCCTTCTAATCAGATCTCTTTTCCTCAAAACCTTACCTTCATAATACTTCTTCAATGCATCCTGTTTATGTCTGGTAGGATACCCCAACTCCAAGTATCAGATGGTAGAATAAATGCTTAAATAAAAGGTATATTTATTACTTCACTAATCAAGAAAGCTAAGCTTTTTTTTTTCCTTTGTCTTTTTGAGGGGCCATCAAAGTGCTGGCCAGGGTGGGGGGGTTGGTCAGGAGAGTATATGTGTAACATATAGTTCAATTTTATAAGAAAATGGTTTTTGGAGAAAAAAATAAGTATTCTACCCATGATCAAAAGAAAAATTATCTATCCATTTTCCCCTAATACAGTAAAGGATCAGGGAAAGAATGAAAGGAGTCAGTATTGAATTTTATTTTCTTTTAACTAAAATGTCTTTTTAGTTAGTTTTGATTCAGTAGTTCAACCATGGTATCAAGAATTTGGTCTCTTTCTAACCTTACACTTTGCTCTGCATGACCATTGTCCTCTGTCACCAACTCATGCTTACAAGACAGTGCCTGGCTTCACATCTGCACATAGCCATGTCCAAAGACATAAGAGTCCAGGGAAGGGCTCTCTTCTTCTCTTGTGTGTCTCTGTTTTCAGGAAGGAAAATCTTTCCCATATGTGCTTTCACAGACTTCTCTTTAAATCTTACTGGACATCACTAGGTCACACATTTACCTTGGTTGTAAGGGGCTGGCTGGAATTTTCAGCATTTGTTATGGGAGGATGATTCTGCCTTCCAAAAACCTCTCACCTGTAGTATTCTAATAGCTCCCCAAGTCTCAACACATTTCAGTCCATTCCACTACTATCAAATTTGCCTTCATAAAGCACATATCTGATCAGTCATTCCACTACTTAAAAATGTTGATGACTCCTGTTTGGATACTACATAAAGTCTGTACTCCACACCCTTTCCCCATCCCAGAATGCCCAGCACAGTGCATACACTGTGTCATCCCTCAATGGAGGTAGGCTGGATTTTAGTTGTATTAATTTTAAATACCTGTAAACACACTTCAGATCATATATTAAGGTTTTTTAGGTTTCAAAAACCAGAGTCCCTCAAATTAGTATATAGGATATATTATTTGAAGAAATATTCAGAAGTATTTATTAAGCAAATATTTACTGCATAGTTATTATAAACAAAACAAGAACAATGTCACCTTCAAGGAGCCTGTAGTCTAGAAAGGAAGACATATTGACATGAACAAGTAGTTGTAAATGTGATGAGTGTTAAAAACGAAAAGTAGAAGGCAACAAAAGAGTCAGTAACAGAAGGACCAAATACCCTACTCTGAAGGTGAACTGCCCCAAAGAAATGGTGTTTTAAGCTGAGATCTGATTAACTGAAAGCCAGGTGAAGGGAGGCTGGTAGAGAAGCCAGCTACAAGGAGAATGAATTGGGGAGGGGCAAGATTCGATTGGCTGGAGACAAGTTAAGGGGAAATCGTGATAGTCCAGACAAGACATGATGGTAGCTTGGACCAGAGCTGAATCAACGATGGGGAAAGAGAGAAAGTACAGAACATAGTGAGCGATTGTATGTGGAGAATAAACACCCGAACCCTCACATTACAGGCTTGAGCAGATGGATGAAACTCGTTTCTTGAGAGAAGGATCACTGATTAGTTAGAGAAAGAGAAGCCAGCAAAAACCTTGAAAGAGCATGTTGGTGGCTACCCTGTCAGGCCACTTAGAGAACCAGAAAGCTGTTCTGGATATTGCCCTTACCCATGAGTACTATGCCTTCCTAATGATATATCTTATGTCTATTCATGCATCTCAGTTTCTTTTGTCATTCCCAGCGGATGCAATGCTGTCCCCTTTTTGGGATATGTTTATATATGATTTTCATGACATCATGGCTCTAATCCACTCTATTCTCTCTGGCCCTTCATATCAGTGCCCATATACCTATTTGTGCCCCTCTTCATGTGTTTCAGGGTCCCAGGAGAGGAATTCACAAGTTACTGGATAATGTCTCATATAGAATATCCTGTAGGGCAGTCCCCTGCCCAGATTGCCTCATACTTTGGTCAGATGCTATTTCTTGTCCAGTAAGGTATATATACTGAAAACAACTCAAAGCGTGGCAGCTTTTATTTATGAATTCATGTAAAAAATAATTTTTTCAGTATTAACTCTGTGTTAAACTACACACCAGGTCATAGAATGAACTCATGCCTCAGAGTTGTTAAGACTGATTTAGAACCTGGCTTTCCCATTTACCAAAGATGAACATGGGGCAAAAATTATCCTTAAGTTCTCTGTGCCTCAATTTCCTTGTCTATAAAATAGGTACAGCTAGGTACAGCATATCTCACATTGTTCTGAAGATTAACTGAGGTAATTCAAGTAAAGAGTTTAGCACAATGCTTGACAAATAGTATGCACTTATTCATAGCTGTCATTGGTGATGGGAAGAGTGCTAACGGTTGCAATGGTAGGAAAGCAGCAGTAGCTGAGGTAGTGGTAATAAGAATGACTGTTGTGGTGGTAATAGTAATATAGGAACTCTTGCAGGCAGTGGGAATAGTGTGGTAGAAATGGCCATAGAGGGGTAGCAACAGAGTTGTGGGATATGTAATAGTGGATGATATGCATTAAAAAATCTGTCCATGGCCGCTTTGCTCAGAAGGGCTATGAATAAGAAAAGCACTCACAGCTTCAAGGACTGTCCAGCACAAAGAATATTTTAAATTTAGTTGGGCTCTATTGTTAGGAAACAAATCACTATGCTCACTTAAACTTGGACCTTGGAGAGTATATTTTATGAGTTCAACACTGAATTACTTTCACAGTTCAAGAACACTGACAAAGTGACTTAAAAGTGTACAACAATTATCTAACTCTTTCAGAAAGTCAATTTAGGAGTGGAAAGTCTATATTAAAATGGTAGGAACAATACTCATCTTGCATGTACTTTAAAGAGCAAGTTAAAGCCTCGCTTCTTGGCCAATGTGCATTATAGTCATTCAATTATATCCTCTGAGCTTTTTTGTCTTTTTGACAGAACAAACTGATTTCAAAGTACAGATTTGTTCTCTGTAATAAATTGTGTTGGTTGAAAATTTTCAGGCAGAATTCAGAGTTTAGTTTGAATTTTCTCTTTGTTTTAATTATTTTTGTTACTTGTCCATTTACATAGCCTTTATGACAAAACTCCCTATTAAAAAAAAAAAGAGGTAATAAACGAGTTTAAGAAATTAAATATAATGATAATAGCTAATATTTTGTAAGCACTTAATTTATAGTCTTGGCACTATGCTAAGATATGTACATATACTATCTCACTTAGTACTCACAGCAACCGTGGCATTGAAGGCAGTATTATCTTCATTTTCCAAATACAGAAATTTAGACTTAGATCTCCTGTCTGCACATAACTGGTAAGGGAGTGTATGTATTTAACTGCATTAATTAAGCAAATTCTTTATTATTCCTTCTTCCTTTATTATTTAATAATTGGATAAGGATTGAGTTCGAATTCCATGGAGCTTGTGTTCTGCAGTTTTTTTCCAAAGTTGAATCACCACTTTATTAATATATCCCTAATCTACTACCATAAAATTTAAAATTCCATGCCATTTTCAAATTGTGGTTTTATCATTTGTAGCATTTTAAATTTTTATTAAATACTGATAAGAAAGTTAATTTTTATTTGAAACATGTAATAAAAAATGAGGGTAAATATACCATTGTGTTTTTTTTAGCATAATTTTTCTACATTAGTCATCATAATCTGGTATTTTTCAAAAAGACCAGTTTAATAAAAATAAACTGTTACTTTTATAATTCTATAAATTGCAGGCTCACTCAGAAAACAAGTTCTTCATTAAAAAGCTGAAAACTACCAAAGATTTATGCCCATTTAGAAACTTTCTAGCAGGTACTATTTTGTTTCAAAGGGACATAGATCTGCATTTTTTCCACAGATTTTAATGACTTTATATGTGTCTTAATGTAGATTTCTCTATGTGGTAGGAGGACAGGGGATTTAAGTTTCTTCTTTATCTTTATAGCTCTGATTTTTAAGAAAAATTATACATGTTAATAAAAGTTTTTTGAATAAATGACATTTAATTTAGTTTTGATTGTCCAAAACAAATACTGTTTTTCTTTGTTTTTTTCCAGAAGATAATCAGGGATATTTTTATTTAAAAAAAAATATGTCTCACTTAAAATATTCAGGTGATGCATAAAATTATAACCAGCAAGTACAATGATGATGTCAAAATTGCAAATAAGAGATGCTGTCAATAATAACTAGGGCACAAGCTACAAATCATTTCCCAAGCAAGACCTAAGTGTTCTAGAGAGCTAATTAGAATACTTTTAAGTGGTTGCCTGGGGCAGAAGGTGGGGGGAGAAGATTGACTCCAAAGGGACCCCAGAAAATGTTCTATACATCGCAGTGATAGTTCCAGGGTGTATACATTTGTCAACACTCATCAAGCTAGATAGACACCCAAGACAGACATTTTATTATATTTGGATTATACCTCCATAAAGATGTTTTCGAAAATTCCTTTAAAACATAAGTATAGTAAAGGATCAGACTTAATGGTCCAACCATTAACTTATATACACAAGTTAAATGAGTAAATATTTCATGAGAGTTTAGAGTGGCTCTTTGTATTTAGAAAGTCATTTATGAATTTATCAGAATTTTTATGCTTATATTTTCAATCTGTACTCCATAGTGGAATAATGAGTTTTATATATTGTGTCTCTTTAAATTTGTATGTGTTTCTCTGTTGATTCTCTTTCTAAATGAATGATGTCATAAATAGCAATATTTGAAAAGTTATTTAGTAATTAGTTCATGCTATGAAATGAGCTTAAATATTTGTCTCCAATCCTTGCTTAAATTTTGTTTGTAATGTTCCCTTTTGATACAAGATAGAAGCTCTTTCAGAAAATCAGTCTAAACTCTAATTCAGGGCATATGTGTTATTTTTCTGTCCTACCACAGATTAGCTCTGGCAAATGATCTTCCCTAATTAGGCTGTAGCTTTGCGTTTTTTTGTTCACTAATCTAAACACTGTTTTTAGGTATTTGTTCTTAGACAAGTCACTTAACCACTCTTAGCCTGTTTTTTCTTGTATAGAATGGTAATAATAAAGCTGTCTTATCTCACAGGTCTACTTTGAAGATCTTTGAGTTACTATATATGAAAGTAAAATAGGATGTAAGCTCCATGAGCTGAGGGTCCCTTGTCCTATGGTTCACTGCTGTACTGCTCGTGCTTATGAAGGGTACATCTCAAAGCAGAGAAACTGCATCATTATACAAATATTTCTCCCATCCCCCCAAAAAATATATTGTTCTTACTTATCCTCCAACTACTCCCCCACTTATCTACTTCATTTTACATTATAATGGTTACAGAAAACTCCTCAAAAGAGCTGTGAGGGGTTCTCACCATGTCCCATTTCTTTTGTCCCATTCTCTCTGAACTCAATGCAATTAGGTTTTCTCCCTCATCTCCCCAACAAAAGCTCTTGTCAGGGCCACTGGTGGCCACCACATTGGTAAATGCAGTGGTCATTTCTCTATTTTCACCTTACTTGATTTTATTAGCAGTTAGTTAACAATTGATCATCTCTTCCTCATAGAAATACATTCCTGTCTTGACTTCCAGAACACTGCATTTTCCTGGTTCCTTCTTAAGTTTCTGGATGCCTTTCTTTGGTACCTTTGGGTCCTCCTCACCTCCCTGATGTCATATTGGAATGCCCCAATGCTCAATCCTTGAACCACTTTTCTTTTCCATTTACACTTACTCCCCTAGTGTTCTCGTCCAGTCTTATGGCTTTCAATACCATGTGTATACTGTTGACTCCTTACTGTTTAATACCTAAATTCACGACTTGTATATCCCACTATCTTCCTGACACTTTCGTTTGGATTTCTAATAGACATTTCAAATAATATCTCCAAACAAGAGCTTCCAATCTTCCCATAAACTCATTCCTCCTTCGGTTTTTGCCATCTAAGTTGATGGCAAGTCCATTCTTCTAATTTCTCAGTTCAAAACCTTGTTATTCGCCTTGACTCCTCTCTCATACACAAATTTTTGAGCAGAGAAGTGATGTAGGCTACTTATGTTTTAACACTATCATCCTGGTGGCAGTGATGAGAATAAACTGGGGGTGAGGGAGGAGTGGCTATCCAGAAATAGGAAGATAAGATAAAAGGTTATGGAAATAATACAGGGTAGAGATGGTGGTGGCTTGGATCAGAGTGGTGGCCATGGAACTCATGGAAAGTGATCATATTTGGGGTATATTTTGAAGGTAGACCTAACCCGGATTTGCTGATTGTCCAAATGAGGAAATCTTTAGGATGAGCTTGGCTGAGAGTGAAAGATAGCATGGAGAATATCTTAAGCTCAGTTTTGAACATTTCAGTTTGGGATATTTATTAGACACCCTACCCAAAGAAAGCTGTTAAATAAGCAGTTGAATATGCAATCTTATGCTCAGAAGTGAGGGCTATAGCAATATAAATTTGAGAATCATCAGTGATAAGTGATATTTAAAACAATGAGACTGGAGGGGATTTCTTAGGATATAAATATAGATAGAAAAGAGGTAGGATCCAAAGACTAATCTCTGGGACATGTTAACATTTAGGGCTCAATGTAAGGAAGAGGAAACATCAAAACACTGAGAAGAAAAACCCAGGTAGTGTGATATCCATAGAGTTCAAAAGAAGAAATATTTTAGGAAGGAGAGTGACAAGTTGTCAAATGTCAGTGGGGCCAAGTACCCTGAGAACTGACCATTGGGTTTAGTAAAATAAAAGTTACTGTTGACCTTTAGAATAGCACTTTTGGTGGAATAGATGGGACAAATACTTGATTTGGATGGGTTCAATAGAGATTAAGAGAAATTACAGGCTAAAATTATAGATAATTCTTTCAAGTAAGTTTGCTGTAAAAGGAAGGAGAAAAAAACAGATTAGTAGATTGAGGAATTGAAGTCAAAGAAAAAATTTTTTCTCTCTCTCTTTGAGATGTGAGAAATAATAGCAGATTTACTTGCCAATGGGAATAAGTGGGAGAAACTGATATGTTAGGAAGAGATGAGAGAATTGCTAGAGCATTGTCCTTGAATGAGAAGTTGCAAGGTCTGTGTTCCAAGTGAAGGAGGTGACCTATTGGAGCAAGGTCACACAGCTAGCAAGTGGAAGAGCTAGGGTTTGAATCCAAGCAGTCTTAGCCCAGAATCGGTATTTTTATTCCTATGGCATTCATTTGTAGAATAGGAAGTAAGGTGAAGTATATGGTACAGTAGGTAGGTGGGATATGTCTCCAGTGAAAGTAGTTTGTGTAAGTTCTTGTCTAATTGGTTTAGTAATTAGTTTCAGTTCTTCTCTTCTAGTTTAAAAATTTTATAAAAGGTTTTTTTGAAATGTACAATTTATTTCAACCACCTTCATATGGCAATTAAACCTTAATATCAAATGTATCATCAGCTCTTTTAAGCTGTAAACTTTGAAGAATTTAAACTTTCCAGAAAAGACTAGATTTTCTATTTTAATCCTTTTGGTTCCAATTGCCTTCAATATGTTCACCCAATATTATCTTTCTAAAATCTTTATCAGTTTTCTTCCTAATATGTGTAAAAGTTAGGAAAGTCCATTTTATTTTTCTGAGCTTTTATGTTTAACTTGAGAAAGTCCCGTTTTCCAGATACCAGTTTCTAAGTTACTTAACCAGGTGCCAACATATTACATTTAATGTACCGAGTAATGATTACTGATTACTGGTCAATCCATATTCTAATTGCTTTCCCCCTCAAGGTGTTGTTCTCTTGGGGGAAATTGTCAGCTGTTCAATGTTTTGAGACCAGAAACATTTAAAAATGCATTAAAACTTAAACTTGAAGCTTGGTAGAAACACATTTAGCTAGCTTTACTACCAGAGTCTAATCACTTCTTTCATATAATGAAAATGACTTCATTTTCTGTTAAAGTCTGTTTTCTCAGACAGATGGTTATAACCATTTTCTGAAGTTATTGCCACAATAACTGCTAATAATATAATCATAATTACTTCCTTGCATTTATATGCATGTGTCAATACTACTCAAACAAAATATTCCCATAGAAAATATGTGATACTAATATAAAATATTAATATATTTTATTAGTAGTTTCAATTTGAAGAAATCAATTTAACTATTTCTATTGTCCAAAAATTCTAAAATCAATAATTTGAGAATTATTAATATTAATCTGAGAATTAGCAACAAAGAAAAAGAAAAAAAGAAAAGTGATCTCTCAGAGGCCCCTTATTTCCTGTGATTAGTAACAGACCCCACATAGTTGAGACTTATTATGTTTAGGAATCCAGATAAAAGAAAATAGCCTTTTGAAGTTGTAGCTTATGGCTAATGAACACTTTTGATTTTCTCTTCATTTGGGGGAATAATAGTTTATAAATAAAATCTCAGAATATTTTTCAAAGTATGTATTAAGAAATATATTAAACTAACAATAACTATTATTTGCAAGCAATTTTCAGTTGTGTTTTATTCAGAATAGCAATATTTCTTATTGCTTTCTTCTTCCCTGTTTGACCTAGCAACTTCTTCAACTGAAAATGGGAAAAGGTGACATTTATCTTCATTGTTGTTTCTTATTATATGTATTCTTAAATTGAAGTTTGGGGGTAGTTCAAAACAAGTATGCACTTGAGAAGCGGATTGGCCCAGTGGATAGGGCGTCCGTTTACCACATGGGAGGTCCACGGTTCAAACCCCAGGCCTCCTTGACCCGTGTGCAGCTGGCCCATGCGCAGTGCTGATGTGCGCAAGGAGTGCCCTGCCATGCAGGGGTGTCCCCGCATAGGGGACACGCAAGGAGTGTGCCCCGTAAGGAGAGCCACCCAGCGCGAAAGAAAGTGCAGCCTGTCCAGGAATGGTGCCACACACACACAGAGCTGACACAAGATGACACACCAAAAAGAAACACATATTCCCGTGCTGCTGACAACAACAGAAGCGAACATGCAGCAAATGGACACAGAGAACAGACAACTGGGGTGGGGGTGGGGAAGGGGAGAGAAATAAATAAAATTAATCTTAAAAACAATAAAATAAAAAACTGTATACACTAAAAATGTATGCATGCTTATATATTCCTAAGTGGATAAAAACTATATGAAAAAACTCATGAAGGATTATAGACAGAATTCAGTATCATAAAACACAAAATAGAATTGTTTGTTATTAAGGATCTCCTTACTAATAATAACATGGAACATGTTGTGTTCTAAACTATGAAATACAGGGATTGTTAACTCTAAATAATCTCATTCCCCATATTCTTTAATTCTTACCTTGCAGTGCAGATTGCACACTCCAGAATCATTCCTTCAACCATAGGACCAAAATAATGAAACAAAACAGTAATTTACCTACTTCAGCAATGTTTTCATGCTTATAAAATTTCAAATTTCCTGAAATTGCCTTCAGAGATAGTTTACAAACCACATAAGAAAAGAAGTCCCATTTACTTCATAGTTTTCCCTTATTGATCAGAAATGGTTTATGGGGTTGCTTTTTTATCCAGCCTCACACCAGAGGGTTTATGATTGTTTCTAAAGTCAAATATACCTTCAAGGGAGAGAAGAAAAACACACACAAAACTTTGCCACCATTGAAAACAAAGATGCTGCAGGCTCTCAAAGCAATTATAGAAAATACCAGATTGTTCTGAGCAGAACCAGAGGGCCATCGATGAGAGGCAGAGGATAACTTCCCACAGAAACTTTTGAAGAGATTCATTTTTAATTAGGATGTTTCAGATCCACTGGTGCTCTCTTGTCATGAGTCAGGAAAGAAAGTCTTAGTTTTCTTTTTTACCCCCATTTTTGGCTGATCTTTTACTGGGGGGTTAGGGACCATACTCTCCCCATTTCTGAACTGCCAATTCTTAACACACTATTTGGCACATATCAAAGGCCCAATATATGATGGTAGAATAAATTTCTATTTTCTTGGTTGTAAGATTGGGAAGTGTGAATCTTCCAAGTTCATCCATCCTCCTAATCTTACAACCAAGAAGGAAGATTCACACGTCCCAATCTTAAAACTTACCCCAAAGCCACATTAATCAAAACATCATGGTATTGACACAGGACAGACATGTAAACAAATGGAATTGAATTGAGAACTCAGAAATCAATCTTAAAATTTATAGCCAACTGATTTTTGACAAGGTAGCAAAGACCAGTCAACTGGTAAAGAATAATCTCTTCAACAAATGGTCCTTGGAAAAGATCTCCATTTATAAAAACAAGGAGGACTACTAATTCACACCATATACAAAAATCAACTCAAAATGAATCAAATACCTAAATGTAAGAGCCAGAACTGTCAAACTTCCACAAGAAAATGTAGGACAGCATCTTTAGGACCTTGTGTTAGGCAATTGTTTCTTAGACTTTACACCCAAAGCACAAGCAAGAAGGAAAAAAAAAGAAGATAAATGGGACCTCATCAAAATTAAGAATTTTTTTGCCTCCAAGGACTTTATCATGAAAGTGAACATGAGCCTGCACAATGGGAGAAAGTATTTGGAAACTACCTATCTGATAAAGGTTTAATATCCAGTCTATATAAAGAAATCCCTCAACTTAACAACAAAAAAGACAAACAACCCAATTAAAAATAAATGGACAAGACTTGAATTGACACTTTTCCAAAGAGGAAATACAAATTGCTAAAAACCACATGAAAAGATGATTAACATCACTAGTTTTATGGAAATGCAAATCAAAACCACAGTGAGAAAGAAGAGACCAGAGACACTGCACGTGCTTTGCCATGTGATGAGGAACCAAGGATTGCCAGTGGCCAACCCCGGAATGCCACAATCTTTGACCCCACCCCAATCAAGATGGCAGAGTGAGAAACTTTAGGCCCTGTTCCCTCAGAGAAGACTTGAACAACCAGCAAGAACTGGCACGTTGAAAGTAAAGAACAATAAATAATATATTGAAGCCACATGAAAAAATAAGATTCTCCAGGGAGTGTAAAGACATAGGTAAATATATATGCCAGCACTACTGAGACTTTTTTGTACGGCTAACTCTATGTTTTACTTCCTACAGGATCTAAAAGGCAAATTCATATAATGTAATAAGAAATTAGTCATGCTGGACTTATAATGTATAAACATGTAACTTGTGACAAAAACTATATAAAGGTGGGAAGACAGAGGGGTATAGGAACCTAGATTGTGTATATTATTGAAGTTAAGTTGGTATGAAAGCAAGTTGGTATGAAATTGTTACAGATTTAAGATGTTAAATTTAAGACATGGTAATTACATAGAAAACTACTGGAGAATATGCAAGCTCATAAAGACAGAAAGTAGAGTATGTATTACCAGGGGAAGGGGGCAAAGGGAATAAGAGTTAATGCAATATAGCTGTAGGGTTTCTGTTTGGGAAGATAGGAATAAAGGCTTTAGTAGTGGAAGGTGGTAAGGGTACAACAACACAGTGAATGTGATTAATCCTGCTGAGTGGTGTGCTTGAGAGTTGTTCAGATGGGAAAGTTTATGTTGCATGTATGTTCCCACAATAAAAAAGAAAAAAGCAATAAAAGAGAATTGACAATTAAATGCAATACATCATCCTAGATGGGATCCCACTTGGGAAGAGAAAAGCTCCAAAGAACATTATTGGGGCAAATGGAAAAACTGGAATATAGACTATAAATATTGTATCAATTATAAGTTGTTTGAACTGGATAACTGCACTTAAGGTGGCTCCATAAGTGAATATCTTTGTTCTTAAGAAATGTAGGGAAGTGGATGTGGCTAAGCTATTGGGTTCCCGTCTACCATATAGGAGATCCAGGGTTCAATGCCCAGGCCCTCCTGGTGAAGGTGAGCTGGCCCATGTGGAGTGCTGCCCCATGTATGAGTGCTTCCCTGTGCAGGAGTGCTGGCCCACAGAGAACTGGTGCAGCAAGATGAGGCAAAAAAAAAAGAGACACAGAGGAGAGATAATAAGAGATGCAGTAGACCAGAGAGCTGAGGTGGTACAAGAGAATGATTGCCTCTCCTACTCCAGAAGGTCCCAGGATCGGTTCCCAGAGCTGCCTAATGAGAATACAAGCAGACACAGAAGAACACACAGCAAATGGACACAGAGAACAGACAATGGAGGGAGGGGGGAGAAATAAATATATAAATAAATCTTAAAAAAAAAAGAAATATACACGGCAGTATTAAGTGTTCAAGGAGCATGAGGCGTATAGCCTACACTCAAGTGTTTAGAAAATGGATTGATAAATATAGGAGCTAAACAGATGTATAGATAACTTGGTAGCTAGATGGGTAGCTTGAATTATTTTTGTAATTGTCCTGTAAGTTTAAAAATATTTCAAAATAAAGGGTAAAAAAAATAACCCCACCCCCCCAAAAAAACCCACAATGAGATACCATTTCACACATCCTAGAATGGACACAATTTTTTTAAAAAATAGAAAACTACAAACGTTGGAGAGGATGTGGAGAAAGAGGATCACTTATTCACTGCTGGTAGCAATGTAAATGGTATAGCCTCTGTGGAAGACAGTTTGGCAGTTCCTCAGGGAAGGTAAGTATGGAACTGCCATATGATCCAGCAATCCCACTGCAAGATATATACCCAAAAGAACTGAAAGCAGGGACTCGAACAGATATTTGCACACCAATTTTCATAGCAACATATTCCCATTTGCCAAAAAATGGAAACTACCCAAAATGGAAACTATCCATCAACCGATGAATAGATAAACAATACATTATTCAGCCATAAGAAGGAATGAAGTTCTGATACATGAGACAACATGAATAAACCTTGACAACATCATGTTGAGTGAAAATAAGCAAGACACAAAAGGACCACATTATATGATCTCAGTGATATGAAATAATTAGAATAAGCAAACTCACAGAGTCAGAACCTAGAATATAGGTTACCAGGAATGGGTAATAGATGGGAGTGAACATAATTAACAGCAAAGAAATATATATCTGAAAGTGGATAGAAGGATAAAAATTAGGTTGTATATATGGTAACAGAATAAATTTTTTAAAAATGCGTGAAACTACATTAAACAAACAGTGAACCCTAAGTTAAACCATGGACCATAGTTAATAGTACAATTCTAAAAAATGTGCTTTCATCTATTTTAACAAATGTTCCATATCAATGACAGTGTTAATAATAGGGTGTGCATGGCAATCCTCTGTTTTATGCATGATTATTCTGTATACCCACAACTTCTCTGATGAAGAGTGGGGGGAAGATTAGGAGAACAAATCAGTTCATCTTTATTTAAGAATCACTTTTAGTTAATTTCTCTTATTTTATCAACTCAGATGACCATGAATTCATTCTTTCCACATTTTTTGAGAACTTGAGATATAATTGTGGAAAAAACTGATAAAAGCCCCAGCTTTCCTGGAGTCTAAATTCTACTGATGGAAGACAGAAAATAAACTAAATAATAAAAATATGTACACTATTTTATAGTAAAGCATGCTATGGAAAAAAATAATAAAGCAAGCCTCCTGCTTCTCCATGGAGTTGGTAGCAGATCAACATTCCTACCAGGAACAACTGTAATGCCAGATAAAACACAGTAATCATTTGTGAGCTTTGAAAGCAATGAGGACTAAAGGGACTAAAATTTTGGAGATGGTGCCACCTTTCAGTGACACTGTTAAGATTAGAGGCCAAGAATCTTGGCTTAGTGCCAGGCAGAGGGCTGCTACTTGGGAGAAAAAAGCAGACAAGCTTCGGTAATGGTATGGAGCCAAAATGGCAATATGGGAGACTTGAAGGGTCTCAACTCAGAATCAGTTTGCTCTTTAAGATGTTTATGCAACTCTGAAGCAGCAGGTAGTGAAGGGCTGCACAAGGTACTAAAAACCTCTCATTGAGGAAATCATTACCTGCCATTCAATCAACTGAAACCCTAGAGGGTCGTACCCTGGGAATTGGGGCCCGTAAGAGTGGGTTGAGTCTTACTGAAACTGCAGCCCAGCCTCAGACCAGCTCAGTCCCTCTTCGGATTAAGGTAATCACTCAGTCTTCCTCCAGAGAAATGTGTGAACTTCATGGTAGAAGATAACATTATTTGGGGGCTCTTAGGTTCTCATTTAGTTTTTGTTTTTAATATATACATACTGTCCAGAATGCAATAAAAGTTTTCTAAGTATGCAATAAGCAAGACAAAATGAACACACACACATAACATACACATATACCCACACATTCACAAGAAACAGATATACAGATGATCTAGATATTAGACTTATTACGCAAAGACTTTAATTGAGATGGCTATATCCAAGAAATAGAGAAAAGATAAAATAAGTGAAGAGCTGGAGTGCTTTACCATAGAGTTAGAACATATACAATAAATCACATGGAAATTCTAGAACCTAAAAAGCACAGTATATGAAATTAAGAACTTAGTGATAGGTAAAATGGTAATTTATACAAAGAGAGAGCATATTGGTGAACTGGAAGACAAGAGAAAATGTCCAATCAGAAGCAGAGAGGGAAAAAAAGAAAATATATAGGAAAAGACTATATGAAACATGAGAAAACGAAAAAGGTCTAACATAGTATTGTCCAATGGACATACAATGTGGGACACTTCTTTAACAAAACAAGTGGAGTTAATTTTAATGATTTATTTTACCCAATATATTCAAAATATTATTTCAACATGTAAGTGATATGTGTATTATTAATGCAATACTTAGCTTTCTTTTATTCATATGAAGTCTTTGCAATCCTGTATGTATTTTATTCTTCCCCACATCTCAGTTGCAACTAGCTGCTACAATGTTTCATAGCCATTGTGGCTATGGCTACCATATTGGATTGCTGAGGTCTAACTTATGTGTAGTTAGAATCCTGGAAGGAAAAGAGAAAAATAGACAAAAGTAATATTAGAAAAATAAAAATTAAGTAGGAAAAGGGGATAGGGTGTGCCAAATGGTGGGGGTTGGGGGGCATAAAGGAGCACATCATTTTATAAAGAGATCAGGAAAGCTCTCACCACCAGGAGGGTAATATTGAGGATAAACATTAAAGAGATGGGGGGGGGGTGAATTAGCCTTACAGATGGGTGAAATGAGAAGGTTGAAAACAGTCACCTGAAGAAGGAGTATGCACAGACGCTGGTGTATGGTGGAGGGATCAAAGGGGCAGCTAGAAGATATTAGGTCAGAGAAGAGAAGGGGGGCCAGATTCTGGAAAGCCTTGATAGACCTCTCGAGGTTGATCTAGAAATGAAGAATAGATCTGTATGTTTTCATGTTTGTTTACTCACTTCAGATTAAGGAAAAAGAAAAGCACTCAAGGCTTAAACATTAGCTTTGGGTTTTCTACCATTTTAATAATTAATTTTTTTAAAACTTCCTGAAAATGACTGACCGGTAAAGCCACTGATAATTCCTTATTAAATGTGGCACTAAATATGCTATGTGAAAAGTTAGGGAAGGTCAGTGTTTTGAGGCTGGTGTTCAGAAATCTTTCCCCCTAGTCCCTAGGGCAAAATCACATTCTGTCAACATAAATTTCTTTAAAATAATAGCTATTCCTCATTGTAAATATAATACCTAGCAAGAAGATTAATACAATTATTCATTTTACAATTTATTTCATTTTCTTTTGTAAACAGAAAATAGCCACATTAAATCAGTAAGTTAAGCGTGTCATATATACACACACAGGCACACATATACATATACAGAAGTAGCTCAGTCTTCCATTTATTATGTTAGGAGACAAGAAGACATCTAATTGAAAAGATAAAACAGGAGGTGGACTTGGCCCAGTAGTTAAGGCATCCGTCTACCACATGAGGGGTCCGTGGTTCAAATCCTGGGCCTCCTTGACCTGTGTGGAGCTGGCCCATGCACAGTGCTGATGCGCGCAAGGAGTGCTGTGCCACACGTAGGGTAGCCCCACGCACAAGGAGTGCGCCCCGTAAGGAGAGCCGCCCAGTGCAAAAGAAAGTGCAGCCTGCCCAGGAATGGTGCCACACACACAGAGAGCTGACACAACAAGATGATGCAACAAAAAGAAACACAGATTCCCATGCTGCTGACAACAACAGAAGCAGACAAAGAAGATGACGCAGCAAATAGACACAGAGAACAGACAACCGGGGTTGGGGGCGAAGGGGAGAGAAATAAATAATTAATTTTTTAAAAAAAGACAAGCCATAAGAAGAAAAAAAGATAGAACATTTCCTTTTCTGACAAATGAAAATTTTAAAACTTAGAATACTTTGGAGTTATATTTTGTCTTCCTGCTCAAAAGTATGTAAAAATGCAATTCTTATAGCCAAAATGGGAATATAAAAGTTAATCCACCCTCTCTGAGGTCGGATGAGATGTTTAATTATAGTAAAGGACCCATCTCAGAAAAGGAAAACAAACAGTGAAAGAAAAGGTTGAGAAGTTTAAGAAGTAGGTTTCCTCGGGGATTGATATTAGCTCTAGGCTTACTTAACACTTTTACAAATAATCCAGTGAAAGGCAGTAGTCAGTCAAATATCAGAGGTTTTGAAAACACTGAACCCTGTAGTAGAGAGAGTCAATAAATTGGTGAGCATCTTCAGGCAAGACCATGCACGTGGGCAGATGAAAGTGTGAAGTAGGCAAATGCATGATATAAGCTTGGTCATTGGAAATCCATTATATGTGTGTATGTAACTCTAAAGCAAAGGCTTTTAACGTCTGGAAGAGTACCCAGATTCCTTTATGAATCTAATAGAAGTTTTGAACCTTTTCCCTAGATAAAACCTTATAACCCTACAATAGAAACCCCTGCTTCAAGATGTTGGTATTGAATTAGCTAAAATGTTAAGGAATAATTTTCCTCAGTTCATTCATTCTTTTACTGGAAAAAAAAAAAAATTCTTGGGCTTCAGGCATAAACTTGAGTCTATATGAAGTACTGGGAATAAATAGACACCAAGACAAGCTTGGCCTCTGACCTCAGTTTGGGGAAGGAGATAGATAATGATATTTATGCTATAATGTGATAATTATTCCCATCCCCATCCTAAAGTGATGTGATGATGCTAGAGGATCACCTAATTCAGACTGTGATGTCAAGAGTGTGAGGGACATCTGCCTGACAGCCAATGATTACCTTTGGTCAAAATTATAGAAAAAATGGTCACAGACACTGAACATTATTATATATATAGCTGTAACATATATTTGGCCTGACTCACCTCCAGATAGATATAATGGAGTAAGGCAATTAAAATGAACACAAAGATAAGAATGGTTTTAAAACATATGAATTTTTGGAATTGAAGACAGAGACTGAGAGACAACATGATAATATATTTATACAGCATTGTCTATGTTATGTTAGCAAAGACTTACTTACCAAATACTAGTATAAAAGAGATATATATCCTTGAAATTTGATTTGGTTAACTTCCTTTGCTAAGTAAATAAACTTCTAGATTCATCTTAAAGATGGTACTGAAAGGAATACTGGTAGAAATGAAGATTTTTGACAAATTTTAGGATGACATCAATACTAACATAAACTATTATTTAACTTTTAAGGTTAGTTTTAACAAAAATAACCAAAGAGGGAAGTAGATATGTCTCAAGTGACAAGGCCTCCGCGTACCATTTAGAAGGACCTGGGTTCGCTCCTGGGTCCTCTTGGTGAAAAAAAAGAGAAAGTGTGCCTGCACAGTGAGCCAGTGCGTGCATGCTGAGCCAAGTGCCCACATGGTGAACCAAGCACTCACGTGGTGAGCCGAGTGCCCACCTGGCGAGCTGAATGCCCACACGGTGAGCCGAGTGGCCATTCAAGTGCCTGCCCAATAAGCTGAGTGCCCGCGCAAGTGTCCATATGGCAAGCCGAGTGCCCACGTGAGTGGCTGTGTGGTGAGCCAGTGCCTGCACGGCAAGCCAGTGCCTCTGCGGGAAGCTGAGTGCCCATGCAGTGAGCCAGTGCCCACATGATTGAGTCACACAGCAAGATGATGACGCAACAAAAGAGAGACGAAGGGGAGAGTCAAGGTGAAGTGCAGCAGAGACCAGGAACTGAGATGGCTCAGTTGACAGGGAACCTCTCTCCACATCAGAGGTCCCCAGGATCCATTCCTGGTGAATCCTAGAGGAGAAAGATGAGAAGAGAAGACAAAAAGAGAAATAGATACAGAAGATCACACAGCAAATGAACATAGCAAAAACAGCAGGGTGGGAACAGGGGGGGAGGGAAAAAAAAATAACCAAAGAACCTTTATTAGGCAAAATAATTAAGTCTTACCATGAGAGCAGAGAAACCCTGAATCTCAATGGTTTAACATAATATAGGTTTATTTCTTTGACACGTGAAATCCAGTGTGGGTCAGACAACCTTCCTCCATCATATACTACATCCTCTGAAAGATTACCATCTCCTCAACAGGACATGAGGGATGTTAGAGACTCTTCAGCTGTTAACTCCTTCACCTCAAATGTGACACTTATCACTTCAACTCATACTCATTGATCAGAGCTAGTGACATGACCCCAACCTAACTGCAAAAGAGACTGGGAGATGTAGCAAAGCGCGTGGAATATTTGGTGAGCACTGTGTCTGTCTCTGGAGATACTTGTCAGCAAAAGTACTCACTATAGCTTTTGTGAGTGCCCATGTGAGCACCACTACATGTACACATGCATCCTCCCTCCCAGGGATGGGAGGAATCCCCAACAGAGGATATTTGGCTACTCTTGCAAAGGTTTCTGACTGAATGATTTCTGGATAAAAGGGAAGAGGGACAGTTATATGTTATACAGTAGAGAGATACGATTACTAGATTTGTTCTTATCTCCTCTGATAGAAATAATGGGCCAAATAGGAAAATGATGGAACCATTAAGAGAAAAAGGGAATATAGAGAGATAGAAAAGGGTCCCCCCCACCCTCCCAAGGAGAAGTCTACATTTAGATATGAAGAATTTGAAGAAGAGAAGGAGGTACGCTACCCTGGTAGAAACTAAGATCTGCAATTCAGAAGAGTTTAGCCCTGGAGATATAAAGTTTGGAGCCAGAAGCCTAAGGTTGAAGCCATGGAGACAGATGACTCAGAAAAATGCTTACATTTTAGAATGACAGAGGGAGAAGGTGTAGTTGAAGGAGTAAGAGTATTTCAGAGTAAAGGAGGAAATGAGAAATATGCCTTTAGAGACAACAAGCATATACCAAGAAGTTTGGAAGGAAAAGGAAGAAAAAAGAATAGCTAGTTCTAGCCAAGTGAAATATTAGAAAAGCCAAGGAAGGCCAACATTCTAATTTAGCTCCAGTAGCCCCTGTAAGGTCAGTAGCTACCAGCCTTGCCCCAGCAGGCTCTGATTCCAAACTCAGAATTGTTCAAAGTCCCAAAGCTGTAAGGAACTCTTAGAGAAAAACTAGCTCTACATTAAGATGGAATGAATTATTGAAACGATTTTCTAATAAAAACCTAGGATTAAGACCAGTCTATACACAAATATGTTTCTGAAGCAAATGAGAAATTGGAAAATAAATTAGGAAATCACAATTAACATGACTTATAGAATTGTCAGCGTACATTTTCTCTGGATCTCTAGGAGAACAAATCTAATCACATTCTCTCCCACTTGGGTTCTCGCAATTGCCTTTTAACTACCCTCTTTGCTTTCCTCCTTGTCCTCCACTGATCTGTTCTGAAACATCCAGACTGAGCTGTAGATCAGAGTAGGTAATTCTTTTCAAAACCCTCCAGTGAGTAAGAGACCTACAGGGCCAAACCCTGTTATCTTTCTGATCTCATTTCTGTCCTTCTGCCCTGGCTCATCCTCTTTAGCTGCTTCAGCCACCTTGCTATTCTTCAAACACGTCAGTCTTCTCACTTGCTGTTCCTTCTACCTCAAGCATTTTCCTTCCAAAATATGGACACAACACACTTTATCCATTCCTGCAAATCCCCATTCCAGGTTTACTTCATGAAAGTCTTCTACAATCCTTTGTAAAATAGCAGCCCCAATTCTCAGCACATTTTACCCTGCATTTTTCCTGTTACGCTTCTTACCCTCTGGCTTACTGTCTGTTTACTTTTTGTCTATTGTGTGCCTTCTGCTGCCTTAACCTAGAATATAAGCTCCCCAAAGGTAAGGACCTCTCCAGTTTTTCCCCTTCTCTTCCTAGAACACAGTATCGCCCATAATAACTAATAACTAGTGCAATAACTAATTGTTGAATGAATGGATATAAAAGATGATCCTTTGCAATCACCAATACTTTATTTTTAATAAGCATATTCTAAGGCCAGGAAAAAGAAAGAGAACATAAACTTAATTTTGTAATTCGTAAAAATTTAGATTTAGGACTCATTTTTCACATTTAGACCCATGAATGCCTGAGAGCAGCTGTTGGGAACCTCTACACCATGCCATACTAATTGTTTTAGGTCTTGACCCTTGCCATGTAGTATTTGTGCCATTCATAAGAAACAAATTATTTCAAGCTAATTTAAGGAAATAAGAATATTTTTATATGCTATTTTTTAAGGAAGCAGGAATGTGGCTTATACTATTTCGATTCTTTTGTCAAGATACAAAATTACAGTACTTTTCATGCACTAATTTAGTAGCATTTTTTTTGCATGTTTACTCTAATGTTTACATAATACAAAAAAATTTTAAAAAGATGAAATTTTTTAAAAGCTAGTGCTTTTTATCTTTAGTATTATTAATGTTATTTTCATATTCAGGTTGGTTTTAACAACTGCTATGTTCTGTAGTTCTGATTTCCAAATGTAGCAACTTATAATGGGTTTATTATTACTTTAATTTTTCTCCTTTTCTTTTATTAGTTATTTTGAGGCAGTTACAATAGTTTTGTCTTCCTTCATTAGAAATAAATCATTTTATGTTATTTTAAGTCATGGAGAAGACAATTTTCCAAAAAGAATTTTGAGACAGCAGAAGGGGAAAGAGTTTAAAACGCCATAATAAGCTCAGAGTAAAATCGTAATCAGATACCCAATTATTTAATTTTCCTAAGAATGCACTTTATAAATGTCAGTATAATAAGTTGTCATAGAAAGAGAAATAATAAGATCATGAAAATGTATTGATAAGTACAAGAAGAAAACAGACCTTTGAAGTGATGCTGCTCCTATTTCAATAGTCATAAAATAAGCATTCATAGATTTATGCACATTTAGGCATATGTATTTTATTAAACTTTTCTGACTGTTTTGTTCACTCACTAGTACATAACAGGTTTAAAATAATAGTAAAAAATAAATCAGGAGCATTATTTAGTTCTAAACAAAATTGTACTTAAAAGCAACCATGGTTTACAATCACAATTAACATTGTAGAATCAAGGCATAATTATTCACTCTTTCTAGCCCCTTTCTCAAAAATACACAACTTGTCAATAATTTTTTGGATGACTTAGTTGTTTTAAAACATCATGAACCTCTGTTCTTCTTTGCTTTTATCAATAAGTCTTTCTTCATAACTTGTGTAGAAGTGAAAGCCCAGCCTGCAGTCCTCAGATTCCTGATGGTTCCAATGGCGAGCCTCAAATGGGAGTCAAATTCTTTAAAGAGAGGAATGATTGTTATAATTGTCACATGTTTGCAATTATTTGTCTGTATCATCCAAAGAGGTAATACAGTCCATAGGTCTGATAACTAGTGGGCATTCACACATTGTGTGTTTGCACTGATATTTAGAATGAATTATATGAAATAATTATAGATGTTGGTACATGAGACTCAGTTCCTTCTTTGAAAAAGCTTTTTGCCCAGTGATTAGTTTTTAAAATATCAATTCTGCTTTTTGAGGAGATATTATTATTATGTCATGTTGATATCTGAAATTTTATAACTTTGATCAGGTTATATAGCCCTCAATAAACTACGTACTAGTCCAATTCCTAGTCACATTATTCAGAGGTATGGAATGGGTTAATCCAAATCTCTTGGGAATGGGATACCTTAATTCATGTAAAATAAAATTTTAACTACATTTCAAAAGTAACTAGGATAGAATTACAAGTTTACTTTGTTTCTGGAAGTATAATAAGCAAATATATCTCAGTTAATAAAATGAGATGTTTTTGGCTTCTTTAAAGTGGATTACAAAAAATGAGGAGCTTATCACGTTCAAATAGGGAAAACAAAAAGCATTGTAGAAAATTCAATTTAGCATTACAGAGATTATTGCAACACAACAACTCTTTATCTGTACTAGTATATAAAAGTACTGCTAACAGTGCATCAATTTTCACAGCCATTTAGTAGATTAGAAAGCAATTGTAAGCAGCGTAAAACCCACATTAACTCCTGTCAGCATCCTGCCTTTTGCTCAGTTATGGATTTGTTTGAAATAACAGTGAGATCTAAAGTGATTTCATCGACATAACAGATTGTATTATAAATATGAATGAATCCATTGTAATGGGATGTATAGCTCTATATGTCAGGAGTTTGTCCTCCCTGTCATGGTAACAGGTTTGCAACATAAGGGAACATGGGATTGTCTCTAAGAAATAACTCCACATGTTCTCAGATGGAAAACGTGTCAAATGACAGGTTTTCAGACAGCCTGAGATTTTTATATTCTAATTTTGTACCATTAATAACCATCTGTTGTTTAATGTTCGAAAATTAATCCAGATAAGATGAAATCCGTTAAGCTATTTCTAAAAAGTGATTATTAATTTAAATATCATGCCACTTTTATTTTTAGTAGATTCTCCTGATTGATCTCTGCCTAAAAGCTTAAGATCACTGTAACCATCTCATCTGAATAGAAATTAATGAATAGGATTGGGTGCAGTTAAAATGGAAATTATTTTGAATGAAAGCTAAGAGCTCCATCTTTACCTTTCAGCTTTTTCAGTAAGGATTTAGGAAACTTGTTTTCTTTTGTTTTCTTTTGTTTGGGGGATGAGAGTGTATATCTTAGTTTCTGATTTGTTTTCTTTTGTTTTGTGGTTGTTAAAAGATAACCACAATGAGAGTTTTGGGTAATGGAACAAAGAGTTTTTTTAAGACAATTTTTCATACTATTAGATTAAAAGAAAGGGTACCAGTGCATATCTTTTTAATTGCTTGACTCAGCTTGAATTGTCATTCTCTTTTAGATAAGGGCCATTCTATTCACTACTTATTGTCCTCTTGTTGGAAAACTCTTATGCTGGTAAAAGTTTTAAGTACTAACTTTTTTTTTTGATAAAAAGATGGAATGTGTTTTCGTTTTCTAGACTGCTCAAGCAAAAACCAGGAAATGAGTTGGGTGAAACAATGGGGATTTATTTGCTCACTTTTGAGGCCAAGGAAATGTCCCAATTGAGACTGGGCATTCTCAGGCTGTCTGCCTGTGATCCCTGTCTCCTTTGTCACATGGCAAGGAAAGGACTAACTTCTTAAGTACATCTTTTAGTCATCAGAAAAAATACAATTTATGTTTCAGTATTATACCCATGAATCCAATTTAGTTGTGTACTGACAGTTCATTTAATATAGATCATTTGCCTGATTATAGACCTCTTCTTTGTTAGGAAATTTTGCTTGTTACAATTTTCTGATACTTAGGAGAAGGGGCAAGTTGTGAGGGTGTTAGAACTAATATTTATTTAGTGACTTTTACATGTGAAGACTATGTGTTTTATATACATTTTATTATCTCATTTAATAGATGCTCCCTTTAACTTGTCGATATTTAAAGAGGAGATCATCTAGATGTATTCTAATGATGAGTTATTTCCAAGGACAGAGTTTATGTGCAAAAGCAAGTTCTAGGAGAGAGAACAGAGGTTTAGTGTTAAACCTCCTGGCTTTTCCTCATCCTAACTTGAGCCATCACTGGAGTTCCAATCTCAGGGGAAGATGAGAAGGGCACCATGGTATACATCTCTAAGGGAAGGAATTAAATAGCAGCTAAATCCAGGAATACTTATTCTCACCCCCTTCCCCTTTTCCCTAAAAGAGGGTATTTAATGGGATTGGCCAAATTCTATCCATAGGAGTCTTGTTTTTAAAATTGAGACCATGGGTACAGGGAAGCCTAACTAGTAAACTATAAAGCATATTCATTAGAAGTCGTGGCAGTGGTGCCAAGTTAGAAAGATGATTAGTATATTCACTTTTGTCTATTGCAGCACTTTATGATGCTTATGGAAATATTCTTAGTAAATTATTCAATCAAATTTTACATAAGGGTTTTACTAACAAGTCTAAAAAAAAATATTTTCAACTAAACTCAGTCAGACAGATGGATTTTGTTCTCCAGGTGGTTGTGTATTTTTTTGCTCAATAACCTATTTGGCAGCCCTTTTTTGAACCTGTGAATATTTATATTTCAGGGCCTTCTCAATGATTAAGAAATCCACATTCAGTACCAGATGTTTCAGATAACTAAACAACTTTGTTTCATTCCAGAACTGTAACATTATTTTACTTTGTTTTTGTTTTCAATAACATTTCCCCAAGAATCAGGAACAAAGCAAGCATTTGCTAAAGTTATATGTTCACTAAGAAGCTATGTTAAGGCTAATTTACTTTATTAAGCAGAAATGGAGGCATCCCAAGAGCATTATTTATTTTAACTATCTAGCATTTTAGAAGCTATAAAAAAAATAGCTGGTTTATAATGTCTTCAGTTACTTTTCTTCTTAGATTGTTAAAGTATCCAACTGAAAAACAATTTAACTTTAGAAACTATGAAATAGGCTTTCTGTAATGTATTATCAAACTTTTTGACGTAACATTTTTTATTTTTCTGAGAACTGTGCTACAAATGAAGAGTAGCATAGCTACTTTGATAGTATACTAAATGAAAATCAAAGTATATTAACCTCATGCACTTTTTTTTTTTAAGAATAAACACTAACCTGAGAAAAGATGCTTGGTTTGTATAACAAATACATCTTGAGAATCCTGTGAAATTTGGAGGTTATACACAATTCTCTGAGTTTTTGCAACTCTCCTATTTCTTTTTACCTTGTTTAGATCTTTTCAGGGAGTTATTTTTCTTAGCATTATTGAAGTTGATCATTGGTTATTAATATTAATTTCAAAACCAAAGAAATAGTAACAGTTTTCTCTGTAAAGGGAGGCAAATTGAAAGTGACCTTGGTTCACTAAAATTACCACAAGAATAACTCAGTATCACAAAAATAAGCCACTCATTTGAAAAATCACATTTCAATATCATTACTAAGGTTATCTATTTCATAATGTATTTCAGAAAATAATTCCTGAAAAATTTGGCCTTACTTTCTTTATGCAGCCCATAAAGATCATTTAAAATTAGATGAAAGAGGGGAGTGGGTATAGCTCAGTGGTTGAGTGCCTGCTTCCCATGTACAAGGTCCTGCGTTCAAAGTTTTTTTTTCAATTGAAAAAACACAATTTCTAACATAACTTAAAGGTCCAAGTTAATTAGGCAAGTAAGAGACTCAAATTTGTTGTGTAATATTATGACAATCTCCTTTAAAAAAAAATACAATACTCTCATTTTACCATTCTAAAGCTACCACACACTTCATGAATTTTTTTCATTGTTACTTTTTCTAAGGTATGGGAATAGGCTATTTTCATTCTGTAATTAGCTTTCATGTTAGATTGTAAATAATTCTATGATACTATGTAAAGACCACCAAAAGAGCATTTGCTTTTCATTGTCAGGTGGTAGAGAAGGATTTGCACTGATAATGCTCTTCATTCCTCGGAATTATGGCATATATTTTTGAAATTGCGTTCTTTGATAAGGATCATCAGAGATCTTATAGAAGCACAGCTGGTCATGTCATTCTCCTGCTTAACATCTTTTAATGACTTCCCATGGCTCTTAGAAAATTTCAGTTCCCACCGTGTCTGAGAACACCCTCACCGACCAGTCCCAGCCACCTATCTGTTCTCAGTTGTGTCACTCTCTTCTTTGCTCACTACTCTCCAACTATAAAAGCCTTCTATCTGAGGACTTCACGCTGCTCCCCTGGCCTGGAATATTCTTCTCCCACTGTCTTGCTAACTCTTAACTCTCTGGTCTCTGTTAAATATTATTTTCTTATAGAAGTTTTCCTATAACTGCCTTGCCTTTAAAACTTAAATCAGGTCCCCCTGATTACACTTCATAATTGCATCCTTTACTTTTCCTTCATTGCACTTACAAGTTGCAATTACATATTTGTTTGATTATTTGTTTAATGCCTCCCTCTCCCAATAAAGTGTAAGCTCTATGATTAAAGAAAGTTGGAGTCAGAAGAAAGACTTTATTATAATCAGTATTTCACACTTTTGACAGGTAAATTAGACCCAGAATAACTCCCAGGGAGCAAAACACGGCCTGAAAAAGATGAAATCAAGGAGAAGCTATGCAGTGTAATACAGGAGGTACAACAGACTGTAAACAGATTTTCAGAGACCTTGTAGAATGGGGTTTTGGTGATTGTGGTGGAAGCGAGTTGGTTTTTATATGGAGAGAGATTGCCCTGGCCATTTGTCATTTGGGTTATGTCTCTTGACTACTCTGGACCTCAATTCCCTTATCAGTAAAAGAAAACCTAAAGCCCTATAACTGTGATATTATCAACCATGGAAAAAAAAGAAAAAAAAAATCTAGTGAGGCTTAGGCACCAGTGTTCTTTAGGCACCAGAAGATGAAATATAGTTGTGAACTCTGCCAAGGACTCCAGACACAGCCAAAAACTTTTTTGCAGTAGAGTACGGTGATGTAGGAGGTACAAGGGAGGGGGAAAACCCTAGAAACTATTTAACTAAGTGACCTCTTTAGCTCTAAATTCACAATTAGTTCTTTATCATTAACACCCATGATTAGCCCACTAGCCCTAAACCTCAGCACTCTTTTTTTCTTACTAAAATTCATACGTAAATTCTCAGGTATGCAGAAAATGATTATGAACGCAAGCATGAAAGCTGATTTTTTTCTATAAAAAGAACTAGCCGATAATTTCTCAAAACTCCAAGGAATCTGTACCAAGTGAGATTGGAAAAAAAGAAAATTTCATTCTGCTTTTAGTTATCAAAAGCATAGAATAGAGAATACTCTCAACTACAGCTGGGATATTGTATTCTGTATTCTCAATTCTGCATTTGGTTCTTTAAATTCCTTTTTGACTTGTCTTCAACTGAATGAAGTATTTTAGTCCTAACAAGTGCATTGCATAAGCTTTACACTGAAGGGTCGGGATGATTTTTAACTAATGTTTACAAAGAATCAGTGGACTCTGTCCTTTTGTTTATGTTACACATGAAAGAAATACTATTTACTTAGTCCTAAACACCTTTGGTCAGCCATCTGTAAATGGATTATGTACTTGAATATTAAGAAGTTCCTCATAAATTAGAATGCACTTGAGCTGAAATCTTTTTTCCTCCTTACTTCCTTCTTTCCCTTTCGCTGGCATTGCTTCCTCTCTTTTGCTTATGTTATTGTTTTTACATGTTTTAAATAAAATTGATCTATATGCAGACTGCACTATCAGGTGAACTTTTGTTCAGAATTTTCTTGAGATATATGTTTATAGTCAGATATTTTCTTTGTTATTTAAAAGATGATAATTTTACAAGCCTAAAGCACTTTAGCTTAAAAGAAGTAAGCATAAGGAAAAGGTTGAGATGTGCCATTTTTATTTTAACTGCTGATCCTTCACCATGTTTATTAATACACTAGATATCATTAAGTAAGTGTTTGTAATCTTTGATTTGATCTCATAGTTCAACAATTGCTGAAAGTTAACGATAAGACATGGATAAAAACAATACTCAAGAAATAAGTACATAGAAATTCCTATCATTCATGCAGGAAAGGCAGGGGTCTCTATAATTTTCTTGATAGACCCTTCTCTTTCCTTTGGAAAACTCAAAAAAGTAGGATAATTTAAGATGCCTCAGTATGGACTGACTGCTTATACACTAATTCTGATCCTTTCCTCATTAGTTCTTTCTCCAGTATGTTCTTAAATTTTAGATTCTGACCAAATATAAGCTGGCAGTTAATAGCCTTCTCCCCTCCCCCTGTATTCTGGTCATCATTTCCCTAATACACCAGGCCCTTTCACATCCTGGCATCTTTTTTCTCTCTCTCTCTATCTGGTTCCATTGGTCTACTTTATGTCACTGTGCCTATACCATACCTGCTTGACTGCCATTATTTTATGACACATTGTGGTATCCAGTAGAGGAAAGCCCCCACCTTGTGTTTTCGCTGTTTTGTTTTTATTGAGGTGGAATTCATATAACATACAATTAACAAATTTAAAGTATACAATTCAGTGGCATCTCATATTCACTATGTTGTGTGACTATCACCTCTTTCTAGTTCCAAAACATTTTCAGCAACACGTCCTAGTGTTTTCCTGTATGTTCCGCCTTCTACTAGAGATACCATTCTACCCTTCTTTATTTGGCAGACTTGTACTGATATATCAAGATCCAAAACAAATATTGCATCTGTGGTTAGCCCTTTGGAGGCTTAATTCCTCTGTCCTCTTTGCCCCTGCAGCATTTTTTTTCCCATATCTCTGTCTTGGCACTTACTTATATTTTATTTGTTTTAATAATGTACTTCTCTGCTAGATAGGAGTGCCTCAAGGTCTAAGATATGCCAGCACAATGGCTGATAGGTACATAGTAGGCATTCCATTATATGTTGCTTCATTGCAAGAATTAAGTAACCAATTACGTGAAATGTCTGACAGACAATCTTCTACTTTGAAATCCGTAGTATTCCCAAAGTTTATTATTAAATAAGTTGTTTGGAATTCACAAAGCAGTTTCCCATAGAAACAATGTTAGAAATGTTATAAATAGTGGTTAGATTCCCAGGCTAGCCCTCAAGAGTCTATTTAACCCATAATGTAGCTGAAATACCATGCAATTGTAATGAAAAATAGCAGAAAACAACAGTTATAAATGTGCAGTGTTTTCATTACATTAAGTAAATACAATTTCTCTTCTGTGTAGAAACTGCAATCCAGGGCAAATAATACCAATGGCCAGGCATAACATGATCTAGTGACAAGAGCAGGATATCTAAATTAGGCTAGGCTCTTTCACTAATATACCTTATAAAGCATTTAACTTTACTATACCTGAGTCTCTACATCTGTCCAATGGTCTTGGTAATTCTTGCTTGCTCCCCCTAAAGGAAAAACAACACATTGGAACATATACAGCACTATATAAATGCAATGTATGCCATGATATAAAGTACTCACAGACAAATGAACATAAACTGCATTACAGCTATTGAATGGAATGGAAAATAAAATGACAGAGTTGGTTTTTAAGCCTCAGCAGACCTGACTCCAAAGCCCAGGAGCTGGGTGAGCACCGTAGCATCCTTCCTCCACCATGACTAACTCTGTGCTAAGTGAGTCATCCACTCTAGGCCACAGTTTCCTCTTGGGTAAAGTGACATTGTGTGGATTAGATTACCTTCCAGTTCTTAGAATTTGGATGTCTATGTTTAAAATAGTTTGGGTAGAGCAAAAGTGCCCCAGAGGACTCATAGTTATATCATCAAATTTCTTCTGTTTACTCATCTATGGTCAGCTTTCCTCAAGCATGGCTTGCCTTTATTATGTCTCTACTGCTTAATATTTTTTTCCTTTTACTCTGATGAATATTCCCACCTTAAAACTAATTTGTTCCCCAACACCTACCATCAACATCTACCTAGAAACTTAACTGCCATTACATAATATCCCCATCCAAAGTTGCAGAATAGTAGGCTTCTTGTTCCCTATTCAGAATGCTGGTTTCATCCGTAAAGGGGTAAATTTCCCTTCATGACTTGCCTAAGAATTTTTCACTTGATTCTGAAACAGTGGATATATACTCCAGCTAACTGTCTAATCAGATTTTATTCCCTATTAGGAGCCATCTGTTTACCAGTTACTATTCTGTTTTATTTTAGTGAAATTCATTTTAGTTCCTTTGTGTGATTTTGCCATACCACCTGCATATCGCACTTTCCTGGCTTTTCCTTCCTTCCTTTGTGTGGGTGAAGAAGGGGGCAGTGTGTGGATAGCAGGAGTCTTTGCTATACTCTCAACAACATGCTTGAGACCTAACCCCTTCTGGCCTCATCAGCCTGCCTAAGACCTTTTTATCACACACACACACACACACACACCATAATTAAGCTTTCCCCTGAAATCTTATGGCCTTTCAGAAAACTTTTCTGGAGCAAAAGAAAGGAGCTGGAAATCAGATGTGTCTCAAGCAATTGGGCTCCCATCTACCATATAGGAGGTCCAGGGTTCAAATCCCAGGACCTCCTGGTAAGGTGAGCTGGCCCACACAGCGTGCTGGCCTGTGCAGAGCATTGCCTCACACAGGAGTGCTGGCCCGTGCAGGAGAGCTGGTGCAGCAAGATGATGCAACAAAAAGAGATACGGAGGAGAGATAATAAGAGATGAGATCAGGGAGCTGAGGTGGCACAAGAGAATGATCGCCTCTCTCCCACTCCAGAAGGTCCCAGGATCAGTTCCCGGAGCCACCTAATGAGAATACAAGCAGACACAGAACACACAGTGAATGGACACAGAGAGCAGACAATGGGGGGCGGGGGGCAGGGGGGAATAAATAAATAAAAATCTTTTAGAAAAAAGAAACTGGTAAATTTTTGAATCTTAAACTTTGTGTAACAAGAGATTTACATTTGTCTCTCCCTCAACTCTTGTTTTCTTCTGTGCCTGAGTGTTGTCTAGTAGGTAACAAACATGGAACCCTGTTTATGAAAATAATTGTTATTGGGTCAAACTTTAGTTTAAAAACATTTTCCACCTGAAATTTCCAACACAGTTTGATACCAAAAATCTTAGTATTAGAAAACCCATGAAATATGTTTTCTTCATTGTCTTTTTATGTTCATCTGCATAAGAGACACTGGTTCTAAATGATATACCATCAACTAGATGGGAAGTTTGTAGCATGTAGATTTTTCTCAGGGAAGGCTCCTTGTAAACTGTTTCTGAAGTATCTAAGTCCTGTTTATACTTCAAAGCTCAAATGAGACCCTGCCACTGTGAAGCCTGCCTTCACTTAAACTATCTCTGGGAGAACCTCACTCCTCTGACATCTTGTGGCATTTATGGTATGCACAACTCATTTGGCACTTTAGTAACACTAAAAAAAGAGCTTTTTCTTTTTTTATCCCAGATCCCTTTCAGACAGTACTTTAAATTGCTAAGTAGTAGGGAGCAGATGTAGCTCAGTAGTTGAGTGCCTGCTTTTCATAGGTCCTGGGTTCAATCCCCAGTAGCTTCTTAAAAAAAAAAGTTTTACTAGGTGGTATCTAGCTCTGTAGTTTATGCACATAGGTGCTCAATAAGTATTTATTGATTCATTATTCAATTATATATTGACTTATATGTTAATAGTTGAGGTTTTCAGTTGATTCCTTTTTTGTCCTTTTCAGTTATTAGTTTTTAGCCAGTGGTTTCGATTACCTGTTGCATTTTTTTCCATCTATAAGGCTATGCCTCTAAATAGAAGTCTAGGGACATTTTGGTGTGTTTGGAAAAATAAATTGAATAAAGAAGTTCAGCTTTTAAAACTGCAGATGAATATTGTTTAAGTGATTAACTGCAGCAAACATATTTTGAAACAATTTATCTAGCTGAGAAAAAGGCAACAATAAGAGCCATCCCTGGTGACTGATTTCAGTGGTTTCCTTCAAAGATAATCATTTTAAAGTTTTTTGTTTCCTTCTTCTTTTAATCTCTAATGTTATGAATAATATTTAGTTGAACTCCCAAAGCAACTGGAGGAAGAAGCTTTTTGGTGCCTATTTTGGATAAAATATGATAACATTTACTTTTGTGAATGTTAACCTCTGAAGACTTCAATACAATCTTTTGTTCTCTGGGCTCTTGAGTCATTCAGATTTAAATGTAAATACCAGTGTTTTTGTGGCCACAGGAAAGCCCACCAAAACACCTAAGTATGAAGGTTTTAGGTATTAATTTATGTACTATTTCGTAGTTCATTATTTTTTAAATTCCTGTGTCAAGAATTCCCAGAGGGGTAATAATGGCATGTGGTCGTCTTGCATGTCCTTCCAATGGCAGTTTATACAATGATCACATTACACTACTTTTTGGTTCACGGTTTCTCTGAGTTTTTTTGTTTTACCCATATCTATCAGCAACCAAATCACAACTATTTAAAAATGATTATTCTAATTCATTACTCTGAGTGATTTAGATACATAGTTTCAAAGCATCAAGAGAAGTCAGAGTTTGTCATGACTCCTCGTCAGAAGAGTTAAGACTCGACTTCCTATATTTTTGACCTTCATATATAATACTTTCTTCCTTTAAACTGTGAAGCCTTACTCATCACAAAACATGTTAATAGATTTGAGAATTCAAAGTGTATTCTTTAAAATGTTTATTTCTTGAGAACCAATTCTTACATTAGATCAAAAGTTTTGTCAGCTATAATTCCTTTTTATAATTGTCTTATTAAGTCCAAACTAAGTGATTTCTCTCTTGTTGAAACATGTTGGCTGATTTTAAACTTGGATGAATTTCACTGTAAATTGTTGTTCAATGTGACTCAAGTACCCAGGAGCTGTCAGGATGGCTCAGTGATTTAACGTTGGTGTCCTGCAGCTTTGACTGTAATCAGCAGATGCTGCGGTATTACCATAAATGTTTTCCTAACTGCTTCTGTCAGAAAGAGAAAATTCTTTCTGCGCTGAGTCTGCCGCTTCTGATTAAATTTAGTTTACCTTCTTTTGCATAATTAATGTCCCACGATGATCTCTAACCTTTTGTTTTTAATACTGCCTCTTGGTCTAGACTCACTCTTTACAGGGAATTTCAACTAAGAGCAGACAATGAGAAATGGATGGTGCTTTTACATGAAGCCCAGCACCTCGATGCTCTGAGGTTGTTTGGGTTTTATATACCCTCACTTGTCAAAGATCCAAAAGGTTCTGGTCTTGGCAATGTTTTTCATTGCTTTGCCAGTGTTCTGTTCTACTTCTGAAGGTTGTTTCTGCAACGCTTTGGTGCTCATGGTTTTGCCTGAGGATGTGTGATAGACTCTGCTTTAGAATGTGCTGAACCTGGGTGTGTAAACTGTGCTAAGCCCCTGACCTAAACCAGGAAAAAGCTTTCCTAGCCTTCTTCAAACATTCCATACCTCTAGCCCAAAGCAACTTACAGACTGTATTTACCACAACACAATAAATGTGTGCAAAACACAAGTATGTGAAAAATTAATACCTTGGTTTGTCATTGAATGCATTTTATGTTTTATCTCAATGGAGAAGAACTTTGAGTTTATTAGATAGCCCTACCTTTTCCTGAAGAGTCCAAAGTACTTCATTGTTTTCCTCATTTGTTCTTTTAGAACCCAAAAGTACTCTTGCCTGATAACCACCTATGAGTTGAATTGGGTTTTTTTGTTTTTTGTTTTTTCTTTTTTCTTTTTCTTTTTCAAATGGAATATTGACTTGAAGAGATATCCTTTGGGATATTTTTTCTTATAGTATAAGATAAAAAGCATGCATGACTTGTCTAGGGTACTAAATGCATAGCCTAGAGTAATTGGCACATGTAAAGTTTAGAATTGCCCTATAATGGTATTATCTGAACTTAGGCTCCTCCTCTTGCCTTTGTTTCAGTAGAAAGAATGAATGACTGAGCTTCACATTTTCTGCACTTAATAGGACATTACACTATCAAATACTTATCACATTATTTTTAATGTAATTTTATTTTCTTCATAGAATCAACGAACTTTAGAATGGAAAAGATATAGAGATGACCAAAAAAAAAAAGACACAAAGTCACAGATAGTGGCAGATTTAGTTGGGGGACTTCCAGGTTTTGATGATTGAAATGTATAGCTCTGAATGTTGATTTTAGTTTAATATCAGATTAAAACCAAATGAAAAAGAAACACATGAATTTGAAATATATCTATTAGGCCCCAAATAGATTCCACACAAAAGCTAATTTCATGATCAACAAAACTTTTGTTGACAGCAAACTCTGCTGTCTCCAAACTCTAAGCTTGTAGCTGCTTGCCTCCCCTGCATCTCCAGCATGTTCTTTCTGTGCACACCAGCAATGGAAATACCACTTTTCCATCTCTGTGAATCCTCTTCATATTAGGCAAACCTGTAATAGAGAGCATCTCATTCAGCAAAACTAACCCACAGTCCCAATGACAGTGCAGAGTGTGCCACTAGAAACTGAAAGGTTTTTAAGTTTTCATTCTAGATCTACCACTTCCTAGCTCTGTCACTAGGGTAATCCACTTAACTTCCTTGTCAGTAAGTGGAGATAACAATGACCACATCACAGGAGGATTAAACGGATACCATGTGTGTGAATGTATCCATGCACCTGCTTACTTTAGACAGCTATTTGATAGCCAGCAAGATATGAAGACACTTGGGAAAGACAAGGAAATGAAAACAATGTTTTTTATTTAATTAGACAAGAGATGTCAGTGGTTCTTCTGTTTCCCATTACCAGTTTATTCATGAACATAATATGTTAGTTACTGCTCAAAAAACTAAATGTCACTGATGAGTTACTTTCAAGATATTTGAAGGTGGGAGTAGAAAGAAATCACTTAGAAAAGCACCAACATTTTAGTAAACTGTGAAACATTTCTCTGGCTTGAAATAAGAAAAATCTCCTTTCCATCCCTCATACCACTTGAAAACTCTAGAGGCCCTGAAATCCTTAACTTGATTTTAAGTGTATTGCTGTTATCATACTGTAAGAGGAAGCTGTCAGATTATTTTAAATGGCGAAGAGCTGTAATTCGTAAGTATTACAGCTGCCATTCTCATCAGATACATTATTCAGATTTTGGATATCCACCCACCTTCTCCCCAGAAAATTAACACATAAATACACATCACAGGATTTGTCATCTTCACCATGAATTTAATGATACTACATATAGGCATAAACAAGTCTGCTGATTACATTAAAAGTCTTAGAAATGGAAACTTTCTATTTCTTATATTGTGAGCTGTTTTTCTGAAAGCATCTATGACTCTGTTTTGACCAAGTGATCTGTGTTCAGGACTGCCTTTTACTCATCTCTTTGCTGTAACCGTTAGGTAAGAGGCCCAAACTCAGCCATTCTGCAGAGCTGTGATGAGATGACTCTTTACAGTGCCTTGTTTTTATATGGTAATCTACTTTTAAGACAGCTTATGTATAGATTGTTTTATCATAAAAATCCTTTGTAAGTTTGTCTTCTTTAATCGTCCCCAGTAAACAGAAAAATGCTGAAGTCTAGAGAGATTATTCCAGGATAATCTTTCCAGGATATAAAAAGCGAATGATAGAGCAAAGAGGAAGCCCAATTTTCCCTTTTGTATATAAGCTAAACCTATAACAGAGCATCCTTTGATCCAACTAGTCACAAATGTACAGTTTGCAACTAACCAGATGAGCCAAGGAGCATTGTTTATGGTTCTTTTTCACATAAACCCAAAGAACAAAAAAATCAATGAGCATGCAGCTTGATAAACTAAAAGATTGCACCATGGCAGTAAGCTCCCTTAAAACAAATCTGCCTGCCACAGAAGAGCTGCTAATTTTTCCGAGGATAGCCCTTGCAGGGAGACCCTGAGGAGGATCACATATCAAAACCAAGAAGACTGTCACACCTGATAGTAACTGACAGCTCGGCCTTAGTTTTTTTGCCTGTATAATGGGGATAACATGAACTTAGAGAGTCATGTGAGAATTCACTGGGGAAATGTTATTACAGTGTCTAGTCATGCCTGGCATATGGAGAATAGGTGGTAGCCTTATCATCACCATTCAGATAAAACCCTGTGAAAGATTTTGTTTTGTGGAATGAAGTTGAGAGTACACCTATAACAAGAGCATTGCAGTAGCTACAGTTCCAGTTTACAAATACAAGTTAGGAATTTCAGATCTAGCTGTTAAATCCAAATCAAGCTGGTGGTGGTTTTCATGTATAATTTATTGGATAAAGGTCAGCATTAGTGTAAAATTTCAGATTCAGTCATTCATTCAGTGAATACTTTCTTTGGTACTTGTTGTAGTCATCCAATGTACTCTGATAGGATATAATGATGAATGGACCAATGGCCTCTTTGAGCTTACAGTAGAGTAGAAGAGCCAGGTAGACGTTAGATACATAATTACACAAACACCTTAAGCTGTGGAAAGTGCTAGGAAGTAAAAAAAATCAGGGTGCTGTGAGAAGGTACAACAGAAAATAGGAGTTGAGGGTAAAGGGAGACTTCTCTGAGAAGTGATTTTCTATGCCAAAGCACTTTTTTTTTTCAAGATACCAGGGCCCAGGGATTGAACCCCAGGACCTCATATGTGGGAATCTGGCACTCAACCACTGAGCTACATCAGCTCCCCCAAGTTGTTTTTTTTTTTTCATTTGTTTTGCTTGTTGTTTGTTTTGTTGTTGTCATTATTTTGAGGAGAAACCAGGATCCAAACCCAGGACGTCCCATGTGGGAAGCAGGTGCTCAACTACTTGAGCCGTATCCACTCCCAACCAAAGAAATTTTGACCCGGTTGTGGTCTAGCCTTGGGGAGAGTGGGAAACTGGGACACCAGTCTCTTAGGAAAGGCCCAGGTAACATGACAAACTCAGAACATCTCCCTTTAGTAATAGCGTTGGCAACAAGAAGAGTACTAGATGTTAACCACAATGAAAGAATTGTGGAGGCAGCCACCATTCTCAATTATATCCAAAACAGAGTCTCAAACATTACAAATCCATTGCCTTTTCATGTTATTCTTCAATTCCTGCCCAGTTCATCCTTTATAAACTATTCCAGATTTATCACCTCCATATATGAATTTCTACTTAGCCTCCTTTTTACTCTCCCTGCCTCTTGCCTTTTAATCAGTCCCCCAAATATTGTAGTTTCCCCTTAAAAGATTTCCTCTAATTAACGCTTATTTCCTTTACATTGCCTGTGTTTCTTTCATTCACTGTCAACTTCTAAAAATGACACCCCCCAGCAGTAAACATTTTCTTTAGAAACATAGCAGACTCACAGGACTTATATGTTAATGTTTAGTACTTAAGAGATGTGGGTCCCAATTTTGCCAAAAGCCGTAACAGTTACCAAAATCAATAATGTGTTTTTCAAGCTACTGTTCCCATCATTCCTCCTAGTTATAGAGGGTAGGTATTAAATGAATGTCTCTAGATAAATCTATGTGGTTAAATTTTAGGCTTCCTGAAGGCAAGGACCCTGTTAGTCTGTTCTCTGCTCTATCCCTTCACCTAGCACAACCTGGCCCACTATGAATTCTCAGTAAATTAATTTTGACTATATGAATAAAAGCACATTATCCATCTTGTATTCTGCAGGGTACTAGAGAATTCTGAAATGTAATTTCTGCCCTCTTGACTGGAATCTTTTGACAAAATGTGACACATCTGCATGTAAAGTTCTGCTTTTCACCCCACAAAAAATGAGAAGAGCATAAACCCTACTTCAAGTAGTTTATGGTCTTATCCCTAAACACTAGTGTGTGTAAGAGGCATAGAAAATCTACACCACCAGGCAGACCAGAGTATGAGAGAAGTGTTTGATGGAAGCACAACCATTTGGGAAATCAGAAGGTGGTATTTGATGAGACTTGAGAGGTCATGAGATTATTATAGAGAGTGTATGCATAGTTCACTACATAAGTAAAGCTTTAAAAACCATAAAAGTTTGTCTTTGTTTAAGGAATTGAACCATTTCCTAAAAGAATAGTGCAGTGATCTCAGGTGTAGATTACTAGGGAGAGAACACTAGATGCTGAAACTTTAACATTTAAAAACTAGACTGAGTCATGTGTGGTTATTTTATGGGGAAAAAAAGCTAAAACATAATTTTATGACTCTAGAGTCTCCATTTGCTATGAATTGGGTAGTATTTGTTAAAATCAAGTTTTTAAGTGTAATAATGTCAAATGCCTAGCTTTGTAGTTCTGCTCCAAAAGTGTTTTAATGCTTTTGGAGTATTTTCTAACATACTAGTGAATCTGGTATCAGAAATTTTGTTTCTTATATGAATAATTATATATCAAGTGTGGGTGAGGAGTGTTCTTTATACCATACAACCAAACACCTTGGAAATAAATATTCCTGGTTCTGTTTAACAAGAGAACCCAATAGATTTTTAAGGCATAATAATAATATATGTGAAATAATAGCAGTGAAAATGAAGTATCTTATGGTTCCTTGTGCTAACATAGCAATATTGTCTACTTCTCCCTCAACATTTACAGGTTTAAAATGGTAAGTAACAGTGCTATAGTTAGGAGACAGGAACTGAATCAGGGGACTTTGGCTTGAATCCCAGCACCACCCTAACTTGCCACATGACTTGGGGGTGAGTGTCTTAACCTTTCAAGCCTCCCTTCCCCATCTGTGAAATGGAAAGAATAAAAATCATGCTTCATTAGGCTGTGTGACAATTCATATAAAGCACTTCATACAGACCTGGCACTTAAGTTTTCCAACATATTAGTATAGATTTTATTGTTGGTTTTTTATAGAAACTTGTAGAACAAGTCATAACACATAGCCTAACATGGAAAAAATTTTTTTCAAGAATTATTTTATTAATAAGATGATGAGAAAGTGAATATCTTTTGTTCGGGCTAATTCTGAGTTCCATATTTGCCAACTGTGTTTTCATTGCAAAGAAATATATATTTTAGGAGGTACCGGGGATTGAACCCAGGACCTTGTACATGTGAAGCCAGCACTCAACCACTGAGCTACTTGAAAAATATTTTTAACAAAGTATTTTTTTTAATGTTACATTAAAAAAATATGAGGTCCCCATATAGCCCCCACCCCCCTCACCCCACTCCTCCCACATCAACAACCTCTTTCATCATCGTGGCACATTTGGTGAATACATTTTGGAGCACTGCTGCACTACATGGATAGTGGTTTACATTGTAGTTTACACTGTCACCCAGTCCACCCAGTGGGCCATGGCAAGACCTACTATGTCCAGCAACTGTCCCTGCAGTACCACCCAGGACAGCTCCAAGTCCTGAAAATGCCCCACATCATATCTCTTCTTCCCTCTTCCTACCCTCAGCAGCTACCATGGCCACTTTCTTCACATTAATGCTACATTTTCTTCCATTACTAATCACAATAGTTCCAGAATAGAATATCAGTAAGTCCACTCTAATCCATACTCTATTCCTCCATCCTGTGGACCCTGGGATGGTTATGTCCATTCCACCCCTATATCGAGAGGGGGCTTAGATTCCACATGGATGATGGATGCAATTCTCCTGCTTGCAGTTGTAGGCACTCTTGGCTCCCTGGTGTGGTGGTTGACCTTCTTCACCTCCCTGTTAACAGAGTATTTTCAATGTGTCAAATCTTAACATCTCATTGGGCAGATTAGAAATGACCCCCACACCCTTTATAATAATCCTTCACTTTGCTAAGTGGGACTATCAACATACATAAGATAAAACTTGGGTATACCAGGAGAAAGTAGGTACAAGGCAGTACCTTAGAAAAACAGAATGATTCCTATTGAAAGGCCCATGAGTGTTACAGATGCTAAATGTACTTGGTAAAACTGCAGAACAAATTGCTTCTGTGTTCTTCTAACCCAGAGAGAGAACTTTTCATGCCATGAGATTCCATTAATTGCAAAAGTTCCTAGGTTCCGTTACTTGCAATGCTTTCTTTCCTCTAACAAATAAGAAGAAAGCCAGGGTAAAAAGGAAGATAGTGGGATCAGATGTGGCTCAAGCATTGAGCGCCCGCTTCCCACGTTTGGTTCCTGGTGCCTCCTGAAAAAACAACAGCAACAACAGCAAAACAAACAAACAAAAAAACAGTTCAGGGAAGCCATTGTGGCTCAGTGTTTGAGCACCAGCTTCTCACCTACAAGGTCCTGGGTTTATTCCCCAGCCGGGTACTTAAGAAGAAAAAAAAAAAAAGGTGGTACCATTGCAAAATCTAAGACTTTTAAAATTAGAATAATTAATTAGCAACCATATTATTGTACCTCAATAGTTGTCAAAGAATGTAAAATGTTCCATATTTTTCAAGTCTTTAAAAGTTATTCAAAGTACTCCAGTGTTCATTTAAATTTAATGATTGCCAACAGGTGTAACTGTCTGACCTCTAGTGGCTCTAGTTTATAGCTGTGTCTCAGTTGATTGGTTAAAAAATAAACTGGCTTTGCAAAGAAATCTCAGATCCCAATAATAAAGTTCTGCAAGTGAGTGTCTGATTAGCTCTCCTGAAGTTCTTCTAGTCTAATTGTTGGGGCACTGCCTCTCAGAAGAGAGTTTGGGATAAACTTTGTCAATCTATGAGTTCAGATGTTGAAATGTGTCACCAGAGGCTGCCCTAAGGCTCCTTAGGAAATTTCTACATTTTCTCCAGCTTTTCAGTAGAATTCTGAACTTCACAGCAAGCTTACAACATTGATATTCAGCATTATTTCATTGGCCTGCCTGAACTATTTTTAAAAATCATGATAGAATAACTGTGTATGGTTATGTATATTTTATTAGGTATCTATATGAATAATATATAATTTGTAGATACATGTTTATATGAATATTTTTAGGTTCCTGTTGATAGCATTGCTGTCCCTCATATACAGATGATAGTAGTAGCTCATCAGCAAACCACAAGGTTTGAATTTTCTCACTAGCAATTTTTTTCCCCTTAGTAGAGAAACTATTATCTTACTCCACTATGTTTTGAGACAACCAGTCTCTGAGTTAAGAGTATGGTTTATGACTAGGAGTTGACTAACAATTTTAGGACCTATGCCCTTTGATTATTCCAAAGCACTGAATTAAATAGTTACTATATTTAATATTATGCCCAAGTTGTAAAAGTCTAAAAAAATGTTTATCTTAAAGTTAAATATAAAAAGAAAACATTATGCCATGTCATAGTAGTAACTCATTTCCCCTTGTCTTTAACTTAGCCCAAACTAGAATATTTGACTTAATTTTTCTTTTCATACTGTGTATCTCACTTAACTGAGAGTTCTTATTTATCACAATAGTTCAAGGAACAATGAATTGCTGGACATTTATGACTAATGTGGGTCTCCAATTTTTTTTTTTAATTTCAAATATCACATGGATTTTAAAGTTCCGTATATTTTAAAGCTTTATCTCTGTTAACATTTGTGATCCTTTTAAGAGAATATACAAGAAATGAAACTACTAACAATTGCTACAACTTGTCCTCCTTGTCCATTTTCCTGCTGTCAGCACCTTCTTTAGCTTACCAAGAGTACTGCACTCAAATTTCTTTCTTTACTGTCTGCTGTATGGCACATTTCTATTCCTTTGTGTTTCTTGTTACCATAGAGACAGGAGGTGCTCCAAAGCCCTAGGAGGACCAAGTGGAAGCAGGTCTTTGAGAAAACAGTCCCTGCTGGGTAAAGAAGCCAGAGGCAGGCATTTATAGCAGGAATTGGAAAGAGGGAATTGTGTAGTCAAAGCCAATGGTGTACACAGAGTCTTAAAGAGCACCAACCCAGGCAATGCTGCATGAAAAATAAGTTGTTTACAGAAGTCAAGTTTTCAGAGATCTCAATGCAGCCAGGAACCATACTTGGTATTTTATTTTCGAGAAAATAACTGACATTGACATTTCCTTCACTATTTCCTCATTAAAAGGGAAATGCTTCTAAGGAAGGTCCACTTTGTCTGACTTATTTTGTCAATCAAAAATCCCACAAAAATCTCAAAGGTCGATGATATTCTGGACTCAGCCAGGACCATCAAAAATCAAACTGCAGTTTGAAACTCAAGGGACTTGACATCTAGCACCCAAATCATTGATCCAATTATACTAGTTCTAGAAATTATTAGTTTATATTTACCCCTAAATTGTCATGAACACTTTCCTTATCTTAGAAACATAATTTGAAATTTTAAACATTTCTCTGGATTTAATGAATTGTTATACTTCTTCCTATATTTATTTTAACTCATGTCATACTTTTATTAATATTTTCATTTAGGATAAAACTGCTAAAAATGGAAAAATAATATATTTCTTCTCTTGCCTTTTCCTTAGTGCCATTAGGTAATGCCCTGTAAGGGAAAGGAAGAAGGAAAAAAAGTGAAAGATGTAAGAAGAAAATAAAGCAAAATATAATTTTAAAAGAACAGATGTTATTGTGTGGATTACCTTTGAAACCTTTTTTTTTTCTGGAGTGGAATAAGATCCATTCTCTGAGAGTGTTTGTTGGGATTTTGTCACAGACCCAGCAGTCTGAACAGGGCAAGAATTTAGAGGCTGTCTTCAAATATCTTAGAGAATGTTGCCTGAGGTCCTCTCAGGCACTCACTTTCTTCAAACAGACAGCAGGAGGCAGTAGGGTACTGGCCTGCGCTAGTCTCTTTTAAGGTCACATCTATGACTCATGCCAGATTTCTTTTTTCCACTAATTTTCTGGAAATACATGAAACCAAAATCATAGAAGTAGTTTAAGATTTCATAATGAAACTTGGCACCGTCAATCCAGTACAAGATAATGCTACTCTGCTATGAATAGACCCATCAAAAGAGGCAAGGCTGTCAGCTTCGAACAGTGGCACCTCCGCGACCCTTGGCCCCAATATAGGTCCTGTTCCAGTCTCAACAGGAGAATGTCAAGGAATAAAGGTCCATCTCATTTTGGAAAGAAGGAGAGTCATTTAGCAAGTGAGATTCTTCTTATTTCCACTGATTTACTCAAATGTGCACAGACCATATGGTAAAATCAGAGAAGTCTTTAAACAGTAGCCTGTGCTTAGGTGACTGATGACCATATGTTAGAAGATGGGTGCTAGCAACAGGATGCGTCGTCGTCATTCATATTCACAGGTTCACAAGGCTATTTTTAATCTTTCGACATTGTTTTGCCAGACACAGAAGTTACATAAATCCAAATTACCTGAAGAGTAGAACTGTTTCTTTCTTTTTATATAAAACAAAATCTTTATGAAATGCTAAATATTTGAAATGTTGCCTTCTTTCACTTTATTGTTTTTCAAGTAATGAAAATAAAATGTTGGGAAGGCATTTTCCTTCTGTAATGATTGATGCCATTAATAATTACCTTTCATTTTTTGAGCTAATAACGGAAAAGGTTATATATTTTGGGGACTTCTCCCCCAGTATTTGGAGTATATTTTTATCTGTATTTTCATTATATTTCCTTGTGAAGTTCAAAATACTTATTTATCTGAGTGCTAACCAAGATTAAGGGAACAGTTTGTGACCATATTCACAACTCTTCACTATTCTATACAGGAGTGGGGCTTATGAACTTGATTTTAGTATTTGTGCTGCTGAAGCAAGCACATGAACTTGATTTTTTAAAAAAGATTTATTTATGTATTTATTTATTTATTTATTTCTCTCCCTTTCCCCTCCCCCACCCCAGTTGTCTGTTCTCTATTTGCTGCGTCTTCTTTGTCCGCTTCTGTTGTTGTCAGCAGCACAGGAATCTGTGTTTCTTTTTGTTGCATCGTCTTGTTGTGTCAGCTCTCCATGTGTGTGGCACCATTCCTGGGCAGGCTGCACTTTGTTTCACGTTGGGCGGCTCTCCTTATGGGGAGCACTCCTTGCGCGTGGGGCTCTCCTACGCAGGGGACACCCCTGCGTGGCAGGGCACTCCTTGCACTCATCAGCACTGCACATGGGCCAGCTCCACACGGGTCAAGGAGGTCCGGGGTTTGAACCGAGGACCTCCCATATGGTAGACGGACGCCCTAACTGGGCCACGTCCGCCGCCCTGAACTTGATTTTAGTAATTTTTGGCTCTAGCTAAATGAACTACAAACATCCCTATCTGGGATGTTTGATAAATAATAGAAGTATTTCTACTAAATATAGGAGAATAAAAACTAAAGACTTTCTGTTAATCTGTTTGGATATAGATTGTTCTAAATTTGAACTTACTTTTAACTCAAAATTTTAAATGTCTATTTTTGTCATAATGGCTAAAATGTTTTTAATAATCTTTCTCATAGTTCAAAATCCAACTTGAGATAAAGTTATTTACCACTGGAATTTTCCATGAAGATACCCAATTCTAAAATGTTATGAATAAAAACACTGATAGAAACTCCAAGTTCTAGACCTGTGATGTCCTTATATGACTTTGAGCTCTTGGAATATGACTAGTATGAGTTATGGTGTAAGTGTAAAACCCATATTTGATTTTAAAGATTTAGTACAAAAGAAAAATAATGTTAAATATCTCAATATAATTTTTAAAATATTTTACTTACATTTTTGTGATGATAGTGTTTGATATCTTGGGTTAAAGTATATTAAAATTAACTTCACCTGATTACTTTTTAAGTTTTTAATGTAGCTTCTAGAAAATTTTATTTTATTTTATTAAAGATTTATTTATTTTTATTTTTATTTTTATTTATTTCTCTCCCTCCCACCATTGTCTGCTCTCTGTGTCCATTTGCTGCATGTTCTTCCATGTCCGCTTGTATTCTTGTCAGTGGCACCAGGATTCTGTGTTTCTTTTTGTTGTGTCATCTTGCTGCATCACCTCTCTGTGTGTGCCACGCCTCTCCTGGGTAGGCTGCGTTTTTTTCCGCACAGGGTGGCTCTTCTTGCAGGGTGCACTCCTTGTACATGGAGCTCCCCTACACGGGGGACACCCCTATGTGGCATGGCACTCCTTGCACGCATCAGCACTGCACGTGGACCAGCTACCATGGGACAGGAGGCCCTGGGTTTGAACCCTGGACCTCCTATATGGTAGGCAGATGCTTATCAGTTATGCCACATCGCTTCCCTAGAAAATTTTAAATTGCGTATGTAGTTAACTTTTGTGACTCATATTTCTACTGGGTGGCACTGTTCTAGACCCCATGCTGCATCATCAAGGGGCCAGAAAGCACAGAACCATTAAACCAAAACAATATAATATCAGCTTATTTGTTATCCAGGTAATGTTTTTCCAAAGTACTTTCTTTGGAAAAGATTAGTATGAAACCTTAAGTAAAATAAGGTAATAAATTTCTGCCATGCTTAGGTTGTCACTCAAGAAATATTTATTAAGCACCTATTATGAGACAGTGCTTGGTGATATATCATTGAATAAAACAAAGATCCCTGCCTTCATGGAGCTTACATTCTATTCAAGTTAGGTCAGCACTGGGTGGATATGAGTTTGTTTTTTCTTAGTTTGTGAACATATTGCTATTCTTAGATATGGCTAATGTAACATATTCAGTGACAGCCTGGGAAGAAGTAAAGGAGCATTCTTATACATAAAGTCATACAAGATTATTTGAATTTATAATGGTCTCCAACACAAATGTTGAGAAGATCAATTATCAAAGAACATTAAGAATGAATTGTCAAAAAGTAGGAGCATGAGCATGGCAAAGGGCCATATCATGGTAGAGAATGGTACCCAGCAAACTGAGGACTTGTGTTCTATCATTGGCTCTGCCTGAAAGTTAGGTCTTCTTTCTCAGTTTTATGCAAAAGAAGGTAAGTATATCCGTGTCACTTCTCTCACAGGAGGTGAGTTAATATATGGGGGAAATATTTGTAAACTATAGAACCACATATGAAGATTATGTGATGATATTTCTATTGTTACATAACATGATAATTATAATATTCAAAGTTATAAATAACATTACTGAGTGTCTCAAATGTAGGAGAAAATGAAGCATGAGAAAATTCCATTGAGTTTAGGAATATTGAGACCTTCGATGATCTTGTTGGGGGCAGTTTCAGTGAACAAGTATGGATGAAAGTCAAATTAGAATGGCTAACAATTGAGTGGAGAGGTGAGTAAGACTGAATCAAATATAGAGGGGGCATTCAACTCCAGTAATATGTTATAAATCAGAAAGACAAGCAATTGAATAGAAGGGTTCACATTACCATTCTCTTTAGAGGAAGGAGGCAGAACTTATCCTGGATATCCTACTCTTAGGAGCCTGCTTCATCTCCCACTTCCTTCTAATCCTAAAATTGCAAAATGGCAGTGCTGTCTTTGAATTGTTAGTCTAAGGGTATTGATTTTTAAAAATGACTGAACAGAAGAGTATATGATGGGTTCCTGGAAAAAAGTTCATTCAATTGTCAATTATCTTCTATATGCAGAGATTCTTTTTAAATCATCCTCTCTTTTACTTATTATTTTTTAAAGATTTATTTATTTATTTCTCTTCCCTTCCCCCCCACCCCACCCCGGTTGTCTGTTCTCTGGGTCTATTTGCTGCGTCTTCTTTGTCCGCTTCTGTTGTCAGCAGCACAGGAATCTGTGTCTCTTTTTGTTGCATCGTCTTGTTGTGTCAGCTCTCCATGTGTGTGGCACCATTCCTGGGCAGGCTGCACTTTTCTTTTGCGCTGGGAGGCTCTCCTTACGGGGCGCACTCCTTGCACGTGGGGCTCCCCTATGCGGGGGACACCCCTGCATGGCAGGGCACTCCTTGCACGCATCAGCACTGTGCATGGGCCAGCTCCACACGGGTCAAGGAGGCCCGGGGATTGAACCACGGACCTCCCATGTGGTAAACGGATGCCCTAACCACAGGGCCAAGTCCGCCACCCTCTTTTACTTATTTTTTTTGAATTTGGGGAAGAAATTGTTTTGTTGGATTTATTTTTACTTAATTGATTTTAATAAGAGTTTCTTGGTACTCCAAAAAGATTTTAACTATGCACAAAATGCCCTTCTGCTCTCTTTTTTTTTTTTTTTTACCACTTTTATATATTTTCAATACATAAGATAAAATAAACAACAAAATGAAACCAAGGGAAGACAATTATTTACAGTATCAGTAAATCAACAGTAAGGAAAACCACAGGGGTATGACTTGCTGGCAGCCAGCACTAACTTCAGTTATTACATAGATTAAAAACATATATTTGCCACATGCTTTACTATCTTGTAGACGCAGTGGTGTTTTTAAAAATTATATTTACGGGTCATTTTTTCTTTCACCAAAATAAGGCCATTGGTGGTGAAACAAAGCTTCTACTTAATAGGTCAGAGTAACAGTTAAGCGCAAAAGGTAATGAATTATAAGGAAAGACCAAATTTCAGGAAGACAGAATAGATGCAGTCAATTTAGGACAGCAGAATTCTATATTCTTCCTCCTGTCAAAGCTGCCACAGGCTCACCATTGACCACAAAAGGCAGGAGCTCAATTTTATGTTTCGTCTGAGAGTTGGCACTTCTAAGAAGCCAGTGCCCATTAGAACCACGATGTGATAGGGGATCAATATTGATTTAAAGGGAATAATGCCTCTTTCTGAACCATAACTGATACTTCCTGCAGCAATGGCAACTGATAAACCCAGCAGAGAGGGTTTTCCTCAAGGGTTGTCAGCCAGGGCCTTAGCCTTTCCTTTCTTGCTCAAGAAGCAGAACAACTGTTGGCTGAAACTTTCCCCATTTGGATGCCAAGTTGCAAATATTTATATGCACTTTTTTTGTCAGCAACTTTCCTGGTTTCCTGTTTCTTTTGTGTCACTCAGGAAACAATGGAAATGTTAGCTCAGTATGGTGGGTTATTTTTTTAAGCTTTCTGTGTCATCCAATTCTATTGTCTGTAAAAGATCATGTGGGATTCCAATACTGGATGTAATTTAAGGTCTTTATTGTCATTTGTAAGTCCAGCGGTTTCTCTCTATTTAAGAACTATTCCTCTTTTCAACAATTTTCAAGATTTTCATTCAGTTCAGGAAAGACAACTGTGGTAGAACTCCAGAATCAATTCTTAAAGTGTCATACAAGGAATCAAATCGAAATGAGCAAGTTTTCCTATCTTAAAGGAAAATAGCATGTATTCTCACACTGTTTATTTCCACAGAAGCACAAATACGAGATGTGAGGATTGGATTCCCTTACTGATCTGGTACTAAGAATAGCAGCTGGTTCCTTGCCTATCCATACGACAAACAGCAATGCCCTGGGTATTGGCAGTAGTCCTGGATATATCATCCTTCTCCTCACAGACATCAATTGTAATATCATAAAGGAAAAAGAATGCCATAGATTTGATTCATAATGTAATAGCATAAGCTATCTCCTGTCTCTGGAGAATTAAGCAATCATCCTATCTTGCCTTAATATTTTTAGTTTCCAGTTAAAAATGTGTTTTTGGTATGGGTTTGAGCTGAGGGGAAATAGAAAATGCTCCTCTTTTTATTCATACCCCAGCCTTACCTTTCATGGAAAGAGTCTGTGTGCCCAAGTGAATCATCTTGTATCTGGGATTTTCAATTTCACATGAAAAGGATGAGCCCACCTGCCTCAAATTACAATTATGTCATGCCTTGGAACATGTATAAAGAGTTCTCTCTAACAGAGACTATGATGTTCCCCAAGTTCTTTGCAAGTCAACTAAGTACATGTTTTTGCATGGAATTTGGGTCTTCAGGTCAGTCTAAACAAGTCATGAATAGCAAATGTTTAATATTGCTGATTCAGTTCCAGACCACCACAGTAAAGCAAGTCACTCTAATTTTTTGGTTTCCGAGTGCATATAAAAGTTGTGTTTACACTATACCATAGTCTATTTAATGTGCAATAGCATTATGTCTAAAAACCAATGTATGCACCTTAATTCAAAAAATACCTCATTGCTAAAAAAGTGCTAACCATCATCCAAGCCTGCAGCAAGTCTTATCTTTTTGTTAATGGAGGATTTATGGCTGCTGATTGATCAGGGTGGTGGTCACTGAAGGTTGGGGTGGCTGTGGCAATTTCTTAAAATAAAACAATGAAGTTTAACACATCAATTGACTCTTCCTTTCACAAAAGATTTCTCTGTAACATGCGATGCTGTTTGATAGCATTTTAACCAAAGTAGAACTTCTTTCACTATTGGAGTTAGTCCTCTCTAGCCATGCCACAACTTTATCAACTAATTTATGTAATATTCTAAATTCTTTGTTGTCATTTTAACAATGTTCATAGCATCTTCACAAGGAGTGAATTCCATCTCAAGAAACTACTTTCTTTGTTCATCCATAAGAAGCAACTCCTCATCCTTTCATGCTTTATTTTGAGATCACAGCAGTTCAGGCACATCTTCAGGCTCCACTTCTAATTCTAGTTCTTTTGCTGTTTCCACCACATCTGAAGTCTTGAATCCCTCAAAGTGGGCCATGAGGGTTTGAATCAACTCCTTCCAAACTCCTGTTAATGTTGATATTTTGCCCTCCTCCCATGAATCACGAATGTTCTTAATAGCATCTAGAATGGTGAATCCTTTCCAGAAGTTTTTCAATTTACTTTATCCAGATCCATCAAAGGAATCATTATCTATGGCAGCTCTAGCCTTGCAAAATGTATTTCTTAAATAATAAGACTTGAAAGTTGAAATGGCAGCTTAATCCCTGCATGCTGTTTTAGCATGCATGAAAATAACTTTAATTTTGATGTGCATCTATATCACAGCTCTTGGGTGACTAGGTGCATTGTCAATGAGCAATAATATTTTGAAAAGAATCTTTTTTTCTGAGCAGCAGGTCTCAACAGTAGGCTTAAAATATTCAGTAAACCATGTTGTAAACATGCGCTGTCATCCAGGCTTTGTTGTTCCTTTTAGGGTACAAATTCTGAATGGTAAGTGAGCATTGACTTCATCTGAAAGTTACCAGCTGCATTAGCACCTAACAAGAGACTCAGCCTGTCCTTTGAAGCTTTGAAGCCAAGCATTGACTTCTCTCAAGCTATGAAAGTCCTACATGGCATATTCTTCCAATGAAAGTCAGTTTTGTGTACATTGAAAATCTGTGTTTAGTGTAGCCACCATCATCAGTTATCTTACCTGGCTCATCTGGAGCACTTGCTATAGTTTCTGCATCAATACTTGCTTTTCTTCACCTTACACTTTGATGTTACGAAGATGGCATCTTTCCTTAAGTCTCATGAACCAACTGCTGCTAGCTTCAAACCTTTCTTCTGCAGCTTCCTCACCTCTCTTAGCCTGCATAAAATTGAAGAGAGTTAGGGCCTTGCTCTGGATTAGGCTTTGGTTTAAGGGAATCTTGTGACTAGTATGATCTTCTAACTGGACCACTAAAACTTTCTCCATATCAGCAATAAGGTCGTTTCACTTTCTTGTCATTCATGTGTTTACTGGAGTAGCACTTTTAATTTCCTTCCTTTGCATTCACAACTTGGCTGTTTGGTTCAAGAGGCCTAGCTTTCAGCCTATCTCAGCGTTTGACATGCCATCCTCACTAAGCTTAATCATTTCTAACTTTTGACTTAAACTGAGAGACTCTTCTTTTCACTTGAACACTTAGAGGCCATTGTAATTAGAGAGACCTGGGGAGAGGGAGAGAGACAGGGGAATGGCCGGAAGTGGAGCGGTCAGAACACACACATGTATCAATTAAGCTTAAATGGTCAAAATTTGTGGTGCCCCAGAACAATTACAATTGTAACATCAAAGAAGCCTGATCATGGATCACTATGGCAGATATAATAATAATAATGAAAAAGTTGGAAATATTGTGAGAAATACCAAGGGTCACAGAGACAGAATGAGAGCACATGCTGTTGGAAAAAATGGCACTGATAGACTTGCTGGACCCAGGGCTCCAACAAATCATCAATTTGTAAAAACAAACAAAAACTGTGGCATCTGCCAAGCACAGTGAAGCAAAGTGCAGTAAAAGGTAAACCTGTGACAGCAGTGTCCAAGACATGAGGCCTTGAACCAACATCATAATAAGAAAGAATTCTTCATGAAAGTGAAATTTCTAACTTGGGCATGTCCTCTACCTGTAATCATTTTCTTTAGTTGCAGTGAAAGAGGAGACTCTTCCAATCCCCCTTTATTTATCTACTTTGTGATTTAAGATGAGACTACCTCAGTTCCACAGATTGGGTCTCCATGGCCTGAGGCAAAGCAAAGAGAATGAAGTGGAGGCCCTGGATAGGGGCTGAGAAACACTTAAGACGCCTGGAAGTGAAGAGTTGTTATCTAGGAATTTCTAGCAGCTAAGATTTCGTTCTTAAAGCAGCCCTTATGCATGTTCTGTTATTTCTCCAGTGGTTTCAGGAATGGCCTCTTTTTATACTGACTTGCCTGTTGCTTCTCATGACTGTTTCTCCACCTGAAACCACGGAGAAGTTAAATGCCATCTCAGTTTTTCTCATCATTTTGTCCCCAAAGCAAGCCCACAGCTATTTTGAGTTTTCTCAAAAGAATAGAAATATTCTTGTCCACATTGCCCTCCCCATTGTTATTCACCTAAATTGCAAAAAAGTTCAAATTCCCTGCTTATGCTGGGCATTTCATCCTTGGATCTGGTATAGATCAAGATATCCAAGGAGGATATAAAATCTTTGCTTTTAACAAGGGCTAACTAATAGTTTGTTAGTGATCTTAACAGAGAGCTCATTTCGGAGAATAAGGGGTCAAAAGCATGGTTGGAATGGGTTCAAAAGCATAACTGGAATGGGAAGAGAGGAATTAAGAAAGTAAGTATGGGCAATTCTTTCAAGATAATGGTAGGGGCCAAGAATTGAAGTCATTACTGGAGCAGGATGTGGGGTCATATAGAGATTTTTTTTTTTAATTTCCTAAATATTAGGGATATTACAGCATACTTATATGTTAAGGGGAATAATCTCATGGAGAAAGATACTGATGGTGTAGTAGAGAAAAAAACAGGTGCCAGAGTGGTGTCCTTGAATAGACAAGAGAGGGTGGTATCTGGTGCTCATGCCGAAGGAACACATCTTAAGTGAAGGGTAGGTGTATGTGCTGCAGTGGGTAGTGGGTGGATGTGGTGGGAGCTTGTGAGAGTTCTCTTCTGATTGCTTCTATGATAAGGTTAAATAATAAGGGAGGACATGCTGGAGGTTTGAAAAGAAAGCAAAAGGTATGAAAGAGTTGTCTGGGAGAATGAGAGAACGAATGGACTGGGGAATAGTAATGTGATTTAGGTCATACTTGAAGTTCATAGTCATGAATTTAAGTGAGACTAGGAAAGAAATGGAGGATATGTTTGACCTTGGATGTACTGTGCTAGATAGTTGACATAAGGATACTATCTGCTTTACAAGATTACTGAGACGATTAAGTGTGTCAGAAAGCATTTTGAACTGTAAGTTTGGGACATTGTGATAATGAAACTTAGTTTTGAATTACTTAGCACTCTTCTTTGGCAGAGAGCTTTTCAAATTTCTTTAAGGCCTCCTCAGTGTCTCTAGAGAGATCATTTGGCTTCTGCCACTGATTTACTCAGTAACTAAGTCTAAGCAAATGATTTAACCTTTTTTTGCTTTTACCTCTCAATCTATAAAATGAGGTGGTAATGTTTAAAATGCTTTATAAATAAAGGTGCCATGTAAATACAAGCTGTTAGTAAAATGGTACTTTGGCTCTCACTGGTAGGTCACCAGAAAGTCAGAGAGGTCAGAGCATCTGTAAAGCCTAATCCTTGGTTGGGAAGATGCCTCCCTTAAAATAGCTTTAAAAGGAGAGGGGAAGTATCTTCCAGTGCCCAGACACTGCACCAGAGGGGCCACCCACATTATTTCCTTTAATTCTCATAGCTACTCTTGGAGGCTAATTAATAGAACCTGAGAGCCAAAGACGTTAAGTAAAGTGAAGTGAAGGAGCTTGGATTTCTATCGAAATTTGCCTTAAAATCCCGCATGCTTTCTGCTTTGCCACATGTGGAATTGAAGTTGATATATCATAGCCATAGAAGGTACAGTATGTATGTATATTATCCAGACTCATATTTTAGCCAGTTTAATCTCTCCTCTCCCATCAAACATTTAACTGCAGTTGCCCAGTAGCAGAATAAACTGGTTGGTTGGAGATGTTGTCACATGATGGAGTAGTTTAGAAGAGGCCAAATGACAAGAAAAATAGGAACATTTTGGAAAAGGAGCAATAAGCTTACTAAAAGTCTGTGCCTAACTACAAATGTTGTTTTTACACACTCTTTGGGGCAGGTGTGAGTGCTAGGAAAGAAAAAAAAAGATATGAGTGGAAATACATGCTCTTTCCCACAAATGCAATGTGTACATTTTAAACCATAGAGTATTAAGTGTTCTAAGAGAAAATCACTGTTCTACTAGATTTTGATTTTTGAGTAACAATCACCCGCCTAATAAAGAAGGTGATAGGAAAAATGTATTTATTTTCTTCCAACAGCTAAAAGGTGATCATGCTTCTAAAATTTGTTGAGATTGTCCAAGAAAGTGTGTAAAATACTCATCCATCACTGGAAACCCCTGGTCAGGAAATGACAGTGCAGTAAATATCTTCAGCAGCCACCTTTTAATGTACAAGCTGTTTTCAGTTGGAATTTTCAGCACTCACATAAAACACACTGTCATGAGTGACTGCTTGTGCTCCAAAGTCATTACTATTGGGATAATGGAACATCTCTCAGCGAATAACCAAAAAACTTTAAATGTCATGTCAAGTTTGTTGAAGCCATTTTCAAGCCCTGTTCAAGGTTACATGAATACTGAGGGTTTCTGTTTTTTAAAAGTTCGAAATCTATGAGAGAGATCATTTATAAGGTTGTGTGATGTAAGCATCAGTTAATTAGGAAAAAAAATGTCTAGGGCTCTTTGGGAAAGTCAATCATCCAGAGCCATTTAATCATTAGCTATTGCAACTCTTTCCTTACTGCCTTGATTACCCAGGACCACTGTCATTTACCTATAAAAGAATATATATGTGTGTGTCTATATATTTGAAAATTTCTGGCACAGTTCTCTTTTGCTAGGCAGGTGTTCAGCAATTTGCCTGCCAAATTCAATATTTCTTCTTAGAGAAATTGTTGACTTAGTTAAATTCTTATTGGGACTTTCCTCCTTGACTTTGTTCAAAAAGGAAATTAATCTCATTATTATTCAAACCAGTGTTCATCTTCGGTCATAAAATATGGAAACAATTTCTTTATGCAACACACATTTATTGAGCACCTACTTTACACCAGACCATTTAGACAGAGGACACAGCAGTATTCAAAACAATGCCCCTGGCATCTTGGAGCATACATTCTAGCAAAGATACAGACCATGAACAAATAAATAAATATATGATGTGTCCAGTGACTCTGTGTTCTATGAAGGTAAAGGTGAGGGTTAAAGGAATAGAGTGAAGTAAGCAGGGAGTGTTTTTCAGATAGATGATCAGGGGAGGTCTCTCCAATTAGAAGGCATTTGAGCAGAGACCTGGCAGAAATATGGGACCAAACCCTGATAGATAATAACTGAGGGATGGGCATTTCAGAATGAGCATTTCAAGCATAAAGAAAGAAGGAAGGAAGCATTAGTTCTAATGAAGCGATTGTCTTATTTTTCATTTTTTCTAAACCTCCGCATGTTTATTTTAAATCCACCTTATTCTGTTGAATATAGCAATTTCTCACTTCAGTCAACCTAACAGGATATATTTATTGAGAATAATTGTTTTAAATTTATGTTTCATGATGTGCTAAGTCCTTGGTTATCACAGTGATAAGTTTTATGTCACTTTCTTCCTTACTGTAGAAAATCAGAAAGTACAGTTGACGGAAGGGTCACGTTCACACTACAATATCAATTGCAACTCTACAAGGACTCCAGTCGCCAAGGAGCTTAATTATGATCTAGACACTCATCCGTCTACGGGGAGGATCAAGGCAGTTGAGAAGAAGGAAGCCTGTAATGTAGAAAGCAACAGAAAAAAGGAAATGGAACTTCTTGGCTCCGTTTCTAAAAACGAATCAGTTCCTGAAGTTGAAGCCCTGCTGGCAAGATTACGAGCTTTATAAATTAAAGTGGTAAAAAATGATTAAGCCAAATATAAAGCCATGCTCTAAGCTAACACTTGAAAAATTGCTTTTATATAAGTGACTTTATATAGTTCTAAATTATGATATATATTAGATATATAGAGCTATATATGTGATTGCAATGTTTAAGCTATATACTTGAGGCTTTGGCTTGTTGAAGATTGTAATGGACTTTCCTGCTGTTTTTGTCTCCTGGTACTCATTTGTTCTATATATGGTGGTGAAATTATACATAATGCTTTAGAGAGCAGATAGGTGGCCACATGTATGTTCAGAAACATGTCCTTAAGAAAATGCCATCTTTCTAAGTCCCTGTATTTTTTACATTACTATTTTGAACATTAATGAATATTGAATCATCAGCCTCAAATCTTGCTACATTATCCATGTATATTATTTATACAAGCCCAAGTTTTTCCTCAGTTGAGATCACCAACCTGCATCAAAAACATGTAGCTGAATATATTGCAACTATGCAGAAAGACTGGTAAGCTCATTATCATCATTGTTGAATTGATGTTGATTAGGCCCTGTATGGGACTATATGGTATTTGAGCACATTTCCAAGAATGATGTGATCAGAAAGTATGCTTTCTATTTGCAAAATGGAGGTGCTTTTGCGTACAGTGGATATATACAGTATTACAATGCTGCTGTATGCTCAGTCTAGCTGAAAGAACATTTTCCCCCGATAATTATGACAATGGGATAAAGTTGCCATTTTGAAATGTGTCTAACGATTTTTTTAAATTTTGTGAAAAAACTTGTAATTGCAATTTCTTTTATCTGACAATCAAAAACTTTAACAAGGATCTGAATAAAATAAGTGTTTCAAGGAAAGTTTTCATATGCGAAGGTTAAAATTTTACCTCATTTGGAGCATCATTGCACTGCTAATTCCATATCAAAGAAAATAAACTTACTACTTGCACTAAATGAAAAAAAGTTACTTTGTTCTCTTTTGGGGGGATATTATATAGATAAGCTGGAGATAGACTGCTGATATGCAGTCTGTGTAGGCATCTATTTTCTTTATAATGTGTAATAACTGATTCTTTTACCTTCAGTTAAAAAGTAGTTATATGAACTAGTCTGGCAAGGTTCACTGCTTTTGTCTCCTTGGTTAAGGGGCCACCTCCTTTCAGCTCCAAGTTAATAAAGTTAATTAATTGGAACTATGAACCAGGTCTTATTTGTAGACATTTTGGGCCAGAGAGTTATACATAGCCAATGTGGGAATAAATTATTCTCTTTTGTATTGCTCAAATGTGCATTTTGCTCTCCAGTTGCAATTGCTATTTTTCTGAAAACAAATTTTAAAAATCAAGAAAGGTGGAGGACATTTCCACATTTAAGCAAACACAGCCCTAACAAGAAAGCAGGATTGTTTTGTTTAGCAAGGCAGTTAAATGAAAGAATTCTGAGTTTCTGTTCTGAAAGTGGTTGTGGAGATACTTGGGCTTTTCAGAAACAAAACTTAAATTCAGTCACATAGTTTAGACACACCAAGTGGTAGGTAAACACTTTGGAAACGTGGGGCCTGAGAGCAGCCACAGGGAAGAAACCTGGCAAGTAAAGGAAAGTGAAGATGACACAGATTCTCAGGGGCAGAGGAAGGCAGGGAAGTCCAGGCAGGGAGCACACAGGGAGCAGGCAGCGCCCAGAGCAGCTGCGGGCAGGAGCTGAAGGACACCCCTCAAGGGGGAGCGCCAGGAGCCCAGGCCAGCAGAGCACCAGTGCTGTGCTCCCACAGGTGAGCAGCCAGCACTCCCTCCCCCGTTCCCACAGGAGCCAGTTCCGAGCAGGCCTGAAGAGAAGGACTACAGCTGTGGAGGACAAAACACAAAAAACAACCAACAGAGATGTATGTGCCCGGCAGGAACAGTTCATTTTTCAGTTGGACATATTTCCTTCATCACTGCCCCTTTGACAATGAGGTGTGGTGCCTGTTGGGTTTTAAAATCCGTGGTATTCCTTTAGCCAAATTTAGATGGAACTATAGCAGTGACCTTTCATTTTTGGTCAGATGTTAAAGTATAATTTCGTGTTTCCGAGCAAACAGTTTGCTCATTTGAATTAGCAGGTAAAAGCCAACTCAAAACCCAGTGCCCTTGACAGAGGATGTTCCATGCAGGCTGTGGACAAAACCCTGGTTGGCTTCCCCTCCCTCTCCTCTATGGTCATTGTGGAGAATGTGGCAAAAGCACACAGACAACTAAGTGACCACCGAGGTGCCCAAAAACAAAGACCTGCTAACAAGTTGGCTTTATTTTCCCAAATATTTAAAGTAATTTTAAAATAAGGGAAGCAATCTATATTGCTTATATATGTCCCTTTTTGATAACATTTTAGAAAAGTATATCTAAAAATGCCTACTTTTTATATGAAGAAGTGGGTGTTTCAATAATTCAAAATTTTTTTGCAAATCTAGGAAATTCATTTGTTTATACCAAGTTGTCCCAAAAGCTTTCAGTTGTTGCTGTATTATTTATGTGAAAACAAGGGTTGTTAATGACATTAAAATGTTAGTTTAGCCATAAATGATTATTTCCTAGGCAATTCATTCTATTTTAAAATATCATAATCTAATGTAGCTCTGAGTTTCCTAGTTAGAAACTAAATCATTTAGGCTATGATATACATCTGTCCTATGTTTCACCTTATTAATTAAACTCATAACTTTTATAGGTAAGAACAAGTAGACAAGGAACACATTTGGTACTTATTTTTGTGGCAACTTTTGGAAGGACTATATGATGTTTAGAAAATAATAAGTTCTGGGAAGCGGATTTGGCTCAACTGGTAGAGTGTCCGCCTACCACACAGGAGGTCCAGCGTTCAAACCCAGGGCCTCCTTGACCCGTGTGGAGCTGGCCCACGTGCAGTGCTGATGCGCGCAAGGAGTGCTGTGCCATGCAGGGGTGTCCCCCATGTAGGGGAGCCCCCACACAGAGAGCCACCCCATGCAACAAAAGTACAGCCTGCCCAGGAGTGGCACCGCACACACAGAGAGCTGACACAGCAAAATGACGCAACAAAAAGAGACATAGATTCCCAGTGCCGCTGACAAGAATGCAAGCAGACACAGAAGAACACACAGCGAATGGGCACAGAGAGCAGGTAGCAGGGTGGGGGTTGGGGGGCAGGGAGGAAGGGGAGAGATAAATGAAAACATAAACCTTTAAATAATAATAATAATAGGTTCTACTATATGAATTGCTAATTTAATTGAAACATTCCTTTCCCCCTCCTCCCCAAAAAGTGACCTTCATTTTTCTTTTTTCCTTCATATTAATTATTAAATTTTGGAGATCCAGGAATGACGGCTGACAGTGGATCAGTACTTATTTTTGTCTGGTGAATTGCTAAATGGTACTCGTTAGATACCCTTGCCAAGCATGAGTGTTCTTAAAATATGTCCTAGGGCCAAACAGTTAAATCATTTTGCTTTGAGAGCTACTGTTGTGCAAAATGCACAGAGTTGCCAAAGGCCCACAGAGACTGTATGGCATTTCAGAATTGTATCCAAATCTCTCCATAAAATGAAAATATTGGAACCTTAATCAATTAAAGTCCTTTATTCCCACATGGGTATAAGGGAAAGGTCAAAAGTAGGACTGGTATAGGATTTTGTTTGCATTAGAACAAAAATTAGATGTGTCCCCTAATGAGGATTTGACTATAAAATTATCTTTGTCTCCTAATCAGCTACTTTTATTTGCGTGTTATATTTTACTGCAATAATACCTTCCTTTTTTGACTTCTCCAAGGGGTAGGAACTTAGTCTCAGAAAATCTTTTTTTTTTTTTAAGATTTATTTTATTTCTCTCCCCTTCCCCCCTTGCCCCAGTTGTCTGTTCTCTGTGTCTATTTGCTGCATCGTCTTCTTTGTCCGCTTCTGTTGTTGTCAGTGGCACGGGAATCTGTTTCTTTTTGTTGTCATCTTGTTGTGTCAGCTCTCCGTGTGTGCGGCACCATACCTGGGCAGGCTGCACTTTCTTTCACGCTGGGCGGCTCTCCTACGGGGCACACTCCTTGCGCGTGGGGCTCCCCTACGCGGGGGACACCCCTGCATGGCAGGGCACTCCTTGCGCGCATCAGCACTGCGCATGGGCCACCCCACACGGGTCAAGGAGGCCCAGGGTTTGAACTGCGGACCTCCCATGTGGTAGACGGACACCCTAACCACTGGGCCAAGTCCGCTTCCCTCAGAAAATCTTAAAACAATATATTGTTCCCATACTGTCCATTTTGAAATCCCAGTTATTGGACAAAAATGTTTTAAAAGCTCAGATATTACCTCCTCCCATTCAATATCAGCAACATTCTCTGTTCACACAGCTCTACATTATTACATATTTCTTACTATGAAATATTCATGTTTTTAAAGCCATTTCAATGATGGAATTGGAAGCCAAATTTTGGGATTATCTCTTCAACACAGATTACTCATTTTTCTTTTACAACAGCCTCTCAAAGTATTTTAGTAAGTCTCTATTATGTTAACTTTTTTACCTTTTGACAGTATTTCAAGGTTGAGACTTTCCATTCTTCTCTTGGCACTTTTATCCCATATTATATTTGCAGTATAAACCTATTTCTAAAAGTTTCTCTTTTCTCCTTAATTTCTAATCATGGGATGGGTTACTAAAATTTACTTTCAAGATGATTCTCTAAGAATCTAATAATATTTTATGTATAAAGGTGACTAAATGTCCTTAATGGTCAGACACAAAGGTTATGATAGTAAACTATAAAGAAATAAACGCACTGAAACATGTTCTGGTGAATTATTTTTCAAGAGCAGTACTAGTTCTCAGAATGTATTCCATATCTTTCTTCCCAGATTCTCTGTTTTCTTTCACACAGACATGATCAGTTTCTGGAGGAATGATCCATCTTTGTATCAAAATCAAAAGATTGACCATAAATATGTGAATAGCATGAACATTTAATTTAACACATTAAATAGTGTGTATAAAGGCACATGTAGTTATGTGTACCAATGTATTCATTTATAGAAATGTCTATTTACATATTTTGTAATGATTTCTGTTCAAAGCTCAGTATGTGAAAAGCATTCTCTATTGAAATAGATAAAAACTAAGCAACAAAAGTATAGATCTCATAATTAAAGTACCCAACCCATCAGGAAAACTTAATTTTAAAATGTGATCTTTCTTGCCTTCCCTTGGGTCAGGCATAAGTACTTGGCCAACTAGGTGCCTAATGAAAGCAAACAGGTGCCTCTCCAACCTGAAGAAAATGGCATTTTCTTTGGAGGGCCTCATTACTAATCCTTTATGGCCCAAGAGCCTTCCTGATGATTATAGGAGCTGTGCCTGACATCCCACACCTGTGGCCTACCCCAAACCTAGGCGTCCAAGTTGACTGTGATAATAAATAAAATCTTGTCATACTATTACAGGATGTTTGGCATGGAAAGGAATTAAGGCACTTTTATAACTCCCAAAGGAATCCAGAGATATTTCTAATGTGATCTCACACATCATTCTGTCTTGCCTGACCTTAGGTGTATCACCTCCTGAATTATAGCCTGTATACATTACCCTCTCCTCCTTCCACGGCCTCTCCCAAATAAAAAGGACTGCTGACCTGGAAAAAACAAATGTGGTTTATTTATTTTTTAATCTTTATAAGAAACTCAGTTAAAATGTCCTAGAAGTCACTCCAAATGTTTTCTGCAGAACATTTACTGCCTCCATTAGATTAAAAGTTACGTCTCACTTTACGAAATGAATACTGAAGTCCTCTAAGAGAGGAAAGGTCCTCAACAAGAAGTGTCCAGTGTTATTCCTTATTAACTCCTGGGGTCCCAGGATATTATAGGAAATGTTCTGTACTCACCCAGTCCGTGAATCTACTACCCACTTTTGTCAAAGATCCTTCATCCTGGCAGTCACTGCGGACTGGGGGAATTGCCTCTCTGCTCATGTGTCAGCCTAGAAAGGGAGGGATTTTGTTTTGTTTTGTTTTGTCTTGTTTGATGTTATAATAGTTTTGCTCATACTCTCCACAGAGGCTGAACAACTGCTGACTGATGAGCCCAAGAAGGGCACCCTTACAGAAGAACAGGCCCCCTCAGGACACTGCTAGGCATGACAGTAGTGCCAGCAGAGACCACGTGTCCTGTTCAGGTAGGATGTGCTGCTCATGGAGGCTGCCCGTTCCCCCAGCTACAGCACGACGTAGGCAGCGTCTGGTTCTGATAAACCCCACCTTTCCAAGAAACGAGGCTCTTACTGTCCTGGTGGCCTCCTTTCCCTACATCCGAGCCTCCTTCGAGATCTTTAGGTGGATGGTAATAGCAAAGTGTACCCTGCAATGGGCATATTTTCATTTTATGCCTGATCTATTCGTGGTGAACCGACAAGCAACAAATGGAGGGAATGTATGCACACGTATTAGATGGGGCCGTGACTCGCACGTCTCCATTGGAATTCTTTCAGTCTGAGTAATCCTGTCACCACCCCCGTGGCCTTTAGGGGTGCTCCTCGTCCTTTAATGTTGAGGACAAGCACAGACTAAACCCCCTTTCCTCCTTTCTCTGCTGAGTTGAGACAAGATGGAACTTTCAGAAGCTCTGAGTAGAAAAGTGGAGGGATAGATAGAGGCAACAAGAAATACACAGACATCCAAGCTAATAAATAGCTGTTTTCATCCTCCACAGTCAACATGCCCCTCTGAGGAGGAGCCGAGTGAGAGCAGCATTCTGACATGACAACAGAAGGGCACTAATGGTCCATTTCTGGGAACAAGTTAGCCCTCCAACAGCCTCATATATCCTGCAGAATAGCAACCATTGGTGCAGTCCCATGAATTAGATCCCGTATGTCCATGAGGATTGCTTGGACATTTTAGCCATTCCTAAACTTCAGAAATGAGACAGCAGGGCTTGCCTGAACTGTGTAGTGTTGGCAGCCATGGTAGAGTCAGGTGGACCCTGGACCTGATGTCTTTGTTGATTTGGATATGTGGTTCCTGGGTGATAAGCCGCTAATGCTCAACAGCAGCCACCTTCAGAAGCTTCACTCACCAATTGTCCAACACTGCACCGACTGTAGGGTGCCGATGGGAACAGCCACCGTCCGTCTGACAATATTCAGAGAGGGGAAGGACGTGCAGTGGACAGGAGAGCTGCCTTCAAGTCCTCAGAGGAGTCATATGAAAGATGATTAACTTATTCTGTGTGTCTATGAGGATAGAGATATGGCCAATGGATAAAAGTAGAGTGACCATGGAAAAGCTTTCTAAAAGTTTAGAGCTGTCCAATGCTGAGAGGCCCTCCTTGAAGGTTCTGAAGTTCTTGAGTCTTAGGATATTAGCAAGTTCCCATGAGGAACTTTGGGTACTGATAGGGGCTCTGTGTGGGGCTGTGCCTTTCTTCATGAATAACCTGAACTGTGTGTATCAAATAAGAACTGCGGCCCCGCCTTTCGTAACCATGCCAACCACTCCAGTTCCGGAAAGCCAATTAGGTGATATAGGCTCTTTAGACTTTGGATATTCAGGGAGAATGCAAACAAAATATGTTCATTCAAGCTTACCAGGAATGTGGGGGAGATGGGTTAATTCATGCTTATCGGGTACTCAAACAATGTACCATTTGACTCCCCACTCCTACGTCCTCTGTATAAAAGAGACCCAAAAATCCTATCCAGGGCTCAGGTTCTTGAACCAGAGTTCCCAAGCCCGGCCAGTCGTTAATAAATTTTCCTTCCCAAGAATATTATTGAGTCCTGGCCTTCCATACACGAACATTGAATCTGCTTCCACCACTGTACGATCTAAATCAAACCCCTTATCCTCCTTACGAGGGGTGAAGTGACTGGCCCAGCTGAAGCCCATGTCTCCTTGCTCTTTCCCTCCCTCCCTCACCACATGTCCTCAGCCAGCAGAGGCCTCTGATTGAGAGATAATAAAGGAATCTACTACGCAAGTGAAAGGTTACCATATCTGAGCTCCGAAGGACTTGACGGCTCAGAGAATCCGTGTTTTGCGATTTTATGGAACAAGGGGGCACTGTAGCTTTGGCGCTTATCCCCTTTTGCCATCACATATGCTGTTTGCTTGTCTCTGAGGACTGACTTGGTTGGGCTGGTGCATCACCTCAGTGGGAGAGGCAAAGCAGCTCACATCCTGCACATGGGAATGCAGCGAGGAACCAAAACATTCTCTTCCATGGCTTGCCCACTTACGCACCAGACACTGTTCTAAGCACATCTTACTTGCTGAATATAACAAAACACTTAGTGTATTTGAAACTATATACACTAAGTTATATACACTTATCCTTAGTGTGTATAACAATCTGAGGAAGAGGAGGAGGAGCTATTAGGAACCTCCATTTTACCAGTGAAGAAGCTAATGGGGAGAGGGGTTAAGACACCAACCCAGCCACACCACCACACCACTAGCAGGGAGTAAATTTGTAATTAAAACTCGGGCAGTCCAAAGCTCCAGGCTCTGTGGTCTTAAGCTATATTGTCTCTGCACTATTCTAAACTGCCTCCTAGAGAAATTCCAGCAATTAGGACCAAACTGAAGGCAGTTTTCTAGTGGCCCTTATACAAAACTCTCAACACACAGCTACATTATTTTCTTCCAAACTGCTATGAATTCCCCCAGTCTCCATTATGTCTCTTAAAGGTGAAAATGGATACGTTTTATAAAATAGTTGCTCATTCTGAATTCCTGTCACCTCTGCTTCTCTTTTAGTATAGAAATTGTGAGAGGATCACACACAAATTCAAGGTAAATAAATTTATACGTATACATTTGCTGCCATAGTTGGTGAAAATAACCAAGAGTTGACAGGAAGCTATGGTCCTCTGAGACCGGTGGCCTCTGTGCATGGCTCCCACTAGGAATGCCTTTTCCTGTACAGACGAACAACTTGTCAAACGCTCTGTGTTTTGAAGACACGTGAGGCTTCTGTAAGCATGGCATGTACAAGAGAGGAGTACTTTCCAAATCATTAGCATCTCAGCACAATGACAGTGTTCATCATTTTTGTTTTTCCATTGGCTTCCTTTTTTATCTACCTCCCTTCTTTCTGAGTTTAGGGAGGAATAGAAGGACAATACATAAAGTATTGCCTTTGGCAAGCCAAATTTTTTTTAGCAAAACAACCATTTCATTTAAAACAGGCCTTTTTAAATAGTATATAAAAGTTAGAAAGTATTTTTGAGGTTTTTTTTTTTAACAAATTCAGAATATGTGTAGAGTTTAAGAGTCTAGTCCAGTAATCAAGGTATTTCTCACACGTCTGATACCCTTTTTTTTTTTTTTTTTTTTTTTTTAAGTATACAGCTATACACTTTGGAGTGGCATATTTGGAGAGATTTCTGAATTTCATCATTTAGATGAGGCAATTTATATTCCAGTCCTCTTGAAAGTAAGAGACTTATTGCAGACAAACTGAACTTGGCATTGGCCTCCCTGCTGCTTCTTCCATTCCTGAAACCAGCAAAATTGACAAATAATTGATTCTTTAAAGACAGCTTAAATAAACAGGAAATGTTTTCTGTGTTTTCCAAACCATCCCAGTATAAGGTTTCTATACAATCTAACCATATTTTTTGTTCTGACAGTTTGATCCTTCTAAAGTTAAAAGTTGCTGGCGTTGTCCTTCGCACACAGATCCAGCACCATCCTTGTCCATTTTTGTCTTGCTTCTAGAAGACAAGGGCTGTGTCTTGTTCATCTCCATACCTTCAGTGTTCTGTACGATACCTGTCATACAGCTCAACAGATTGTACATTTCAACTCTGTTGAAAATAACTCATGAACAGTCTGCTTAATGAAAGGAGACCAAGGGATCCATCCATTAGAGAATCCTTAGACAAATATTACTCTTTGCCAAACCCCATGTATGTATATAAAATAGTAATTAGGCTCAAAAGTCTGATATAAGCTGTTCAGATGGCAATCCTTAAGAGAAACCCACTCATTCAGTAACACCAGGAACTGTGCTAAATACCGGTGACCTAGAACGGAACAAGAAAAGGGTGTATAGTCCAAAAAGAAAGACATACACAAGAAAAGTGTGCTTGGTATAGGAAGTACAGCTTTAGGAGGAGAATGTAATGGGAGGCTGAGTTCACGGGAGGCTCGGGAAAGGCCTTCTGGGTGGTGACGGAAGTTGAAACGAGAGAATGGGCAGAATTAGGCAAGCAGAGCCATGAAGGGGTAGAAGAGGCCAGTAAGAATGAGCAACATATATCAAGTCTTTGAAGAGGGAAAGAATAAGTACCTTTCATTTGGGGGTAAAAAAAATAGATCAAAGATTGAGGGGAAGCCAACCAAGCTAATATATTGCTGCTTCTAAAACAGGCTAATGCAGTTTTCTTAAACCACTGGATTTTTTTTTTTTAAGGGGGGTTGTATAAATTTTGCTAAGCCAATTACAAAAGGAAGATAGCTAACAATTTCTCATGATATGGAGCTTCCTTATGTTTTCTTTCATCTTTATAAAATAAAACATACATAATTTTAAATTAAGAGGTTTCAATTTTTTATTAATTTTAAATGCATCAAGATTTCTATTTTATGGCATTCCAAAGTAAACATCTGCTATTGTATTAATTATGGCAAGAATCAGTCTGCACTAAGTCATCTTGGTATTTAAGGCAAGCACATTACCTTCCTACTTGATACATTTTCAGTATGTGTTTTCATGTGTTTATTTTGGAAAATAACCATAGAGTTTGAGATTAAGTCTGTCAATCTAATTTTTAACACTGCTGCCATTAGATCACCCACATCACTGTGGGATGTACATTCTTTAGAAATGATGGGGAAAAAATAATCATGTAAAAATAGCCATTCTATCTGACTTTCCAGAGAACTCTTTTTCTTTTTTTTCTCCACAGATGCATATTTTTTCTGATAAATACTAACCATGGCATTTTGTCTGGGATCCATGCAGGCAAGGTTGCATCTACAGGGACCACCCCAAAGAGAGTGACTTTCAAACAATAGAGTAAAAATGTATAGATCAGCCAATACATTTATGCTACATCAATTTTACACACCCAGAAAGCATGAAACTTTAATATGATCTCACCAAAGACAAATAAGCCAAACAGAAGCTACCAGAATAGGCCCGGCCCTTTCATCTAAACAAGCTTATGTCATGGCAGCTTTGAGAACACAATGTATCCTGAAAGGGCTGGGTGGCCATGCTTCTAAACGCATGTTATATTAGACAGAAAAAACTACAAAAGATACTCAGCAAAGTGTCAGGGGGACCAAGTTGATGAATGTGCAGCTTTATTTCACTTCAGGGATAAAGGACTAGAGGGAAAAAAGACCATAAGCTCATTTGACAACTGTAAAGGTCACAAAGGAAAAGATGGGAGGTAATGTGAAGTTGTCAGGGCTGCCAGAAATCCTGGACTCGGAAGTTAGCAAAGGATCCAGGAGTGAAGCCCCAGGTGAGCTGCCTGCCATCTGGGTTCCAGTGAAGTGGGAAGGGCAATGGAAACACAAGCCCCTGGAACCCTAAGTTCTAGCTTGGGAACCTCTTCTACAATAAGTGAAATGAAACATCATCAGGACTCCTCGGCTGCTGGCTCTGAGGACTTTGGCATCTGGGTCTTCACTGTGGGTCAGATATCTCGGGTTCACCTGCTCTTACCAGTCCACAGCAGTGCCCCCTGGCCCAGGCCTCTGGGTCCACTGAGACGTAGCAAGAGTAGAGTTGTTAGGTCATCACTGTCATTCCTCATTGTAGAATGAGGTTGTGGGCAGAGCCACATTGGAGGGCTGGGCAAGTGCTCCAGTTTGGTTTGCTTTGGGGCATGCTCAAGGCAAACAACCTGAAGAAGTGCCCGTCCTCCAAAGTCATATGAATAAGGACAAGCAAGTTCTTTTATGACCTGTAGCATTAAAGTCCTGGGTAAAAATGAAAATAAACAGAACATGTGAATGTAAATACTTGTACCCATAAAGGCTCTTCAGTCAATTCTTACCCGTTTATGTCAATGGAGTGGAACTCTAGTCCCCCAAAATTACAACCAATATGAGCAGAGGTCAAAGCCTCACTCCTGATCACTGGGCCTTGCCCTTACCCAAATTTTGCAGTTCACTTAGTTAAGGGCAGCAGGGCTATGGGGGAACTGAGAAGTCCTTGAAAAGTGGAAAGGGCAGAGGAAAGAGCAATACATATGATCAATATGATAGAGACAGAAAGAAAAAAGCTTAAGAATTCATAGCCTCTTTCTGACTCTACATCCCTTTCCCTGGATCTTTCCATGGAGATTGGGATATTGAATGAGGAGGGATGGAGTACCGGGGGAAAACTAGAATAAGGTAGCAGGATTTACACTGAAAAGAACAGAGAGACTAGCAAAGAAGAGGGAAAGGAGGAGGGAAATGTAAGCAAATACCATGGGGAGAAATGTTTGTACAGCCACATAAGGATTTGGTGGAGATGGATGGGTGAAGAATTGTAAAACACTTTCCTGTGTGCCCTATGTATAAAGCCCTGCAGTATTCTTTCCAGAAAGCCTTTGGTCATATTCATATTATTTCTTGAGCCTTCTGGAACCAGAACTTTGGAGCATGTATAGATGACTCCACTCTACTTGGGTAACATCTGAGCCCGTCCAAGAGGAGTAATCAAAACAGTGGCTTATTTTAGAAGGAGACAACTCTTCTGAAATTTCTGCAACCTACTCCAGAACAGCACACATTATTTAGTTTTAGTTTTTGTTATAACTGTCATTTTAAAGCTTTTGTTTCCTCTAAATATAATACACTGGTGCTTCTATTTTTGTACTTTCAAAACTGCAGTTTCAACTTCCAGATCCCATTCCCATCTATAATTGTAAAAGACCAAATAGGTCTAGTGGAAAATACTGCTCTGCTTAACTTGTGGCATCTGACATGTACCCTACCGTGTGTGTCTCTGTTTCACACTGAGTGAAAAGACAGTTTCACACCCAGGAGATCAAATTAACTAATGAAGTAAATCTGACAGTCATGGGTGAAACACCACACGGTATCTGAAGTAAATCTGACAGTCATGGGTGAAACACCACACGGTATCTGAGGATTCATCTCAAAAGACTACAAAAAGTCATTAGAGAGAGAACTTTCATCCTCAGGATATTATGAGCAACTTCTTAAGAATTTGTCAGTATTTTAGTTAGGAGAGATGGTGGAAACAAATAGACCCAAAAACTCCTGGCTCCTCATAGTGGTTTACTTCCTGCTCACCTCATAGTCTAGGGACAGAGGTTGGAGATGGAAGTGGAACATTCCACGCAGACATTCAGAGACCCAGGTTGATATAGCGTTGCCATTTCAGTGTGTGGCTTCCATAGTTGCCATAGATAGAGAGGTGGGGAGGATGCAAGACAGGGAGTCAGCCTCCCAGGAAGCCTAAAGAAAAATAGTTTGGAAGAAGGTGTGTGAGCGGTTTTAACAGCCAAGCCTGGGAATAGCAGACATCACCCGTGCTCAAGTTCCATTGGAGAGAATTTAGGCAGTCACACCTCACTATAGGGAGCTGAGAAATGTGATCTAACTGTGTGCCCAAAGGAAGGGAGAACAATGGACAAAGTGATGGTTACCACCATAACCCTTTCTCTGGTCTTATTTTCTGCTGATAAGATTATAATTAATACATATTAATTATGGAGGGCCCACACTGCCTGGGGTCCTATATTATAGGTGGCATAATATATAGCAGCTTGAATTTCAGATATGTTTTGATAAAAATTATCTTTTGAGGGGAGAATGAGTGCTAAATACTAAATAATGGTAACAGAAACATATGTGTGCTTTATAGTTTATAAAGCATAGGCGACCTTAGAAAATTAGGTTAGAAGATTAGAAGCTACCACAAATATTTTCCATGGCAACAACTAGGGAATTACAAACACTGTCCTTTCTAAAGAAAAGGAAATTCCCTTTGTTACATCCTATAGTCAGGTAAGTCTAGTTTTTATACATCTCTGTTTTTGTAAAAATATGAAGAAACAAAATCACCTGAAATTTCACCAAAGATTGTTACTAACATTTTGAGGATGATTTTTTTTTTTCCCAGCAAAAGAAGTATTTTTCCTTTATTTCTCTAAGTTAATTGTTGTGATCTGGGCCATCATCTGTCTGGCTAGTGGAAATTCCATCTCACTCATAACTGGAGACCCCCACCTAGCCCTCCAGGGATCACACAAGACTCCCAGGCTCAAATGGTGCCAGGGAAAGCACCATGGTGCTCTCAGTCATTCCTACTTTCTCCATCTTCGTCGTTGTTCCTCCCACTTCCGAAGATGCTGTTAAGCGCTGGTCTTCGTGTACCAGCTGGACACTCTTCTGGGCAATCAGGGGAACCCCTGAGTCCATCCTGTGGGCCACTCCACTGACCACACAAACAGAGACCACACAGCATGGCCACGCTCTAAGTCTAGCCATGGGGCTTCCTGGATTTTTGTGCTCACTGTCCCCTTACTTTTCTTTGTGGTTTTTCCAAATAAGTATGTAATCCTAAACAACATATTTTACTCTCTCCCCTCACCCCTACCCCCCTTTTCCTCGCTTCATTTCTTTCCTCTATAAATTTGGAAATTCCACTTGATTCTTTTGGTAGTTTCCTAAGTACCTTGATATTTTAACTTCCAAAGTTTACAGTTAATTGTTTTTATTAATATTACTCTTCTGAATAATATAGGTCTTAAATACCTTAACACCAATTAGTCCCTCCAAAATTATATGCTTATTTACCCAATTTCTTTAACTCCATAAATTAGACATTGTTATCATTGTTTTTACACAATTTTCTTTTCTTTAGATTTATCCTCTATTTGCCAGTATTTTTGCTCATCATTTCTAGTTTATCTGAAACCTTTCCAGAACCATTCTGCATATATATTCAGAATTTTCTTTAGTAATAATCTATTGGTCATAAACTCTTTTGGTTTTTCTTTGACTGAAAAATTTCTCTATTTCATTCTCATTATTGAAAGATGGATATTGTATTTTCATATTTTCTTTAAGCATAATAATATTTCACAAATTCCATTGTTGCAGTTGAGATGTTAGCTGTCAGTCTAACTGGTTTGTTAGAGGTATCTCTTTCCTCTCTGACAGCTTTTAAATTTTGTTTTCTTTGGGGTTCTGTGGTTTCACCATGATGCATTTGGTACAGCTTTGTTTTACGCATTCTCCTTAAGGGTCACTGTATTTCTTGAATTGAGCTTTGGTTTATTAGTCAGGATTCTCTAGAGAAATAAAACTGACAAGAGATATATGTATAAATACTAAGAGATTCATTATAGGAATTGGCTCATACAACCATGGGGATTGGCAAGTCTAAATTCCATAGGGTAGGTTGCAAGTTGGGAACTCCAATGAAGGTTTCAGTTAATTCCCATGGGAAGCTGGCTGTCTGGAGTAAAGAGAAATCTTTCTGAAATCATCAGTTCTCCCTTTAAAGTCTTCAACCGATTAGATGAGACTTATCTCAATACTGAGGGCTCTCTCTCTCGTTGGTTGTAGGTATTATCAGCCATGGATTATAAATGTAATTATTTAAATGACTAATGATTTCAATCCATGAACTACCCTTACAGTAACAATCAGTCCAAACAACTGGACACCATAACCAAACCAGGTTGACACATGAACTTAATCATCAAGTACCTTTCCACAATTCTGGAAGATTCTGGCCATTCTCTCTTCAAACATTGCTTCTTCTCTGTTGTATTATTATTATTATTATTAGGAGGTACTAAGGATCCAACCTGGGACCTCATACATGGGAGAAACAGGTGCTCAAACACTTGAGCTATACCTGCTTCTCAGTTCTGTTACCTTTTGGAATACCTATTAGCTATATAGAAGACCTTGCCTATCCTCTCTGTCTCTTACCTGTGCTTTTACGTTTTCTACTTGTCACTCTATATGGCACTCTGGATAATCTCTTCTCATCTATCTTCCAGAACACTAATTTGTCTTCAACTATGTCTAACCTTTTTAACCTATGCATTGAGTATTAGGAATTAATTATCATGTGTCTCATTTTTGGAAGTCTGTTAGCTTCTTTTACAAGTCCACTTGGTTGCTTCTAATAGTCTTTTGTTCCTTTCTCATACTTCTAAGCATCCTTATGTTTACTTACATGTATTAAATATATTATTTTATGGTCTGTATCTGATAATTCTGATATCTAAAGATTTTAGAAGCTTGTATCTGCTGACTCTTGATTCTGGTAACTTGTTTTCCTTTATTTTTGCTGTAAACTCATTTTTTGGGAACATCATCTTAGAGAATTCTTTGAAACTTGAATTGAATTCACATGCCCTCAGAGAGGGTCTATGTTTTCTTCTGCCAGTAGCCTGAGTTCCCTGCCAGCTTGAGGTTCCTTGGACTATGTCTGCTAATAACAATTCTATCTATAAAGCCCCATGAAACCTGGAAAATTCTCAGAAGATTTTTTTTTTTTTTTTTCCCAGTCCACTTGGCAAGGTGGTGACAGGCAAGTTTCCTTGCTCTCCACTTCCATGCAGCACAGCTTATTTCTCATTCACCCTTCAATCAAGGTATAACCACTGGGATCCCTGTGCAGGTCCTAGTTTTATCTTACCTTCCTCACCGTGCTTAGCCATCAAAAAGAGAAGATCCGTGTCATCAGAGTTGGCAGACACCTTTAGTGGAAACTGCTTCAGTACTTGCTTAGCTCACAGTTCAGTCCTTGTGGTGAATGGGATTGTCTGCTCCCGTTTGGACATGTTCTTTATCTTGGTCCACATTCTGGTGGGTGTGGGCCCTTGTAAATACATCTCTTGAAGATGTTACTTCAGTTAAGGAGTTATCCAACTGAATCAGGTTGGGCTTTAATCTGGATTACTGGAGTCTTTCATAAGCAGAATGAAGTCCAAAGAGAGAGGAAGCCACAGAAAGAAGCTGGAAGTCAATGGAACTGGGGGAAGAAAGGAAAAGACATCGCTCTGGGTATTGTCAAAGGACAGAAAAGCCAAGGACCAAGGGTCACTGGCAGCCAGCCCCAGAACACCACAGTGTTGAAATTGATTTTGGATTTTTCCTAGCCTCAAAATCATAAGACAATAAATCCCCATTGTTTAAGCCAACCTATCATATAATATTTGATTTAGCAGATGGGAAACTAAGACATTCCTAACTTTAATTTCACTTTTGACCTCTATAAATCCCTTAACTTTTTGCCAGCTCAGCAATATACTTAAAGAGCTTTAAATTACTTTTATCCAGCATTTTTGGTTGTTTTCAGTAGGAAGTTTTTCAGACTATCTATATCAGATTACTATCAGTATTTGTCAGTATATTTTCCTTATATACGTCATCTTTTTATTTATAGATTTTTATATTTTATATAGAGAAAATAAAACTTCTATGTTATTTCTTGTGTTCTTTACATCCTTAGACCCATACATACTCACTCCACGGTTATAAAAATATTCAAATATATATTCTCCAAGTATTTTTATTTTTGGCTTTTTTTTTCTGATTAAAATCTTTGCTTCCTCTGGAATTTGTTGTAATATAATTAGTGAGGTTGGGGACCCAGCTTTCTGTTTTTTCCAAATTGCTAGCCAGACCCCAAAACATTTTATTAAATAATTGTTACCTTCCCTAATGTTTAGAAATACTATCATTTGCATAAATTATATTCTGACATGGTATTTCTATATATCCTTATGTGATTTTCCAGACTCTCTATTCTCTGTAGTCAATCTGTTTCCTACCTATTCTTGCACTGTTGTCACATTGTTTCAATTGATGAAGTTTTATTAATATCTGATAAAATTGACTTTTATTATTGCTTTTGCTTTCCCTCCCTCCAATTTCTCTGAGCTATTCTTGAATGTTTTTTCTTCTATATGAAGTTAAGAATTATTCCGTCAAGTTTTCCAACATACCTGTTAAAATTTTGACCAGGATAGACATAGTTATTTCCATACTGACTTTCCTTTTATTTTACAAATGATTGATAAAAGGACTTGTGACAGTTTGAAATTCTTTTGTGGATCCCATAAGGAGTTAAGATTATGTTTTTGAACTAACCCATTCCTGTGGATGTGAGACTCTTTTGATTGGACTATGTCAAGAGTGAGCCATGACTCAGGTTGAGTCTCTGCCCTTTTGCTGGGTCTGATAAAAACAGAGACACAGAGAGAGACACACAGAGGAAAAAGAAGCCACCAAATTTATCCTTCGGTATGAGAGAAAGGACTCCAGGTTTGTCCACAGCTGAGCTCAAGGAGAGGAGCCCCAAAAGGCTCAAATTGCTGAGGCCCAGGGAAAGATGAGGGAAGAAAGAGCAGCTGAGCCTGAGAGATGGAACCTGATCAAAGAGAAGCCTTCTGGCTGGCTGCCCTCAGCTGAGCTCCAGCAGATTCTGAAGGGAAAGGTGGAGACTTTGGCAGAGATCGGTGGTCAATTTCCTTCACCATTTGGCAGGTGAGAAAGCTTCTCAGCTGATGCCTTGATTTGGACATTTCATGGCCTCAGAACTGTAAGCTTTTACAGACTGGGAAGCTCCCAGGAGGGGCAATAGTAGGACGTCATTAGAACCCTGAACCTAAAGGGGCAAAGGGAGGGACCCTGGGACTGGAGGCCTCAAAAACTTGAGCCAAAAAAGAGGGGTCATTGGGTAGCAGTACAGCCCCTGCCCAAACCTCGGCAGGACAGGAGGTTAATGGAAGGAGCCTGAAGAATAGGAGCCCTTGACCTTTCTCATATCCTGCCCTCTGACGTGCTGCTGACTCCCCTCGGATGAACCCAGCTGGAAGCCAGAGAGTATGGAGATTACATAGGTTAGCCTCCTGGAGCCCAGAGAAGGCCAGCAGTGCATCCGCAGGAGCAAATGGCAAACGGTGTACACAACTCATTTTATGACCTGGTAGCTTTTACACCAGCAGCAAGGAGTAGTGCTGTTAAAATCTGAAATGTATTCACAGGAAAATTCTATTGACAGTCATCCTACAGAAATAACAACTGACTCATTATTCTGAATCCAGATGACTTTGTGAAAATTAAGTGCTTTGTTACCTGAACAGGAACGGTTGTTTTTCACTTGAGTCATGACCTGGTCTAGGCTGCAAAACTTCCTTGTCAGATTGAAAAGTTGAAATCTTTCTGATGACAGAGAACAGGAGCAGGCAGATTGCCTGTTCCCTCCATCCCTTCTCTCCACAGACACAGAGCTTATATCCCATTACAGGATGATCCCTCATCAGCTTCAACTTTGAAATACAATTTTCTACTTCCTGATTGTAAAATCCCCAGAGATGACTCCGAAGTTTTTATTTTTCTCCAAGGAAAGGCAGAAGGGTAAATCTTTCCACAAAGAGAAACCACAGAAACTAATAACCATAGTTTATATTCAACAGCACCTGGAAAGAGTGTAGAAATCAGCAGGTGGGAACAAACTGGGCACTTTCCAGGAAAGGCTGTTTAGGATCATCGCTCTGCTCCTGCTCCTAATTTCTCTGCTGGCCTTACCACGCGAATCTGTGGTTAAATGCTTTCAACTCAAAGAGAAGGAAGTCAAATTCCCAGTGAAATCAGCCCTTGTCAATCCATTTCCCTCCGGATTTCACTTAGGGTCAAAGAGGAGTCAGAGCCTCATTCTAAAGAACAGATGCATTCCCTCTTCCCGGGAATGCCAGGGCAGATACGTGAGAAGCAGAGCAAACAGGGCAGCAGTGAACTCTCAGCTCTCCCTTCATCGCCAGACAGCTCCCCTATTATATGCCAACACAGTGGAATTAACCATAAGTCATTGTGTCCTCTGGAAATCAGGGCCTTCAGTCTTGACTGTGTGCTTTGGCATCAGGGCATCAAAGCAAAGTCAGAGATGGCCCCTGAGCTGGCCCTTGTTGCCCCGATAAATTAAACACCAATGGAGTCTCAGAGAGAGACTCCAACAAAGGAACAGATTACTGAATTTTTTCAGGTCATTTGAAGTATGAGAGCCTGCCTGGGATAAAGGAAGCAAATAGGTCTGTATCCTTTCTGTGTCGCACTCCCTGTGATGCAGGTTCTTGAAGAGAATGGGGGTAACGCCAACCCTAAGGCCAGGCTCACTCTGGCTAATTTCATTATTTAATTTCTAGCTAATATTCCGTGCTACAGCTATATTTTTTTATGATTCCAGAAATGGAAGATTTGTTTTCTGTTTGCTTTCTGGAGATGGATTTGTTTGGGCCTAATTTCACCTTTCGTTCTTGAAACCCTCTCCAGTTTGCCACCTATGGCCTTGTGCCATCCTGGATCACACACTAATGCTTTCTTTCATCACTCAGGATTCTGTTGGAGACATCGCCAGGGTCTACCCGTGGGCTGTGGGCCTTCCTTCTCACTGTTCTCTCAGGCTTTCACCCAAGTCTGTGTCAACCAATCCCTTGGTGAGCCCCTAATTTTCTCCCATCTGTTGATATGCCACTGTATATCCTCCTGACGCCCTGAACTGGACATGCCATTTCCTATCAACACCAAAGCTATTCTCTTCCTAACGTTTACCTCTTCCCTATTCAGCCCATTTCATTTTCTAGTACCTGGGATGAAAACATCAGCATTAACTGTGTAGTTTCCCCCAGCTTGTTACTTTCGGTCTTGTTTAGGCCAGACTCTTATCATCTCTTGCCTAGATTAGTACAATTGATTCCTGTAAGAGAGTTCTCCAGAGAAACAGAATCAACAGGATATACATGCATGTGTGTATGTGTGCACATACATATTTATATAAATATTTTTTCTAAAGAGCTGCATTATGTGGCATTGGCTTGCACAGCTGTGGGAGCTGGTAAATCTGAACTTTTAGAGCACTGGCTATAGGCTGGAAACTCCAATAAAGGTGATGCTGAAGTCCTCCGTCTGAATTCTCCAAGAAGTTGGCTGGCTGGAAATTCCCTCAAGAGCCTCTGACTTTGAGGCAGAAATTCTCCTTCTGATCTCTGAAACCCTGGGTTCTGACTTTAAAACCTCTAATTAATTGGATGAGGAAATTAGCCACATGGCCCAGGCAATCTCCTTTGTTGACTATTTGCTGAGGCCATCTCCTTCATGGATTGAAGACGTAAATCCCACCTACAAAATACCCTCATAGTAATAAGTAGGCTAGTGTTTGACCAAACAACTGGATGCAATAACCTAACCAAGTTAACCAAACAACTCCTCACTGTCCTCTCTGTGCTTCCAATATCTTCTGATTCAGTTCAGCAAAAAATGCTACTAGATTAATAACACTAAAACAACACTTTCATTACAAATCTTCCCCCTCCTCAAAAAAACAAAAACAAAAACAAGTTGCTATGACTCCCTATTACTGTCTGGTGAGCTATTGCTCCACAACTTAGCATTAGGGCCCTTCACCAGCCAACAAGTCTAGATTCTGATTAACTAGATCTGTTCAGCAAACTGTAGGTTGCAGGACAAATCCATTCCTTCACTTGCTTTTGTAAATAAAGTTTTATTAGAACACCACCAAGCCCATTTGTTACCGTATGGCCTCTGGCTGCTTTCACACTGCAACGGCAAAAGTGAGTAGATGCAGCAGAGACCCTGTGGCCCGCAAACCTAAAATATTTACTATCTCATACTTTACAGAAAAAGTTTGTCAACCTCCACTCCAGACATCTTAAAACTAAATGCTATTGTCATTTTCCCAAAAGTAATCCTTGAACTCACCATAATGTAAAACATAGGATAACTAAAAAATTTAGAAAACTGTATAGCCTAAAGTATAAACCACAATGTAAACACAAATGTTACCTTGTTTGAAAGCTATTGTCTCAATATCTGTACATCAGTTTCAGTAAATATGATATGAATAAGTTAAAAGATTATTGCTGTGGAAGGGAAAAGGTTTTATAATGGATATGTGGGAGTATGTATATTGTATATATGAATTACTGTGATCTATGGCTCTTGTGAAGAGAAGCTCAATAATTAGGAAAAAAGAAAAGAAAAAAGATAGGATGTAGAATTTTTCCAAATCAATATTTATTCTACATCTAACCTTTAAAGTCATGCCCAGAGATGTACTCACCAGATGCAATGGATGTGTCATGATGATGGGGGAGAGTGTTGCTGTGGGTGGAGTGGGGGGGTGGGGGCGGTGGGGGTGAATGGGGACCTCATATTTTTTGAATGTAATATATTTTTTTAAATGAATAAATTGAGTAGAATTTGGAAAAAAAACTTCCCATTTATATATTTTTCACTCAGGAATTTTTTGCCCCCTGCCTCATCTCTATGATTGCTTCAGAATTCTTTTCAAATGCCACCTCTTTTGGAAAGCCTTTACCCAACTGCTCTTGTTCATTGAATGAATCTCTCATTCAGCAAATGTTGTTAAACATCTATGTTATGGTTTAGAGCTGTATGTACTCCAGAAAAGCTTTAACATCTTAAACTTAACCCATTGCTGTGGTTCTGAGCCCATTTTAAGTAGGGCCTTTTGACGAGGTAACTGCAGTTAAAGTATGGCCCAAAGACCAAGGATAGCCGGCTCCAGAATGCCAGTCTTTGGGAAAAAGCATCGCCTTGATGGCACCTTGATTTGGACTTTCTCTTAGCTTCAAAACCATGAGCTAATAAATTTCCATTATTTAAACCAACCCATGGTATTGCTTGAGCAAATACATGGTATTTGCTTGAGCAGCCTAGGAAAACAAAAGCAATCTATTTTACAGGCACTATGACAGACTATGTGGAAATTATGAGAAATAATAACCTTAATGAAGTTTAATATCTAGTGGCAAAGATCCACATCAAATAAATAATCACACACCTAGATGCATGACTGTAAAATAAGTGAAAGTCACAAAACTCTCTGAGAATATGACCTAGGACTTAATTTAAGTGAGAGAGTCAAGAGCGTCCTCTTAGAGATGAGATCTAAACAATGAGCAGAGAACTGAGGTTAGAATATTGGAGGCTTGGGAAGCAGACATGGCTCAAGTGATTGGGCTTCTGTCTACATATGGCAGGACCCAGGCTCAATCCCCGGGGCCTTGGTAAAGGCATGCCTGCACGGTGAGTGATAGAGCAAAATTATGCAACAAAAGGGAGACGCAGGGGAGAGTCAAGGCCAGATGCAACAGAAACCAGGAACTGAGGTGGCATGAGTGACAGGGAATCTCTCTCCCACATTGGAGGTCCCCAGGATAGAATCCTGGTGAAGACTGGAGGAGAAAACGAGAAGAGAAGACAAAAAGAAACAGATACAGATCACACAGTGAATGGACACAGACAGCAAAACAGCAGGGGGTGGGGGGAAGAATCCTGAGAGATGACCCTGGGACAGAGCAGCACTTCCATATCTGAGGACCTGATGTGGGTTCAGAGGGCTGGCGCCTGTTACTGAGAGCTGGGAGGACGGTATGCAAAGGGAAGTTGAGGGGCAAGCAGGGGCCCTTCAAGCAGGGCTGAGAAGGCCATGCTAGGGGCTGGGGGTTTTGGTTTTTGTTTTCACCAAAGACCTTTACATAGTTCTGAACCTGAAAGAGCATGCTTAGCTGTATTTTCATCTCTACTTTAGTTTCTGCATGGAGAATGGACTGAAGGTGGTGGCGTGACTTACCCTCTATTATCTAAACACCCACTGCACTTTGTTAACCCATTGCCTTCTCCTCTGTGTTAGAGTTGTTCGCATAATACTGTGTATTGTAGTTATGTGTGAACATGTCCTGTCGTCCTGCTGGATACTACATCAGAGGTCCTGGGCTCTCTTATCCATGCTAGAATCCTTTGTACCACCCACCAGTGTCCATTGCACAAAGTAAATACATAATAAATAATTGTTCGATTAAGTTTGAATAGTTATCCACATTGCTCTGAATTCACAAATCTCCACATTTCTAGAATCCTTGTTTTATGTTCAGCAGTGTTAGTCACAGTGGAGAGGAATTGGACTTCCCCAGGGTATCTGCACGGGCAGAACCAAAACTGATGGGGGAGAGTTACAGGGTTGCTGATTTGGGCACAATATGAAGTCTATCTTTTAAGAAATCAGAGTTAAGTAGAAATAAGGAAAGTGAGGAAAGAAGCTGCCAGTTATTTCAGGTTTGAGCCATGATCAAATACCATTAGTCAGACCCCTTATGGATAGTGTGGTGCATTGAATGATGGTCCTGCAATGGATATGTCCATGTCTTAATGCCCAGGACTTATAAATGTGACCTTATTTGGAATAAAGATCTTAGTAGAGGTAATTGAATATCTTGAGATGAGATCATCCAATTTTCTCTGAGCAGGCCCTAAGTCCAATGACATGTGTCCTTAAATGAGACAGAAGGGTGATGACACAGCCAGAGGCAAGAAGGTCATGTGGAGATGGAGGCAATGATTGGACTCATGCTGCAGTCACAAGCCAAGAAATGCCTGGAGTCACCAAAAGCTGGAAAAGGCAAGAAAGGCCTTCTTCCCTATAGGGAACGCAGCCCTGCTGACATCTTGGACTTCTGGCTTTCAGAACTATAAAGAAAAAATTTCTGTTATAAGCCACAAAGCTTGTGGTAATATGTTTTGGCAGTCCCAGGAAACTAATACTGATGGGATCCCTGTATCAGGAAATGTTTGCCTAGATCTGCAAGTTTTCAGACTTTTTTTCTTTGAAGGTGTAGATCTTTTAGTTCAAATGGAATTTTACTGGCAAAGCAAGAGGTAAAATAATATAAATCAGCTCTGCTCAGGTTGAAGGAAATGGTCAGAGTCCTACCTTCTCCCTCTTTCCCCTCCCCCCACCCCCAAAGGTCTCTATAGACCTAGATAGCTTGGAAGGTCTAGCCCAACTTCATGATTGCATAGACCAATATTGTATACGACAAAGGAAGTTAGAAGTCTGGGAATACATGGGCATCTTAGGTTGGGTTCCCCCAGAAGCAGACCCAAACTTATTTAGAAGGTTATCCCAAGAAGTCCCAGCAGAGAATGGAGAGGGAGACAGGAAAGGAAAGGATGCCAATTTTAGGATGGATTCATAAGCAGTTCCTTCTGTAGGTAGTAGCTGGATTTAACCTGGAGGGAAGGTGGTTTAGAATATATTTCAAGAAGATGGGATATTCAACAGTGGGCTCTTGATACTAATGGCTACACTTTTGAGCCTATGCACCTGCAATAAGAACAAGGCCTAGAATAGCATTGTGCCTGGGGGTTTCCTCCTGACAGCCTTCATGTTACTCAAATGTGGCCACTCTCACAGCCAAACTCAGCGTGTAGATGTGATGCATTCCCCCCAGCGTGGGACACGACACCCGGGGATGAGCCTCCCTGGCACCGAGGGATCACTACCACATACCAGCTGAAGAAGCAACTAGAAAATGACCTTGAATTAAAGATGCAATGCGGAACAGCAGAATATACCTGTCTACATATAATAACATGACTTCGGGAAGCGGTTTGACCTAATGTAAGGGGGAAATGGAAAGGAGAAATGAGATTATAAGGCTGTGAGTCTCTAAAAAAGAGTCTGGAGGTTGTCAGAAGGAATACCCCTATGTACAACTGAACAGAGTCTAAGAGACAGATAAGGTAGATACAACCCCAGGTATTGGTTCTTTTGAGGGATAAAGAGACCCACGGGTTCTATGGTCATGGCAGAAGGGGTTCACTGCCATGACAGATGGCCCTTCTTTGGAGCTGGTGTTTCTGCGTGATGGAAATGGACTCAGAGGGGATCTCTTTTCACAAGACTTGCATGCTACTTTATTGGAATTGTAGTTGGTGCTGAGTTTAAGATATATGTAGGGGATTTGAATCTCTGGACTGATAATATGACACCCAGGCCCAGAGCCTCAACAGACTTCAGCTCCTACACTTTGACTTATTGGACTTACTCCACTCAGCTAACATGGAGTTGAAGAAGGTCAACCACCACAACATGGAGCCTAGAGTGTCTACAACTAGAAGCAGGAAGAGTGCATCCAGTACCCATGTGGAATCTAAGCCCTCACTTGACATAGGTGTGCAATGGACACAACCAATCCAATGTCCACAGAGAAAATGTGGAATGGGTGTGGGAACGGTAGCCATGGGGGCTGCTGGGTGTGGGGAACGGGAGGAAGAGATGAGAGGTGGAGGCATTTTCGGGACGTGGAGTTGTCCTGGATAGTGCTTCACGGACAATTACGGGACACTGTAGATCCCCCCAGGGCCCACTGGATGGAACGTGAGAGAGTCTGGGCTATGATGTGGACCATTGATATGGGGTGCAGTGATGCTCAGAGATGAACTTACCAGGTGCAATGGATGTATCACGATGATGGGAGAGAGTGTTGCTGTGGGGGGAGTGGGGGGCGGGGGCGGTGGGGTTGAATGGGACCTCATATATTTTTTTTAATGTAATTTAAAAAAATAATAAATAAATATTAAAAAAAAAAAAAAAGAAGAAGATGGGATATTTATCCACCAATTCCCATTCATTATTGGTTAAGCATTAATTTCCGAGCCCTTCTGGCCTACCTTCTCTCAGGCTGAATATGTACATGGCCCCAGACACCCAGACATCCAGACAGAGAGCCCCAAACGCTCATAGAATGAAGAGTTTGGCAGGGATTGGAGCAGCATGAGTCAAGGGGACATGAGCAGGGCTTTGTGCTATGGGCATGCCAGACTTTGGCAAAGCTGGCTGCTCTGGAAGAACCTCTACACAGAAATGAAAGAGACTTTAAAGAATTGTCTTTAGGTATTTGTAAGAACCAACACTGTATAAGACCACTGTTCAAATGGGGAACAGGTAGCACAAGTCCCTTATCTCTCCACTATCAATCTTAAATCTGGGATGGAAACTGCTCTAATGAGCTTCTGTACAGCTGATCAATTAATTATTTGTATAAATAAATCATGGAACAACTGAATGTTTCCCAAACACTAATGACACAAATACAATATGTGGGTATAGGAAGAAAAGAAATGGAAAATATTAGTTTCCAAATAAATTGGCTATCTTTGTTTCAAATCATTTCCCAGGAATAACCAGTAACAATGTTCCTAATATTAATATTTTTACTGAAGGGCATTGAGCATAAGAAGCCCTGAAATTAAAAGAAATATGGACCTCCTTGTGAGTTTGAAATTATTTTATGAATCTCCAAAAGAGAAACACTATGTTTGTAAACTAATCTATTCCTGTGGATGTGATACCCTTTGATTGCATTAAATTCAGTTGAGGGGTCTTTGATTAGATTACTTGATAAGATCACTTTAGGGCTTTTGATTAGACTGTATCATTGAGACATGACTCAGGTTGACTCTGCCCCTTTTCTGGGTCTGTTATAAATGGAAACAAAGAGAGAGACTCACTGAGACAGACACAGGAAAAGGAAGCTGCCATATTTGATCCTGCCATGTAAGAGAGAATCGCTTAAGCATGGAGCCCCAAGAGGCAGGACCCACAGAGCAGCTCAGGAGAAAAGGGTGAACCCAGAAGGGAATGCTGAAACCTCAGCAAAGGTTGGCAGCCATCTTGCTTCAGCACATGGCAACATGCCAAGATCAACGGTAGTTGACTTTGGTGAGAAAGCACCTCTTATGGTGCCCTGACTTGGACTTTTCACAGCCTTGGATCTATAAGCCCTTACCCTAAATAAATGCCCTTTATAAAAGCCAACAGATTTCTGGTACTTTGCATCAGCACCCCTTTGGCAAATTAAAACACTCCTTATCAGACTCGATGATGGGATGTCAAAGAAAGATACAAACATCAACAACATTGGCACCACTGTGTCAGGAAGACAATTTCTGTTCGGTGGAGTCCGTGTCTCACAGCACACATGGAGAGCTATTATATCCAGCATACTGGAGCGATCACAGTATGCTGGTTAAAAGTGGATGGTCCAGTCCTATCAGACCTGCCAGGGAGAGCGTAATTCTAACAAGACCACAGGAGTGCTGCACCGAGACTAATGCCTGCAAAAGCAGGCACACAATGACACATTTATTAATGTACATTGTTCTTAAGGGGCTCAAGCCTGTGCTTTCTGGTTTGCTCAAGGACACACAACTGAGGGAACAAGCAGAAAGAATGGGGGATTGAGACATCCCACTCCTCCATAGCACAGGACAGGGGTAAAGCTTTTCAGTTATGGTAGGTTTCTGGTCAAGATGCCCAAACCTGGTTTCCAGAATATGAAGATGCTGCCTAAGAGCCTGGGGAAATCTAAGGCTGCAGAAAAGCAGGGATAAACTCCGTGCCCAGGAAAATGCCTTCCTGAACGACCTGAATCTCCTTGGTCTGAAGAAATGTGTACTTTTTGCTGAACACGATCCTGTGGGGCCTCCTAGAGAAGAGACAACAACCCACTTCTCGGCCTCACTTTACCACAGAGAGTCTTGCTATGGCTTCCCAAACTGTCTCTGTTGGCTTTTCCCCAGATCACCCACATTTCTCACTAACTCCTCAAAAATGCCCCCACTCTGAGCCCTGTGCTGAGGCCTCCCACTCCAATCCACTGACTGTTCAGAAGTATTTTAAGTAGATGTAGCGGAATGAAGAGAAAATCTATTTATAAGATTTCTTCTGAGGAACTTTAAGATAAAATTTGCAAGATGCTGAAGTCCTCCTGGAGCTATTTCTGTACCTGCAGAAAGGTAGATTAGAAAGATGACTGCATCTGATGAATGGTGTGAACAGTCCTCAGGCTAAGATCCTGGAGTTTCCATGCAAGCTGTGTGGCCAACCCACCAGCAGGCCAAGGCCAATTGCTGACACTCACTGTGCCTCAGTTTTCCCATCTGCAAAGGGGAGATAAAGATATACCTTCCCACCAGGGATGTCCTGAGGATTAGGGAAACAATATCGGTGAAGCACTTTGTGGGGTTATATACCCCAAAAGGTATTACCATTATAAAAATGCACTACATAAGACTCTATTTTTTACTTTGTGGCTTTGATGGGATGAACAAACTTCACCCTCCAGCTTTTTAATATGATTGTAAGCCCTTTACAAGAATAGAGCTTTCACTCTGCACAGCAGGATACATAATATTTCTTATAAATTTAATTTAGAAAACGGCAGGAAAATAATGTTAAGCATTTGCCTTAAACCTACTAAAGCAAGGCAATCCCATTAATACTGCCACTCCAGCTTTAACGTGGCACGTTGTGCTGTAACATGACAGCCTTCTAAGATCCCTGCTATTCTTTGGGACAATAAAGGTAAACTTGACATACAGGACACATATTGTCTCTGAATTTTTCCTCCAAAGAGGCCGAGTTAGATCTCTAGCAACCTCCTTCTTAATGTTTGTTTCTTCTTTTGATGTAGCAGTCTGAAAAGTTCTGAGGCAAGTTCCACATTGACTTTCAATAACAGATGCTTTTCTTCGGTACTCTACTACTTACCTAGAGCTTCTGAATGCCTGAGGTCACAAGGAAGCTGGTTTAAACTGGATAGGCCAGAAGGCCAGCATGGCTTTCACCTGGCTAAAATCAAGGAGCCAGCAGTGCTATATTTTCTGGAGGTTGTAGGGAATCCATTTCTACTTTCCAGAGGCTTCCTTCATTCCTTGGCTCATAGCCCCCTTTCTCTTCAAAACCAGCAAGAGTGGGTTGACTCCTTCTCATATCATCACCCAACCTCCTCTTCTGCCTCCCTCTTCCACTTTTAAGGTCCCTTGGGATGACATTGAGCCCACTCATATATTTCCAGAATAATCTCTGTATTTTAAGGTTGGCTTAATTCCATCTGCTCCCTTACGTCCCCTTTGCCATGTAAGGCAATGTTCATGGGTTCCAGGGATTAGGACATGGACATCTTGGGGGACCATCTTTCTGCCTACTCCAGGATCCAAATATCTTCCCAACTCTTCTTGGCCTCCATTTTTGGGTATTCATGATGGCATGGCTCCCACAGCTACAGGGAAGGCGTGATGGAATGTCGTCACTGGTGTCAGTGATGTCACCACTGACTTCCCCACCCCTCGCATTCTCACTCCATGCACGTGCCATGCCCTCTTCCTTTCCATGCCTCACCCCAAATTCCAGTCTCCTCATGGGCAAGAAGCTCATCAAATCCAGATCAGTGCTAACCCAAGCATCTCACATAAATAAGACTTCTCTTTCTGTAGTGATCTGGAGGCATCTTGAATGTTCTGAATGCTGAAAGGGCAAAGTAGACATCTGCCCTATATTTGATGAAACTGCAGCTGATTTGTGTCTTTGTGGTCCTGACTGAAGCCAAGTCTGGTCAAGGTCAAAAGCTACAACAAGGGAAGTGGATTTGGCTCAACTGATAGAGCCTACCACCATGGAGGTCAAGGGCTCAAACCCAGGGCATCTTGACCCATGTGGTGAGCTGGCCCACATGCAGTACTGATGCGTGCAAGGAGTGCAGTGCCATGTAGGGGTGTCCCCTTCGTAGGAGAGCCCCGTGCTCAAGGAGTGCGCCCCGTAAGGAGAGCCTCCCCACGCGATAAAAGCACAGCCTGCCCAGGAGTGGCGCCACACACATGGAAAGCTGATGTAGCAAGATGACCTAACAGAAAAGAGACACAGATTCCCGGTGCCACCAACAAGAATGCAAGTAGACACAGAAGAACATACAGCGAATGGACACAGAGAGCAGACAACTGGGAGGGGAGTGGGGAGAAGGGGCGAGAAATAAAATAAAAAATAAATCTTTGAAAAAAAAAGCTACAGTGAGCGAGTGGTATTTTATCTTTACTTTTAGATATCTATGTTGCAGGTAGTCACTACGGCAAGCCCTTTGCATACAAAATATCATTTAATCTTTCACATGCATGTGTTCTCAGAGAGGTAGAGTGGCTTGCCCAAGTCAAAGAGTTTCATCCCTTTGATCAAGCTGGGGTTTAATTCCTGAGTAATTTGATTCTGGAGTCATGTATACCCTCCCTGGGGGACCCACTACTTGCAGGCACCCAGTGTCTTCAAATGTCTGAACACCTGGTCCCTTCTTCAGTGCCCTTTCCTTTCCCCTTTCCTTCCCTTATCCTTGTAGGGCTCTGCCTTAGGGCACTGCTCTCTGGCCAGAGGCAATTGGTCAATCCTTTTAGGAATTCCTCATCTTCAAAAGAAGCCCTAAGGAGCCACAGGAAGGGAGTAGGAATGGAGTAGTTCCCACACGCCGGCACTGGCGAGAAGACACCTTTGGCCATCAGGGCTCTTCAACTCATTCCATAGGGCAGCTGTCAGTGTTCCAGCCATGGCTCAGCCCACATGGAAGCCAAGGAGAGCCGAAAGCCTCCCCTCCATGGAATTCTAAAGTATTCAAGGACGGAAATGCATTAGATTGACTGGAGACCTAAGATTAATTGGGTCTGTGTGGGGAAGTGGTTTGTGGGAGGTCAGCCTCTGCTCGGTGTCAGCTTGAAAGAGCATGTTGGGAGTGGAGTGAAGGGTGGCCCCAGGGTCAGAGTGACAGCGGCCAGGCAAAGGCTCTGGGTTGGCAAGTAATGCAGGCACAAGTGGAAATGCCCCAGGGCTCTGAGGATGAGCATCAGAGATGTTCACACCTTTGGACTGACCTTCAGAGGACTGAAGTATCACCCACCTCAGCTGCCTGATCTGTACGGAGGGAAAAGTGAACTCCGATCATCAGCTAAGGGCTTCAAGTTTACTAAACAGGGTGTTAAAATTTTTCTCAGTCCCTAAGGTTTAAAGCCCTTGTGATAAGGTTACAGTACAATGTAGTTAATGTAATGCATGGGTGGTCCCTTTAAAATATCTACCTCTAAATGAGCCTATTAAATTTATAAAAATATTAAGACTAACAGATATAGTCTTTTCCCCAAAGACAGATTAAAAGAAAAACACATCAAATGCATAAGTGGGCATCACGCCTGATCCATTGGAAATTCAGAACTATGAAACAACCCTAGTTCTTTCTTATTCTATCTGGTTATCAGGCTTCAAGGGAAGATTTGAGGTAAGAAAAGTAAAAGGAAAATAGGAATTTTTAAATATTGGAAGAGTTACCATGTACGAGTGATTAAATTTCAAGTACATGATTCCACATGGCAAACTGAAAGCTGGGAGAGTATTGAGACAAGTCCCTGTCCAGACACGGGTCTCCGTGGCAACACCAGTCCAGGGTCTGAGCCCCAGCCTGGGAAGCTCCCCATCTCAATTTTTTGCTCTTCCCAGGGTCAAATACATCCAGGGAGACTGACTCAAGCTAACCAAACACAGAAGAAACTAAAGGTGAACACAGTATTATCCTATTAATAGTCACTGGGAAACATGCTTTCAATGATGGCCAGGAGACTCCTAAAGCAGATATCTAGGAAGTCAAATGAATAATCAGTTGGTCTCTTGACATGCAGGGAATCATATCAAAAGAAGGAGGCTGTTGAGGCCAAGCCATAGTATAAGCAGCTAGAATTATCCAAGCCTGTGGCAGAGCACATCTAAGAATATTATAATAAAGCTCATATTTATTTAGCACTCATATGTAATGGGCGGAGGGCTGAGGAGTTTACAAACTCATTATCATCATTCCAGTTTTACAGAAGAGGTCATTGTGGCTCAGAATTGATAATTTGAGCTAGATCACATAAACTGCCACGTGATGGATTTGAGGTTAAACCCAGGTCTGTCTGTCTCCAGGCCCAGACTCTTAACCACCATTATATACTTCCTCTCTAGTCACTGGAATGCTCAGCTTCTCAGATTTACTGCCTCTTCCCTGACAGTGTTGGAAAAACACTGCCAAATCCTTGCTTTCTGACTCCCCTTTGTTTAAGCTGCCACATTGACCATTCCTTTCTCTTAACATAATTTTCCTTCTGTCTTCGCTCTTCTAATTCATTCTTCGCACCACGGCCACAGTGATCTTTCTAAAACACAAATCTGATCCTGTCACTCCCCTGTGAAAAACCTTTAATTGGGTTCCACAGGACAAAGCACAAACTCTCCTCCTTAGATTTCGAAGTTCTTGATGATCTGTCTGCTGCTCACCTCTTGGTGCTTGCCTCTGCCCTCTTCCCCAGCCCACTTTATACTCCCGCTGCATTTAACCGTTTTATGTCCTTGGAATCTCAATATCAAACTCAGTTCATTTCTAGCTGTCTCTTTTGCTCTCACTCTTCTTCCGGCTCTTTCAATATCTCTCTGTATCTTTCCTTCTCACAATCTCTTTTCTCCCCACCCCCTCTCCCTCCAACTCCTCTTCCTTCTTTCCTTTTCCAGCTAACCTCCTTCACCCATTCATTCTACAAATATTTATTGAGCATCACATATGTACCAGAAACCAATCTACAGATACGGAAGCAGACAAGATAGACACGGAACTTCCATTCTAGTTGCGGAAGACAAGACTCAAATAAACAAAAGAGAGGAGAACCCCCATATCACAATAAGTGATGTGCAGAGACTTAAGTGGAGGTACTGTGATGATGACAGCTCTGAGCCGTGATCTGAATGGCGGGGAACAAGCTATGTAATATTAGAAGGGGCAATCTGCATGAAGGTCCCAAGTTGGGAATGATGTTGGTGAATTTGAAGCACAAATGGCCATTGTGGCTTGGGAAGGGCTACAACAGTTGGAGTTGAGCTGGGAAAGAAAGACAGAGGCTGCACCATTCATACCTTCAAAGCCATGAAAAGGAGTTTGGATTTTATTCCAAGTTCAAGGGGGAGCCACTTTCCATTGGTGCCTTGGTGTTTCCTAGGGCTACTGTAACCAAGTATTACAGACTGGAGGGCTTCAGCAATGGAAATCTATTGTTGCCCAGTTCTGGAGACTAGAAACCCCAAGCCAAGATGTTGGCAGGGCCAACTTCATTTGAAGCTTGTAGGGGAGAATCCTTACTCTCCTCTTCTAGCTCCAGGGTTTGCCTACAATTGCTGGTGCCATTGTCTGCACATAACCTTCTCCACCATGTCTTGCCCGCATCTCCTCTCCCCTTCTCACAAGTCAAGCAGTCATATTGGCTTGGGGTCTACCCTAATCCAGTTTGGCCCCCTCTTTAATAACATCTTCAAAGACCCCATTTCTAAATAAGGTCACATTCAAAGGACCTGAGGATAGGACTTGAACATGTCTTTTAGGGGGACAGAAGCCAATCCGTATGTGGTAAATGGCACAGTCTGGGTTACATTTTTAAAAGTTCACTCTGGCTGCTGAGTGGAGAATGGATGGTATGTGTATGGGGTAGGAAGGGAAGGGCCGAAGCAGGGAGGCCAGGGAGGATGCTACTGCAATGCGCCAGGTGAGAGACGATGGTGATTAGATGAGGGAAAGGCTGTGGAGATTATGAGGGAAAGACAGGCTCAGGATATTTTGGAGTTGGCTGAGTTTGTTTCTGAATCGTATGTTGGGGAGTGAGAGGATGAAGGTGGGCAAGAGAAGAATCAAGGCTGCCGCTTAAATTTCGGTCTGCTCAATTGAATGGATACAGTGGTGTTTGCACAGCAGGGGAAGACCGAATGGGGAACTGGCAAATAAGTGCTAAGGTCTGAGAGGACATGGGAAAGTACACATATAATAAATAACTGATATACGAATGAATGAGTTCAGTTAAATATTTCAACTTCATCTATTTGCCATATTTGGCTTAGATAACAGCACTGATTTAACACGGCAGGATTGTTCATCAGTTATGTGTTTTAACATCTCAGCCGTGGTTGGCAGATGATTCTGGAGGTCAGTCATTTCTATATTTAGCTAATCGCGTCTCCTGGATTTTGATTCTAATTGTAAGCAGCTGCTGAGGATGCCTCTTGAGAGCAGGGATTATGCTTTATTTGTTTTATCCCTAGCACCTTGTGCAATGTCAGGCATATAGCAGATGCTCACTAATAATTTATTAAATGAATGAATTGACCAATGTCTAAAAAGTCCATGGGGGCAGATTTCAGCTTTATCAAAACATTTTATAACAATTGGGACATTAGTGCCAATCTGTCCTCTCTCATATCTCAGGGTTTACCAATTAGAAATGGGTAAGTGAGGAGACGTGCTATAAAGGGATATCAGTTAAAGGAATGTATTATTTATGACAAAACGAAATGAAGTTTCAGTTCTATAGCTTTATTTGTCATCATCTCTTTTCTTGACATTATGGGAAAAACATTTGGAGACTTATACTGAAGACCTCCCTGGGAACAAAATGAGGTTCTGAATGTCCAAAGCTTAGGTTTCCAAACTGATTTCAAGTAGCTCAAATCCTCCCCTATAAAGTGAACAATCGGATTATTTTCTACCTTCCACCCACCAACTTCATGGAGACCTCGTTGTGAGGATTAACTAATAAATGACTGCCAAGCACTTCACCTGAGCAAGTGCTGGGTGTTGCATTATACCACCAATTTAAGCAACACCCCATTTAGCAAATGAAGGGTGCCTTATAACAATAAGCATTAAATTATTCTATAATACTAGAGCCCAGGTCATTTTGGTTGCAAGTTCTAAGGCTGAGTAAATGCACAAGCAGTCTGATACTGTGTGCAAGGCTTGGACTCCGAAACAGCTTTTGTCTCCACTTCAGTGATCAGGGTCTAGGAAGGTTGGTTTATTAATCTGTCACTAGGGTTTTTTGTGGTGATAAAGAATGTGACAAAAACTCCATAAACATTTTTAAAATGTATTTATTAATTTTTTCACTGTTTGCTTTTTAAAATTTATTTTTATTATTATTTTTTTAAAGATAAAGAGATCACACAAAACATTACATTAAAAAACATAAGAGGTTCCTGTATACCTCACTCCCACCCCACCCGCTCCTCCCACATCAACATCCCCTTTGATCTGTAAGGCACATTCATTGCACTTGATGAATACACCCTGGAGCACTGCCACACCACATGGACCACAGTTTACATTGTAGTTCACACTCTTCCCCAGTCCATCCAGTGGGTTATGGCAGGATACACAATGCCCACATCTGTACCTGCAATATCATTCAGGACAACTCCAAGTCCCCAGAATACTCCATATCATACCTCTTTCTCCCTCTCTCTGCCCTCAGCAACAACCATGGCCACCAGCTCCACATCAATGATACAATTACTTCCAGTGCTAGAGTCACAACAGTTCTATAGTAGAATACCAGCAAGTCCACTCCAATCCATATTATATTCCTCCATCATGTGGACCCTGGGATGGCAATGCCCACCTCACCTATAAATCAAGAGGGGCTTAGATCCCACATGGCTTATGGAAGCAATTCTCCTGCTTGCAGTTGTAGACACTCTTCATTCCCTGTTGTGGTGGTTGATCATTCTCACCTCCGCATCAGCTGACCTGGGTAAGACCAATGAACCAGAGAGTAGGTGTTACAACTCTACTAAGGCTCAGGGCCCAGCTGGCACATGGACAGTCCAGAGATTCAAGTCTGATGAGCATACACAAACCCCAGTGCCAACCACAAGTTCAGTAAAAGTGACAGAAGAGGCATGTATAGAGAGGTCACATCTGAGTCCAAATCCATCACGTTCAGGAGCACAGATTCCAAAGTAGGGCCCACTGGCAAGGCACCGAACTCCAGAGCCATCTGTCATAACTGTAGAACCTGTGCATTTCCATAGCCCTCAGGAGCACCAGTACCTGGAGTTGTATTAACTTTGGCTGTCTCTGGGATCCTACTGAGACATGCATAAATGCAATCCATCTGATGACCTCCCGACTCATTTTGAAGTCTCATAGCCATATAAACTCATTTGTCTTTACCATTTCCCCCTTTTACTCAAGGTTGTTTTCTAGTTGCATCACCTGCTAGTGATGGTATTAATCCCTTCGTCCCTGGGAAGCTCATCCCTGGGAGTCATGTCCCATGCTGGGGGAATGCAGTGCATTTACTTGCTGAGTTTGGCTTAGAGAATGGCCACATTTGAGCAACATGGAGGTTCTCAGGAGGTAACTCTTAGATACCCTGCAGCTCTAGGACTCATTGAAATTTGAAGCACATAGGTTCATAACTATAGTCATCAGTATCAAGTACCCATCATTCGACCATCCTTCTTCACTGGTCTTTGTCCTTGCACTGGGGCAATTGTTGCTGTTCCACTGGGGAATGTGAGAGAGCGCACCAGGATGGGAGCTCAGCACTCCCTCAGTTGTCATATATAACTCTATCCACTATGAAAATACCCAACGAACATCCAAACATATCTAAATACCCTATATCCATGCCCTGGAGAACTCCCTCCCATCCATGCATCCCCCATCAATGACACCCCACACCAGTGCTCCTCCCCTGCCATAGTTGAACCACTCTGTGATCCAAAACTTCCTCAAAATTTATTTTTAAAGATGTATTTATTTATCCCCCATCCCCATTGTTTTTGCACTCACTGTCTGCTCTCTGTGTCCATTTTCTGTGTGTTCCTCCGTGTCTGCTTGTCCTCCCTTTAGGTGGCACCAGGAACTGATCCTGAAACCTTCCAGAGTGGGAGAGAAGTACTCAATCTCTTGCACCACCTCAGCTCCCTGGTCTGCTGTGTCTCTTATTGTCTCTTCTGTCTGTCTCATTTTGTTGCATCATTTGCTGAGCCAGCTTTCAATGCATGCCAGCACCCCTGCATGGGCCAGCACTCCATTTGGGCCAGCTTGCTGTGAGGGCCAGCTTGCCTTTACCAGGAGGTCCAGGAATTGAACCCTGGACCTCCCTTATGGTAGACAGGTGCCCAATCACTTGAGCCACATCTGATTCCCCCATAAGCATTTTGGGTTGCAAATAAGTACCCTTCTGGAAGTGACAGATATTTAAGTTCCTTAACTATAGGTTTATAATATAAAGGAATAATGAGTAAATATCTCAGTCTTAAGAACTTCCCCAGGAGTAGTCACACTGGAATGGCAAGAAGATCCCCTAGAGAAAGCAATTAGAGTACACCCAGCGCTCTGTGTGTGTATGGGTGTGTTATAGCTGCAGTTTTGACTTATTTTCCACAAAGAAAACAAAACTCTCCTCTGATTTCGAGAACAGATACAAAAACAGACTAACTGGGCAATTGGGGAAAAACTTTTTACAGAGAAGGGAGGGGGGAAAGTAGAAATTAACTTGTTTTCACTCACAGGAAAATAAAACAAACGCCTTCCACGTAGCAATGTCTTTACGATTCTGTCTTCCAACAAACCCCCAAACATAGATAAAGTGCTTTGAGTGCCAATTTGAATTTGGCAGGCAAGTTGGGCTGCAAATGATCTAATTTATCTCAATTCAAATCAACTTAGCAAATTTGGAAGATGTTCCATGAAAATAGGTAACATGGGAGTCACAAACACATGAATTTTAAGGTCTTTAAGCAAAAGTGACTTCCTAGGACAAACTTCTTCTTGTTATCCATCCAGTACACAGTGCACATGGAAACCAAGGAGACAGGACAGGCTACTGGGTCAAAAGCTTTTCTATTTAAATGCTTGCCTCAAAAATAAGAATTACAAACCACCTGCCTTCTTTTCAGAAGGAAGGAAATTTTCCAAAGGCTACAATCTCACTGAAACCCTAAGAAGAAGTGGGAGTACAAAGAGAGGGCTCAGTGGGAGAACACGGCAATTATTCAATAATTATTGGCAGTGAATAAAATGCATGAAATACAGGTGTAAATTATACTGCAAGAATGCCATCATATTCCACTGGCAGTGCCTCCTCAGTCCTGGAAAGAGCACCCCCACAGGTTCCTTTTCCAAACCCTTTACTTTGCTAGTGGAGCTTTAGAAAGAGTGGCAGACTGAGGGTTTATAAAAGTCACAGCAATTTTTCTAAGAGGATTGTGACCCAGTAGCCTAAGAATATGGACCTTCGCACTCTATTTCTTGAATTTGGGAATTTTAGTATAGAATGTAAAGTATAAATTGATGATCAGTTCCTTGACTTGAAAACAATAACAACAACAACAACAACAACAAAACTCCCACAGTGTCATGAAAAGAAAACTGAATCAATAAATGAGACCTTTAGGCACTGGGCAAACCTGTCCTGCTATTTTGATGGCAAATAGGGCCACTGAAAGCAAGTGATTCGTGTTATCTGACGCCCTCTGTCTGTACATTTCTGTTTTTTAGTTCACAAAGTGCTTTCATATCTGCTTTCTCGTTTGATTCTCACAGCAACCCTGTTTTAGCAGGAATTCGTAAATGACATGAGTAGGTCCCTACAACAGGCCAGGTACGTAGTTGGTGCTCTACAAAGGGAGATCGCTGGGGTGCAGGAAGGTGAAGTGAGTCGCACCAAGGTCACAGATCCTTTTAATGCCCAAACCACATCCCCAATGCAGATCTTCTGATTCCAAGAGCAAACCACTTGGCACTGCCTCACACGGGCTCTCCGGGTTCTCAGGGCACCAGAGACAACCTGAAATGGCCACTTGCGCCACTTCCTTCTGCGGAAGCAGTTAACTGGTGGTAATGTCAAAGGATTTACGTATCATCTTTCTGCCCTCTTCTAGAAGTGATGACAAGCTGAAAAATGAATCCTCAAAAGGGAGAGGGAAGCTCACCCCGACTCACTAATCTGTCCTACCTTACTGACAAATTGCACAAGAAGGTTCAAGATTTTTTCCTGCACTCATTTCTCAGTTGTACCACCCTGAACGAGTACGTGGTGGAAACTTTCTCTCACACTTTTCAGCATCTCAGTGCTCACCCTGCATAAAATGAGGCTGGGATTTGGGAAACATGGGATTAATTTTATCAATACCTACAAGTGGGAAACCTCAAGATGCAGAGGGGATTTCTGTATCTGAATAGCTCTGGTGCTCTCTAAATGTTGTCCCCAGAGAGGTTCACCTTGTTTTGAGGCTGCAGTTCATTCACTACCTATGGGTGACCCCTTCGTCTATCTGTCCCACCTAGACATCTTCTTATGGGCTCCAGATGCCAACGCCATCTCCATTTGGATGCCTCACTGGCACTTCAAAATCAGCATCGTAAATGAAATTCATCTCCTCCCCCCCCCCAATGGCTTTATCTCATTACTTGTGTTTTAAACAACAACCCGATCATGCACCAGTTATCCCAGATGAAACCCAGGAGGACAGAGAAGGATCTATGTGGGCCAAAGAGATGCAAATGCTACTGAGGAGACCAACTGGTCCTTCCTCCACTGGCAAGACAGAGAGGACCTAACGTCCCATGAACTCTTCTCACCATTCTTCTCCCCACCTTCCTCCAGTCAACTCTGCCCTCTTTACCTGTGCAATTCGCATAGAGCAACACTTGCCAGAACTGATCAGCCACTTCCCTAAGACAGGGGTCACCAAACTAGGGCCCACTGCCTGATATTGTAAATAAAACCACATCTGCTTGTTTATATTTTGCCCACAAAGGCAATTGCTACATGGCCCTTGATTTCTGTTCTAAGAGAGCATCAGGATTAGGTCCACGATTTCCTACATCCCTTTTACCTTAGTGTCCCTAAGAAGACCACGCCTCCCAGAACACTAGCCCTGAGTGGCTCCAGGAAGTGGGAAGCCTTTTCTGTCCCAAGTCCCTATTCCTCCCTAAGCCCCCAAACCTCACATCTGTGATATCTGGAACTCACAGCATATCATCTGCAAAATCCCCTAAATCATCAGCCTTGACGACCTTTTCATCCTCCTGTCGACACAGAAATCTGGCTGTCCCTTGAGACCATGACTTTCCCTGTAGCTCTCTCAAATGATGGCTATTTTTCTTCCCTCCATCCCATGTATCACTGTGCCTAGAGGTGGGACAGCTATCCTCCTTGCTCTTGATTTCCACATCCAGATCCTTGTACCCTCTGGTTCCTTACCCCCCCCCCACCCCCAATACTCCCTGATACAATCTGATATCCCATTTTTTAGAATCACTTGCCATCCTTCCAAACTCTTGCCTTTACTAGTTGGAGCATTTATGCCCTGGTTTGCCTGGAGTTTCCCTACCACTATTCCTGCCATCATTCTCTGTGTTTCTAGTATCCATATAGATACTTTCCCCAACACCTTGTCCTCCAGTGATTTTAACTTCCTTTGCACCTTAGCTATTCAAACCCATGGCATGGCTTGGTTCCAATACCTATATCTCTTCCCAAACCTCAGTTTAAGGCATTACACTATGATCGCTTTCTCCTAGTTTTCCAAAATTTGCTTACTCTAAGTATTCCCCATGCCAATGTGTTTTGTTGTTGTTGTTTGTTTGTTTTTATCCCATTGGGACATTTTATCCTTTGACTCTACCTCTTTTCTGTGTCCCCAAACCCTCACTCTCCTCTTTCATCCAACTTAGCTTCCATAGTCCATGTTTATAATCGTCACCTTGCATCCACCCTCAAATTCCTTTCCCCCTTCCCTCTTCCTCATGTTTACTTTCAAAACCCAACCCTGATTAAACCCAACTTTTTACCTTCTCCATTACCGCTCCTGAGCAGCTGATCATGGCTGAGAAAAAACATGCACACAAGCCTGCTAGCTTTAAATTAACGATTACAGCCCGCAAGGGACTTTACATTGCCCAGGAAACCTACAGTGTTTCCCTAGTTAATTCATTTTCCCACCTTCTTAAGTAACCATTTCACACTTATTTCTCTCTCCTGTAACTACCAAAGTCTCCCCTCACACTTAGGAATGGCCTCTTTCTTATTCGACTAGGGAAATAGATGCAGGGTCCCTATCTTCCTGCATCTGTCCCTCCCCGCTCACTCCACTTTCCTTCCTGTTAAAGGCAAAACCATCTCTGTTCCTCCCAAGGATCAAGCCCTCCCCTGTGCACTGGATCCTATCACCTTCATTCCCAACTACAAATTTTACTTCTCTTTAACACCTTCCATTCCAGTACTACACATTTTTCCTCTTCACTAGACTATTCCCAACAGCATACAGACTTGCTGAAATAGCTCCAATGCAGAAAAAATTAAGAGAACAGCACCAGGAAAGTAAGAAAACAAAACCCACCTCGTTTGACTGCACACTTTTCCCTTTTCCTCTTTGAAATAAAATTCCAAACGATCACATCATCTAAAGTGATCCTCTGCATTTTATAGATTTTCTGCACGATATTTCTGTAGACTGACAATTTCTCTATGAATAAAACAAAATTATTAATTAAAAAGGAAACTTGTGTTGTATCAGAATCACCTGGTGCTTCAGAATCACGTGGAGAGCCTAACAAATATCCATATTCCTTCCTAGACCCTCCCACTAGAGTCTCATTCAATAAGCCTGGGATAATGTCTGGAAATCTGTATTTTTGTAAAAGTTTTCCAGATCTTTCTTATATTCAGCTAAGTTTGAAAACCAAAACCACAGGTCAATATTACCACTAATAGAATGATAATACAAACCACATATACAGTTTTTTAAAAAACAAATCAATTTAATGATATATATTAATAAAGCATACAATTTATCCAAAGTGTGTGATCAATGGTAATTGGTATAATCACATAGTTAAGCATTCATCACTTCAGACATTATTAGACCATTTTCATTATTTCAATAATATTAATAATAAGCAGAAAAACTCCAGACAAACAAGAAAGTTCCTCACCTCTCAATCTTTCTCTTTCCCCTGTTGTACATAGCTGCTATTTCTGGCTATTCTTGCACAACTATTTATTTGTTTATTAAGCAGTTTTATTGAGATATATTCACATACCATATGATCTATCCAAAGTGTATAACCAATGGCTATTAGTAAAGTCACAATGTTGTACATTCATCACCACAAAAATTTTGGAACAATTTCATTATTCCAAAAAGAAAGACTCCACAGCATTCCTTCCTCAGCCCTACATAACCGCTAATCTAATTTCATCTTTATAAATTTATTTATATTTACATTTTATATAAATGGAATCATACAATATGTACTCTGTGTCTGCTCTTCTTCACTTTGTATAATGGGTTTTTTTTTGGTCTGATACTAACATTTTGTAGCATTAACATACATTTATTTAGCTTCAAAGAAAAATGATCTTATACATGCAATTTTACTCATATTCATATTTCACATAATATATTCAACTCATAATAGAGCAATCATAGAGTATTTGTCCTTTTGTGTCTGACTTGCTTCACTCAACATAATGTCCTCCAGGTTCATCCACGTTGTCCTATGTTTCACAGCTGTTGTATATTTCATGGCTTCATTTCTTCTTAACCACTGCATAATATTCCATCATGTGTATACTCCACAATTCATCCATTCATCGGCTGATGGACATATGGATTGCTTCCAACTTTTGGCTATTGTGAATAATGCTACTATGAACATCAGTGTGCAGATATCTGTTTGTGTCACTGCTCTAAGTACTTCTGGCTATATACCTAGCAATGATATTGCCAGGCTCCATGGCAAGTCTATATTCAACTTCCTTAGGAACTGCCAAACAGTCTTCCACAGTGGCAGTACCATTCTACTTTCCTACCAACAGTGAAAAAGCATTTCTCTCTCTCAACATCTTCTGCAACATTTACAGTTTTCCAAGTTTTAAATAATGGCCAGTCTAATAGGTGTGAAATGATATCTCACTGTATTTTGATTTGAACTTCCCTAATCGCTAATGATGTTGAACATTTTTTCATGTGTCTTTGCCATTTGTATTTCTTTTTTTTTTTAAAGTCTTTTGCCCATTTTTTAAATTGGATAGCTTGTCTTTTTATTGTTGAGTTGTATCATCTCCTTATATATCATGGATATTAAACCCTTATCAGATACGGGATTGCCAAATATTTTCTTCCATTGATTAGCTGCCTTTTCACTCTTTTGGCAAAGTTCTATGAGGTGCAAAAGTGTTGAATTTTGAGGAGGTCCCATTTATCTATTTTTTCTTTTGTTACTCGTGCTTTGGGCATAAGGTTTAAGAAACTACTGCCTACCACAAGATCTTGAAGATGTTTTTCTACATTTTCTTCTAGGATTTCATGGTGGTTGTTTTATATTAAGGTCCTTGATCCATTTTGAGTTAGTTTTTATGTAAGATGTGAGATAGGGGCCTTTGTTCTTTCTTTTGGGTATAGAATACCAGTTTTCTCAGTACCATTTGTTGAATAGACTGTTCTGGCTCAGCTGGGTGGCTTAACAGCCTTGTCAAAAATCTCTTGTAGATGAGAGGGCCAATTTTTGAGTTCTTGATTTGGTTCCGTTGGTTAATCTGTCTGCCTTCATGCCAGTACCTTGCTGTTTTTTACCACTGTAGCTAAGTAATTTGCATTAAAGTCAGGAAGTGAGAGTTCTCCAACTTCCTTCTTCTTAAGACATTTTTGGCTCTTTGGTGCCCCATATGGAGTTTTAAATTCTCTAGTAGCTACATTTTAAATAGTAAAAAGGTGAATTTTAATAATATATTTTATTTAAACCAATGAGCTATTTTACGCTCCTTTTTTCATATTGTCTTCAAAATCCAGGTACTTTATATTTGTAGCTTATCTCAATTCACATGCCAATTTTTTCATCAGAAATACTGGATCTGTATTTAGATTTCATAAAATTTACATTTGAAAAGTAGATTCATATACCCAAGTTGTCTGGAACATACTGAAAAGTTTTCCAAAAGTGGAATCACGTATCAGTTCTTTAATGTAAACTTAAAATAATTAAAATTAAAAGCTCATTTTCTTGGTAGCATCAGCCACATTTCAAGTGTTCAATAGCCTCTTGCCTGGACCCTGTATTAGACGAGAACTGTGCATTCCTCAAATTTGTAATGGCGGTAGCTAGAGCTTTGGCAAAATTCCTTAAAGAACTACATGTAAAGAAAGTGAAAAGTATAGATTTTTTTCAAAATTATAAGTCAAATCACCTAAATAAATCAACCCTCCAGATTCTCCCACCGCACTGAGAATAGAATCCCCAGTCCTTCCCACGGCTGACAGGCCTTCCATGCCCCGGTGTCTTTTGTCCTCATTTCTTCTTCCTCTTCTTCCCAGTCACACTTCCTAACTGCTTACCTGGCCTTATTTTTCTTCACGGCAATCAGAGCTTCACAGCCCCCCAAAGATGCCTGCACCCTAATCCCCCGCACCTGTGAGAATTCTCCCATTTATGGCAAAAGGGTCTTGAGATGGGATTAAATTAAGGCCCTCGCATGGGGCGGGCAGCCTGGCTTCTCCAGGCCTTAACGTCATCACAAGCGTCCTCACAAGAGGGAGGCAGCCGGCTCAGCGTCTGGGGAGGAAGAGGTGAAGGTGGAAGGTCAGAGTGGTGCAGGTGCTGGGAGGGGGCTCCAGAAGCCGCAAGAGGAAGGCACGGTTCTCCCTGCAGCCCCGGGAAGGAGCCCAGCCTTGCCGACGCCCTGCCTCTAAGTGTAAGCCTGGAAGGCCCGTTTTCAGACTTCTTACCTCTAGAGCTGTAAGATGATCAATCCGTGGCATTTCGGCTACTAAATTTTGGTAATTTGTTAATGTAGCACTAGGAACCTAGTACACTGACACTGTTTTGTTTCTTTAGCTGCCTCTCTGTCCCCTCACAGTGGAATGGAAGGTCCGGGCAGGGAGGGGCTTTCTCTCTTTCTCTGCTATATGCCCCACCCTCGCAACAGAGGCTGGCACCTAGGAGGGGCTCAATAAATACCCGAGTTGCGAACGCATACACGTTTTTAGAAAAACGGTGAGAACTACCCTTGCTCCCCACTGAAGCATGTCCTTGGTGCTTCCTTTTGGCTCTGTGGCACTGCTCTCTGGGACTCAAGTCCACGGTCCCCAGCCGAAGGTCTTCCTTTAATCTCTGCATTTCCATGGTGTACTCAGTCTCCAAGAGCAAGCCCTGACCTCTCTCTAGCACCCTGATCATCTGTCTCAGTGGGACATGTGCAGAATATTAAATTAAGGAGTTCATTTTACTTTCTGGAAAACCATCCATTTCTTCCTGTACACTGCATGATAAATGAGAAGACAGATTGGCAGGAAGGACACTAACTGAAAATTAAGGGAGCCTTAAACTCACTTACACCCATTTATTGTCTGTTTCTGACTAGAATATAAACTCCTGAGAGTCCAGGCGCTCTCGCTGGCTGCTTCATCCTCAGGGCACAGAAGCTGCCCGGCACTTAACAGGATCCAATCAGAAGTTTAGAGAATGCACGTCTTTCCTTCCCCGTAGTCCTGGCAGGCGCCAAATTCTACTGAATCTTAGCATATTTGTTTATGTATTTTTCTTCTCTATTTTTTATTGTCTTTTTTTTTTTAAAGATACATAGATCACAAAAACTGTTACATTAAAAATATAAGAGGTTCCCATATACCCCACATCTCCCACTCCTCCCGCTTCAACAACCTCCTTCATCATTGTGGCACATTCATTGCGTTTGGTGAATACATTTTGGAGCACTGCTGCACTGCATGGATTATAGTTTACATTGTAGATTATACTCTCCCCAAGTCCATTCAGTGGGTTATGACAGGATATATAATGTCCAGCATCTGTCCTGCAATATCATTCAGGGCAACTCCAAATCCCGAAAATGCCCCCATATCACTTCTTTCCTTCCCTCTCCCTGCCTTCAGCAACTCCCATGGCCACTGTCTCCACATCGATGATGCAATTTTTTCCATTGTAGAGTCACAGTAGTTCTAGCATGTTTAAATCTGCCTTCTCCCATGCATCTCCATTGCCCTCACCTTAGCTGAGGGCTTTACCCTCTCCTGCTGGGACAATTGCAATATTCTCTACATTCCAGGGTCTTCTCAAATCTCATTGCATTAGCCTCCTCTCCCCCTCTGAAACCTCTGTATTGGCTCCCTGTTGCCCACAAGGATGAAACCCACTGCCCTTGAAACAATGTCAATGATCCTACAGTCTCTGGTCTTTCCACGCAGGCCTTCAGTCCCCTCTACCCCAGCACGGTGAGCCTGCAACGCCCCAGCCCAGGCTGTTTTGTGTCTCTGTGCCATTACTTAGGCTTCAATTTTGCCTGTGTTCTTGTTGCTGCATAACAAACCACCCTGAACTTAGTGGCTTCAAACAACAAGGCTATCTCTTGGTAGGCACTGGCTCCCTCAGCTGCATGGCTCTTGCTCGTGTTCTCTCCTGCGGTTGCAGTCATGTAGCAGGGGGGCCTGGAGTCCTCTCCAAGGGTTCCTCATGGGTGATTGGTGCTGGCTGTGGACTGGGAGCTCCGCTGGGTGCTATGAGCAGAGGACCGCTGGTTCCTCTCCACGCAGGTCTCTTGTGACTGGCCTCCCAAGGGCACGCGGCCCAAACAGAATGGAAGTGGCATGGATTTTTCTAACAGTGTTCAATCATTTAGAAGTGAGTCACCAAAGCCAGTCCATATTCCCGGGAAGGGGAATTAGGCCTCAGCTGCTGATTTGAGGAGCACCATGCATATTCGAAGAAGAAAGCAGTGGATGGAGGCCATCTCTGAAGACCAGCTACTGTGGTCTCAATCGTTGTCTTCTCTTCCGTTCTACTTTTGCTAACCTCCTTCACTTACAGACACACCACTTGCCTCCTGGCACCTTTGTGGGGCCTACTTCCCTCAATGTCAGCTTCTCTCTTGGCACCTGTAATATCTTGTTTAATCTACTCTTACACTTCTGCATCTCCTACTAAAGATTAAGACCTGAGTCTGTTTTCTCATCAGTGCCAGATACAAGGTAGGCCCTTAAACATAAGTTGAATGGGGTAAAAAGTTGTATTCAAGGATTAAATTACCTGGAAATATGATTTGCACAATTAGCATTTGAAAGAATGGAATCCAAATGGAGATGCTGACCAAGTCATAGGTAGCTGGGTCTCCTTGTATTTTGATGGGACATCACAGAATCTTGAGCACATTCAAGAGAAAAAATAATTCTCAGGATCAGGTGGTACTTTAAACTTATTTGAAGAGGTCCAGGGCACAGCTGAAGAAAAGGAGAATTGTGAATGAATTGTGGTTTTACAGGGGCGCCTAGGCTGGAATCGCCTTTGGATGTGGAAACAGCTGTAGTGCTCTTCTGGCTTGGTGCACTCGTCTGTGTATGGTGAGAGCCCACAGGGTCCCAGGCACCCACAGAGATAATGGTCAGGCTCTGGAACCCCAGCTGACAACATGACTAGGACTTATCTCAGAAGTTTACCAACTGACCAAGTGCACAATAAATTAAGAAAGCTCTTAGCCAAGAGTGATAAGAGAATTTAAAATACTTCTCTGTTCACATTTAATTTTCCAAGCAGTCAAGTTCCTAATAGTAAAGTTAGTGGTGCTCCTAAATGATTTTTTTAATCTTTTAAAATTTCTTTGAATATCTCATTCCAATGACTAATCAGGAGATGACACTCAAATTAGCAGGTGAGTCGAATTGTTTCCATCAGCATTACAAAGCCAACATTTTAAAGATTCAGTCCTTTTGGATTTAATGTTCCTAATTAGCTTTTTTTAAAAAAAAAAAAGTACGAAGGTTAAAAGCTGCTGCCTTCCTAGAATTCAAGTATTTTAAAATCCATTGCCAACCTGGAAACTTCCTTACAAAATTAAAGCAAGCAATTTGTACAGAACATCTAAAATGTCTAGCAAAATTTGTTTATAGATGAACTAAACTGAGACTTATGACAAATCTTGCTATGATCTGCTCCTTTTTAAATTCAACACTTGTGGGCATAAATAGTGTCTTCATAACCCTGTAATAGGGTTTATTTCAAGCCGTTGGTAAGGTATGAAAGTTATTTTATGAATATGTCTGATTTTTCTTTAAGCAGAGCTCTAACCCAGACTAAAGAGTTGCTGGCTTTTCCTAACAGTGGTTAGGGAAGCTGGGAACAGCTGAATGGGGAAGGGCAGGCTCAGGAACATAATGACTCTTGTATTTCTTTAATAAAACTGCACCACAAAGATGAAATTAATTTGACTTGCCAAATATTAAATATTTTTACCCATCAAATCTATTCATTTTTTTCCTACCTACTTTTATGACTGCATACTTAGCTTCTCCAAACCCAGATTTTAGAGAAGTATATCTAAATTTTTTTTCTTTAAATTTTTTAATCTAAAGGTTAGGATCTCGGTGAACGTTTTCCCAAATTGTCAATTCCACCAAAATAATTTATAGTGAATATCTTATTCCTTTTCCTATAAGCTTGCAGTTCTATTGTCTTGTCTATTTCTTCCAGAAACATACTTTTAAAAAAGTCACTACTATATTTCTGAATAGTTTTAAATATCTAGTAAAGACCTGCTCTGCCATCTTCATAATTTCTCGGTTGATCTTGTCTTTTATTTCCAGATTAAATTTAGAATCACTGCTGTCAAGTTAAAATTATTGCTATTTTAATTGAAACTGCATTTAAGCTATGTTATTTTGGAAGGAATTGCCACTGTGTCCTTTTTAGTTAGTATCCCTCTCTGTTTAGTGAGATTCTTTGAGATCTTTAAATCTTTTAGCTTCATTCATATGTTGCATATTCCTTGGTAAGGTAACTAGATATTTTATCTCTGACTTAGGAATTTCCTGCCATCATTAATTTGGGACATCTGTGCTTTTAATCTCAGGTATCAATTATGTTTCTTTGTTTATCTGATAAAACATAAATAGTACATTTGCATGTAAGTTTCTTTTCCAATAACTCTTCTTGTGTTAGTACTTTTAATACAATATTTTCTTCATTGCTATGCTCACAGTGCCAAGAAAAATGTATGAATTTAATATACTTTCAGATGAAGAAATGGATTTTGCTTATTATAATAGGCATCCTTGCTTTATTCTGACTTAAAAATGCTAATAAAATTTTACTATTGAATATATTCCTTTTGGTTTCAGATAGGCATTCATCATTATAGAAAAATCTATTCCTAATTTTTAGAGATCTTAAAATTAATAGGAGTAAGATTCTTTTAATCAAGTATCTCTTTAGTATATATCTAGACTATCCTATAATTTCTATCTTAATGTAATACATTAAAGTACCTGTGATAAATTATGCTTGATAATGGTAGATTATCACTTCAGTGCTGAATTCAATACAGTACTTTCTTTGGAAGTTTCTCACAGGAAGTTTGATGCTAGCTTGGAGGGTGTGAAGTTCAAACACCTGCTCTTGAGCTCACTGCACTCACTCCCCAGATGACATTCCTGGAAGTGATGAAATGAACACCCAAAGATATAGTATTAGCACAGTCCTTAAGGAGACGGGTCCTGGAACTTGACACTGGAAGTCAGTCCCCACTTTCTTCTCCACCTTGGAAGCTATGACTGGCATGTATCTTCTAGCTACTTCCCATACCATAGTTGGACAGTCTCCCCGTGCTACAGTAATGACCGATACTTACTAAGTCAAAGTCCTTCCACCAATCCCTAATTGCTCTTTTTCATGGGCTATCATAACCTGCATTTTGAAATTCAAGGGAATATGTCACTTTGTTGAGAGTGCCAGCTGTATTGTTTGCATATACTTTTCTGGCATTAAAAATCAAATCCACTTTTCAGAAGCCAGAATAAACCTGAGAGCAAACTAATTCATGCAAAAGACAACACAGGGTAACCTAAGAAGATGGCTAGCTGGCTAACTGGTGGTGTCCTAACACTCTGACCAAGAAGACAGTACGATCTGCCATGCAATTCTTGCTGCCTCAAAGCTCAAGGCATGGGGAAAAGCATCTCCCCTCTTTTAAAAATGTTTGACATTTATGTGACAAAATAGTGGTCCTTGTCGGCAGCATTAAACACAGTATGTACTCGTCAGGACATATCTCGAAGACAAATGACTCAATTTTCCATAATAGTAAATTATCTATAAGGAAGCAGTATTAAGTTGACCATAAGCTAGATCCATTCCTATACGTAGTGGATTTTGAAGAGGCCAAAATAGTGTTTTGATTGCTAAAGTTTCTCTTCAGCAGTATTGTGTGTGGGCTGTAAACATTTCTGACATCCTCAGTTTGCTAGCATGTACTTAAGCAAGTTGGCCTGACAATGTTAATGCCACATCCACCAGATATGGGCACATTCTAGGTGCTGGCACATTCTAGGTGCTGAAATATTTGGAATAAATGGATATTCCTTGTACCAAATGACATGGCTATTCGAATAAGTGTGAAGAAAATGACCAATATTTTCTTAGCTACCTATCTGTGTAACACTATGATTTTTGACATAAAAACCTATCACTGAGCATCAGTTTCTATGAAGCTTCTCAGATTAAAAGATGGATAGAGACCATGGTAAAGATAATAGGAAGTTATGCATTCAAGTTGGTTACCACACTTTCCCTCTGTGTGTTTGTGTTTGTGGGTTTTAATTTTTTAGCAGAGAGGGGGTGCGTGGTGTGGAGACTCAAAATGAGCTTCAGGGAAGAGCAATAAAAGTGATGAGCAGTTTGGATATGTGAAGAAATGCTAAGGGAATTGGGACTCTAGATAGATAAAAAGGAGAACGAAGAAAAGGGAATATTTGCCTTCAAGGATGCAAGAAGTTATGAAGATGCTTTCCAGCTGTTCTCTGTCACAGAGCACAACCAGTTGAGGGATACATGGTGGAACAAATCCCTGGTGAGGCCTAATAGACTCTATTACTGGAACTAGTTGGAGGGAAGAGGGAAAGATCAATGGCTCGAAAAATGTCCTCTGAGCAGCATCAGCATTACCTGGAACCTCGTTAGGAGTGCACGTCTTTAGCCCTGTTCAAGGTCTGCTTAACCAGAAACCCAGAGTGAGCCCTTCAGGTGATTCTGATGAAGTTCATTTGAAAACAATGGAGATAAACTCTTAGACGCTTTGTTTCCAGGTATTCCTAAAAAGCAGGTGTCTAATAGAAATGAAGATATTAAGCCAGCTTCATATGGTCAGTCTTGCCAAGAAATCATCCCAGTCAAGGGGCGGCAGACTTGGCCCAGTGGGTAGGGCATCCCTCTACCACATGGGAGGTCCGTGGTTAAAACCCGGGGCCTCCTTGACCCGTGTAGAGCTGGCCCATGCGCAGTGCTGATGCACGCAGGGAGTGCCCTGCCACGCTGGGGTGTCCCTGCATAGGGAAGCCCCACGCACAAGGAGTGCGCCCCATAAGGAGAGCCACCCAGTGCCAAAGAAAGTGCAGCCTGCCCAGGAATGGTGCCACCCACACGGAGATATGACATAACAAGATAACACAGCAAAAAGAAACACAGATTCCCGTGCCGCTGACAACAACAGAAGGGGACAAAGAAGACACAGCAAATAGACACAGAGAACAGACAACCAGGGTGGGGAGGAAGGGGAGAGAAATAAATAAATAAATAAACAAATAAATAAATAAATAAATAAGTCTTTAAAAAAAAATTATCCCCAGTCAATATATTTCATATATATCAGGGCTATAAACCCAAGGGCTAAAGTCCATTTATATTGGAAGATGGCTAGTGACTGTAGAGAGGTACAGTTTGTAACCAGAAATGGTAAAAGCTGCCGCAAGGTAAAGAGAAATCCCTTCTGTTCCTAAAACTTACTGAAGATATTCCCTAAAAGCACCACCAAAAAGAAAATGTAAATCATCAGCCCAACATCAGTATTTTCAGGATGCAATGAGAGACATGGACAAACAGTGATTATGAGCAGGGATTTTCTTGTGAAGTAGAGTTAACAAAGAAATGAGTTCAAGAGTATTCAGTACTGGTAAGTATGCTACTAAAACCCTCTCATATTCTGGTAGGTGTGGTTAAAGGGCCACAATCTTTGAGGGAAAAATTGGTTAGTATGCAGTAAGATTCCTAAATGTTCCATCTCATTAACTTACTAGTCTAAGAATTTAACCTATAGGAAGAATCAGAGGTATAATCCAGAATGTTGATGGAAGTCTTATTTGTAATAGTGAAAAATGGGAAATAACTCAAATGTAAAAGTAACAAGGTCTTGGTTAAGAGGGTTTGGGGCATACTCATATAATGGGAATATTATGGTACCATTACAATTCTTTTGGAAGCTGTTTAACAGGGGAGAATGCTCATGATAGAGTAATTCATACAATTTTGCACTGACTGTGGCAGGCACTTTTTCAGTGCTTAACATGTATTAGCTCAGTTAATTTTTACTGAGATCTTTTATTCCATTTGAAGCTGGGAAAAGTGAGGCCCGATATTACACAGCTAGTAGTGACGAAGCTGGTATTTGAACACAGAAATTTGAATGTAAACATAGTTTTAATCTTATATTCTAATGCCTCTAAGTTAAAGCAGTATACATGCTAACAAGTTGTTAAAAACAACCCCTTTTTTAAAAAGGACATAGAAACTATTGCTAAATGGGAGTCATATGAGGATTTCTAATGTATATCTTTATATGTTGTGTATCTAAACTTTGTAAAACTAACACTAAAAACTCATAAAACTAGTATACGATAACTTTTTGTCAATTCTTTAGTGATTTACATAAGGAATTACATTGACTTTTGAATGTTGAACTAGCTACAACTTCCCAGAATAGAACCAAGTTAGTGATGACATATTTTACACATTGTTAGATTTGACTTGTGCTTTTTGAGAATTTTTACATTTACATTTATAAGGGATATTGGTCTGTAGTCTTTTCTTGTAATGTCTTTGATATCACAATGACTTGCTATGTTCACTTTCTCTTTTTTTTCCAGAAAAACATATAGTTGGCTTTTTTAAAAAAAAGTATTTGGTAGAATTCACCAGTGAGGCCCTCTCAGCCTGGAGACTTCTTCGGGAAATCTTTTCACTATGCATTTTATTTCTTTAATAAACGTAGGATAATCTTGATTATTCATTTCTTCTTTTTTTCTTTTAAAGATTTATTATTTATTTCTCTCCCCTTTCCCCTCCTCCATTGTCTGCTCTCTGTGTCCATTCGCTGTGTGTTCTTCTGTGCCCACTTGCATTCTTGTCAGTGGCAGTGGGAATCTGTGTCTCTTTTTGTTGCAGCATCTTGCTGCATCAGCTCTCTGTGGGTGTGTGGCATCACTCCTGGGCAGGCTGCGCTTTTTTTGCTCTGGGCAGCTCTCCTTGAGGGGTGTGCTCCTTGCGCATAGGGCTCCCCTATGCAGGGGACACCCCTGTGTGGCTCAGCACTCCTTGCATGCATCAGCACTTCATGTGGGCCAGCTCACCACACAGGTCAGGAGGCCCTGGGTCTGAACCCTTGACCACCCCTTTGGTAGGTGGACGCTCTCTTATTTGAGCCAAATCTGCTTCCCTCCATTTCTTCTTGAGTGAGCTTTGGTAGCTTGTCTCCAAAATAATTTTTCCATTTTCTCTAAGCTGTCAAACTTAGGGGCACAGTTGTATATAGTTTTATTCTCTAATGTCTAGAGTATCTAGAGTGATGCTGTCTCTCCACCTTGCTATTGGTAAACTACTGCCTTTCCTCCTACCCATGTGCTAAGTTTATTCACTTTATGATAAAGGATTGGCTTTTAGATTCACTAATTTTTTTTTCAGCTCTCAATTTCATTGATTTCTGCTCTTATTAATTCTTGAGCTTGCTTTGAATTCAATTTCCTTGTATTCCTAGTATCTTAAGATGGAAGCTTAGAACAGTGACTTGAGATTTTTCTTATTCTGATCTAAGAACTTAATACTATAAATTTTACTCTAAGAAAAGCTTTAGCTCCATCCCTCAAGTTAGTATGTTGGGTTATCATTTTTATTGAATTAAAAATATTTACTAACGTCTCTTATGACTTCTGTCTCATATCCAGAAGTAAGTTTAATTTCCAACTACCGAATCTTTCAAATATCTTTTACTAATTTATAATTACAGTCAGAGAACATACTCTGTATGAATTCAATTAAGTTTGCTAAGGTTTGTTCTATAGTCCAGAATTTGCTCTAAGGGATTGTTTCACACATACTTAAAGAGTATATTCACCAAGATGGTGTATAAGATATCCCTGTGAACATTTCCCTTTAGAAGACAGCTAAATAAAAGGGAAGATTCAGCTCACTTAGAACTCTGAAATACAATAGACTGGAGAAAAACTCTACAAATGCTGAGTTAGAGAGCATGTAAAAAATGTAGAATGGCACAGAATTGCAAGTCCTGAAACTTCTTACACATTAGTCCTGTGTGGCTTAAGTGACACACATCAATTCTGTCCTAGGTACCTCTTGCTGAGGTCACTAAACCCAAAGGCACCCATGCACATTCAGACAAAGGACCCAAGGCCTCACAGACTGAAGGCAGGGCCCTAGCAGTTGGTAAGTATGTACAAAAAGTAGTCTTCCTGAAGGGAGAGCAATGCGTAGGAAAAGTCCTGGCAATATGTGCATACTCCCAGCCTAATCCCTAATTGCTGGCACATCTGATATGGATGGAATAGTATACCGTAATTTGGACATGGTCTTGGTCTGCATTCTGAGGGGTGTGGGCCCATTGTAAATGAGATTGTCAAGCTGTTACTTCAGGTAAGGTGTAGCTGAACTAAATCACATCAGGCTCTAATTCAGATTACTGGAGTCCTTTATAAACAGTGAAAGTCAGAAAAGCCATAAGGAGCACCCAGAAGATGGGAATCAACAGAACCTGGAAGAGAAAGGAGAAGACATCACCAAAAGCATTGCTGTGTAATGAAAAAGCCAAGGGCCCTCCAAATTGCTAGCCAGCCAGAAGATACCAACCCTGGGAAGATGCAAACCACCTTGCCTCTGGAACGGAGCCAATAAATTTCAGTTGTTCAGCCAACCCAATGTATTATATTTGTTTTAGCATCTGGCAAACTAAAACAGTTTTTGGTAACAGGAATGGGGTGTTGCCATTGCAAAAGACTAAAATGTGAAAATGGCCTTGGAACTGGGCAATAGGCAGAGGCCAGAATAATTGTGAGGGCTCAAATGAGTAATAGCTGTAAAACAAGTTTTTATTGTCTTAGAGACACAATTCGTCATGAACAGAATGTTGGTAGGAATATATCGATGTAAAAAGTACTTCTGATATAGCCTTAGAAGGAAAAGATTGTCACTGGAAACTGAAAGAAAGATAATCCTTGTTAGGAAGTGGCAGAGAATGTGGCAAAATTATATTCTATTGTTGGATTAAAAGTAGATTAAAAGTAGTGGATATTTTGCTGAGATTTCCAAGCTAAGTATAGAAGGTGCAGCCTGGCTTCTTCTTTTAGCTTATAGTAAAATGGAGGAAAGGGATAAGCTGAGAATTAAACTCAAGTAGAAAGGAAACAGCAGTTGACTTAGAAAATTCTCAGTCTCTCCAGGTAGCCTACTCTAAGACTAGGACCAGAAACAGCTCTACTAGGGACCTCCTTGAGCTTTCAGGAAGTGAGTTCTTGGAGCTCAGCATAAAGGTTAACTGGACAACAATTTGCTAAAGAGGGTGTGACTGAACATGGCTCCAGTCAGACATGTCAAGAAGGAAGTCAGAATTGGAATTGCCATTATCGAAGAAGGATCTGTAGAAAGTTCTACTGTCTGGTTTGGATTCACTTGAACGTGCAAAGCCAACAAAGTTTTCACAATTTGAATGTGCAGAACCACTGCCAGCCTGGATTAAAGAAGAGAGAAGGATAAGTCAAAGACCTCTTGGGCAAAAGAGGAGGCCACCCATATATAGTGAAAAAGGGTTCCACCCCATCACTTGGAGGGGGAAAAGCCTTGCGCCCTGTTTTTTTCTGGAAGTGCTGCCACACCAAAACTTAGAGATGGTGGGGCCTGTGTCCCAGCATTCAAGGAGAGCATGGGTAATGTGCAAGCACTTGGGAAGGGTAGGGCTGCTGGTCCATCAGGTCTAGAATACAAAACATCAATCTATAGATGACTCTGAGACTTGAAATCTAATTGAGTTCGTGCTGCTTGGTTTTGGACTTCTTTGGGGACTGTGGCCCATCTTCCAGTTTCTGCTGTGGGAATGGGAATGTTTGTCCTATGCCTGTCCTTTCATTGCATATTTTAGCAGAAAACTTGTTTTCTAGGTTTCACAGGATGACAGATAAGAATGCTGTTCTAGGATGAACTATATGTATAAGTGATTCTGATGAGATGTTGTTGAAATGACTTAAAGCTTTAGAAATGTTGTGATGGAATTGATGTATTTTGCATGTGGGAAAAACATGTCTTTGTGGGGTCTAAAGGGTGGACCAATGGGAGTTGAATAGTGTATCCCAGATCAGACACTATTTTGGTCTATATTCTGGTGGGGGTGGGCCTAATATAAATAAGATCTCTTCAATATGTTACTTCAGTTAACATATGATCCAACTAAATCAGGTTAAGTTATTAGAGTTCTTTGTAAGCAGAGTGAAAGTCACATGAAGGAGAGACACATGAAACAACAAGCAGTTGGAAGACAACAGACACAGAAGAGAAAAGAGCTGCTGCCATGTACATTTCCATGTACACAAAGTCAAGGAACCCCAAGGATTGCTGACCAGCCAGAAGATGCTGACCCAGGAGAAAGCAAGTCTTCTAGCTTCTAAAACTGTGAGTCAAATTTCTCTTAAGCCAAGCCATTGTATATTTGTTTTAACTGCCAGCTAATTAACAGCACCTAATAAGGGGGACAAAAAAAAAAAAAAAAAGGATTTTGATCACTGACCTTCATCTGGCTCAGTGGGTCAGATTCCACAATGTAGAAGTTACTAAGAGAATCTGCAAGAGAAAAGGGAAACTTGAACAATTTTAAGGAAGGGCAGACCCTTGGCTGAAAGCTGGAGTGAAAAAGTATCCCAGAATGAGGGAGAGGAGGTGGGCAAATCATAGACACTGGGGAGGGAAGTTTACATAAAAACAGAAGAGCCCAGAACTACTTTGGAAGAGCAGGGAAAGGAAATCTTCCCTTGCAGGGGAAATAGCTGTACATAATATGATAACCTTAAAAGGTAATGCACATGCCCATGGTTAAAGGCACATACAGAAAGACATAGGAAAATTCAAACTGTCAAGCATGGGCTGCTTTAAAGTTTCAGTATAAACCAAACCAAACATTGAAGGGCATTAACATAGCCAATCTACAATAAAATCAAAAGCAAGAAGGAGAGACTGAGTTCCAGAGTTAGCACATCAAAATAACCAAATCCCCAAACAAAGATCATAAGCTATAAAAGGAAATGGGAAGAGATGATGCAATCAGGGTCACAAATTAAAAGTTCAGAAGAAGAAACACATTAGAACTACTAATAAGCCATTCAGTTAAATCAATTCAAGAAGTTAACAGAAAATACGGATAGAAATTAACTAAGTATGAATAGAGACTAAGATGACTATACAAAAAACCAAACTTATAGGGATGGAAAACACAATGGAGACTTGAAATAACTCTAGAGGCATTCAAAAGCAGATTGAACATGCAGAAGAAAGAATTGGTGAAGTGGAAGACAGGAAAATCATACAGTTGAAAGAGTATATGAAGAAAAGAATGAAAGTCAGACCCTAAAGAACCCGTGGAAACATGAATTGTACACATATACATGGGAGTCCCAGAAGCAAAGGAGAACAAAAAGGAAGAGGAAAGGAAGAGGAAAGAATATCTGGGGAAATAAAGACCATTTCCAAAATTATAAAAAAGACATAATTATGCATGAATAAGTAGCACAATGAAATCCAAACAGGATTAAAACCTAATAGACATGGTGGTGGACTTGGCCCAGTGGTTAGGGCAACTGCCTACCACCTGGTAGGTCTGCGGTTCAAACCCCGGGCCTCCTTGACCTGTGTGGAGCTGGCCCATGTGCAGTGCTGATGCGTGCAAGGAGTGCTCTGCCACGCAGGGGTGTCCCCCACGTAGAGGAGCCCCACACAAGGAGTGCACCCCATAAGGAAAGCCGCTCAGCGCAAAAGAAAGTGCAGCCTGCCCATGAAAGGCACCGCACACATGGAGAGCTGACACAACAAGATGATGCAACAAAAAGAAACACAGATTCCTGTGCCGCTGACAACAATAGAAGTGGACAAAGAAGTGGACAAAGAAGAAGATGCAGCAAATAGAAACAGAGAGCAGACAACCAGGGTGGGTGAGGGGAGTGGAAGGGGAAATAAATAAATAAATAAATAAATCTTAAAAAAAAAAAAAACCTAATGGACTGACTCCAAGACACACTAATCAATGTTAAATGCTAAAGAAAGATCTGAAAACAGCAAGAGAAAAACAATTCATCACAAACAAGGAACCCTCAAGAAGACTAAATGCCATTTTCTCATCAGAAACAATGGGGACATGAAAGCAGTTATATATGCATAAGGTAGTGAAAGAAACTGCTAACCAAAAATTCATTATCTGGCAAAACTGCCCACAAATGAGGGAGAGTTTCAGATATTCATAGACAAACAGTAACTGAGCCCATCACCTAGATACCTCTTCTTCAATCTTGCTCAAACTTTTCAAAAACAAACAAAAACACTTTCTAATTCATTCTATGCGGCCAGTATCATCCTCATACCAAAGCCAGATAAAGATATCATGAGAAAACTATAGACCAATATCCCTAATGAATATAGATATAAAAATCCCCAACAAAACAAGCAAACTGAATCCAACAGCACAGTAAATATTATATCTTGATTAAGTGGGACTTAGAATCCAACAGCACAGTAAATATTATATCTTGATTGAGTGGGACTTAGGTATGCAGGGGTAGTCCAACATAAAATCAGTCAATGCAATATACCACATCTAGATCCAGAGGAACCCCACACACAGAGCAATACAATCCTACTCCTATATCCTCACCCCACTAACCTTCAAGGAGTTCTCAGGGTACTATCCCTAAAATGAAGACAAGGACAGCTGTGAGAAGTTTTCCAAAGTACTCCAGGCTAAAATCTGCTAAGGCAATATACCAGAAATGGTTTTGCTTTTACAATGTGGATTTATTAACTTACAAGCTTGCAGTTTCAAAGTTGAGAAAAGTCCAAATCAAGGCATAAGGTGAAGCTCTTCTTGAAAGTTGGCTGCCAGTGGTCCTGGGCTCCTGCCCCAGAGCAGGGCACAATGGAGGCATCTGCTGTCTCTTCCTTCTCCTCCAGGTCTCATTGCTTTCAGCTTCTGACTTCTTCCAGCTCTCTCTCTGAGCTCCTGTGGCCTTTTCTCTTTGTGCCTCTTTATATTAATCCTGTTTATAGAGGTCTCTAAAAGAGGGTTAAGGTCCAACCTGGATCACAACTTACTAAAGTAACCTAATCAAAATGTCCCACCTTGATAGGTTCAATCCCACAGGAATGGATTAGCTCACAGGAAATGATCTTTTCCAATGTACATAAGGTGTCAAACTACCATACTTCATTAACAGGGTGAAGGAAAAAAATACATTCTCAACTGACTCAGAAGAGGCATTTAACAAAATCCATTAATCCTTATTGATAAAAACAGAACACAGGAATAGAAGGATCATGTCTCTGACATGATAAAGGGCATATATGAAAAGCCCACAGCTAACATCACATAATGATAAAAAATTGGAAGTTTTCCCTCTAAAATCAGGAAAAAGACATGGATGTACTATTGGATGGTTAGGTATAGGTTCATCTGCTTATTGTTTTCTGTTTTCTTTGTTCTCTTCCTCTGTTCCTCCCTTCCTGCCTCTGAATTATTTTTTGTTATTCTGTTTAAATCTATTTGGCTCTTGCTATCTACTTAATCTTCCTTTTTTACTCGTTGCTCTAACCAGTATGGTACTTATACTCAACCCTTCACAGGCTATCTAGAGTTAATATTTTACCATTTCAAGTAAAATGTAGGTGACTTTGAAGCATTTAGGTCTTTGGATCCTCCACTTTCTCTTCTTGTCATATTTATTGCATCTATCTACATTGCAAACTCCACCAGACAGTATTGTAACTTTTGATTTCAACAGTCATGTTTTAAGGAACATAAAGGGTGAAAGTCTATTGTACTAATGTGGGGATATTTATTATGTCTGTTGATCGTCCTTCATTCCTGAGGTTACAAGTTTACCTCTGGTATTATTTTTTTTAGCCTGAAACTTTATCACTCTTTTTATTTTATTTATTTATTTTTTGATGTGTTGTTATTTTTTTAATAAATAGAAACCACATCACTTCATTTATTAGAGCAAACAACAGGCAGTAATTCAAGAGTGCCTCCCAAAGCTTTGTCATCCACAAAATAACAAGGATAAGCACCTTCACCACCCAAGACTTTGACTAAATTTTTCTTTCAATCTCTGCTTTCCCACCCACAGCAGCATGCTACTTCCAGAGTGGAGCTCTGCCTTTAGATCTTATTCTAGTTGGGAGGCTAGTTTATCAGCTTGCCTTAATTATGGAGTCTGGAAGTTCCTAACTGAGCTGAGGAAACTGGACAAGTCTTCTTTGATTTCAGCCTTATCCCAAGGCCCATGAATGTTTTCTTTAAAAAGCTGCAGGCAAATGAGGTAGAAAGGGCAGAGACATGAGATGGAAAGCAGCAGAAGGACAAAGAGTATGGTTCCCACACCACTAATGGACAGCAGGCCTCCCAAGGCTGAAAGTGCGTAAAGGAGTGTGACCCCCACATAGCTGTGGGGAGTACATGCCTTCAGTTTCTTCTGCAACATGGGCCACAAAGCAGAAATCTGGATGGCAAATGTCACCATGATGAAGGCTTGCAGGGCCCAGGGCAGGTGTGAGGCCAGGCAAACAGAGGCAAAGATGGCCATATTCAAAGACAGTGTGCTGGATACAATGGCGGCATTGGCACCATAGTCAAAGAAGATGAGGTGCCCTAACAGCATGAAAACTGACATAACATAGATGGTGTCAGTGCTGACAGATTCTGTCAGGGTCTTCAGCACTGGTGAAAAACCATATGTAAAATAATGAAGATTAGGGCACTCTTCAGGTCAGCCCACAGGGTCCACCCACTCTTCTTCTGCCCTTCACCTCCATCAGTGAGATCAAACAAAACATAATCAATCAGTGAAGAAGCCAGGCCAGTCCCAAAAAGCCAGTGAGGAGCCAGAAGACCCTAGTCCATATACCACCAGATCACCACAAAAACACAGGGGCTGCACAGCTGTTGTATCACCACACTGGACTCAAACACTACAGCCCAATATTGGTACTTCCAGGCATGGATGTTTTTTCCAGAGCTCTTCCAGAAACCGCTGATCCATGTAGTTATCAGGGAATGGTTGTCGTTCATACAAGACCTTCTGCCACCTGACCTCCTTGGTGTTAGTAACTGATTGGTCACACATTATCCTTTTCCTCAAACTCAGGCCAGTTCAGTCTCCCTCGCAGAAGTCCATGTGGTTCATTTTTTAATGAAGTTTTGAAATAAGACCTCTCTGGAAATTCTATGCTGTGCTGTGGTTGATATTCTACCAACCTTCCCTTGCTTTCAAAGGTAGCAACCCAGACTAGGCTTGTAACAGATGAGTTTGTTCTCTAAGGTGGGACAATACAGCCAAGTTCCCCTTTTTCACAATGGGGAAAACGGAGGGTCAAAAATACCAAGGTCATCCAGCACACCTGAGAAGAAAATTCTTATTGCCTGGTCTTTATTTCTTCCAAGGAGACCACGGTAGGTTTTGCTTCAAAAGCCAGACACCCTTGGAGTCTCCCCTGCCCCGCCCCGCCTGCAGTGGAGACCCTATCCCGGGCATCCCCAGACTGCCGCATGTGCTGGAGGGTGAGCTGCGCCGAAAATGGCAACGCCTGTTCACAGGGTCAGGGAAAGGACTGGGGCAGGGGTAGGGTCCCCCCAGGGATCCCCTACCCACCCTCCCAGGCCTCCCCCACCTGCTGCCACCCCTCATCCAGCCTTGGGCCTGTGGGGGATGGCGGAGGAGAGGGGGCCCAGAAATACTGACACCTGCTCGGGCCCGAGCGGGGTGCAAGACCAGGGGAGAGTGGCCGCCTGCCTGCTTTCCCATCCCTTTATCACTCCTTTTAGAGCACGTTTGCTGGTGACAAATTCTTAGTTTTCCTTCATTTGAGAATGCCTTTATTTTGCCTTCATTCCTAAAGGATTTATTCCCTCCCCCCCACCCCCAGCACTTTAAAAATATTTTTCTACTCCTTCTGTTATTCTCCCTCTGGTTTATAAAGAGAAAGCTGTATTTATTTGACTTTTTCCATTGAACGTAATCTGATGTCTTTCTGACTGCTTTCAAGAATTAACTTCCATCAGTTTAATTATGATGTGTCTAGGTATGTTTTGTTTGAGTTTATACTGTTGAGGGTTCATTGTATTTAAAATTTTTTTGAAATTCATTCATGCATGAATATAAGTTTACAGTAAAAGTTGTGAACTTATAAAACAAACATGCATATTGTCATACAAGGCTCCCATATATCACCCCATCACCAACACCTTGCATTGTTAAACATTTGTTACCAAGTGTCAAAAAGCATCATCAAAATATTACTATAGCCAATATCTTACATGTGGTGTATTTTTTATCCAACCAACCCTATTAATACCCTGTATTAGTATTATATAATAGTTCATGAGAGAACATTCTCATAATGGCTTTCTTAACTACAGTCCATCTTCCACCATAGGAGTCATTGTATTATACAACTCTACTCTTTGTACCATCCAATCAAAGTATACACTCAGTAGCTCATTTTCATCACAGTTGTTGTCATCTCCTCAGTTGTCACCACCTCAGTTAACTTTATAACACTTTCATTACTCTGAAAGGAAAATTCCCATACCTCCTTCTATCCCCATAGTTGTCTCTTAGAGTTGATGTAATATTTTTGCAGCAATGACAAGATATAATATTTCCATTAAAAAAAAACTGCAAAGAAAAGAAGGGGGAGAAGTGGGGAATTCCGCCACAATCCTTGGATCATAAGTCCACCTTTTTTATTTTTTATAGTTTTTCTGGCCAAGAAAATAAGTGTCTTCATGATAGTTTATCATATTTATAGCTGCCTGTGCCCTGTGATCATACAGCTTCATGACTGGTGCCTTCCTTAAGTGGCAAAGCTACAAGAGAAAAATCCGGGCAACTCATTACTGCATGGGTTTCCTCCCCTGGCTTTCATTCTCCTCTAAAATCTACCTGTTGTATTTACTTCTCAGCTCCTCTAGTATCTTTTTAAAAATAGATTGTAGGTTTACAGACATCATGGAGAATAAAATTCCCATACACCTTCCCTCACACATGTAGTTCTCCTTATTAACATTTTGTATTAGTATAGTACTTATAGTACCTTTGTTATAGTTGATGAAAGAATATTATTATTGTACTATTAACTTAACTTGGAGTACTTTGGGAAATTTTCACAGGTCTCCTTCCTTGTCCTCATTTTAGGGGTACTACCCTGAACACTCCTTGAAGGCTAGTGTGTGGAAGAAATAGAGAAGTAGGATTGTCTTGTTCTGTGTATGGGATTCCTATGGATCTAAATTTAATGCAAGCCCATGTGGAGCCATCAAAAGTAGCTTAAAATTTAAAATTATTTCTCCTCTAATCGTTGGCCAATTCCCTCTCCCACCTCTGGCAGTCATGGACAAATGTAATTGTAGGTCTCTTGCCACTTTCTGGAGTTTAGTTCACTTAGGTTTATGTACTAGGTCAGCTTCCAAGAGTGTGACCCACAGAATCCCAAAGGCATCCAGGCTCACAAGGTCCAATATTTGGCTCAAAGTTCTGCTGTTAGCTTTGAAATTCTTAGTGGCTTTTAATAAGGGGCCCCATATTCTTATTTTTTACTTACCCTACAAAGTATGTATTCTATCCTGTTAGCATATGTCCTCAGTTCTGATAACCTTTCAAAAACTGAGTATGTAGCTTATCTGGCTTGCTAGTTGTTAGACTGAGAGCAAAAGTATCTTAAGACTTCTATATTTGAGCCAGAAGTCAAGCTTTTTAACCTAGAAAAATACCCACATTTTATAATTTAGTGGGGGGAGGGGAGAGAAGTAGTTTGATTACTAGATAAGGCTATCACAACTGATAAGAAAAAAAATTAAATTTCACAAAATAATCCAAACTAAATTAACTCCAGGTTGACTGAAGAGTTAAATCTTAAAATTAAAATATTAAATATCTAAGAGACACTATGTATAATCTAGTAGTAGGGGAGAAATCTTAAAGCAAGGTAAACCCAGAAGCTACAAAAAATAAAAGACATTTGACTTGATGCAAATTATTCAAATGAGTGTAATACAAAATCAAAAAACAAATGATTGTTTTGGAAAATAGATAACCCATAACACAATAGACTAAATTTACGACATCAAGAACTCTTTACAAAGGAGTTTGTTTTTTTTTAATCTTGCAAAAATGGCCAGGATATAGACATTTTATGCAAGAAGAAATAAAAATGGAAAACAAACCTAAAAATATTAAACTTCATAAATGATCATGAAAATGCTCAAAGTAGCAATGAGATAGCATATCTCTCATTAGGAGATGACAAAATTGAGTTTGACAAAATAAAAAGAGTAACATCTACCTCTGAAGAAAAAGCATTCTTAAACTTTGGTGATAAAAATGCGAGTTATGAAAGTTTTTTGGCAAGTAATTTGGCAAAACCTATTAAAATAAGACATTCAGTGTTTGATACAACAATTGTACTCTTTGAAGTATAGGCAAAGAAACAAAAGTACCTGATATAAAAAGAATATATAAAAAGTTAAATGTTGGTAGAATGAATGTAGTGACATAAAACTAGAAACAATGTGAATGTCCATCAAGGGAATGGCAAAATTCCAGTATTTCAAATCATGGAATGTTAAGCAGACGATTAAAAAAATGCTAAAACTTAAACCATTGGCTTGGAATGATCTCCATGATGCATTAAATGAGAAAAGCAAGATGAAAGGGGAAATACATGATTTCATTAAAAACCATGATAACTCTCTATATACATGTTTTATGGCTATGACAATGAGTGATACCAAAAGTGTTAGCTCTGATGAAACCAATATGAATACTATGGTCTTATCCAAACTATATATTTATGTATTTGTAGTAAGATGTATAGAAGTTTATAACGGTAGTTCTGTTATAAAATAATGTGACTATTTTTGCTTTATTTTCTACATTGCCTGATTTTTATGAACACACAGAACAAAATACCTTTCATTAAACAAAAAGAAACACCTCACCCCAGAAGTGCAAAAGCCAAGAATCCATCAGCTTTCATGAACTTGGATTAGGAAGCACAGGAGAGACTGTGTTGGACAGTGTGAACAACTACATCTTTTCCAGAGTAGTGTTAGACATGATTAAATAGAGAGGAAGGAATGAAGAAATGGTGGAGGGAGCCATTACAACATGCTTCAGAACTAATTGGGAGGAAATGGGCTATTAGAGTTCAGAATTGTGTGGACATTCTGGAGATGGCATTCATATGTGTAAGGACCACTGAAGCTGCTCTGCTGAAGACTGGGAAAGGATGAGTTGGGGATTTTCAGGAAGCTTTTGTGTCAACCCCTGGCATCTGTTCTCTCAGATTTTGACTTTCTTTCTCTTTACTCCTGGCTAATTCCACCTGAACATTCTCTACTGGTCCCTACTTGTACTTCTGGACGACTGGGTCGGTAAGACTGGGAGAAGGAAAAATGGGAAAGTTGATGACTGATGCTGAATCTACAACTATCCTCCAGCCATGGGTTCCTGTGAGAAGAAACTGGTGTTGAAAATGGGGAAGTGTTGGATTCCTCTAGATTCTTGGCTATGTTGCAAAATGAATTTAAGAACATGCCACTTTAGTTAGGCCAGTAGAAAGAATTTATTGGGAAATGGGGGGAAGAACAGAGCTTGCCGAGAAATGGGAGAAAAAGATGGAAATACACATCAAGATTTGGTGTGGGCTAATCTAGGCAGAGAGAGTGAGCTCTGCCTTGTGTGATTACCTTTTAACTGTTAATTATTCCACCCCCTTGCTAGTGCTAAGGGGATGCGCCATTGGTTATTGGTTACCCCACCTATGGTGGGGGGGCCAATGATGAGGTCTGTTTGGAATATCTGGGACCAAGGGGAGGTCCCGGAAAGAGAAACTGGGACGTCAAAGTTAAATTTTAGGTCTCAGCGAGCTGTCTGTTGGCCGACCCATGGCCCTGTCAGCCGATGGCCCTGTCGACCGCTCATCTTCTCCTTTCCCTAGCTAATCTGCCTCAGTTTTTCCTCCTATTCTCTCTCAATGCACCCTAAAATTGGCTCCCTTCATAGCACTTACAAAAGTTTCTAGTTTGTTGTTACAATGTCTGCATATTACAACTATAAAGCCCTTCAGCAGCACCACATGATATAATAGGACGTACATTTCATGCTAAGCCAACCCTTAACATGGGGGTGATCTGGAAAGCAGAGTAAAGAAGTCGTCAGCTTGTATGCTACTGAAGAAATTGCAGTTGAGGGGTCAGAGCATATTCTATCAGAAAGGACTATACTGGAAAGGCAGCTATCACAAGCCCTCCTACTAGCCACATCTCCAACAACAGATACTTTCTAACGAGCATTCTAGGTGCTAGAAGTTTTCTATTGGCATAAAATATAGCCTGTTGTCCAATATGAGGAATGTTAGAAATGAGATGTCAGTGTAATAAAGGTATTTAACATATGGTGACTGTCTAAAATAGTATGAATAGGGCATAAGAATTCAGCAAGGTCTGTGACATACTCTTAACTTGCACCTATGAGGTTTGTTTCTAGCCATACACTCTAAATTCTGACTGGCTAACATGAAAACAAAGTCCAGCTTTGGGAATTGTGGCATTGTCCTGGAATAAGCCTTCATGCAAAATTGGTCAGAGCATCTGAAAGAGCTCTAGAGGGAAGCAGACTTGGCCCAATGGATAGTACGTCCGCCTAGCACATGGGAGGTCCATGGTTCAAACCCCGGGCCTCCTTGACCCATGTGGAGCTGGCCCATGTGCAGTGTTGATGTGCACAAGGGGTGCCCTGCCATGCAGGGGTGTCCCCCGTGTAGGGTAGTCCCACACGCAAGGCGTGTACCCCATAAGAAGAGCCACCCAGAGCAAAAGAAAGTGCAGCCTGCCCAAGAATGGCGCCGCACACATGCAGAGCTGACACAACAAGATGATGCAACAAAAAGAAACACAGATTCCCGGTGCCACTGATAAGGATAGAAGTGGTCACAGAAGAACACGCAGTGAATGGACACAGAAAGCAGACAACTGGGGGAGGGGGGAGGGGAGAGAAATTTTAAAGAAAAGTTCTAGAGAAGTCATACAAATGGCTTCTTTTATACTTCATTTGTTAAAACTTAAATATCTTAGCCTGAGGTTGCTTTTAGTATAATCTGTTGGGGGTGGGAATAGTTGACACTCTACTTCAAACTTCTTTTGCTACTATTATATATAAAAAAGAACTAAGGTTGTAAACTTGTCATCTGGTTTATACACTGGCACTAAGTACAAGAATAGCTATAATAAACGTATGGAAATAATTTGCATGTTGTGAATCAGGCCTGAGCTCTCTGAGCTTCTTCTTCTCTAATCTTTCTGCTGAGAATTATTCAAAATAGCAGGACCTTTGAAGCTGAGCAAACCCAAAGCTCTGGAGGGTTTTTTCTAGGGAAGAGGAGTTTTGCCCAGTGGTTAGGGCGTCCGTCTACCACATGGAAGGTCCACGGTTCAAACCCCGGGCCTCCTTGACCTGTGTGGAGCTGGCCCATGCGCAGTGCTGATGTGCATAAGGAGTGCCCTGCCATGCAGGGGTGTCCCCGGTGTAGGGGAGCCCCACGTGCAAGGAGTGCACCCGTAAGGAGAGCCGCCCAGCACGAAAGAAAGTGCAGCCTGCCCAGGAATGGTGCCACCCACACTTCCTGTGCTGCTGACGACAACAGAAGCAGACAAAGAAACTAGATGCAGCAAATAGACATAGAGAAGCAGCAAATAGACACAGAGAACAGACAACTGGGGCAGGAGGGGGAATTAAATAAATAAATCTTTAAAAAAAACCAAAAAGTTTATTCTAGGGTTCTTGGGAAAGAGTGTGCCATGGCCACATATGTACCCAAAGTTCTCTTCAGGAGTGGTGGTAGCAGAGTGGACAAACAGGACAGTGTAGTGAAGAATGTTCATGGGATCCAACAGCCTAGAGTGGACCCTGGTCCTCTACATCCTGGTTTGATCGTAGGGAAGTTGGTGCCTGTTTCCTCAGGAAAAGAGTACTTCTGGGTTCGTTGGGAGGACCAAAGGAGATAATACAGGCAAAAATACTGCCTAGCTTGAGAAGCTCTAGGTAATAAACTACATTGATTACCCTGGAGTTATTTCCTCCACTAAAACCACAGTCATGAACAGTGTTTCAGTACCAGGCGCTCATTTCTTTAAGTGTTTTCAAATGAGAAGATTTAAAATAATCTGGAGTGCCTGTTAAATATTTGGGTTTTCAGCCCCTATCCCTGCAGACTACTTAATAATGTCTTGTCTGCAGCCGGAGATTCCCCTCAGGTGGTTCTTACAACACAAGTTGGGAAAACACTGCTTTAAGTGAATGAGGAAGTGAATTTCTAAGTGCCTGCAATCAGCTAGTCTGAAGTTGGCTTCTGATTAAGAAGCCTGCCTAGGGCAGTCTTTGGTGCCTCAGGGCAACCTGCTGGTAGTGAGAGCTAATTTTCTTTCATAAAGCAGGTGTTGAGTGTGGACTTCAGGCTCTTAAACACTTGGATTTGAATCTGTTTCTGGAGTGTGACCTTGAGTCTTTCTCAACTTCTACTTCCATGTCTATAAATGTAAACAGTAACAGTTCATTTCTACTGGGACTCTTGTGGGACAAAATGAGATACTACAAATACACAAAAAGGTACAGTTCCTGCAGGCAGCAAGGGTCTAGTGGCTATGAATCAGTCAGGAATACTGGCCTTACCTTCCAGTATAGCTGAGCTGTTCACGGAAACGCAGAGTCCTGTTGATAACATCTGCAAGTTCTCAACAAAACCTAAAAATTAATGACCACAAGGCACTGAAGAGTGAAAGAAGCAGGTAGATTTTGGAGGGAAGTGGACATGTAGAAAAAGGGAATTGCATAAGCGAGTTACTCATTCTTTTAATAACATTTAGTCTGAGAGCAGGCCCAGGCACCAAGATGCTACTAAAACTCTAAAAGAATGGTTTTCTGGATTGAAAAACCGGAAGACAGAGTTCACTCACCTCAGCTGTTGGTAAGTGAGGGGGAAATCTCAGAATTAGAGAGAGAGCCCTAAGTTCTGTTTTAAATTCTGCCTAAATCTCTGGCTAACCCCTGAACTGTTTATGTGTGGGACAGATTCCAGCTGAGGATTAAAGATTCTGAACTGAGTTTTGTTTTCCAAGAGGAAGAGTTTCTTTGTTCGATTACATCCAAACGATTTCTTGCTAAAATAGGAAATAAACACTCTTCAGAAGAATATAAAAGAGTCCATTCTCGCCACAACATAAGTCACAATGTCTAAGATATGATCAATCCCAAATTACTTGACTTTCCAAGAACTTGGAAAATATGACCCATTCTCAAGAAAAGACAATCAGTAGAGACCCCAAGGTAAGTAAAAAGTTAGAACTAGTGAATTTTTAAAAAAGATTTATTTATTTTATTTATTTCTCTCCCCTGCCCCACCCCGCCCTGCCCCAGTTGTCTGTTCTCTCTGTGTCTATTTGCTGCGTTTTCCTCTTTGTCCGCTTCTGTTGTTGTCAGTGGTACAGGAATCTGTGTTTCTTTTTTTTGCATCATCTTGTTGTGTCAGCTCTCTGTGTATGCATTCGTGGGCAGGCTGAACTTTCCTTCATGCTGGGCAGCTCTCCTTACAGAAGGTACCCCTTGTGCGTGGGGCTCCCCTACACGGGGAACACCCCAGCATGGCATGGCACTCCTTGTGCACATCAGCACTGTGTGTGGGTCAGCTCCACACGGGTCAAGGAGGCCCGGGGTTTGAACTGTGGACCTCCCATGTGGTAGACAGGCGCCCTAACCACTGGGCCAAGTCCGCTTCCCACTAGTGAATTTTTAAAGCAACTATTTTGCTATGTTCAAGTATATACAGGAAAATATGTGCACAATGAAAAACATAGGAAATTTCAGCAGAGAAATAGAAACTAAAGACCATTATATTCTAGTACTAAGTTATAGTACCTGAGTATTTTAAATAACTGAGATGAGCAGAATATAGATGACAGGAAATGGTCAGTGAACTTGAAGACAGATAAAAATGATCTGAACAATAGGGGAAAATATAGGAAAAAATTCAGCAGAGCCTCAGGGACCTAAGGAATGAAATTAAAAGACCTAACATATGTAAAATTGAAGTCCCAGAAATAGGAGAGAATGGATTAAATCCTAATATGAATAAATAAATGTGGATGAAGGAAGCATGGAGAAATTGACCAGAACTTCACTCTCTGGGAGGAAGTTCTGCTTTTGTCTTCCTATATCAGTTACTGAAACATCTCAGCTTTCAAAGTGCAAGTTGCATCTCCTATTTGAAGCACTGATTCCTTTTCTATCTTGTTTGCTGGATCTGCTGTCACAGTAGGTTGGCTTAAACAATGGGAATTTATTGGCTCTTGGGTTTGAGGTTAGAAGTCCAAATCTAGATGTTTGGCAAATCCCTAAAGACAACAGTGTTCTGGTGCTGGCTTGCCACAGTCCTTGGGGTTCCTTGGCTTAAATTCCTTCTTCAAGCCACATGGTAAGGTCCTCTCCTTTCTTGCTACTGTGACATTCCAGGTTTAAGACTTCCAGTAATCTAGATTAAGACCTACCACATTGTAATTTAATTTGGGCCACACCTAAGTTTAAAAACATCATTAAGAAATCCTATTTACAATGGCATCACACAAAGGGATGTGGATTTGAATTAAGGAGAAAGCCAAGGAAGCAAGAAGCAGGAAGCCAGGAAACCTGGAAGAGAAAGGAGGGAGAAGCAGATATCCCCATATGCCTTGCTGTACGACAGAGGAGTCCAGGATCACCAGCAGTCAGTCTTCAGGAAGAATGGAAAAAGACCTTGAATAAAAAGGGGAAAAGGTTCTCATAGACTGCCAAAGTAGACAGTACCCCAAACAGAGAAGCTCCTGAGGGCTCTGGAGACACTCAGCTCCTACAGTCATGGCAGATAGCTCTGGAGTTTGGTGCTTCACCCATGGGCCCTATTTTGGAATTTGTGCTCCCAAGTGTGACAGATTTGGACTCAGATGTGACTTCTCTCCATATGCTTCTTCTGTCCCTTCTATTTGAACTTATAGTTGGAGTTGGTAGGTGTAGGTCCAAGAGACTTGATTGTATGATCTTGATCATGCCTTGATTTGAACATTTTCATGACTTCAGAAGTGTAAGCATATAAACTAACACACCCCCTTTGTAAAATTCAAAAAGAAAAGAAAAAAAAAGAACATGTCTCTGTTGGGGTACATTGAAGGAAGGTCCGGCAGTGCAGCCGTCCAAGCCATGAGACTTGCACTACAAGACACGGGACTATGAGTAAAATCTAGCCCCCACATGCCCTTGAGTAAACTCGGGGATGGTCTTCAAAGCGCTGAGTCATGGGGCAAGGACAGTGCGCATGCGCCGCGCCGCCATTTCATCTCCTTCTGCCATTTTGTCTAGTAAATCTATAGTTACCATATATAGACATATTGCTGTCCCAACCAATCAGATAATGTTTCTGCATTCATGCTATAGAACGCCCGTCCACTACCCCTTCCCCGGACTCGCTCGCAGATCGCGCATAGGCCCGCGCGCCCTGGCTCCCCCGCTTCTGCCAATAAAGCTGTCTACTTCTCCTGGCCAGTGGCTTGCGTGAGTTTGTAGCGCGGTCCCCCTTCACTGACTAGCAGCCCCGGCCAGCAGTCCCCGGCGCACGGCTGGCGAGGTGTTTTGACAGCCCGCAGCTTGCGAAGGCGGTGCGAGGAAGGCTTCCAGCAGCCACCACAGTGACGGCGGCGGAGAAAGCAAAACCAACATCCGTGCTGGCGGCGCGACTCCCTCTTGACAGTATATAACCAATCTACCATGACTTGTTTCTCACACATACCAGTGGCCTTCTTGTGCATGCTGGTAGTCTTTCTCATGCTCTAATATTTTTAATCTCTACTATATTTTTTGGAGAAGAGCTTAACTAGTCTCTCTTGCTAGCCTCCAATTGTACAGTACCTAAAAAGCTCTTTACAAGCTTGCAAAGGTTGAGTGTATACTTGGCTTGAACAGTGGAAGTCTACTTGAGCAGTATTTTTTTTCATTTGCCTCATAGTTGAGATCTGAAAGGTGGACTGCTAAGGATCATTGCAGGAAATTCTCCCCAACATCAGATTCCCTCTACTATTTCCATCAACTCAGGACTGCCGAGAGTCTGGGCTTCATGCATCATGGCTGAAGATGCTGCTTTTGTTCTGTGTAGACTCCTGGGAGACTTGCAGATCCCTGAGTAGCTACTCTTGTTATCTCTGGTCCTTTCACTTCTGACAGCTTTTTTGCCTATTTTCTTTATTCTCCAGCAATACATGCCTTAAACTTCCCAGAGTAATCTTTCTTGAATCAAATCTTAACATTGCTTTAACTTTTCAGTGGCTCATGATACTCTGCCCACCAGAAACTAAGCTGCTCATCTTGAGGTCCAGGCCCCTTGTGAACTACCTTTGTCTAGATTTCCAGGATTGTTATATGCTTTTACTAACTTATTTGCCCGAATGTGCCCCTTGGCCTCATGTCTCCATGTTTTCTCCTCTCCCTCCCTTTTTCTGCCAGTCTGCCCATGAATAAAAACAAAACAAAAAGAGAAAACATGTCAAGTATGGCTTTCTCCGAACAGGATTCGTTCAATCCTTCATACTACCACATTAAGGCAGATCTATGACATGCTAGTTCTAAGACACACATTTTACAATAGTTGGTAAGCAGGAAGCAGTCATGATATGGTTGTTTCATCACATACACAAAGTTGGTTTTTATTCATGGAAGTGTAGCTGAACGAACCTATTTAAATAAGCCATTCAAAGAAGGCTTATGAATCCTAAGTCTTAGAAAAATTTTTTCAATAAAGGCAAGAATAACTCATCATGAAAATCTTGCAAATAGTTGCAGAAAAGACATCAGCAACTTCAAGTAAAATTCTAGAGATTGGGTAGAGTACTCTTTCAAGAATTGCTACAGGCGAGCAGATGTGACTCAGGCAGTTGAGTGCCCACCTCCCACATGGAAGGTCCCAAGTTTAGTTCCTGGTACCTCTTAAAGGAAAAACAGACAACAGGCAGGCATTGTAGCTCAGCAGTTGAGTGCCAGCCTTCCACATATCAGGTCCCAGTTTAATCCCTGGTGCTGGCACCTACCCCCCCATGCCCCCCAAAATTGCTACATCACTTATGCTCTTGGTTGCACAAAAAACTATACTGTGTGGAAAGACAGACATAAAATTCTTGACTCAAAGTGATACAGGAAAGTCAAATTCTGAACAAGATGCTTTCAGGAATGCCTTAACCCACTTAATTCACTTATATTTTCCTTTTAATGTATATTCAACATGACAAATATGTAAACAAAGTTCTGGCAATAAGTATAAAATATTCTAAGTGATAAGAAAGCAATGTCAGAGGTTAAGCGGCAATTGTCTCTTTAGTTTGCCAGTCTTCCGGAAGCAGATACCATAATATGGGTTGGCATTTAATGGTGGGAATTTATTAGCTTACAAGTTTACAGTTTTGAGGGTGGAAAAATGTCCAGGGCATCATCAAGTGATGATTTCTCCCCAGAGACCAGTTGCCAGTGATCCTGGATGCTTGGTAAGGCACAAGGTGGCATCCTCTGGTCTCTCCTTTCTCTTCTGGGTTATGTTGAGTTCAATTTCTTGCTCCCATGGCTTTCTTGCTCTGTCTGAAATTCATTCTCTTATAAAGCACTCTAGAAAGAAGATTAAGACCCACCTAAATGAGGTGGGTCACATTTTAAGACCTCTCTTACTAATGGATCCTAATTACCCACAGGAATGAATCAAACCTAAGAACAGACCCTTATGACTATCAAGCCACCACACATGGTACCTTAGATGTAATGCAATTCCATACGTCCGCATGTCTGTGAAGTCTATCGTAGCTTTCATTTCACGTTTTGTCTGTCTATACTCTTGTTAAAGCCAGTGTCCCAGGTCCTTTAGCTGAACTTAGTAGGAGGAATGTAAATAAGTACTCATCTTGCCCTAGATCCAGAAATCTCTGACCTCATTTTTAAATGTGTCTTGAGGTATACAATGGATATTTTGAAGAAATTATGGAATGCATTTTATATAAATGATTGTGAAAACAGCTAACTCAAGATTAAAATGACTTAGATATAACAAACATCCCCTATGTAAGAAGATAAAACCAAAATGGTATATGTAGTTTCTTGTTAACTCGTAACAATGTAATGCAATGTGGAGGTAAAACTAGAAGGAGCTAAGCCTCATAGCACTGCTTAGGTAAATGAGTGCTTGTGCATATGGCATGTGTACCATTTTTCTGTTTGGCTTTTAGATACAGCTAAAAATTCAGTTATAAGCCTAAGAAACACCACCATTATTTTACTTTGACACTATGATCAAAGTTCCTGCATATGAAACAAAAGAGAGGTATATAAACTGCTAAAAATGAATTGTTCTGGCAGCTAGCACAATTTTATATTTTATTAATAAGGGGCAGAAATACTAAATTCTTCATAAAATGAAGATTAGAATTAATATTTCAAGATACGATCAGATAAAATAGCTTTAACTGCCTCCTTTAATAACACACACCAAATCCTGTAAGAAATCACACAGAAGTTTATCTGTGGGTTTATCTAAGCTATCTAGAAAGATTTAGAGTCTCAGAAAACATTCTGCTTACATTTAAAAGATTGGCATCACTAACCTATGCTGTTCTAGAAGGTGATTTTCTTTGGGTTATGGAAGTCACTTTTCCCCTAGCTAATATGTCTTAGAAATGAATATTGAGAATAGTTGAAAAGAAGTGCTTACACTTAAATACGTTAAAGTCCATTTTCGGTGTTCATTTTTTCCCATAGATGATCTTTTTGCCTTGCTCTCAACAGAATCTCCCAAGTGAATAATGAATTCTTTCATAATAGGGGATGGAAGAGGTAAAGTCACTACACAAAACTATCATTACTCCTGCCACCCTACACTATATATAGTATATCTGAATTTAGAACATCCCAACAGGGACGCAAAACATCTCATTTTTAATGCTGAGCTTCATCTTTATCAAGAGCATGTAAAAGAGAAGTAAAGACTAGAAGCCTAAAGAATGGATAGTGTCGAGTCATTCAAGGAAGTCTGTTCCCCTCCTTCCTTTTTTTTTTTTTTAAACAAATTTTCCACTGGGTGTGGGGAGTGAGGCAATGTTTGTTTTTTGTTTTTGTTTTTGTTTTTTTTCTTCTAAAGGACTTTTGGTAAAAATATGAAGCTCATGCTTGGGCAAATCCCCTTTCATAAAGAATAGAGTTTGAGAACTGGAAATTGATTCTCTTAAAACTGTGGGAATTCTCGTAAGCATTTGGAGAGCCCTTGCATATTTCCTGGTTCCGGTGAGTTCCCTAGTTTGACAACCACTGTGCAGATCACAGCTGTAGCGTGTGTACTTGAAAGGGAACAAAAGAACACAAAGGGAAAGTGTTTTTTAATAGTAGCTGTCAGGATAGCAGTGTGTTTGGCGATAGTATGGAAGTTGTGAGAACCAGGATAAGTGCCGAGCTTGAAAACATAGAATTGCCTTTCCTGTTGGTTAGAATGGCCATACTCCCTCTCGGGGCACTCCTGCTTGTTTCTGAAATCGTGGCTCTTCATTAAAGTCACATAGGGTAATCACTCATCAATAGAGGTCTTAAAATTGGCTGAAAGGGTGCAAGGATCACTAACCAGACTAATTAAATCAAACGATAAAGCTCAGGGCTAAAAATACTGCACTCTGCTCCTTTTCTCATGTGGCTAGTTTGACTTTTGTTGATCGTGTTGGCATTTCTGAAGAGGAGACAAAAGAAGCTGCTGTTAGAAAAACGCTATAGGATTTTTGCTGCTGGGAAATAAGGTCCATTGGTAGGTATCATTAAAACTCAAAACCAGAGATCGGAAGCTGATGTATGGAATATCCTTGAGTAGCAAAGACTGACTTGACATCAACACTGCTTCTGAAGAGCCTGGATAGGAATTCCATATGTAGAACTGAACCTACAGGCATTTTACCAGTCTCCCAACCCCCCAGATTTCCACGTGTTGTCTCCACCAGAACCTGTGCTACTAGTTGCAAATTGTCGCTTCCCTGCTTTGCAATGTCTGAGAAGCTTATCAAAACATTTGAATTGTACAGGTAGAAAAGTCCTGTGGAGTGACAAATCAGGCAACCAGTACCTGTGGTGGTCATAGTGGAAGACTGAAAGGCTTTGACAGATACAAACCCAGCTTCCAGAGGAGAAGTTACGTATTAGGGGAGCATGTGCTGACTCCCTGGAAGTCATGGATTCACCACTTTGTCCTGAATCCAAATCAAGGAAGGTCACTTTGGGGAGCACTATTTCCTCCTCTCCTGGATGAGCCTCTTTGAAAGCGGAAGCAGGATGGAGTGCTTGAGGCTTTTGTTTAAAATGTGCCCAGGCCTGCACATATGATTTCATTAGGTCCCTCATTAAAACTTCCTTTCAGAAAACTGTAACTTATGCTGATGTGGGCTATGGGTGGGAGGCTCTTTGTCTCTTTGGAAATAATCTTAACCTAAGCTGTGTCCTGACTTGTGGGTGTGGGATGGTGAGAGGCTGCAGTCCTGCCCTTGGTAACTGTGGCAACAACTCCAGTCCCAGGAAACAGTTTAGCAATGCAAACTCTATAAACTTTAAATATTTAGGGAAAATGCAAACCAAATGTGCTAAAAGCTTATCTAGAATGTATGAAGTCCATGCTAAAAGCTTACCTAGGATGTGAAAGATATATATGCTAATTTAAACCTATTAAGTACTGAAACAAAGAACAATTTAACCCTTCCTCTGTATAAAAATAACTCAAAATTCTTGTTCAGGGCTTGGGTTTGCACCAGAAAGCTCCTGGGTCTGGCTGGCCATCAATAAACCATTTTTCCTTCTCAAAATCATTCCTGAGTCCTGGCCTTTCTATATGCAAATAATTGAACACAACTGCTACAACAATGCTAGGGGAACAAGACACAGAAACTGTGGTGCTTTCCCCATGTTATGACTGAGTGCATTGATTCTAATCAGTGAATCTGTACATCCGAATCTTGTGGGCTTTTCCCAGTCTGCTCATGGTAATAATGAGCTTGGAGTGCAGAGTTTATAGAGATCTTTTAATGAACTTAACTTAAAGCACTGAAGATGTTTATAATAATTTTAACTGAGGAGGCATAGGAGCAGAATAGAAGATAGTTGCTCAGTATTTAGAGACCCTGAATTTGTTTCTTTTGCAAAGTCTGTTAGATAACACTGGCAAGAAATGTGCAATTTCAGGTGTTTGCAGTTGTCTGACCCTTTAAAGTGACTCTGAGTTCTTTTTCTGGCCTGGCTCCTGGAGGCCAGTCATCATTTAACTAAAGAATAAAATTTATTAAAGAGGTGTCTTCCTCATTTCACAGATGGGAAGTGTGAGGTTCAGAAAGTGACAGCTTTAGTCAGTGTCAGAGTTTGGATTTGAACCCAGGTTTGCCCTATTCTAAGGAACAGGCCCTTTCCATTCCATTATTCTACTCACCGTTCATCAAAGCAAAGGGGCAGCATGAACCCTAACAAAGGTTTGCAAGAAGCTAGCTCACAGTTGTCAGACTAGTTAGAGAGTAAGAAAATCTTCTCCAGGAACAACCCTTTCCCCACCCACCACCTTTGAGCAGCAAGTGTTAATTGGTTTCTGTAGAAAAAGGGTTGAACTTTATTAGGATTTACAATCCTAGCTCTACTCTTCCTCTCCACCCTTTAGAGATTAACAGCCTAATTCCCTCCTGCAAATCTTGACACCCCTCCAGTAGGTTTTGAGATCATGACCCTTATCAGATCAGATACTTTTTTGCAAATTCATGTTTACTAGTATGTTTGCCATTTGGAGGTAAGATTTGTGAGTGGCTCATTTATTGTTGTTTTCCCAGCACCTCGCAAAACACCAGCACTCAAATATTTGTTAAATAGGTAAAGAATGCCAGGATCTTCCTGAGTGCTTATGAAAGTTATGTTTTTGGGTTTCAGTTTTCCCTGATCAAGTACGAGCAGTTTTGCCTAAATAATCTCTAAGATCATTTCAGATGTAGTGTTCTATGACACGAAAGGCAAGCTATGCATCCTACTAGAAGGTATTTGACCTCCTTGACCTAAATTCCAGGAACCTTTCTTTGCTTATTGCTGTAGGACAGGAAGGCTCTGTGCCGTACTCCCATTGTTTCCCAGGCTCCATTATACACGGTTAATATATATCCATTGAATGGATGACTCTTAAATCTTTTGTCCCCAGGACTCAAAGATGACAAAATCTACTCTACTAGAATAATCTTGTGGCCTTTTACAAAGAACTTGTTTTTCCAGGGTCCCAGAGGCAGGGAGGGGCCGAGCTGGAATTTAATGCATTTTCAGACTCTCATGTTGTTTTCCAATAAGTCAATTATCTTTGCCTACCAAAACCAGCAGCTTGAAAATCCATGTTACTGATCTCTTACAAATGATTTACTGTAAATCCATCATCAGTGCAAGGAACAATAGAAGCCATAAATGCTACCCCATAAGGACATCACTGTGTTGGGAGGGGATAGCATGGTCATGACTTACATGGTCTACATAAAGCCTTTCCTTAATACTATTGACATTCCTGCTAGGAAACAGGGATTTCCTGCCTCTCCTTCTTCCCTTCAAGGGGGACATTAGACTATGGTGTTGCATGAAGCAGGGTATCTGTATTTTCTCCCTAGGCTGTCAGATTCCTAAGGCAAGTGGGATATTTAATTTTTTTGTACCAAATTGGCTAGACTATGGTCTCCAGCTGTTTGGTCAAATACTAGTCTAGATTTTGTATAAGGTGTTTTGTGGATATAGTTTGCATTTATAATTGAGTGACTTGAAGTAAAGGAAAATTCCCTTGATGATGTGTGTGGCCCTTGTCCAATCAGTTAAAGGCCTTGAGAACAAAAACTGATGTTTCCCAGAAAGAAGAAGAAATTCTGCCTAAAGATTACAACTTCAACTCCTGAGTTTCCAGCCTGCTGCTTGCCCAAGAGAATTAAGATTGCCCAGCCCCCACAATTGCATAAGCCAATTCCTTAAAATCTTTAATGCCTAAATACATAGATCTGTATTCTGTTGGTTCTGCTTCTCTGGAGAAGTCTGGCTGATACAGGTAATGACCACGAGTCTTCTTTCTGAAAATGCACACCCTTCACAATAGCTACCACACAAAGACACCCAGTCCACAGGTGCTGAGTGAATGAAAATGCCTCCTGAAGTGACTTGTCTAGATTGAGTTAACAGCAAAGGAAGTTAAATGAACAGTGCATTATTGAAACAAAATAAAAACTTAAATAACAGCTAGTCATAGACCATCCAGCAATGTCAGTTTCCGTCACTGTTAGGAGCCTTCTCCAGACTCGCTGAATTAGACTCCCCAGGACTGCAGTTTCATCTGCTGAAATTCTGCCGATTGAATCTCTCCTGCTCCATCAATTGTCAAGCTGCACTTTTAATGCAGGATAATAAACTATTTTAATAATGCATTTGTTGTACAATGAGGTCCTCTTTAATCTAGTTCTGGTGGCCATTTACGGCACAATATGCTTATATTCTTCAAATTTTACTGTTGAAAAGCTAAATCTAAATATTTCTCTGTCATTCTGATAAATTTCCATCCTGGACCCTCATGTGAACACTGTAATTTAGCCAATGGCCTGTTATAGATAATAGACCAATATATCAGAATTAAATAGAGCTGACTCCATACATCTTTAAAAATCAAATACAAAGTCCCCCTGCTCACATAAGTATAAATGAAGCTTGACTGTATCAGTCTGTAGGCTTACAGTGTGCGTGATGATAGCCGGCACGCCAGCATAAGCTATTGATTACTAAAGACAGAGATGAGTTTTTTTCCAGCAGTCTCTAGATTTGACACTCTAGTTTTCTCTTGTTGGCCACATTTTGTTAAAATCCGTATTGGTTTTTCTCTGTATGCAGGAGGCCGAGGTCTTGTCCAAGAGTCGTAGATAGGACTTTGAATAGCAACCCAAGCTCTGGAGAGAGGGGAAGGCGCCCTCTCTTCACACTGCCATGTGGGGGCGCTGTGTCTTCAGCCCAACAAGGTGCTTGTGGCTCTTGGTCGGGTGGTTAAGGGAAGCTAGAGGAGCTGTGCTGCCTCATGAATTATTCTGATACAAGCTAGAGTGCAGATGGCTTTTCTGTGGTCTTTTCCAAGCAAACTCCTAGTTTCTCAAATCCTTGCCATTTCTCTTCCAACACAAACGTCATAGGAAGAAGGATCACAGAGCCGAGCAGGAGAAGCTGGGGATTCACAGGTGTACACAAGGCAACGCAGGCAGGAAGGAGGGCTCAGAATGTTTTCTTCCCAAGTGTCTCAGGGAGGGGCACATTCAGAACCTCGTGCTTCTGGAATTTCTGTACGTTGCACCTCATGACATTGCCAGCGTTTGACTTATTGAACTATCAAGAGGCTTTTTTTATATGGTTCAAACTATTAGAAGGGGGTTAGACACCGCAAGCTGGTGGAAGTGCGGACATGGGAGACTTATAACTTGGCTTGCCAGGAAAAAAAAGAGACCCCACATGGTTTTACTTAGTCTTTCCTCGTATTTTCACACCGGTTGCTTGGGGGAAGCGCGGATGGACATTTGGGGAAGGGAAGTGGAAGTCGGGAGTGGAACTGAAACCCTCTCTACTGCCATCCTTGACACTGCCACCTGTTCTCAGCTTGGGGGAGAGAGGGCAGGCAGGTGGCCCTGATGCAGCCATCCATAATTATCTTTAGTTCATATTGCTTTTTTACACACCAGCTTCCCTTCCTTTTCCTTTTGGGTCTTCCTTCTACTTGCCAGCAACTGGAAGAAGGAAGAGGGAATTCACTAGGAACTAGAAAATATCCAAAAAGTATATCAGCTATTAATAGCCAAAATGAAGTGAAGTGGAATCAGGCATATGAATCATAAGCTGGAATTTTACTAGTGTAAGCACTTGCAGAAGCAATTTTTCAGTATGAAAGACTATCTTCAAAATAAAAGGAAACTTGTGTTAGGTATTCAATGGCAGAGTGTGTGTGATCTATGTAATTCAAGAATCCTGGTTTAGCAGGTTGAATTTGCATGGCACTGATAGGCTTTTCTGGCCACTTGCCTTTCTCCAGTCACACACCCTGTTTTTGGGGCACAGTTTGTGTGCATGGAGGTGATAAAAGAGAGACCACAAGTAAATTTATAGCTATATAACCCTCTTTGTGATATACCCTTTCTTTATCCTACTCTCCAAATAATTTTGCTTGCAAACTTCAGCTTTGGACATCAATGCCCAGCTCTAATCCCTTAGTGGAAGTGGAAGATGTTGTCATACAGACATGTGATAGTGCTGTGCCTTTAGCATTGCAAACCACCCAAGGTCTTCGCTGGTGATCCTGAGATGGTAAAGCTATTCATTCTGCAACTTAAGTCATCTGTAAAAACCAAGTACTCCTAAGAAGTGAAGTATGTCACCATTTTTTATTTCCATCACCTCTGCTCTCCACTCCATTACCAAGTCCAGCTATTTATTAATGTTTCCCCCCTTGGCTTCTGACTTTTAAAAAATTATTGTAACAATACAATTTCCCATTTTAACCATTTAAGAGTACCATTCAGTGGTATTAATTATTCATAAAGTTGTTCTACCATCACTTATCAAAACCAAACAAAAACCCTGTACCCTCTATGCAATAATTATCAATTTCTCTGTCCTCCTGGACTCTGGTAACCTCTAATCTACTTTTCTATCTCTATGAATTTGTGTATTCTAAGTTTTTCATAAGTAGAATCATGCGGTGTTCATCACATTGTATCTGGCTTACTTCAGTCAACATGTATTCCAGGTTGAACTATTGTTGTCATATGTATCAGAATTTCATTCCTTTTTAGGATAATATTCCATTGTGTGTATATTCCACAATTTGTTTATCCATTCATTTGTTGAAGGACACTTGAGTGACTTCCATCTTTTAACAATTTTGAAAAATCCCACTGTGAACATCAGTGTGCAAATGATTCCCTACTTTCATTTCTTTTGGGAATATATCTAGATGTGGGATTGCCAGGTCATATGGTAATCCTGTACTGTACTTTCTGAGGAATGACCAAACTATCTTTCACAATGGTTGCACCATTTTACATTGCCACCAGCAGTGGATGAATATTACTATTTCTCCACATTCTCCCTAATGCTTTTTTTAAAATAAAGATTTATTTTTAGTTATCCCCCCCCACCACTTGCTTGCTGTCTGCTCTGTGTCCATTCACTGTATGTTCTTCGGTGTTCTTTCTCCCTTTGTTGCATCATCTTGCTGTACCAGCTCTCCACAGGTGCGGGCTGTCAGCTTTCTGTGGGCACAGGCCAGCTTGCCTTCACAAGGAGGCTCTGGGAAGCCAACCCAGGGCTTCCCATATGGTAGGCGGGAGCCCAATCGATTGAGCCACATCCACTTCCTTCTCTCTAATACTTTTAATTCTGTGGATTTTTGTTTTGTTTTGTATTTTTTTTATAGCAGCCATTCAATTGGGTATGAAATGGTATCTCATTGTGGAATTGATTAACAGTTCCCTAATGATGATGTTGAGTGTTCTTTCATATACTTTATGGCCACTTTTTTGTCTTTTTGGAGACATGTCTATTTAAATATTTTTCCCATTGAATTGGGTTGTTTGTCTTTTTGTTGGATTGAAGGATTTCTTTACATATTCTGAATAGTAAACCTTTATGAGATGTTTCCAAATATTTTTCCCATTGTTTAGATGGTGGTTTTACTTTCATGATAGTCTTTTGAAACAAAAGGTTTTAATTTTAACAAGATCCTGTTTATCTATATTTTCTTGTTTCTTGTGTTTTAGATGTAAAGACTAAGAAAATTGTTGCCTAAAAGGCCAAGAAATCATTGCCAATGACCTGAAGATGTTTCCCTGCATTTTCTTGTTTTATAATTCTGGCTTTTATATTTAGGTCCCTGACTTAAAAAAAAAAAAAGATTTATTTATTTCTCCCCACCCTGTGTTGTTTTACATTTGCTGTGCCTGTTTGTTGTGTGCTGGTCTTCTTTTTTAGGAGGCACCAAGAAATGAAACCGGGACCTCCGATGTGGGAGGGAGGTGCCCAATCACTTGAGCCACCTCTGCTCCCTGCTTTGTTACATCTCTCATTGTGTTTTTTTCTTGTGTCTCTTGTTGCATCATCTTGTTGCTTCAGCTCCCTACATCTGCCTGTCATGCCAGCTTGTTGTATTGCTCGTCATCTTTAGGAGGCACTGAGAACTGAACCTGGGACCTCTCACATCATGGGTGGGACCTCAGTCCTTGAGCCACATCTGCTTCCCTCTGTTGATTGAGTTGACTTTTGTATATAGTGTGAGGTAGGGATCTATCTTCATTGTATTGCAAATGGAGATCCAGGCTTTCCAGTGTCATTGTTGAAGAAACTATTCTTTCCCAGTTGAGTGATCTTTGTCCCCCTATCAAATCATCTGGCCATAAATGTGAAGGTTGACTTCAGAGCTCTCAATTCCATTCCATTGATGTATATATATGTCTATCCTTGTGCCAGTATCATGCTGTTTTAATTACTGTCTTTGTGATAAGTTTTCAGATCAAGAAGTGTCAGTCCTCCAACATCATTCTTCCTCAAGATGGCTTTAGCTATTCAGGGCCCCTTACTCTTCCATATAAATTTGACATTTGGCTTTTCCATTCCAGTAAAGATGGCTATTAGAATTTTAGGATTAGGATTGTATTGAATTCTCTGCCTAGGATGACTTTCTCCAAACCAGGGACTACAGAATTTTTTTTTTAACATAGACACACCCACAGTGATCTCTACTGGCATTCATATACTCACTTATTCATTCTTTCTCTGCCTTAAATTTTAATGGGCAGGGTAAAACACTGATGATAGTGACCTTCTACTACAGGACTAATATTACTTGGAGAAGGGGGTTTAGACTGAAGGTACAAAGAGAGGAAGAGAGCCTTTTAGCCTGGAATAATTCTTATTACTTAGAAATCTAGTCTTAATTTAGAGTCCATAACCCTGTGTATCAATGTGTTCTTTTTTGGGGGAGAAGGGTCATAGCATTATTTAGGTTTTGGAAGGAATCTTAACACCCCCCAAAAAGTTAAGAACCACTGCATTTGTGTGTGTGTTTAAGTATGCACTGATCTTCATTTTTTATTTGTAGAAAATTTCCTTCTATTTTAGATCCTTTCTACTCACATGCTATTTCAGCAAATCATTTTTTTGTACATTCTCATTTATGACTCAATTAAAAAATCTTAAATTTTAAGCCATCCTTTAACTTTTCCATAAAACCATATTATTAGTAAAAACAGATGTTCTATACTCCATAGAGAACACTTATGCCTGGGTTTCAAAGTTTTTAAAAATGTCAGCTTACAAAAATGACAATTACTTTTATTATAGATTTATTACTAAAGAGCAAAGTCATAAAATAAAATTTGTCAACATCGGTTTAAAAAATTGTAAAACAACACATAAGAAAAAAACTCAATGGGGGTTAATGTACTACTGTTGAACATATACCTTTAAATTTAACATAAAACAAATATAGAGGTATTCAGATAGATTTAAACCTTTTAAGTGCTCAAACTCCATTATTCAATAAGATTATAGATGTGAAAGAGTTTTTTTTGAAAAGGAAACAGGGAAGCTGACATGGCTCAACTGATAGAGCATCCACCTACTGTATGGGAGGGTCTAAGGTTTGATACCCAGGGCCTCCTGACCTCTGTGGTGAGCTGGCCCATGTACAGAGCTGCTGCGTACAAGGAGTGCTGTGAAAGAAAGAAATAAAATAAATCTTTTTTAAAAAAAGGAAACTGGTAGAGGTTGAAACTGAGAATTTGTAAGGATTGTATGGGGGAATTTGCAAACATTTCCCCTGATATCCTGATATCTAATTGCATAAACCTTTGCAATAAAAGAATCAAAGCTTGAACTTCTAAAATAAAGAAAAATGAGAGGTTCACTTTTGTGCTAGGAAGAACAATTTACATAATACTCAAGTTCTTTTTCCTTAATGTCTGTTTTCTATAACATGGTGCCTGGGCGTTGAGTGGGATAAACACCACCCTGGGAAATTTATATAAGGATCTGGCTTCTCCCCAGTTGGATAAGGTACTAGATGGTTGAAACTACAAAAATGATGAAGTACAAGGTAGAGAAGGGCAAGAAACAATTATCAGGAGGGGAGAGGAGAGGAAGAGAGGGAGAACAGAATAACAGAAAAGGGCTAAAAGAGAATGAAAGATGTTAAGAGGCTGCTCTACTCTTGACCTCTCAGAATCCTGTTGGTGGGATGGAATGCCTTGTGATTCTGAGGAGTCTTGGGAACCATGTCCTTTCACCCCAGAACTGTTTGGAATGGTCTGAGCTGGGACCTGTGTTCATGGAGTGATTGATATCTAAAGCTAAAGACATGAGCAAAGTGTTCATGACACAGAATCTTCTGGTTCTACTCTGAACTCTACCTTCCAGAAGCATCTGACCTGATAATACAGTGAAATGGACCACCAAAGACTCAGTTACAACTCTAGCTGAGTAACAACTCCTTGCAGCCTAGGTGCTATTCTACAAGATGGGATATGAACTGAACCTATGAAAGAAACAGGACCTGTCTTTCATAGCCAGACTCAGGGATCCTGGAACCAAGGGGTGGAAGATGGAATGACACATCTCACTATAATACCCAAATGACTCCAATAGTCTCTGTTTTCTAACTTTGCAGCTTTGGAATCTCCTGATTTAAAGGTTGGTAACCAAGAGAAATGTTTCTGTTAACAGACAAAGTCATGTTGGGTGTTGAGATTGTCACTTGGCCATTCATTATTCCTCATCTGGAAAATAAGTAAAAACAAAGGATTTTGTATTAAATGAGGTGATTCCTATTAGTGGAAAATTGGGTCACTTCCATACAATGGAGACAAGAAGGATTCTTCATGAAACTCAGGGGATTCTATGATTCCTAGTTTTTCCTTATTCAGTGATAAAAGATAAGAACTACAGTAACCCTCTTCAGACAAGACTGCCAAGTGTTTATATATCTTGGGACTGAAATATGGCTTATCTCACCTGGTTAAAAACTCTGACCAGCTGAGGTGCTGGCTAATGACAAGGGGAATATAGAATGAGTACAGGAGGAAGGAAATAAATACTACTATAGCCTTGTGACAGTTGTAGGATTTAGGTCTGCCCCTACTCTTTTTTCTTAGTTGCTTCATGCATATGTTCATGCATTTTGAGTATTTTCCTTTTTCCTGTTCTTAATATTTTATATAGAATGAGTAAAGTTTACAGAATAGTTCATAGCTTAACCACAGTCCAGCCAGAATTGTGACAGGCATAGAGTAGGAATAGATCTCAGATCTTGGATTTGGAGCTGGAGGGAGTTGGCAGATGAGACTTTGAGTTGTTTCCCCTTTGGCAGATTGCTCATAAGAGGGATATATTAGGTGGGAGTATTATGTTGTCATTGTTGTCTGTTGCTGTTTGACTTTAAGAATGGAAAAAATGTGTATGTTAGTGTTGGGGAGCCAAGTCCCTCTAATGGACATTTGCCATGTTTTAGGGCTATCCAACCTCTCTTGAAACACTTATGTTAGGAGAATATTCATCTTTATGAGTCCTGCCTCACAGATGTAGAAGTCATAACACCCCTTTTCTCAGTTTCCCTTACAGTTAGGACACAGGTAGTAAGTAGATCCTGCCAGTCTTTAATTTAGAATAGAACAGCATCAGGAAGCAGGCTATGAGTGGAATCTACTGGCAGGAGAAGGTGATGACTAGGTATTTGGTTGTCATTATTGGCAGAGCAAGAAGGTCAAATTTTGGGCACAAAAAATACACGAGTGCTAACAGCAGCTATGCTTGCAATCAAGTTGAGTTCCTGGCAGCATCTCAAGCCTGCAGGGGACTTTGTTGACAGCAGTGGTGATCAGCTTCATGGCAGACCAGTGGTGTTTATGGTGGGGTCAAAACAGCATTGCTTCTAGAAGCTTAGCCTTGCTTCCAGTTCTCTGTCCAGTATCCCTTAAACAAACCCTGTGTCAGTCAGGGTTCTCCAGAGAAACAGAACCAGGAGGATATATTTACTCACTGGTAGAGACACGTCTGTATCTCAATATACTTCTCAATATATTTCTCTCTATTTTGAGATATACATATCTCAAGAGATTTAAATCAAGGTATTGGCTCATGCAATTGTGGTGGCTGGCAAGTTTGAAATCTGTAAGGCAAGTTGGCAGGCTGTTAAACTCTTGGGCAGGGATTGATGCTGCAGTATTAAGGCAGAATTCCTTCTTAGGGAAACTTCAGTTTGGCTTTTAAGGCCTTTTAACTGACTGAGGCCCACCCACATTTCAAGAATAATCTTCACTTAGAGTCAACTGATTGTAGATGCTAACTACATCTACAAAACACCTTCACAGCAACACCTACATTAGTATTTGACTGCGTAACTGGGTACCAGAGCCTAGCCAAGATGACACACAACCCTGAGCATCACAACTCTTTTTCCATTTCATCACCCGAGTTTTACTTATAACCAAGACCTTTGCACAGTATGCCATCCATTTCCCACCTCCTTCCTTAGTTTGTTTAGGTGATAAGATCCCTGGATCTCAGGAGGTATGAACAAACAGCAATCTTTAGATACTATACCATTTTTACAGGTGGAAAAAAACTCAGAGGTTGAGTACCTTAAGTTATCACAGCTACTATGTGGCAAAGGTAGGGTTGAGTTCAATCCATCTCTTACTCAGCAGTGCTGTGCTTATCTATCAGGGGATTCTTTAAACTTGGGGTTCTTAACCAGGGGTCCACAGACCCCCAAGGGGTCCGTGAGCTTGAACTGAAAAAAATCAACCTATTATTCTTATTTTCTTTGACCTCTGATGCTGAGTGTCGTAAAACTATCCGCCGCTACATTCTGAGAAGGGGCTCGTGGTTTTCACCTGACTAGTAAAGGGGTTGGTGGAACAAAAAAATATTAAGAACCCCTGCAAAACTACCTGAAGAGGTAGGAGGAGAAATTCAGTCTTAGAGTATGTCACAACTGTAACAGCAACTGTAAGAGGGTTGTTATCCGAATCTGCCAAAATCCAGAGATTTGTCTATTTCTAGTAAGCTACTTTCCATCTCGGAAGAATTAATTCTTCGTGGACACCAACAATATGGGTCAGATCTTTTCTAAGCATTTCTTGTGTCTTAGGAACAAAGAACCACAAATTGGATGTCTTTAAACAGCAATTTATTGCCTCACAGTTCCGGAGGCCGGAAGTTGAAGATCAAGGTGTCAGTGGGGCACCTTGCTGCTTCTGAAGCCCGTAGGGTTCTGGCAGTGATTTTCCAGTGCTGGCTTCTTTGCTTTGAAATGACAGCCGCAGCTTCTGTCACGGGGACGTCTTCTCTCTCTGTGTCCAAATTTTCCCTTCTAATAAGGACTCCAGTCCTTTTGGGATAGGGCCCACATTAATCCAGTTTAGACTCATTGTAACATCTTCAAAGATCCTACTTCCCAACGAAGTCACAGTCACAAAACCAGAGTTAGGAGTAGACATCTTCTGAGGGGACAAAATTCATACCATCCCATAATGTATGAATGAAGTCTTTTCTGCTTATCTTTTCCAAGACTGGAAGAAGGAATTCTAGAAATAATTTTTCCTTCTTTCTTGCAATACATCTCCTTGGCTTTGCAAGCTTGGGACCCAACAACGTGAGCAAGGACCTAGGGAACTTTGGTTCAACTGAGCCCAAGGTCTCTGCTTTCTCTGGCCCTTTACTCACCGGTGGGCTAATGCTTTCTCTTAAATTACCTTATAATCCTTCAATTTATTACTCTTCTTTCCTCCAGAAAGGAAAGATCTGGAAGAATGATATTTGTACCTACTGCTGTGATCTAATAGCGTTTGTGGCTGGGAAAAATTGCCTAATATTTCTGAAGTAATGCCATATTTAACTTCACTATTTCTAGTTGCAGGCCTTTTCCTAGGCTAAATAATTGCTATTCTTTGTAGTGTTTGCACCTTTCAAATAATTGCAGACTTTTCTTTAGTCTTGAAATTATAAATATTTATTCCCATTAACCTTTTTATTTACATTGCAATTTGTGATCCTCAGTTCGGTGGTGTTCTTTATTCTCAAACTCCTCCAGGTTGAATGCAGTGCCCCAAGTTAGACCTGCTGCTCCAAGTTCAGTGCCACAGGAGTCAGGAGGAAGGGATGTGGGATTGCTTCCATCCAAGAGGCAGTGTCTTTATATTTAGCCTAAAATAGACCTCCTTTAAAATGTGCATGTTCTGTAGCACTTTCAGATGTTTCCCAACTATCACCCCCCTTTTCCTTCTCTGTATTTTTAACCATTGAGGGTTTATTTATTGCTCTGTCTTTACTGGTATTAGCAGCAGCTCTTAATTTAGCGTCATCTGTGAACTTCATTTAAGTGCCATTTGCTGTCTCTGCAAGATAATTAATAAAGATGTCAACCATAGCATCTTGGAAAGTTGCTACGACACTACATCTTGAGGAAAAATAAAGTGGAGATGTAGTGAACATTTTTCCTGAAACTAAATATTGAGATCCTTTGCTTATTTGTATCGAGGCCCTCCCAAGTGTCTGCTGAGAGGCGGCTCGCACCCTCAGACTGGGCCACGTGCTGAGTTGGTCAGGTTTTCACGGTGTTAAAACGAATTCTCTTAAATTAAAAAAAAAAAATTGCAGATTTGGGTTAAATCTACAGACAAAATGACAAATGACTAAATTTGAAATGCTGATGTTTGGAAGTCAGGCAAAGAACTGAAGAGTAGGAAGTTTTGTCAAATGAACTGACTGAGATGGTTTATTCTCTCAGGGATTGGTGGGTGGGCAGCTGCCTAGAGAAAGAAATGGAACCCATTTGCTGTTCTAGTTATGATTTGGATGAATTCCTCCCCCCCCTTTTCTCTCAGTTCTGTTGTGGGCCCCCCAAACCATTCCACATCCATCTGGTCTCCTAGGTTTCAGCATTAAAGACCCCTGCACACTTTCCCATGATTTCCAGATTCTTTATTTAAAATCATGGGTGAACTTTGTGAGTACAGCAGTTAGATAAGTAACCTTTTCCTCTTTCATGTTTTCTTCTTGCTGCTTTTTTTTTTAATTCCTAGAGAAATTCATATGAATACGTCATTTCGCTGGATATTATCTGAACTTTCCTTTTCAACACTCTAAAATATGACCAATAACTAGGAACTAGGAAGGCAAAAAAAATCTGAGAATTCGGAATAAGAAGTCCATGTACTGAAGGACATTGGTTCTGATTTTACACATGGTTCTAGCAATGTGGTGGCAGGATAATTTTTAAAGGTGATTATTTGTGATTGGTTTGCTCTACAGTTTTTCCCTTCTCTTCTGTTTTAATCAGGTAGAAATTTTGCAGTTTGGGAAGCAGAATCTGCTTGAGGGCAAAAGCTTTTTCTGTCACTTTTAATATTACTTGGGATTTGAGGCTTTCAGCATTTCCCCAAACTTTATTGAAGTAGAGAAAAAAGGTTTACACAAAGCTGAGAAGTTAAAGGAAAAAAATGCAGAGAGACCCTGATTGTCTAGGTTTCTTAATCTGCTCCAGGGCAGTGTTGGGGTAGGTATGGGGTGGGAACTGAAGGTGAGAAGATCTCATTATACTTGATTACCTGGTTGCTCAATTAACACACTAGAATGGTGACACAGGGAGTTTCTATTACTGACTTAAGGACAAGCCCCCCCCCCCCCCCAAACCCTTGGTTTTCTGGCAACAGTCAAGAAAAGGCTCTTGCTGCAGGACCATTATCTTCCAGAAGATGTGGGAAAGCCAACTTTTGTCCCCAAGTATCCCTTTTCCCCTTCTTCCTCTAAATCACAGAGCAAACTCTGCTTCTAGTATGTTTCCTTGGCTACAGGTGGCCATGTGACTATATTTTAATTAATGGGATAAGAACAAAAGTGAGATGAGTTACTTTCACCTTACATTCTTAAAAACAAAGTTTCTTGAATTTGTTGCTCATTCCCCCTTCCAATGGGCTAGAACAGGGACATGACACCAACCCAGCTTTGATCATTAAGGTAAGAAAAGAGGGGGAAGTCCCTAGATAAAAGAAACCTGGTTCCCTTAATGACCTGGTGAAGGGAGATGCTCAGCTAGACCATCCAGATGGTTACAGGAGAGAGAAATAAACCCATGCCTGCCTTCTTTAAGCCCTGGATTTCTCGGGGTCTCTCTGTAGCAGCTTAGCTTTAACTTTAGCACACATAACAGATACCAATGCTTGCTTGTTATAATTGGTTGAAAATATAAACAATGTTAACCTCTTTTTAAGAAGTGAAGATTAAATTACAAAAATTTTAAAGCAAAAGGTCATGTTTGTTTCAGGTAACATCAGATATATAAACATAACTTTACTTGAATTTTACAGTTAATATTTTATGAGCAGCTCCCAACTCTCATCACTAAATATTTGTGGGGGAAACATTCTTTTCAGTGGTACAACATCTAGAAATACATGGGATGACATGTAGAATTCTATCTAGAAATTTAATTTATTAAACCACATGCTAGGTATTTAAATCACTTCTTTTTCCATGTTATTTATAATACTGCCATGAATATCTTTGCTTTTCTTTTTTTAATAATTTCCTTAGGATAGAGTCTTAGAAGTAGAATGTACAACATCACCTTACCTCTTTTTTCCAGCTCTGGACCACCCACCACCCACCTTCACATGTCCCCATACCCAAACTTGTACCCATGTATGATAAGAAGAAAATATCTTTTTTTTTTTAAAGATTTATTTTTTATTTATTTCTCTCCCCTTCCTCACCCCCCCAGTTTTCTGCTCTCTGTGTCCATTTGCTGTGTGTTCTTCTATGTCTGCTTATATTCTTTGTCAGAGGCACTGGGATTCTGTGTCTCTTTTTGTTGCGTCATCTTGCTGTGTCAGCTTTCCGCGTGTGAGATGCCACTCCTGGGCAGGCTGCACATTTTTTTGCACTGGGTGGCTCTTCTTACGGGGCACACTCCTTGCATGTGGGGCTCCTCTATGTGGGGGACACCCCTGCATGGCACAGCACTCCTAACACACATCAGCACTGCGTGTGGGCCAGCTTACCACATGGGTCAGGAGGCCCTGGGTTTGAACCCTGGACCTCCCATGTGGTAGGTGGATGCTCTATCAGTTGAGTCAAATCTGCTTCCCAAGAAGAAAATATCTTAAAACCTAGTTTTCTCTAAATTTTCCTCTAGAATCAAATCTATCCTCTTTACGAAGGACTTCAGTGCTCTCCTAATTAGGCCACCCTGTTTTTCATTATACCCTTAATCAAATACTGTGCTCTGCTTCAAATACTCTAGTCCTTGAACAAACCTCAATATTTCCTATCTTGGTGCCCTTTTACCACCATGGAACAGTTTTATCTTCTTTCCACTTAGTCAAACCCTACCCATTCTTCCATTCACTTTCTCTATACAATTTTTCTGAGCTTATATCGTACGTGGATATATGCTACCAAGGAACTATTAGATCACTCTTGTTTTTTCACTTTTTATTTTATTTTTGTACAATAACTATTTATTATTGTAAAGTTCCAAACTTTTAAGTAAAATTTGAAGAGGGAAAAGAGAAAAGCAAGAGACAAAATTAGGTAAAACCCAAAATATTCACAAAAAAATTGGCACAAACTGTATTGGGGAAAGGAAATTAAACTAGACTTGTCCAGAAATGGGAAAATCTTCCCAAGGAAGAACAAGGATGATGAACACCAGGCTAAAAGTCAGGTGGTCCCTGAGTACTTTTTGTCACTGTCCCTTGGGTGTTTGGCTCAGAGTATTTGAGTATTTCTAAAGCTCTTGGTAATGCTATCAAATACCACTAAAATATCTTCCCAGTTCTTATGCTTCGTGTGAGATGCTGAGGAGTGACCCTAGTGCTGGCAGGGATTGATGAAGTGATGCTTTGTGGTACTTCCCAACTGTCAGCATCTGTGAACTGACTAGAATCTCTGCACTTCCTATGTGCTTTTACACATCCACCAAAATGGCTAAAATGAGTCAGAAGATAACAATATTGGTGAGGATGGGCTGAAACTAAACTCTATTCCATGGTTGGTGTAAGCATAAGGTGTTAACTCTATTTGGAAAACTCTTGGTCAATATTCACCAAAGGTGAACATAGATATCTCCTATGACCTGTTGATACCTTTGGAGGAAAATACCCAATAGAAATGCTTGCACAGTTCCAGGAATACACATTTCCAGGAGTGCATATAACAGCATTATTCATAATTTCCCAAACTTATCAGTTTATCAACTGTTTATCAGTTTATCAACTACCCAAACAATTATCAACAATAGAAGGTAAAAATTGTAGCATGTTCCAACAATTGTAAACTTTCACCCTGTAAGTATGAATGATCCTTAAGTCTGTACACCTATATGGGTGAATATTACAAAAAGTGAAGCAAAAGAAGCCAAGTAAAAAAGGAATTATGATTTCATTTCTTGGAGTACAAAACCAGGTGGGATTAGTTGATGGTGCGAACAGACAGGACAGTATGATCCTTAGGGATATGACCTTCCTGACTCAAGGGGGCAACAAAAGGACTTTTTGGGTGCTGGGTTCCAGTAATTTTTAAAAATTTTCTAATCTACGTGGTAAATAAAAATATGGAATGCTTCACGAATTTGCATGTCATCCTTGCCATGCTAATCTTCTCTGTATCGTTCCAATTTTAGTATATGTGCTGCCGAAGCAAGCACAACTCCTGTTTTTTTAACTGCATCTTTGGCATGTGCCTCATGTAACACCTCTAGAAGATACCTCAAGGACTTACCTTGCATGGGTCATTAACTTCTATGAATACAGGATCTGCTCAGAGGTATTCGCTTCCCCACAGCCCCAGAAAGGTCAGCCCTAGACTACCTGAGCTTAAAAATATCCTCGGCCAAACCTTAACAGCAGGTGAACCAGGGAGACAACTGAAATGAGAGACAATGCTGGTAGCATTGTCTAAGTGATGGACCTAGAGCTAAAAGTTGGGGTGTTCGGCTATGAGAGAAGCAAGCAGAAGGAACCATAATCCAGGGCAAAGATGGCAAGAAGAGGTAAAATTAGAGATCAAGTGCCAGCCTCAACTCAACATATATATATACATATATATATATATATATTTTTTTTTTCTTTAAGGTAACTGTGTAAGTCGCTATTATATTTGAGTTATCTTGAATGGGTTTCTGTTTCATGTGAGTCAAAGGACCTTGAACAGTCTCCAACCTGGGGTCTGAGTGTTTTTGTTGTTGTTGTTTTGGTAGGAGAATATCCTATACTTATTATATTTTTTTCTCTCTCCTAAAGCATTGAAAGATTTGAGCAATTTCTTTAAAATTGTTTTTCTCTCATCACATTTGGGTATTCCTATTATAAAGGATATCCTTTCCAAAAATTCACATCATCTGTATATTTTCACAATTTCAGCATTAATATGGATCTGATTGGATTTGAGTCCCAGTCCTACCTCCTACTAGCCGTGAGATCTCTGTAGTGAGAGGATTAGATAAGAAGACTGCTAGAAAATGGTCCATTGGAATTAGAAACTATGATTAACCACCAGGAGAAGAAATTTGAGTTAGTGGTCTAATAATTACATTTATGGTTTTCTCACTGAGCAAGTACTATGCATAGAATAAAGTTATAGAATTTTAAATAAAAGACAATATCATCAATAAAACACAAATATTACTACATTTTGGGTTTGGAAGATACAGTACTCAGGTACAATGTATATTTATGTAAAATACCATTTAACAGAAAACAAAATAGATGGAAAATTGATAAATGAGACATTGTTGAATAAAATAAAAAATAAGATAAAATCTCTAATGTAATGTATTGCCCAGCTTTGTTATAAATGTTCACATTTGACATCTTCATTTGGATAGTAGTAAGAGCTAACATTTAGAATTCTCACTGTATGCTCAGCATTGTACTTGCTTATTACATGCATTATGTAAACACACATAGTCCTGTGGTATAAATTTGGTAATATTTTCCATTTTACAGAAAAGAAAATTGCTTTAGAGAATGAAATTATTTTTCCAAAGAAATGAACACAAATACTCTGATTTATATTCATGTCAGATTATATCTCTTCATTTAAAACTCCCTTCCAACATTTAAGTGAATGAGAAAACAAAATCTTATATATGTAATGTGGTTTCTTGCTCAACCTGCTCGTGTGGGATCTCCAGAGCCTTGTAAAGTTCAACCTAGCTATTTCTGGCAGTTTCCAGAGGGTGTTTCACATGTGTTAATGGCCAAATCTGATTGGTCACTATGGTGCCGCGATTACTCAGGGTCAGATAATTGAAAGGACTCACAGGACTCTAATAAGGTATACTTAATGAAAGATTTATTACAGGCAAAATGTACACAGCACCAGGAGCAAGAAGGCAGAAAGAACATTCCAGGGCTCTGGGAAACCTGGGCATAGCTTCCAGTGTCGTCTCTCAGGTGTGCACGACTCATTCCATCCCTGGATCACAATCCCCAAACATGAGAAATAGATGTGGAAGACGTGGCACAACTTTACTGGGAGGCCTCTGTTTCTGGAATATTAGTTTGATTTTTCCCTATGATACTTATTCTCCTCTTAACTTTCTCAGTTAGTTTGTCCTTTCTGGAGCGTCAATGATTTGAACCATCCTCTAACTTTCCTCTCCTATTTTCTCACTGAGCAAGTACCATGCATAAAATAAAACTATTCTAAATAAAAGACAATCTCATCAATAAAGCATAAGAAAATATTTACTACAGTTTGGGGTTGATTGATACAGTACTCAGGTACAATGTGTGTTTATGTAAAATACCATTTAACAGAAAGCAAAATAAATGGGAAATGGATAAATAACTGAAACATTGTTTTTGCATAAAATAAAAATATCTAAGATAAGATATCTAATGTCTGGCATTTTGGTAGCTATTTTATAAACTTTTTATTAAGGATATTTATGTGATATCTTAATTTCCAAGAAAAAGAATATCCTCCTTTCTTTTTGAGGACAGTGATAGTTCACTTTATTTTTATTTTTTTGGACATTTTCCTATCACTCTAAAGCATGTGTCTTCATGGGACTTTTTTCCTATTTTGGGCTTTGCTGGTGATCTTTGCCTCACATCTTATCTTTACTTTATACTTATTGTAGCAACATATGCAACTCAACTTCTCATTTTAACCACTTTCAAGTGTACAGGTCAGTGGTAATAACTGCTTTCACTATATTATACTATGATCACCACATCCGTTACCTAAACATTTTTATCCCCTCAATCTCCACAACCATTAAGCAAGAACTTTCCCTTTCCCTCCCCTTTGGCTCTGGTAATTTACAGTCTACTCTCTGCCACTATGAAGGTTGATTCTATGTATTTCTTATAAGCAAGAAATATAATATTTCTTATTTTGTGTATGGTTTATTTTACTCGACATGTTCTCAAGGTTCATTCATATATCAGAACTTCATTCTGATGATGAGTTATATTCCCTTGTGTGTATATATCACATTTTGTTTATCCATTTATCTGTCAATGGACACTTTTGTGGTTGCTTTCACATCTTGGTTATTTTAAATTAAGCTGCTATGAAAATTAGTGTACAAATGAGTCCCTGCCTTTAATGTTTTGGGGTATTTACAAAGAAGTGGAATTCCTGGGTCAGATGGTAATTTTTATGCTCAACTTTCCTAGGAACCGCCAAACTGATTTCCATAGAGGCTGTGCCATTTTACATTCCCACCAACAATATATAAGGGTTCTAACTTCTCTGCACGCTCTACTACACTTACTCTCCATTTCTAAAACAATATACATCCTAGTGGGTGTGAAGCAGTATCTCATGGTTTTGATACGTATTTTCCTGAGGACCAATGATGTGGAGCATCCCTCTAAGTGCTTATTGGCCATTTGCATATCTTTGGAGAAATGTCAATTCAAGTCTTTCCCCCGTTTTTAAGTTCGGTTACTTCTTGCTGTTGAGTTGAAGCAGTTCTTTGTGTATTCTGGATATCAAACCCTTATCAGAATAGCATCCTTACCTGGCTATTAAAACCTTCCCCAGTGAAGTCAGCAATGGGAAGCTGATGGGCTGGCAGTGCCACAGGATGCCCATGGCGCCGTGGCTGGGCTGGTCCTTTCTGAACCAGCCCGGCTGCGAGGCGTGGGTCTGGACACAGCTCCCAGCACACGTCAGGCACTTTGCACCAAGTGCAGGTCTTGGGAGAGCTGGTGGGAGGACATGAGAGTGGCCCAGTGGATGGGGTAGTAGAGCGGGGCGGCGGTCTGCGGCATAAAGCGGCTTGTGGAAGAGCACTGTGCAGGCTGGCCAGGCCTTCCTGGTGGGGTTAGCGGGCGGTAGCCCCGACAGCAGCCGGTCCTTGGAGCTGTGCCCCGTCTGCACGGTGTTCTTGCCCCACAGGTGATGGATGCTTATGTCGTGCAGCAGTATGCTCGCCAGCCAGTCCTGGGTTCCCGTCAGGTTGATGCCCACTGTGGATCTGCTGTTCTCCACCGTCATCACTGCCTGGGACAGCAGATCCTCACTCAGCTGCACCACAGCCTTCCTGCTGCATCTGCTCTTATGAGGTATCTGGTTAGCAATTATTTTCTTCTCTTCTGCAGGCTGTCTTCTTATTTTGAAAATGTCCTTTGCACAAAAGCTTTTAATTTTGAAGTCTGTTTTATCTATTTTTTCTTTTGCTTGTGCATCTAGGGTCATATCTATGAAATTACTGCCAAGTCTATGAAGGCTTTCCTCTAAGCTTTCTAAGAGTTTTATGTTTTTCAGCTCTTTTCGTTTACATCTTTGATCCATCTTAAGATACTTTTTTGTATATAGAGTGAGGTAGGTCCGACTTCACTCTTTTGCATGGATATATAGCTTTCCTGGCACTCATTGATGAAGAATCCATTCTTTCTTCAATTAATGACTTGGAATCCTTGTCGAATCAGTAAGCCACTTACATATGGATTTATTTCTGAGCTCTCTATTCTATCCATTGTACCATGTACTTATCTTTATGCCAGTACCACACTGTCTTGATTACTGTAGCTTTCTATAAACTTTAAATCACGGAGTATGAGAACACCTCCTTTGTTAAATTGATTTGCATGTTCTGGGCCCCTTGTGATTCCATATGACTTTGGGTTTTTCTACTTATGGAAAAATGTCTGTTGCAATATTGATAGGTTTTGCATTGACTCTGTAGATTACATTGGGTAGATTGGCATCTTACCAATATTAAATATTCTTATCCATGAACATGGGATGACTTGTCGTTATTTAGATCATCTTTAAATTCTTTTATCAGTTTTGTAGTTTTTCGGCATACAAGTCCTTCACATCCTTGATTAAATCTTAAATGCTATTGTGAATAGAACTGTTTTAAATTTCTATTTTGCCTTTTTGTGGGTATATAAAAACTGATCTTTTGTTAATCTTGTAGCTTGCAACTTTACTGAACTCATTTATTAATTGTAATAGTTTTCTTGTGCATCTTTTGGATTTTCTATATCAAGGATCATGTCATCTGCAAATAGGTAGTTTCACTTCTTCCTTTCCAGTTTGGATGGCTTTTATTTTTTCTTGCCAAACTACCCTGGTTAGAACTTCCAGTACAATGCTCATGGGAAAACTCTCTGTCTTTCATCATTGAGTATAACAACTCTGGTCTTGAAATTACCTCTTATTCCTGTTTTTTTTCCTGAATATTTTTATCATGAGAGGTGTTAAATTTTGCCAAATGCCTTTTCCGCATAAATTGAGATGATGTGACATTTCCCCCTTCATTCTGTTAATGTGTCCCTCTTGCATTCCTGGGATAAATCCCACTTATTCATGGCATACAATCTTTTTAATATACTATTAAATTCAAGTTGCTAGTATTCTGTTGAGGATTTTTGCATATGGGAAATTTGTAGTTTCCTTATGATGCATTTAACTGTGTGTGGCATCAGAGAAATGTTATCAAAGTAATGCTATCAGAGAAATGAAACACTATTGAGTTAGGAAGACTTATTTTCTCTTCAATCTTTTGGAAGAGTTTGAGAAGGATTGGTGTTGATTCTAATTGGAGTGTTTGGTAGACTTCACCAGTGAAACTGTCTAGATGTGGACTTTTTGTGTGTGTGAGGTTTTCTGATTACTGATTCAACTTCTTATGCTTGAGATCTATTTCATCTTGAGTCAGTTTAGGTAAGTTGTGTGTTTCTCAGAATTTGTCCATTTCCTCTAGATTCCCTAACTTGTTGGCATATAACTATTCATAGTATTTTTTATAATCATTTACATTTCTGTAAGGTCAATAATAATGGCCCAATTTCATTTCACCATTTCTTTTTCTTAGTCTAGCTAAATGTTTGTCTATTGTTGTTTTCATAGTACCAACTTTCGCTTTCAATGACTTTGATTTTTCTGTGCTCTATTTCATTTATCTCCTCTCTAATATTTCCTTCTACTACTGTAGATTTAGTTTGCTCTTTTTCTAGTTCCTCAAGACGGGAAGTTAAATTATTGGTTGAGATCTTTCTTCTTTCTTAATATAGGCATTCACAGCTATAAATTTTCCCTCTTAGCTTGGCTACATCCCATAAATTTTGATATGTTGTGTCTTTTTTTTCCTCCTTTTTCATCTAAGAATTTTCACATTTCCCTTCTGATTTCTTCCTTAACCGATTAGCTATTTAAAAGTGTGTTATTTCATTTCTACAAAGCTGTGGAATTTCTAGTTTTCCTGCTATTGATTTCTAGCTTCATTCTATTGTGGTCAGAGAAGATACATTATATAATTTCAATCTTAAAATGTAGTGGTACTAGTTTTGTGATTTAACATGGTCTATCCTGGAGAATGATCCATGTGTACTTGAGAAGAAAGTATATTCTGCTGTCATATGGAGTGTTCTATATATGTTTGTTAGGTCCAGTTTATTTATACTATTCGTCTGTTCCCTTATTGACCTTGTATCTAGATGTTCTGTCCATTATTGAAAGTGGCATATTGAAATCTCCAACAATTATTATAGAATTATTGCTCTTCCCCTTCCATTTTGTTAATGTTTGCTTTATATATTTTGGGGATCTGTGATTTTGGAACTCTGTGATTAGATTTTGGAACTCTGTGTTTATAATTGTTAAATCATCTTGATGGAATAACCCATTTATTAATATGTAGTGTCTTTTGTGTCTTGTAACAGATTTTGTCTTCAAGTTCCTATTTCTCTGTATGTCATAGTATATCTTCTTATCTTTTGTTGAGGTGTGAGCATTTGAAAATTTTGATGTGTTAACTCTGGAAATCAGATTCTCCCTTTTACCCAGGGTTTTAGTGCATATTGGCTGTGTGTTGAAAGTCTTCTTCAGTGCTTAGCCCAATTTATGCAGAATCTATTGAAGAGCTCATGGTGAGCAGTTAGATTCTTTTTAGGTCTCTCTGAGCCAGTGGCTTCCCAGGGCATGCATGGTAGTTTTCCCTAGTAAGTGACTATTTCTCCTCCCATAGAGTTTCTTTTCCCAACTTCTCCTTCTGAGGTTCTGGGCTGTGCTCTTTGTCTCAATCTTTTACCCCAGGCAGCCACAGTCAGCTCAGCTCTGCTCCACATTTCTGTACTGTCTTCTCTTCCTTTCCACACCTTTTTGACCTGGGTAAAATCTGAATTAGGGGACCTAGATGTGTGCCCTCAGTCAATATTTCATGGAGCCAGTGCGTGCTGATATAATTGTCACTCACAGCTTTTGTTTCTGCATGCCAATAATCAGACCCCAGGGACCTGCATTTGAATGTGTCTGGGCTGCCACAGTTTGAATAACCTGCTGCATGGAACTGAGGGGGAGGGGCCCAGATGAGTAATTTTGTCCTGTGGCTTTCCTACTATTCTTAGTTTTTCTTTCTGATTCAGCATTTGTTGATTTGTTGTCTAGCCTTGATCATCTACCAATGTGGGGAAAGTTGGTACTGACAGATTCTGGGCCTCCCCCCTCGTCTTTTCCCCATTTCTAAGGGGCAACCATTTCCCAGGGGTGTTTCACTGTGCTGTCTTGCTGAGATCACCTTCCACTCTTGCCTCACACTTAATGTGAATCATTAAATGGTTGTTTAAAACTTTGTGGCAGTAGGTGGGCTTACCCTTTATCATAGGGATCTGATAGACATTTTCTGGACAATGCCTATGGCCTTTTTCTTGTCTTTCCAGCTTCTCTAGGGAAGGCTCTTCCAGTATCTAGACCAGGGGGTATAAATATTACAAAACTAAATGGGAAAGAAGTCTGGTCTAAACATTCAATATGAGAGCTTTCTGCTGTTTAAAGAGCTGTATCACAGCCATCAACTGAACCTTGTGTTTGAGTCTAAAGACTATCTGTCCTACACCTCCCGTCCTCTGCCTACATGAGGGAGGGACAACAGCCCTGATAAGTAAATGGGGAGTGGGATCTTGGATGGGTTTTCTGCTTGATTTATGGATGCCAACTCAGCTACATTACTACTGCACGCCTCCCTCTCCCCTGATCATGCCTTTTCTATGCTGTCCCCTTGTAAAACGGGGGCTGGAAGTCCAGGAACTAATTCCCAGAATTCCTTGCTGGCCACGATCTGGGTTCAAGGCTGCCAGTTAGAGGCATGCATACAAGATTTGGAAGGTATAAGAAAGGGAAAAAACATATTGTCCTCTGGCAGCAATAGGCCATTTTGTGGACTTCAGCATGTATGAGATTTTAGAGTAGCTTCAAGATGTTTCCTTGCAAATCACCTGCTATGATGTTACAGATAGCTGTGATCATTTCTGGCAGTTTCCTAAAGTTCCTATTACCTCTTGACTCTCTAAAGACTGACAAAAATCCGAGAGTTAATGGTTATTTTCCCTGGTATGTGCTTTTCCTGCTCATCCAACAGTTTTGTAAGCAGCTATTACTCTGTATTAAATCCCTCCCTGACTGGTACTAAGACTAAGTGCCTCTTGAATGGTCTTTCAACCAATCTTTTTGTTTTTAGCCTTACCTTTACCCTTTCATAGGTAACCTGGTCATGCCAAATTTCTCAGCTTTTAGAGGATTCTGGGATATAAATTGGGTAACTTTTAGCTCTTTTTACTGAAGGCTTTTTCAGATTTGATAATTTAACCCTACTGTCCACATACTTTAAGACTCTAAAATTTGGATGCCATTTTCTCTTTTATTTAAAAAAAAAAACTTTTATAATTGGATTTTAGAAGGAAGCAGAGGCTAATGACTACATTCACCATTATCCTATATGAATTCTCTCATTTTCTCTTCAACCCTTGGCTGTTTCTCCAGCCTCATCTTGTATGGCTTTCTTTTACGCTTGCTACACTGACCTTGACTGATAATCCTTGAACTCACCAAGGTTACATCTGCTTCAGGAACTTTCGCATATGATGTTATTTTTACCTGGTATCTCTTCTCTCCCTCTACCAGTCTATTTGGCCTGTTCACTTTTTTTCTTCTTTTTTAGGAGGTAGCGGGGATTGAACCTGGGACCTTGTATATGTGAACCACATGCACAACCACTGAGTTACATGCTCTACTTGACCTGTTCTTTATATCTCTGAGAGGTCATTCCTGACCACACTCACATTTAAATTAGGTTTTACATTTTTTCTTATAAAACACAGTTCTTCTTTTTGTCAGTGTTTGATTTATTTGTCTCCTGCAAGAGTACAAACTTTATACCCACTATACATAGTAATATCTCCATTAATAATTGAAAAAAAGGAAAAATTATAAAATGCTGAAAGGGAACATTATGTATGTCTAGACTGACTGTTGGGCTAGCAGCTATAGCTTTCAAATAGGAACATTACAAAAGTTATCTTAAAAGACTCATACTCAAAATATAAATTTCCCTATCCTATTTTAGTTCCATAAACTATCATCAAGTTAAAAAAAGAGGATCAACTTATAGATTGTGTGGCTTAGTAATTCCATAAGTTTTTTGTTTTTTTAGCCCAAGAAATATATTTTATTTTTACAAAATTTTTAGGAGGCACCAGGGATTGAATCAGGGGCCTCATATGTGGAAAGCAAACACTCAATCACCGAGCTATACCCGCTTTCCTGTTCATTTCTTTTTTATTCCCCTTAGGCTTGAGCCATTAAATTTTTCCTTAATAGTGTTCAAATGAAGAAAAAAAATCAGGAAAAGTGAGAATTAATGTATTGAAATAATCAGTGCAATTGATCTATTGTCCAGAAAAATCCCTCAATCAACTCTCTTAGAATTATGGAATCTGATGAGTAAGTGGCTTTATCTCTAATTGTAAGCTCAAGGCATGTTGTCAAAAGACTGCCAACATTAAACAGACATTTTTATGGTACTTTAAGGTGGAATTTGAAAGTAACCAGAAACCATTAATCAAAAACATTAATCATCCATTACAATTAACTGAAAATCCCTCAATCTGGTAAATCAATTTATATTCATCACTGTTGGGGACTGAATTGTGATTCTAACAAAAGGCATGTTCAGGTCACAGTCACGGTACTGTGAGCGTGAACCCATTACAAATAGGATCTTGAAAGCTGTTACCAGTTAAGATGCGCCCAAACTAAATGAGGGTGGGCCTAAATCCAATATGACTAAAAAGTCCTTATATGTGAAGAAATGAATGTGGGAAAGAACTGTGGGGCACCAGAAGTGGGAATTTGACAGAACTTAGAAGAAAAAGGGGAGGATGCTGCCACATACATTGCCATGTGATGGAAAAGCCAAGAAACTCCAAGGATTGCTGGTCAGAAGATACTGTTCCTGGGAGGGAAGCAAGACTTCTAGCCTCTAAAACCATAGCCAGTAAATTCCTGTTAAGCCAACCCATTGTGTCGTATTTCTTTTAGCAGAGAGGAAACATACGTTCAAATAACACTCATCAGAGCTTTGTTTTTCTAGTTTTTCAGAGCAGGAGAAGCTTGGAGAAAAATTCTTATTTAAACACTGCATCCTTTATCAGATAATGAGGGAAATTTGAAGTGTGTCCACATAGCTAAAGAATTAGTTTCTTTGCGGGGGAGGGAGTATGCTTACAGTATTCATTCTATGACAATGACAACATATCCATTGTTTAAATTTTCTTATTTTGGGGAAACAATTTAGTATCTTATATATGCATACACATAACAGTTTAGTTTATGAAATGATTTCCTATATCTTATGATAAACTTTATTTTCATAATGATTTCTTTACCTCATTAGATCTTATAAAATGCCATTATTGAGTTGAGTTATTGTTAAGGTTCTTTCCAGCTTTGGTTCTGTTAAATTCTCAGTCTGTTGCTCTGCCTAATCACAAACACAACTCAGTAACTCCTCTCCTGTTTGTGTTCTGTTTGTCTCCGTCACTTTGGTGTTCTCCCAATAGGCCCATCTAAGGGCATGCTGATTAAATTAGTCAAATTAACTCTTTGCCTGACTCCATCCTCATTAGGCTAATGAGCAGACTCAGGAGTACATCTGTGTCTCTCTGTTGTCTTAGGTCAGAAGTACTGTCACTGAAAGTGCCAATGAGAAGTTATAATTGTGATACTCTTTAGGATTTTCTAGCTGGCAGCTCATTTTCTAGCCTTTCTCAAGAGGGAGCATGTGGCTCTGAATAGAAGTTAATGTATTGGGCAGTCTCATTCTCTACTGAATCATCATGGAAAAGTTATAATTTTGTTTCCTTCTCCAGGAAAGAGTTTCTTGAGTTGGTGAGATTGAGAGATGTTGAACAAGTATTAATCTGGGGGGGGGGGGGGTGGATACTATTATAACCATCAGGTGCTGAGAAGTGATAGATCTTAATGATGGAGCAGCCTTGTGGGTAGCTGCACTGAGGATTTGTTGAAGTGCATGTTTGTGCGTGTGGGATACAAGAAGGTAATTTGATAAATTTGGAGAAAGACAGATGTGGAAGGAAGAGGTTGCAACCAGTTTTGGAGGTTGAGTGCCCTGATTCTAAAAGGCATACTTTCTTTGTTCGAGTTCACAAGAGTATTCATTTGATTAAGTGATATTTCATATACATAATATGTGTGGGTATGAAATTTTTTTTGTCTGGCCAAATAATTTTTAGCACTTGAGTATATTTATGAAACTGATACACTGAGTGTGGATAGCAAAGTTAGAAGGATGGGGTCAGTACCCAATGTATGTTTTTGAATAGACAGGAGGACACTGAACAGCGGTTGTTTTTAGATATTACAGCCTGCTGGATCCCAGTGGAAACTGGAGATGGCCTTCCCAATAGTTTCCTCTGGCTAGGCAAGTCACGTGAATGAAGGTACACTAATACACCCAGTGATTATGGTCAGTTCATTCTGGGAGGCTTATATTGGTTTTCTAGAGTGAAAAAGTTCACTATGTCTAATACTGTGAATGCTGGACAAGGCAGACAGTTCTCTTCCTGGGGCTCTCGGGTATAATTGTATTGCCACCTGGGCCTGGAGCTAGAAAATAGGAATATACAACCAAAAAATGTCTAATATTCTGGAAATCATGAGCACAGAGTCCCCAAATACACAATTTTTTAAAACTTTTGAATTATGGCATTGCAGGGCATAAACTTTCTTTAGTTCAAATCATTATATTTCCCAGTTATGGGACATTTTCTTGGACAGCTAGGGCATTGATCAGTGGATCCCAGAGCTGTTTGTATGGCTCTGGGCAGCTGAGAAAGATGTGTTCTGGGAACCATAGAAGATTGAGGCAGTACCTGGCACAATTCCTATATCAGTAAAACCTAAGGTTCTACACTTCCTAACTCTTTGTCCAGTTCTAACCAAGGTGCTTGGCTAATGTGAAACAATTTGAGTCCATCTTTATAGACGGGATCAGGTATGTTATAGGATTAATACAACAGGGGAAAATACGAGCTTTAATGAGACTCCTTTGTCACTGTATTGTTTGAGATTTCACCAGTAGGTTTTGGTTCTGACTACTTCCTACCATCTGTCTGTTAACACGGGTTTCCTCATCTGTAAAATGGGGTTAATTAAAATCCTACATCTTAAGGTCATTGTGAGAATTAAATGAAATAACCCATGCAAAACACTCAGTACACTACTCTGATTGCAAATGTAGGCCCATTAACCTCAATATCTGTCTTAGTTTGCTGGGAATGCTATGACAAATACCACACACAGGTTGGTTTAAATAACAGGAATTTATTGCACCACTGTTTTAGGGACTAGAAGTTCAAAATTAAGGTGTTAGCAAGATCATGTTTTCTCCAAAGTTAGTGGTGCTGTGGTGATGGCTTTCTGGCACTCCTGTCCCTTGGCATTCTCTCTCTTCCTGTTCCCTGATTCTATATTTGTGTCCAATTCCCTTTCCTTATAAGGACTTCAGCCATATTAGATTAAGGCCCTTCATCATTCAGTTTGGGCACAGCTTAACTGATATCTCCAAGTGTTCCACTTACAAGTGAGTTCATACCCACAGGACCATGGGTTAAGACTTACACGTGTCTTTTTGTGGGGTAGATGATTCAGTACTCAACAATGTTCAACTCTGTGACAGATCTCTGCACCTGGGGATGTAGTAGTTACACAGCAAGTTTGCTTGAGTCCCAATGCATTACTGAATAATAATACATTTTTAAAAGATTTCATACCATTTTTGTGTGTTTTTTAAAGCAGTTTTATTCACACACCATACAGTCCATCCAAAGTGTACAATCAATGGCTCTCAGTATAATCAGTTGTGCAATCAATTTTTAGAATACTCTTTGCCCCAAACATAACCAAAACAAAATAAAAAGTCTTTACCTGTCTTTATTTTTTATTTATTTTTTTGTGGGAGGGGTTATAAAGGATATTTATTTGGTGTAGAAGCTTACAGTTACCAGGTGATAAAGCATAAGTTACTTCCCTCACCATCTTGTTGGAGAAGATGGCTGCTGATGTCTGCAAGGATTCAGGCTTCCTCTTCCTCTCAAGGCTTCATGGTCCCAGCTTCTTCCAATCACAGCTGTAGGCCAGGGTAAGTCTCATCTCTCTCCTGGTACTTATTTCTCTCTGTGCTCAGCTGCTCTGGTCTCACCACAAGGCCAGCTGTAAGCTATCAGGCGAATTGCTTGTCTCTCTCCTTGGGGCCTCTGCTGTGTTTAATGGACCCTATTCTCTTTCCTCACATACGTGCTTCTCTGTGTATTTACTTCCTGGGACTCCAGGATTAAAACTCCCAGTCCTTACCTCTTATACCTCCTATTATTGATCCTTAGCAGTGGTAAAGAATCTGTTATAACTGATGAAGAAAAGCTACAATATTACTATTAGCTATAGTTGACAACTTGCACTAATTGAATCTTTTCCCATGTATCACCCTATTTACAGCTTGTAAGAATGATGTACATTTGTTATAGTTCATTAAAAAACATAATATTAACAAGCCATCATCCACAACAGGGTTTACTGTTTTATAGTCCCATGTCTCGTCCTCTAGCTTTACTTCTAGTGACATCAAAGAACCTAAACTTCCCTTTACAACCACAATCACACGCGCAATTCAGTGCTGTTAATTACTCTCATGGTGCTCCCATCACTTCTGTTCACTTTTAAACATTTACTATCAACCTCATTGTAAATTCTGCACAAATTAAGCATCAGCTTCCCCCTAACCATCCTCATTCTATTTCTTGGTAACCTTTACTCCAGATATTAAGTATGAGTTTGCTCATTATAATTGATTCTTATTAGTGAGCTCATATGATAGTTGTCCTTTTGTGCTTGGCTTATTTCACTCAACATGTCTTCAGGGTTCATCCATGCTGTCATATATATAGGACTTTATATCTCCTTACAGCTGAGCACTGTTCCATCTCATGTATATACCGTATTTTGTTTACAGACATTTGGGTTGCTTCCATCTTTTGGCAGTTGTGACTAATACCACTATGAACATCAGTGTGCAGATGTCTGTGTTCCTGCTTTCATTTCCTCTGAGTATATACCTAGAAGTAGGATTGCCAGATCATACGGCAGTTCTGTAGTTTCCTGAGGAACTGCTAAACTGTCTTTCAGAGAGGCTATACCATTTTACATTAGCATCTGCAATGAAGAAGTTCTCTTGTTTCTCCTATAACCACTCCAGGACTTGTTGTTGTCCATTTAAAAAATTGTGGCCAGACTAGTAGGTGTGAAATATCTCATTTTGGTTTGCTTTGTAATTCTCTAATAGCTAGTGATGTTACGCATCTTTTCAAGCGATTTTTGGCTATTTGTATTTTCTCTTTGGAGAAATGTCTATTTAAGTCTTCTACCTGTTTCTTTTTTTCTTTAAAGATTTATTTCTTTCTTTCCCCTTTCCCCCTATTGTTTGCTCTTTGTGTCCATTTGCTGTGTGTTCCTCTGCGTCTGCTTTGCATTATCCAGTGGCACTGGGAATCTGTGTCTCTTTTTTTTTGTTGCGTCATCTTGCTGTGTCAGCTCTCCATGTGTGTGCAGCACCACCCTTGGGTGGGCTGCACTTTTCTTATGCGGGACGGCTCTCCTTGTGGAGCACACTCCTTGTGCGTGGGGCACCCCTATGTGGGGGTGCCCCTGCATGGAATGGCACTCCTTGCGTGCAGCAGCACTGTGTGTGGGCCAGCTTACCACACGTGTCAGGAGGCCCTGGGTATCGAACCCTAGACCCTCCATATAGTAGATGGATGCTCTATCAGTTGAGCCATGTCTGCTTCCCTGCCTATTTCTTAATTGGGTTGTTTGTCTTTTTATTGATGGAGGATTTCATTATATATTCTGGTATTAAATTCTTATCATATATGTGGTTTCCCAATACATTCTCCCATTAAAGATGCTGCCTTTTCAGTTTCTTGATATAAAGTCCTTTGAAGCACAAAAGTATTTAGCTTTGAGGAAGTCCTATATTTTTCCTTTGTTGCTCATGCTTTGGGTATAAAGCCTAAGAATCCTCTGTCTACAATAGGGTCTTTGTATTAGTCAGTCAAAGGGGAGCTGATGCAAAGTACCAGAAATCTGTTGGGTTTTATAAAGGGCATTTATTTGGGGTAAGAGCTTGCAGTTACAAGTCCCTAAAGAGTCCATCTCAAGGCTGCTTTCTCACTAAAGTCAGTTGCCACATGTTGAAGCAAGATGGTTGCTGATCTTTATGAGGGTTCAGGCTTCTTTTCTTTCAGATACAGGTTGGCATAGGATTTGTTTCTTTACATCATCTCTTCCTGGGGTTCCACGATCAAAGTTCTCTCCTGTGCTGTGGAGCTTTCTCTCTTCCCTGTGTCATATTCTGTGTCTTCTTGGGTAAGCATCCCTTTATATAGGTCAAAGAGAGCAGGGTCTCAACCCTGAGTCATGCCCTACTGATGTGGTTGAATCAAAGCCCTAATCTTAACATAATTTAATCAGACATCTCAGCTGAATGTAATACACTCAAAGGGTATCATGCCCAGAGGAACAGATTAGTTTACAAACATTATCATTTCTTGAAATCCATAAATAATATCAAACTGCTACAGTCTTGCAGATGGTTCCCTATATTTCTGTCTAGGACTTTTATGGTCCTAGCTCTAACATTTAGGTCTTTGATCCATTTTGAGTTAACTTTTGTTTAAATGTGAGATTAGGGGTCCTCTTTCATTCTTTTGGATATAGAAATCCAGTTGTCCCAGCACCATTTGTTGAAGAGACTGTTCTGTTCTAGCTGAGTTGGCTTGGCAGCCTTGTTGACCATAGATGTAAGGGTCTGTTTCTAAACTCTCAGTTTGATTCCATTAAATCAATACATCCATCTTTATGCTACTACCATGCTCTTTTGACCACTGTATCTTTGTAATGTTCTTAAAGTCAGGAAGAATGATTTCTTCACCTTAATTCTTTTTAATGATATTTGACTAGTCAGGGCCCCTTACCCTTCCAAATTTGACAATTGGCATTTCCATTTCTGCAAAGTAGGTTGTTAGAATTTTACTTGGATTGTGTTGAATCTGTAAATCAATTGGGGTAGCATTGACAGCTCAATGATATTTAGTCTTTCAGGTCATAAACACAGAATGCCCCACCATTTATTTAGCTTTTTAAAATTTTTAAACTTTTTTTTATTACTACTTTTAGCAGTGTTTCGTAGTTTTCTAAATACAGGCCTTTACATCCTTGGTTAAATTTATTCCTAGATATTTGATTCTCTTAGTTGCTATTATAAATGGAACTTGTTTCCTTATATTTCCTCCTCAGATTGCTCATTACTAGTGTACAGAAACACTAGTGACTTCTGCATGTTGATCTTATATCCTGCCACTTTGCTGAACTCTAGAAGAGAAGAACTCTAGTAGCTTCATTCTAGAATTTTTGAGATTTTCTAAATATATGATCATGTCATCTGCAAATAGTGAAAGTTTTACTTTCTTTCTGATTTGGATTCCTTTTATTTCTTTTTGTGACCTAATTGCTCTAAGTAGAACCTCAAGCCCAAGTTGAATAACAGTGGTGACAATGGGCATTAATGTCTTGATCACAGTCTTAGAGGAAAGCTTTTAGTGGCTTTTCTCCATTGAGTATGATGTTGGTTGTGGGTTTTTCATATATGCCCTGCATCATGTTGAGAAACTTCTATTTCTATCTTTTGAAGTGTTTTTATCAAGAACGGATGCTGGATTTTGTCAAATGCCTTTCCTACAATCAAGATGAAGATGTGATTTTTTTTCTTCAGTTTGTTAATGTATATTACATTGATTTTCTTGTGTTGAACTACCTTTGCATATCTTAGATAAAACCCACTTGATCATGGTATATTTCTTTTAATGTGCTTTTGAATTTGATTTGCAAGTACTTTGTTGAGGATTTTTGCGTCTATATTTGTTATAGAGATTGGTCAGTAATTTGTTTCTTATATCTTTATATGTCTCTTGGTATTAGGGTGATGGCCTCAATGCATTAGGTAGTGGATACTTAGCCAATTTTTTGGAAGATTGTGAGCAGGATTGGTATAAATTATTCTTGGAATGTTTGATAGAATTCACTTGTGAAATCACCTGGTCCTTGGTATTTCTTTGGGAGTTTTAAGTTTTTTGATGACTGACTCAATTTCTTTTCTTGTGATTGATTTGTGGGTTTCTATTTCTTTAGTGTAGGTAGTTTGTGTAGTTCTAGGAAGTTGTCTATTTCATCTAAATTGTCTAATTTGTTGGCATATTGTTCATAATGTCTTGCCATCTTTTTATTATTTCTGTGGGAGCAGTCGTCATAAGCCCCTCAGTTTTTATTTTATTGATTTGCATTTTCTCTTTTTCTTTGTCAGTTTACTTAAGGGCTTTTCAATTTTGTTGATCTTTTGAAAGAACCAGCTTTTGGTTTTATTGATTCTATTTTCTCAATTTCAATTTTGTTCTAATCTTTATTTCCTTCTGCTTCCTTTGTGATTTGTTTGCTGTTTTTTTTTTCTAATTCCTTCAGTGTGTAGTTAGGTCTTTGATTTTAGTTCTTCCTACATTAAAAAGTAGGCATTTATGGCTATATATCCCTCTCAGCACTGGCTTTGCCGCATCCCATGGGTTTTGATATATTGTGTTCTCATTTTCATTTGTCTCAACATACTGTCTTCCCTTACAATTCCCTCTTTGATACACTGTTTAATTTTCTTTTTAACCTCCATGTAGTTGTGAATTTTTCCCATTCTCTGCCTGTTGATTTCCAGCTTCATTCCATTATGATCAGAGAAAGTGTTTGTATAATTTCAATCTTTCAAAATTTGAGATTTGTCTTGTGACCCAACGTGTGGTCTTTCCTGGAGAGAGATTCTTGAGCTCTTGAAGATTGTATATCCTGCTCTTCGGGGGTGCAATGTTCTGCATATGTCTGTTAGGTCTAGTTCATTCCTCATATTATTCAAGCTCCATTTCCTTATTGATCCTCTGTCTAGATATTCTGACAGTGATGAGTGGTGTATTGAAGTCCCCAACTATTATCATTGAGACATTTGTTTCTCTGTTCAGTTTTGCCATTGTTTGCCTTATATTTTTGAGGCACCCTGGTTAGGTGCATAAATATTTCTTCATGGTGAATTGCCCCTTTTAGTATGTTCTTCTTTGTCTCATAAAATTTTTGCATTTAAAATCTATTTTTCTGATACTAGTATAGCTACTTCATTTCTTTTTTTGGATACCTTTTGCTTAGAATCTTTTGCTAACCTTTCACTTTTCACCTATCTGTATACTTGGGTCTAAGGTGGGTTTCTTGTAGACAACAAATAGATGGCTTGTTTTTTGAGTCCATTTTGTGAGTCTGTCTTTGAAAGTTTAATCCATTAACAATCATTGTTATTACTGTAAAGGCTTTACTTTGACCATCTTTCTGCTTTCATATCTCATTTCTTATTTTTGTCTGTCTTCCAATGCCTTTAATTAGTCTTACTGATTATCTTTATTTTTATACTCTCCTCCAAGCCTCTCTTCTATTTTTTTCCTTTCAGTCTGCAGCACTCTGATTGCTATTTCTTATAGGGCTGGACTTTTGGTGATGAACTCTGTGAATATTTTAAACTCACCCTTATTTTTGAAGGACATTGTTGCTGGATAAAGAATTCTTGATTAGCAGTTTTGTTGTTTCAGTATCTTAAATATTGTACCACTGCCTTCTGGCCTCCATGGTTTCTGAGGAGAAATCTTCACTAAGTCGTACTGTATGACCCCTGTATGCAACAGTTTTTTTTTTTTTTTTGCCGCTTTCAGAATTCTGTCTTTGGCATTTGACCTTCTGAATAGTATGTGTCTTGGAGTAAGTCTATTTGGGTTTAGTTTGTTTGGAGTATGTTGTACTTCTTACATATCAATATTTAGGTCTTTCATAAGGTTGGGACATTTTCAGCCATTATTTCCTCAAGTGTTCTCTCTGTTCCTTTTCCCTTCTCTTCTTCTGAGATACCCATGACACAAATGTTTATGTACTTCATGCTGTCATTCAATTCTCTGAGACACTGCTCACTGCTCAATTTTTTTCCATTCTTTTCTCTGTTCTTCTGTCTTTAAGTTCAGATGCCCAGTCATCAAAGCTGTTGATCCTTTTTTTCTGTCAGGTCAAATCAGCTTTTGTATGCCTTTAATATATTTTTAATCTCATCCATTCTTTTTCATTCCCATTAGTTCTGTTACTTTTTTTTTGTGCAGGTTTTCAAATTCTTTGTGTTCACCAAGTGTCATTTTAATATTCTTTAGCCATGTTTTCTGTCAACTTCTTGAATTGACATATATTTGCTCAAATATCATTGATTCATTTCAAATCCCATGTCTCATCTGAAGCGTTAATTTGTCCTTTTGGGACATATCTTATTCTTAGTATGACTTGTGACTTTTTGCTATGCATCTGATTATGTTGGTGAGTTTACTCTGGTCAATTTCTCTTGTCCATGGTTTTATTGTCAATGAACTTAGTGTTGCATCTCTTCTCTGATTCTCGGTTCAGCTTATTCTATATCTTTAAAATTGTCTATATATTAGTGGTCAAAAGGGGTCAGTGACTTACTAATGGAGTATAAACCAAGTCCAAGGGACTCTAGGAAGGGATAGGAAAGATGCCAAAATCATTTTTTTCTTTTTCTTTTTCTTTTTCCATGCAATTTGTTGGGAATGAGTATACCTTCCTGGCCTGCCAGTCACTGATGCTCTTCAGTGAACTTTTCCTGACAGCCCTAGGAGGGAGGGAGTATAACTTTTCCAACCTCCACTGTATGGTTTTTTCCAGGCCAGTTAGAGCCATGATTCAAAGCTGTGCCCTGCAGTCCAAATTTGTCAATCAGATGCCATATTCAGCCCTCTGCCATGTCTTCCCTCTTCCCAGGGATGAGAATGTCCACTCCACATTTTGTTGGTGGCAGTTAGCCACAGTTTGTACTGAGGCTGCTTGCTTCCAGGGTGGAGGGATAGGTATCTTTTCCTGCCATGGGGTATTTTTCTCAGTTTTTACTTCAGCTTCTACCATCCCACTCCTTCCTGGGAGATGCATGGTATGCTCCTGGTCTGCAAATCCCCAAAGTAGTTGTTTTAGACAGCTTCTGCATTTCTTCTTGCTGTATTTTTTTTTTTTTTTTTTAGGTAAGCCCTATTGTCCCTATGCCAATGTCACCCTCACAGAACTGATGACACAATTTTTATCATCAGTTTTTTTTTTTACTTGATAGAAAAAAAATTCTAGCCAAGATGTCCCTCAGCTACAGTGGGTCCATGCTGCTAACATGGTGGCACTCTTCCTTGAAGCTTGCTATCAATGTTGTCCCTATTGCAAAATAAGGAGAAAATTCTTTATTTTTCTACTTTGTACTGTCCCTGCAAAGTGACTTAAACTTGACCATCAGAGTTTGGTGATACAGTTCTTTAAGTGAACACCAGCCCATGCTTACCCAGTGGGTACAGAGGAGTGGACTTTTAATGTGGTATTGAACTATTGTAGGTGTATTTGGGGTATCATCAATATTCCAGAACAAATCTTGCCCAAAGACCCAGAAGTATATGAGTACAGAACAGATTCCAGGGAAATGTGAGCAGGAATATTTGGTGATATATTTGGGATAGTAATAAGGTGAAGCCCAAGAATCTGCAAATGGGGGATTAAGACTACCCAACATTTGTTTCATATATGAACAAATATTTGTGGACTGGTTCCTCTGGCCTGTGCAGCACCAGGTATCCCCTAGTACTCTCATGTCTTGAACCACAGCAGCCATCTTTGTTAGTAAGTAAATCTGATTCCATATCCATCAAGCAACCTGGTAAGTGTTAGACTTCCCAGATCTGCCGTGGAAAGTAAATTTTTTTGATCTACTGAATAAATTGGCTTTCTGGATTTTTACCAACAGACTTGTGAGTTAAATTGGTATGAATCATTTCCCCTGAGCCTGATTACTCTGTACATACTGGCCCCTGAATTTCCAATCCCAGACCCAAGACCCAGACCCTGGATGAGCACATCAAGGTTTTTCCTCTCATCAGAACCTAAGGTCATTTGGCTTTCCCAGGAGGAAATATGTCTGTCTCCTTCAAATTGTAGTATACATATAACATGACCATAAGGGGAAAAAAGGGATTTTATCAATGCAGATGGAGTAATATTGATAATGCTGCTACTATTGAAATACTGTGAAGAGGATTTAAAACTTGCCTTTAAATTTTAAATTCTTTCCAGAGTCTTCCAAGAACGAAAAATGAAATGTCAATAGAGCTTTTCCACTTGTAGAAAAACAAGAAAAAAATTCTCCTTTGCAAAACCTCTCCTCTGGTATTTTTTAAAAATTAGGAATGTGATAAGAAGAGGATTGGAAAACAAAACAACTAATATTCTATGCTTTGCTTGAATTCTGGAAGGTGGAAGACTAGAAAGACACAGAACTCTCTTTTCCTCCAGAAAAATAGCTAGAGGACAGGCTGAAGCAGCATAGAAGAAGATCTTCTAGGGTTTAGGACACTAGGCAAAGACTGGACACCATCCGGAGGAGAGAGGGACAATGGAGGGGAATTGCAATGACAGAACTGTGAGTTGAAACCAGCAGCTGCTGTTGCCAGCACCATTCCCCACAGTAAAGACACTTTAGAATTCTCGGTCCTCTGGGCCTGAGACTACAGACAAAGGGAACTCTAGGGATCTACTACACCAAAAAAAGGGGAGAGGGAGGGACACAGCTTAAGATTGACTCAGGTTCTGATCCACACATTTGGTCTGCTATGTCCCAGGAGCCCATCCAAGCTAGGTGGGGCTGCACCAAATTTGCCTTGGAGCCAGAAAAGGTCTAAAGATATACAACCCTCCCAATCTCCTCCTCTACTAACAGGGATTGATTGTTGAGGACTCAGAGGGGAGTGGAAATATTTATGACCTGGGAAAAGGGAGGGGGCTGCCAGAGAAGGCTGGAGAACTATCTCAGAGAAAGTTTGAATTACAAGGCTCATAACCTCCAGATAGGAAGCTGTATCAGATTGATCTGGTCTGTGTTGCAACAAATACACTCTGACCAGGCATTGAACTTCATTCTGCCAAAGAGCACCATCTTCTGGCAGACCAAGGAAATACATGCAAGAAAATAAAAAGTAAGAGAGGCTTTTCCCCACCTCTATAACCTCCCTCCCCAAGGCCCCAGTTTTGAGCAACCAGCAAGACAGTACTAACAATCCAGGTTGAGCCAAGAATCAAAGAACATTAGTAACACACAGCCTCTTGCCACTAAATCCCCACAAAAGAGAAAGAAATTGAGCATCTGAGTAAACTACATCCTAATCAGATGCCTAGGTATCAGCAAAAAATTACGAGCCATACTAAGAAAATAGAAGACACGGCCCAAGAAAAGGAATATTTCAAAGCCCCAGGGGAGATCCAGAATTTGAGAAAACTAATCAGTTGGAAGACAATATTGTCAAAGAGATAAATGACATCAAGAAGACATTGATTGAGCACAAAGAATTTGAAATCCTGAATAGAAAAGTAACAGAGCTCATGAGATTGAAAGACACAATACTTGAGATCAAAAACACATTTGAGGCAGACAGCAGCAGACATGAAATGACAGAAGAAAGAATAAGTGAAACCAAAGACAGAACAGCTAAAATTGAAGAGAGAAAAGAACAGAGAGAAAAGAATGGAAAAAATTGAGCAGCATCTCAGATTGTTGAATGACAACACAAAATGCAACAACATACTTGTCATGGTAGTTCTAGAAGAAGAGAAGGGAAAAGGAACAGAAAGAGTATTTGAGGAAATCATAACTGAAAATTTCCCAACTCTCATGAAAGAAATGAGCTTACATGTCCAAGAAGCACACCATACCCCAATCAGAATAAATCCAAATAGACCTACTCCAAGACACATACTATTGAGAATGTCACATGTCAAAGATAAAGAGAAAATTCTCATAGCAGTAAGGGAGAAGCAAACTATCATGTACAAAGGATGTCCAGTAAAACTTAGTACAGATTTCTCTTCAGAAACCATGGAGGTGAGAAGACAGTGGTATGATACAGTTAGGGTACTGAAAGAGAAAAACTGCCAGTTGAGAATTCTTTCTCCAGAAGAATTGTCCTTTAAATATGAATGTTAGTATAAAATACTCACAAACAAACAGAAACTTAAGAGTTTGCAAAAGAAGAACCCACATTTGCAGGAAATTGTATAGGAAGCCTTAGAAACTAAAAGAAAAAGACAGGAGAGACAGGCGGAAAAGAAAAAGACAGGAGAGACTTGGAGGAAAGTGTAGAAGAAAGAATAGCAGAATACAGACAAAAATAAGATATGATATATGAAACCAAAGAATAAAATAAAGGAAGTAAATAGTGCATTTACAGTAATATCATTGAATGTGAATAGATTAAACTCCCCAGTCAAAAGATACAGGCTTGAAAGAATGGTAAAAAACATGAGCCATTCATAAGCTGCTTACAAGAAATTCACTCACTCACAAAGTGGCTGAAATGAAGGGCTGGGAAAAGATACTCCATGCACATAGTAACCAGAGAAAAGCAGAGGTAGCTATACTAATATTAGAACAGATGTTTAAATGCAAAAAAGTTATGAGATAAAGAAGGCCATTATATGCTAATTAAAGTAACAATAAACCAGGAAGATATAACAGTCATAAGTATCTATGCAATTAACAGGGTGCCCCAAAAAACATGAGACAAACTCTGGGAAAACTGAAGGGAGAAATAGACATCTCTACAATAATTGCTGGAGACTTCAATATTCCACTCACATCATTAGAACAACTAGACAGAAGATCAACAAGGAAACAGAGAACTTGAGCAATATGATAAATGATTTAGACCTAACAAACATATATAGAATGCTGCATCTAAACTCAGCAGGTTATGTATTCTTCTCATGTGCCCATGGATGTTTCTCCAGAGTAGACCACATGTTAGGGCACAATGCAGCTCTCAATAAAGATAAAAAGATTGAAATAAAGATAAAAAGATTGAAATTATACAAAGTACCTTCTCAGACCATAATGGAGGGAAATGGGTGTGGCTCAACCAATTGGGCTCTGGTCTACCATATAGGAGGTCCAGGGTTCGACGCCCAGAGTCCCCTTGTGAGGGCAAGCCCATGGGGTCAGCTGGCACACATGGAATGTTGGCCCACATGGGAATTCTGCCCAGCGCAGGAGTGCCAGGTGACACTGAGAGCTGGCACAGCAACATGATGCAACAAGAGACACGGAGGAGAGAAAAATAAGAAGACATAGCAGAATGGAGTTGAGGTGGTGCAAGAGAGGAATCACCTCTCTCCCACTCCAGATGGTCCCAGGATTGATTCCTTGTGCTGCCTAATGAGAATATAAGCAGACACAGAAGAACACACAGGAAATGGACAGAGAGAGCAGACAATGGGGGAAATGGGGGAAGGGATGGAGAGATAGATAAATCTTTAAAAAAATCATAATGGGATGAAATTGGAAATCGATAATAGGAAAAAAGTAAATTTGCAAATGTGTGGAGGCTAACCAACACACTCCTAAATCAGTGGGTCAAAGAAAAAATTGCAAGTGAAATCAGTGAATATATTGAGACAAATGAAAATGAGAATACAACATATCAAAACTTATAGGATACAGCAAAGACAATCTTGAGAGGGAAATTTATTTAACTGAACTATTAGAGAAACTAGAAAAGAACCGCCAACTAATCCCAAAGCAAGCAGAAGGAAAGAAATAATAAAGATTAGAGCAGAAATAAATGAAATTGAGAACAACAACAAAACAATAGAGAAAATAAATCAACAAAACCAAAAGCTGATTCTTTGAAATCAATAAAATTGACAACCCCCTAGCTAGACTAACAAAGAAAAAAGAGAGAAGATGTAAATACAATCAGAAATGAAAGGGGGGAAGTTCCAACTGATCCCACATAAAAGAATTAGAGGATATTATGAGAAACTATATGCTAATAAACTAGACAACCAAGATGAAATGGACAAATTCCTAGAAATGCACAACCAACCTACACTGATGCTAAAAGATATACAAGAACTTAACAAACCAATCACATTTAAGGAGATTGAATCCATCATCAAAAATCTCCCAGCAAAGAACAGTCTAGGACCAGATGGCTTCACAGGTGAATTCTATCAAGGATTTTGAAAAGAATTAAAAGCAGTACTGTTTAAACTCTTCCAAAAAATTGAAGAGAAGGGAAAATTACCCAATGCATTTTATGAAGCTATTTGGGTGATTTGGTATCACTCTAATACCAAAACCAGATAAAGATACTACAAGAAAAAAAAATTACAGATCAATCTCTCTAATGATTGTAGATTAAAAAATCCTCAACAAAATACTTGTAAATTGAATCCAACAGCATATCAAAAGACTTATACATCACAACCAAGTGGGTTTTATTCCTGGTATGTAATGCTGTTTCAACATAAGAAAATCAATGTAATACACCACATTAACGAATTGAAGGAAAAAAACCACATAATAATCTCAATCGATGCAGAAAAGGCATTCAACAAAATCCATCATCTTTTTTTGATAAAAACACTTGTAAATATAGGAATAGAAGGAAAATTTCTCAGAATGATAAAAGGCATATATGAAAAAGCCACAGCCAACGTCATACTCAATAGGGAAAGTTTGAAAGCTTTCCCTCTAAGATTGGGAACAAGATGAGGATGCCCACTGTCACCATTGTTTTTCAATATTGTACTTGAAGTTCTAGCTAGGACAATTAGACCAGGAAAAAAAAAAATAAAGCATTCAAATAGGAAAAGAGGAAGTCAAACTTTCACTGTTTATGGATGACGTGATCCTGTACTTAGAATATCCTGAAGTATCCATGACAAAGCTATTTGAGCTAATAAGTGAGTTCAGCAAAGTGGCAGGATACAAGATCAACATACAAAAATCAGTAATGTTGGGAAGCAACTGTGGCTCAATCAGTTGGGCTCCTGTCTACCATATGGGAGGCCCTGGGTTTGTGTCCTGGGGCATCCTTGTGAAGGCAGGCTCGCCCGATTGCTACAGAGTGCCACCCAGTTCGCAGACTCCATGGAGAGTCAACTCAGCAAGGTGACACAACAAAAAAAAGGGAGACAAGCAAAAACACAGAAGAGCGTTCAGTGAATGGACACAGAGAGCAGACAGCAAGAAAGTTGCAAGGGAGGAAGGGATATAAAATAAATAAATACAGACACAGAAGAATGTACAGCATATGGACACAGAGAGCAGACAGCATGCAAAAAGCCACAAGGGGGGATAAAAAAATCAGTAATGTTTTTGTACAGTAGTACTGAACAATCTGAGGAGGAAATTGGGGGAAAATTCCATTTTCAATAGCGACAAAAAGACTCAAATACCTAGAAATTAATAACCAAAGTAGTACAGGATCTATATCCAGAAAACTACAAAACAATGCTAAAAGAAATTTAAAAAGACCTAAACAAATGGAAAGACATTCCATGTTCATGGATTGGAAGAATAAATATTGTGAAGATGTGAATCTTACCCAAACCAATTTATAGATTCAATGTAATACCAATCAAAATCCCAACAGCTTCCTTTCCAGAATTAGAAAAAGCAATTACCAAATTTATTTGGATGGAGAAGTGCACCTGAATAGCCAAAAACATTCTAAAAAGGAAGAGCAATGTGGGAGAAATTTCATTGCCTGACCTTGAAACATATTACAAAGCTACAGTGGTCAAAACAGCATGGTACTAGCATGAAGACAGACACATTAGTCAGTGGAATAGAACTGAGAAGCCAGAAATAAACCCTCACCTATATAGTCGACTGTTTTTTGAAAAACCTAACGAGTAAATATTAATAGGACAAAACAGTTTCTTCAACAAATAGTTCTGGAACAACTGGATATCCATAACCAAAAGAATAAAAAGAGGACCCCCATCTCACTCCCTAAACAAAAATCTACTCAAAATGAATCAAAGACCTAAATATAAAAGCCAGGACCATAAAATCACTAGAAGAAAATGTAGGGAAACATTTTCAAGATCTTGCAGTAGGTAGTGGCTTCTTGGATCTTACACACAAAGCACTTGCAACAAAAGAAAAAAAAGATAAATGGGACCTCCTCAAAACTAAACACTCTTGCACCTCACAGGACTCTGACAAAGGGTGAAAAGGCAGCCAATTCAATGGAAGAAAATATTTGGAAATCACAGATCTGATAAGGGTTTACTATCCAGGATATATGAAGAGATGTTACAACTCATCAATAAAAAGATAAACAACCCAGTTAAAAACTGGGCAAAAGACATGCATAGACATTTGTCCAAAGAAGAAATACAAATGGAAAAAAAAACCCACAAAGAAATGCCCAACTTCCCTAATTATTAGGGAACTGCAAATCAAAACTACAATGAGATATCATTTCATACCTCTAAGAATGGCCACTATTAAGAAGAAAGAGAACTGCAAGTTTTTGAGAGGATGTGGAGAGATAGGAACACTTATTCACTGTTAGTGGGAATGCAAAATGGTACAGCCACTGTGGAGGACTGTTTGGCAGAGGAAGTTGAATATAGAGTTGCTACATGATCCTGCAACACCACTACTGGTTATATACCCAGAAGAACTGAGAGCAGTGACACGAACAGACATCTGCACACCGATGTTCATAGCAACAGTATCCATGATTGACAAAAATTGGAAACAACCCATGTGTCTAAAAGTTGAATGGATAAATAAACTGTGGTGTATTCACATGATGGAATATTGTGCAGCTGTAAGAAGAAATGAAGTCATAATGCCTATGACAGCATGGATGAACCTGGAGGACATTATGTTTAGTGAAACAAGCCAGACACATAAGGACAAATACTGTACGTTTGCATTACTATGAACCAAATATATCATGTAACATATTGTATGATTCAAAAAAAATGTATAGGTATCCAGTACACTTGATTGAGAACTGTATGTTTTTAGTCAATGGCTTTCCTTTTAGTTTTTAATTTATATTTTCAATTATTAAATGTACAAAATAAAGTTGAAAAGAAAGAACCCCTGCTTCAAGCAGAAAAAAAAAATCTATGCTGCCATGAAGGCTGAGTTTTGGGTAGAACTATGGCATTATTACTCAGCAAGTGCTAATGCCTTATGATTTACGTGGCTTTAATATTTTTCAAAGTTCTTTTACTTTAATATCATTTGATATTCACAACAACCCAGTGAGGCAGTAAGGAAGGGATTATTATTGTTCCTATTTGAGAATTAAGGAAACTAATACAGTTTATAGGGCTTGCCAACGTGAAATGGCTAGTTAGTGGGAGAACAGGAGGCAGGTTAAAGCCTCACCCCTCTCCCCAGTGTTCCCCAGTACGTCTTACCGGTTGCTCATGATCGCTTCTCCTATTGACAGTCACGACTGCAGAATTAATTATGGACAATCTCTACAGAGAGTACCAATGAATAGATTATGCCATAATCTGTTCATTCCATATCTTTAGTCATAGCTGAGGTCTTCAGCTCTAATAATCATTCAGATTATGTTTTATAGAGACTGTTCTCAATTAAAATGGTCATCCTGACCTTTTACTACATGTTGCTTTCCCAGAAATTGTGATGGAATCAAGACTATATGATTTCCATAATCTCACATCTTTTTAAGATGTTTAGCCGGGAATGGAAGTCTAGTTTGTTGTAATGGAAAAGTTTGAAGAAGTTTGATTCCCATGGAGGCATCAAATCTGTAATTCTTGCCTTTTCATTATAGTCTCAGATAATAATTACCTTATTTCCCACACAACTTTCAAAATGGCTAAATATTCTCTTTTAAACCTGTGCTACTTTGTTGTGGTTTCCTTCTGAGACTGATTCCACCCTGGTCAGTTGAAAATGCTTAAACATTTTTCACTTTCATCAGATCTGTGCTCTTCAAACCCCACTGCTGCTTTTCCAAACTACAGGTGAACTTTCTAGGTTATTTTTCTCTTTAAGATTCTTATCAAACTGAAATTTTAAACCAATCACATGAAATAACTATAAAACAATGCCTCGGTTTTCAATAATTCCGGTGAGGGGAAGGAAAAGAAAATTAAATGTATTTCCATACCATGCTGGGAAGAACAGCTATAGGAAATTATAGATTCTCCTCCATAAATGTTTTAGCACCTGGCATTTTGCTCAGTGATTTTTTTTTCCTCTTTTCCAGAGCATATGCATTATATAGCCAAACATTTCTGTAAAGGTAAATGTGAATCAGATATTCATAAATAGAGGAAGGAAAGGAACCTGTGAGGGAAAGAGAAGGAGAGGCAGTGAGAGAAAGTGCTCACCCTACCCTGATGCTGGGTTAGTCTATCATGACACCGCATAGTAGAAGGACCAGGCAGGCTATTTCTACATATGTAGAAGCAGGAAGCTCTAAAACTTTCCAACTGCTTTAGAATAGCATGTGATGGGCTTGGTTCCTCCAGTTCCTATGTTTTTTCCCAACAAATAGACACTTTGTCTAAGGAACGACCACATTGCAGTACACTGGGGTCTTGTAATCAAATAAAAAATGGAATTTTCATGCTTGTTACATCTTGAAAATGTATCATTTGTTGAACAAAGTGATCAAGCCACTCTCCCATGCCTTATAAACATTTTCAAAGCAGCTGTAAATGATATTTTTCTCTTGAGACAAATGCTTGTGATGCTTTCTGTAAATATGACTTGAGTCAAGACCTGTCGATTTCCACCATCTGATATTTTGAGCTACGTTACAGGAAATCAGGGTGGGTGGGGGATGATTCAGGAAACATCAGGCCATTCTGAACCATCTTGAACCTGATGGATGTCTACTTGGCATAGAATAACTAAATCATGTCAGTATCTTATGAGTAAGAACTGAATGCAAAAAGCTCTAGGTCTTCAGAATTTTACAGAAAATGACAAATCATAAATTTAAGATAAAGTATAATTTTGACAACTATGTTAGTTAACGTGAACTGTGTTGCCTAGTCTATAGCACTGTCTACCACTATAATCTGGAGATTCCTGTACTGCTTATTTAGGTAGAAACTTATGAGTTTTCTATGTTAAGTATCTTGCCTTAACTCTTTTTTTTCATGTTAGTAAATAGAAATAAGCTTTCTCTCTTATGAATACAGACCAGAAAGAGATCAATAGAATGCCAGTAATAAGTGTTTCAAGATTAATAGATGTTAGTAAAATGAGGTGATAAAATTGCTAATTGGATTCAGAGGTAGACCTGTCACAAGGAATAATTTTTAAAGGGCCTTTTTTACTACTCTTTTTATTTGAAGAATGTGGATTGGGGACAACCGCAGTGTTGGCATCTTGAATGGCATAATTTTCTTTGGAAAGTCTCCACTTGGTTTTTTGAATCTTGTATTGGTAACTTCCTCAGAGCAGAAGGGCACGGTTCTCCCATTTTCTTAGGTTTTCTTCTCTGCTGCAAACTGATAGGGCTCAAAATTACTTGATTTCAATTGATACCATTTTCTCAGTAAGGCTACAAAAAAGGCAGCAGGCAGCAATTATTTATGCATTTACTATTTCATTGTTAGTGTCCACATCTTGCAGCCAGAACTGCTACAAATTACACTTCATGTTTGTCAACCTTCATAATAGTACATTGGTAATAGTGACTAGTACTGCCTGTGCACATGTGTGCATACTCCTATCTCTTTCCAGAAGATAATCTATATACAGGAAACATTTTAATAAAAATGGTTATAACTTTAAGATAAGATAAAAGGAAAATCACTTAGTTTTAGACCTATCGTAGAGAACTTGAGGTCTAAAAAATATATATCTCTCTCATTGATACTCATTTGTAGAGAAATTAGATTGAAAACTCCTGGAGACCACTGACAGAGTCTTATATGGCTTTGTGTTTGCCACAGCCTCTGCTAAGAGCCTGAGTACTTAACCTGATGATCTGCAGATTTTGCTTCAGAAAGGTATTTTAGACTATCACTGAAGACACACACAGAAGTATGATTGCTAAAGATAAAAATCATTAAAATTTGATAAAGTGGGCCAGAGAATTATACCCCAAACCTGGGCTAATATGTACAATTTTAGCTCTAACCTTTCTGGCAAATAAGACAAAATAAAATGTAACTATTCTCATTATTGGATTCCAGAAAGCTAATCAGTTTGACAACATCAAACCTTTACTGCTTAAAAAAAAATCTGAAAGGGATTCATCACATGGATCTGAATAGGGAGACTATAAAGTGACAAAATCTGTCATGAAGAGCAGTCTTTTAAAAAGCAGAAATGTTCTTGGAATGATTTTCTTACATTGATACTTGGGGAAAAAAATCTCTAAGCCTACTATTAAAATGTAACTCCGCACTCATGAACAAAAATGTTGTGTGGAAAGACTGTCATATCCTAGAAAGGAGATGGTTGCCTAGAGAGTTACATAAACAACGGAGAAGAGCTGGAAAGGACTGCACGTAGCAGCAGCAAAAATAAACTCGGGCAAAAGTCACACTGAGCAGGGGAGGGAAGTTACTCAGACTGGGCAGAGCCTTTCCCAGGAAACCTCTGCTTTCTGACTGGAAAGATTTCCCCTCAAATCCTAGTTTTTCTGGCTATTTAATCTAAATTCTCCCCAGAGCAATGTTTCTTGCCTGGATTTAGTCACCAGGTGAAACAGGCTCTTACCTCAGTGCCTTGGCATATGGAGACAATCTCTTTTAAAAAACCTTTTCTACCCACCATTTGCCTTCAGCTGGGCCAATATGATCTTATCATTCCAGGGATAGTTTCTGCTTAAATGCTTCTTCCTTCGGGAGGTTCTCCCTGATTAGCTCTCCCTGATTAGCTCTGCCCAGATCAATGAGTCTTATCCCTAACGATACATTAGAACCATCAGGTATGTATTTGAAACACACCAAGGCCCAGGCTGCACTCAAATTAAAATGCAGAGCTTCTGGCTGAATTGGTCTGGTGAGCCACAGGCCTAGAAATTTCCAAAGCTCCCCTGATGATTCTGATGAGCAGGCAATGTTAAGAATGAAGACCCTCTGTTCCCTATGATCTATTAGTTCTATGAACTCCACTATCATGACAATTAACAATTCAATTTGATTCAAATTTTGAGCACCTTTATGCAAGAGAACTTGCTGAATTATCAGTGAGAAGGGTCAGATGTCTGCCTTTGAGCTTACAAAAGAGTAGGAGACAAATATTGAACAATTATGTACAGACGCAATGAGTATTTAAAGTTGATGCAACTTTGCAGGTACTTCCCTGCTCCATTGTTGTCAGACTTGGTCATGTGACTTGCTTTGATCAATGGAAAGTTAACGGACACCAGTGGCAGAGATTTTTCATGTATTTGACCTTTTGTGTGCCAGGGATCCACCATGTTGAAAGCATGCTCTGAGTAATTCCAGAAAGAACGGTGTCTCAGACCAGAACCCAACTTTTAGCCCAGAGTCAAGCTCTGTCCACCTGCATCCTGAAGCATAGCCTCCCATCAGACTCCAACTCAGATCAACCAAACTACAGAGAACGTGCACCAGTGAGCATGAGAATAAATGATTTAAGCCACTGAGATCTGGGATTTTTTGTTATGCAGCATTATTCTGGCAGTAGCTGTTAAATAAATCTGGCATTCAGACCATCCTATGCTTGTCTACATAAGGCATGTTTACCTTGCTGATCACTGTATTTCCTATTATCACACTGAGAAGCAGCAGGTCCTCGAAAAATGTGTTGAAAGAGCAGAAATATGGTCCTTGACCTCAATGATCTCATAAGCTAGTGTGACAGTACTGTGAAAAAATAGTTACAGTATGAAGTGACAAATGTAGTAATACAAGCGCTATGACAGCATGGAGATGGAAAGCCTTCAAGCATGTTGTTATCCACACCAAGGAAAAGAGTCAAAAAGTGCTCAGGTTTGATAATAAGAACCACTTATTCTACCATCAGAAGCTTTTATTAAGCTTGCTGGTGCTAGCTGGGCTAATTTAAAAAGTTGTAAAAATAGACTTATAGTGGTTGCCATGACTCAAGGTGTGCTTCACAAATTTTCAACATGTGCACTGAATAAAATGAATCTCGTAGCAACAAAAAATTAAAAAAGAAAAAGAAAAAAACAAAAAACAAAAGTGGAAAAAATAAAGAAGAATCTATATTGCATGCGACGTAAAGCACAGTGGACTTAAAAGAGGGTTTAATGAAAGATTCTGGAGAGTTGAAGACCCTCCAAATACTCTTGAAAGACAGGAAGTTACATTCTAAATCAAAACTAGAGATCCTGAGAAACTGGACTGTGGAGGGTGGAGAGTTGGGTGGGTTGGGTGCGATCACAATATTAGAGATACCTACACCCTATTTCTCCAACTTAAAAATAGTTTATCTCCAAATAACCAGTGACCAACCAGGACATTCTTCTGACCAAGATGACTTTGCAGGTGGCTCTCTGTGAGCCTACTGATTCTTAACTTGGTCATTGTTAGGTATGTGTCATTCCTGACTGGTATTGAAGAGATGTTTAAGAAGGGTTATCTGGGAAACGGACTTTGGCCCAGTGGTTAGGGCGTCCGTCTACCACATGGGAGGTCCACGGTTCAAGCCCCGGGCCTCCTTGACCCGTGTGGAGCTGGCCCATGCGCAGAGCTGATGCGTGCAAGGAGTGCTGTGCTACACAGGGGTGTCCCCCGCGTAGGGGAGCCCCACGCGCAAGGAGTGCACCCATAAGGAGAGCCGCCCAGCGCGAAGGAGGGAGCAGCCTGCCGAGGAATGGCGCCGCCCACACTTCCCGTGCCTCTGACGACAACAGAAGCAGACAAAGAAACAAGACGCAGCAAAAAGACACAGAAAACAGACAACCGGGGAAGGGGAGGGGAATTAAATAAAAATAAATCTTTAAAAAAAAAAAAAAAAAAAAGAAGGGTTATCTATAGGGAAGAAATAGCGAAATATTTTCAAGGGCTGAGTCTCTGTGTTCTTTAGGGTCAGTTGGTTGGCTTTTCATTAGAACAAGCTGCAGGTTTTCGGGTAGCCTCTTCTTTGTTTCTACTAAGTTAGTTTTTCTCCTCCCTCCTAACATCTTCTAAAAATTGTATTGAAATCTTTTCCTTGTCAACGCCTCATCTTGCACTCTTTTTCCTTATGGATCAATACTTTTATACTCATGGTTTAGCAAGATTGAAAAAGCAGAGGGCTAAAATATGCGACCAATCAGCCATTTTTAAGCCAGAAATCCTCACTATTATTATTTCTGAAAATTGTTTCTCAAAACAAGAAAGTTAAATCAGGGTATATGTATATGTTGACATAATATGTAGGCACTTAAAATCATGTTTTTGAAGATTGTTGAATGACAAAAAGAAATGCTCAGAATAGAAATTAATTACAAAAATCAGATCAGAATATAGAATTCTCTTTTTAGTCAGAACCTAATCCTCTTATCATATATGAAAATAATAGTTGTTAGCATACTTAGGTGGTGAGATTGTGAGTATTCTTGCTATTTTATTCTCCTTGCAATTCTAGAGCTTCAGATTTTTTTTTTTTGCAATGAAGATATTACTCTAATATCAGAAAAAAAAAAAACCTATGCCAGTCTTTTTCCATATCCAATTTCTTTTTTGAGAGTGAATCCTTTAAATCCTTGACTAGAGATACTTTTATCTGTGGTTATTTAAAGTAATAATAATTTTACCATCTAGTTCTCTTATTTTTCAAGACCTCAAATACCCCAAATTTAGAGGCTTAAATGTCTCAAGGGTATTATTTCTTTGGGGACATTTTGCTGCTTCCTACCACTTTCCAGAAAAATAAGAAAGGCAGTGGGGTTATAGAGACAGAGGCCTTTGTAATTGTTTCTAACAAGTACAGTTTTTCATTTGCTTGCCCTTATGCATTCAGCTTGCACAACTGAGCATACAAAGCTTTTTCATTTATTTAGATTTATAAATTACATTCTCAAAAGTCCCTGAGGTATACCCAACATTGGCACTGATACTTTCAAACAGAGAGACCAAAGCAGGAAGTGACATCCCTAAATAAGTCAGGAGGTTCTGCTAAAAGCCTCACCATGGGACAGTTCATTTATTGTGAATCAGTGTGCAATCACTTGTTCTTCTCTAGTTTTTCAGATTCCAAGTAAGTCTTCTAGATTGGAGGTTGAGAGCGATAACACTTTTGTCTAAGTTAAGTCTCTTAGCTCAAGTAGAAGGTGCATCTATAGTCAGTTACCTTAAATGACATGGTGACTCTGACTCTTCTTTTTCTATTCCTCAATCTGTTGCCCTTGAATAAAAATGCAAGCTCCCTGACATGCCTCAAGGTTCTATACTGCAGACTGTAAGGGTAAGGCTAAAGGAATGAACAGGATGGGCAAGGGTGGTGGGATGGTCCTGATGGCTTCTTCCATCAGAAATGAGAGGAGTGTGGAGAAGAGCACAGAGACTAGTGGTGGTATGGAGTGTGGCTCTTTCCAGGAATGGAAAGAAAGCCACTGTGGCCGAAGCACACAGAGGTAGGTAGAGAGGCATACAGTTTGTGGCTGGGGAAATCTCACCCTCTTGGTTGTGGTTTTTCAAAGATACTGCTCTTGACTAAATCTCTGACTTTGGTGTTATTTGCTCTAAGTTTCAATCCTGTGCTCTTGGTTCCTAACAACCAACTTTGCTGCTTCCTGCCCTGCATGGCACCTTGCCAGTGTGTGCTACTACTGTAGGGGAATGGGAGGCCAGGAGTGAGCTCTGAATATAGGACGGAGTCTCTCTGCAACAGTTAGCCTTGGACTCGGAGTTCTTTATAGGCTTGTAGGATCACTGTGCCCTAGATTCCTATGAGAAATTGAGATTACCATAAGGTAATATTAACTCATTCATAAACATTCAATACACTTTGTGAAACCTTCACCATCACCACACAGGGGTGGGTTGAATGGTACAATATATGAGGAAGAAAAGTCATCTTGTCTACTTAACTGCAAGTTCCATCAGGAAAAGGACCACGTTTGGTTTTGCTCATCACTGTACTTGTGGAGACTAACAGACTGCCTGGCACATGATAGTTAATAAAATATGATATCAGCAAATCAATGGCTAATTACAGGGCTGGGGTAGAGAAGAAACAAGATGAGCCTGGACTATTGTTACATAAAAAAGTAAGGAAGTGCTCAAAAAATTAATAGACATGTATCAAAATGATACAGAAGCTATTCACTGGCTAAATATGGGACAATTTTAAACATCAGAATAAGGATGATGGTTTGGAACCCACTGCATAAACAGGAATTTGAGTCTATACTAACAATAAGTATAGTAAATACAACAGGGAAAAATGAGGGCTGTTCTTTACAGAAGAAAACATAAATGTGGGTGGAGCAGTGAAGGTGGAATTTCACAATTTTGCAGCTATCACAGTAAAGATTGGGTGAGAATATCAATGGATGCTAATGTAGGAGGAAGAGTGTGAAAAACAGGGTATTCATGTTCTTTCTATGACTACCCACAGATTGCTTATTTGTTGCACTGTTAATACATTTAAACGTCATGTCACTAGTTAATATTTATCTGATTTTAGATGATGTGGTACGGAGAAAAATGTTATAAAGGGCAATGTTAAATTTCCTAAAGCTACTAACTGTATTATGACTATATAAAAGAATATCTTTAGTCTTAGGAAAAATACACTGAGGTGTAAGTGGTAAATGGGTATGATAGAAATATCCTTCTCTAAAGTTCAGGAGGGGAATACACACAAACAAAAGTTACAAAAAATACTTCAAATGTTAAAACTGGTATCTATAAAGAGTACTATACTCTCTATCAGTTTTGTAACTTGTCTGTGAGTTTGAAGTTATTTCAAAATTAGTTAAAGTAATATAGCAAGTAAATAAAACAATAAGGTCAGCGAGGGTACAGCCAGGGTACAAACAGAGCTACTGCTGGTCAAAGAATGAGAGGAATTTTGACCAGTGGAAATGAGAGGGCAAGGAGGTCATTCAGTCAGGAAAAAACAAAACCACAGGGGCAGAGCGACGGAGGAAGGAAAGCAAAGACAGGAGGAACAGCGTCCTTTACTCAAAGCTGATGAAATTAGAGATCAATCTGCAATGGTAATTGGGAGCAATATTGAGGCTATATTGAATATCCAAATGCTGATGATCAACTCAAACCTTAATATATGCTAAAATACAGTAAGAACCATAACAGAAGTTTTTTTTTTCCAAAGTGTGATTTCAGAGCAGAAAGACTATTTCTAGCTCTTTCTAAATCTAAACAGAAACAACTAAAAAAACAAACAAACAAAAAAAACCCCTTTACCTTAAAACTAAAACTCAAATCTGCTCTGTAAAAGAGAAGCCAAGATAGTTTCTTACAGTGGCTGTCAGAGCCAATTCAGATTCCTTAAAAATTTTTATTTTATACTACTTTTTGTTAAATTGCTTAAAATTATTTGAAAGAAGGTCTGCATTTTCTAATCACTGGCAGTTCTTTTCTCTCCTCAAGGTACTTCAGACTGTGTGATCAATCCTTTATTCAGCTTCCAAATGAAAATAATGATTCTCATCTCAAAGCTCCCCTCTTTTAGCTGGGAGCTACTTTGCAGCATGCAAATTACCCTGGGCAGCTGGCCGTGCTGGCTTCTTTACGTTCTAGGCAAGGAAGCCATTCTGGCTGTCCACTGTGGGAGTCATCGGTTGACCTGGGGAGAGTGTTTCACAAGATCAAAAGCTGCTGTGAAGTCAAGGGGCTGAGGCTGCCCCAGAGGCCAGGCGCTTAGCCGCCCCCTCCAGCAGATAATTGGTAGCTTTGTGCTTCAATGGACTGAAGTGGGCAAAGGCTGGATTAGAGAAGGTCAAAGAGAGAATTGAAGGAAAGAAACTTAGGGGTATGGGTGTGAACGTTTGGCCAAGCAGAGTTATTGAACCAAAGGAACAAAGGAAGAATAATCTGATTTGATCAGGGAACATGGTCTTCTCCTGGGATGTGGTTCAGAGTCTGGCAAGACAGGAGTAAGGGAGGTGGTGATGCAACCAGATGAGAGGGTTGAATATATAAAGGTCACAAGCGGAACTGTTGATTTTGAGACCGAGTTGGGAGAATTGGACCTGGAGATTTTGAATCCAACAGAGTGTAATAAGGGCATTTAAATCCATATGTCAGAATAGTTAATGGATTAGAAGCTGTGAAAAGTACATGTGGGACAAGGATAAAAGGAGAGAGTGTTACTAAAAAGTAAGGAACAGAGGCTTCCAGGAAGAAATATTTTATGTTAAAAGCAGAGCAGCACAATGTTCTTTTACAGGTGTCTATAAAATTTGTTATTAAAAAATCTTAATTATGAAATATTTGCCTCATAAAGACTTAAAATACATGTAAACCATAAAGCATAATAACAAAAGGAATACTCATAAACCTACCATTCTACAGAAAATCTAGACCATTACCAACACCATGGCAGAGGGTAGCCTTTGCTCCTTCCCCTGTGTCCCTCCTTCCCTCCAGAGGTAATGGGAATTTATGTACTTAGGACTTAGCTTTCTTTCCCTTTCCTTTATGAACAGAATTTTCCACATGTTTATACATCATTAACCTTGAATTTTGTTGCTTCTTTATCTTTATGTATTGAGTACCACAGTACCCAACCTGTGTGTAGTTTTATAAGCTTTTTTTCTCCCTGACATTTGTTTCCAAGATGTGTCCTGGCTGTAGCTTTAGTTCATGCTAGCTCACTGCTGAGTGGTATTCTATTATTTCAGTTTTCTCTTGTCAGTTGTCACTTAAGTGCTTCTGTTTCTCAGGTGTTATGAACAAAGCCTCAATAAACATTCCTGTGCATGTGCCCTTGTGTGTGTGTGTAAGAGTTTCTCAAGAGTTTGGGAATGGAATTGCCTGATTGGAGGCTGTTAATTCAACTTGAAAAGATAGTGCTGAATACTTGCTGAGTGATTGTGTCAGCTTACACTTTGGTCAAGAGACTTCAATCAGTTCAGTTGTGGTTTTTCATATTCAAGTCTCAGAACAGGTTTAGGTACACAAAAAGTCAAATTATTTTGAGAACTTGGCACTCAACCTTTCTCCCTCTCTCCCTTTAGAACTTCATATTTACCCCCAGATTATTTAGAAGCTGAAATCAGAGAAGTGAGACAAGCCTTTTGATACACTTAAAAAAAAAATTTATTCCCCCATCCCCTTGTGGCTTGCTTGCTGTCTGCACTCTGTGTCTCTTCGCTGTGCGTTCTTCTGTTCTGCTTGTCTCCCTTTGTTGAGTCATCTTGCTCACCAGTTCTTTTTGGGTGTGGGCCGTCAGCTCTCCACGGCACGGGCCAGCTTGCCCTCACAAGGAGGCCCTGGGATGTGAACCCAGGGCCTCCCACATGGTAGATGGGTGACCAATCGAGCCACAGCTGCTTCCCCTTTAATAAATACACTTTTAATAAAGAAGTTGTAAGCTACTCCTTAGTGCAAGAAGCACATCTTGAATGTCTGCTCTGTACACAGTGTTGTGATAGGCATTGGGCAAGGAATATGATAGAGAATATGGTCCCTTCCAAGCTGTGATTTCTAATATATGTCAGTGTGGCTGGGGTATGGTGGCCAGTTGTTTGGTCATATACTGGCCCACAAGTTGCTTCTGAGGTATTTTGTAGATAGAATTAGCATCTACAATCAGTTGACTTTTAAGGAGAGGGGGTTATTTTCAGTAATCCTCACCCAATCAGTTGGGGGCTTTAAGAGTAAAGACTGAGGTTTCCCTGAGAAAAGAAAAATCTGCCTCGATGAGATTATATCCTTTACATCTCTGCTGGCCTCTCCTATGGATTTCTGACTCAAGACTTCAACATCATTCTTACTAGAATTTCCACCTTCTTGCTGCTGTGGAATTTGAACTTGCTAGTTCCCACAATCACCTGAAGCAATTCCTTAAAATAAATCTCTTAATATGTGTGTATATGTGTGTGTGTGTGTATGTGTGTGTATCCTGTTCTCTGGACATCCTGACTGATACACCCTTCATATCTCAGACTCTGGAAGGAAGATAAATGTATAAATAGGCATCAAACCAGGCTGAGAGAGTAAGTATAGGATACTATTGTAGCACACAGGAGAGGTGCCTATTCATAGCTTTGAGGATTGCAGGATTCTATAGCATGCTTTAACCACATAAGGTAAATATAACATATGGGTATGGTTAGACATAGGTAGGTATGTGTGCATGTAGAATTTTTTCAAACAGATATTTGAATTTCTGTTTAGTATAAATTGGAGTTGGTTCTATGCCCACCTCCCAGACATCGTACTTTACAAGCCTTCTCACATACACAGGACGTTCAGTGATGCAGAATTTTCAGTATTCTACGGGAAGTAATCACCACTCTTAAGGTGAGAGTTACTAGCAATAGGTACCTCAAATCCTCCAGGCCATGCCAAAGCCAACTCTGAACTTGTCCTATGGAGACTTCTTTTTTTTCTTCTCCACTCTGAGATATATCAAATTTCTTAGAAAAAATTGCATATGTGCACACATAGCAAATAAATATGGATATTAAATATAGAAATATATGCCACTGGATGGAGTGAGGAAGCATTCTAATTAGATAGTGAACATTCTCAAGTATAGATTTTCCTGTGTGGATTGCACTATTCAACTAAAACTACAATTGCTAATAGAATTTTTAAAAACACACTTTTTAATTTTTTTAAATGTACTTAGATTGCATAAATGTTACCTAAAAAATGTCTGGGATTCTCATGTGCCCCATTCCCTACCCCTCCCACATTTTCCCATATTAACAATGTCCTTTATTAGTGTGGTACATTTGTTAAGTTGATAAACATAGTTTTGAAGCATTGCCACTAGGTGTGGATTATAGTTTACATTGTAGTTTACACTCTCTCCTGCACAATTTTGTAAGTATGACAAGACATATAGTGGCATCTATCTGTCATTGCAGTGTCATCCAGGACAATTCCCAAGTCCTGAAAATGCCCCATATTACACCTGTTTTTCCCTCCCCCTTCCCTCAGAACCTCCAGTGGCCACTGCCTCTACATCAATAACAGTTCTTCCATTGTTAGAATCACAGTAAGTCTACAGCTGAGTAATAGTAATCTACTCTAGTCCGTCATTCATACCTCAATCCTGAGGATTCTGGAATGGTGATGCCCACGCTACCTTTAATTGAGAGGGGGCTTAGATCCCATGAGGCAGATGGATGGGATTATCTTGCTTGCAGTTGTAGACTCTCTCTGTTCCTAGGGATGCTTGTTTTCTATCATCATCACTGTGTTAGTTGTCCTGGGTGAGTCCAATGACCTGGAGAATAGATGTTGCACCTTTGTGGAGATTCAGGGCCTAGCTGGCACATGGACAGCCCAAAGATTTAAGTCTCTTGGACATACACTTGTCAACTGTAGTTCAAACAGAAGGAACAGAAGAGCCAGTGCAACTCTGTCACACTGGGGAGCATAAATTCCCAAGTAGGGCCCACTGACAGGGTGCCAAACTCCTGAGCTGTCTGCCCTGCCTATAGTCTGGATGTCTCCAGAGCTCTCAGAGGTCCTGCTATTTGAGGCAATATTTACTCTGGTAGTCAATGGGATCCTGCTGAAGCGTGCATAAGCATAACCTCTGGAATGACATCCCAGCTCACTTTGAAATCTTTTAGCCATATAAACTCATCTTTTTACCCTTTCCCCCTTTTGGTCAAGGTCTTTTTCCATTTGCATTGCTAGTTGGTGCTTGGTGGTAGTCCTTTGGTGCCAGGGAAGCTCATCCCCAGGAATCATGTTCCATGCTGGGGGGTACTTAATGTATTTATATGCTGAGTTTGGCTTAGAGGCCACATTTGAGCAATAAACAGGCTTTCAGGAGGTAGCTCTTGGGCTACCCTATAATACTAGGCTCAGTTTCAATTTCAAAAGTAAATATTCATAAGTACAGCCACCAATATCAAGGGCCCGTCAATGGTCCATCCTCCTTCACTAGTCACTGCCTCTGTACTTGGAGGATTCTTCCTATCCCACTAGAGAATGTGGCAGAGCTTCCCAGGATGGGAATTTGATATTCTTTAAGTTCTTGTGTGAATGTCTGTCCATCATGACAATGCCCCGTGAACACTTGAACACATGCATATGCCTTATAGGAGTGACCCAGGTGAACCTCAACTCACGCACCCCCCGTCACTGATACCACGCACAAATGATCCTCCCTACCACAGTTCTGTGATCCAAAGCTTCAAAAATGAAGCCAACAAAATAACCAAGTGCAATTAATAAGAAAATGAAATGACAGTTTTAAAAATAACAAAATAAAAATTTAATAAAACTTGAAATAAAAATAAAAAATAAAAAATAATATTGACATTGCCTGTTATCACTGTAAGATCTGTTGTCTTGTATGTACAGCGACATTTTCTTCAGTTTATTCACCCAGTGTCTTATTATTTTCATTTTGCCTTCAAATAAACTTTATTTTACAGAAAAGTCACATATAAAATATAGGGGATTCCCATATACCAACATCCTCCCCCTTTTCCTCTTTCCTCTGTTAATAACATTTTACATGTGGATGATACATTTGTTACAATTGATGTACAAATATTGAAACATTGCTACTAACCATGGTCAATGATTTACATTATGGTTTACATTTTAGAACATACACTTTTAAAAATTTTTGTGAAATTTAACATGGCCTTGGCCTGTATCCATCGTTGCAAGATCATGTGAACCAGTGCCAATGCCCCCAAAATGCCCCATGTTCCATCTATTCTATTTCTCCCTCCCCCTTCCCTCAGGACCACAGCAACCACCAGGCTTCACTCCTTGAAGAACAAGAGTCATAGTTGCTTGCAACAACATTGAGGGCTTGACATGCTGGCTGTCCTCCCCTATTAGGCACTGCCTATGCTCTTGAAAGACTCCCACCCCTCTATTTGAGAACATAGCAGGACTCCCCAGGATGGGAATCCAACACCTTCCCATTCTTTATATGGGTCTCCATCCACTAACACAATGCACTGTGACAAGATGTGCACACACACACTCCCTACAAGCCTGTCCCAGGTGTGCCCTGTCCTGCATGCCCCTACATCTAACATCCTAAACCAGTAACCCTCCCCTGCCATATTTGCCAAAAGAACATTCCCAACTTTGTAGTTTTAACCATATACCTGCAAATCCCTAGAGTTCATCTGCTCCGTTCCCCAACCTTTCCCCCATTTCTATGGAGAGTCCAACCCATCTTCCCTACTCTACCTTCCTCACAGACTAGCACTGTCCAACCCAGTAGCATCACTTCACACTGTCATTCCCATCCCCTGCACAACTACACCCTTCCACTTTATCATAGATTTTGCCCATATGGGTATTGGCCTACAACCCTCTTCTTCCTTTTTGTCTCCTGTAAACCTATCTTCCAGATTCTAGTTCTATAAGTCTGCTCAGTTTGCTTAATTCATATCAGTGAGGTCATGTAATATTTTTCCTTCAGTGCCTGGCTTGCTTCACTCAACATAAGGTCTTCAAAGTTCATCCATGTAATCCCATGTGTTAATACTGCATTCCTTCTAACAGCTGAGTAATATTCCATTGTATGTTTATACCAGAATTTGCTTATCCTTTCAACCGTTGATGGACATTTGGATTGTTTCCAACTTTTAGCAATAGTGAATAATGCCTCTATGAACACTGGTGTGCACATATCTGTTTGTGTCCCTGCTTTCAAGTTTTCTGGTTATATACCCAGCAGCGGTATTGATGGATCATATGGCAATTCTATAGTTAGCTTCCTGAGGAACTACCAAACTCTCCTACGACACTTCTTATCACTTTCGGTAAGGTATCAAAGAAGCCGAGAAGTGAGTCACTTCCTTATCTTCACATAAGCCAGTCTCCAACCAAGAATCTAGAAAGAAGGCAGAGTTTCGTCATTCCCTCCCAATGATGGTGTAAGGTAAAGCCCTCATGGGCATGAACACTTTTAAACTGCTTGAAGTTGCAGTTTTTTCAAATCATGTGGGATATTTCTAAATGATACTTTCCTTACAATAGTAAGCATTTATTTTTTGAGGAGTGACTGTTTCTTAGCTTGTTTCTTTGCCCCAGGTTTAAGGTGTATATTTACTAGGAATGCCCGATATTTCCTTTGCATAATTCACCTTTTATTGTTACTCTTCACAATCAGGCCTTTGCAGTCTATAATGTGTCTGTACAGGAATGTATGACTATAAAAATAGGCTAAAATTCAATACACAGAAACAGTGAGTTTCTGACCAGCTACCAGGAAGATTGATTTTTGCAATATAGCTCTATGTGAGGTTGTTGCCTGGCACCTTTTGTCCAGCTTACAACATTTTATCTTCTTATGTTGGCCAGAGTTAATCCTAAGAGTAAGATTCATCTTTAGTAGGAAAACTTAAGTGTCAATAAACACACTGGCCTTGCAGAAGGCTCTAGTTCATGTGTTTCGAGGCGCCTGGCATGTCATTCCAGTAACCTAATAGTTCCTAAGTCTCTACACTTCTTCTGCCTTTTTAATTTGCCTGCCTCCCCTCTCCTAGGCACACAAGGCATCATTATGCTTGCAATGGTAGGACTGACGGTGGAAAGTGGAGGAAGCATGCAGAGCTGAAAGCAGGGCCATTAACTGAAACTCTATGCACTGACCTCTGGAATCCTTAGTGATCTCCACTGCCTTGCATGTAGGACCTTAATAGTCAGTCATGATGCCTTGTTGACAACTGTCCTTACTCCTGGCTGGGAATTAGAGAATTTTTGGAGAAGGACAATGCTCTTGGCAAAGAGCTCCAGCTTAGTATTTGGTTCTTTATCAAAAGCCTTATATGCTTCAAGATAATCTCCTAGTTTAGCATGTAGGTGGATAAGTCAAATGCCCATATACACCACACTTCCACTGGTAGACAAGTCATGCCCATGAACCCCAAGCTTCTAATTAGGAACTTTGAAATTGTAGGCCTTAAGTATGACTATCAGCTAAAGATCACTAGATATTTAAGGAAGTTATGCAATATTAAAGAGAGAAACAAGAATTAAAAAAAAAAATCATGCCGAAGAAACCAGAAGATATCTATATTTAATACTTCAGGATAATAAATTATTGCATCTATAAAACAAACACAAGATACTATGAATAATAAACAGTGGATTAGAAAGAGACCTTAAAATTAAGAATATGATATTGCTAGTTTGCCTGAGTTGCTATCACAAATACCACACACTGGTTTTGATTTAATAACAGGAATTTATTGGCTCATAATTTTGAGGCTAGAAGTCCAAAATCAAGATATTGGTAAGGTTTACTTTCTCCCTGAAGACTACAGTAGTCTGGTGGCCAATAGCAACCCTTGGGGTTCCCTGGCTTTCCAGTCACATGGCAATGGCCTCCCCATTCACTTCTGGGTTTCTGCTGACTTTGAGTTTCTGGCTCTTTCCCGTGGCTTTCTCTTTAAGACCTCTAGTAATTCTGATTAAGACCCATCCTCATTCAGTTGGAACACACCTTAAACAAAAGTAACGTCAAGGGCTTTTACAATGGATCCACTCACAGGAATGTGGATGAAGAGTAAGAACAAGCCTACATTGGGGTACTTAATTCAATTGACAACAGTAGTCAGAGTAGTAAAAGAATTGGAGGATCAGTTGAGGGAACTCAACTGATAAACAGAAAAAAGGGAAAATGGTAAATAGAAAAAAAAGAAAATGGAGGAAAGAATAGGGAATTAGAAGATCAATCCAGAAATTCCAATATCCACCTAATAGGAAAGAAATCAAAACCGAAGGTGAAGAAAATAATGTTTTTTCCATGCATGCAATTAGTTTAAAAACACACACATACAAAAACTCCCTTATTTTCCTTCTTGGGAAGCTGCTAGAAGATGTGCTTAAGTGAACTAGGAAGTAAGCAAAGAAAGATGACAAAGTTGTCCTTCCAATACACAAAAGGGAGTTTCTAGGAAGCACTTGGGAGAGGGTAGTGACTATTTGATCTATTTAAACATCTAGAAATATCAGAAAAATATTAGACTTAAAAAGAAAAAAAGAACCAATTAACTTGAGGAAAAAATTATTGAAGAAATAAAATCATAGCATATTTCTTGATTCAATATAATATTTAGATAGTTATGAACACGTAGACAGACAATTTTGGGAGGAAGGGGGATAGGTAAGATGATGCAGGGCAGCCACCATAACGAGACAAACATATCATGTCTAGAATTGAATCAAGATGTAGGATAAGAATATTATTTTAAGAAATGGGGTTACATATCAGAGGAAGACTATCAATGAGTGGAGAGGTGGAATCTGAGGAATGGGCTTATGGGTATGGAAAATACTGGGTTGGGGGCTGCTGTCTTCTGCATAAACCTTGTACCATCACATTTAAACTATGAACGTATATTCCACTGATAGAAATAAAACTTAATTTAAAAAATAATGTGCTGGCAGTTCTTTTATGTAAGTTGCTATGTACACCTCTATTTCCTTAGGGTTGATCACTAGTAATGGAATTACTGAGTCAAAAAATTTGATCACTTTTTAGATTATTTATCTGTATTGCTCAGTTTGCTCCATAGCCCACTGGCAATATAGAGTGTCTGTTTCTTCACATCTTCATCAATGTTGGATATTCCCATAAAAATAGTCTTTGCCTGTCTGAATAAAAATTTTGTTAGTTTATAGAAGTTATTTAGGCCCAATATTTGTTTTGCTAGTGCCTTCTAAAAATAAATCATTTGCTATAGAGGAATTCTTGTTTTAAGCATTATGTAAGTATAGAGATTAAAACATGAAAGTAAACTTTCAACTTCTTCATATTTTCTCTTCCCTTGACCAGTAGTGACTGAGGTTAAATTTTACATAAATGGAATCATATAACCCTTGTTTTGCAAATGTTTTATAAGCTTAAGAATATATCTTGGAAATCTTCCCAGGTCAAGTCTATTAAGTAATGTTTCTTTTATGCATTTTAAACAATGTGTTGTGGTCACTCCATGAAAATGGAAAGAACCTCCACCCAGAATTTGGTTGTGCTGATACCACCCACATACCAAGAGTGTATGAAAATGTGTAGTACTCACATTATGAGGTCCTCTGGGGAAAATAAGTTGGTCTCCCAGGCTGATACAAAAATGACTTGAGAGCAGGAAAAGAGACTGGTTGCAGTTTTATGGTAGGTAGTGGGAAGGACTGCAGTGAAGATTTCTGTGCACAGACTGGGACTTGCATGGTTTGAAATTTCTGCCAGTGCCAAGGGAGGAAGCATTGGGCTGGTTTGTCCACATGTAGGGCAGAGAAGAAGGTGTATCAAACATGGAGTCAGACACTTTATTCCACAATGCTTGCTATTCCTCGAGTGCTTAGTTACACAGATCACCATTACCCTTGGAAAAGAATCTTCACAACTAGGTAAAGTGATGTACTAAGGCAATGAATTTGTGTTTCTTTTTGCTTTCGTAACCTCCCAAAGGTGGTGGACATGTTCCTGATAAATGAGTGGCAGTGACAGGCAATTCTCAAGCTGGTTTCTGCAGCAGCATACAGCACCATTCAGAGTGTCCATCTGGAGATGCCAGTGCCCTCTTGCCCCTCTGACTCTGGTCTCATCTAAATGCTTTGTGCAACCCACCCTGCTCTTGAGAGCCTGTGTTCCCAATCTGGGTGCATCTCAGCTTTCTAGTGTAACCCTGTGTTGCTTCCAGTCTGTTGCTCGTGTATCTCTGAAGGGCTTTTTCAGTCCTTCATGAAAATGAATGATACTCTGCTTTGGTCCCAGTAGAGGGACTCCTCTTTCCTTTTTCCCTTCAGAGCTCTTTAAGGCACAGAGGTTTAAGGTGGAAGGAGACCTAAGGCTTTTCCAATCACAGAATCTACAGGCTTGACGATGATCTATGCAGCAAGTCTGGAGGGCTAAGCTAGGCTAACCAGAAGGCGGGCTGACCCAGGTCTAACCACTCTGAATTTGGGGTGAAAGCTTAAAAGTGGCCTGTTGATAGTGTATAATAACCAGACCAATTATTCTCTCACTTGCAGAGAATTCTAATTAGCATGGAAATGTAAAAGAAAAGCTCAAGTTGAGAGCAGAAGGTCCAGGGCAAAAGGAGCTTGGTTCTCACAGCCGCATGTACAGCACTTGGAAGTGTTTAGGCCCAATTTGAAACTTCAGATCACGCAGATTAAAGTCTAAGGTTTTTTCCACCTGTCATAATCCTAGCCCATGGAATCCACAGTTAATAATTATTTCTCTGAGCCTAGAGGGAGTTCCACAATAGAATCTGGCAAACTGAGGGCGTGTTGTGGCCAGCGTTTACTAAGCTGGCAGACAAAGGTTTTGGCCTGCTCTCACTGAAAATGTCTCCAGCATGACAAGTACTGTTCCCATGCCCTCTCCCACTTTCCAACCATGCTTTGTCTTCACATCACTAATCTCTCAATTCCACTCCTGCTCTTTGTAGTTCAGGGCAGCTTTGCACTTGGAAGTGTTCCTGGGCATGTGGAGAGAGAGAAAGGAATTTCTATGGCTGCTTGTGTTTAGGATATATCAGCTGAAGATCCAAAATGGGTCTTGTTTGGCCAGGTTCAGTCAAGCAGTTTGGAAATTTGCACCGCTGTCAAACTGAAAGATAAGGATTTGATCACTCAGTGAGGATAATAAGGGGTCAGGGAGGATGCAAGAAGTTATAAATCAAGTCAAACCAGCAAATGAATATTTCATAGCTACTCTGTCCAAGGTGCTGTGCCAAGTCTAGTACACTCAAAGCAAAGTTGATAAAATGGTAGATAACGCTGCCACAGGAAGGAAGTAACAGGCAATTTCCACCGTTTACTCACTTTTTTCAAACCACAGGCAATGGCTTTGCTTTGTCACTTGTAAATGAATAATGTCTTTGCTCGGTTATTTTTCCTAGAGGTGAGTCTTTAGAGACAGTTACTAATATACTAGTTAATAGTTTCTTCCTAGAGATCTAAAGTCATAAATATCATCAAATAATATAATGCCTATAAATCACAGCACTGTGCTGGGAACATGGTGCTCACTTAACTGTTATTGTTTTACATCTTCTTTTTCCATCCATTTCTCTCCTCCATATAGTTCTTCTCCCCTTTCCTCTCATTGATTGGCCTTTGATATTCTTGGCTATCTCTTTACAGAATGCCCCTCTCTCCACCATAGGATTGCGAGCCCCTGAGGATAGGGCCTGTATTGCTTCTTTGTTTTCATTGACTCACAGTTGCTTGCTGGTGGGTTGACTTAGACACTTCAAAAAGTGACTTGAAAATATAATGTCTTATCCTATAGGGGGTTACCTACCTCCCAAAGAGAATTAGCCTCCTCTCCCTCATTATATTTTTACCCAGTTTGTTGCAAGGGGGTCACTGAGCCCAGTGGCCCTGAGTGTCCCCATAACTACCTTGTCCAGTTCAGAAAAGTAGAGGGAGGCAAAGGGGTTGCCAGACAGTAACGACAGCCTTCTCCTGTATTTTATAGACCTCAAAACTGACCAGAACCTTCTTGAGGAAGTTTCATAGCAAAAGGATGGATAAATGATGCCCTGTTTGGGAGCTTTTTCCCTGCTGCCTGAACTCAGAAGCAGAGTGCCTGAAGCCATGGATTTCTGGTTAAGGGATTCACCATCTGCTTACAGGATATGCCCATAGAAAACCTTAGGCAAGAGGGCTTAAGATAGACATAGAAACTTTCTTCTACTTTTCTGAGTGAAAATTGGATGAAAGAGGAAAATGCCTCATGGCGAGAGAGTTTTTTTCTAGACATAGGAAGATACTGGCCATTGGCCATTGCTCCTGCATTCTTGTGTATGGGTACTAGATACTGGGCACCCCTTCTAATGCTCTTGATATGAATCTCTTTACCCTCCATTTTCTGACCTATGTTAAGCACTCAGATCTGCTCTTCTGAGCCTATTAACTACACAGACCTTCAGAGTGTCTCATCTCCCCTCTTTTCCTATTCCACCAGTTACTTCCATCAGATATTATCCATTTCCTATCCTTATCTTTCAGGTCCTGATTTCTGACTTGAAATCCATGTTAAAGTATTACTTCTACCATTTCAGGAGGTATCCCCTGCTGTATAATGTAATATTTTAATTTAAAAAAGATTTCTAGGAACCCAACAGTTTAAATGCACAGAAGAACCTCTTAACGGTGAGATTTTTAGGCATAAAGCCAGACTAGTGGCAACGGCCTCTTTGGATAGTCTTTAGTGTTCTGTTTCTCAGGTAGGAACAAATCTTGCAACTCTCAGCTGCCATTACTAAGTTGTACTTTAGTGCATGCCAAAAATGAATTCTTGGCTTGGGCATCAGGAAACCTGGGTTCTCATCCCAGTTCTATTGCCATGTATCTATGATCTCAGGAGAATCGCTTTGCTACTTTAGACCTGAGTTTCTTGTCTATAAAATGAATGTGAGAGATTAGACATTATGTGAAATTCTTTTAGCCATGATTCTATGACTTTCTGATATGCACTCCATAGGACTTGATTTAAACATGGCAGTAGGAGATAATAAAATGATACATGGAGAGAAAGGTTGAAGATGAAATGCCATTGTGAGCCTGGTGGTTTTGCCTGTTCTGTGTAGGAGGCAACTATGGAGGCAGTTCTCCCTCATGCAGCTCTAATTTAAATGGACTTCTGTTGCTGAAGTGGAAAAACTCGGGTCTAACACATTTAATTAAGTTAAATGGTTTCATGTGCTGTTAAGTTTAGGCTAGCTAAGAATTTCATGACTTTTCTCTGACTTATTACAATAATGCTTAGCACTTGGTTCACATGGGTGATGTCTGCTTGATGGTATTCATAATTATACAGCTATCATCAAATTATGTGGACTCAGGACTGGATGAAAAATGGCAGTGAGTAGATTTGTGAAGTTTCTCAAGGCATTGACATTTGTGTTTAATGCATTGAAAAACTCAGGACGTGTGACTACTGCAAGGGGCAAGTACCACTGAGAAGACTTCATGGAAAAGTTCACAGAGTCAAATATAATTAACCATGATTTATACATGATAAGCCATAGGGCCAATTCTATCACTGCTGAAGATATGTTATGGAAATCCATTTCAGAAATACAACCAGCTCCTTCTCAACATATGTCAGATGCCTAACATATGGTCTCCTAAGGCCTCCAGCATACCTTGGGTGATCCAGGGCAGTCGAAATATGCTTGGCACTGCTGAGGGTCCAGCTGATTGAGCCAAGAAACTGGGGAACACGATGGGAAATCAACCCATGCTTGTCAGAATCTCACTTCTCCTTTAGAACAAATGTAAATTCAAACAAAAATTTGATCCTTGCATGTAGGAGATAGTGGTGTGTCCTGACTTTTCACGCTGGTACAGTAAACAAATCATGAGTGCAGGTAACTCTTATTCACAAATTTTTAGGGATGATAAAAGAGACAAATTTCAGAAGCCACCCACAAACTAACTGATGGCTTGACACGTCTATGTTTTGCCTAGATTGAGGGACACAGAACCTGGAAAACAGCTTCCTCTATTACTTCTTGTTCACTTGGCCTCCCTTGTACCCCTGCTTCCTGATCACCTTTGTATGCTTTGCTCAACCTCAGAGTAAGAAGCTAGGAATCTGCAAGGCAGAAAGCAGGCTCAAATCTTTTGTTGACTGCTATAGTGGAGATGATTTGCTGCCTCTGGTGTCATTTTCTCTCTCTATAAAACTAGTATAATTTTATTATTACTCTGCTTACCTCCTCACAGGGCTGCTTGATGAATGTGATATAAAAAATGTAAAAGTGTTTATAACTGTATACGCACATACATATTCACACTCAGCACATATATAGTCACCTAAATTGAAAGCACACTTATGGTTCTATGGTTGTCTCTGTTGTTGGGTCATATCCCTGTGGGACTATGAGGGAGAATGATCATAGTGGTGATAACGGAACCACTTTCAATGATGACCACCTATTAAAAACTTAATCTTTTAGGTGCTATAATGAACATCTTAGATATTTAAAGAACTGATTCATATGACATCTTTTCTGAATCTTAGAACAGTTAAGAGCAAGCAAAATAAAAGTCTAAAATGTAATATTTAATTTCTCTTTTAAAAATAGAACTTTTTGGCCAAAAGAGGTAAAAATGAAAGAAGATTTTTATGAAGTGCTTTTTATTTCAAATTGCTCTATCCAGGTATGGGTTGCAAACACTGGAAATACAGTCCTGGAACCATTGAGGCCCTAATTGGCACCATGTGAGCAATTCCTCCCTTTTAGCCTGGAATCTGAAGTCTTCTATGCTCAATATTGGTCTCCTAGATATCTGCATAATAGATTTGAATGCAAATCAAGGCTTCTGCTGAGCCTATCATTTATTCACTGAACATTTATTAAGTTCTTCATGGAATATCATTTGTTTTGTAAGCATCCTCTTTGTATGGGGCACTCTTCTAAATATTTCAGGTATATTAACTCATTTAAGCCTCACAAAAGAGTAGGTATTAATATCCAAATAACATAATATTAGAGGAAGTAAGTATGGTTTTCATATTGTGAGTCACTTGTATGACATGATAGGACATTTTATTTCCCTAAAGAATATATGTCTTTCAAGGACATGTTTAAGTGGGGGCAGAGTAGAGGAAATGAGAAAAATTAGGAATCCATTGCTATAATTTTAGGAAAGTAATGATGAGACCTAACCATGGCAGTGATATGGTGGTAGACATGAGTAGGTCGATGAAGAGGTATTGGAGAGGCAGAATCAATAGTGTTTGTTGACTAATTGGATGTGAAAGGTAAAGGATAGGCAGGAGTCTAAGTTGGTTTGGTTCACTAGGGGTGAAGTGAGTAGTTGGTCAAGGTCTATAAAAGAAAGCAGCTTTGTAGGGAAGAACATGAGTTCAATTTGGGATGTGATGAATTAGAATTCTGGGATGTCCAAACTGAGACTTTTAGTAGATTCTTGGGCACGATAGTCTGCAACTAAAGGCTGACGATTTGAAACTCGCCTCTATATGTAGTTGTGGTGGCTGGGAAATGTGAGTGCTTATATGTGCACTGTGGGCAGAGAAAGGAGAAGCCAGCAAAAGAGACCAAGAAAGAATGGACAGATGGAGGATAAGCATAGGAGTGATATCATGGAAGTCAGAAGAGGAGAAAGCAGTCAGCAATGTCAAATGCAGAAGTGTCCATTGGGTTTGATTGTGAGCAGGTTGTTGAATGGTGAGAGTTATTTCTGTTGTACCAGGTGAAAAGAAGGTGAAAATGTATAGAAGATACCTGATAAGTTGAGAAGGAGAGAGACAAAAGGAAAATATGATTTTTTTTAAAAATGGGGAGTGACTTACTTGCTAAGTGTGAGGAACAATGGAGAAGTTGAAGACTTGAAAACTTGGACGGGGCGTAATCCTGAGTACATTAGCCTTAAGCACCAGTTGAATATTTCTTAGAAGATGGTAAATTTCCAGACACCTTTTCAGGTGAAAGTGTAAGACCATGAGGTTGCAAGACTTCTTGCCATATGGCTCTTATTTTCTGCACAAAATAGAAGGTACACTTGATAGCAAAGGTAGGACTGTGACTTGATGGGAGCAGAGAAGGTTTATAAAAGTCCCCTGGGATGTGGAGTTTTGAATGGGACCCTGAGAAAGCTGACCAGGAGCTGTCTTACACACTTAAGATAACTTTCTTCTGAGGAACATAATTGGCAGATGAGGTGTATGAATGGAAAGTAGGTAGTTGAAATGATCCAGGCTTGAAGATGTTCCTGGCAGTTTCCTCACAGGAACAAATGAAACCATTAAGGACCTGGTGTCTTATGAAACCTCCACAAGAGTCAAGGACACTTGAATGTGGTAGGGAGAGAGAGATTTGCCTGATGTGATTCTGTTCTCTGTTTCTCAGTCCTCACACACTTTGCAAACCAAGTTTGCCTGGCCACTGTCCTTGATTCTGCTTGTTTATTTCTCACTATCCCCTTTCTTAGCCTTGGATCTGCTTCTAGCATCTTTTACAGTCAGTGCTTTAGGCACCATCTGATCCCCAGAACTTCTTCCACCTGGAAATCCTTTGTAGGGCTCAGCTGGCACCCTGGGGTCACATCCCTGCCCTCTGACTATATTCCAGTGCAGGCTAGCTTTCATTACACACCCCAGGCCCAGTGTTCGCCTCGGGGCTCCCTCCTGGAGCCATCCATCTTTTCTCCTCAGGTGGGTCACTCTCCTGCCATCCACGCCCCGTGTGTTCAGGGTACGATTATTTCTGTGGGAGCTAGAAAAGAGAGGACCAGAAAGCATTACCTTTATTTTTTCTCTCACTACAATGAGTCACTGGAAATGGCAGGAAGAAGAAAAATCACTGAAGCCTCTGACTCTCCTGCTCTTTGAGATTGAAAATATTACATTATCAGGTAATACAAGTGGCTGCTAAGTGGTCGTATATTAAAATATTGGTCATATATTCAAATTTTCTGTAATGTTTCCAGAAGAGCAGACCATCCTTTCTCTATAGCTTTACCATGTTTTACTGTGCCTAAGAGGGTCAAAGACAGGGCTAGGCTTATATTTTATGAATGTCAACAGGCTGCTGGCTCTCTGCCCCGGAGCATTCACCCTGCGCTCTGCTTTGTCTGTGTGTCATATCTAGTGGTCATTCTGCAAGGCTGCTGCAGGGCTTCCATCTGTCTTGAGCTCAGCAGAACTTCAGGGATCACCATAGGAGATTCAAGTGCATTGGCAGGTTTTTATTCCACCTGCTGTTGATGTTTGCTAAAGAAGGGAAAATGCCTTATATTCTGACTCTTCTTTATGTGGTATTCGTGCAACAAATATTTATTGATTAGTGCCAGTCACTGACTCTGCTTGGTACTAAGGATATTATTTTTAAAAAATGGAAATAGATAAAATTCTTTATAATCTTGGGTAAGACAGTGATTTTCCAAATGTAAAACTTCAACCATACTAAGTACCATGAAGCAAAAGACCGGGTATGAATGGAATATATAATTATGAGATTATGTGAGAGGTCCTCTGCCTTAGGACAATGGGGCTCAGGAGAGCTGCTTAGAGGAGGTGATGTTTGAAATGAGATATGAGTGAGTAGGAATCAACCAGGTGTGGCAGAGAGAGTGGGATGGAGAGAGCAACCGAAGGAAGCTTGTGGGCTTGAGTTCAGAGAGGTGAGGTGAAGCGTGGGGTAAGATGAGTGCCCCACAGGGACCAGACCAAGGATGGTCTTTCATCCAGAGGGACATAGGAGGCCTTTAACATTCTTTAAACTGAAGAGTGGTATGAGCATATCTATGTTTGTGAAAAATGCTCACTTGGCCGCAGTACAGAAGATGGGTTCAAGGTAGGCAAAATAAATATTGGGGGAGAAAAACTAAAGGGCGATAGTAGCAACTAATCAATGCTGGTATGTTGGATTAAGGTTGTTGAAGTAGAGACTGAATGTTGTAGATGAATTCATGCCATACTTTGGGGATAGAACTGCTAGAATTTATTGTTGAGGTGGATGTGCCTTGGGACAGAGAAGGGGAGGAATAGTGAATGATGTGTAGACTCTAACTTAAGCCACAGCGTGGGTGGCGGTAACATTTAGTGCTTACTCAGAATACTAGGGGAGAGACAGCTTTGGTTAATTGGGTCCTCAAATGAATTTAATACAGTAACTTGGATTTTTTCTCATTTCTTTTAAAATTCAGAACTCCTAAACTTTTTTTTTATTTGGAAATAAGTTATTCATGAAAAATGTTTTTGTGGATCATGGAACACCATCATTGGAAACACTTGCAGTCAGAGATAGAAGCAACACCATTTCCAGCAAAAGTTACGCTTATATGGAAATTTGTAGAACAAAAACTCAAATGGATCTAGGAACTTAATGCTCCCAATAACAGAGGTGTAAGCGTTAGTGGGGCTGTGTGGAGTAGGGGTATGCATGGGCAGTTACAGTCAACAGCCAAATTTTTTTCTTTGCTACCATATCCATAAATTTGCTGTAGTCTTCCCCCACCTTATTTTGTCATAACTATAATAGACCTTATCCTCCTCTATGATGATGAATTGAGACAGATTTTCTCCTTATTGGTTTTACAGATATTTCTTCTCCCTAAAATCTGGAATAATACATTTTTCTTTAAGTTACTGTAAATAAACATTCAATGTCAATGACTAGTATTCCAGCTACACTTCCCCGCACCACTCATCACTATTGCTGTTTTGTTAGATGGGGCACTGGGTCCAATTATAGCTTTGCATTTAATTACAAACTTTGCATATGTGTGCATTAATTAGAAGACTTTATTGCTTTGTATTTTATGGTTGGAGGTTGTGAACTATAGCAATCCAATATACCACTTAAGGGGATAATACAAATTTAGAATAATAAAAAGAAATTTATAATGATTGTCTCAGCCATCCAAAGTATTGTATAGAAAAATAATAAAGTATGAATACAATATACACAAGAGTCAAACCCATTTTCCTTCTTTAATTAAGAGCTTTAATCTTATAAAGACATTTAAAGATCTGGCGCAATATATATTTGACACTTATTTAGGCTAAGGATCTAAAAGTAGGACTTAAAAAGTAAGATTCTGAAAGTATTTAAATATGCCTGCTTTCTAGAAGAACAGGGATTGAGACATCAAAACCCAGTGCTCTCAGGTTGTTTGCATATAGAATGGGTTTCAAGATTGTGAGGAGGGATGTTAGGTGGCTTGAGAAAGTCTTCAGAATCAAGGATCTTATTTTTAAAAAGAAATGAGGGGAGTGGGTATAATTCAGTGGTTGAGCACCTGCTTCATGTACAAGGTCCTGGGTTCTTTCCCTGGTACCTCCTAAAAAGAAAAATCGATAAATATGATGAAACCTGAGCTTAATACAGTGTCTTGCACCTAAAAGGGGCTCAATAAATAATATTAATCATTACTATGGTTTTTATTTTTTATAAAAAGGAATGAACCCAAGCAACCTTGGAAAACAGTACTTTAACTGAATTTAACTGATTTTTTTTTTTTTACCTATTTGGCCTTTTTTTTTTTAAAAAAAAACATTTATTTTATTTATTTCTCTCCCCTTCCCCCCCCCCCCCTTGTCTACTCTCTGTGTGCATTCACTGTGTGTCCTTTTGCATCTGCTTGTATAATCAGGTGGCACTGGGAGACCGTGTCTCTTTTTTGTTGCATCATCTTGCTGTGTCAGCTCTCTATGTGTGTGGTGTCACTCCTGGGTGGGCTGCGCCTTTTTCATGCAGGGCGGCTTTCCTTGCGGGGCGCACTCCTTGTGTGTGGGGCACTCCTACACAGGGGCACCCCTGCGTGACATGGCACTCCTTGCACACAACAGCACTGTGCATGGGCCAGCTCACCACATAGGTCAGGAGGCCCTGGGTATAGAACGCTGGACCCTCCATATGGTAGGTGGATGCTCTATCAGTTGAACCATGTCTGCTTCCTTTTACTGAATATTATAAGAATAAAGAAAAATACTATACAAATGCTGTAATCTAGCTAGTAAATATTTCTCAGAGGCATATGCATTGGAAATTCTGAAATGCTTAATATATATAATAGAATTGTTCTCAGAGGCATATGCATTGGAAATTCTGAAATGCTTAATATATATATTAGAATTGAATAAATAGACAATAAGAAGAGTTGGGTTTCTAACTATTGGAGAAAAAAACATTACAGATAAGGAAAGGCAGAAGGCTAAAATGAAAGATGCGTTGGATTGAAATCACAGATATCAGTATAAACATGGGCTTTGATATACATATATAAAGAGAAGACAATGTAGATGTGCACATACATGGGTTAGTATACACACATGTATTTCCTAGGTCTGTCTACTGGAGAGAGCCCAGAAGCAATGACATTACATTAGCAATAAGTCTACCTTGTACCCAGATCTTAGTTTCTAAACACTATGCTTCAATAAAAGTAACTCTTGGGAACAGGATTTAGCTCAACTGATAGAGCATCTGTCTACCCACATGGGAGGTTCAGGGTCCAAATCCAGGGCCTCCTGACCTGTGTGGTGAGCTGGCCCATGAGCAGTGCTGATGTGTGCAAGGAGTGCTGTGCCACGCAGGGTTGTCCCCCATGTAGGGAGCTCCACGTGCAAGGAGTGCACCCTGTAAGGAGAGTGCCCTGCGTGAAAAAAGTGCAGCCTGCCCAGGAGTGGCACTGCACACATGGAGAGCTGATGGAGCAAGATGATGCAACAAAAAAGAGGCACAGATTCCTGGTATTGCCAATAAGAATACAAGCGGATACAGAAGAACACACAGGGAATGGACACAGAGAGTAGACAACTGGGGGGCAGGGAAGGGGAGAGAAATAGATAAAAAATAAATCTTAAAAAGTAAAATAAAAATAAAAGTAACTCTAGGGCTCCATAAAGAAGTGACTGATTCCTAGTCTAGGGCAAGGATGAGCCTGGAATATCTTGGGATGTATGTAAGAAAGTGCTCAGGAAAGGAAGGATGATGGTTATACAGACATTGGAGCCAAACTGAAGTAGTTCTTAATGACCAACCCCAGAACAATTTATGTAAGAAGATAAACAATAAAAACACTGGATTATAGCTAGGGTTTCCTAGAGTGTACCTAGAGAGAAATTCCTTTGAGTGGAGCTGACTATAGAAATGATAAAACCAAAGTCATCAGTTTCCCCTAGCACCTAGCAGAGAAGGAACTTGGAGATTCAGGTGTAGAATCCAAACAGGCTCTTTTCTTTGGTTCCCTGGGGAGAGGAGAAGAACCTGTGATGGGTGGTAATGGTAGCAGCTCTGTAAGGGGTAAGAGACCCCTGGGTGCTGAGGGAAGCTCAGGATTATTTAGGCAGAAGGGGTTCAAAAGGAAAGAGACTCTGGAGCCTGGGTTAGGTTATGTCATAGTGGTTGTAGCAGGACTGTTTCACTGTAATAGGTGGAGAAAAGACCAAATGATCCCCTAGAATTCCACAAGGATAAAGAAAGGCATTTTGAGAGAGAGTAGAAAGGGTTTCTAAGACAAACATAATGAGGTACTTGATCTAAACATCTCTGAGGAAGGAGCCTGTTTAGAGATGCCTTGAGAGATGTGCTGGGTCCCCTACCTTGTGGATTTTAAGAACTAGAGAATAGAACATGATAGGAATATTATGAATTATGCTGCAGAAGCCTGGTAGTTATAAGGAATATGGTCACCTTCTCTTCGTGCTCTGCTCAGGCTCCCCCAGGTGGGGTAGCTTAAGTAGCCAGACATCTGCCTAATTGCTCTCCCCAGTTCCTTTTATGGCTTCAACTAATTGCTTTAGCTTATCTAGTGGTTTCCAGTCTTCATTCGATAAACCCCCTTCTTAATGGTATGTAAAATCGAGGGATATTGCTTCCTTGGATGTAGAGGGGGAAATTATATAAGGTATTACAAATCTTGTAATAGCAAAGGATAAAATAATCCCACTGGAGAGGATCGTGGCGATAACCTTCCCTTCTACTCCAGATGATAAGAATGGAGCTTTGAAAAGAAGTTTCTGCGAGTCTGGTTTGGAATGAAAGATTACACATCCAGTAAACCCCTGGGAGATTTGACATGACTAAGTCTCTGTCTTTTCAAAGTTACCCCAGGCCAATATTGGTGGGTGGTGGTGGGAAGGGAGAAAAAGGGTTAAAGGTAGGGGTGGGAGCTGCCTAGCTAGCATTCACTCCTAGGTATCTATTCTTAATATGAGTTCAGTTTTTATATTTTTTAATGATTTATTTTTTTATTTCACTTCCCTTCCCGCCCCTCCCCCCAGTTGTCTGTTCTCTGTCCATTCGCTATGTGTTCTTCTGTGTCCACTTCTATTCTTGTCAGTGGCACCAGGAATCTGTGTCTCTTTGTTGTATCATCTTGCTGCATCAGCTCTCCGTGTGTGTGGTGCCACTCCTGAGCAGGCTGAACTTTCTTTTGCTGGGCGGCTTTCCTTACAGGGAGCACTCCTTGAGCGTGGGGATCCCCTGCGCGGGGACACCCCTGCGTGGCACGGCACTCCTTGCGTGCATCAGCACTGAGCATGGGCCAGCTCCACACGGGTCAGGGAGGTCCTGGGTTTCAACCGTGGACCTCCCATGTGGTAGATGGTCGCTTTAACTGTTGAGCCAAGTCCGCTTCCCAATATGAATTCAGTTTTGTTCAGTTATCCACCTTCCCTGCTATAGCAACAGGGCTAAGCGGAAGCAGATTTACTTCCAGCTCCAAGGGCCTGATTGGTTTAAGGGTTATCACTTGCTCATTTATTTAGCAATGTTGAGAGATCCTTGTTATGTGCCAGGCGCTGTTTTAGGTGAATGTAAAAAAAAAAAAGCCCTAAATGCCTATCACCATGGAGTTGACATTCTAGTGTGTGGGTTGTGGTAGTGATTGGGAAGAAAATGTATACTACATATGGCAATGAATGCTAAGAAGAAAACCAAGGTCTGGAAGGGAATGCTGGGAGGTACTGTTGGGGCAGTTGCTATCTTTAAAAAAGGATGATCACGGAAGGCCTTGATAAAGTGACATGTTTTTGTTTCCTTGCTTTGCTGTAGGTCACATGTCCAATTCTGGCAATAAAACCAGGGGTGGGGTCAGGTGGGTAGTCTATCGGGGGACTTGTGGGAACACATTACCTTACAACAAAGAGAGAGGCACAGGAAGAGACAGCTTCTCTCCTTCCTCATGATGTTATAATTGGATGTGATGTCAGGAAGAGGTACAGCCACGTTGCTACCAGTTTGATGCCAAGAATGTCAGGGTGGAGAGAGTGAGCAAAACTGGGATCTTGATTATTTTTACTGAGCTGCAGAATAACATTGGGGTCTGATCTGTCTGTGCTTTTTGTAATGTGAAAGAGCCATGTTTCCTTTACTTGCAGCTGAAGCCATCCTAACTGATAAAAGAATGGGTCCTGGTGGCTTCACAAAAAACTGTAACAAACCAATTTGCAAAATTCCAATAAGGATAGGAATTTGACATTGTTTTTAACACTGGTATTTTCTCTGCATACAATCTTAGATATAAGCAACTTATTTGAGCTTTAAGCAGAGTGGGATAGAAAAATGACAACTGGTTGGTGGGTATTTTCCCAATACAATGCTACTAGAAATTCCTGACAACATTCTTGGAAATTCATTGTTGAGGCAATGATGGCCTCACTACCTTAACTTAAAACTAAGTATATAGGAGAGCTGTGTAGATGGAAGGGTTCAGTGATATGGGTGAATACATAAATAAGCAGCAATTTCAGGAGATGTAGGGGAAGCTCTAGAGTGGCTATAATGGTGTTTGTGGGGTAATTTGGTCACATAAAGTGTTTGCAATTAGCCCTTAAACTCTATACAGAGCTTGAAAAAACTAGGGTCTGGCTCCATTACACCAAGTTGCCCATTGTGGTAGGCAGAATAGTGACCCTTCCCCCCGCCAAAGATGTGTGCATCTTAGTCCCTGGAACCTGTGAGTATGTTAAGTTACATGGCAAAAGGGACTTTGTGTTATGGACTTGAGATTTTCCTGGACTATTTGGGTGGGCCCAATCTAACCATATGAGCCCATAAAAGCAAAGAACTTTACTAATTGGGGTCACAGAAACATGATGGAAGAAAAAGTATGAGAGATTTGAAGCAAAAGGGACACTTGACCACTACTGTTGGCTATGTAGGTAGAGGAAAGGGACAAAGAACGAAGGAATGTGGGTGTCCTCTAGCAACAAGGTGTTTTTGTTTGCTAGGTTGCTGAAAGCAGATGCTACAAAGTGGGTTGGCCTTAACAATGGTAATTTATTTGCTTGAAAGCCTACAGTTTTGAGATTGTGAGAATGCCCAAATCAAGGCAATGCTTTCTTTCCAAAGACTGACTGCTAGTGATCCTTGGGTCCTCTGCCACATGGCAAGGCTCGTAACAGCATCTGCTGGTCTCTCCCTTCTCTTCTGGGTTTTGTTGCTTTCAGCTTCTTGCTTCCATATTTTTTCTCTTTCTCTGAATTTTGTTTTCTTATAAAGGACTCCAGTAAGAGGATTAAGACCCATACTGTGTGAGGTGGGTCACACTTTAGCTGAAGTAGCCTCATCAAAAGATCCTGGGTCCCTGTTGACAGAAAGGGATTAGCTTTAAGAACATGCTTTACTGGGATACATACAGTTCCAAACTACCAAACGCCACCCTCTAGACCCCCAAAAGACATGTTCTTTCCATATACACAATGTATCTATTCCATCACAACATTCCCAAAGCCTTAAATCATTTCAGTGATATGTACAGAGTCTCATCAAAACTTGTTATAGGTGTGGTCTGTCCTAGGGCAGAATTCCCCTTCAACTATGAACCTGTGAAACCTAGAGAGCAAGTTATCTGCTTGCAAAATACAAAGGAGGGACAGTCATAGGATAAACATTCCCATTCCCATAGAGAAAAGATGGAAAACTGGTCATGGATCCCAAACAATTCCAAAACCCAGCAGGGCATAATCCATTAGAGTTCAAATTCTGAGAGTCATCCATAGAACAATGTTTTGTTTTTGGAGCCTAATGGAGTGGCAGCCCCACCCATTCCAAGTACTTGCTTAGTGGCCAAACTGTCTCCATATACAGGGGTGCTGCTCTTCCCAAATCCTGGGGTGACAATTCCATCCTCAAGTATTGAGGTGGGGCTGGGCTCTAGGCTCCACTCTCATCAAGCATTGGGGTGGTAATGCACTCTCTCAACAATGGGGTAGAGGGCCCACCCTCTCCAAGTTCCAGGGCATACTCTCCTTTTCCACACACATGGGTGGGCTTACTCTCTTGGCCTGGGAAGTCTTCTGTCCAGTCCTCAGCATCCAAGATTTTCCCTGTGAAGTCATTTTTCCTTCAACCTGCTCCTCTTCTGTCCCTCTTAGTTTATACAGATCTCACAAAAAAACTGGTCAAATTCACATATAGTATGTAGGGGTCCAAACCATCACACTAAAGAATTTTCTACAAATCCTTTCTGGATAAGTACATTTCCAAACATGACTTGCAATGAAATGGTTGACTGGTTCCATGTTCAGTTAAACCCTCACAATTCTGGGTACTCACTTTCTGGAAACTCAGAATTTTCCAAACCATTTCTTTTTGGTTTCTTTTTGCCAGGAGTTCAGTTATCAGCTTATTCCTTTCCTCTCACATTTTACTATAAGCTGCAAGGAGAAACCAGGCAGCATGTTCTACAGTTTGTTTACAGATCTCCTCAGCTAAAACTATCCAAGTGCATTATTTTCAGATTTTCCTTCCATTTGACATCAGGACTCAATTTTGCCAAGTTCTCTGCCACTTTAAAACAGGGATCACCTTTCTTCCAGTCTGCAATGACACAGTCATCATATCTCTCTCAGCCTCATCCGAAGTACCTTTAGCATCCATATCTCTACCAATAGGCTCTTCAAAGCAATCTAGGTCTTTTCTATCAAGCACCTCACAACTCTTCCCATCTCTACTCATTACCCGGTTACAAAGCCTTTTTAGCATTTTATTTGCTAGGCTGTTGTTAAGGTTAACACACTCTTCTGGGAACAAAATCTCTCTTGGTTTGCTAGGCTGTTGGAAGCAGATATCATAAACCGAGTTGGCTTTAACAGTGGGAATTTATTAACTTCTAAACTTAATTTTGAGGCCATGAAAATGTCCCAGTCAAGGCATTAGGACAATACCCTCTTCCTGAACACTGGCTCCTGGCAATTCTGACCCCTCTCTCATATGGGAAAACACGTGAAGGTGTTTGCTGGTCTATCCCGGCCCTTCTGGGTTTCACTGCATTCAGCTTCTTGCTTCCATGATTTTTTCTCTTTGACTGAATTTCATTCTTTTATGTGAATATGCAAAGGACTCCAGTAAGAGGATTAAGACCCATCCTAAATGGACATAGCAAGTCATATGATTGGCCCAGAGTCATTGTGGGAGGAGATTACTCAAAGCATAGATGGAAGAAGATAGGAACAAATTGGGGACTATTATTCTAACAATCTACACAGAAGGTTACCAAAATATGGGAAAGGAACTGAAAATTCAGTATTTCCCAGGGCTAACTGCTCAAGATGCTGTGTGACTGAGCTGGGTTTAGCCAACTATGACCAAATCTGACCCCTTCCCTATTATGTTTTTTCCCCCCAGAAAACAAACTTTAAAGAGGTTTTAGATTACAGAAAAGTTACATTGAAAGTATAGGGAATTCCCATATATTCTATCTCCTCCCCTCCCCACCTTTTCCCCTATTAATAACAGCTTACATTAGTGTAGTACATTTGTTATAATTGAACAAATATTGAAGCATTTCTACTATCCAAAGTCTGTAGTTGACATCATGGTTTATGCACTGTACCATGCAGGTTTATAGTTTTGGGTAAAATGTATACTAGCCTGTATCCATCATTGTAATATCATGCCCTAAAAAGGCCCAATGTTTCACCTATTCTTCCCTCCCCATCTCCTCAGAACCTCTGGTAACCATTATTGTTATATCAATGTTACAAGTTCTTCCTTTACTACAATAAATGGTCTGCTTTGGTCCATGGTTGCATACCCCCCTTGTTTGCTCATTCCTCAATCTTGAGGATTTTGGGGTGGTGATGCCTGCTCTGTTTCAGACTGACAGGGGGCCTAGATCTTATGGAACAGATGAAAGGAATTCTTTTGCTTGTGGTTGAAGATACTGTTTTTTGGGCTGGGGGTTGTCCATCATCCTTTTGTTAGTTGTCCTTGGTGAGCCCAATGAACTGGAGAGTAGGTATTGGCTGCAACTCTGCTGAGATTCAGGGCTAAACTGGCATATGAACATCCAGAAGATTTAAGTCTCTGGGATACATATTTAGCAGGTATAGTGCTAACTATAGGTTCAAATAAAAAGGGTAGAAGAATCATGTAGGGAAATTATAAATTAGTCTAAGTGTTACAATGGGGAAATAGGTTAACATATATTCCAAGGTAAGCATTCCTGATGGGGTGCTGATTTTGTGGGGTTGTCTGTCCTGCTTATAGTATTGGGATGTCTCTAGAACCCTTAGGCACACACCTGTTTGAGGTTTTTACTGTGGCAGTGAGATCTGCCTAAGATGTGCAAAAGTGGAACTTCTGGGATGTCCTCTGGGATGTCCCCCTTTTGGTCAAGATCTTTTTCCAAATGCATCACTGGTTGGCATTTGGTATTAATCCCTCTGTGCCAGGAAGGCTTATCCCCAGGAGTCATGTCTCATGGCTGGGGTGGGGGTGGGTGGGACAGGCAGTGTGTTTATTTGCTGAGTTTGGCTTAAAGAGAGGCCACATTTGAATAAACAAGGAGGTTTTCAGGAGGTAACTTTTAGGTAATAATTACCATTAGTCTAAGTTTCAGTTTTACAAGAATAAGGTTCATAAGTATAAGCATTAACATTGAAGGTTAATATTGGTCTATTTTCTTTTATTAGGCATTGCCTATGTACTCTAGAGCTTCTTGCCACTCTGAGAATGTAGCAGAGCTCCCCAGGATTGGAATTCAATATTTTGTTGGTTATTGTGTGGGTCTCTACTGACTGAGAAAACACCCATGACCACATGAACATTTTCATATTCCATAGAATTAGGCCTCAGGTTCACCCTCCCCACACACCCCGCTCCCCCCACACCCTGCCCAATGACCCTGCGATAGATGCCAAAAGAACACTCCTGCAATTGTATTCTCAACCACAGTCCTCAACCTTCCCAGAGTTCACACGTTCCTTCCTCCTGCCCCCCGTCCAGCTCTATGGATAACCCAACACACACCCCCAACTCTGCTCACACTCACACTCCAGCATCATCGCATCACTGCACCACCACCCCCATCCACTGCCAAACCATCCCATCACCCTTATCATAGAGGCTGCCCCCAGGTACCTATTGTTTTAAATAAGGTTTTATTGGCATCAAGGTGTACTCATTTATGCTTTACCCATGGTTGTCTTTGTGCTCTAACAGTAGACTTAAGTAGTTGTGAGATTTTATGACCTGCAAAAATTAACCTATTTACCATCTGGCCCTTACAAAGCTTGCCAATCTCTGTATTAGAGAATTATAAGAAATTCATGAGTCAGGAATGGAGCAAGGGTAAAATAACCAGACAACCAGTAGCGGAAACACATGGCCTAGGCGAGGGAAGGAAGGTAGTGGGCAGAATCTTCCTTGTTCACGTCACATAAACAAATTATCAGGCAAACAACTGTTCTGGAACTGGTACAAAGCTTGGTCCTAATGCTTCCACTTAGGAAGTTCTCTGAAACCCTTTCTCAGAGAATTGTTCTGCACAGCTTTGGCCCACCCTCCCATCTGCTCCCCACCCAGTCCTTTTATTATCGAGGGATATCCAGTTGTCATACACAGAGAGCAAAGCGGGTGTCTCAGCTTTGATAGGGATTTCCCCTCCTATGAGATTTCTTACTAAGCTCATTCACACCCAATACTGAGGTAGGACTCCTTGTAAAACCCGTTTCACATTTAAAAAATCAGTTTTGTTAAGTGACTTCATCTGTCACTTCTCGTTATTTCTGGAAAAGCTTGAGGCTCATAGGTCTGAAACATCCCATCGGTTTGTTCATTGGGCTTCTGATAACGATCCCTGCCCGTTGGGCACAGCGTCGCCACCATGAGGCTGAGTGCCTGAACGACAGTGTTTTAGGGCAGGCCACAGTGCCTTGAAGTCACACATGTTCTTACCCTGTTTGGAAACATGGCATTCACTATTCTAGAAAACCCAGGCATTTGAAACTGGTGAGATTTTATTACTGCCTCAAGTGACGAGGACAGGGAGAATTTGGAAATGAATGAGTGGGTAGGTGTCAAGCTGTCCATGCTGCGGATGTGGCTGGAATCAAGAAAGGCAGACTTTCCCCACCCTTGCTCGGTAAGCCTTGTAGTCACTGAAATAGGCCACTTGAGGTAGAAGTACAGATGGATTTGCTGTGCTAAAGGCTCACCAGGATCCAGGCCTGTTTTCAGGTATGCTGGTATGCATATTCACTCTACTGGGGAGAAAATCATTTCCTCTTCTCTCCCAGGACATTGCATCTGTAGGCTCCAAAATCTATTTTATACCCACCTGCTGGTACAATGTAAGCAGCCACAATAGGTATCAAGCTATGAAAAGCATTGAGAGCAGTGCAAATTGCTTTCTTGCTCTGTACCATTTGGTGCTTGTAAAATGGATGGCCAGATTAGCACAGGCACTCAGTGTTTGTGTAAGGAACTGGGAGGGTGAATTTTCCTTGCTTTTTCTACCAGCTATTATCTACCGGTCCCTTTGTCTGCTCTAAGACACAAGGTATTGGGAAGTGGATGTGGCTCAAGTGATAGGGCCTCTACCTACCATATGGGAGGGCCCAGGTTTGATACCTGGAGCCTCCTGGTGAAAAAGAAGAAGAGAAAGCATGCCTGTGTGGTGAGCCAGTGCCCAAAGGTGAGCTGAGTGCCCATGCAGCTGCCTGTGTGGTGAGCCAACTGCCCACGAGAGTGCCCTCATGGCGAGCTGAGTGTGGGCAGCAAGCCAAGTGCCCACAATGGTGAGCCAGTGCCCATGCAAGTGAGTCACATGACAAGATGATGACACAACAAAAGAGAGATGAAGGGGAGTGTCAAAGTGAAGCAGCAGAGACCAGGAAATGAGGTGGCGCAATTGACAGGACACTTCTCTCCACATCAGAGGTCCCCGAGATCGAATCCTGGTGAATCCTAGAGGAGAAAGACGAGAAGTCAAAAAAAGAAATAGATACAGAAGATCACACAGTGAATGTATATAGATGGCAAAAACAGCAGGGCGGGGGTGGGGAAGAGAAAAAAATGGTATTGGATGCTGTTTCTTAGTAGAAATTCAAAGGCTGGAATCACTGACTCAAGGTCAAAGTGAAACTTTTTTTTCTCTCTTCAAACTGCCAGATAAGAGCTGGGAGGCAATGAGGCCGCTGGCCCGTGCAATTGCTGGCTCACAGAAACTTCTAGCACAACATCTCGCTATCCCTTGATGTTTTATGTCATGAGCTAACTAAATAAACAGCCACCTTTCCTGAATGCAGAAAGTTGTTTCCAAAATACAGAAACAAGTTGGCAAAAAAGGTAGAACTACAGGCAGCCCACAGGCATGGAGGCTGCCTCATTCTTTCGGAGACTTGTGCAGTCGTGTGGGTAATCTATGTTAACATTTTGTCTTGAAGACGTTGACCTCACTTTGATTCAGACATTCTAAAAGGATTCATTTCTTCTCCATTTCAAAGCTGTTTATCTGGCTTGGAAAATAGCTGCTTTAAACAGAAGCCTTTACACTTGCCTGGGTAAATTCTGTTCCAATTTTTGTTTTGGCCACAAGTCAAAGATAACAGCTGTGCGCTTGTGGGTTCAGTGAACTCTTCGTGCTTGTTGGCTGCCTCACCGGCCAGAGGGAATAACCAATAATTAGAACATTTTGGGTCATCTTGGGAAGAACAGAGTTTTCTCGTGTTTGGAAAGGTGATACGACCTCGCTCTGATTTTCCCAAATGTGGATCTGTCAGAGATGGAGCACGGAGCTGAATATACAGGCCTGGACTCTTCTCTATTGTGTCCTCCCTTTCCCAAAATATCATCTAGTAAATGGAGGTTTAAAACAAGAGTCTGTGTGTTTCAGTTTAGCTCTAGCTCAACAGGCCTGAGCCATGAAAACAAGCAAAAGTACTCGTGTATTCCTCACACATCAGAATTTCTGATCATGTTGATTTGTGACTCAGACCTTGAAAGCTTGGGGTTTCTTCCTGGTTGAATCAATATAAGTTTACATAAATATGTTTGTTTTCCTTTTGTCTCCTTGCTGGCAACAACAAACTATGGAAGGGGAGGGAGAAAGAAGACATGGTGCCAATAGAGAGAGTTACAAAAAAATTATTTGGGTGGTTTCTAATTTCTTTCCTGATTATGACTTTTGTTAATGAAGGGTAATGTTTTGGGATTTGCATTTGAAAAGATAAAGTTTAACCTGTGTGTTTAAAGACAATAGCCATTCCTACAATAAATATTGTCCATGTATCAGGGCAATTGGTGAAATCAGAGCTTTTCATATCAGAGCTATGGAGCCAATGCATCAATCCAACAGTGAAATTCAGGTTGTCTGGGACTGAGGCATGGAGCTGAGCAAACATTCTCTCCACTCTAAAACTCTCCCCCAGTCAAAAAGACAAGATTGGCAAGAGAAACAGTGATTATTCTTGGCTCAGTTTTGTGCCAGGGATGGGAAAGAACGTTTCGCTTCCACTTGAGCAACCACCAGGAGGCCACCTTTTGAAAGTCTCACCTTCAGGACCATCCCTAAGACCATGAGCAGCTCTCCACTGACCCTCTGCTTCATTCTTCTGTGGAGTGTGCCTTGGGCTCCAAAAGGTTGCTGCTTTCTGAGACTGCGCTGTTTGTGAAACGTGGACACGCACCTGCCTGAGGTCGCAAGGGGCTTCTGAAATTCAGACCCCAAAAAGCCGTCGGTGCTCAGGCTCCATCTGATCAGGGTGAGGATAGGACAGGCTATTTCTAACTTGTCTAAACTTTCCATTGGCCAGTGGCTGTTCTGGGCAACTTCGTGCTTCTTGGTGTCTATTTGAACCCAAGACCCTTTCCTTTAATCATCTCTGTCTTCCCTACCCTGGTTCCTTTTCCAATAAGAAAGTAAATGACTTATTGATATCATTGCTTGGTATAGACATATTTGTCTCTGTAGGGGTTCATTTCAGTATAAAGCTAAGCTAGATACAGATATGTGTGGAATACCCACATTGTTTCTAGTTCTTTCTTTTTTTTTTTTTTTTAAGATTTATTATTTATGTATTTATTTCTCTTCCCTTCCCCTCTACCCGGTTGACTGTTCTCTGTGTCTATGTGCTGTGTCTTCTTTGTCCGCTTCTGTTGTTGTCAGTGGCATGGGAATCTGTTTCTTCTTCTTGTGTCAGCTCTCCGTGTGTGCGGCACCATTCCTGGGCAGGCTGCACTTTATTTTGTGCTAGGCGGCTCTCCTAATGGGGCGCACATCTTGTGCGTGGGGCTTCCCTACGCGGGGGGCACCCCTGCATGGCAGGGCACTCCTTGCACGCATCAGCACTGTGCATGGGCCAGCTCCACATGGGTCAAGGAGGCCTGGGGTTTGAACCGTGGACCTCCCATGTGGTAGACGGACGCCCTAACCACTGGGCCAAGTCCGCCGCCCTAGTTATTTCTTTAAGAATACTTTTAGTAACATACTGCATAGAGAGCTTCGCACATTTATTTATTTCTATAGATGAAGCTTGCTCTTTTGGTCAGCATGTGACCATTTAAATGGATTATCGCAGTGTGACCAGGATCATGACTGATATCACTGACTGGTAACTAGGAATTCCTTCCTAAAGCCATGTAAAGATAATATCAACAGCATATTCTTATCTCTGAAGATATGGTATTCAGATCACAGCATATACCATCAAGCAGTTTACAGACACTCTGTCCTTGTGGGCTGTTTCCTGAACTGGTCCTGAGAACAAAGGACTCCGAAGAAGTCCAGGATTGCTTAAAACTTTCTTTAAAGGTGGAATGTGCAGGTTCACCTGGTGGAGACTGAGAAATGCTTATCTTCCTGAAACAATACACACATGTGCCACCACACTTCTGGGTCACATTTCCTGATTGCTTGGTGCCTATGCCAGGAAATAAGAAAACAAAATGAGGTGGAGAGGAAAACTCATTGAATCCCAGAGATGCCTGTACTTCATTTTCTGGGTGCAGATTTACAATCTGGGGAAAGACAGGAAAGTGTGCAGTAGGGATTTGTCCCCCCTCCTCAGCATTTCTAGCAACATACTGACTCGTGTGAGAAATTAACTGTTCTGCCACGAGCGAGGCATGGTATCATCTGCTATGCTTTGAATAAAACTTTGTCTTCTGTATGTTGGTCTTTAAACTGTGTGTCTTCTCCAGTAGTCTCCCTTACCTTCCTCATATTGTCACACGGTCTCTATGTGTAGTAAATAGGTTGCAGGTCTCTATCTACTAGTACCCTTACTCTGATTACTAATTACTCCAGTGCCTTTACCTTCTCCACTTCTGGAACAGCACATAGGTGGCTATTCAATGATAAAAAAAAAATGGGCGTCCAGGATGTCTCCTTCTGTTGTAGGAACATAAATGAATTTAATAACTATAGCCGAGCAAAACTTATCCTAACATGCAGGGGTAATTTAAAATTGTTTTCCAAGGACTGGAAGAGAAATCACGAACTTCTCTCCTCAAGAGACAGAAGCCAGTGTTCTTATAAATCTAAAGCTAGATATTATTAATGATCATTACTCTTATTATCTTTATTTTATTCCTATTTTGCAGTTGTTCCTTCTGGCCTTTCCACACTATGAGAAACAAGCACTTGGGGAAAGAATAAATCAGCAGATGTGGTATAGGCTGCAGTGTCTTAAGGACAGAACGAATTCCCTCCTCCTACTGGGGTTTTGCCTCGAAGCATTAGTCCGTAACAGTGTTTAGCCAAGGGAAAGAATGAAGGAAATAAATACTTCTTGAGTGACTACTATGTGCCAGGCACTGTGTTAGCTGGTTTTTATTGATCTCATTTAACATTTCTAATGATCTTGTGAAGTGGGTAGTGCTTCTCTTTTCTGGATGAGGGAACTGAATGAAATAGAATTAAGTGGAAGGAAGTCGCTAATCATTTGGGGCCTGAATTTAATAGGCTCTCTGTTCTTGGGATTACAGTGGTCCCAATAGGGCATCTGGAAGGGGCAGAGCTGGACTTTCTAGCAGTGAGGAGTTGCTCAGATCTTTCTGTAATCTGAAAGACCCCAGATAATACTGGCAGATCTTTCAGGAGCTGAATCCTCTCTGACCCCTCATGGGAGAATCTGCTAGTGTACGCATAAGGTGTGGGTGCAGGTCACACAAAGTTTCTGCTCTGAGCGTATAACGACATAGCCCCAACTCTAAAGCTCTCAAGTACTGTATGAATAATAAGGACGGGTACCACGAAGCAAATACTCTGTGCCAGACACTGTTCTAACAGCTTGTTAAGCATCAATTCATTAATCCTTACAACTCCACAGGTAGAAGCTTATATTATCCCTATTTTACAGGAGAGAAAACTGAGCTGACAGTTGAGTAGCAGAGAGTTTAAGTAACTTTTCAAAGGTTACACAAATAGTCTGGAGCAGAGTTGGGGTTTTACCCAAGGCAGGCTGGCTCCAGAGTCCTTGCTCTTTACCATTTCTCTTTATGGCCTCTCACCCAAGACCTTCAGTGTTGACCTTTGCTAAATTGAACTTTTGGGATGAGGCTCCTGTCCCCATGACTTTTCTCTTTTACCACTTCCTTCCCAGCAACATCCTTGCCAGGGAAATCTTTTTTTCTTAGAGGAGCTTTAACTGCCTGGAAATCCTGTTTTCCTTTTTTTTTTTTTTTTGGATGGCCTATTAAACTCAGCATCCTTATTACCCAAATTGTTAGTAACTGATAAGCTAGTTTCCCCTTCTTGTTGGGCAGAGAGTTCTCAATTTTCACAATTTCCTAGGAGGTGAGTAGAAATGTTTGCATTCCATTCTTTTAATGTAGCAAAAAAAACAAGAGTTGAATTTAGACAAGTCATTCTACATATAGTGATCCTTATTCCTTTTTGATCCCTCATTAAATCACTTTTAATATTCACATTTCACCAAAAGTCTCTTCAAAGCAGTTGCGTTAGCCAGCCAAAGGGGGTGCTGATGCAAAGTACCAGAACTCTGTTGGCATTTAGAAAGGATATTTATTTGGGGTAAAAACTTAGAGTTACCAGGCCCCAAAGAGTCCAATTCAAGTTACCATAAGAGGTACTTTCTCACAGTCTTTTGCCACACATTGACAGAGGATGGCAGGTGATGCTTGTGAGTATTCAGCCTTCCTCCTTCCTTTTAAGGTGCCGTGGTTCCATCTTCTTCCTATCTCAGCTCTAGCCTGGCATAAGGCTCATTACTCTCCCCGGGGCTCATTTCTTTCTGGGCTCAGCTGCTCTGCTCTCTCCACAAGGTTAGCTGTAAACTATCAGGCTCATCTTTCTTCCTGGGGCTGTATCTTTGGAGCATTCTCTCTTTCTGTGTATCTGCTTCTGTGTTCTTCTTCTCCATGTATTTACTCTTCATCTTTGATTGAGCATCTGCTTATATCATCCACAGCCATAGACTAGCTGTAGGCAGGGACTCAAACTGAGTTGCCCTAATGACATGGTCAAACAGAAACGCTAGTCTTGATTTAATAATGTAAAAGCAAAACCTCTGAGTCTAATGCAATCTAATATGCCCAGAGGAACAGATCAGTTTACAAACACAATATTTCTTTTTGGAATTCATCAATAATATCAAACTGCCACAGCATTCTAGATTTTTTCTACCATGCCACTCAAAATCCTTCCATCCTCTGCCTATTATCCAATTCCAAAACCACTTCCACCTTTTTGATATGTTATCAAATATCAAAATAGCAGCATCCTTGGTACCCAAATTGTTAGTAACTGATAAACTACTTGAAGGTACTAAAATCTGCATTAGTAAGTATTCTTGAGAGAAAACTATACATATATTTCAAGAAAGGAATTGGCTTACATGATTGTAGGGGCTGGTGAGTCAAATCGGATGGGCAGGCTGGCAGCCTGGAAACTCAAAGGAGTTGATATTTTAGACTTGAAGAATTTCTTCTGGAAGAAAACTCAGTTTTTGCTCTGAAGTCCTTCAACAGATTGGATAAGGTCTACCTAGTTTATCAAGAAAACTCCTTTATTTAAAGTCAACTGAATGTACCTGTCAACCACATACCTGCATAGCAATAGCTAGATTAGTGTCTGATTGAATAACTGGGTAGTATAGCCTAACCAATTTGACACACAACTCGCTCAGGGCCATCAAGTGGGGAACAGCTGTTGCTGAGACCTTCTGTCCCAGTCCAAGATTCAGGCCCGGGCTCTGGGGGGTCCCACCCTTGGGACTCAGGAGCGCTGCCTCGACCTCCTCATTCACGGGCTCGTCCTCAGGCTCCCCTGCATTGCTGTAGTCCTCTTCCAGCTCTGGGCCCCTGGCTTCTCGCAGACCCTCATCTTTCTCCCCGCTAGGCATGGCTTCCTTGTCCTCATAGACACCCTCTGGGAGGGGGGCTCCTGGGTGTTCCAGAGCCCCTGCAGGTCTCTCTGCAGTGACTACTGAGCCCCCAGGAGCAGGAAAATGACACCCAGGAGGCTCAGGCCTTTAGATTGAACACAGAAAGTTCTGAAGTCAGGGTTGTTTTTGCTAGACAAATGATCACCCCATTTTTAGGTGTGCCTCTTTACAAGCAAGACGGTGGTAGAAAGAGACAACCGGGTTGTCCATTCTGGGCAGGAGAGGCAGCATTGTTCTATATGTTGTTTAAACCAACATCAGAGGCAAAGGCATATCAATGCTAGCCAAAAGCAGTCTGGAAACAGCACAGAAGCCCCAGATCTGACCAACTTTATTGGGAGGAGTAGCACATTTTCATTACACGGATGATAGCTTCAAAGACTTAAGCAATAAACAAGCACATAGGGTAGGAAGGCTTGTGAACTTGAGTTGGGAAGCCTACAGACCAATAAATGATAAAATGGAAACTAATGATAAGGAATATAAGTAAGATATCAGCCTCTGATGAAGTGTTTTGGTAATTCTGTTTTTCAAATTTTCAGCAAACAATTTTTTTGGGTCCCTTCCGTGACAGGTATTGTACTAAGTATAATGATAAAAATATTTCAGAATAGTCGCTGACTTCAGAGTTATGCAGTTTAATTTCTTCCAATCTTGCTTTATATGGAATTTCTCATTATTGTAATATGATACAGGTAATGTTTGGCTGACATTTATTCTTATATAAGAATTATCCATATTTTTAATAGAAAAATTTGAAGTGCTTAAATAGTGTGATAGCTTTTGAAGTGCTAAACTGAATAACTAAAGTTTCTAAGGAATGGGCACATGCCTCCCAAATAGTTACCCAAAAAATTACCCTATATTTAGGCACAGAGCCTATGAGGCATTAACCATTCTTCAGCCAGGGGTTCTTAACAAGGGGTCTGTGAGTGTGAATTGAAATTAAAAAAAACATTCCTGTGGGGACGTGTTGGAGGTGTATGATATATTTATTAAATAATACACAGTATAGTGTGGACTTAGTAAGGGGTCTGTGGTTTTCACCTGACCGGCAAAGGGGTCCAGAGGACAACAAAGTTTATGAACTCCTGCTCTAGAGAGTACATGTGAAAGATTGAATTATTGGCCCCAATTCTTCATCCTACCTGGTGCCTGTACCCCTTCTTGTATGACTGTATTTTTGCCCATCTGAAGAGAAGTGTTGTTCATTACTTGATTTGGTCCCAGTCTTGTGGTTTGACTGATGGGATGATATGAACAGAGGCTCGAAATGTACTCACATGGTGACCTTGTCCTCTTGCATGCCTGCTAATGCCTTAAGAAGCTCCAGTAGACTTGCCAGTCCGAGGAGGATAAAAGATGCAAGGCATAACTCTAACCCAATATGTAGCTTGGAGCTAAGCACAGCTCAGTTCGACCTAGATCACCTGACCCCAAGCTGGCCAGCAGCTACTTCTGTGAGAATAAATTAATATTGTTTTGGGGTGGCTTATCACATTGCAATGGCTGCCTGATACAGCCCACTTTGCAAATTCAGTTCTATTTCAGTGAGCAAGTACTAGAGACAACATTGTGAGTTATTCCTGTAACCACTTATAATTCAAAATGACAAAAGCCTCAAGTTATTTGCCCAAAAATCATCATCTACATAGTAGGCAGTCAATAACTGCCTAGTGAATATGGCCTCATGTATATCCTACTCTCATTGCACAACATGAATCCAAGTAGAAATGAGAACAAGAACCGTTCGTAACCTTGGAACCCGGGACCTTGTACATGTGAAGCAGGCACTCAACCACTTGAGCTACTACTTCTCTCCACTCCCCCCCTCTTTTGTGTTGCCTGGTTTGTGTTTTTTTATTTTGTTTTGTGCTTGTTTGTTTGATTTATAGGAGGTACCAGGGATTGAACCTGTTTATGCATATTTTTCTTTATAAAGATATCCTTTTATTCGATAAAATTTTCAAACACAGCAGCAGTGATCTTTAGACAGCTTATTTTCAACATCAAAATCCCTCCATGCAGCACCTCACCAGGCGCAGGTGCACAGCAAACACCTGTTATGTACAGGTAGGTCCTCGGTGACTGCCGGAGGTATGGGTTAGAGTGGGCAGGGGGAGCCTTACTTAACTAATGAGTTCCCCTGGGATTTATATTTAAACATCTGTGATTTTTACAAAGGCCTAAAGATGCTTTTGCTTGAATCCAGAAAAATTGCAGTTTTAAGAGATTTTTAACTCTTTTAGTGAAACCCTATTTAAAAACCAACCATTACACCGAGTCATTATGGTGATGAATATTCTAGTACTATTACTATTACAATGATCTTTTTTTTGAATGTTCATTGTTCAGAATGGTACTGTTTCAAGTCCATCTATTCTAAGCCCCCAATTCAAGGCTTCTCAATCTTTCTCTGTCTCCCTGATGAAGTTTAATACAGCTTTTCACACGTGAAGGCAGAGAGGCTAAGAACTTATCCCTAGGTAAGAAGTTGAATATTAGAAGTCAAGATGGTTAGAAGTTGCTTTGCAAATGTAGTGAAGTAACAGTGGTAGCAGCTGGTATTTACTGAACACTTTACTGCATGGGAAGCACTAGACTAAGTACATTCCACATATTCATTTAATCCTCACAAAATTCTTATGAGACATGTGCATTGCTGGTCTCATTTTAGTGGTTAAATACTCAGTGGTTAAATACTTTTCCCAAAGTCCCACAGTGAGGGAGGAGACAAGGTGGAATTTGAACCTAGGCTGTAGCACTTAACCCCTATATATTTCCATGACCTTAGCCATGACATTTTGCTTTTAGCCAGAAATAGAAGCAAGATGACTTGGTGACTATAATCTGGATTTTGGATGCAAGCAGGTTAGATTCAAAGCCTAGACAGCTTCCCTGATAGCTAAGCTACTTAACTTCTCTGAACCTCTTTGAATCTGCTTTTTCTCTTAGAAGTGGTGATAAGATGACCAGCACTGCAGGGCTTTCAGCAAGGAACAAACAAAATAATGGTGAGAGCCCTGACATTTATGTAAAATGGCTTGATGTGGAATTAGACCCCCATGTCCCAGAGTATAAAACATTTGAAAACAGAACGGGCTGGGGTATTGGCTGTCATCTCACATCAGAGAAGCTGAGTAATGGGTTTACTCAGGATAATGAAGGTACTTTAGGGAGAATTGCTGTACTTGCAAAATAATAGGATGGGCATTCTATTTCCCACAAAAATTTACTTTTCTAATGAGAGGGTATGGTTAAGAATATTCTGAATATAGAAGACAACTATTGATGACCAGTGGTCTTTTTTTTCCAAGGGGTAAATGTGATTCTTTTAGGATTAGAAACTGTAAATAATTAAGTGCATCTGTATTAGTCAGCCAAAGGGGTGCTTATGTAAAACACCAGAAATTGCTTGGTTTTTATAAAGGATATTTATTTGGGGTAGAAGCTTACAATTACCAGGCCATAAAGCACAGGTTACTTCCCTCACCAAAGTCTATTTTCACGTGTTGGAGCAAGATGGCTGCTGATGTCTGCCAGGGTTCAGGCTTCCTGGGTTCCTCTCTTCCCAGGGCTTCCTTCTCTCTGGGCTCAGGGTTCCTCTCTTCCCAGGGCTTTCTTCTCTTTCCTCGCAACCAAGCTCCTCTGTATACTTTCTTCCTGGGGCTCCAGTTCAGGACTCCTACTTCCCTTCTCCGTGGTACAGTTTCTCAGCAAGTCTCTGCCCAACAAGGGGGCAGGGAATCAACAGCCTACTGATGTTGCCCAATCAAAGCCTTAATCTTTGTTTCATCAAGTAAAAGTGAAACCTTTGAATGGAATATACTCTAATATGCCTGGAGGGACAGACTGGTGTACAAACATAATCCAAAATCTCTTTTTGGAATTCATCAATAGTATCAGACTGCTACAACATCCAACTCAGCATGATTATGATTATGATTACACTGTCATGAAACTAAGGGTGAGTCTGGGTCCTCAAGGCAAGTCAATTTATGGCAAGTGAAAACTCAGATAAATTTGTAAAATATTGCCCAAAGAGCCTGCATTTTCTACTTATTCAGGGTTTTGATGTCATTATATGCATCATCTTGACAACTGGCATAAAAGGGTGATTAGAGTAGGTGAAAATTTTGCTGACTCATGTGGAATTTTTGATTTGATTTCCAATATATAGGGAAGGCTTATTCATGTAATATTTAAAATAAAATTTTAAATGACTAAAGTAGTAAAAGGATAAAACTGTAATTCTCTAAATGTCATTTTGTTCAACATTACACATTCTCTATGTTTTTCCTCAGCAAGTGGGGAAATGAAAAGTGTCATGTACACAAGGTTGACAAATTGAGGGGTTTTGTGTGAGCACACACCTTTACATCAAAGATAAAAATATTTGCATTTTCCAGTCTTAAATGTTGAAAATGTTAAATTCATATCATTTGGCCAATTTAAAAATTGTTAAGAAGAACAGAGAGTAAAAGGCAGTGTTTCTGTGATGTTTTGATTTTTACCAGTGATGCCTTTTTAAGTACCACCTGCTTCACTAAACCCAGATTCAGAAGGTAAATTGTCATTTTCAGGTGTTATTATTTATTTTCAGCACATATAGGTAGAAAATATAAAATGTAAAAATACTTGAAATGGCTTGGTATTTTTGGTTCTTTATTCAAAATTCCCAGATCCACATATGGACTTCGCACAAAAATTTGCTTCTGTGAGAGCCCAGAGCCCTCAGGAATAAATAAAAAATATATATTCCTGCCTCCCCCACAGAGGCAATCTCTAAGATGATTTCCCAAAAGAACAATAACAAAAATGGCTTTAGACGAAGGATAAACATGGAGTTTTTGGTCACTGATTAAACTTCTTTCAAAGTTTTAAGCCAAGACAAAAGGGGAAGAGTGAGACCATAATGGAATTCATCTTGCCAGCAGAATCATACCACATTTGCTTTCTTGAACGCTCTCTTCAGCTGTGATTTATTAGGGGACCAAGTTCTTGTCATTGCGCCTGATCTTCAGAGACCTCACTTCAAATCCCGATTTTGCTCAATTGAAAATGAGGGTGGTGGTCAGGATCTAGTCCCATTTGGCGTGATTGTCAGCTTGCACTTGGGAGGAGGGGATGGCCATCTGGAAAAGCCAGGAGTGGCTACTTGCCGGTCTGGGCGTCCAGTGCATCTCAGCAGTGTCTTTATCTGTAGCCCTCTCAGTGGGATGCTTATTAAGCTGCCTGACAAAGTTGGTAATGCAATCCTAGCGTCCTCCTAAGGAAGCTTTGCCCTTTCCTTTTTTTTTTCTTTGGTTACAGCTTGAGAAAATGACTAATTATTAAAATTTTGGAAAAGAAACAGCTCTGCAACTTGGAATGTCTGTGTAAAATCTCAAAGGCAGCCAGCCAATCATGCTTCCTGGCATTTACTTGCCCTGTGCAGTTTATAAATAGTTTCCCTGTGGCTGCTGCTTCAGCACAGGCCTCTGATAAGAGGATGGGGAAATTAGTTTTGTGGAAGTCTGTCAGTCTAGGGGTTATGTGTATGCCTCAGTGTTTTCTTCTTTTTATGTTTGTTTTTGGCCTAGAGAAGGAGGGTCATTGCCAACTTTTGTGGAGAATAATAGGAAAAGCAAAAGATGGATGAAAATTTTATAATCTGAGGTAAGACAAATTCCAGTCAAGATAAATTCGATGTTGAAATGAAAAGGATGTGACAGGGTATCAACAGAACATAATGCTAATTTGTTATCAGTTTTGGGGATCTCTTGTCCCTCAGTATAAAGATGATTACCTCTTGTTTTTGCTTGAATATTAATAAAAAAGGGAAATGGTGCCTTCCCATCTGCCACAGATGTGAGAGTATCTCTGGATACTGTATCCCATTCATTAGTTCATATCTGGGGGTAAAGAAGGCATAGATGGGGAGCAGATGGAGCTAAGTGGTTGAGTGCCTACTTCCCTTGTACAGAGGCCTGGGTTCAATCTCCAGTACCTCTAAGTGGATCTTTTTGGTTGAGAGGTACGTTGCACCAGATGGATGGCCTCTTCCCCCATAGAAAAGTAATCTTATCACCTGTCAAGTCAAGTATTACCTGGAATAAACTGTGCTTCAGCAACCCAGTCTTGATACACATTTAATTGAGGGCCGCATGACACCAACTTTCATATAACATTATCTTTTCAGAGAACCCACTAAGGGCCAACACTGTTTTATAAGTTGTGTGAATATTAACATTTACTTCTCATCACAGTCCTCTGAGGTCAGTACTACAATTATCCCCATTCTCCAGAGGAGGAAGCTGTGGCGCAGAGTGGTTGAGCCCAAGGTTGGCTGTCTAGGAAGTGGGGAAGCCAGGATTCAAACTCAGGCAGTCCAATTCTCTTGATTCTTTCCTCTTTCTAAGCTACCTTGATGGTGAGGTATTCTGACAAACTGGCCTTTCCCACGAAACCAACCACAGACCCTGTTCACACACTTCATCCATGAAGACTTTCTAAGGATGTGACAGTCACTGTATGGGGTAATCCTGTCTACAGTGTTTAAACCTCTTGGGATTTGTGATACCAGGATAACTCATCTTGTGTATGACTGGTAGTTCTGTTTTAAGTTCTTCAGTTAAATGATAAACCACTGAAGCTAGTTAATCCTGGTTGAGCATATCTAGGACTATCAAAAACCTGCATTTGAAATTCTAAGGACAACTTATTCCTGGAGGCATTCCCCCCCCCCCCCCCCCCCCGTTGGTCAGGAAGTCCGTTCTGACACCTACCCCTCCCCAGGGAGGTAGCTGCTCCTGTTATATTGATAAAACTGTATTATACTCACCATTTCCTTGATTGTCTTCCTCATAAATGCATATGCTTTGGGAGGCAGGGTTCATGCCTATTTGTTGTCTTGCACCTTCTTCTGAGCAAAGACCCTGGCCTATAGTAGATATTCAGAGAGGCTTGTTGACTGCTCCGGCCTTTGCTGCTGGTTTCTGTAGACTACCAAGCTGTGCTGGTGAGCACTCACCTCATCTGCTCTCTACCTCAGGGAATAAAGTTTTGTGACTGAGTTTATGAAGTTATGAATCTAACCTTACTTGCCAAACAAAACGTAATGATTATTAGAGATTTTTGAAATGGGGAAAGAATGGGATTTTTATTTAGAGAGACTCCCCCAAATAACTACCAAACACCAATTTCACAAAACAAACGATAGGGATTTTATTGCCTCTGGAACCATTTTGCCAACTCTATAGTGCCTTAAAAAATTAAGAGAGCACTAAATAAAAGGTTATCATAAAAGCACAAGAAGCCATTTAGGAGGAAAAGAGTTTCCTTCTTATGTGTCCTGTTTGTGATTTGTGATATCTAAATTATAGGACTTGTCATAGTAACAAACCTCCTTTGACATAATGTCCAACGTTTCCCAAATAATCCAAGTATTATAACCTCTAAGACCTCTCCAGACACTCCTACCCACTCTAATCATCTCTGCTCTCTTTAGTCTTCCAAGTCCCGTCTCTCTCACTGACATCTGAGGTAATTTTTCAATTTTTATGTGGTCTCTATTTCCCTCCCACAAAGCTACACACACACAAACACACACACACGGAAAGGCTTTATCTTCTTTTTGCTCTTCTTTGCCTTTCCTTTCCACAGTCTTGTAGAAAGATCAGAAGATATCAGGGTTGTTTTGTGAGTATGGAGGAAGGAGATAATTGAGGATTAAAACTGGGTCCTCTTCACCTATTAGATCCTACTAATCTGCCTGTAGGAGAGGATTAAGGTTTACTCAGCTAGTAAGGAGTTATTTTCAGGAGTCAGAAAGACTTTTCCAACAGGAGTAGTTTGGACTATTCACAGAAAGAGCAGAGATTACAAGCAGTCTGGTGAGGGTATTTGCAGCACTAACCTCAGTGCGGGGAAGTACATGTTAGATGCTGCCTCACTTTCAGGTTTCTAAGGCTAGACTGTTTTTCCATCTGGCGGGTACATCGATTGTTTAAAAAATAAACAAAAAATTTGAGAATAATCTCATCCTTGACAAGATGTATCCTTTCCTAAGGAGGATTGCTGCAGCTGTCTAACAATGAATTACAATATTCCACAGCTGTCTGGGCAGGAAATGAGGAAAATTATTGTGACTATCTCAAAATGGGTGTTTGAGGGATGGGGGGGAGTATAAGAAATGCTATAGACTATTCTGGAATTGGGGCACTGAACCTGCCTATCATCTCATGTTACATGGGCCTTGGCTACCAGATTTTAGATAGTATTAAACAGCTTGAACTATCCAAAATCAAACAGCATGGTTACATAGATTCCAGATAGTCAATCAGAGTAAAATTTTATCTATTATAGACCGCTACCAGATTTTCCTTCCTTACCTCTCTCTTATTGAATAAACATGCATTAAAAAAACAAAACAGAGATAACTCAAAGTCAAATATGGTGGACCTGTCTGCAGATTATCATTTAACAGTCATCTTTCTAGAAGGCGACTAGATTGTGGTCATCAAATGGCTACTCTGTGTGCATTCTGCACTCCTTGTCAAAATTATATTTCCCAAGTACAGCTCAGATCATGTTACTTCTCTCCCCTCAGTGGTTCCCCATGACTTCACCAGTCCTTCACAAACCTTAATGTGCACGTGAATTACCGTGTAAAAATGCAGATTCTGTTGCAGTCTGTTGAGGGTGGGGTCTGGGCTTCTATATTCTTGATGTGTTTCTAGATGTTTCTGAGGCTGCTTGCCCTTGGACCACACTTTTTGAGTAGCAAGGATATATGGGGTAAAACCTGAACTTGTAGTCACTGATGGCACCCTTGACTTCTAATCCACCTCCCAGGCTTATTGCTCCAGTTACCCTACTTTTTTGCCCTCACAGGTCACTGTTGCTTTTCCAGATACATACACACTTCTTCTGCCTCCATGCTTTTTGAGAATTATTCCCATCAATGCCTCACTTTCCTTTATTTGTCCAGAGAGCCAACATTCTCCCCAAGTCCTTCTGAGACTTGTCTCTCACAGCTACCTGTTCACCCATTAGAATCATGCTCTGCCTCTCTTCTCTTCTCCTTTCCTCTCACAATTTGTTGGAAGTCAATTTTACAACTTAGTACAGTTTGCCAGACCATACATACAGGGTGTATACCTGTATCTTAATGAATTGTGAATTCCTGGTGAACAGGAATCTCATGCTATACATCTTTGCCTCTTCTGCCACATTTTGCCTGATTCCTGCACAGAGCAGGTGACAAATTTTGCTGGGATTGAATAAAATTCACAAATTGTGTAAAATCACTTCTCTAGATGGTTTTCTCTGAAATACCTGAAACTCACTGGCTTTCAGATAAACTTCTTCGACGTTCTTTTGTGAAAAAAATGTCTTTCCTAGTTAGGAATCACTCCTAAGTGTTTTTTTAAAGGTTCTGATTTGGAGGATCTATGAATGTGACTATGTAGGCTAAGCTTCTTAAAGGAGCAACCCAGCTGAGAATCACAAAAACGAGCGGAGCCTGCTTCCTTTGCCTACCATGCAAGCTGGTTTTTTATTGTTGCTAATGAGAGCCACTTGTGTTGACTGTCTAACAGGAAGTACCTTAATCCTTTCTCATTAGATATCTAAAATTAGCCTGACTTTACCCCGCCCAAAGAATCATGAGATGTGCCACCCTTTCAGTTTTAGATGGGATGATAAGAGAATGGAAAGTTCATGCTTCGAGACTGGAAAGACATTCTCCTAGCAAATTTAATGAACAAGCTTTTTTTTGAATCAGAGAGACCTGGGTTCTCATTTTGATACAGCAGTAGATTAGCTTTGTTCCTTGAAAGAAATATCTAGCCAACTTGAGCCTCAGTTTTCTCATCTCATAATGGGGCAAATCATACCCATCTTGAACAATTATTGAGATTGAGTGAAATAATGTGCATTAATTTCTTGGCACATCCAGAAATTATGTTGGGTGGTATAATATTAAATTCAGCCCAGGCACATAAACAGTCTTTGAGGACTTGGAACCCATCACCCATCACATTGCAACTAGTAAAAACAGGGGATGTGAGGGGGAGATCTTGACTTAAGCATCCAAATCCTGCTTCCCTTTACAGAGTTCTAGCCCCAGTACTTGCCAGCTAATTGCCCATACCAGTGGTAGAGACTGTACCTTCATCTGGGATTTGATGCTGCAGTCCAAATCCATTGAAATCAGGACTTTTAAATCTCTTCTGGGTCAAGGATCCCTTTCAAAATCTCTCCCAAGATAAATACACATATATTCAATTTTGCTTTTCTCTTCTGGGGATTGATAAATTACTAGGATAAAACCAGTAGCCCATGGATCTGCCCAGAAATGTCTGGTTATTCTTCAGGCAAGAAGTCAAGATGATAAAACGAAGTTGAAATGACCCATTTGAACACCAGTAAGTTTAGTGAAAGGATGGAGAGGATTTTGCTGCCCCTATCCCCAGATTCATTTTACCTGCTCAGGAAAGCCTAGAACAAGGATGACTTCTTGGGGGATGGGGTGGCGGTTGTTGATAACCTTTCCTATTGTATCTATGGTATCTTGTATTGGGAATTATTGTCATTCAAACATATCTGGATATTTTACATGATATAAAATGATTTCATTAAGGCTTATGATAGAAGTGAATAATATCCCATATTAGGAAACTTATTTGCCCAAGCAGCCAACTATGCTGCTCACCATTCATCTTGGTCCAGGGGGTAGCCCTGCTTGCAAGGCTGACTTGCTTCCATAAACATGAACTCAGTGGCAATTAGGCCTTGTTCACAACGTCCAGGCCCTGCTCATTGGTTCCCATTTCCACTCTTCCCAAGTGGGCTGGGAAACGTGGAAGGACGGCATGAATTCAATTTAACAGTCCAGTAAGTGCCAGAGAAATGATCACATCTCTGAAACTGTTTTAAACATTTTTCAAATAGTAAAGAAAAGACAAATCCCTTGTTTAGTAAACAGCCGATGCTTTGTACATTAATCATCCGGCAGACATTAAGTGTAATCAAAGGTTCCATTTTAGTTCAAATACAACTTATGTTCCCCGATTAATTACTGCAGAACTGTGTTGTTTGCATTTTTAAATGAATTTTCGCTTTCCCAGATGTCTTCTTATAGGGACCCTTTGACCCATCTGGGAGAGGCTGGTTCTCTTATCACACTGTTTCTAAGGCCTGCTGGGCTGTGAAGGAACTGATTCAGTCTAAGTATCGCTAACCATATTGGAGCAAATAAGGAATTTGTGAAGTTGGAATGAGTTCCTACTTTTAAGTTGGTTATAATCTTGGCAAAGATTCTGTAAGTTGAGATGATGTAATTCAAATTTGACTTTTCCCAGAGAAACATCATTATGTTGGTGTTATCTTTCTGACTAAGGGCCAACTCTTGGTAGATTCACAGAAGTGGGGCTATCATACAAGGTAAGATACCTCAAAGGTAACCTCAGTCATTCCTCTTGCTTGAGTTAGAAAAGTGTTATTCTCACTTTTCAGATGAGATGACTGCAAGTTGTTAGAGGCTAAGCGTTCTAGTATGCTAACGAGGGCTGGGGATTTGGAGGGTGGGAGTATCTAGAAGAGCAGTGTCCAAAGAAATTTCTGGAATGATGAAAATGTTCTGTGCTTGCACTGGCCAATATAGTAGTCACTAGCCATATGGTGGCTATTGAAATGTGACTGAGGAAATTAATCTTAAATTTTATTTAAGTTTTAGTAAACTTTATAAATAGCCACTTGCAAATAGAGAGCACAGGTAAGTTAAATCTTATTCCAGGCATTTTGAAAGTCAGGGCTAGGTAACAAGATGAAATGTATAGCCAAGAGAATAAAATCTGATGAGATAACTACCTAGCTGCCTGAATTGGTTATTTTATAATGAAGGTCAAGGATCATTAATCTGACTGATAATACCAAGGAATTTTTAGTAGTTTATAGCACGATAAAGTCTCAAAGTCACTTTAAAAATTTTATGTTATAGGGAAAAGCACACAGAGTCCTAGGGGCATGGAAAAGAACCAAATATACATTTCGGCTTAGGACAAGAAACAAATGTCATATCTCATGATAGAGTTAGGTTAGTTTTAAAAAAAACTTCCCTAAGAGTAATGGAAGGCGTCGCCATGAGACATTTTGTTTTACTTTGAAAACAAACAAAAAATGGTTTTGACTCTGGCTCGTCACAGGTCTGGAAGCAAAAATTATACTTCTTATAATTCTTTTTACTAATTTGGCTCAGACTTTCAAATGTATCATGGCTATATTTGATTGTATTTTGTACTCTGGTCTAGGTCAAAGGAATACAAAATACCATATTCAAAATCAACAAATGATTTTCTATCCTCCTCTACACAATATAAATTAACCTTAGATCACAGAGAATCAAATCTTCTCAGGGCAGGAGAGGACACAGGAGACCATCAGCCTCAGGTCTTCATTTTATAGATGAGACAGCTGAGCACAGGAAGGTGGGATGACTTGGCAGAGTGCTGAGGAAGCCAGGGACATACCTAGCAGCCATCTCCTAGTAGCCCTTGCCTACCCTCTATCCCACCTTTTTCTATTGTTCAGGTGTTTCAGTATGTTTTCATTTCATAGCCCAGGAGACATGTTAGGTCTAATGGAACAACCTACCATACCTTAAACCCAGAAATTGGGAACAAGCAGCCCCAGCTGCTTATTAGGCTCCTTTCCCTGAATTGTATAAATACAGAGGCAGGTTTGTCTCTCCTTTCTGCTCTGAAGGTGGGGCATTTGGAGAAGGTGGGGCATTTGGATACTGGCCCTGACCTGAGCAGTTGACCTCCATGGGATACCAGCAACCATGGGATCTCTTCCCTTGCTCTTTTGAACCCTTTGTTCTGTACAAGTAATAAAGTGGTCATTTGCTAAAAGTTTCTGTTTTGCCTGGACTTGTGCTCCCTCTATGTACCATGTAACAACTCACTCCACAGAAAGATGTGCAAATTAATGTACAGGGCTTTGGAATCAGAAAGAAATATTTATGATGGCCAGATCATCTTGTATCAACTGTGTATCTTTGGGCAAGATCCAGAATCTCTCTGTACCTCAGTTACATATGTAAAATGGAAATTTTATTACATCATACTTACAAAAGTAAGAACAGTCTGTGGCAGACAGTAATTATTCAATGAATGGAATTATCATTATTGACAACATTGTGGACACTTAAATGATAGCTTTTAACTTGCTCAAGAACCAAGCTGGGAAGTGACAGTGCATGTCACTATCCTAGTTCTTTATTCTTCATCACAATAGCACTGGTCTTAACGATCTAAAATGACATTAAATGGGAATAGTGTCCAAATAACAGCATATACTTTTTATTCATGTACTCACATATTTATACTGAAATAGAACCAGAGGATATTCTGACATTGCTGATTCTTACCTGAGATCGGGGATTCAGGAGGGTATTCTCAGGAAGATTTTGCAAAATGTTTTCAGGAATTGTCCAAGGAGATTTGGTTGGGGCCACTTTGGATGGTTGTTGCTCCAGAGCTATCTGTTTTGTGACTCTTTCTCATCATGTGTGCCCTTTCCCAGGCAGAGGCCTTAGGGAACAAGGAGCTGTCCTCTCTGTGTTTGGAATCAGAACATCAGTTTTGCTGCCTTGAGCTGGTGGCTCAGCAGCTTAACAGCTTCCCCTTATTTGAGGAATTTCATGCAGAGAATACCTGTCTTGGCAGACCCTGAGCCAACTCTTACTTGCTGAGAACGCTTCATCCTTTGATCCTTTACCCTGTTGTTGCTTCATAACATCAAGAGCCTAAAAGCTTTGGCTTGAATGGTGGTCCAAACGCAAAGGCATTCAGGGCTAAATTTGATCCTTAATCCACAAAATCAAAGGTTCTCCTCTCTGTCATGGGTCCTGCTTATTGCCTTATAAAATTGGATTACTACTGTCACTAGTGTGCTACGTTTTCCTTTTATGAGTCATCTTAAAAGGTGTGCCAATAATAGGAGACATTTCCCCCTATAAACATAGCAGACAAACTGCTAAATGAATTTCTTTGGATGTAATTTTTCTTTAAACATTTTTGAAGCTCACTATTCCTAACTTTTTTTTTAAAATGCCCTTTAGTGACAGTTTTATTAGGAAAAAAATTAGCGTTGTGTTACAGTCAAAGGACATTTTTCTAGGCTCTGGTATATTTTCTCCCTTCATTTCTTTCTCTCATTTCTTCTTGGAGGATGGAAGGAAGGGAGAAGATGGAGGGCTCAAAGGTAAGCAGAGAAAAGCTAGGGGTCCTGGATGGGGAGCATTCCAGAAGGATTATGTAGGTCACTCAGTGAATGAGTGTTTCCATTTGTCTACATCCTCTCCAACACATACAACAATCTTGTATGTGCTTTGATATCCTGGGGGAGCATATAAAAATGCAGGCTTTAATTTGGTAGGTCTGGTCGGTCCTGCGAGTTTGCATTTCTAGCATGTTTCCTGGCAGCACTGCTGCTGGTCCATTCACTGCACTTTCAGTAACAAAGGCTTTAGGAAAGGAGGAAGGTAATCTATAAGGAGCACTCTGGACGGGGCGTTTCACACGTTCCATTCAATAATACCCCACAGCAGCCCATGTACAAATATGGTTACGCAGTCCAGGTTAGGCAACTGAATAAAGCTGAGGCACCAGTGTGGTTCTGGATGACATAAGGTGCACAGTTGCCCTCCTAAGCCTGCTGCCTCTGGATGCTGCTGTGTGTGCCAGCCTCCTCCTACTGATGCTAGTCCCTGGGCTGAGTACCTTCATCCCACTCGGAGTGGGATGGGGGGGCATCTGCTGCCCTTTGTCATTCTCATTCGTTTAGGGGCTTTGGTTTGGCTTGGCTTGGCTGCAGTTATTTCTCTGTCCCCAGTCAGTTTCTTTTTTTTTCCCTCCAACTCCCTGAACACAGCTGCCAGAGTGATTTTAATTTTTTTTTTGAAAAAATGAAAGCAGTTACACATAGGTTTACAGAAAACTCATGCAGAGAGTTCCCACATACTCCATTCTCACACATTTTGCATTATGTGGTTTTTAAGTTAAAATTGATGAAAAAATATATAATTATGCTATTAACTTTAGCCCACCATTTAGATTAGGGTCTACTCTTTGTGTTGTACAGTTCTATTGATTTTTTTTGTGTGTGTGTGGTAACATATACAGTATTAAATTTCTCTTATTCCCACCAACAGTGAATGAGTGTTTCCATTTGTCTACATTCTCTCCAAAACTGTTATCCCTTTAAGGGAAGTGGACTTGGCCCAGTGGTTAGGGCATCCGTCTACCACATGGGAGGTTGGTGGTTCAAACCCGGGGCCTCCTTGACCCATGTGGAGCTGGCCCATGCGCAGTGCTGATGCGCACAAGGAGTGCCATGCCACACAGGGGTGTCCCCGTGTAGGGGTGTCCCCGCGTAGGGGAGCCCCATGCACAAGGAATGTGCCCCGTAAGGAGAGCTGCCCAGTGTGAATGAAAGAAAGTGCAGCCTCCCCAGGAATGGCTCTGCACACGTGGAGAGCTGACACAGCAAGATGACACAACAAAAAGAGACACAGATTCCCATGTCGCTGACAATAGAAGTGGACAAAGAAGAGCAAGCAGCAAATGGACTTAGAGAACAGACAACTAGGGAGGGGAGCAAGAGAAATAAATAAATAAATAAATCTTTAAAAAAAAATTAGAAGACTTTCTGGGGGGTGGAAGTGGCATGTCAATGTGGTTTTTGATTTACATGTCCCTGACGGCTAGTGTTGCTGAGTATCTTCTCATGTGGCCTTTTGTCTATCTTCTTTGGAGATAAACATCTCTTTAATTCTTGGCCCAGTTTTAATTGGATGGTTTGCCTTTTTGTTGTTCCATTGTTGGATTTCTTTATAAATTATGCATCTTAAATCCTTATTGGATATAGGGTTTTCAAGTATTTTCTTCCATTCTGTAGGTTGTCCTTTTACTTTGGTGTATCAAAGAACTTCATCATCAGAGTTTTTTCATTTTGATGAGATCCCATGTATCTATATGTTCTTTTGTTCATTGTACTTTTGGTGTACACTCTTAGAAACGATTGCCTAAAGATGATTCCCTGTTTTCTTCTAGGATTTTTTAATAGTTAAAAAAATTTTTTAAAAAATATTTATGTCTCTGAGCCATTTTGAGTTAATTTTTGTGTATGTTGTGAAGTAGAGGTCCACCTTCATTCTTTTACATATGGATATCTAGTTTTCCCAACAATATTTGTAGAAGAGACTGATTTTTCTCCGTTGAGTAGAAATGAAAACCTTGTCAAAAATCAATTAGCTATTGATGTGAGCCTTGATTTCTGAACTCTCAACTCCATTTCATTCGTCTATATTTTTGTCCATGTGCCAGTGCCATGTTGTATTGACTACCGTGGCTTTGTAATAATGTTTAATATTGGGAAATGAGAGTTCTTCAACTTTGTTTTTTTACAAAATGGTTCCTACTTTTTGGGACCACTTATTCTTTCATATAAATTAAAAAAAATTTAATTAAAAAAATTGTTTTAAGATATGTAGATCACACAAAAAAATGTTACGTTAAAAAATATGAGGTTTCCATATACCCAACATCGCTTTCCATATAAATTTGATGATTGGCTTTTAAATTTCTGCAAGAAAGGCTGTTGGAATTTTAATTGGCATTGTTTTGGATCTTTAAGTTGCTTTGGGTAAAATTGATATCTTAACAATATTTAGTCTTCCAATTCATGAATACAGAATATCCTTCCATTTATTAGGTCATCTTTGACTTCTCTTAGCAAAATGTTACAGTTTTGATGTACATAGACTTTACAATCTTGGCTAGATTTATTTGTAAATATTTGATTCTTTTAGTTGCTATTGTAAGTGGAATTTTTTCTTGATTACTTCTTTAGCCTATTCATTACTAGAATATGGGAACACCACTATTTTTGCATGTTGAGCATTATCCCACCACTTTGCTGAGTTCATTTTTTAGCTCTAGGATTCTTCAAGATTTTCTTTATATAGCATTGTCATCAGCAAATAGGGAAAGTTTTACTTCTTCTACTTAGGATGCCTTTTCTTTCTTTCTTTCTTTCTTTTTTTTTTTTTTTTTTTTTGCCTAATTTCTCTGTCTAAACTTTCCAGTTCAATGTTGCATAACAGTGGTGACCATGGACATCCTTTTCTTTTTCCTGATCTGAGAGGAAAAACTTTCAGTCTTTCACTATTGAATAGGATGTTGATAGTGGTTTTCATATCTGTCCTTTATCACGCTGAGGGAGTACTCTTGTGTATCTAGATTTCTAATTTTTTTGAAATTAAAAAAACAGCCCTGGATATTGCCAAATGTCATTTCTGCATCATTTGGGATGATCATGAGTTTTTTTTTTTTACTTTGTTTTATTAATGTGGTATATTACATTAATTGATTTTCTTATGTTGAACCACCCTTGCATACCTGTGACAAATCCCACTTGTTCACTGTGTATAATTCTTTTTCTTTTTTCTCTGTTAGAGAAATTGTGGGTTTACAGAACAATCATGCATAAAATATAGGATTCCCATATGGCACCCTGTTATTAACACATTACATTGGTTTGAAACATTTATTACAACTGACAGCACATTTTAATAATTGTACTATTGACTGTAGTTCATGGTTTAACTTAGGGTTCACTGTTTATATAGTATAGTTCCATAGATATTTAAAAAAATTTATTGTGTTACTATATAAACAATTTAACATTTTCCCTCTTAATCACATTCATATGCTATCATCACTACCATCCATTACCACAACATTAACATCATTTCAAACAGGAACCCTGTACATTTTAACCCTTAATTCCCCATTGCCTATCCCTGCCCCATCCTCTGGTAACCTATATTCTTGATTCTGACTCTGAGTTTTCTTATTTCTAATTATTTCAAATCAGTGAGATCATACAATAATTGCCCATTGTGTCTGGCTTTTTCACTCAACATGATGTCTTCAAGGTTCTTCTATGTTATTGTATATCAGGACGTCATTCCTTTTTACAGCTGACTAATATTTCATTGCATGCATATACCACATTTTGTTCATTCATTGGTGATGAACACTTGGGTTATTTCTTTTTTTTTTTTTAAAGATTTATTTTTATTTATTTAATTCCCCTCCCCTCCCCTGGTTGTCTGTTTTCTGTGTCTTTTTGCTGCGTCTTGTTTCTTTGTCCGCTTCTGTTGTCGTCGGCGGCATGGGAAGTGTGGGCGCCGCCATTCCTGGGCAGGCTGCACTTTCTTTTGCGCTGGGCGGCTCTCCTTATGGGTGCACTCCTTGCGCGTGGGGCTGCCCTACGCGGGGGACACCCCTGCGTGGGGGGGCACTCCTTGTGCGCATCAGCACTGCGCATGGGCCAGCTCCACACGGATCAAGGAGGCCCGGGGTTTGAACCGCAGACCTCCCATGTGGTAGACGGACGCCCTAACCACTGGGCCAAAGTCCGTTTCCCAACACTTGGGTTATTTCTATCTTGTTGGATACTTAGGTTGCTTCCATCTTTTGCAACTGTGAATAATTTCACTCTGAATATCGGTGTGGAAACTATTTTAGTCTGCTCTCAATTATTTATGTATATATCCAGTAGAAGGATTATCAGGCATATAGTAATTTTATACTTAGCTTTCTGAAGAATGGCTTAACTGTCTTCCACAGTGATTGCACCATTTTACATTACTGCCAGCAATGAGTGAGTACTACTATGTCTCCACATCTTCTCCAACCCTTATTTTCCATTTTTAAAAATAGCAACCATTCTAATGGTTATGAAATGGTATCTCCTTGTGGTTTTGATTTTCTTTTCCCTGATGGCTAATGATGTTGGGTATTTTTTCATGTGCTTTCTGGCCATTCATATACGTTCTTTGGAGAGATGTCTGTTCAAGATTTTTGCCGATTTAATTTTTTTTTAAGTTGAAGGATTTCTTTATATATTCTAGATATTAATCCTTTGTTGGATATGTGGTTTCCAAATATTTTCTCCCATTCTGTAGGTTGTCATTTTACTTTCATGATAAAGTCCTCCTGGGACAAATGTTTTTAATTTTGATGAGTCCTATTCATACATTCTTTCTTTTTTGGCTTGTGTTTTGGGTGTAAAGTCTAAGAAACCATTGCCTAACACAAGGTCCTGAAGATGCTTCCTTATGTATTCTTCTAGGAGTTTCATAGTCTTAGTTCTTACATTTACATCTTGGATCCATTTTGAGTTGACATTTGTATAAGGTGTGCGATAGGGTTCCTCCTTTTTTTTTTTCCCCCAAATGGAAACCCAGTTTTCCCAGCACCGTTTATTGAAGAAACTATTCTTTCCCAATTGGGTAGTCTTTGTCAGCTTGTCAAAAATCAGGTTAGAGGATGTGGCTCAGGTGATTGAGCACCCACTTGCCACATGTGAGGTCCCAGTTTCAGTCCCTGGTGCCTCCTAAAAACAAAAACACAAATAACAAGCAAACAAACAAACAAAATTAACGAACTCAGGGGAGCCGATGTGGCTCAGTGGTTGAGTGCCAGCTTCCCCCATACAAGGTCCAGCGTTCAATCCCCAGCACTAGTACCAAAATAAATAAATAAATAAAAAGTCAGTTAAGGGGTTAATTAAAAGACAGCCAGAAGATAGTCTAGGAACAGTAAAATATAGTGATTTCAGTGGTAGATGACATTTGTGTTACTATTTCAAATATAAGAATTTTCCTCTATTATATGGTGTTAAAAATATGGTGATACATGGGAAAATTATAACTAGTGTAACTTAGAGACTATCATAACTGTGATATTGTAATATTTTTGTAGTAAAGGCAAAGATAGTACTATATCAATGCTAAAGGTAAAAAAAATATGAGATTTAGTTTTGAGATGTAAATATGATCAAGCATTATTTTTTTCATCTTCTTCATTAACAAGGAGAACTTGGTCATGTCATTTAGCCAATCTGTATTCATTTATTCATCTTTGGGAATACTGGAGAAACAACTGAGTTTACTAGGATTAAATTAGGTAAATGTGCTAGGCAGTATTTTTTAAAGTAATGCTTCCATAATTTATTAAGATGCCTTTTGTCTGTCATTTTATTTTTTGAAGTTAAAAATAGTTTTAAAAAATATTATCAGTTGGCCATTAAATTGAGGGTTGATTTCTGAACTCTCAATTCGATTCTGTTGGTCTATATGTCTGACCTCGTGCCAATACCGTACTGACTTTTTTTTTTTTTTTTTGAGATAGTGGGGATTGAACTTAGGATCTCATATGTGGGAAGCAGGTGCTTAACCACTGAGCTATATCTATTCCCCTATAATACTGTTTTGATGACTGTGGCTTTGTAGTAAGTTTTAAGATCTGAAGTGTGAATCCGTCAACCTCATTTTCCTTTTTTAAGATGGTTTTAGCTATCTAGGGCCCCTTAACCTTCCATATAAATTTGATGATTGGCTTTTCCATTTCTGCAAAGAAGGTTGTTGGACTTTTGATTGTGATTACATTGAGTCTATAAATTGCTTTGGGTAGGATTGACATCTTCACTATATTTATTCCTCCAATCTATGAACACAGAATGTCCTATTTTTTTAGTTCTTCTTTGATTTCTTTTAGCAAAGTTTTATAGTTTTCTGTGAATAAGTCCTTTACATCCTTGGTTGGATTTATTTGTAGATATTTGATTTCTTTTAGTTGCTATTATGAATGGATTTTTTTTCTTGATTTTTTTCTTATTGTTCATTGCTTGTGTATATAAACATTATTGATTTTGGGGTGTTGATCTTATAGTCCACATTTTGCTGAATTCATTTATTAGCTTCTTTTAATGTGCTGTTGGCTTTATTTTGCCTGTATTTTGTTGAGGATTTTTGTATCTAGTTTCATAAGAGATATTATTCTGTTTTTTTTTTTTCTTGTGGCATCTTTATCTAAAGACTTTGGCATTAGGGTAATGTTGGCCTCCGAATAAATTACAGAGTATTTTCTCTTCTTCAATTTTTTGGGAAAGTAGTGCAGGGATTCACGTTAATTCTTCCTGGAATGTTTGGTGGAATTCACCAGTGAAGTCCTCAAGTCCTGGGCTTTTTTGTCAGGGGGGTTTTGATAACTGGTTCACTTTCTTTGTCTGTAGGGATCTTCTCTTTCTTTTCAAATCAGTAGGTAGCATGTGTGTTTCTAGGAATTCATCTATTTCATTTAGATTTCTAATTTGTTGGCATACATTTGTTCATAGTATCCTTTTATAATCCTATATATTTCTGTGTGGCCAGTAGCATATATAAAATTCATTTCTGATTTTAGTTATTTTTATCTTCTCTCTTTTTTTCTTTGTCAGTCTGGCTAAAGTTGTGTTGATTTTACAGATCTTGATATGGGCTATGGGTGGGAGGCTCTTTGTCTCTTAAGAGATAACCTAAGCTGTCTGTGACTTGTGGGTGTGGAATGTAAGAGGCTGCAGTCCTGCCCTTGGTGAGCATGGCAACAACTCCAGTCCCAGGAAACAGTTTATCAATGCGAACTCTATAAACTTTAAATATTCAGGGGAAATGCAAACCAAATGTGCTAAAAGCTTATCTAGAATGTATAAGGTCCATGATAAAAGCTTACCTAGGATGTAGACAATATATGCTAATTCAAGCCTATTGAGCACTGAAACAAAGAACAATTTGACCCTTCCTCTCTATATAAAAGGAACTCACAATTCTTGTTCAGGATTCGGGTTTGAAACAGAAAGTTCCCAAGTCTAGCCAGCCGTCAATAAACCATTTTTCCTTCTCAAAATCATTCCTGAGTCCTCGCCCTTCTATATACAAATAATTGAACCTCTCACAACTGCTATGACAATCTCAAAGAACCTACTTTTGGTTTTGTTAATTCTAATTAAAAAAAAAATATCTCATTTTTCTTTGCTCCATTCTTTATTGCCTTCATTTTGCTCAATTTGTGTTTGGTTTGCCCTTCTTTTTCTGATCCTCCAGTTTGGATGTTAGAGAGCTTTCTTCTTTTTAAATGTTAACATTTAGAGCTATAAATTTCCCACTCACTGCTGCATTTGCTGCCTTCTATAGTTTTTTGTATTTTGTCTTTCATTTTTGTTTGCTTTAAGATATTTCCTAATTTCCCCTGTGACTTCTCCTTTGACCCATTGGTTGTTTAAGAGCAGTGTTATTCAATTTCCACATATTTGTGAGTGTTCTACTTCTCCCTCTGTTATTGATTTTGGCTTCATTCCATTGTGTTCAAGAAGATACACCTATTGGGCCATCTCCCATCCCTCAACTATCTTCTCTCCCACCTCTCCAAAAGGCATACTGTGGCAAAATGGATTGAAAAAATAGCTTAATCCAACTCTACGCTGTTAACAAGAAACTCATCTTAAACTCAGAGTCCCAAATTAGGATGAAAGTGAAAATACAGAAAAAGAAATACCATGCAAATAGTAACCAAAATAGATCAGTGGTAGCTATAGTAAAATTAGATAAAATAGACTTTCCATTAAAAACAGTTAGAAATTTTTATCTTCATTTGGATTGGGCATCATTTCCTATTTCTTTCTCTTATCTTGTAATCTAGTTGCACACTGTATATTTTAATGTGTTAACTCTAGAATTGTTTCCTTCTTTGTCTGTTCCTTAGGTTTCCATGCAGCTAGTGATATGACAGATTTCCTTGAGTGTCAGAAGCTATCACAAACAAGTCAATGCAAAAAGCACATTCCACAATCTTTGCAAATTGCCTCCTCATTGGCTTCTCCTACAGAGTTTGGCCATCCTATCAAGAAGAGTAGGTTGAGGCCAATTGAAATTCAGGGTTCTTTCTGTTTTTTGAGAGACTACATCTTGTCCTACACTTTTGCCTTGTGCTTGTTGATGGCCCTAGGAATGCCTCCATTTATAGGACTCTGTATGCCCCACTACTTCCTATGAAAGAGACTTTCCCCCTCCCCAAGTACTCTATTGTATGTCTTAAAGCTGGTAATCTTTTGTCCCAGGTTGCTTTTCCTTAAGTGTTTCTTACACTTCTTTAGTAATCTGCAAGCTCTTCTGCCTGCAGGGTAAGTTTTGAGAGACTGAGTCAGGGACAAGTTTCTTGGTTCAGTCTTTCTAGCTGCTACTTGATAGATTGGCACAGACATACAGGCACCCTAGTGTGTGCACAGGGTTACTGTTCCTTCTGGAACAGGGCCAGGGACCCACAATGGGAGCACAAGTTGGCTCTAACACTGTGCGGGGAGGGTATGGGGAGGAGTCAGCAAGGTTGGCACAGGTGTCTCCTACTCTTTTTAAAGCTGTGTTTTCTTGATGGGCACTTTCCCCATTATTGTAACCCTTTAATTATTTTCCAGAATTTTGAGGATGTGGCAATGCCAGTTTTTGCTCATTGTTCAAGGATTCTTTGGGGAAACAGCACCCTGGAGCATCTTATACACCGTCTTGGTTGACTTTTAAGTATCAGAGTGATTTTTTGAAGTGCAGCTCTAGTCAAATGCTGTCCTGTTCAAAAACCTTTGCATATTTAACTCTTTCATTCATGAGATATGAGGCAGTCTTCATAAGCATTAACATCATTTAGTATCTGTGGAACCCTCCTTTATTCTGAAATTTAGTTATATACCTCCAGAGGCCAGGGTCCTGGAGCAGGTACTCAACAATATTTCATGAATTAAGTTGAGTGATATTGTCAGGTTGAGAACTATGAATGGGATTAGCTAGTGAGTGGATTTTAAAGTAAGCATTCTCGGTATTAGTTCCTAGCCTTTTTTATTTTTATTTTTTGAGACTCTGATGAAAACTATGAACTAACTGGAACCCAAATAAAAAATCTGTACATTAAAATAGTATGTAATGGGTATTTGTGTCTGACACTCAGTCTCACCCATCTTCTATAAAATATGACAGTCCTGCCTCATTGGATTGCCATGGAGATTTAGTGAATCAGCAGCTAGAGAGAAATTAGTACAGTAGATGCACATAGTAGATGCCCACTAAATGTTGATTTTTATCTTTTTGGTCTTTAGCTAATTTTGTGTAACTGCTACAGGTTTTCTTTGGTCTGAAAAGCAAGCACAGCAGTAAGAAGAAATAAAGTTTGCACTATTTTATCTAACTGCCAGCTGTAGAAACTTCTTGTGAAATGGAATGTGGGAAGCCGCATCTCTTTGGGAACCTTTTTGATATTCTCAGAAAAATCAGAAGAGCAATGGATAGCCACTAATCATAGCAATAACCTGCTAGGCACCATGCTTCTTTTTCTTGGCAGAATGATTGCTTGTGGTGGTAGTTCCCCCATAAAGCAATCCTACTGCTGTGATTTGGTTTGGGGAAAGGCAAAAAATCTTTCATCTGTAATGGACACTAAAGAAGGAAGACAAAATATGGTACAGACATCTGTCCTAATCACCATTCCTCAGTGTTATTGGTGCTGACCCTCATCCTCATATCACTGGCATTAGTGTCAGTATATTATTTACTGAGTATAGTAACCTTTAAATTAAAATGCACAAAAATCACTTGAGGAGATTGCTGGACATGTAAATCTCTGAGAAATTCTGATTCAGGAATAAAGGGGTGGAGTTAAGAATCTGATCTAAGTGGTTCTCAGATCACTTTATGGTTTAACATATATTTCAGGAAATTGAGGGTCTGAGATGCAGAGTGATTTTTCCAAAAGTCACATGGGTAGAAATATAAATAGAGCTTGGATTCCAGCTTAGGTCTTATGATGCCAATCCTTGGTTGTTTCCTCTAAACCACTGCTGCCTCAAAGATCCAGGGAGGTAGGTCTCAAAAATTAATGTTCATATGAATTACCTGGAAAACTTGATAAACTGTAGATTCTGATGCAGTAGATCAGTGGAAGAGACAAAGACTCTACATCTCTAAGGTCCCTGGGTGTTGCTGATGCCACTGGTCCATGGATAACACTGAGTGGCCAGGATCCTAGGACTTTGTTGGGTATGAATTGAAGCAGTTAGGGAAATGAGAACTGGCCAAGTCTAAAATAAATTTTTCTTTTATGGCTCTTCAGTCCCTACTGTGTATTACATGGGACTGAGCACATAGAGGGCCACTAAATAAATAAGAATAAAATGTAGACAAGGCCCCTGGAATCAATCAGTGAGCCTAAAATCAGGTGATAGCCCAGGCAACATTTACCCTGCCTTTTTTCTCTCTCTTTGGTCCAGTTATCATGATGATTTGTTGCCCTGAGACACTATTGGGAGAGTTTGATGAAGGCTGATGCTTGTTCTTAGGGATATGGGCAATAGTAGTAGGAATTGAAAACGTAAATGGTGGGGGTCAACTGGAAAAAGTCCCCCGCTCTGTTAATCAGCCAAAGGGGTTTTGATGCAAAGTTCCAGAAATCTGTTGGTTTTTACAAAGGTACTTATTTGGGTTAGGAACTTACAGTTACCAGGCCATAAATTGTAAGCTACTTCCCTCACCAAAGTCTATTTTCACATGTTGGAGCAAGATGGCTGCTGACATCTGCCAGGGTTGAGGTTTCCTGGGTTCCTCTCTTCCCAGGGTTCATTTTTCTCTGTGATCAGCTCCTCTTTTTTCTCCACAAGGTCTGCTGTAGACTCTCAGGCAAACAGCTCTGTCACTCTCTCCCGGAGCTTCTGCTGTGTCTAAGGAGCTATTTCTAGTCCTCTGTTCTCCTGTGTGTTCACTTTCTGGGCTCCAGCTCAAAAACTCCAACATCAAAACCTCAACTCTGTCCTTTGCCATGTCCCTGCGCCTTGGTGGGCAGAGACTCAAAACCCTGCCGATGTGGCCCACTCAAAGCCCTAATCATAATTTACAGACCCAGGTACAGACCAGTTTACAAACATAATTCAATATCTATTCTTAGAACTCATAACTATATCAAACTACTACACCCCCAAAAGATATTCACATGTTAATCCCTGGAAGTTGTGAACATCACCTCATGTGGCAAAATAAATAGATAAATAAAAGAGGTGGGGCTCTTTGCAAATGTGATTAGGATTTTGAGATGGGGGGATTATCCTGGATTATTTGGGTGGACCCAATATGGAATCATATGATTCTTTTAAGAGGGAGGTAGAAGGAGATTACACACACAGAAGGGGGTGGGGGGAGGTAGTGTGGGTTGCAGGGGCAGATATTGGGGGCTATGTGGCTGTAAACCAAGGAATGTCAACAGCCATCAGAAGAAGCAAGGAATGGATTCTCCCCCAGAGGCTCTGCAGGAAGTGTGGTCTTGCTGACACCTTAGATTCTTCTCTGTGAAAACTGATTTCAGACTCTGGCCTTCAGAACTGAGAGAGAATAAGTTTGTGTTGTTTTTAAACCACCAAGTTTGTTGTAATTTCTTAGAGCAGTCCTAGGAAACTAATACATATGGGAAGGAATAGAAGAGAAAGCATGACTGGGGGTATATAAAGATTTTTAGGTTAAACATTTATGTGTTGCATAAGTATAGTTTACAAGTTTTTTTCTTTTTTTTTTCAAATGTGTCATAAAATTAGATTTTTTAGCCAGGCAAAGAAAACTGGAGACTTGAAATTGCCTGCTCCTGTCTCTCTGAAATTTAAGACTAGGCATTTTTACCTTCTCAGAAGAGAGAGAAAAAAATCAAGAATTTGCTTTGAAGTAAAAGTATTTCTTTTGGCTTAAGAAAGAACTTCAGGGTATCTGAAGCCTGGAAATGGTATATTATGGGAGGATATAGATATAAACACAACTTCCCCAAAGAATTTTAATCAATTAAAGTTTGACTCCCTGTTATGTGCCAGACACATGACTGGGTACCGGGAATACTGCAATAACAAGATGTGGTACCAATGTTCAAGACAGGAAACATATGTGCAAAGAGATAACTATAATACAATGAAATGAGTGCAATAGTGAAGCTGTGATCAAAATATTATGGTGGGTTAAAGGAGGACCTCACTTTGTCCAGGAGAATAATATTTAAAATGAGCACTGAAGGATGAATAAGCGGTGATCTAAACAAGTTCAATATTCCCTTCAAAGAGTATTTGTTATTCACATTCTATAGGTAATAAAAGAAGATGCCCCATGGCCCTTAACAGTCCTGCCTTCATATCCCAATCCTACTACCTGATTGTTTAGCCTTAGGTATATTTAATCTCCCTGAACTTAGATTTTCTTTTTTGAGTAATGATATAGTATATGTCCCATGAGTAAATAAATGTGGTAACTTATTAAAGTGCATGCCTACCAGTCTTCTAGATCTGCCTTTATTCCAGTTTGAACAGAATTTAGGCTCCAACTGGGATCCTAACTACACTCCTGAACACACAGTAATTTGGAATGAAGGTGCGCCTTTTACAAGCTGCCATGTTTTTTGGTTCAATTCTCTAGGATTTCCATTCATTCCCTGTTCTAGAATATCCCTTTAATATCTGTATGTTATCCACCTTGCAGTTAATCATGAAGTTAATTCTAAGGGGACATAGTGGTCGCTTTGCCATGTGTTGACTAGGTTGGACTACATTTCCCAGAATTTCCTTCCCTGTATGTTTCTCATCACGGTCGGCCAAAAGAGACATTTTGGAGCAAGATTTGAGGGCACAACTGTAACAATGGCCATACTGTTTCTATGCTCAAAAGGCCAGGGCAGAGTCGCTAGGCGCTTTTGAAACTCATACACATCCTTGCTTATCTATTGGCTTACTTCATTGGTGTGAGGTAGCAGTCAGACTGCAAATGCCCATCTCTTCCCTGGATCCTCAGTCAGCTTCTTTGACTTCTGGGTCATGTGTGTATTTATCTCCAAGATGAAGGATCTTTTTTTTTTTCCTGTAAGATATTTGCATCATCACAACTGGAGGCAGTGAGAGTGATGCACATTCTAGCCTGACCTCATGGGTTCTCGCTTGTCCTTGCTCTCTCTCACTCAACATCCACCTTCCCTTCCTGACTGCCTGCTCTGCATACATCAGGTTCCATCATCAGATGTGAAGACACGGACATCTCAGATGCAGTTTACCAGCTCCCACAAATTTGTCAAGTCAGATCCCTGTAATAAATCCCCCTCTCTCTGTAAGTGCATCATTTCATATAAATACCCTTATACCTATGTTTTTTGCTTCTAGTGGTTTTGCTTCTCTGGTTGAATCCTCATAGATACAGGCACCCAGGTTTCACAGTTCAGAACCAAAGTTTTCAGGCAAGATGTGCTCTCCCTGTCAGCAGATAAGACAGCCGCCATTTCAAAATCCTTGCACTGGAGGCCCTTGAATATACCAGACAACATGCTAAATGCAAATTTATCTTTTGTTGTTTTCAGCTTCCAGCCAATTTAGTGGCTCAAGCTAAAGATCTCCCACTTCCTCTCCCTCATGTTTGTGACACTTCTTTCCCTTGCTCTGCTACCACAAACAAAGGAAATGACAGTCAGCTCCCACTGTTCCCAGCTTCTGCTCCTGCAGGGAGCATTAGGCTCCAGGATTCACATTCTGTCTTACACAGACTTTTCAGCCATCACTCGGGAAGACCTTGGCTCGACTCTCAGCATGGAGTGTGGCTGTCTGCAGCTGGAGCCTCAGAGGAGAGCCCTGACTCCACAGTGGCAGCCCTTCCCTTCAACCTTGTCCTAGATTCTTCCCTGAGAGCCAGACAATGTAATCTGAGACATCCTGGTGTTGATGGGATGAGGATGAATCATAGTGATGACGGGCAGTGGATTTTTTTTCCCTAAACTCCCATTCACTTTGTGCGTAAAAGCGGGACATGACATTTGCAGCTGGCTCTACCAGTCAGTTATCCTTGTGCCAGCTTCGAGTATATTCTCATAACATGGCCCACAATGAAAGCTTCATGCAATTATAATGAAGATCCTGTAGCCAGAATGAATGACTCCATTCATTGCAAACATAGAACTTGTTATGGATGTTCAATTACATTAGATGCCTCCTGGATAGTGTAGAGGGGGAGGTGAACGGTGATGTCACCGCGGGGGTAGACAGGTTAGAATAAGCATAAGAGCCTTGCTGCTCTAATTTCCAGTCAGCATGCCAGAAGAATGGTATCTGCAACCTGGCCCTCTGCTTTTAATAGGTTATAGATAAGTTTTTAAAGACTCCTCTTCCTTAGCTCCCCTTAGCCTAAAAGGCTAAGCCCCACCTCATTAACCCCTTCACAGCCCATCTCAACTTAGTGAGACTATTGACTAATTAGACTATTGGTCAATCAGACTATTGACCAAAACTGAACTATTGATCATTCCTATAGAATGCCACTTGCCACTTTCTGTGCCTTTATTTACCCCATTCTTTTGGTCAGAACTTTCCTTGATACCTACTCTCCTGGAAAACTCCTGTTCTTGTTTTAAAAACTTGCTCAAACGTTACTAACTCTGGTATCTTCAAATCTAATGAAGTGTCCTCTTTATTATATTGTTCCCATAGCATCTTTTATGACTCTGTATTATAGTATGCACCCAAATCATGTAATTATTTGCGTATCTGTTTAACTTTTTATATAGATTTTGAATTTCTTGGGATTTGACCAATTCTTCAGAGCCTAGAACAGTTTCTGGAACTAATGTGGAATTAGCAGTTTTCTTGTTGAAGAGAATTGAATAGTAGTGGGAGGAGAATAATTGACTTGGCAAAGAACCTTAAATTAGGAGTTTAGGCACCTGGATTCTAATCCCTGTTTTCTTAGTCCCCATCTAACCTTAAAAGATTTTTACAGGATGGTCAGAGTTGAGTGACTCTAACAGGTGGGAAAAGTCTCAATTTCTTCTTGCCGCATTTTTCTCATTTACTCAATGGTGACTATATAATAATATCCACTCTTGTTAGCTCAAAGGCCTGTCTTGACAATTGAGTAAAATAAAAAGATGTGAAACTATCCCCTAAAGAACAGAACATAAAGCAAACACTAGTTATTTTCATTAACCCCTTTTTCATGCATTCAGAGGCAGAGGAATGGACATGAGCCATGGGTTAGGTATCATCTCTCCAATGCTGGTACCTTAGAAAGGTTTGTTGCTCTGACAAAAGAATTGGTGGAAAGAGGTCCAGTGAAGGCCAGTGCCCTCTGAAACTTAAGAAAATGTGTTATCTTTCTTGCTCCTTCCCCTGCCTTCTATCTACCAGATACTCTGAAAATGGTGGCGATTGTGGAATGTAGGAGTTTGAAATCTCAAGGCAGCTAATGGGCTGAACACCCCAAGAACAGCTGTCACATTCTATGAACATTTCTTGTGAGGCTCTGGGGTGAGCTCTTGAGGGTCAGTGTAGACTCTTCAGAGATCTTTGAATAAACAGATTTTTATTGTTCCAGCAGGGCCCAGGGGTCATCTTATCTGAGACTATTTCTACCTCCTTCTCAGATATGAGCTTTGCCTAACCATTTTCTTTGGCAATTGGTTTCACTAACTAAAAAGGAGGCAAACATGACCTTTATTGTCTTCCTATTTCCTTAGGTACTCTCTCCAACATTCTGATAGTCCGTTTCCCTTACCTCAAGGTACTCAGTGCCCACCTTTTGCCCCTTAACTGTCCAAAAGACACTGCTCCCTTTATGCCTTCCCTAAAAAGTAGAGAGAGAATTAGTATTGCATTGTTCTAATTGTCAAAAGTGATCACCCTTGTATGGATTGATCTATTTTTCTTCCTTGTGTTTCCAGGCTTTTATTGGAGTAGTATAGTACAATTTCAAAACAGACCGGGTCCACACAAACTACAGATAATTTCAACATCTTTGCTAATTAATAACTGTGGATGTCTGCCCTTTTTCTGATGAGGTGTATTGTCAAGTTTTAGTGATTTCTCTTGTGTCTGGGGAGAAAAGGGAAGCTTTGAAAGCTCTCAGAATGGGGATTCTTAAAGTCAGGAAACAGTCCATGTCTCTTGGGCGTGTCAAAATAAGATGATCATTGGATATGGGTGAGGGGAGAGCACAAGTAAGATAAAAGAAGCAGATTTTGTTTTGCTTTTGTATTAATAACACAGATGGTCACACTGTAGAAGACAATCACATCTTAATAAATTTTAGTTATGCTAGCAGCAACTAAGAAACCAAGAATGAATACAAAGTGAAGGCACTGCACGTCTTCATGAAGTTTATTAATGAGTTGCCATTAACATGCTTTTTCAACCAGTCAGGTAAAAATAAAATTTGCTAATGGATATGACAGCCTTAAATAAGGCACATGGAGGGAAATCACATATTAGATGTAGAAAAAATGAGTTTTATAGTTATAAAACAAGATATTTGTATCTCATTAGCAAAAAAGAAAAATCAAACTTACTAATAGGTGATAGACTTATTGTACCAGTTACACCAAGAGTATCTTAATGGTGTAATTCTAAAGAAATGTCTGCTGTGTATGTTAGCAAAATATACTAAAAATATCCTCCAGTGATAATGAATGATTTATCACTACTCCCTAGACAGAAATGGCTTCATTTAAAGCAGTAATAAATACCTGGCATTTGCAGATCTTTGCTTCCTCTTTTTGTCCAACTTCTCTCTCCATTTCATAGCCTCCTTAGTTGAAAGGAACAGTAAAGGTCATCTTGTTCACCCACTCATCTGATGCTTGGATCTTTTCCAGGGAACACCAGACAGAAGGGCTTGCACTGCTCTGGTGACTGACCTCCTGAGGTCACCCATTCTGCCTTTGGATGCCCCCGATTGCTCTCAAGGCACTCCTCTCATCTCCTCCCCACTGGCACCAACTCTGCTCTCTGGGGCTACACAGAATAGCACCAACCTCTCCTGAAAGTGGCAGCCCTTTAAGTTTTTATCGGGTCACTCAGGATCTTTTTTGATCCCTTGGACTAACCATTTCACATGCTTCTATCATCCCTCACACGACAAATTTCAGAACCTCTTCATTGATCTGGCCACTTCTCTTGAACACATTTCTGGTTGTCTACATGCTTCTTAAATGTGGCATCAAAACAGAATGTGGTCTAATTGAGCAGAATAGGTCTATTAGTGCCTTAAAATTAAACAGAACATATATCAATGCTGCTTGAACCCATGGTAAAACTTTTAAAGTCATGTAAGACTCTGATGGGAATCTCTGAGTGTTGTTCACATTTAGCTGGTAAGCTTTGTCTTTACCCTATCCTTCCTTGGTACTGTCATTGAAATGTATCCATACGGCAGAACTTTTATTTGTTCCTGCTAAACTTCATTGTAGTTTGATTCATTCTTTGCATATAGTACAGTTTTTCAAAGAACTTTCTGAATGTGAGGGAAACTTAGAGATCATCAAGTCCAACCCAAGCCAGAGATGTAAAGTTATGGACCCCCGTGAGCAACAGGGTCAAGTCTCTTGTACCAAGGGGGTTCCATTGTACCCCCTTCTCTCCCTCAGCATTTTGTCTCCTGTAGTAATCTGTGTTCTCAGCAATACTGACTTTCCCTTATGGGTTGTTGAATGGTTGATTTTGTGTAAGAGGCTAATAACTCTAGCTTGGATAACTACTATAAAGCATTTTCATGAAAGATATTTTCTCTTTTCCTTTACAGAAGAAATCCTGACATGACTGTATATAGATCTTGCCTGCCCTTAACCTTTTGGGGGCAAAGCTAATGACTGCGCTCATTAGTCAACATAACTTAAATGCATTACCTTTACAATAATAATAAAAATGACCTTGAGAGTTGAGGTTCAAGAAATCTTAGTTATAATCTTTGCAGTATCTCTTTGGACAAGTGAGTTAATCTCTCTGGGCCTCAGTTACTCAAAATGAAAAGAGAGGGATTGTGTTTTGTGGCCTTATGGCCAATATTTCTGATGAGCTATTTGTAGAGATGCCATAGTTTCATTTATTAGAGAAACAAGTTTAATATTTTATTAGAGAATGACTCCTCTGTGCTAAGGAAAGAGTTTTACAGGCAAATCCAAATGCTCCATGGGAAGTTAAATACATTTACATTATCTGCTAGTACTTTAGGGTACATCTTTTAGGAAGTCTGCCAGTGGAACAGTTAGCTGAAAGAAACACTGAAGTGGTTGAGATTTACAGTGGGAAAGGGCAGTAAGAGCTGCCTAGAATCCAAAGGCCTAAATAGAATGCTGTATGGGGTACACCTGGCAGCCAGAGGTGGCTTTAGAAACTGTGAGCCTGAGTGTGGAAAGGATGATGACAAATTATTGTAGGACTAGAAGGGAATCAGGAAACCACCTACTTCAATCCCCTCATTTTATGGATGAGGAGTCTGAGACTTAAGTGGCTTGCCCAAGGTCACACAGCTGGTTAGGGTAGGGTCAGGTCTCTGATCCCTGCTCAGTGTTTTTCCTCTATATCATGAAGAAAAACTATACAGTTTTGCCTAGGAAGGGCACTGCTCTCAAGTTCCAGCACCATGCAGAATGAGAGAGATTGATGAGGTAGTTGAAACTTTCTCTTTGGGAGTAGAAACAGGTTCTTCCTGAAGCTTTACAGCGATCCTCTTGGTAGTGTTTGGATAAATAGGTCAATGTGGGCAGAGACCACAAAAGAGTGCTTGTCTTATTCTTCCATGGAGGCAGGCTTACTGATGAATTGGACTTAAAGTCCTGGTTGAGGACAGTCACAGAATGAATTTGCTCCTGAACATGTGGTCACAGATGACAGATATCATGAGTCAAATGGATCTCAAAATGGGTAGTGAATGTTCATGGAATGATGTGTGAATGATGTGTCTGTGGAGTCTTAGGGGGCAGCCCAGCTCCATCACTGCTCTCTCCTCCTTGGGCCCATGCTGAGCACATCAGGCATGTTTTCATATTGAAGGCGGTTTTGATCCAGGGCGTCCTCCAAAACCATCCACCTGGGTACTGCACGTGTGAGTTTTTAGGATGAAGGGTTGCTCTTAAAGCATATAGCACGCTCATTGTGACTATTGGTCATTTACTTTCCACCATTTTAAAGGAAATTCCTTCACTTGGAGCAAGGAGTAGTGCTGTTTACTGAGGAGGCATCTAGGGAGGTGCAATTCAGATTCTAACTTGGTAGATCTGGGGTGTGGCCTGAGTTTCTACCATTCAAACAAGCCCCCAGAAGATGCCAGTGCTGCCAGTCCTTGGACCACACTTTGAGTAGCAAGGTAAGGGTCCAGGTTAATCTTCAGCCTGGCTAGGGGAGAGGCCTGTGATGTCCACTTAGGCAGGCATTTCTCCACTCCATTCCTAGAAAAACATTTAACCAGGACTTCCCTGGGCCCAGAGGGAAAATTATTGAGCTTATTAGGTAGTACCAATGAACATGGATCTTTGCACCTAAGCCTTCTTAATCAAATCTGCAATATTTGTGGGTGGGTCTGTTTGCTTGCACAAACACCCCACACTTGCCCACAGTAATTAGGTAATTGAATTGCAAACAGTAATTAGCTGCCTAACTGCCTGCTTGTTCATGCAGGTATCCAATTTGCTTTTGAAATGTGGGCTTATACTGGTGAAAATGGAAGCTGCCGTTAAAGACTGCAGACATAATTAAGAAAGCCCATTAAAAACCTGGCCCTGAGTAAGCGGCTGCTGTATACTTATCCCTTATTTTATTTTTCTCCATTTATGTTACTCTGATTACATTTTCTCTGTCACTTCCATTGTGTTACTTAAGAGAAATGAGAGGTGGTATTGGACGCCTGTTTACACGTCTTTGGGATAAAATTAAAAACTAAGTGTTGTGCAATGGAGTGACAGCTGGACTGCTGCTTCCTTAGCGAACTGACAAGCATGTTTACTTTCTGAGAGCTTGTCTCGCTGGGCAGCCTGCCCTGAGAACAAGCGAGGGCTTCTGATGCTGTCTCGCCCAGACCAGGGGATTCAAACTGTGGTCCCACAAACACAGATCTCTCTTAACCTGTGCTCATTTTCATAACAAAGAGACAAAACAGCTAGGAATCAGAAACATCTGCTTCTCTGATGAAGAGAATATGTGCCCAGATTCCCAAGGAAGCCTCTCTGAAAATATTATGTGATTTCTCCCTACCCGTTAGGAACTGTTAATTCTTCTAAAACATGTCTGACAACACCCCTTCTTGCCTAAGTCAAATATCTAAGATTGTCAGATTCTCCCTGGATGTAGCACCTGAGTATCAATGAAATAATTCACTTCAGGTCCTGGGAATCTTCTGAAGCTGTCTCTAAAAGGTGACCTTGAACGTACTGATGTACAAAACCGTGGTCAGGGGTTTGCCTGGCCCTTTCTAATAGTTTAGAATCTTGAGAACCGTACAGTTACCCCAAATAAAGACAAATTTTCTTTAACATAATGCAACTTGGTAAATTGTGATGATGGTGTCCATGGGCTAATCCTACACATTGGATCCATGGGCCTTTGAAGTTCTTTCTTGTTAAAATCCAGTCAAAACTATTCTTACAATAGGGTTTTTTTAGGGGAGAAAAGTATCTTTCAAAATCTTCCTTTGATTTTTTTTTTTAAATAATGGACACAGAGACCTTTGTGTGACCTCCAATTTTAAAGGTTGTCTATAAAAGTGGAATTAGAAAAACTTTAAACCAGATCATTGAAATCCATTTAGTTTTAATTTCATTATGAAGGGGATTAAAGCCGTTGGTCAAGGGCTGTTACTGGAGCTTTCAGAGGTGGAAATCTTGGGCAGCACTAGGGGAAAAAAAAGGAAAAGGAACACAAATCAAGGGCATTTCTCTATTAAGGGCAAAATAATAAATTAGGATGCTGAAAACTATGACTTTTAAATATAATAAAGAAACATATTTATGTTAAGGTGGGAATTTAGAATATTAATGAATGTTGCTCCTGTAAGATAAAGTAAGTGTTATAGTACTAAGACTCTCCCCCTTAGCAGTAAGCTTTAACAAACACATTGAGTCCCTTTAATATTATTCCTCAAATACAGGCATACCTCAGAGATATTGCAGATTCACTTGCAGACCACTGTGATAAAGTGAGTCACCAATTTTTTGGTTTCTCAGTGTGTATAAAAGTTATGTTTACACTATACTGTAGTCTATTAAGTGCAATAGCATTATGTCTAAAAAATAGTACACACCTTAATTAAATATTTTATTGCAAAAAATGCTACCTAGCATCTGAACCTTCAATGAGTCATAATCTTTCTGCTGATGGGAGGGTCTTGTCTCGATGCTGTTGGCTGCTGACTGATCAGGGTGGCTGTTGCCAAAGGTTGGAGTGACTGTGGCAATATCTTAAAATAAGATGTTTTCCACACTGACCTTGCCTTTCATGAAAGATTTCTTTGTAGTGTGCAATGCTATCTGATAGTATTTTATCCACATTAGAACTTCTTTCAAAATTAGGCAAACTCTCAAATTCTGCCACTGCTTTGTCAACTAAGTTTATGTAATATTCTACATCTTTTGTTATTTCAACAGTGTTCACAGAAACTTCTCCAGGAGTTAATTCCATTTCAAGAAAACACTTTCTTTGCCTATCCATAAGAAACAACTCCTAATCTGTTAGTTTTATCATGTGATGTAGCAGTTTGGTCACATCTTTGGGCTTCAGTTCTAATTCTAGTTCCCTTGCTGTTTCTACCACATCTGCAGTTATTCTAATAAAGCTTTGAACCCTTCAAAGTCATTTATGAGTATAGGAATCAACTTCCTCCAATCTCCTGTTAATGTTGGTATCTTGATGTTCTCCCATGAATCATCAATGTTCTTAGTGGCATCTAGAAAGATAAATCCTTTCCAGAAGGTTTCAATTTACTTTACCCAGTTCCATTAGAGGAATTGCCATCTATGGCAGCAATAGCCTTGTGAAATATATTTCTTAAATAAAAAGAATGGAAAGTCAAAATGACTCCTTGATCCATGAGCTGCAGAATGGCTGTTGTGCTAACAGGCATGAAAACACTAATTTTGTACATCTCCATTAGTGCTCTTTGGTGATCAGGTACATTATCAATGAGCAGTAATATTTTGAAAGGAATTCTTTTTATCTGAGCAGTAGCTCTCAACAGTGGGCTTAAAATATTCAGAAAACCATGTTGAAAACAGATGTGCTGTCATCCAGTCTCCATTTTTTCCATTTATAGGGCACAGGCAGAGTATATTTAGTATAATTCTTAAGGGCCCTTGGATTTTCAGAATGCTAAATGAGCATTCTCTTTAACTTAGTCACCCACTGCATTACCCCTGAACAAGATAGTAAGCCTGTCTTTGAAGCTTTGAAACCAAGCATTGACTTCTCTCACTCTGAAAGTCCTAAATGGCATCATCTTCCAGTAGAAGGTTAGTTTTTGCCTACATTTAAAATCCTTTCAGTATAGCCACCTCCATCAGTTATCTTAGCTAGATCTTTTGGATATCTTGCTGCAGCTTCTACATCAGCACTTGCTGCTTCACCTTGCCCTTTGATATTATGGAAATAGTATCTTTTCTTAAACCTCATGAACCAAACTCTACTAGCTTCAAACTTTCTACTGCAACTTTTTCACTTCTTTCTGTCTTCCTTGTATCGTAGAGAGTTAGGGCCATGCTCTGGATTAGGCATTCCCTTAAGAGAATGTTGTGGCTGGTTTGATCTTTTAACCAGACCACTAAAACTTTCTCCATATCAGCAATGAGGCTGTTTTGCTTTCTTATCTTTCCTGTGTTCACTGGAGTAGTACATTTAATTTCCTTCAAGAAATGTCCCTTTGCATTCATAACTTGGCTCTTAGGTACAAAAGGTCTAGCTTTCAGCCTCTCTGGCTTTTGGTGTGTCTGCCTCACTAAGCTTATTCATTTCTATGTTTTGATTAAGAGAGACATGTGACTCTTTCTTTTACTTGATCACTTAGAGGTCATTGTAGGGTTCTTAATTAGCCTAATTTCAAAATTGTTCTATCTCAGGGAATAGGGAGGCCCAAGGAGAGGGAGAGAGATGGGGAGCAGCCTGTTGGTTAGTGGATCAGTTAGAGCACACGATATATATTCATTAAGTTCCCACCTTGTGTGGGCGTGGTTTGTGGTCTCCTGAAACAATTATAATAGTTACATTAAAGATCATTGATCAGATATCATCGTAACAGATATAATGATAGTGAAAAAATTTGAAATATTGTGAAAATTACCAAAATGTAACATGAAGACACTAAGTAAGCACATGCTGTTGGAAAAATGATGCTTGTAGACTTGCTTGACCCAGAATTGCCACACCCCTTCAATGTGTTAAAAAATAAGTGAACAAAAACAATATGTGCAAAGCACAGTGAAGTAGAGTGCAATAAAATGAGCTATGCCTGTATTAGGGGCTACGAAAATCCTGAGAAGGATTTCTCAGGGGGCTTACTTTTGCTTTATTTCTTTGGAAGAGAAGTTTTCCCAGTGCATAAATCTGACTACAAAATTGAACCTCATCCTTGTTCTCCATATCTCCTGGAATTGCCTTAAATTGGCCTTCATCATCTCTCTGCTGGCCCACACAATAGCACAAAATCCATCACCTTTCAAACCCATTGTGAGGCACACAAGGTCATTCACAGTCCAGCTTCTTTTTCTCTAGGCACATCTCTCATCAGCTTCCTGCTTTACCAGGCACCCTGCTCCCTTGTCACCTCGAACCTCTCAGCAGTCCCCATGTATCAGGTCTTCTCACTACACTCTGCCCTTTGGTCCATTGGATAGAGAACCAGCCTGGGATAAATACAGAGACCAGTTGTAGAGTATGGTAAAAACTCAGGAAGGAGAGAACTTATGGACAGATAATTGGGAGTGATTGTACTTTGATCCTTTCAGAGGTTTATTGGGTAGAAAAAACACTTGTCTAAATAATCTCAATGCATAGCAGTTATCCATATCACAGTGCTTTATAACCAACATTCAAGGATTTATATTAGCCTCTAGGCTACAGAGCATATGGAAGTCCAGATGGGTGTAGGTTTTTTTCCCTTTTCATTTTGTTCAACTTGTGCTGATGGTATGAGATTTTCTATCTCCAGAGTCATAGCTTGTACTTGTAAACATAGTGTGTTCAGTGGCGAGGCAGGGGGAAGGGCAAAAATGTCTTTTGTGAGGCATGGATGGAATTCATCTTCCTTCTTAATGTCTAGTAACACAGGTATCCATGAAGATCAGCTACTCTCCAGCAGGGAAAACTCAAGGTTTGGTGCTCTTTAGGAAAGTGTTGATAGTATAATTGGTCTCATGGAGCTGGATGGATTTCTTGGTTGCATTTTCTCTGCAGATAAACTATAATCTGAGAATGAGAGAGAGACTTTTGGAAACAGCATCCAGTCTTTCACTTTGTTGCTTATTCTGCTGTCTTTACCCTGCTGTCCCATGGGTTAGGTCAGAGACTCAGTCTTCCAGCAAAGAGGGGGTGGGTGGGGCAGTGATCTTCATTTCCAGGAAGCTGGGAAGGAGCAAGAGACTCCTCAGCTGGTACTGAGATTCCTGTTGGAGATGGGAAATGTGTCCAGTGCCTCTTAGAGGCTTCTTTCTTGGAAATCTTGGCAACTGAGGAGAATAGAGGAAATAGAAACCTTACAAGCACATAGAACACAACGCAGATACATGTGCTCTCCTTTAAGGCTCACATTATAGGTGCGCATGTCATCAGCCACCAGTTAGGAGGACGCGTTGTGTGCGGGTCACTTCACTGAGAACTTTTATAAATAGATGATGTCAGATATTTAATTAGAAACAAAAATTACCCTGTACTCTGTGGAAAGAAAAACACCATTGCACAGCCCACATGTCCTTGTTGGTAGTTGCACTCTTGGAAAGGCTCTTCTTTGAGTCTGGGATTTAGACTAATCAAGACATAAACAAATTCAGTCAGTGAGAAGTCAATCATACTTAGAGTGGCCTCCTTTTGTCAGACGAGAACATTTTAACTGGACTGTAGAGCAATTGAAAAAGTGAAATATCCATTCTTAATGATAACAACATACTTCCATATTTATAGCTATAATGGGAAGAAAATCTCAATGAGATTATGTAGAAAAGCCAAAGGTTGTAATTTTGGAACCATACAACTTTCCTTACCACCATACTGGTTCTGGAGGGTATATTTATTCTCTTAACAGGTTCTGAGTAAGTGATTACTGTGTATCTGCTACCATGCCGGGAACTGGGAAGCCTAGTGCATGTGAAAAATCTCTGCTCTCACTCTCTGGTGAGTGATACAAACCAGCAAGGGGTATGACAGCAGCCTACCTACCCAGAGATCCACTGTTCATCTAGCTCTTATTTGCACCAGATGTTAAGCAAGGCCTTGAAATCTATCAGTAAACACCATATTCTAGTTTGAGATTTCTAATGCTTTGAGTCTTCTAATTGACATAACTTAGCTTGTATACTGGTTTCCTCTTTATTTCAAGAGCAGAAAGGAGAGACTGGCAATCTCCAAGTACTGACAGAGGTTATAGAGCTCAGCAGTCCATATTTTGCTAATTCTTCCTCCAATCAGGCAGATCACAGGGTTGTGGTTTGTACAGTTCAATGAGACAGCTTGCATTCACCCTTCAACTGGGAAGAACACAAAAAAATTGAGGAACAGGGTATTATGAGTGCTGAGCCTGAATCCCACTTTGCTTATCTTTGTATCTTTTCAATGTTTTCATGGTCTCATTAAGTGATGGACTACTCTCTCCAAACAGAGGAACCTAATTGTGTCCTTAGCTCACTTGCAGACAAGAAAAGTCCTCCAAGTATACACACAGCGCTTCCCATGACTCCCGAACTGGATGCATTATACAGCACTATGTTTTCTGTTTGGTAGTCTTCCAGGCCTACTGAGGAACTATCAACTTTGTCTCTCATGGATTGAGTTCATTGAGAATAGAACCTGCAAGGTCCCCCAATATTTGGTATTTTAATATGGACATGCTTGAAGAAAAGTCCCAGAAATAAATTACTACTTCAGATCTGTTCTGGCTCAGTGAGCCCCCCAAGCACACTGTGAAAAGGCTTTGATCTTCACCAAGGCTTTATAAAAATTCAAAGTAGTTAGCATTTCTAAAATATCATCTGTGATTTAAATTTTTTTTCATTGGATGCGGTTGAAAATCACATAGATAATATTTAATAATCAGGAGATTGACATGTAAATCACCATTGTTTGAAAAAGCTCACTGATGCAAAGATGTAATTTTCTCTCTCCTCCCCAAACCAGTAAGAAAGCAAATAACAGCCTTCTTGTAGTGCTGTGGTTAATAGATTGAAGATTTGTGTTGGGGAGATATTAGAAATGATTTTTTTTCTGGAGCTTTCTGGTTGATAAAGTGCTAGATAACGAAGGCTTTTTACTGAAATTCATTTCCTCTGCTTAATGACTAATTTCAGTGAAATAGTCATGGTCTCAAAATTATGCCTTTTCTATTTGCATTTTTTCCTTCTGATTCCTAAACTTAAAAAAATCCGGTTGTGCTGGAAATCATGATATATCTAACACTTTTTGAAAATTATATAGATCAAAAGAGGAAGCATGTTCATAAAAAAGCTTTGATAACCTCCTTCTAATAAACCCCTTTTTAGACATTTTTAATTTATACAGAAAAGAAATGTTCAGTTGGGAAATGCTCACATATTGTGTTTCAAAGCCTTAATTTATGTGATCAGCTTGATTCACAAGGTACACATTATCCCTAAGTTGTTGGCGGAGGGAAAAATTTAGCTTGATAATATTTTCTGCTCTTTGTGAAAAGAAAATAGGTTTATTAAAGAACCAGGGAGGCCATTCTGGGTTACTACCAGTGCAGGTGCCATCATGACCCCAGCTGGAGCAACACTGTTCTAGGTAGGTGAAAGGGACCTGTATTGCTCCAATTTTCTGCTATTCTGGCCCCTGAGAGTTTACTAATTCCTTGCTTATTCTACAGCCAAATCCAACTATAACAGAAGACAACAACTGTGTTCAATAGGTATATTTTTGCCAGCTTACATTAAATATTTCATTAGGGCTGAAATTAGGCTTTATTAAGTATAGAAATAGGCATCATCACCATTCCATGATGAGAGCAGTCAACCCCTTTCATAATTCTTCTTTCCTATTGATGTTGTCAGGACTTAAATTTTTTTAAAATTTTAATTTCCTATCCAACAGCTTACTGTACCAAGGTTAGGATATTTCCCCCAATTTGAAGTCTTTCCATAGATTAGTCCCCATGTTAAATAATCAACTCATTTAAATTTACATCCCTGGCACTGCCTTTTTTTCCCCTCCTCAGCACTTATTATTGGTTAACAAATGATATAGCTTATTTATTTGTCTTTTCTGTTATCTTTTCCCCCACTAGAATGTGAGTTCTGTAAGGGTAGGGATTATTGACTTAGACTGTTTTGCTCAACAGTATCCCCAATGAGCTCAAAGCAAGCACTCAAATGTTTATGAAATAGTGATCAAAATAATTAATCACTTTCACCTATTTCTCATCTCACTCTACTCCACATGAACCTTAATACCTCTCTTACTCAGAAGACAAGCACTCTGCAAAAGTCACTGCAAAAAAAGAAAACAAAAGAATAATGAAAAGATGTTACATATGAGATGCAGGGCTATTTCCTAATCTGGGATGTATTTCAGTCTACATTATAAGTAGTAGATGAGTGAGACTATTATTTCATAGGACAGATCTCTTCTCTCATTTCTCTTCATTCCTGGACCTTGGTGTCAGCCCATTTCAATGATTTTTTAAGAAATTACATTTGTTTTCCGAAGGATAACAGGGCAATTTTGAATGTTCATGTTTTACTTGAAATCTGTTTTTAGTTTAACTGCCCAGAGGGAAATGCCATGGATTTATGTTATTCTTGGGGTCAGATCTTCTTCCAGTATACCTCAGTAGGCATGCTGATAGATCGTAGTTGATAGCCATAGTAGATAGATCATCAGGCCCACCATTTCTGAAAGGTTTTCATGCCTCTGAAACTGTCTCTTGGGAGAGTGAGTGGTAGTCCTTAACACTGGACCCTTGCAGATGCGAGCCCTTTGTTATTTGCATGAGGTTATGGTGTCTCAGCCAAGACCCCTTTGTCAACTTCTAACCTAGCAATCTGTGGTTTGGGCTTCCCAAGGGTTTTGCTCAGTTTCTCTCAGGATTAGTCCAGTAGAGTAACTACCTAGTTGATCAGCATGGTTTTATGTTGCTTAAATTGATATTTATAATTCACTTGTGGGTTATGTTTAGAATCCCAGATCAGAGAAGGAGTATGGTTTGTGATCAAGAAGTCTGATTATTTGCTGTACATGTGGCCTTGGGCAGATTTATTTAACATCTTGAAGCCTGTGAAAAGGAAATAACAATGGCTAACCTTGTGGAATTGTTTAGAGGGAAAAAAATGTATGTAAAGCTCTTGAGCATGATAGGTGTTCTGCAAATGGCAGAGACTGCAGTTTCCCCTGTAGGCTGGCAATTTTGATAATATACTTAACCTGCAGGCGCTAGGCTGCTCAGACTTCAGAAATTTTAACAGTAGAGCCTTTCCCCACAGGTATGAGTAGTGAGGGGGCCCTGTGATCCAATTTAACTCTTCTGTGTAACAGATATGGATAAGATCCTGTGCAGGAAATTCAGGTCGCAGATGCCAAGTGGGAAAGGAAGGCTGTGTATGGGTGCCCAGCCAGAGGCCTGTGAACACCTTCTAAATCAGAAAGAGCCTCAAGGACCTCCTCAGAGAATCCTCTGTAAATTTCCACTTGGAAAACTCCATGGTAACAAAACAAACAAACAAAAATCTCACTTTGATAGGTGTTGGGATTGTCCCAAACCAACCAGGAAATTTGTGAGTCCACTGCTGTGTCACTCAGGCAAAAATACTTAGTATGTCCTTGAGCAAGCAACATCACTTGTTTTTCCCATTAACACTAACTCCCAGTTCCACTGAAATAGTATATATGTTCATTATGGCATTTTGCTAGCATGCAGAGAAAAAGGAAATCAGCCTGAAAGATAATTTAGGAGCAACCTTTCAGTGTTTGGAAGTATGCCAGCAAACCTAACAGAAGTCACTCAGGTTTTTATGGATTTTTTTGTTATGTTATTTTGTCATTTTGGTATGATAACCACCTGTAGTCGTTCACGCTCCCTATTTCCAACCCAGGGTCTCAAACATCTGCTGCTGCAGCATCCAAGATAGATCCCTCAACAGACTTACGCTTTATGTCCCTGAAATGGGTATTTCATCTCCCGTTGTTGGAATTAGGCACACATCTTTAGCCTGCCCTCTGGTGATTCTCAACTCCAGCTCTACCTTCCTCTGTTTATCCTTATAACTGTGCTTTCTTGATTTCTGGATTTTAGCTTCACTGAGGGCAAATGAGAACTCTCCTGCAATTTTGTTTCATTCTGCATCTAGCAGAGTAGGTCCTAGTGTGTGTTTGTTACATACATTTTGCATACAATTCTGTAGACAACATAGTGAACAGAGAGAGAGTAAAAACAGGTGGGGAGCCAATGGAAATTGCATATTTCTTTCACTGAACTGTTTTTGTATAGTCAAACTGATCATGGACATAAATTACCTCAGTAACATAAAGTAGCTCTACTTATAATGAGGGGCTAAAACTCAGTGCCTTTTTCTTTTCTCCTTAATGTAGGTTCTCAAAATAAAGAAGGCTAGATTGAATTTTCCCTGCAAATGGTTTATCCTGGAAATCCTTTTCTCTTAAGCACAACTCTGGGTATTAAATGGCTGCTGCAGCTCATCAGTCTCATCTTCCGTAAATCATCCTGAGAGATCACAATATTGAGTCTCAGGGGTTTTAAAGATATTAACATTCTAGTATGATGCTTTTTTTTTTACTGGAAAGAAAATGATGTAATTTGACCTCAAAACACAAAAATGTGATCTTTCTTTCAGACCAGAGACTCTGTATCTCATGAACCACATTTCCTGTAAGTGTCTATGTGTGTTCTCAGGGATGCAGTTTTTATTGTCTCTAACATAAACTTAAATTTGTGTTGTTTTGTTTTCAAGAAATTCTTTTTAAAGAAACTTTAGATTATGTGTAAGAAATTCCTGATGGCTATAGCAGTTTGATATGGTTATGAATTCCAAAAATAGATATTGGATTATATTTGTAATCTGATCTGTACCTGGGCATGATTGAATTATGATTAGGGCACCAAGGGGTGGGGACTCACAGAAAAAAGGCATGGCAAAGAACAGATTTGAGGGGTTCTTAAAGTTGGAGTTTTGATGTTTGATGCCGAAGTCTTAAGCTGGAGCCCTGGGGAAAGAGACAGAGCTTTTTGCCTGATAGTCTACAGCTGACCTTGTAGAGAGAGGCAAAGCCTAGAGAATCTCATAGTCTACAGCCATCCTTATGGAGAAAACAGGCGCTGAGCCCAGAGGAACCCAGGAAGCCTGAACCCTTGCAGACGTTGGCAGCTATCTTGCTCCAACACGTGAAAACAGACTTTAGTGAGGGAAGTAACTTATGCTTTATGGCCTGGTATCTGTAAGCTCCTACCCCACATAAATACCCTTTATGAAAACAAACCAATTTCCGGTATTTTGCATCAGCACCCCTTTGGCTGACTAATACAATGGCTTAAAAATTTATATTTACAAGTATAAGCCACAATCTGAATATAATTTGCCATCTAGGTGGCAGTTAAAGAATAAATGTTTTCATTTTGTTTAGACACAGATATATTATTCCTATGAGTAAAATGTTATATGTGTATATTTATGATATAAATATGTAAAAAAAATTAGACATAAAGGCAATTGCACAATTTACCTAGAGCTCTTTGGGATGCTCTGGCAAGCTGGAGTCAATGTCATGGTGTTTGACCAGGCTTAAATTTCTGAATAGGAAATCAGATTAAATTGGGTCAACTAAAATGTATTGGTTTTTCTTAATTTAAAACATAAGTGACCAGGACATCATCATTAAAAGTTGAGGACAATGCTGCCCAAGGCCCTTTTTCAGATATATCTTGCTAACTCCCCTGGGATGCTACTGAGCTCAGAAAAGATCCAAATTAATCATGTGGAGAAGAAATCATGCTATTAGAAATGGAAGATGGAGATATGCAACATTCCTATGCTACAGATTCAGGACTCCTGACGATATCCAATCTGTGTGCAGGAAAGAAGAGAAATGACATAAAGAAATCTTAGTGAGCATTGTGTTTTTGAGTTTATTTACCTCATGACTGAGACAAGGGAATGCATGTGTCAATGTGTATGTGTGTTATACACAAAGCTCAAAGCTCACCTTATTCCAGCTAAAAACAAACAAATAAACAAATTGTGCCTCACCAAAGCCTGGAGAAGATCATTGAGGGTCTTAGCCTAGCCCCAAGACACCTTTATAGCCTCCATAATTAGGCATTGGATTGTTCTTGCCCTGTACCACTCCTTCTTCCACATATCTTCTTTAGCCTGCAGAAGTTTGCTGTCTTCAGAGAGACAGTGGATGTTAAGAGGGTGGGCTTGGCCTCCTTGTTGCTCAAACCTGGCCACTCTATAAGCCAAACTCAGCATGTAAATGCATTACCTTCCCCCCAGTGTGGGACATGACTCCCAGGGATGAGCCTCCCTGGCATCAAGGGATTACTACCAAGCACCAGCTGGTGATGTAACTAGAAAAAGACCTTGAATAAAAGGGGGAAGTGGTAAAGACAAATGAGTTTATATGGCTGGCTAAGAGACTTCAAAATGAATCAGGAGGTCATCAGAGGGGTCACACTTACATACATCTCAGCAGGATCTCAGAGACAGCCAAAGTAGATACAATCCCAGGTCATGGTGCTCCTGAGGGGTATGGAGACACACAGGTCCTACAGTTATGACAGATGCGAGTCTCTATGCATGCCTCTTTTGTCACTTTTACT